>NC_138582.1:57082764-58401373 GCF_964289735.1 Phaethon aethereus | reverse complement strand
AGAGAGCCTTCATTGATATTTTACTTTCATAATGTGGCTGGACTTATAAACAGTCAGCAGCCTGGGCATTACTCTATTTGGCACCTAGTACTTTTTTTTACAATCTCTAGTACTTTTTTTGAAGAAGCTTACAAATGCATAAGGGAATAAAATTAAAGCAGAATTGTTTTACACATCTTCATTGTTTTGAAGATACTGAAACTTGAGAAAGGTTTCTGTAGCTCACCAGGCCTCAGAGGTTAAAAAAATAGTACTTTGTTATTACAGGAGAATGAATTCAAGTAGTTCTGCTGATGTGATTAGGAAAGTTAAACATAAAATTCTTTTAGATTACCTTCTTTTTTTAAAAGTTGTAGTAAAAATCAGAATGAAAGAGCAATTAGAGGGAAAAGCTCTCACTTTTGTATGATACGCTTTTTCAGTACTTTTATGTTAGGGATTTGCATATGCGCAATATGGAGTGTTGTAATTAAATTATGGAGAAGCTGTAGAAGTCACTTAAGCATATTAATTGTCAATTTCCTGTTAATTGTAAATATATATTTGTTAATATTAGAATAGTGAAAGAATCTTTATTTATTTTTGTAAGTCTGTTTAAGATATGAGGGTAATTTCTGAGAGTTCAGTTATCTCCACTAGTTAGGAATTTGATTTAGACCAGTGCCTTGTACAGCTATGTGTTACATCATGATAGGGGGAGGGTAAAAAAGAAAAAAAAAAATTTTTTTTTGCAGAAGTGGCCAAAACTTTTCAATTCAAGATACGGAATTTTTTTTTTAATATTTTCCACAATTTTCAATAAAATTATGTGCATCAGAATGAAAACTAAATGTAAAAAGCTTCTGCTTAACTGACACGGAATTGTGTGTTTTGTAAGCATCCTGATAAATGTCTGTCTTGCCATTAGATAATGTGCAAAATGGCCTCCATGGTGGGAAAGGACATCACGGAAAGACTTGTTCTTCCTAGGTTTTGTGAGATGTGCTGTGACTGCAGAATGTTTCATGTTCGTAAGGTATGAATTATCAGCATCTGGTTTGGATTATCTGTGAAAGCAGTGTCATCAACTTGGAATTTGCATTTGTCTAAATGACTTTTTCCCTGCTAGATCTAATTTGTGACATGTGTAAGTGAAAGGTATGGGGTTTCTTTGGAGCTTGCATTTCCACAGATATTATATTTGACACCTGAGGTTTTTTCCCAGAGTCCCTACCTTTGTTATCAGAAACAAAGGAGGAATCTGCTTGTCCTTATGATTGTGTAGGTAGCCACGAAAATGTGAACCAACTGTAACTGATACGGCATCAGCCACCTTAGCTCATATCTCTGTGTGTAGATGGAATTAAAGACGCTCATTAAGATGAAATAAACCATTACTCCTTCATGGTATTTAGATGCTGAGGCTGTGTTTTTGTTTCACTCTGCCATTGCATAGCTTATTTTCCTTGCTAACTGCTTGTATTCTTTCATTTGACAGCACTTTGAACACGTTTTATCCTCCTTCCCTTTCACTGAAGTTCTAGGGTGGTTCTTTCATGATTAAAAAAGGCTGATTAAGCTTGAAATTAAGAAAACAATTGTATTTTATTTTATTTTTTTTAAACCATGGGAACTGATGGAATGGGGAAGTGGCTGATACTGAGTTTGCACCAAAACTGGTTTTTATGGCTTTAACAGGTGCTTAAATTTTTCTTTTAATTTTGTTTCCTCTATTAAAACTGTAGTCTCAGTGGTTATTTCTTACATTTTTTCTGCAAGGTATGTGCAGCCAATTTTGGAGATATCTGCAGTGTGGTTGGGCAGCAAGCCACTGAAGAAATGCTGGTAAGCCATTTCTTAAAGGATTTTTCTTTTTAATACAAGTCAGTAGTGGAGCTGGTCAACGTACAGCTAAAATGATTAGACAACTGCTACACTCCCTTAGTAAGGAGAGACTAAAAAAGCTGTGACTTCAGTTTTGCTGACCTGAGGTTATGATTGATGTTTACAAAAGACAGTTACTGTGAATACAGAACTGTTACTTGCCAAGTCAGACAGTCTAAGGGATACTCAATTTTAGAGCTGGGAGAAGGGTTTAAACCAAACTGAAGAAAATACATCTCCTCAGACTGCGGAGGCAGAGAGTATGTTGCAAGTTCAAGAATACATTAGGCAAGAACTAGGCAGGAATGTCTTCTAATGTCCATAAATGCAATGAGAGATTGCAGATACAGCATGAGCATGGGGAGTGTAGACGTCTAGAAGGGGCAAGGCTTATGTGGTCTCTTTAAGTGGCATCACTTAATGCTACTGTTCATCTTTTAAAGTCAGTTTTCCTGACTCTAACAAAGCCTCACAGCCCTCCTGGGAAGGAGAGAAAGAGAAAGAATGGCAGAGAAAACAAACAAAACTGGACAATAACAAATGAAATAGAGGGAAGAGATACAAATTCAATGTGGAAAAGCAGCGAACTGGATGGAGCAGTGAGCAGAAGGTCCTTAAGACCACTTAAGGACTTAATGAGTACCCACCCCATTTCCCTGGTGGGTCCAAGGAGCTGGTGGGTGTTGCTGGGCTTGGAGACATGACAGGACTAGGGAACAGAAATCAGCCTGACAGTCACTGGGATTCTTCTTCAAGCTTTCTCCTCGTGGGGATGTGGACAGTGAACTCGTTGAGGGCCAGAGGAGGTTGATGAGTCAGTGCCATGAATTAGCGTGAGACTTCTGTGGAGAGAATGTAAATGCAGGGATGACTTCAACAAGAGGCTCTGCAGCCTTTTGCAGATGTGGTATTGGGACAAGTACACCTATTGTGACCCTCAGGGCATTTCTTGTGTTCTTACAGTATTTGCCGCATTTTTCCCTATGTACTGTGCGATTCAAGCCATTTGATAATGAAGTATTGTTGCGTAGATTTGCATCTCACGTGTTTCTTAATTGGGGGTGTAAATTGATTTCTCTCACACAAATGCACTCTTAGTGATACATGTCATGAATTTGGATTAAGACTTTGTAGAGGGTACAATTAAACTGTGCAATAAAAAAGTGGTGGTTATTTTATGTGAAAGCAGTAACATGTGGCTGGACGGTTGGGGATCTCTTTCCATAACAAAAAATTACATTTTTTGCTCTTTTTGGATTACTAAAAAAAAAAGGGCGGGGGAGGGGGCAAAAAGCTGAATGGCTTTAGATAAAACTTCGTTTTCTAACATAAACGCTTTTTTAACAAGAAGCAAAGTCCAGAAAACTTTACAGAAAGTAGGAACAGCTGAACATCAATAATTGAGAACAGAGCTGTAGCATCAGTCACTGTATTACTTGCATCTTGCCACTCTGCCTCTTGCAAGCAAGGGCAGCCATGTGATGACCTGCATCTCTAACTGCCTCACTTGCACTCTGTCCACTGTTTCATCCTGGCCATTACTGTTTCCAAAAAATTCAAGCACTTGAGCAATCTCAAAATGCTTCACTCATTAGTAAAACTACTGCTCTGTTCGAACCTGTTTTCTCTTGCACCAAAAGGCAGTGTTTCTCTCATTCTCCTATTCTTCTGTGCCATTCAGGTTCTGTTTTGCAGGGTAGGTATTGGCAGAGATTGGTAAATCTAGCAATGAGAAGTTTAGGTAGAAAAGAAAGGTTTTCGTTCTTTCTGAAGATGCTCTTCCTTTGCATTTCAGTGAGAATCTTACAAAAATCTGAAGTGGTCTCTGATAGGTAAAATGTTAATGCACCAGTATTCTTTAAGTTTTTGTTCCTTTCAATGATAACTTCTTTAAAAGAACGGTGTAGAGGTGAGGTTTGGTCTTATGATAGGTTTTCTGGGCTTGGGGATATTTTTGGAGTTGGGTTTTGGGATTTTTTTTTTTTTATAAATAAGATTATAAAGTTAGTACTTTCTTGCTATTCTTCAGACAGGTGAATTTTCATCTGTATCCGTAAGTAACATGAGAGCAACTGATTAGAATGATGGCGTTACTGAATTGGTGTTTTTTGTCTTGTAAATGTTAAACTAATGCATCTGAGTATGAGGGCAGAGAACCAGATGAAGGAAATGAATGTGAAGAAAGAACTTGCTTTGAAACAAGTACTGCCTGTTAAGACTTGCAAACTTACTTACTGTGTTCCGAACAGCTGCCGAGGTTTTTCCAGCTCTGCTCCGATAATGTGTGGGGAGTTAGGAAAGCCTGTGCTGAATGCTTCATGGCAGTTTCTTGCGCAACATCACAGGAGGTCCGGAGGACAAAATTGTCAACCCTTTTTATTAATTTGATTAGTGATCCTTCACGATGGGTAAGAATTGCTTTTTATTTCTTGAGTAGATGTCATATTTAAAGGATTTTACTGTGATACTCAATATAGAACTTCTCCCTGTAGGAGGGGATAACATAACTTGTTTCACATACCTCAAGGAAACTTCTTAGACTGCTTAGTTTGTCAGTGGGTGTAGAGAGTCCGTCACATTTTCACTGCAGCATGTAAGAAAACTGTGTCGGTGGGTTAGCTTTTCTTAGCTACAGAACTTCCTGTGACTTAACGCTGCTGTAAATCATTAACAAAAATGGAAAAATGGATGTGATTGATTTGTATTTCTTCAACTTCCCTACCACCACCGCCTTTTTGCAGGGCGGGGGGGGGAGTAGGGCAGTGGTGGTTGTTGTTTGGCGTTTGGGTGGGTTTTTTGTTTGTTTGGTTTTCGGTTTGGGGTTGGGTGCGGTTTTTTTGTTGTTGGTGGGGTTTTTTTGTCTTGAAGATCTACTCTTCAAACCTTGTTAAGCTTGCTATTGAGCAGACTACTTGGGAGAGCCAAAAGTAGGTCTTTTGCACAGGAGCATGAGCTTTTGGATCCTGGAAAGTTGTGCAAGTTGTAGCTCAGCAGAATTAATCAAATAATGAAAATTATGAGGTAATTGTTGAGAAGGGGAGAATAACTCAGGAGAAAGGAGGAGCAAATGAACAACATAGCCAAATAGGAAAGGGAGAGAAATGCAGAGCTTGTAATCAGTCAGACTTATGGTAGTGAAGTATCTGTTCACTGCACATATTTTTTTTTTTTTCCTTTCAAGTTGTTAAAATTCTCAACTGAGCTTTCAAATTTACCTGCTTCTACTATCTAAATAATTGTGCTTTCTTTGGTTGTGCAGAATAGGCCTGTCAACTTAGTTACCTGTGACTTAACTGTTTTTACCCTGCTTTTTCTTAACTTTCTTTATGTATACAGCTGTCTGACTCTTTCCAGACAAGAGCCTCTGCTGTTGCTTTCCTCAGTAGACTTATGACCCTTCCAATTCCTAGTAGCAGGTGTTTATGTTTTATAGGACAGCAAGATTTATATATATAATTTTGTTCCCCTTGGACCCATTCCACTAGGTCCGCCAAGCTGCTTTTCAGTCTCTGGGGCCTTTCATATCAACTTTTGCTAATCCATCGAGCAGTGGGCAGTATTTTAAAGAAGAAGATGGTAAAAACCCAGATGATTGTGGTTCTGCACAGGAAAACAGGTAAAGAATTTGCTAAATCTACATATTTTTTCCTCCTTGTTTTTCTTCTGTATGACCTGAAAGTTAAGGAAATGAACTTTCCTGTATAAATTACTTATCTTGGTAAATGGAAAGATCTGGAACTTCTCATCTTACTTAATAGACCACAAGAATTTTCAGTTGTTTACTAAAAATACATAACTATTCAGTAACTTAGAATACCTTACGATATATGTTCTGTGATGAAATGATTGACTTGATAGACAAGGGAGAGCAGTGGATATAGTCTACCTAGATTTCAGTAAGGCTTTTGACATGGTCTCCCATAAGATCGTCATGGGGAAGCTGGTGAAGTACAGCCTGAACAAGCAGACAGTGAGGTGGATTGACAGCTGGCTGAATGGCCAGGCCCAGAGGGCGCTGATCAGCTACACATAATTGGAGGCCAGTAACTGGTTGTGTACCTCAGGGGTCAATATTGGGTCCAGTCCTGTTTAACATCTTTGTTAATGATCTGGATTATGGAGCAGGGTGTACTCTCACCAAGCTGGTTAATGACACAAAACTGGGAGAAGTGGCTGATGTGCTAGAGGGTCATACTGCCATCCAGAGGGGCCTCAATATGCTGGAGAAATGGGCTGGTAGGAACCTCTTGAAGCTCAGCGAGGAAGAGTGCAAAGTCCTGCACGTGGGGAGGAACGACACCCCAGGCACCAGTACATGCTGGGGTCTGACTGGATGGAGAGTGGGTTTGCAAGAAAAGGCCCTAAGGGTCATGGTGAACACCAGGGTGACCATGAAATGTGCCCTTCCAGTAGAGGCCAATGGTATCGTGGGCTGCATTATGAGGAGTGACACCAGCAGGTTGAGGGAGGCGATCCTTCCCCTCTGCTTAGCACTGGTGGGGCCACAGCTGGAGTGCTGGGTCCAATTCTGGGATCCACGTTATAAGAGACATAGAAATACTAGAGAGAGTCCAGGAATGGCCACAAAGATGATGAAGGGAGTGGAGCATCTCAGCTATGAGGAAAGGTTGAGAGAGCTGAAACTGCTTAGCCTGGAGAAGCAAAGGCTCAACGGGGATCTCCTCACTGTATGTAAATACCTGAAGGGAGGGTGTAATGAGGACGGAGCCAGGCTTTTTTCAGCGGTGCCCAGTGACAGCACCAGAGGCGATGGGCACATCCTGAAACACAGGAGATTCCCCCTGAACATCAGGAAACACTTTTTACTGTGAGGATGACTTGAGCACTGGCACAGGTTGCCCAGGGAGGCTGTGGAGTCTCTGTCCTCCAAAATATTTAAAAGCCATCTGAACACAGTCCTGGGCAGCTGTCTCTGGGTGTCTGTGCTTGAGCAGGGGGGTTAGTGCAGATGACCTCCAGAGGTTCCTTCCAACCTCATCCATTCTGTGATTCTATGATTTATTTTGCTATGCTGTAAGTAAATCTAGTTTGATAAATAGCAAGCTGATAGCATGTGTGTGAATTTTCAAGAGCATCTGTTTGCAACAAGTGTATTTTGGGTTTTAAATGTTCATTTGCTGTGATACTCAACAGTGAACAAGTCAGGACTACAGCAGATGTCACAACAAAGGATGAGCACAACAGGACAGAGGATCTGTCTTCATATGTTGCAACAAAACTTGAAAATGCCATGGAAGATCAAAATACAGTGTCAAATAACATCCAGAGGGAAAGTGACTTCCAGACTGAGTCATCCTTCCGTTGCACTTTGTCTTCAGAATCTTGTGGGGAAATGGCTGACAAGAACGAGCGAAGTTCTCATTGCTGTACAGCAGGTCTGCGGGAGGCTGTGCTGAATTCACAGGAGACCTCTCTTTCAGAGCAGGAATTGTACAACTCTTTCCATTTCTGGAGGACTCCACTTCCTGAAATAGATATTGACTTTGAGCTTCAGCAGACTTCTGAGATCATACTCAATAGAGAAATTCAGGAACTCACTATGCCAGTGTCTCCAAACATTCCTATGGCAACAAGGAAAGAATTGGAAGAAATGATAGAAAATTTGGAACCCCATATAGATGATCCAGATGTTAAAGGTATAGTAAAGATACTAAAGCATTTTTAGTGTTTGGAGATCTGCATATGTTGCTTTAGCAGTTCAGGCTTTAGCCTTTCTGTTGTTTTAAAAGTCAGAAGTACTACTTTCTCATGGTCCTCAAACAGAGTGTATCTATTTTGATTTCATTGTGAAAATTGATGATGAACTAAAAGGGAACTTGCATTTGTGTAAAGATGTTTAAAGGTAGTATGATCCTTTCCATAAACTGAATACACAGGTAGCTGTATAAACTTCTGACTGCCTGTTTTGACAGTATAATCAAATAGATGGCATAAGCTGTTGATCAGGAAATGAATTTGTAATTAGTGTACATGCAAAATAAGAGGCAGATTAAGATTTTTTTTTTTTAATATTGGAGTGTGATAAATGGCCATTGTATGCAGTATCCATTTTATTTTTAATGAATTGGTCTTTCTCATTTTTCTGCAAGGTCTTTATTATTACAGTCTCACGTTGTCAACTTAAGTGTGCCAGGTTTGTTGGGTCAAACTGAGAACTGATCCAAACTGAATTCTTGAAATGAATGCACATTCTCCATTTTAAAAGCTCTTGAAGGGTGGAGAAGGGTTTCGTAAGTATGACCAGCTGGTGGAGCAGCACCTCAGAGATACCTCCTGGGCTGAAATGACTTGGCTATTTCACACATACCTACTGGAGATACGTTTCTCTTGGTATTTATATGCTGAATAAATTCTAAGGCACATCAACCTTGAGCATCACAGTCAGAAAGTCCAGAGGTACCACTAAGGAAGACGCCATGTTATTTTGGAGCGGAAGAATCCTAGGGGAAAGCATGCCTCTGTACCAGAAAAAGTAGGAAGGAAAAAGAGGGGCAAGCTGGGAGTGGCAAAAACATTTCAGAATAAACTGGTGGTACTTTTTGTTCTTAGTAGGTTCATATGGTAATAACTTTTCTTAAATCCATTTTGGGCTGCTTCTATTTAATCTGTTCTGAAGTCAACAGATGAAACTTTGTTGCTTTAAGAGTGCTTTGGGCACTCTAAGGAAAGAGATAAGGAAAAAAAAAGAAAAAAAAATTCAGTATCGCTGAAGTTTTGACTGTCTTCACATAACCCATTTCTGAAGCCCACTGTTAAAACTTGCTGTTTAGGTTTGTTTTATAAAACTTTGTTCTGTCCAGTTACAGAACATATCTTAAACGTTTTTAATGAAGATTTATGTAGGTATGTATTTGTACATCCAGAATTGTCCTGTGTTATGGGGTTGTTTCTGTCATGTGTTTGCTCATGTCTTGTTTCAAAGCAGGGTTAGGTTTTTTTGGTAGCTCTCTTGACTGGATGTCAAGAGTTTTTTCTGTGCAGTTGTTCACTAGCACCTGTGCATTTCAGTAGAAGAAAACTGTTACTAGGTTGTCAGTACCAGGGGTTTCCAGTGCCCACAAGTTAGGAAAGATTTGAATTAAGAGTTACTAGTGCTATTTATTCTAATTTAGGGTGGATGGTCGTAATTACTCAGTCACCTTTGTATTCTGTTCTGACTTGGTCAAGGCTGTGTAGTGAAGCCCCATGAAACACACCTAAAGCTTGTACTTTTTTTTTTTTTTTTGTACTCTTGCCTCTACTGTCATTATTTGGTCTAAATACTTCAGAAGCTGGCATGTAACAACATGCCTGTTTTGATTTGGTAATGTTGCTATTATAATTTTGCACAAAGTGCATTGAGGCATAAGGAAACTGAGACCAAAACTGACAGAATGGTATTCATTTTCCTTGCTTGTCTCAAACACTGAAGCGCACACAGAATTGGTAGGTATCCAGACTTAAGTCTCTGAGTAGCTGACTTAATGCCTATGTTTTGGACCTTATACTCCATAAATTGTGACAACAGGGAGGTAGACTCCCTTTGGGGTTGATCCAGAAGATCAGAGCCCTGACTACCTCTTTGCTCATGACAATACCAGGATTAATGCTTCCATCTTTACCATCTAAAACTGTTGTTGCAAACTGATGGTATAACTATTCAGTCCAAAGATGGTCTTAATTTGTTATTTTCATAGAAATTTTATGAAACTTCTTAATTTCACGGATGATGTTGTCTCCAGTATATGTGGCTTACAAGTGTTTGGCAAACAGCCCTGGTCCCCAGCAGTGCTTAGGGTCTTTCCCTGCATGCCATGCCCCCCCACAAGACTAGCTGTTATGTTTTTATGAGTCATGTACTGTGAGTGGGATGGTTCTTGACAGCAAAGACTGAGCAAGCTAGAAATTTTTTTTCATTCTATTTTTTTTTTTCTTTTTAAATCTCTGTGACCTTTTTCTTGCACTTATTTTCTTCATTGGTTTGCTGTCACTCAAGTCCTGGATTCCTGCTTCCATGCTGTGCTTCTGTCTCTGCGTTTATCGCTTCATTCCCAGCAAAGGGATGGGAACGGAAGATGCTGCGTTCTCTCTGGGGGCTAAGCGGAGGCCTGCCATACAGGAGAGCTCCCATAGGTACACATCGTCTGGTTTCTATAGCACATGGGGCAAGCATCCTAGAGACATCACAAGATGAAGTGGGAGTGAGTTAGCAAAACTGTAGTTTGGCAATGAGACTGTAGTGTATGTTGTTCAGACAACCTTAACTCTGGCTGTACCTAGCTTCTCAGTGCTTGACTGTGCAACTTCAGCACCCTTCTTTTAACATGTTTTGCTTTGGAGACTATTTTCTAAACTTAACAGGTATTCATTTTCTTGTTTTTTTTATGTGGAACCATATTGGCCATGGTCCTTGGCACAGGGTTATTGAAGTTTCTTAAGAACACACTGATTTTTTTATTATTTGACTCTGCAGAATTACTGGTGGTGGTAATAAGGTGATGTCCTTCATGATTGATGATTTCTGTTTTGCGAGTTGGTGTCAGAGCCAGTCCCTGACAGCTGAGGGAGGTGTGGAGATTTGGTACCGGAATGCAACCAGCAATGATTCTTTCTGAGTCAGAGTACAGTTTTTTTTGTTGGGTTTTTTTGTTTGTTTGTTTCACACCCCCACCCCCCATACGTTTTGCTGTATATGCATCTGTAGCAACTACTATACCTTTGGACCCCATCCCCTCCCTCTTTATGTATTTCCCCTCCTATTTCCTTTTTTGTTTTCATTTCTCTTCCTTTCTGGATTCTGCATTCCTCTGCTTTGCATGTCTCCCCTCGCCCTTCTATGTTGTGTGAGGTGCTTCTTCCCTCACCTGCTGGCATCGCTAATAGCAGAAGTATTGAGAACAGAATAACTCAGTTTTTATCTAAGGGGTACCTCAGTATACCATGACAAGGGGGAGGATGAGTTGAAAGGAAAGGCATTGCCAGCTCGTGCAGCCTGGAGTACAGTGTGTTCAGTGCATACCCCACTCTTCCAGATGTCTTGGCTGCCAAGCACTACTGGGTTACTGTTTACATAAACAGAACGAACTGTTTGTGGTTGTGTGGGCTTTCTTTGTGTTTTTGTTTGTTTGGGCGGTTTTTGGGTTTGTAACCTGACTGTGTTTTCTATGTTTCTGTAGCGCACCTCCCTATCATCAGAGCAGTTTCCATTTCAAGCTTCAAATCTTTGCTCCAAGGCATGGAGACCAAGTTCTCTAGCAAGTGCAGTTTAACAGTGGCCAGCAGCTGCCTTAGAACGTGGGGGTTTTTTTCCCCCATAATCTCATTTTCAGAAAAAGGTGAACTGCTTTAACTAAATCTCACTCCCAAAAATCTTCACCTTGAGGCTTTCTTTCCAGAACTAGCTTGTTGCCAAAGTGATAAATCTGAATAACGGGTAGTTGAGCAGTTAGCAACCGAGATGAAGACAGCCTGTCTTCTCACAGACAAACTCCACTGGCTAGCAGAGCTACACAAGCTATGCAAAGTTAATCAGTGGTATGTAATCCCTGTTAATAGGACCTTTCCAATCCACTGGTCAGACATCCTGATGGTCTCAGACTGGGAGATGGAAACCTGCACATTCCTCTGAAGTATGCCAGCTCTTTTAAAGTTACCACAGGGTCTTTATTTGGGTCACCTTTTTCCAGCTCCCTGAGGCTGATGCCGTCTTCACTTACTTCAGAGGTTGCTTTTCTTTCCCCAGACGTTTTTATTTCTTTATTTTATTTTCCAGGGACACTTTCTTCATCTTTATTTATATCCTTATATTCTGTATAGAAAATGCTAAATCATGTAATGTCAGCTCCTCTTAATATTATTTGGGGGAAGAGAGAAAGCCTGACTTAGAGGTTACTGGGGCTAACTGTAGCTTATGCCAATTACAGGCTGCTTTGCCAAATGGCAACCTAACAGGGATAAACCAGCCCAAATGTGGGGTCAGTTGATCTCATTCCCTTATAAAAAATATGTTTATAAATTAGGATACTAGTGCTGCCTGCAATAAAATTCTAAAATATATTGTTAATGGAACAGTAGGCGAGGAGGAAGTAGAGAAGAAACTTCTCTGATCTTTATGTTTTCATTACTTGCATCTCTGTACCCATTAGCGGAGCCCATAGCATCTCTGTACGCATTAATGGAGCCCGTAGCTTTTGCCTCTGAGTAAGAAGTGAGGGTAAGGAAGGCAGATCCTTCAGAAAAAAGAAGAGAAATACCAGTGTCTTCTAGTGAAACATCAGGAGAAACAGCAAACCACAATAAAGCATATTGAGAGGACAGAAACTCCTGAGGACACGAAAATTTAACAAGGCTGGGTAAAATGTGGTTTTGAATTTAAAGATTGTGCGAGTTATTTTAGCATGCAGGTACAGTAGCCAAGGGTAAATAATTACCTGCTGAAAACTACTCACCTGAAGCAAAAGTCAAAGGAAGAAAGAGTTAATTAGCAGATGGTTTAAGATCCAGTGAACATTGACTTTATCTTACCAATGCAATGCAGGAGTTCTGTGTTATGCACAAAACTGACCTTTACACTTCAATTTTTACTGAAGGTAGTTGTGAAAGCTAGTTAGCCAGCAGATTCCCTTCCAGTCTTCCTCCCAAAACCTTGCTTCCCAAGAGCTCAGGCACTTCTCTGTGTGATGTGTGAGAGGGGAGCCTTATCCTTTGCTTGTACTTTTATGGTGTTCTGGAAAACGTTGCCTGTCTTATGGCTGTAGGAAAGATCTTTGTGGGTGATGGGGAGGAGCAGCAGCCACGTCATTCAGGAGGGTGTCAGCACATATCTGGGTGGGATTACAAGGGGATGTGCCCTGGCACTTGAGCCCGGAGTGGTGAAGACAGCTCATTAGGAGGCTGTCTCAAGTTTCAGTAGCTTTAAGGCAGCTACCTAGAGCTGTGCATACGTACACACATACGCACACATGCACTCTCTTTCTCTTCCTCTTATGCTAAGCACTTCATCGTTCTGGAGCCTTCCATAGTGACTGTGCCTGGCTATTTTTGGCTAGGACCTTAAGATGTTTACGGACTTCAGGTCATTCACCTTTCAGTGAATGACAGCACTGGAGTCACCCTTGGTGACAGGACCTATGGAGAAGCACTTAAAGAAGAAAGAAGGCAGTTGCAACAGGAGTTTGGCCTTTCCTGTCCTTCATCCCCATGTCTTGGGACTGTAGAATTGACAAGCTGAGGAGGTGTGCATTTGTGCACATATCTCCTCTATGGCAGGCAGAGGAAATCAGGATATGTGTGTGGTCTCCATCTGATTAGGCCCCTAAGCAAGGGTGGTCCCTTATTACTTCTGTAGATGCCTTCACTCTTATTACTAGAAGTAATCTTTGGAGCTCTGTGTGGATTTTTCAGTAATTACATATTCAGTGTTGAAGCAGTATGTGTTTAGCTTTCTTGACTTTTAAGTGAAAATGAGAGGAGTGTACATTTTTCATGAAGTCGTCCTTCATGAAAGAAGTCTTCATGAAAAATGTGTCCTTGGCGTCCATCAGAGTATAATTCTTTCTAAGTTTCTTGTTTGATTTCTCTAGATGAGAATAAACTGGAAATTAGACAAGCATTTCTTGCCCTAGCAGGTGTTCTGAAATGACCACCTGTTTTGCATGGTTTTGGGGTGATGTATTTAACTTTTAAGTTTTGCAGGAATTTACTAACCTTGATCTTTGTTTATTCTCATGGGCCTTAAAGTACAGACGTCTATAGTCAATGAACTAACACTTGAAGAGTGAAGTCATAGCAAGCTTTTGTTAATCTTACAAATTGTAAAATTCCTAGCTTTTATATATTTCTATAAATTGTATATTTTAGATACATATTGAAACTATTTTCTAACATAATGTGTTTTATAGTGGAAATACTAGTATGATGTTTGCTTCTAAGTTCCTCACTTGCTCTTTTTTTTCCTGTTGAGGTGAATTACAGTAATACAGCAAGAATATCTTTTGGTTATTCTGTCAGACATTTGATACAGTTATGGAGCTAGCATTGTATATTGTAAAGAATTATCTTTGCTCCTGCTCATCAGACTCCACCTAGAAATCAGTGAACCTGTAGTGTTTTCCAATTTTTGCTAGCTAATATCATACTGAGTTATAATTTTGCTTCTTGTGACATATGTATTGCATATCTGTTTCTTCTATCTACAAATGAGTCCAACTTTCTTTGTTTAATTCTTGTTAATAAACCTATCAAAAAAGCTAGAGGGAGAAATTCAGATTCTGTAACTTAGTATTGTAACATGGTTGCCATAAGCATATGGTTTGTTGTTTAATTTCACAATGAGCATTTAAGAAACCTTGGAAAAGCCAGAGTATGAGGGATGGAGCTTTTGGATGTCTGGGTAAATTGAATGGGTCAGGAGATTGTTCCTCCTTACCTTCTTGGAAAGAAGTGGAGAGCGAGAGAGGCAGGGTTAGATCAGTCTGCACTGAATTCTGTGTCGCTTGCAGCTAAGATTGTCTCTGATAGCTGATCTGCTTAGGTCAGGCTATATCCAAGGCATGTTGCTCAACAAAGCTTTTTTTAGTTAGCAGTAAGCAGAGGGGTGGAAAGCAGAACAGTCTCAGAACTCCTGGATGTTTTTCAAAAGAGTGGATGGCAGACTGTGAGGTGCTAATGCTTGCTTTTGATGAATAAGAGGACATCAAACAGTGCAACCTTCATGATTTGTTTGGAGGATGCAAAGAGGCGAAAATAACCTGTCCAGAAAAGAGTTACTTCTGATATAGATCTTGCTTTAGAGTTGCTATAAAAACATAAGAATTTAATGACCATATGTAGAGAGACACAGCCTCTCAGAACTGAAATCCTTTCTGTATGAATAAACGAGTTCTCAGCCTTTATTTGAATTACTTTTTCCCTTCTCTCTCTTATTGCCACCTCCAACAAAAGACCCAGTCAGTAAGTTATTAGTAATTAGTCACTGTCTAAAGGTTAATTTGTGGACTTGCTAAGAGTTTATTGCAGTTCAGTCTCTCATGTATTTCTCTTTCATGTGCTGCAGCACAAGTGGAGGTGTTGTCTGCTGCACTCAGAGCATCCAGTTTGGATCCTCAAGAAGAGACAATGGCCAGCGCCGGCAAAGAATTGGACTCACACACTGAGCTAACCATCAATGACCAACAAAATTTTAAACCTATACTGGGTGATATTGTGCCTTTAATTGGTGACACTGAGGTAAGCAGCGAGTTTTGTACCTCATTTTGCCTTACTTAAAACAGAGCTGATAAGTGAATTCCGTTCTCCAGTGCCCTCCCCTCCTTGCTGCTTCCACCCCATACCCCCCAGGGAAAGAGGTACTTTGTTCCTGGTGCTCCCTGTTGAAGTGTTTTATAGTAGTTTACTGGCCTGCATAAGAGGAGTTCAGGACCTGCGATCTAGGATGTTGTGAGGACTGGTGAAAGAGAAAGATTCTAGCAATCAGTAATATTTTAAAGTTTTTTGCACTTACTTCTTCAGCTCCCCACCACTGCCCCCTGCCCGATTGGAGTCTGTGGTATTTGATACCATTTTCTGTTCTGTGCTGTGTATTAGGCCAAACCCACAATGTTCACGGCATATAGTGCCACAAGTTTTGGTGGTATTAAAAGCTATGTAGAAAGCAATGGTTCCAAAATATGCTCTGTAAAATTACAGCAAGTGATTTGTTGAATCATATTGCCTAAATGGTATTTTCAGATAAAATTCTGATAAATATCTTTGAAAAGTCTAGGAGTTGTCATCTGCTCTG
The DNA here is from genome assembly GCF_964289735.1 of Phaethon aethereus. Lineage (NCBI taxonomy): Eukaryota > Metazoa > Chordata > Aves > Phaethontiformes > Phaethontidae > Phaethon > Phaethon aethereus. Next base: position 58,385,730 of record NC_138582.1, on the reverse strand, counting down.
ATTAAAGAGGATTGAAAATGTCTGCACTGGACTGATGTCATTTAATTAACTTTTCACCTAAGCTATCGGACTACTGTGTAGCCCAAAACCATTTGGGGAGTGGAGTGGAGGAATGTGACATTTACTTGGATACTGCTGATTATCACAATCATAATTTAACACTACCAGTGTGGTTTGCTTGTTTGTTTTAAAAAAACAACCTGCCCCCAATTCCTCATGTCAGACTTGATATATTTCTTTATCATGGGATCTGTTGTAGTCACTTCTTTCTAATGCTAACCTGTAAAATGACAGTGTAAATGTATCCTCTGTCCTTCTAATTTTTGGAGGTGATGAGCATGGTGTTCGTTCAGAGGGACCTGTCCTGCATTTTATTTCTTTACAGATTATGATGCTGACAGGAAGCTTAAGAACCTGTCACATTGTTGGTATATGTTGTTTTTGCATGTTTCAGTTTTACTCTTTAAAAGGATGCTCTTAACCTGTCAGTTCCTTGTTTGTTAATAGCACTGAACTAAGTCCTCATTTTAAAAGTAGAAGAATATTATAGAGGTTATACAGATATATAGATTATATACAACTTGGGAACCAAGCTGTGATCTGCTGATAAAGTGAACTGTTGCCCCTAGCAGTGAAGAGAACTCTGATTTTCACAGGAGGTTCTGTGGTGGGGTTTTTTGTTTGTTTATGGGTGTGTTTGGGGGTTTTCTTTTTTTTTTTTTTTAAGTCTCAGCATAGCAAACTGTCAATAGGATACTGGACACTTCAGGAAAAACAAGCTACAGCATTTTATATTTGAAAGCAGCCTTCACAGTTCTGCACATGTCACAAAGCAAAATCACACTTTGCTTGTCCTTCTGCAGCTGTATAGCCTCCTGAAGGCGTTAATGCTACATATGAATAGAGAATCTCTCTTTAACATGAAAACAGGTGTTGTAATGAGGTGAACAGGTTTTGGAACATAGATGAAGCTTGTTTGTTGATGATGAGGGTAGCTGTTTTATTTTTCCTCAAGAGCCACCATTTTGATTTTCTTTAAGTTGCATGGTCTCTGTAAGGTTTGATAAATGAATGTAAGCATCAAGAAATCCCCCAGGTCATACTCCCAGTGGATGGGTGTGGGAGTCCTCTTTTTTTGGTTGGAGGTAGAGGGAGAAGGGAAGAAAAAGAATGAGAAAGGAAACTGGACTAAAATCAGCCCATCCCCATCTGGCACAAGTACCTCTCTCTAAGAAGAGGGTGGATTCCAGGAGGACACTGGACCCCTGAGACTGGCCTCTTCTCTCTGTGTTTGGGCCAGCTGCCCTGTCAGGAAATGCCAGCACTTGTCCTGGTGCTGTGGGCTTTGTGTGTAACGTGTGTCACAAAGCAGCGGTCTATGGAGCACAGCCATGGAGCTCTTGTTACACTGCAGCTAAGGGAAACCTCACATAAGAGATTTGTAAGGCCGTGACAAAGATTTTGCATCTTGGCGGTGGTGGTTCACCAGTTTGGTATGCAAAAAACTTTCAGGCTAAAGCCTGCTGAATATTTATGTCCTGGCTCTCTGCAATGCTCAGTTCAATGTTACATGGAAAAAGTACAGATGGAACTTCATCTGCAGGAGTAGAGATACTGCATTGACTTAAATACCGACTGATTCTGTGGTTCTTTTGTACTGAAGCTCTTCCTTTCTGGAATACATATTTGACTTTAAAAGCGGCTGAGTAGAAACATTCCCATCTGTGACACTCTTCAGTATATTTAGTTGTTCAACTTAGTTCAATCAATAAATCAATGAAGTATTATTTTTATCTTTTTTTTTAAACTTTGCCTTTTAGAGCTGGGATAGCAGAGGTTGTGAGATGGAGTCTTTTCATTAGTATTGATCCCAATGCACCTGGGCAACTCATAGAAAGCACTGTGGCTAGCTTGTGCTGGCTGCCTCAATTTCTTGATTTGAAAGGAGTCAAAGCTGGTGACTTTCTGGCAATGCTGAAAATGATCTCTTTTTCTGAAGAAAAAAAAAAAGCTGAAAAGGAGTGAAGAATTGACTGGCAAGCTGGAATCCTGCAGAGATGGTTTTCAGAGGCTCTGGAGGTTTTATAGTTGTATGCTGCTGAACACATTTAGTTATGGAGTCACTTGCAGATCTGTTCTTTCCTTGTCTCTGACACCTTCTTGGTGCTGCTTGATAAGCCTGACAGGTGACTTGGGCTGCTGTGCCAGTGATATACAATTGCCTCACAGCTCTGCCTGTTCTTTATCACCTGTAGTTATACTTCAGTGACTAAAATTACAACCCAGTGCTTAGATGAAGGCAGATCATGGAAGAGGAAAAAAGCAACTCTGCAGTCAAACCAAGGAAGACAGATGGTATCCTGGAGGCTTTTTTGAAGAAGTTTATAGTTTGCTTGAGAATTCTCATTGTCAAACTGGTCTGAACAGCTGGTAGAGTAGACATGTTCTTGGTGCTTGTGTTGACCCTGAGAGCTCACTCTGCAGCATCTGTGAATAGATACGTTGGCTTGTATCTGGCAAAATGCCTTTGTCCTGTTCTACCAGACAGCAGCCAGACCTACTTTTCAAATATTCATCACATACTTCTTGAAATTCATGGTTGATTATGCAAAGTCCATTGTATCTGGGGAACTCCACTGGTATTGAAAGTGACAGTGCATCCCCTCAGCAGCACAAGTAATCATAGCTTATCAAACCTCTGCTGCTTGGTAGAGTCTGAAATAGTCTCAGTCCTTATCTTCAAGGCCCAGGTATGTCACCGGGATGCTTGAATGATTGCTAGAAGTTATTTTAATAGAACTGCTGAGAGGGGTGATGACTACTGTCAGCAGCTATGGTCCACTAGGACTCTGTTTTATAAGGTGCTCATCTGTAGAGAAGGTGATAGAATAATCACCTCTAGGAAAGGAGCAACAGCATAAGTCTCATCAGTTTCTGCTGTTCAGCGTGAGAGTGGCTTTGTTTTGACCTTTTTCTAACACAAATCCAAAGCAACAAATCCAGCAAAATCTGCTACAGATATTTTCACATTTTCCCTTCAGGGCGGAAGCAATGTGACCCATGTTAGTTACAGTTTTCTTAATGCAAAGGTACTCCTCCCGTGTGATTTTCATTCCTTAAGAACCAAAATGGAGCGGAATAAGAGGAACCTGTGTTTGAAACTAAAAGCAGAAAGATTCATCTTACAGACCTTTTGATGTTAGATTGTAGCAAAATTGTATTTGATATTAAAACATGTATTCCTTTAATCTAACAAAAAGACCCTTGATGTTGACCTTTGTTTTGTGTTTAATCCTTGAGTGTATTTTGTGTGACCTTTTTTCATAGAATATGGACTCTACACTTCACTATATTCATAATGATACAGATTTGAGCACCAACAGTAGTTTCAGCCCTGAAGAAGAAAGAAAATCTAAAGTGCAGGTAAATGACAGTGACTTCTGTTTTTCCTACATGTATCAAGTAAGTGGAACTTCTTATGTATATTGGGATTTCTTTTATGCATTTCATTCAGTCATTCGCATATAATGTAGTTTCTATTAAATACAGCAAGCCTCTTAAATAAGTGGTTTTAAAATATTCTGCATTTTCAGAGATAATGGCTTAATTCAGCAGTTGCTTCTGTTTTAGTTATGTATAGGACATGACAGTATTTTTTGACATGAGGTAAGATTGTCATAGACTTCCAGGCTCTGGTTTTGTTTGGTTTCATTTTTTATGGAAACTATCCTGTGGTAGAAATTAGGTTATTGAGGAAACAGGATTTTTTTGTTAAATGTTTTGAGTGGAACCACCTCCACCCCAGGCAGCTTTTTTGCAGAAAAGTTGGGAAAGTGTTCATTAAGCTTGAACTGCCTCTTTGTTATTTTTTCTCCGAAGGTATTGAATGTTTGTTGTTACACAGTTCATTATTAAGTGTGCCACCCTGCACCAATGTGATTCCTTGAGTGGGAACCTTTGTCCTTCTTGTTACTTATGTGAGCTGAGCTATTTGACAGCTCTGTTAGGGAAATGCTCTTGTGCACCCCATCGGGTAGAGTCACTGCCTGAGATAAACTGACAACAACTGAAGTAAAGGCAGTGTTGAAGTCAACGCAAAGAGGCTTTCACAAAATTTTAGTTCAGGTGCTTTAATTTCTCAGTGGAGAGAAGGATTGGTCTTCACCAGAGATCTTTTTGTCTCTGGAGAAGCCTTTTCCTTCCTGCTGTTTATTTAGGGAGTTTGGAAGCAATATTGAACACATTATACTGTGCTCCCTCCCCTTCTCTCCCTCCCCAAGGCATTTAAATTTAGTTTTCTTTTTCCCACCTCCCCAAGATTTTGAGAGGAATAGGAAGATTATTTTTGAGCAAGCCTCGTCATTTTCTGTTCTGCCTATTTTTACGGATGAGTTAAAATGGCCAGTTGGCGCAGCCTGGATGTTTGTAGAAAGGTAGAATGTAGTCCCTTAATTTCCTGATCTGCCTAAGTAGACGGCGATCCAGCTGCTCATCTGTTAATGTTGGTCTATGTATTTTCAAATAGCCCCCAGTCATGTCGTCATTTCTTTGGAACTTTTTGGTGGAACTTAAGAAATAGAAAACCTTTGCATTGTTATTAAGAGATTGTAATTAAATAATACTGTATAGTGGGGGGGGAGGGGAAATGTTCTTTTGACAGTGTGCCCAGAATTTTAGTAAGCCTTATGAGGATTTACTGAAAATAGTGTAAACGCTCTACCCTTTTCTTGCTGTAGGATGTTGTACCTCAAGCCTTGCTGGATCAGTATTTATCAATGACTGATCCATCTCGTGCACAAACAGTTGATACCGAGATTGCCAAGCACTGTGCCTACAGCCTACCAGGTGTGGCACTTACGTTAGGCAGACAGAATTGGCACTGTTTGAAAGATACCTATGAGACACTGGCATCTGACATGCAGGTAAGCTCCAGAACCTCTGACAGTGAATGATATGAACTTTTATGATGTGACAGTTAATAATCTGAACCTTTATGATTATTTCTCTTGTTTACTGGGTATTGGGTTGCTCTGCTTTTTACATGGAGCTTTCCGTCACTGATATTTGTTATTTGTATAATGAATGAAAGTGTAACTTGTCTCAGAGGAAGCTGGGTGTGCGTGGTGCTCAGGTAGTAAGGAAACGGGGCAGTTTGAGTGGGAAGTGGATCTCTGGTGGGAATGTAAGGAGAGGTCTCTTGTTTTCCTCTGCTTGCTTGAGATCTTATGGCAGTACTTGGGATTCTCATAGGTATGAGAATTTTGGGCTGTGCTGCTGCGCATGAGCAGACACGTACCCCTGCAGGCATGTCTGGAGCTCAGTGAGTCAGCGTCACGCCAAGCCTTTTGGTGGCCATTTGGTGCTGCATCCAGTTAGTCATAAGGGAATAACATCACTATCACCATGCAGCATTGCTGTTTTAAAAACAAATACTGGAAATAGCAGCATTTTCCTTGTTGTCAGGTGGTAAGGAGGTGGCTTTGCACATTTTACTGTTGGTTTCCAGTTGTTTCCCAGTCTTCCCTTGTTTCCTTTTTTGGAGATGCTCTTTTTTATTTTTTTAAACATTCTCAGACTGCTTCACCTCTCTTGAACTTGCTGCTTGCTATGTCAGAGCAGCAGTTCTCAGTGATGTATAGTGAGTAATTTTATACATGGCTATTGCTCATATTTTCCAAACTCTCTTGCAGCCATTGAAAACAACTAGCTAATAAATTTAAAACGTTATGTAAAAATCAATTACTCTGTATTCAAAACTGTACAGAGTTTATCGCCAGTCTAATCTGAATTAAGATAGAATCACCAAACCAGGGCAAAAGAACAGTACTCATGCTAACTGGAAAGCGCTGGCTTTCCAGAATAGATGCTGTTTTATTAAAAAAAAAAAAAACAAACAAAACCAAACTTATTGGAAATAGTTACTCCATTAAAACGGTGCCCCCTCAATTTAGGGTGAGTAAAAACTCTACTGGTTCTTGGACTGCTGGGTACTCAGTGTGGGTGAAACTTTACCTATTATGGAAGCTAAAATATGCCCAATGAAATACTGTGGGATATATATCTTATTCTGTTTTATACATTAAATGAGTGAGAATAGTAGTAGTATGGAACTAATTTACCCAAAAGAATTTAAAGCAGAGAGTAATAGGTGGAAGAGTACTGGTGTCAGGAATACTATTTTACTTCCTGACACCTGGAAAATTAAAATACTTTCATTACTTCTCTTTGCCTAGTTCCTTGGAATTCAGGTAGAGGAAATGATACCTTGTCACTTGTCCCCTTTTTCCTTTTAGGTTTTTTGTTGGTTGTTGGGTTTTTTTATATTTACTTCCAATTTCATTTTCAGTTGTTACATGAGACACTGTTGATTGTATTTGTGAGTACTGTAGCTCACTGGGAGTCCAGCTTGGATACTGACACTCAAGTTAAAATAGAGCACTTCAGATGATACATCAATAACATTCATTTATTTATTTATTTTACAGTGGAAGGTTCGGCGGACACTAGCATTTTCTATACATGAACTTGCTGTCATCCTTGGAGACCAGCTTACAGCTGGAGACTTAGTTCCTGTCTTCAATGGCTTTCTAAAAGATCTAGATGAAGTCAGGATAGGTGTGCTTAAACACTTGCATGACTTTCTGAAGGTATGTCTCTGTTCAACTCTGGTCAAGTGCAATTATGTATTTGGCTTCATTTCTTTGTATACACTTGCTTTTTAACATAACACCGGTATAACTCTTTGCAGTAATCCATACAGATGTCTCTTGAACACTAGAGTATATTTTGCAGGAGATTTGTGTTGCTGATAACTTCTCTTTTCTCTCAAGAGCCTGGTTTGCACATGTTTATTCAATATATAGATGTCAGTGAATGGCACTAAGTTTTTTGATGGCTCTAACCTCTCTACGCAGGTTACTTCTCAAATTTCTTTACGACTTTTTCCTGTAAGTGCCTCACTTTTGGAGCTGAAAGACAGAAATCATAAAACCTTTAAAATCAATACTATCTTTACTGCTTACCTCTCTTGTTTCCCAGAGTAAAAGGAGAGACTAGATTAGTAGTGTCCCATGTGATTTTACAGACTTAAGCGTGATAGGACTTAGTCCAGGAAAGCAACACTATTGCTAAAGACTTTCTTTAATAAAAGCAAGTGTTTCATTAGTTCTATTTTAAAGCTCTTGTTTTATCTGCTGATTGTAGCCTACATCTCTTTATGTAAGTTTATATTTACTGTTACAGCTTCTTCATCTTGACAAAAGACGAGAGTATCTTTATCAGCTTCAGGAATTCCTAGTGACTGATAATAGCAGGAACTGGCGTTTCCGTGCTGAGCTGGCTGAGTATGTAGTTTTCTGGATGCTTGTTTTTATTGTTACAGATATTTTAAACCGTTAAAATCGTAGAACAGATGTTTTACAGTGACATTAATAATTTCTTTTTTAATTAGCGGATTAATTGATCCCCGTCTCCCTTGCTTAAAAACTCCCTGTAGATGTATATCACTTATAAGAGTTGGAACTTGAATTATGGAATTGTTTAGGTTGGAAAAGACCTTTAAGATCATCAAGTCCAACCGTTAACCTAACAGTGCCAAGTTCACCACTAAACCATGTCCCTAAGCAGGACATCTGCGCGTCTTCTAAATACCTCCAGGGATGGTGACTTAGCCACTTCCCTGGGCAGCCTGTTCCAATGCTTGATAGCCCTTCCGGTGGAGAAATTTTTCCTAAATGTCTTTTTCCATCACCATAGGTTGAAAACATTACCCTTCCGTAAAAAAGAGGCTGCCAGAAGGCCAGATCTGGTTGCTCTTGAAGTCAATAGAAGTGTCTAGCAATTTGACTTAAATTTGCTGTATTTGATGAGTAGGCTGAATTCATGACCATGAAATGGAGGCGATCAAGCTCTTGAGGGAAGTAAAGAAAGCGAGTAGCAGAATAGTGACCTTGGGCTTCATCTAAGCAGACTTTGGCTTTTTCATGGAACTGGTAGGTGTGGGCTTCTATGGAAGGCAGATCTGGAGGGTCAAGTTGCTCAGGAAAGCTGGCAGAGGACAGGGCTTATGAAATTCAACGAGGGACAGATGCAGAGTCCTGCACGTGCAAAGGAGGAGCCTCTGACAGCGAGACAGACTAAGGACTGGCTACCCTGGGACCAGCGCTGCTGGAAAGACCCAGAGTGTCATGGAGGACAGGGAGCTGAACATGAGCAAGCACAATCCTCAGCTGTATCAACAGGAGCACAGTCAGTATGTTGAGGGAACAGGATAGCCGCCTCTAGTCAGCACTCATTAGATTTCATCTGGAGCAATGCATCTGTACCAATACAGGGAAGATGCTGATAAACTGAAAAAGTTCAGCAGAGGGCCACCAAGATGATCAAGGCTGGAGCACTTACCCTTGTGAGGAATAACTGTGGGACCAGGGCTTCTCTACCAGGAATGATGAAGCAAGCCTATAATAATGACTAATTACAGTGTATCTTTTGAACTAAATTTTGAGAGACCTAATTTAAAAACTGATCATGATGTCATGATGCTTTTGCTACATTTAAGTGCTGTTTTGATTTCATAACTACAAATCACTTATCTGTTACTGCTGGTATGGAGGCATTCAATCGGCTGCTTTGTGACATGTCATACCACTTCTTTTGACATGCTTTCTACCATTCATGACACATACTAGTGTCTGCAACCTGCTGAAGTCTTAATCAACTCATTACAAATTGAAGAAACCACAATTTTACTAGTTGTCCAGTATACTCTGAAGTAGAGACAGAAGGAGGCATCTACCACCTCTCTGGGCTGCAAGATGGGGACTGGAGGAGCAAAGTCCCTCTTGCTGTAAGAGAAGATCATGTTTGAGACCACCTGAGGAACCTGAATATACATAAGTCTATGGGACCTGATGTCTAGAGTCCCGAGGGAATTGGCTGATGTAGTTGCCAAGCCATTCTCCATGATATTTGAAAAGTCCTGGCAGTCAGCTGAAGTCCTAGGTGATTGGAAAAATGGAAACATTGCACCCATTTTTAAAAAGAGTAGAAAGGAGGTCCCTGGGAGCTACTGACCTGTCAGCCTTGCCACTGTGCCTGGAAAGATCACGGAACAGGTCCTCTTAGAAGCTCTGCTAAAGCACAGGGAGGGCAGGGAGGGGATTCGAGACAGCCAGCGTGGCTTCACCAAGGGCAAGTCCTGCCTGACCAACCTCGTGGCCTTCTATGATGGAGTGACCACATCAGTGGACAAGGGAAGAGCTACAGATGTCGTCTGTCTGGACTTCTGTAAGGCCTTTGACACAGTCCTCCACAACATCCTTCTCTCTAAATTGGAGAGAGATGTATTTGATGGGTGGACTGTTGGGTGGATGAGGAACTGGTTGGATCGTCGCATCCAGAGGGTAGTGGTCAACGGCTCAATGTCCAGATGGAGATTGGTGAGGACTGGTGATCCTCAGGGGTCCATATTGAGACCAGTACTCTTTAATATCTTCATCAGTGACACAGACAGTGGGATCAAGTGCCCCCTCATCAAGTTTGCAGATGACACCAAGCTGAGTGGTGTGGTTGACATGCCTGAGGGATGGGATGTCATCCAGAGGGACCTGGACAAGGTTGAAGAATGGGGCTGTGTGAACCTCATGAGGTTCAACAAGGCCAAGTGCAGGGTCCTGCACCTGGGTCGGGGCAACCCCTGGTATCAGTACAGGCTGGGGGATGAAGGGATCAAGAGCAGCCCTGCGGAGAAGGACTTGGAGGTACTGGTGGATAAAAAGCTGGACATGAGCCAGCAATGTACGCTTGCAGCCCAGGCGGCCAACCATATCCTGGGCTGCATCCAAAGCAGGGTGGCCAGCAGGTCAAGGGAGGGGATTCTGCCCCTCTGCTCTGCTCTGGTGAGACTCCACCTGGAGTCCTGCATCCAGCTGTGGAGCCCTCAGCACAGGAAAGACATGGACCTGTTGGAGAGGGTCCAGAGGAAGGCCACAAAAATGATCAGAGGGATGGAACACCTCTCCTGTGAGGACAGGCTGAGAGACTTGGGGTTGTTCAGCCTGGAGAAGAGAAGGCTCCAGGGAGGCCTTATTGCAGACTTCCAGTACTTAAAGGGGGCTTCTAAGAAAGATGGGGACAGACTTTTTAGCAGGGCCTGTTGTGACAGGACAAGGACTAATGGTTTTAAACTAAGAGAGGGCAGATTTAGACTAGATCTAAGGAAGAAATTTTTGACGGTGGTGAAACGCTGGAACAGATTGCCCAGTGGCCAGTCAAACTGATGGTATTGAAAAATAGAAGATTTTACTTTTCAGTCACTTTATTACAGCCATATTGCATATTTGGCAAGCGTTGTCATATAAATGATGATATTCACAGTTAAAGCTCCCTTTCTTCTTTTTCTTCTAATGTACTGTTTGGTTCTTCTTCCGTCTTGTAGGCAACTGATCTTGCTTCTAGATCTGTACAGTGCCAGAGACATCTATGACTACTTGCGACCTATCGCTTTTAGCCTCTGTGCAGACAAGGTGTCTTCCGTCCGTTGGATTTCTTACAAGCTGGTAAAGCAATCTAAGTAAATTCAGGATTTCAAACTTCTGAGGGTTGATAGTCAGAAGTAACTCCCCCCCACCCCCCTTCTCATTTCTTTAAGGTTAGTGAAATGGTAAAAAAGCTGTACATGGCTTCAACATCAACCTTCGTGGTAGACCTCATGAACGAACTTGTTGAAAAGTTCTGTAGATGCCGCAAATGGTCTGGCCGGCAAACTTTCGTCTTTATTTGCCAGGTGAAATGTCTTTTTGTTCATCTTATTTTAGGGGGTGGTGGTGGTAAGAATTAAGGGGGAATAGCAACTGGAACTCTTCAGCGCTCTGACACTATTTTCATGAATATTTGAGAACTTTGTTTCCAAGTGAATGGGTTTCATGGCTGCTTTGTTCAGTGTTACTGCAGAGATGAGTTTGCATGCATCTTTAGTTTAGGATATTAACATCAGGCTGTCAGATCTGATGTTGAATATAAAACAAAAGCATCGCAAAATAATCCCTGAGTTGGGAAGCTGCTTTGTTACTTGGCACGAAGTGAGATTTTTATAATACGCTGCAGCAGTCTGTCACTTTTTTGGGTTACGCTCCAGAAATTGAGTGCTAGGAGTTGCCGATGCCTCCTTAGCCAGCTAGTGCAGCTTGGTCAAATACAATGTATTCTCAGCAAAATAAACAGAAGAGTTGAAACTAGCTGGGGTCCCAAGGAAATGATCAAATTTGGAGGCTGTAGCAGAGGTGCAGACTGGGACCAACATGACTGCTGACCAAGTGGGATGGTTCTTTTGAAATATTTGGAGAAATGTGAGCTTTGAGCTTATTTAGAGAAACATGTTTGGGTACAGTGGCTGTTTCCTGAGGTGGACCATTCTTGTCTTGATATAGTACCTAGTTAAAACAAAGACTAAATCAATCTTAAAAAGGATTTGGAAGGTCATTCACTCTTCTTCTCTGTTTTCAAATGGTACAGTGCTTAAAAAAAGCCAATAAAAATAAAGAAGTTTCCAGACTTCATACAAAATAGTGGGCTTCTAACTGAGCCTGACTTTCCTCAACCCTAACTTTGTGGATGCTACCTACTGTATTCATGCTATAAAGGTAGTGAGATGTCAGCTCTGATAATGTGTTGGGATTTTATCTTCACTGTGCTGAAATCTAATGAAATTGCTTCTGTCTTGTTGCCAGACTATCAGTGAAGATGACTGCCTGCCCATGGACCAGTTTGCTGTGCATCTATTGCCACACTTATTACACTTGGCATCTGACAGGGTTCCAAATGTTCGAGTCCTGCTTGCAAAAACGCTAAAGCAAACCCTTTTAGAGAAAGGTTAGTGATCAGAAGGAGTTGCAATGAGCTGACAGTGTATCTTTCTGTCCCTCCACTTTTCTACAGTCATCTGGGAAAGAAGAAACCACATCAGACTTGGGTCACTCTTGCTTTTACAGTCTCCTTGGTGTCGAATATTACCTTCACTGAGATAAAACCATGGACCTTGTTGTGATATCGAGCCACTCTCGTGTAACGCTGGGGAAATAAGAGGTCTTGTTCATATGCCATCCTGTTCTTTTGGTACCGTTTTCCCTGAATGAGCTAGAGGTGTCATCAGGGCACAGAAAGCACAAATGAAGAGCTAGCAACTCTGAAGTTGTTGAGCAGTGTCTTTTATTGGGTTACAAAAAAAATTCTGTTTATATTCTGTGTAATAAGGACAAAAAAGAAAAATCCTTCCATACAAATCCACCATCTGTTTTCTCACTGGGGAGAGAGCTGTTTGTTTTTTGTATTTTATGGTAGCAGTGGGAAGAAAGTTTCTCTGGAGTCTCTTCAGGGAAATAAGACATGCAACTTTCAAATTGCAGACTTTGGTTAGGAAAGCATCCCCAGTGCATAGCAGATGCCAGAAGAGTCAGCAGTGCTCAGATTGCAAAGCAACTGTAAAGGCAAATAGCAAAAATGCTATTTTGTAAAGTAGCAGAGTGTCCATGCTTGGAATACTTCATGCAGTTCTGGTCGCTTTCTTCCTCAAAACCATACACTGGCTTGAGGACTGCTGTTTCTAGCATAGAAAGTGTGAAGAAAAAGGCAACTGGACAACACAAAGGATGCCAACGCTGTGAGAACTAGGCTATTGCTAGCTGTGTTTTGTGTGCTGGAGACTCTGCATAAGCATATGTGTACAGTTAAGATGGGTCAGCTGATGCGCAGTAATTTATCCGCTGTCAACTGTGTCAAGGTTGTCGCTGTTTTTCCTGTTATCATGTAGTATTGGTAATTTTGTTGTTGCTGTCGTTATTTTTGTGTTCCCCACCTGGATGGTACACTTCCATTCCGCATTGCCACTATGTAAGCTTATAATACACGTAGTCCCTGCCTCAAAGATGTTGTGTGTATGATTAGGGATGGTGGATATATTATGGAGGACGGATTTAAAAGAATATGTTCAGGAGTTTTTTAAACCTCAGATCTAAATTGCCCTTCCTATGAGCAATTATGCTGCTTTTACGCAACTTGTGTTGTGTAGTTCATGAAAACTGTCAGATGTTAGAACTTCTTCCACTCTTATTTCATGTTACATTGTTTGATAATTATTTGGCAAGCCTGACAGTGAAATGGAGTGGCATGGCCATGGGTTTGTGATACCTTCCCTCCATCACAAATAGAAGCACATTCCTTTTGAGTCTCTTGCAAGTTTTTTCTTCCTCTTTGGTCATGGAGTCTGTCACACTTAACTTTTATACTGAAGGACGGTAGAAATTCTGTACTCTAACAGCACTGTTTAGAGCAACTGTGCTCTGAAACATGGAATGATTTTTAAATTTTTTTAAGGTGAATTCATCGGTATATTCAGAAGTGTATTGTGTGCCTGCTCAGATATTCCAGTTTGACTATATGTGTGCACTGTCATCTTAGATTTTGAACCTCATGATAGTATGCTGAGGTTTGCATTGAAGTATCTGCTGTCTTTTCCTCCGATAAGTCTTGTGCATTTTCTCTTACAGAATATTTTCTAAATTCTGCCAACTCTCATCAAGAAGCTGTGGAACAAACAATTATGGCGCTTCAAATGGATGATGACAGTGATGTCAAATATTTTGCAAGCATACACCCTGCCAGTACCAAAATTGCAGATGATGCCATGAGCACTGCTTCATCAACTTATTAAAAAGTTCTGAATGTTGCTATAATTAAAAAAAATTTAAACTATCCTCAAGTGCTTCTGAAATGGTTGATCTAGGACAACCTCTTTGGAAGGAGAGATTTCTTGCCAGACTTAACAGGTGGATGTTACCTAAACCTGATACCAGGGATTTTAAGTGAAGAAAAAGTAAACATACCTGTGTCAGCTTGACTTTAGAAAAACACTGCTCAGAGGATTATTTTTGCCACCGAAGCCTTAAATCTTCTGTCTTCCTGAACGAATGAAACTTGAATTGGCAGATCATTTTCATTGTAGAAGGGATGTGATTTCCAGAGACCTGCATTGTTTCTCCTGAGGAGTTAACTTAGCAAATATTTTCTGTAGCAACTGATAGATGAAATGGCCAGAAAGGCAAATTTATACCGGGATGTAAGACCTCCAGTATTAGCGGTAAAAGTTTTTATCATTCACGGACTTGATTTGTGTGCAGCTGGGCACACCCTTAAGTGGGAATAGCTTTGATGTTTGTAAATGGGGCAAAGTAGAAATTTGGATTTCTCTTAAGGGCTCAGTGCTAACACTAAACTAGAATTTGATTTTAATCTTTAAATGCAGCATATTGCTGTACCCATTAGCAGAAAACTTTGCTGAGTACCTGTGTCCTAATTATTTTCATGCTGGTCATGACCTAAAGGAAATTTATTAGCACATGTACTTTAAGTCAGGTATTTTTAACTTTATCATGATCGGCTCTTGAGGTGCAACTTTTTTCTTCATATACTGTACATATCTGTGAGCCTCCTTGGAGTGCTGCAGTCTTTAATCATGTTGTTTAAAGCTGTTGTGATACAAGTTGTTCTCTACTTGTCCAAATAAAATTTATTAATAAGATTGAAAGCAATCTTGTGACCTTTTTAAGACATTAAAAGAATAAATTTGAAATTTAAGTGGCCTTTTTTTTTCCCCAGTTCTTTACACTTTGACGGCTATTGCAGGGGGAAGGGCTTTGCTTAATGACTGTGAAGAATTTTGCATTTTGAGATGGAATATAGTACAGCACAGATGTACTTTGGCCATGTAATTGAAGTTTTGTTAGATTATCTTTCAGGCATCCCTGTTGTGCTTGGGAACCTGTCACTCCAGCGTGAAATGGCATCTTTGCTGAAGTGAGTCTGAATACCCACTTCAGTCCAGATTTACAGGAAACTGAGCTCAAACTGCCCTTAATCAGCCTTCAGTCCATTGTCTGCTTTCATTTCCTCTCATTTAAAATGACTGATACGGTATCGCCTTCTGTGTCTTCCAGGGGCAACCTACTTAAATCACCCTTCCTTCAGCCTGCTGAACCTGAAGCGTGTGAAGCTGATTTTCCTGAGGAAGTAGAAATGGATATGGCAGCTTATCTTTGATGTATTTTATCAGAACATCTTCATTTATCAGTCAGGTGCCTGGTACACTGGCAGTTCAGCCTCAGGCAGGTGTCCCTCTCTTTCCCATTTTCTTGGGAAAACAGTTTCTTCTGCAGTTTCTTCTCTAGTAAACAGAAAATTGCTATTTAGTCCCCAAAGGCTTGCTTTTCTATTCGTGAGCATGGTCATGGGGGTGGTTAAGATACAGAGTCCTCTCTCTGTGCCTTGAAGCCTGGTGGATTTGGGTTTTTTGGGGGTAGTTTGACCCCTCCACCCTGTGGTTGGGGTTTGTGGTTTGTTTTGGTTTTAGGTTTTCCTTTCCTTGTCCTTTCTTCTTTTCAAAATCTGCTTAAAATTTGAAAAGGCAACTATATGCCCAGGTCAGAAGTTCCTCAGTATAGGTAATGCTCTCCTCAGATTTTCTGTTCCTTGTGTTCTCCGATAATTGTTCAGAAATCACATGCAAAACCCTAGAAGGCTGGGCAGGGTGACAGCAGATTGTGAGAAAGCAGTAACCTCTTCCGGCAGGAGGATTTCTGAACTCTCCTTGCTGCCATACGGAGAACAGCTAAAAGTAACTAGTCCTCTCCCTGGCCACATGATTCCCAATTTAGAAACGGGCATTGAAGTCCAGTTGGTTTCTGCATTTTGTTCAGGGTACGTAAATCCCTTCGTCTGTTTTTTCCCCTCAGTGTAATGCCAGCTGAATTTAGTTGGGTCATGTGTGTGATTTCTGAGGTGAATGGGATCAGCTCTTTGTTCAGACCAGAGCATGCCTGAGGTCACCTTCTAACTGTGAATGCAGTGCAGTATTCACTGGAGGAGTACTGGGACTTAAAAGAAGTCCTAGTGTTTGGAGTCCAGAATGAACGTGTACCAACCTAATTCTGTTACTATACTAATGGACTGTTCCACTAGTCCAGTAAAATGAGCATTATATCTGATCCCTTCAGGTATTTTCTAGTTATTGAAGCATAAGACACCTTTAAGCTGAAAAATGGGACAGATGTTCCAGATGCTTTATTTCTCTCTGTTCTGTATTTCTTCAATACTGGTACAGGCCTGTGAATTTGAGGGGGGCGTTGAGGCTTTTCCTGAGGAAGACTGAGTGTTTTCAGCTGCAGAGTGCCTGAATTCACCTGATGTAACAAATGAAGATCCTCTTCAGGGAAGAGGAGAAATAGCTGTCTTTCTCCTATTTTCCTTCACCCAGCATGTTACGGATCTGTCTGCCTCTCTTTCTGCTTCATTTGGTGGTTCCCAAGAAGTCAAAGGGAAGGATGGACTTGCTTTATTCTCAGCATTGC
The DNA here is from genome assembly GCF_964289735.1 of Phaethon aethereus. NCBI lineage: Eukaryota > Metazoa > Chordata > Aves > Phaethontiformes > Phaethontidae > Phaethon > Phaethon aethereus. The sequence goes on along the minus strand of NC_138582.1, from coordinate 58,369,333 downwards.
CCAAGGGCGTTTGATCCACAACCTGGGGGATGTGGTCTTTGTTGCTTAACTCCTATAGGGAATTTTCTCATGCTGGCAGTGTTAGCGATGTTAGTAATTCAAGATTCAACTTGTCCCTAAGGATATGGGGCTTGGGGAAATGTGCATCTCAGTTCCGAGTGGTGGAGAAACGGAGCTGGTTTTTTCTGTGGGGCAGTGTCTGGGAATGCTGCCAGAGATCCTGGCGAATTCCCTCATGTTGTCTTTTCCTGAAGTAAGAGTCAAGTTTTGTATCTCAATTAATTTCTCTTCTGGTCAGGATTTCTTGAACAGAAAGTGAGGTGGCTCCCGAATCATCACGTGTTGGTCCACAGTTTCCCAAAAGCGGTATCATAGCTCTACCCCTGCTTTCTTGGTAGAATACCAAACCAGTCCTTCACAAGTAATTTTTATTGTTTTCCATTTAATCCCTTGGCTCACTCATCCTGGAGCTTCTTCATGGGAAATCCCTTTCTCCTCCCTGGCCCCTGTGTCCTGGTTTACAGCACTGTCTGCCTTTCTCCTGTTTGCTGTTTTTCACAGCAGGTTCGTTGTCCTTGGTTGTTCCTCCCCAGAGACCTGTCAGGATTCTGTAGGGCCGTTTCCACACCACGCTTTCATGCAGATTTCACGCCAATAAAACCAAGACGAGACCGATGCTTGGAAACCAGTTTTTGCTGTTTTGAACATCCCAGATAACTGTTGCACAAATTCCTGGCTGTGTGGATGAGCTCCTGTGCTCATTAGGACTGCAGAACAGCAGGCTAGTTTCAGCCCAGCTGAAATAAGTGTTTGCATGGGCTTGGCAACCCTCCTGTGCTGGTGTAGGTCTGGCTGTGAAGGTTTTCACGTTCAGGCAATGGATCATGCCCCCTCAGTTACTTGTTACGTACTTGTTAGTGCTTGCCTCCTTTTCTCCGCACTGTCAGCGGTACGGCTTCGGAGATGTCTGATTTGAGTTGGGAGCGGATGGGCAGAGGGGAGAACAGTGAGGTCTGCCCTGTGGCTCAGGCATGCTCTTGCCATGCTTTGATAGGGTTCCTTCCCATCGGCAAGGCGTCATTTTGTTCCCTTGTCCTTTGGTGAGGAAATTTGTGTGCAGTGCTCGTGTTTTCTGACCTGATTTCAGCCTCGGGACCTCTCTGCCTCTGTAAGATGGGAAGATGAGTCTGAGACAGGCAGATGGACAAAAGCTGGTTCTGTATTCCACTTGTTCTCCCATGTCAGTTCTCCCTTCTCTGATACTGATGGGAAAGGCTCGTCTTCCTATCTGTGCTGGCATTCAGACAACATGGAAAGTACATGTAAACTGATTAATCTTTTCTTTACATGCAGAGTCAGGACATACTGATAGACTGCCTTAAAAATGTAAGACTGTGACAGGAAAGCTCATCTAAAATGTGCATGGTCTCCTGCCCCACCCCCAAGTGCTTTCAGACTCTGCTTTTTAGTTTTACTTAACTTTTACTTTACTTTTTACTTAGATCAGAAAAAATATTACTGTTGGCAGAGATGTCATACCCCTGTCTACCTCAAGGCCCTGCACTGCGATGAAACAAGCAGCGGCTTTTACTACCAGGGTGAGGTTCCATGTAAGGGAGGGTGCAGCAGCAGGAGCCCACTGGGACTTCCAGGCAGACCTCTTGCTCATCGGCAAATGCCTTTCCTTGGTGCAGGAATCTCAGATGCAGTATTCCTGTCGGTCAAATCAAAATGCTCAGACTGCTGACTCCCGCAGTCACCTGCAGGACTGTAGCTGAGCAAGGCTGTGCTGCTGGCTCCTGTCCCCCTCCGAAGGGGAGCTTTTGGCTGTGGGCAAGGGGCTAGTGCTGCGGTTCCTCTCCAGGGTCAGGGAGCCCTGCAGGGAAGAAGGATTTGGGAAGGGGAAGGCCTGTACTGACGAGCCCCAGTTCACATTGGGTTGGTCTCTCTCCAGTGGCCTTGGTGTGCCCCTGCTCTGCAGGATGGAGCCGCCTGACAGTGGAAGCTGTGGAGAAGCATCTAGGGAGGAGTCGGCTGGTAAGTCAAAATGACTCGAGGAACAGCATTGGAAGTTTCAGGATGCAGGGACCTTTGGTCTTAGCCTTCTTCCTGATGTCTTCCCCTCTATCCCTCCTCAGGCCCCCCTTTCGGATACGGTGAGTTGAAGCTGTAGAAGGGCTGTCAGCTACTGTTACGGCTGTCGTGTAGTCAGGGGGTACAGCCTGGTCAGGTCAAGGGACATGCCAGCGGGCAGCACGGGCTGCTCTCGCTGCCCTGAGCCCTCACTGCGCTTCACGGCGAGCTCTTGTGTTCTGCGGTTCGGATGGGGAATTCTTCCGGTGGCTGGGTTAGAACGATGCACTTTGCAGCCTGACCCTTTGGTGGGCCGCCTGGCTCACGTTGTTAAGATAGGCAGCACCACAAGAAACTCCAGACAAAACATGGTAGCAGCCCGTTGTGTCCGAGAGGGTCAGCAGTGAAAGCGCCAGCACCGAGCCGGAGGCACAGGGAGCCCCGGGGGTCAGCTCTGACAGGCATTGCTTTGGGTGACAGGACGGAGGAGCAGCCTGGGGCTTGGCCTGAGGCTGTGCTACTGTGGCTACGCCTTGTCTCCCTGGGTCAGGAAGGACTGACAGCTGTTCTCTGGTACACAGCACGATGCCGCTGGCTTCTGCTGTCGAAGTGCGTTTTAAAGAAGACTGTAGAGACCTTGTGCTGTTGGATATAAGCCATATTTGGTCTGCATGAGGCATTTTTTCCTCTGCAGATGAAGCGCTATCAGACAAGGTGCATGCTGAGAAATGAAAACCTTGACAAATTAAGCTTGGTCAAACCTTTTTGGCAGAGATTCAGGTTGAAGCCTTTTAAATTTTTTTTAATTGAGAGAAAATAGTCTTATATGGTCAGGTGTAAAATACTTGGTTTCAGTACATTGATTTTAAAAATTAGACTTAGCTCATTAATCTTGAGGGGCCACGGGTAAAAATGAAGCCCCCAGTGCTAGTATTGGAATTAGCGAAGGGAGGCGGCAGCTTCCTGTATTGTGGTCCTTCATCTTCGCCATAAAGGATGACGGATTTCTGGAAGGCCGTATGGTTCCTTGTGGGATGGTGCTACAGAAGAGAGCTTTCAGAGCACTGCCCGAGGAAGCGTTTCAGAACCGCACCAGGCTTGGTGGCTTCTGCTTCCCTGGGAATGAAGCGGAGCTAGCGCTGGAAACCTGGTGTGCACAGTGCAGAGCCCAGGAAGCCTGGAAGGCCGGCTGGAATCCTGCAAGCTGTTGGATGCAAGCTGGTGTTTTTAGACTTGTGGTAAGGATGTGATCTGAGAAGGGTACTGCTCTTTTTTCTTTTTTAATTTTTTTTCGTATCTTGCAATGCATTAGGAAAAAAAAAAATCACCCTGTTGGACCATTCAGATACTAACAGTTCACTTCAGACTGCTATTTTTCAGAGTAAAAAGACTTTATGGGGAGGGAAAAAAACCCGCTTGGTATGCAAGGTGTTTGAAGTTGTTTCGTCATACAGTTGCAGTACTTTGGCAAGTTAGGAGCATAAAGGCTGTCATGTTTCCAGTTAGATGCACGTGCCCTGCTGCTGGCGAAGCTCAGCTGCATGTCCCGACGGGCGCCGGCGTTGCGGTCCCAGCACCTTGTTTATGTGGCACTTCCTGCTCCTTTGGGATTCTGACTGACCTGACGGAGTCTGTTGCATGACTGTGTTGAAAGGGGCTGTGAAAACAGGTAAGGTGTGTCGTCGTCCCCTGTCCCATCATCCCCCCTTTGCTGGAGCGATGCTCTCTGGTGGCAGCACTTAGATTTTTCAAGGGGAAAGCAGATGGGCCCCATCAAACTGTCATGAGCTTCTTTAGATGTGGGGCAGCGGAACTAAGGTTACAGGCCCGTTGTTCCTTCATTTCCCCGGAGCCAAGTCGGGCTGGTGTTTCGTCCAAGGGGTCTGGCAGGGGTTGTTGCTGCACTGGGCACACATGCACAAGCTGCACGTTGTTGGAAAAAGTCTTACGTCAATTTAAATGAGTTTAAAATACTTTGATTTAGATAAATTGGTTACTCAAGAGTTGGATGGACTTTGTGAGGGTGGCCCGCTGTTGCCAAGCATGGCAGCTCACAGATCTCAGTGTAAGGCACTGGGGATTGACAAGGCGGCTTATAAAGTGATCCGAACAACACAACGAGGTTGTCATGTTGCAGTTATTCTCTGCTTTATTTGAAATTAGCATTGGCTTTTTTGGCTAATTATTTGCCACTGCTGCATGTGATCTTTGAAATCACTGCTGCTAGCCTGGCTTTTTCACTTGCGAGCACTGCAAGCGCCGGTGTGGGCGTGATGCTGCTGGCCTGGGGGGCAGCCAGCCAGCCCCCTTCGGGGTGGTTATGGGGCAGGAGGAGCAGCTGCCCTGGGCAGGGCAGAGGGGCTGGGCACAGCCTCCCCACGGTGCTCTTGCAGGGGGGTGGTCTCACCCAGGGCTCAGTGGTTGTGGCTGCCTGAGCCCTGTGCCCGGGGACTTGCCTGGAGCTGTTAGGCTTCGGTGTGACCAGCGAGTGTTTGATTGGGCCAGCACCGACTCCGGCTTATGATTTTAATTATAGGCTTGATTGATAGGAGTTTATCAGTGTATTTATCACTGGATGCATCATTTGAAAGAACGTGAAAGAAAATTTCAAAGAAACAGCTTTCAGGTGTTTTGAAACTAAATTTCTGGTTACAGTTGCTGTATTACTGCAGGAGCAGCAATTCCACCTCCACTTAAGGCTTCAGTGGTGACACACTTTGAGTGTCTTGTAAGGTTGTGGGGAGACAGAACGGTGTGTGTGTGCTGCAAGGAGTGATGTGAATAAATAGGGTGGTTTTAACCTTGGCAGCTGAAATCTCCAGTAGTAATGGAGAAGCAAAGTCTTAACATCTTTGATTTGATCAAATTAAACTTGATCACCAGCTGAGCGATGGAAGCTTTCTATGACATTCAATTGCAGACAATGTTCCCTCAGAGGAGAGCAATTTAGAAAGCCTGAATTCATTTTCCGTATAAACTTCTCAACTGCAAGCAGCTACCCAAGAAGAATAATTATCGTTCGCATTATGAAGTAGATACAGATAGATAAATAGATTAAGAAACTACTTTCAAATGGCTGTTGAATTTATTGGCTTGATAAATACAATCCTAACAAAATAAAAGTTAACCAATATTAAGAGATTTGTCTGAAGAACATTAGAAAAATCCATGACAATTCAATAGGAATTAGTGTGAATTAAACAAAACAAAACAAAAAAAAGGAAGGTTTAAATATTGCCAGCAAATATAAAATGTATGTAACGAAGGCAAGGGAGAATGCTTTAGGTTACATTTGTCATCTGACCACATTTTCTGTGTTTATAAACTTTTTTTTCACAAATCTTAAAAAAATACTATGCTGTTTTCTATAACATATCAAAGCATTATTTGTACAAAATCAAATCATGGCCAATGATTCACAACAGTGCAATAGAGAAGGAACAGAACCACATCCAACAGGTGCAGAAAAGAAATACCCCAGAGTCAAAATGAAGATCGCCTGTGTGCATGCTCTGGAGTTTGCTGTCTGTGTACGAGTCAATGGATGCACCTCACGAGCGTACCTGAAGCACTACATGGCCCCTGAACGCCAGCATGGCTGGAGGCTTTTGGGGGGTTGCAGCAGTAAAACAGCCAAACCAAAACCAAAAGGGGTGAAAAGGGGTGGTTGGGTTGGGTTGGTTTTTTAAACGACAAAAAAAAAAAAAAAGAGGCTATTGCTGAACTGCCAGTGCCTCCTGCTGGCATCGCTTCTCAGGCTTGTTGGGAAAGCACAAGGGGCACTTCTGCAGAGGGAGATGCTGTATCGCTTGGTCAGGCAGAGCCATCTTAAGCAACATAACCCATCCCTCAGCAGCTTTCTCCAAGGGACTGAAACATTTAAAATGGATGAAGAAAAAGCTCTTGGCTGGATGGCAGCAGTGTGAACACAGCCCGTATTCAACAGGAGTGATGACAGTTGTGTATAAATGAGCAAACAGGTTACCTACATCGCTTAAAGATGCTAACAGACAGCTCTTGATGAGCATTTCCATCATACAGGGACATTAACATCTCTCAAGTTTTTACATTTATTCAGTACATCTCAGAACAAAAATGAAGCTTAAGGGCATGTTAGGTAAACACGATACCCCACAGTCTGCCAACTTTTCAGCCAACCCAGAATAAATTTAAAGCTCCCTTGTATATAATCTGCATCAGAAAGGTATCAAAGGCACAAGCAAGAAGTGACTAGGTTAAGAAGCAGAAATAATGGTGAATGAGAATGAATAGATTCACAAGGCAAATAATTAGTAAGTGTGGATGGTTTTTGTTTATTTACTGAAAATGAGATATTCCAATTCTGCTCCAATGAATGTAAATTATGATTTTGGTTTAAAAGAAAACTGTTACTGAATTATTTTAGATCACCTGAAGGAAACCAGTCTTGAAATAAGTTGATACTAACTGGAAAACTCTTCTGGCCTCTCCAAACTCACCTGAGTCTGATGAGTAGAAGCCACAAGTATTAGAGACAAAAGTCTCTAGGGCTTAAAAGAAGAGTTCCTTTACAGAATGTACACAGCCAGCAATAATTTGTGCAGTTTGACTCAAATTACAGTAATTTGCACAGTTCCGTTGACTTTTTATGCATATCCAAGAAGCCTGATCAAATTGGAGTCTCTTTCCTGTCTTTACTTGGCGATGGCTTGACTTGCTGCTCCTTGCTTGCTTTTGGCTGCTCTTTGGCTGCTTTTGTCTCTGGGACACTGTCTCTTTGCTGCTGAGAAACACCCCCACGTTTTTCTGGCTCCTCTTCTTCCTGCACCTGCTGCTCCGATTTAGCCCGCTGCAGCAGTCGAAGCTGTACTCGCAGTTCTATGATGGCCTCTCGCTCCTCGTGAATCGCTTGGTTCAGGTGATTGTTCTTTATCTTTTAAGGAAGGAAAACAAATATCAAGGCTCCTTCTGACAAAGAATTGCTGTAGCCAGGGAGGCCGTTCAGCATTGCGCAACGAAGCTTTGCTGTTAACCCAGACAGCAACAAAAGGGATGCAAAAACGACCAGTCTGCACACGTGCAAACATCTCTGCACAGACTAAGCCAAGCAACCACTAAGGAGAAGAGTGCCAGTCTAAGACTCACACCTTACCTCCAGTTCCTCATTCTGCCTCTGCAAATCTTCCAAGATGACCTGCAGTTCCTCCTCATCTTCGCTCTCACTTTCACTCTCGGAAGAGTATTCCTCGGTTTCACTTCGGCCATGCTGCTGGCGACTGAAAGACCAAGGACAAACATGGATTCAGACACTTTGTCGAGTCTGCCAAAACTATAGTGGCACCAAGAGAGTTAATTTGTGTCCACTGACTAATCTGCAGTGGTTTTAAAACCAAAATCATAACTTCCTTTGAAAGCTTAATTTAATAAACCAGTGATTTCCTAGGGGGATTTATTTGTGCACAGGGCTTAGTTTACTTTAGATCATCATTCCATTGTTATATTAATAGCAACTTTGGACCTTTTGGGATATATTCTGAGATTTCAGTAAAAAGGCGTCTCTCAAATGTGATGTTCATAGGGTGAGCTTGTAAGCGTAGTTGAGAGTACTGTTTCAGAAGAGCATATATGCTCTATATGTACTTTTAATCAGAGTGCTCGCCTGGCAAAGGATCTGATGGAAGCAGTCTCTCTTTTACCTTTGTATTTCAGCTATTTCTGCTCGAAGGCGATCTATTTCTTCCTTCTCCGAGGCAATCTGTCTCCGCAGAAACTGCTCCATGGCCAGCAGTTCTTCCTGTTCTGTTAAAATCTCATTCTCCTGGAATGATCAATTAGTTCACTTAAAGCCTTGACTTTATGTTCTACAGAAACATAGGCTAAGTGTGCCCTGGGAACTGAGGAGATGATGCTGTGTTCTCAAATACTTTCAGTAGAAGTGGTTAGCATGCCTGCTTTGAACTCGTGATTCATCGAGACCTCAAAGCAAATGTAAGTTCAAAGCCAATAATGTGTGTTCTGAATCCTCATGATTGCTGTGCTGAATAGTTGTGGAGACGACGCACCAAATTCTGGCATGTTTGGCTGCCTATTTCCTTAAATCACAGGGGAAAGCTCTGGCTAATCAGTAAAATAACTAGAAAAGCTGAATTCTAAAACATATATTTCAAGAGGAATATAAGGAGGAAAGTGCAGTGGAGAGAAGATCAAAGCAACTGGGGGAAGCAAAGGAAGGTAAAAAAGCCAAAACAGTCGCCTCACTTCCTTTGATCAGCAGGAGAGTAGTTAACAGTATTAAAACTGGTCAGATTTGGAAGTGCTTTCTAAGTACATTAACAACAAAGGCTACTTTTTGTTGTCGCAGGGAGTCTACTCAGCTTTGGGTTCACTCCTGCAGGCAGCATTCCTTCCCTACTTTATCTACCACTAGCGCAAAGCCTGGTATTTTAATGGACAGAGACCCCTCTAAGCCTTCAATTTCTCACTGCATTAGAAGGAACAAAAGTGTCCTTAATATTTCTGAAAGATATGGAACAAGAAAATACCAGCAGACAAACAGGTGAGTGCCTGCCATCTACCTGTGCAAGCAGAATATTTATAACTTCTTCGTTCTCATTCATTTCTTCTTTGGAGACATCCTCCTTGGAAAGGCTAGCAATTTCTTGTGCAATCTTTGTTTCACACTCCTGCCAGAGAAAGACAACCTTTAAAAGGACAGCTTCCCCAGTCACTCTATTTACTGTAAAAAAGATTTTTTTCAAATATATTGTTTTCCAAATTTAGAATCACCATCTCGGTTGTCTTGAAAGTTTTCAGCAAGGTTTGTCCCTTCTCTGGGACATATGACAGTTTAAAAAAAAGACACTGTTGAATTTTGTTGCCCTTGAGTCTTCCAGTAATCCCTCTTGGTACTCCAGGACACACAGTTTTAAGCATATAATGACTACATGCTCTGTCAAACAGAAGGTTTTTAATCATACTTTTTTTTCTTTTTTGTAAACAGCTGGAGTGTGAAGATCTCGCTGTCCCTAGGGAGAGCCAGCTAACCAGAAAATGCAAATGCTTCTCAGCCATGTAAAGCTAAGAAGAAAACACCCACAGTAAAAAAATTGCAAGGTGGTTTGATCTAACTGCATGCCTTTGCATTGCCACAAATTGGGGAATGCTCAGATATTTTGTTCCAATTGTATGAGTAGTAAGAATACAGATACTTGTTCCACCCAGAGAACACCATCCTGGGTGCAAGCGTTACAGACTAAACTTACACTTCCAAAAAGTAGTGGTCAAATGATCCTTTTCCTACTGAACCCACAGAAGCCTTCAAAGCGCTGTTAAATGCAGGCATACACACCTGCCCCTCCCCGTCCATCTGTGTCTCTCTGTCTATCTTGGAAATACATGGAAAAGCAAAACTCAAACCAGCTCTAGCAACATATTAATTGCCCAGTTTTACATAAAAATGTATTTCTATTCTTATACTTTCAGAGCTCTGTAACCGTAATATTTTCTGTAATACCAGAAATTATGCAAAGTTGATTGTAGAAAGTATCTCTTATGTTTCTCTTCAGGGTTTTCAAGCTAAAACTTAGAGCAGAATGAAAACTTGAATGCACGGACAGGAACTCGTAATGAAATTCCTCAGTGGCATCCCTCCTTTCTAAACCCAAGTTAGAACCCAGGGAATACTGCCCCTCTACACCTGTCACAATCTATGAACGCTGAACATCCTTTCTAGCAAAGAGCAGCCCCCAGGCCACGGTTGTAAAGCCCTCTCACATTTATCGTATTTTCAACTGTAAGATTAAACAATAAGCCTGAACAATGCTCCCCAAGAAATGGGGGTAAACAGTGAATAACTAATAGTCATGAAACTTCAGGAAGTATCGTCATAGTTGAAAATACCACACGTAAGTTTTGTCCATGACTTAGATGTTTGGCCAAGAAATAGAAAAGTTACCTACCTGTCTCTTAGCTTCTCTTAGTTTCCTTTTAAGAGCTGTTAAAATTCTTTGCACCTCCCAGAGTCTCTCTTCTTTGGATAAGTCTTTTATCCCTGCCTGCAAGTCTCTGTGTAAACAGTTCAGTAGGAACTCCTAGAAATATTGCCAAATAAATTAGTGTCTTTCACATACCATAGCAGGGCAGACTGAGAAGAAAAACCTTTTTGGCTTTGTGGCAACAGGCCTGGAGTTCTGGTTTTCAAAGCTTGACTTGTTGACCAATAACAAGTGTTAATATGCACCCAGCACACAGTCTAGAACTAGCTGTAGAGCAATATTGACAAAACCACACTCTTCTCCTAACCTTCCTCCCACCATCCAAGTACTAAACTATTTAGCAAAGCAATCCACAAAAGACACAGCTGTGGGCAGCACAGGCCTGTAGCAACTTCCAACACGTGAAATGGGCACAAATATCTCCCATCTCCTTGCAGTGCTTTTCACTGACAGCGCCAACTGTGATAGAATTAAAGAGTATGTTACAAGCTCGTGAGAATTTACTACTGAATGTAGAAAAGCCAGGGCAAAGGTAAACAGAAAAACACTAAAGTAATTGCCAACCTGTCGCCTGATTTCTTCTTTGATGCTTTCTTGTGTTTCCGGAAGCGCTGGCATTGTTGCCATATTCGACCAGCGAAGAGGTTTTGTCACCTGCTTTAGGGTCACATTCCCAAAGAACTCTTGAACATGTGTGAAAAATACATAGAGGACACGGTTGCTGATCTGCAAAGAAAGGACAGACAAAATGTTGGGGAAGCTAATTCGTTCACATCATCTTTATCTGTGAAGCACAGAATCTTTCTTCAGACACAAAACAGCCTTTAGTATGCCTTTCCATGAGTCACAGTCATGTTTGTTAGTTTCTCCCAATAGATTAAAATCTGGATTAAAAACGATACTTTAAATGACCCAGTGCTGGCCTCAAGGAATCACTTCACTGTCTCTCTTACCTGTGTATCTGGGGCATTTTCATGCTGAACTCAGAATCTTCACACACCTTAGCCTACCACAAGCATTTCCATCACTGGTAGATACAGAAATGTATTAAATCTTTCTTTTTACTCATGTAAAGGTAGTCAGGGATAGCAATAGGTAAGAGGCAACACCAGCCATACTGCGCTACAGCTGGTTGCTGGCTACCTTCTCTCTCTACCCCCAAACTCTAAATATTTTCTACAGCTTCTCTCTCGGCTGTTTTAATATAACAGAAAAAGCAGTCTGGAAGGAGCTGCTACTGTATTCCTTGTTTCAACATGAGACAGCAGCAAATACTTACTTTGATACTATACCTTCCACTAAAATTCAAAAATTTATCCTGAAAGAAAGATTAGAGTTCTGTCACTACCTGCATTTTAATTGCTAAAATCTACTTAACAACAAAACAGGATTGGGCTTGCATTGTTCTGCATTAATTGTTACTTCTTTTATTGGCTAGAAAGTATCTGGCACAGCAAAAATATCCAAGAATGATACCCAGCCCTTTTGCTACTGGGCCTGCACCTAGACTCTTAATTACAAAGGCCAAGGTTTTCTCAAGTCTGGGTTTTCTTCTAGAAGACCCACACCCAATAATGCCATGTTTCCATTATGCACAGGGCTCTTTCTGAGCTGAATTTAAATTAAATATTTCCAAGATGCTTATTAAGGAATTAATCAATCCAGAAACCACAAAAGTCTTACTGGAAAACCAAGTCAGTTGTTTTTCCCCCAGCCATTTGACTGCAGACACCAAAGCCATTATACCAAAGTCATTACTGCACCAGGATGATGTATTTGCAGGACAGAGTTCATTGGCTTGATATTAAAATGAAGCAACAATATAGTCTTCACTAAATTATCACTGAATCAAAAGCCCACGGAAATTGTGTATCTGCATGAATTATTGGACGAATTTAACATCAAATTAATTCTGTTCCCAGTGGAATTAAACCCCTGACAGCAGTCTTTGTTAATACTCTCATAATAACCCCAATATGAGACCCATCGTATGCAAGCTCACATTCAGAAAGTCTTTTGTTCCCACCTTCCCAGCATTTTAAGTTCCCAAGGTATAAGGAGAAGCTGTAATTTAGCTTAACTGTATCAGACAATAGCAGATTCCCACCTGCAAGAGAATTTCTACAAAGAAGTCTGTCTTAGGCTGAAGTTCTGCTCTAACACTTGCCGTGTGGTGCACGTACCTGGACAGTAGGGCTGAGCACTATAGAAATATTCTGGATGTTCATTTTTGTTTCCAGTTCCTTTGCAATAACATGGTCCATATGCACAATCAGCCAAGAAATTAGGAGATGGTTACACTCTGGCAACTCTTTCAGCAACTTCTGGCACTCCTGAACTTTCTCGACTTCTGTGCTCTTTCCACAAGCATCTTCAAAGCGGGGCATTAGCTCTTTGGTAAGCAAATTTTCAGGCAGTTCTCGTAGGTACTGTTTCAGCAAGCTGGCTACTGTGTTGGGCTCGTATTCTTCCAGGTTGGGAGATTCTTCTCGATCATAGGCTGCTTTTAGCTCATCAACTTTTGATTTTATTCCTTAAAATATTTAGATCAAGAATTAAGAGAAATCTTCAACTGTAAATGTTTAATAGTTAAACTTTTTTTTTAGATGCATTTATTTCACCTCTCCTTACAATTTAAGCTAATTGAGGAATACCTTTTAAAGCTTATCCACGTGTAACAAAGCTAGAAATAAAAAAATCATGACTCAAAATTAGGTGATCACTGTTTCTAAAAGCACTGACTACTGCTAGGAAGCAAAAACACAGCACTGCCGAAGTTCTGAATCGGAACTGGCGCCCGCACTCCCTTGCACCAAGGAACACAAAATAAGGTGAGGAAGGGGAGGGAAACAGAAGATTGGTTGTGTGTTTGCGTTCAGCATCTTTCAGGCTGTTCAATTATACAGCCCTAAGCCAAGCAGCAAATACATTATTGACTCAAGCACTGTGCAACAAGTTGTACCTATAACAGCTTTCCTCTGTCAAAACAAACCCCACACTTTTTAGTTTCCAGATTTCCAGCTGGCCCTCCTCAGTGGAAGAATCTCACACAGGATTCCTGATTTGAGGTGCTGCATGAGTAAAAGTGGGTTCATACAGTTATCCAACCCAAACAAGATTCTCTGTAAGGTGTTTTTGTAACTCAGTGACACCCCAATCTTCCTGAACGCAGGGAAATTTCATTCTTAAAGCTCAAACACCCACTTCAGTTACACGACTTAATGTGCTGCCGTGGCTTGGCACGATAAGCAACACTGGGTGCACTCAATAAATGCTCAGTTTCACGTCCAAGTAAGCTAGTCGTCACAACGACTGGTAGGCTGTTAAGCCACTGCAATTCCCTCTCTGAGCTCCCAACTTAAACAATCTTGCACACACGAGAGGGTGCTGTTGCACTGGAGAACACCTAGAAAGTAAAAACATCAAAAATGCTTTATGGGAAACACACCTTATTCCATGAAAATTCCCAACACATCGTGTCTTGAAAAAAACACACAACCAGAATGTTCCAGTAGGCAAGACGAAGAAACTGCTTAAGCTGCTGCGGTATTTATGCATGCCTACCAAATACCATGCAGATTGACAGCATGAAGACAAGACAGCTTAATGAAGCCCTTAAAATCGTTTGATCACTGTTTTACAGTGCTAGGCAATTTGTTTCACATGTTTTTCCTCAAATTCCTTTTCTCACTTGTTCTTGCTCCCTTAAGCATACCCACAGAAGTACTTACACAAGTTATACTGCAGATGCCGTTCACAAAGTGTTTTGTTTAACGTGACTAAAACTGATGTTGCATTTCTGTAAGCCGGCGTTACACAACTACTGTGGTCAATTAGCCAGCTCTTGCTAAGCTTAAATAATGAAACGTATTTTCCGCTTATTAGTGTACTTGCTCAAAGAAAAGTTTTTAAGAAAAAAACCATACAGTGGAAGTAACTGGAAAAAGCAACTTAGTGGGAAGCTTAAGTAATACCATGCTTATTTTTCATCTTGCTTTTGCAATCAGCTAGCATTGTATTTCTAATACAGAAGTAAAAAAATACAAGCTGGCCATGCTAGTGCATTTTATTCACAGTTACCATCTTATCACAAAAGGCCAAAATAAGTGTATTTTTACTGCCATTAAGCAGTACCACCTTATTAGCAACTTTTCTGGTACTTCAGACCTACAGGATTGTTCAACTTTAGCTACCCAATTATCTTTAAGATTAATGCAGCTATAAACAGAGTCTCTAGGTGTTGAAAATGGTAAACAGTAAGAACACTTCAAGTAAAGACCTTAAGAACCTGCATGTCAGTGTGCCCAGAGTACCTGAAACTCTGTAGATGCCTTCGCATTTCATGCCATACTTCTCTACGTAATCTATACATTCACGGAAAACTGCTGGCAGGCGGATGCCATCATACATCATGGTCCTGTCTACCGCATCAGACAAAGGAATGCCGAACACGGGTCTATGACTTGGAACATCCACTTGAGGTATCTCTGTCTCCTGAATTGGCTTTTTCTTTTTCTTCTTCTCTTTCCACTGTTTTACAACGTCTGCTGCCGTTAAGTCTTTTGACTTCTTCTCCTTATGTTTGTCTTCCTTATGCTTGTCTTCCTTGTGTTTTTCATCTTTGGGCTTCTCTTTTATTTTAAAATCTTTTTCCTTTTTTTTGGAAAAGCTGGGTTTCTTGAAGACATGTATTCCCTTGGACCGCTTCAACTTTGAAGGACTTTCAGCTTCATCACCGGAACTGTCCTCTTGAAATGCAGCATAACCTTCCGCTATTAGGCAAAAGAGAAGGCAAGAGGACAGCTGTAAGTCTGTTTAGTTTCTAGATGGCACATTACAACATGGAAAGAACAAGTAGTAAGATGTAAGGAGGAGAGAGAAGCAGCAACATGAATTAAAACGTAGTGCCTGCCTGACTCTTCAGAAGGTTTTCTTTAGTTGTTACACTAAAGACAAGGATTAAATCAAGGTTCATAATCACATCAAAGGTAAGCCACACAGCTCCTGAACGAGCTGAACAATTAATACTTTATATACTTACTCGTAATGGCAATGTCCATCTTATGGGCTAGTTTCCCATCTAATAGTCAAGGAAATGCAAAATAAAAACAACTGTCTGGCAACTTCTCTACGTTCCTGTAATCAACAGTATAAGAGTCGCTGTTAAGGATCGTGTACTACATCTACTACATACACGTAAGTCTAACAAAGCTCTATTAAGAACAAACTAAACTTCAGCCACTTAACTCCCCAATCCCTTTCCAGAATATTATTAATTTTGAGATAAATATGAAGCTAATAAAGTTTCATCCTCAAATAAAATTAAAAAAAAAAGAAGAAAAAAGCCCAAGCACACTTACTTTTCCACTAGACAAATAAACCAATTCCAGTACCACTAGCACAATACCTGTCAGTGAAGGTGCGTATGTGCCTTAAAAAGCACATGGGAGAGCTTCAAACAAGTCCATGGGTGGAGCACGCTGTTTCAGCAGCAAAACCCCAAGCGCTTTCTAAAACGTGCACCAGTGCTTTTACTAACTACGCCTCTGCAGCTAGCCCTGCCTATCCTTCAGGCCCAAACAAGGAAATCTTTAAAAGTGGATTACAAAAAAAACCCCAAACGAACAGAAAAACAACCCACAACCAAACCCAACAACATACAAAGCAACACACAACTTCCAAGTCGTGTGTTGCGATTTTACACATGCGATTTTACACATGCAGTACCCCATCTAAGAAAAGTAAGCCTGAAACCTGGTCAACAAAGACGACATTTTACAGGCTGTTTGCACCAGCCAGGTCCCCCAGGGCAGTGGGCAGCAAGCTCTTGCTTCAATGTGAAGCCCCCATTATATAGATCCTTTGAGGCTCTTCCACTACCTACAGGCAGTGCCTCTGCCTGGGTGAGGAAGCACGCTGCCAGCCAAGTGCTCTTCCTGCGTGAATAGTTTTGGCTGCTGGAAAATTACCCCCTTAGATTATAAAAGAGCATAACGGACGAGATTATAGGACGTAATTCTTACAGGTGAGAGATCTTGTGCAAAAGAATGGGGGCAACATTCAGTCTTCCATTCTTCCAATTCTAAACCATACTAAGCTGCAGTTTCTCAGCATTATTTCAGCACATCCAAGGAGCTGTCAGTATTTTGAAGCCTCCCTGGCTGCTCTCCAGTAGGTAGCTTTTAATAGTCAAATAAATATAAGAAATGTATTAAAGGCATGAAACTGCCATAAAATAATGACAATCGTTTGACCAGCTCACCCTTCCCATCCTGGACTCTTCCCTAGGACTAACAAACATGCACCTTCATAGAAGACAGAGAAAGACCGTAGCACTGTTCTGTCCAAGTGAATTTTAATATAAAAATGCAGATGTTAACTGGAGGACAACTGGCAACCAGGTCTCATCCTCCCAGTCTACTGGCTATACCATCATTCACTCTTTTTGTAAACTAATACCAGAAATGGGTAAGGAAAGCTGCAGCGCATACACTAAGGATTCAGATCTCACTCTGATGCGGAAAGAACCGCTGATGCACCAGCTACAGGACAAAGGAGGAGCACGCATCACCACTGTGTTCTGTGAGAATGCGATGGGGCTGGCACTGAGTTTCAAGATGGGGTTCACAGATGTAATTTCCAAACAGAAAGCCAGATCTTCACCAGACAGAACCCAGAACAATCTGCCCTCCATCCTTCCTGCTGGGTAGCTGTTAAGAGCTCCCAGTCCAACAGTGTAGGGTTGCCCCCCGACACGCTGCCAACAGCATCAGCACGTCCTCTGGGTCAGCACGGGGGCCAAGCTTGGAGGTCGGCTTCAAAGGAGCGCCTGCCTTACATGTCTCAACACTCCATGTTGCAACACAAACCTCGCTGCTTTTCTAGATGGGTGGTAACGTAACACCAGCAATAGCACGTTACTGAAACTGGTATTTCCTGACTTCATGAGAAGGCATGAAGGAGCAAGTTAAATACAAAAACCAGCCTATTTGAATTTGTCCCAGTAACGCAAGTCAACAAAGTTTAGAAATATATACTAATTACAGATTCACAGAGAATCTCCCAGTCATACCAAGACGGGGTTCGCATGTCTCTCTTTCAAGAGTAGCCCCGTTTTCTTTGGAAGTAACCACACTTCTGGTAATAATAATACTGTATTCCTTTCACCAGTATATTCCTTTTCACCAATATATTGAAATATAAACAACCTAAGTTTATACAGAAGAAAAATTATCAAAACCATGTGACAAATCGGGTAATTTCAACTGGGGAAAGAAGTATTACCTACTGTTAGTAAATGGATGTTTCTGTTCACTGTTTCCTCAAGACTTCTAGTACTAATAGTCTGCATTTCCCCATCACTCTAATGTGCGTCAATGACATTTTCCTGCACCTGTATGAGACCAGTACTAATTTAATAAATACTCCAATTCCACCGACATAAAGGCTGGACTATCTGCCAGTTCCTTGCTTGGGTTTCATTAGACTTTCCACAAGTATGGCTTCACTGCAGTTATTTTAAGTGTGTTGCAAGTATAGTCCTTATCTTACCGAAAATTACAAAAATGTCTTTTAAAAATCGTAATAAAAAATATTCCAGTGTTACTCTGTAAAAATCTAACTTACAGGCTTAAAAGCCTTGTCATGCAGCGAGGCCACTGTTTCTATCAGTCTCCATACTTCTCTTCTCCTGCACACTTACAATGAAGCTATAATTTCATGCTATAGCATTTATTAACACAAAGGGTTGCATTATGTAAAACCGCTGCTTATCAAACCTACCACAAAATACATTTTTGCGCATCAGGTCACTGATGAGTTTTTAAGTCACTTATACCTCTACATCTGATTTTGGCTCCCTGGGGAAATTTGCATACATCTATAATTAATCCACTAAAAGAAAACACCGATCACTTTTACACATGGAAGAATTAGTAGACAAATATGACTATACTGACTGATGTGCAATGCTAGCATTAGTTACCTAATTTCAATTTATCAGAGGAATCGCCATCAACTTGTACACCAGTTCTAAATAAAATGGTAAGGCAGATGTGGATGCATAATGAGCTTGGGTAGATGGCTTCTATTTCCCCTCCTCACCCACGAGAGGTAGTATTATTACCAACAGAAACTTCCAACTTACAAACACTACCAACATTTACTATCCTACTTTCAATTAGATCAGTTTGCTTTTAATATACATTCAACTCACTGTGTATAAGCACAGCACTCCCAAACGAATTCTTTATTCAGATTACTGTGCAGCCCTATGCAAAGAAAGCAAATTAAGTTGAAATATGAGATTTGCCTTACAATAATTACTGGCATTGAAAGGCTGACAGTACTTTGCTAAATAAATACACAGTGGTATATAGACAGATGTAGTATTTTGTCAGTAGAATAGGATGTGGCAACACAGAAACACAAATCTTGGTATGAAGAGCCTCTGATGTTTATGATGGATAGAGGATTCTAGTAACTTCTTATTCTGTAGATCTGGTAACTGTATTCAGAGCTTATCCACACACCAGATCAGTAAAAATAGTATTTTGTTTGCAGCTGCTTAGTTATTTTGTAGGGTGACAACAGCCTCCTTAGAATTTCTAATAGACCTCCCCCCATAGACATGTAGTATCCACCGCTACCATAGAATCCATCTCCGCTAGCACTCTGCACAGGAATGAAGGATTGTAAGCAGGGAGACAACTGATCATGTCATTGCTCTACCCAGAATAGCTGGGAGTACTATTAGAGGTTTTGCATGGTTGCCAGATGTCCATATTCCTGAGCAGAAGTTTTTTCGCATAAAAATCCCTTAAGATGATGGAAGGGAGAATAGGCTGGTATCTTCCACCTGGAGGTACCTAGCAGAGAGCTGCAGATAGCTAGAACCTCAACTCAGCAACTCCAGGGAAGAAGATAAAGGTTAACACCCAACTGGGGACAAAAGATTGTTTGGAGCAGGTCCCCAAGTTAACAGTAAGAGTATTTCAGCCCTCACCTAAATCCCAAAAGAACATACAGGACCTCTGGCCCAACACATTAGGGATTTGGTCTTCAAAAACATTTCCTGAAAATTTCAGACAACTTCATACCAATGATACTACTGTCCTTTCACAAGATAGTTTAGTTTACCATTCAACCAATCCTCCATTTTCCCAAGAATTATATAAAGAAAATGAAGATTATTCTAAACAAAAAATCCTAGCTGCGTATTGAACCCATCCTGTCCAACGGTAACGATCTCAGAAGTAAAACTCATAAGCTGACTAAGATCTACTGCATACAGACTCTCTACCTACAGAAATTCTAATGGGTAGAATAGCTTTTTCTTCGTATTTCTTATAACCTCTTTCTTTTGCAAGGAACTGCTTATTTTATTACTTTATCAACATGTGATTACTGACAGGTGGTTAAACATTCATTTTTTAAAAATCAATTATGCTGGATACTGTCTCATATAAACCATTACTGCTGAAAAAGCTCTGTTTTTGCTCTGTTGCTGCCACAGAAGAAGTTCTTGCACGCATTGTTTTGAGGCAGGGAACAGATCTGAGTTAAAACTATCCCAGTAGAAAGAAAATTAATTTTAATCCCTACTAAGTCCCCTGAGCTAACTCACTCTGCAGCTAACCAACAGTCAGTCTATCACAGAGGAGTGGAGAATAGAAATTAGTCGCTGACATTCCACATAGAAAACAATATTCCATTTAATTTTCTATCATCTACAAAACACTTTTAGCATTTCTGTACAGGATAATTGCTGTGCATTATTAGGTTATTGCCATTAACATGAAAAATATCAATTCCTTATACTAACCACATAGGCAAAAAGATCCCTTGCTAGCATACAAAAATGTTTTTTTGATACACTTAAGCTAAGACTACATTACTCCCGCAAACAGGATTTACCTGAAAAACTGAAATTAGTAACCTTGGGATATTTATCCTTCCCTCTCCACATACGCTCCCGCTCTTCAAGCATTTATCAAGTTTACATCTAGAGTATTATCAAAATACCCCAAAATTTTTGTAGGATTAAAGTTACGTACAGTTTCAGGAGTTTGGATGACCTTGTCATTCATTCACTAATACTCTAAGTTCAACAAATATTCACTCTGTCTTAATTTAATATGAACACGTCTTTTTCTCATTGAAATGATCAATTATATTTGTTTAAACCCCAAATTACATGACCATAGCAAATTGTGTGTTGTCCAAAATCAAAGCAGGTGGCCAGAAAAGTGAAAAGAAAAAACCTGAATGCATGCAACAGAACTTAAAAGGTGGAAGAAACTGAAGAATCAGAAGTATGGAAGGAGTAACAAAAGGCAAAGCTGGAAGGGGAACTCTTAAAATCAACCGTGTTAAACCACTGTAAAAAGCCCTTGTCATTTACACAAGTAAAGTGTCTGTTCAGGGTAATTTTACAATAATGACCATTTCTGGACTGTACGAGAGATACTGAAAGCTTTGTATGTAACTTACTCTTATACCTGACTGGCAATTGTAAGACATACTTATATTAGGGTGAAGAAATTCTGAATGCTTTTTACACTACAGCCGCAAGAGAGAATTTGATTCTTCCGACATTTTGCATTTTTGTGTTTTTGAGGATTTTTCATACCTTTAAAGCTTCTTTTAAGAAACCAAAATGGCTTTACATCAGCTATAAAATGTGCTGTAATCACTTGTGGAAGAAAGCGGTTACAGTGCTAACGTGCACAGACCTGCACGTATTTGCTGAAGAAGAATTCTTTCTTTTCAGCTTTCAGTTGGACTATCACATGAGACATACAGAATTACACCACAAAGAAACCCACCATGTATAATGCTGACCTCTAACAATTCCAAATTCAGAGGTGTCTAATCCAGAGTTATAACAGAAAGCTGATTTGCAAAGAAGAAAAAAGCAGCTACTAATAGCTTGAATTTAGACCCATCCAATGAACACAGAATTTTCATCACTAATCCAATATTCTGTATTCTGTTAATGTTGTTTATATTAAGAAGAAAACTAAGGAGTCAGTTTTCTTAGAACTCGCAGGAATTTAAATTGTTGTTTTTTACTGGAGGATAATATAATTTTGAGTTACAGTATTTTTTATGCACACAGTCTTTAGTGAATAACAATAGCCCTTCTAAACTGTGGTAGAAACAAATCCTGCATTCCAGGAAACTGGTTTGATTAAAAGCAGTGCAGTGGCAGCAAATTCTTAAAGAGTAATTATTTAAATATACGCACACACATTACATATAGTCACCATATTCATCCTAACATGCCAGAATATTGTGTGCTGTCTTACTGGTTTTGATCTTCCAAATTTCACATATAGGAAGTGGAAAGGTACACTGACATCCAGAACTTCCAAGCATCAGAGATACAGGCACTGTAGATGATGAATATTATTTCTAAATTTTGCTAAAACAAATGTCAGTTAAAAAAGTACTAATGTTTGGGCTGTGATATTTAGGTTTCAGAGACATGGACAGTAAGGATTTTTCTGGTACTGAGAGTGTTCAGTATCAGCTTAGTGTTTCCAAGTGCTTCGTTCTTTCAGAATATGTAGAAAAGCTCTACTGAATAAAAATTGTATCACGTTTCCAAAATTTTCTGCAGAAATCTAAAGGTGGGAAGTAAGATTTCTCTTCTGTTGTTTTGGAGGAGGAGTATGCTTTTTAAATTAAAACTTTTGTTCTGGACATTGATACGCTGACAAAGAATGGGTTCTGTAGTCAAAGCTTTACTTTCTTCTAACCATTACTCTGTCAGTTCTAGTAAATTCAGATCCCAATGTTGGCTTGCACATTTTTGAACTCTGCAGTAATACTTAGTCACTGCTGGAGGAAACTGCACGATCAGACTAAACGGAGAAGATAGAGAGAAAAGGACACAGATTTCATTACTCCTCAAATAATGATGCAGTGTGCACATGAAAAACTTGAGATAGTACACAGTAGCCAACTCTGAATACGGAAGAAATAAGGGAAAAGGTTAAAGTTGTTGAAACCGACTCTTCCAAATTTAAAAGTACAAAATGCTGGTCAAACTTACAGTTTTGTTTTAGCTAGCGCCTCAGCTACAATTTCAAAAAGTATCTATGTGGAAATACACTTGGAAACCTCCACTTAAAATGTGAACAGATAATGAGATTAGAAGAACCCCGTGCCAGGCAATTACCAATGCATCATTAAAGGTTTTGGATAAACATGTTTATCAGTAATTCTGGGCACGTGCTTGGTACCTGTATCTGCGCAACAAGACACAAATCCATTTTTTGGTTTTTGGAAGAGAAACAGGTATTGCACAAAGCTTGTTTGTACAAGTTCACTTCCTTCACACCTAAACAAGTTCCACTGGGAATATTAAGCCATTTTCAGAGAGAAAGAGAAATTATAAGCATGAAACAGGAGAAGTTGCCTACTCACTTCTTTTTTCTTTCTTCTTAAATTTTCCTTTCTTCTTCCCATGCTCCTTTTCATCATCAGATACTATATCTGGAGGCTCATGCAAGCTGTCATGAGGTGGTGAAGGCTCACCGGTGCGGTACAACCCAGGGAATTTTGTAGGACTGATTTCTTCAGAGCTGGGAGTACGAGCAAGACCCCCACTGTGTTCTACCCGACGGTGTTCACTGGGGCTGCTCGTGGGAGGCAGGAAGCACTCGGTCATTCTGATTCCCTGATATCAAAGTGAAATCTTCTGCTACCTGTCCATCACACCTGCAGCAGAGGAAGACAAATAGAAACCCCACACATTTTTAAGCAACGGGTTTCAGAACAGCTTGTTTAGAGCTCTGCCCTGAAAACACAACAAACAGCAATACCTTCTACAGTGAACGCTCCAATTTATGTCAAGACACAGTATAATATAACATCAGGTCCTAAGCTCAGTGTTTGCAGAGTCTGTCCTTTAACTCCTAAGCCACATTAACATAATAAGAGAGCTGCTATTTTCGCCGTCTCTAATTATACTATATAAAACATGATATATAAAGTATTGGATTATTTCAACATTTCAAATAATTCTTACAAAATTTATAGGCAGCTTGCATACCGATTGGTGATATTTATTAACAAACAGTTACCCAACTTTGAATTTTTTTACATAAAATAGATCTGTCAGGAAGCTCAGAGTGTTTGTGAGCACTGCACTTAAGGCAAAATAATTTTCATCTTTCCCAAGCATATTTTACACAAGCAAATAAGAACTTGCCTAGCCTGTTGCAATAAAGGGTGGGTGGGGGGACACCCAAAGTCAATTCCATCTTCTAATTATGCTAATGCAAATTAAAGAAGGTAGAAGAAGAATGACTATGTTTTTCTGGTATACAACAACTTCACATTTGAAGAGGCTGTATCAGGTCATCTGCACCCAGATGCTGGTACATTGTTCGCTTGAGAGTTATAGCCAAATAAAAGCTAAGATGACAATTGCTGAAGGAAGCCAACAGATAAATTCTCAGCAATGGAACTTGTAAGCAAAATACTCGTCCTAGCACAGATAAATTTCAGAAATTCCACAGAACAGATATGCTGTATGGGACACCATACCTCTGGAGTCTGCTTTGCTGAATTTGTCCCTTTGTGTCTAAATGGTGACCCTCAGATACGAGCCCTTCTTTCAAGGGATGAAAGGAAAACATAGGGAACTCCAGAAAAAGAAAGAGCTATTTCCCACACCCACTGGTATACTTGGATAACAGGTAAAGTCATGGTTACATGCTAACTTTAATCCAACTTAAATCTGTTCTGCTGTGTTGCTGCTGAAAGGAAACTGATCTATTGGAAGACAAACAGAAGAAAATAAGACTTTTTTTTTCCAAGCTACATCAGTTCCCTAGCCTGGCTCTCAATGCAGCCATACAAGTGTCACAGCAAGCACAAGGAAGGCTGAGAGAGTTGCGGGAAGGTGCCCTGCTCTGCAGACTTAAAGTGATCAAGGTGACTGTGTAGCCATGGACTCAAAAATCAGAATTAAAACACATTACAAGATTACACACAAAAGCCATATCAAACCTATTCCCATAAATATTTTAGTTATGACAAGAGTATATCCAGATATAATAGCTGTGGCTTCTGCACTAGCGTTTGGACTCTGCAGTCACCTCCAGTACTCCTGCTATTTAATGTCAAGGTATAGATTACAATTAAGAAGAAAGTAGTCAACCCTTGGCAAAGTTAGGTGAACAGTCATGCATAGCCAGTATTTTATAAAACTCTCAGTAAGAGAAATAAACGATACACACTGGCTAAGCACGAACTCCTGATACCTCATACAAACTGGAGTATAACTTCTTACACAAAAGCAAAGCCTCTTTAAAAGAGAATAGCATTAACATGAGGCACAGCCATTTTCTATTTTTTTGTCATGCTTGTTGGGTTTTGTTGTGTTTTCGTGGATATCAAATACTCCACTGCTATGCCAATTTGATATTGTGTTTAAACAAGTAAATGGCATGCTCCAATAAGACATTTTAGCAGAAATGTCCAGGTATCTAAAGCTTCAGTCTTACAGATATCAAAAAAGGTGAAAACTTTCAACTACACAAGCATTTTCAATATTACCAATGACACAGACTGGCAATACTATTGCATCTCATCTGAGTATCAGAACAACCTGTAAAATTCCTGCACAGCACCTGTTTGCATTTCATCCACCAAAAAACCCCCCACCCCTACCCCCAAAAAACCCCAGCAAAATCTACCAAAAGCTGTTAAACAACAGACAGTATTTAAACAGTAACTCATGGAATTAAATTAAAAATATTACACATAATTTTTTTAAGTGAACAGGATGGACCACGCCTACAACTCAGTCCACATCTAGCATGGGCAATATGGGCAAGTGCACAGAGGGACAGGACAATGCCATTGCAAAGGCATTGCCCTGGAAAATAAGGACACACATGCTTTGCCTCTAGACCCCGGCAGAGCTCCTGGGATGAAGCCAGACTTAGCCCACACGTTCCACAACATTCTTTAGCAGTGTTGTACTCAGTTACTCAACTCCTAGGGTCTTATTTACAGATTGGTACCAAAAAACGTGATATGGAATTGTGTTTTTCCAGGTTAGTAATCATAACTGTGTCCAGCTACATGGGCTGGGGAGTGGTGGTGGCAGGTTTTTGAGGCTGATTTGTTTGTCGTTTTTTAACTTTCATCTTTCAGTTCTCTGCATGCAGAGCAGAGTGAAAATGTAATGTATGTATGAAACAAAGTATCTCACTATGTAACAGTTACTCAGATCAGGAATTGAATAGGGCACAGTAAGACACAGAATTGTGATGAGAAACTACATATTCATAAGGCCTTTTAATACTGTTCATTCTTTATTCTTGGTAAAATAGAGGCACTAACTAAAAATAAAGATAATGGTGTACATCTGTAAATGCAACAAATTAAGACCGCCCTTATGTTTCATATTTTTTGTTTATTTTACAACTTTAAGAAAGCATTACTTTCCTATAGGTGTAATTTCCTAGGCTTTTAAATAAGGAAGAAATTCCACCATGCTTAAATTATATCAAGGCTTATCAGCAGAATCAGAGCCTTTAGGCCTACCGCAAAAACCTCTTCCACTTTTAATAATGGATGTTAACGTACTTTGATTTTGCCATACAAATCGGCATCTTTCCTCTGGCTTTTATAAACTTTTGCTGACAGCAAGAAATGGCAAGACTGAAAAATCATGGATCCTCTCAGCGTTTTGAGACGGAACATTTCTAATAGGCTGATTCTTCTGCCAACTTCTCCCTCTCAGACATGACCCTTCCTTCCCAACCTGTTACTGCTTCAGTCCTGAACTCTCTCCTGCAGCAGGCTTCTTGCTTCAAATTGCTCCTCTTCTTCACCAATGCAGTTCTCACCTGTCAGGAGATTCAACCGCTCACTACTGTTCCGTGGGGACAGTCATGCTACTCCCCCCATTACCACAAACACCTGATCCCAGCAGTTTGCTCTCATAAGACCCCTTTGTGAGACAATTTCATTTGCTAGCTGCCCCAACAGGCTGCTGCTGCTGAGCTGGCTCGTGGAAGAGTTCGACAAGCACTAAAGATGGAAAGCAGAGGAGTGGCAGCATCGTGATGCCAGGAGTGCAACCCCCTTCTTTGAGCAGTATGGTGGTGTGATACTGCACGCACAGCTTCATCTCCCCAGATTTCACTTCATTTTTAGCGTTTCTCCCCATAGCTTCAAGCTTCCATTTCTTTACCACCCAGTGTCAGTACACCCACAGTTCCTGCCTTGATTGATTTCTCTTTTTCACCTCAGTATATCACACACAACATGTTCCTCATCTGCTTTGACCTCTGTGACCCAAGCTCCTTGCTCGGTCTCCCACTTTCCCCTCCCCTGTTCTTTTTTCAGCTGGTTCCTACTCTCTTGGCCGCACACCTCTTCCTTGCAGATACAGTTCTCCCGCCTCTTCCTCTGTTTCTTCTATCTGAAATCCTCCTGGATTTTCTTCTCTGCTGCAGTCTTTTGTCTCCTCATGATTACCACCTCACCTTCTCACCTTGTCCCCATTTCTCCCATTGGCTCTCAGTCTCTCCCTAGTACCACAAGAAGTCATCTTCTCCCCTACCTCCCTACCAGCAGCAGCCTCCTCGAATCCCACCAGTTCTCGCTCACTTGACTTTTGATTCTTCCACAGGAGCCCTGACTGCTGTTACGTGACAGCATGAGAGAGCTCCTCACAGTTCAAGTGCCTGCTTAGACATAGCTATTCTTCTTAGTACTCCCAAAATGCAGTTTCTTGAACCATCTTCCGGCTCAACATGGAGTTGAACCTTCAGAATAACTGAGTACTAAAAATAAACAGCCTTTACTGAACACATGCAGAACTGTGACCCTTCTTCTATCCCCGAAGGAAAGGCTAAATTAAAAGAGATTTTAAACATGGAAAGCACAAGGTATGACCTTAGCACAAAAGCTCCTAGCTATCACATCACCACAATCTTTCAAGACCATACACCAAGCACAGGAATGCGGGCTGGGGAGAGGAAGAAGCCTGCATGGGCCAAGGAATGTATTTTTTCCTAGCCTCATTTTTGAAAATAACTGAACTCTTTCCTAAAAAATTCAGCCTGAGCTACATATCTAGTAAGTAAAAATTTAATATTAAACAGCTGAAGTTTGGGGGGGGAAAAGTGAAGACAGAGAGACATGACAGCCAACTCTAATAGATCTCACTTATTACAGTGTGTCATCTAAGGCAGCACGAACACATTAGAGAGGCACAGTTTGAAAGACCAAACTCACAGCTCTCTCATTCAGTGCAGAAGGCTCCATTATTTCTGTTTTGCACTGAGTCTGGTGCTTTGTAACCAATTGCAACAGCAGAAGCAAATTAGAGCAGGTGATGGCATGCACAGATGTTATTTTGATGTTATTTTGTAAAGCTGTTGGGCAGAATGAAGGACACAGGAAATTTTTCTGCAACAAGCATTATGCAAGACCACATCTGAAGCATGGGGGGGTGTCCCCAGTTCATTCCATTTTGCCACAAACAGGCATTCTCTGAAAATCTGGGTGTTGTATTGAAATTAGTCCCAAGAAGTCCATAATCAAAGGACGGAGGCAGAGTGGGAACGTTCACTCAGCTACCAGAACCTCCTCTATCATAACTACCCAAAAGCAAGACTCACAACACAGCAGTGCGTCCTCATCGTAAGCCTTCAGTCCAGAAGGTCTGGACATATGTGAAGAAACCGGAGGTACTCAAAGAAATGAGGCACACTGCTTTTGGATAAAAATTATCCTAGTAATAAGCAGAGCTCCATTTTGGTAAGTAATGAACTGTAAGAGGAAAGAACAAAACCTATCACTTGTGGTCTAAGCATGCCAAGGCACTTCAGAAACTGAGTGGTACTCACACAACTGCTGAGATGGTTGAAGATGACTTGCAGATGGGAAGATAGAGTTAGAATTAAGTTACTTACCAAGATTATACAATGTCTGAGACACGTCTAAGTTCTGTATCTTGCTCGGACTATCGCAAAGTATGGGAGACCATTAACACTATGGTCCTTCTGAGGGTAGATGATACTGTAAAGTACACCTCAAATGAATGATCTTGTTACTACTGATGGTTGTCAGCTACAGGAATGGCTTAGGCAGAGAACAAAGTTTTTACTAGCTTAAAACTAATAAACCATTTATGTTTTACTCAAATTGTTCTGAGGTTTTATTACTGCAACACAACACAACAGTTTAAGCTGTGTTTTGCAATAAAAAGATGCATTTTTTTAAAACATACTGAAAACCTGAATACAAAACACCACTTTCACTCAAGCATTTTTGGCTGAAATGCTACCACGCAGTCAAATAGCAACATCACATCAGAGGCCATCTGTTTTACTTAAACAAGTAGTACTCAGGTACATTAACAGTGCCCTTTCTTTAATAAGGCAACATGGCCAAGAAAGGAAAAAGAAAAGGGAAGTGCTTCACATAGACAGGTAAAGCAAGCTTAAACTCTCACAGGTCATGAGTAATCACATAAACACAGCATTAAGTAACTCCCTTGTGAGTCATACACTCTTCATAACTTGCAAGAATTAAAGCTTCAAGAAGGGCCTTCACAAGATTTTTTTGGATAAAGAGAATAAAATACAAATTGCTTACCAGCATTCAGCTCCTAAACCTAACATTACTTTACGGGATATGTGATGCTATGAGAATGTTAGAAAATTTACTTTAAAAGAGAGTGTGTAAACACAACAACTCAAGTCACATAGGAGCAAGCAATACATTCTTCAAAAATAATGCCAGCATCAGATCAGCTCTAACAGTAACATAAACAGCTTTGTGTGTTCTCTCATTTACCCGTAGGTGGATAAAGTCTGCCGCAATTACAGCACCATCCAAAGTATTTCAAGTTCTGCTCTGAGAGTCCATGCCAGCTCAGAAGTAGCAATATTACAAATACACAGAAGTACTTAGCTCTCACAATCAGAGAACTATAGACCACATCCATATTTGAGCGGACTGTTGGAGGAGCCAGCTCATGTTCAAAATATGTAGCACTTCCCAGGTTATTCTGTTTTATTGAGGGTATTCTAACTCTTCATTAAGTAGAGACAACCTTGAAATAAAAAAGTAAATAATACCCTAGACATTTAAAAAATATCAGAAACAAGGCTTCTGATCACATTATGATAAAGTCTCACAATCATGTGATGATAAAATCTCCAGATGTGTTAGCATATGCGTTCCAGTTTGGTTCACTTCAGGAAAAACAGTATCACAGCCTCTCGTCTACAAGTTCTGTAGAGCTCCATTCAAGATGCAATTCACAGGCTCTTTCCAACAGACATCTTGGGAAAAACAAAACTTGGACCCCCACGGGAGAGTGAAGTGCTTTGCTCCAGAGACAGCACACCTGAGAAGAGACTGACCATAACCGCATAGGAAAAGCCCCTGTCCTGTGACTCTGCTCCTGCACTGGCTGTGCCGTCACGCTGCCAGTTTTGCCATAACACCCTACTTCCCTGGTGAGGCATGCTGCGACAGTTTACATCCTGCTGCGTGTTCCAGAGCAAGCTAAAGCAGTGAGTCTAGGAGAAAAGCCTAGACACAAATGTTTGCTACAGGGCAATGACCAAAGCTGTATACAGAGGTTACACGAACTATGCCACACATGGCTCCCACCCTCATTCCCATCCCTCAGGGATATCTCAGCAAGCCCTGCCACGTCTCTTTCCCCAGCGGAATCAACTGCCATGGAAGCAGTTTCGAAGTGGTGCATTATATTATGATCACAACAATATATACAAGAGGTATTCTTGGAAATAACTGGCCAGCTAACCACAGGAAAGACCGCTGTTTAATCGCTTTACATGATGTTTTTCTGAAGCAACAAGCAGAAGGTCTGGGCTCTGCATCATGAGGTAGACAGGCACTGTACCCAGGCCAGACTTTTTCAGGAGTATCTTGACTCATCAGCTACTTGCATCACAGCTGCTACTGCCCACCCACAGAGTAATTTCTCATTCTTCAAACTTCCTGAGAAAGTGCTGGTCAACTTTTTGGGACTCTCTAGTCTTTCCCCTGTGAATCCTGCTCCTGGTTACCGTGGTCTTGTTGCCACAAAGTAACCCAATACCAATTCCTCCCCTAATCATACTCAAGCCCAGCAGGACTTGTTTCCCATTCCGTGGTCTAGTCCCACTGCTTCCCAGGCACAGACCCTCTCCATGAGTTTCTTCATTCCTCTCTCCTGCAGTCCAATTCCTGCTCCGTGAGGACTGCACCTCTTCTCTCACAACCTCCTCCTCACCACGCAGGTGTTCTGCACCCAGGCGTATGCAACTTCAGTTTCACCATTTCTCTTCTCCACACCCAGTGCCTCATCTAATCTCCACTTTTGGCTGCTTGCTGTTTCCCAGGTTTTCCCTTGCCATCTTCTCCCTTTCCCACATTCAATTCTAATTAAGGCTTCTGAAAACCATGGTCGGCACAAAAGCAAGGAAACCTGGGAGGTCATCTCTAGCCAAATTTAGGTTTCCATGCTAAAATGCAAATAGCATTAGAAAGGCTTGCCTGATTACCAAAATATTTTAAGTACAGTAAAGAGATTTTCTTTCCTGCTACCTTAATTCTCAGAAATAGTTTGAAAGAATTTGGTTAAAGCATTTTGTTTAAATTTTTAAATATCAGCCTAAGAAACCCAACCAAGCAATTTTCAGCCCAAATTAAAATGTGGTAGTTTTTATAAGGGCTACTGAGAGCTGAATTGAATAATATGAACTGTCCTGTGAATGTATCAAACCCTCCTATAGTTCTCAGAAATGCCTCATTGTACAACATATATAATACCCACTATTGCTTAGATTGGTCTTAGAATTATTCCTGGTGTGACAACTCTGTTCCTTTTCTCCTGTACACCTCTCCAAATTCCCACTTGTGCCAACACTAAAGCTTGTAAAACAGAACAGGAAGCTTTACTTTTTACCACTTAGCAGAGGAAGGAAGGAAAATGCAATAAAAGGTGTGCAGTTTACTTTTCAAATAATTGCTATAAACATAGCATCACCTCAGGTTTTGTTTGCCCTTAGGACTATATACAAGTTTTATACAATGCACATTCTCTGACCAGTTTTTCAAAGAGTTGTCTAATCCCTAGTCACCAAAGGTCTGCAGAAAGTCGTACAGCAACTGATGATCTAGCTAATTAAGACTGATTTTTATACTTTTATCAGTTCTTGGGCTGGGTTTATTTAATAACAAATTCCCCTTATCAGAGATTTCAACTACAGCATCGTTCATTCGCACCCCCGTACCTGAACTCAGCCAACTTGAGAACAGCAGTCCATTTAGTGGAGTCAGTTAAAAACACCACCACAAAACCCTGACCAGCTGAGCTGAAGGTACTATAAACACTGCTAAAAAAGCAACTGCTAATCACCAGAGTGAAAAAAAAACACAATGAAGCAGAAGAGAAGCCAATGGATTTGGCATCAAATATTTTACTGGAGTTTTAAGCGTTTCTGCTATTCTTTCAAGAGCATCTACAGACTGACCAGGACAGATCAGGCAACAGAGAACAGAATCTAGTTTTCTAGAGAGGCCAGAGCTCTGCACACCCAGTTCCATCACCCCATTAAAAAAATCTAAGGTTATATATAGCCTAGTTTTGGGGTTTGTGTTTGTTTTTTGTTTTTTTTTTTTAAGAGTGCATTAGCTAATGTATGCTAAAATACTAGAAACAACAAGGGTAAACAGCAAATATTAAAGACACTTTGGTTTGGATTTAACACTGGTAACAAATCTGGGACATGCCTACACACCAGAAACGTGCAATATGACACACTGGCATTTCTGTAACGGCAAAAATTCACCTGGCAAAAGCAACGTGAGCAGTAGAGATGCAGTAACACATTGTGGGGCTCCTGCCAGCAGGTAGAGTTTAAGCTCTATGGAAATTCTGGGAATATACTCAGCTGACAGGTACAAGCAGACGCCAGTGCCGCTGCATTATCATCATCTTTCTTATCCATACCAATTACAACGAAACCAGAATGGGTATGCCCCCCTACAAACATTGCTTAACTTGTGTCTGCTGTTTTGCCCTTTAAAAGCCCCTTGCTACCAGCTACTAGGACACAGAGTTGAGGACAGACGAAGCCTAGCTACGCTTGGTCAGCTGCATAAACCTGCTTAACACGTAGAGGAAGCGACAAAGAGCACACATGCTGCACAAAGCACTGCGTGCTGAATCCAGACAGTGTCGCTTTTTAATCCATTATTGAGGTGTTATCTTCCAGACCAGATGTAGAAAAATCAATTAGAAGTACCATGCTTCTCCACTGAATTGTGACCATTATTTTATTCATAGAATTTTCAAACAGCATTAAGTTCATTTTACAGAAGTCACTTCATAATCCTTTGGGATTATGTGACTGGGAGGTCACTATGAACATTCTGGTTTACCTTACCAAAGGCAAAGAATGTTCAATTCTAAGGCCTTCTCATTCCCAGAAACCAGCGTTTTTTTTGAAAGTATATTAATGACACAAAAACCTCTAGAGTTAAAACTGTGAACGTTAAGTTTCTTGTGCTTTACACTGAATTTTTGCCACCATGTATTATTGAATGCAGATAAAGAGATCTATAAATTACAGGCTGTCATTTGAACTGACAACGCTGTAACATAAGGAGAAACTAAGAACGGCTTTGCTTGGATCTCTTCATAGTGTGATACACAACACAGATGATCAATTTCCATGTATGATTTTTTTTCATGTTTAAAACCCTGCATGTTCTAATGTAACACCGGCAAATCATATCAAACTTTCAGTGAATATTAAATTCAAACAGCACTACGGTAGTTGAGATAAAACCCATTCTACTGTAACAGCAGAAAGGAAAAGTAAAGAAAGACTTTGATCTAGAAAAACTGTTTATATAACAGCTCCTCTGATTATTTTTAGTGATTATTTAATAATTGTCTATGTGCAGCACCTTTGTTTTTGGCTTAGAGAGTCCTGTATACTATCAAGCTAACATCAGTGGCTATTGACCTAGAAACCAAAGTAAAAGGAAAGTCTCCCCTTTTGCCTTCACCAGTTGTTTTATTAGGCCCATACTGAGAAAAATCAACTGGAGATTGTGTTGCATGGAAATGTTTTCCCAACTTAACTATAATGGATAGGAGTATAATGTTTCCGTGCTCCCAGCACAGCAGTTTTTAGCAAAGCCTTGCTGTAGATGCAGTTTTACCCACCAAAAGATTTTTTTCCGATGTAGCTTTTTCCATCTGGAGATCTGTTTTGAGCCATGCCAACAAAATAATAGTTTTATTGATCCATGTTACGTCTATAGCACAACCTGCTGGAAGAGATGCCAATGTCTGTCAAACATGCTATATGTAAAAGAAAATTATCTTTTTATTTTTTTTACCATGATGTGTAAGTTTCCACACAAGAAGAGGACTATATCATCTCCTCTTTTCAGATATATTCCCATCAATGCCAATGCCAACTCTTCATGGAGACCACATGAAGTATTTAGCCCGTCATTTCTAAATTTTTAGTTACTCTTTTCAGTACCTATGTGGAGTTGGGGTTAACAAGTTCTGTTTTCTACATCTGCCCCAGATTCACTCAATGCTCAAGGGGAAAGTCAATTTAAATACTTATAAGCTCAGCAGATCATTAATTATGATTAACATCACCACCTCCAGGGCTGAGACGTTGCTGAATGTCATGCACGTGAACACTGAAAATATTCACAAATACGTTCAAGGCAAGGTGCGGCACCCCCAGCTCGGGGCAGCAGCCGGTCTCCACAGCTCCTCCCTGCAGCGGAGCGCTGGGAAGCAGGAATGTGTCTCCACAGCCAGCAGAGGCTTCTTCAGAGGCAGCTAAGGGGAAGACTGATCAGTCAAATTACTGACTCCCGAAACAGCAGCAGGACCCACGAGTTCGCAGTATTTGCCTTCTATGCCAATTTACAAAGCCAAACAGCCTTACAAGGAAACTCACATGAAACACCAGCTTTCTAGAAAAATGTATAAACGTTCTTACAATTTAAAATTAAATTCCCATATATTTTCTAGCTTTCAGCCTAGTCTGTAGCATCTAACGCAATAATTTTTGGCAATCCTATGGCTTCAGAGTATCATTAAAAACCCCACACTTTATGAAATTCACAATGATTGCTGTTTTCAATTTACTTGCCAAATATAATAAAAATTAATGGAATAATAACACAAATAGACATTAAAAATATGTATGCTTCACAGCTGGCAAAAAAGTTCACTATCTGATAGCACAGGACCAAACAAGTTCTGACTGCCATTCCCTAATCTGTTGTGTAGCTTTGCCTACACAAAAAAAATCATGATGGTTTAAACAAAATTAGTGTAGGTAGTTTAATGGAAGCCCTAGTATACATAAGACAAAATAGTGCCATTGTCCTCCCCCCGCCCCAAAAAGAAAATAAACTGCCTGTGTCGGCACAAGGCATTTTTAAGAGTGGTGAAATCCTTGCTCTTAAGTACTAAAAAACACCAAGTGTAATTACCCGTCAAAAATCTGCATCTGTAACTGCCTGTTCAAATGACACACACTAGCTGCAAACTTCTGTAACAGGCATCTGTGTACCTTTTAGATGTTTTCAAAGTCTGACTGAAATAGCACATTAAAAACTTACAAAAGAGGATTTATAAGGAACTAGCCATCGAAAGAAGCCAAACTACAACAGAAAACTGTATGCCAGTTTTATCATAAAATAAATACAATATCATAGAATTGTAGCACAGAAGAGGAGTGCTGCAGATAACAACTGATGCCACTTCGCCATTGTTTTTCGCATATACAGATTTTGACATATTCCAACACATGTCTGTGATCGTCATTGCCAGAAAATCAGTTCTTCTTAATTATCTTTGTCAGGGAACTTGGATTTGAATCTACATCTTAGTATATCAGTCACATTAACTTACAGAACCATCTAGAAAACAAAGAACAAACTCCACGTATTCATCACTTCCTCTTTCAGCTGGAAAGTTGCATTTAATTTCCTCCAACAACTTTTAAAATCCTTTTCAAAACATGACTGATAAAAACTCACCTGATCACCAGTGGTACAAGCTGTTTAAATTTTGGAGAACTGCAACACCAGGTTTCAAGATTAAAACTGCAGAAGCATGACCTGTGAAAGATCTCTGCATTTAAGATTAGATTGCGAGCGGGCAGCACAAAGAAAACTTACAGAATTCGTAAAGATAAAAACATCTAAAGAACTAGAAAAGCTAAAACCACTGGACTGAAAAAATCCAAGTTTCTGAGTAAACCTATTCAATCAGTTGTTGTTTTTTTCCCCAAGCTCTTACATTTTTACCTCATTCAATCAATTAAAAAAAAAATCAAATATGAAAAGCTCTTTAGGCTATCTTAAAAGAATAGCATCTCCTTTGAAGCCACCACAATTGAAAACTTGTGGCAGGAGGGTGTCAGATCATACTTTTCTTTGACTCCAACTAAAAAAAAAAAAAAAAAAAGAAAAAGGTGTTTTATGTTTTGTACAGATTAGCATTATGCTTTTATATAGTATTTGGTTTACAGTATTAAAATCTACTGGAGTTAACTATTACAAATACAGTAAAAAATGTGCCAATTTAATTATCTTACATCGGGCAATATTAAATTAATACACTCAATATCAAGTATGCGAAAGCAGTGTATTGGACAGAGGAAAACAATAACCAAGAATTATGCATGACCATAGCAACATGATAGAAAAACACTACAAATACGACGAAATCGGAAAGTTTAATTGCTGGCATGTTTAGCATTAGAATTTATATTTAGCAGTCAATTTAATAATAGGCTAACAAAAATCAGTGAAAATTTATTTTCACTGCAGCATCCAAAAAAATTCTCCACCTTGACTGGTGATGCTCATATTTAAAAAATACACCTGGACAGGCTAGAAATGTTAAGTACCAATAAGCCTAATTACCAGGGTAACTAAAATGTTAAATTTCACAAAAGTTGTTGTAGGAAAAAAAACATTAAAATTATAGTTTCTAATTCTTATGTGTAACTTCTATTTTTATTAAAAAGTTAGGTATGGTTTTAAAGAGAAGTGATGTTCTTGCAAAATTCTTACTAAATTTTTTTGTGAAAAAGAGAAGCTGCAATTTTTGTCACTGTATCAATTTTCCCACAAGTGTCAAGTTAACAGTATTACCATCATACATTGTGATTTTAAAAACCATGCATCCAGCTCAAGCTCTGGTAGTACCAGAGATCTATGTTCAGTACCAAGAGTGCCCTTCTGCCAGCTGCCTGCCTGCTAGCACAAAGCTCAGTTGCTCATAATACAGAAGCCCAGGGATCCTACTGAAACTGTAACACAGGAAGTAAACTTCATGCACTGACTGAAGCTAGGTCATAGAAATATGTGAAATTCTCATACTACAGCAGGCAAAAATGAAACAAAACCACATTTTATCTATACATAACTATATGAATTGACTCAAGTGAAGAGTTATTCACCACTAGCAAATGTACAAGTAAAATTTTTTTCCTTTCCTGAAACTAAATTTTTTTTCCTTAAAATAATTTTCAGTTTGGTCAAACCTTACCACTGAGCATTCGCTCCTCACTCTTCCTCTACAGCAGCCATCTGGCCCCTTTCCACCTCATGCAAGCAGCCATCACTCATCCCTTTCTTTCCTTGTGTGCCTCCAGAGACCAAAATAGCCAGTCTAAAAAAGCTCAGCTCCTTGTAAGCAAGAAGGAGAATAAAGAGGCAGTGTGGAAATGAGAAATCTGCTCCTACCAGTTGCAAAGCTGCCCCTTCTGTTGCATGGAAGAAGAGGGCAGCACCTACTCCTATGCAAAAGCGTATGCCCCAGAAACTGAGGGCATCTCTGCACACTTATGCAAGGTCTTCCCCAGCGCTGTGCTTTGTGTTGGGCTGAATCATTAAGCTGGCAAGAATCATTAAGCCATAGCCTGCTTCCTCCAGGAAAGAGAGCAGCCTGGATGGAAGCAAGCCAGGGTTTGCCTACAAGGTCATACCATAAATTAGTCTGTAACACCAAGGATTGTAAACCTCCTTTTAAAGAAATTTTACAGTTGCACTGATTGCTTAAGGTTTATATTTCTACATTATCTTCCCAGTACTTAAAACAAATGGACAATTACTAACAATGGACAAAGGGACTATTAACAGCTAAGGGCACACCAATAAGGATGAAGAGACTTAACTCATGCCCTTCAATCATTATTATATCAGAACAATTACGTGACTTAATTCTGCACATAGAAGATGATACTAAATTTGATTATTTAGAACTAAACATTTTCTCTAGTAATGTTTCTTTAAACTGGGCTACATACCACATTCATTCAAGCTATTAAACAGCTCACTATACCTATTCAGATTTATATTAATATCGGTTTAGCAACTGGTGAGCACTTTTTCTTTATTTATGCATTACTTATTTATTATTATAAAATTCTATGTTTACTAAGCAATTAGTTGCTATTTTTTAGTTAGGATGTTATGCCAAGCTGCTTCTGGAAGAAACTGGGAAATATTAATTATCTGTAGTTTTGTTTACTTAGTGTTACAGATGCTACACAAGGAAAAAATACCAAACCATGTCCCCTATTTAATTACATCTTACTTACTTACCAAAGGAAATACTACTGGTAGGTAATGAACTGATCGCTCCTAAGCACTGTGGCCTCATGTTTTCGAACTGGTAGATTAGACAAGAAAAAAGACACCTTCTGCCTTTTCAATGCACAACTAATAATAAATAACACTAAGAATCCCCATTATATTTCCAAGGTGTTTTTGGTCAGTCATCTTTTGTTTAGGTATTAACTTTGTTTTTTATCTTCTTAATAAACTACTTTATCCACTGAAGCCACTGTACTTTGTATGTATCTTTTTCACAAATTCTTCCCTACTAATTCAAAATTGTTACAGCACTTTATTGATGAAACCTAAGTAAAATGAGTGTTGTGTGAGCCTCCTTAGTGGATCACCACTCCTTACTCGGCCAATTGCATCTACCCCTTCCCATGTCACTGCCCAACAGCTGCCCAAGCAAGTGGCCATCCCCTACTTTCTTCTGCAGCCTAAAGAAAAACTGGAAGTGGGGAGCACAGGATTCCTGCTGTTATCAGCTTCAGAGATGAAGGCTTGCTGTTGCTGCTGCCAACATCAAAGGCTCTTTCACTCTACTACACCTTCAAAGCTTCAACCAAGCTTGTATTCGCTGATGTCAAGCCCAAAAGGTGAGGGGTGGCTAGGATGGGAAGGGTAAGTGTGGACAGCAAAGGAGCCATGCCTTTCCTTTTTCTACCATCGACCTGTATCCTTAACTCTCCTTAACTCTCGGCCATGGCAGGCAGAAGACTTAATTGTTATTTGGACAGCAATCACCTCTCAACACCACCATGTCTGGGGATGCAGCCTAAGTGCAAGCCTCCCACAGGCTACTTCCAGCCCAACTAGGGGCTCATTTGATATATTTTTTTTAGTTCTTTTTTTTTTTAGCAACAATTTGAAAACTATGGTCCATAAGGCTCAGGCTGAACAGCAGAAAGAGCTGATGAATTCTTTAGGTGAAAATCTGAAGCTGGCACATGGCAAACCATGACTAGTTTTAAGGGTAGTGAACCATTCATGGATTCAAAATAATCAGATGCATTCGTTCAGAGAAAAGCTTAGTAGGTTATACTAGACATACAATAAACTGAAGATAAATGTCATACTATACTTTACTTTGGCATTTTGAGGCCAGCTACATGACACCAAGCTTTATAGAAGGAAAGTAGATATGCATTTGTTGGCATCTTCCGAATTAGTCTAAAAACAGCTTGTAAGAAACAGCAGTGTTTATTCAGAAAATATTCAAACCTTTTCTGTAACAAAATACAGCTAAAACATATTAGGGAAGTGCCTAAAGGGTGCAGCTGATATCAGAACCCCAAAGTGTTAGATACAGTGCATACGCACATCAGTTTTGGTTTAACTACATGCACAGAATTAAGCCATGCAGCTCTGAAGCAAGAATGCAGTTACTGCAATACCAAGACAACATAATCCGGTACAGACATGTACATACAGAAATGGAAGTAAGCTACCCTACAGGAAATTTTTTTTTCCCCCCTGTATAACTACAATCACACCAGGGGTTTTACAGGGAAATCCTTACTTTGGGGGAAAAAAGAAAACCAAACACAAACACAAAACATGCCCCTCCACTCCTGAATACACCTTAACTAAGACAGAATAATGCCAGAGTTGCACCTGGAGTGTTAAAATTTTGAGGTAGGTATTCCTATTTTCCATTTCAGATGTGGGAAGACTAAAGAACACAAGTTATCTTCTCAAAGTTAGAAATGAGAACCCTAGAACATGGAATGTAAAGTTCCCTGCTTTTCCATAATAAATACCCTATTTTTGACCTAGCTATCTAGAATACTACAGCAAGGGGTTCAATAAATTTGAAACACTTAAAAGTAGTAAAAACTCAAAGACACAACAGTTTGGAAGCTTTTTTTATTTCTATTTTACTTCTCTGTAGAAAAAGAGCCTCTCGTGTCACACTGACTGCATAACTATACTATGTATAGACTGTACTAAAATGAACTGAGTACACCGTAAGGTATCATTCATCAGAAGCTGTATGCAACACCTCAAATGACATCAAAACCCAAATCTAAGGGATCTCTCTCCCATTTTCCTTTAAGCCCACTAATAAATCCACACACATTACAATCCTGCGCCACATCCAACAGAGCCTTAACATCACCCTTGAATGGGTGCATTGTAGCAATGCTGAACATGCATGGAAAGTGCTTCAAGCATTTTCCAGGTAAGAAATAGGTATAAGAATGCAATTATGGCTGTTTTGCTCTGCTGATACAAATAACTTACACAAATCCATCTGGTTTATGCAACTGATAAAAAGGGTAAAAAACCCACCAGGGTAGGTGGCAGAAATCAAACCACACCAGTCTTAGAAACAGATACTTTCAAATTATCAGTGTGGATTTCTGGTATTTTCTTTGTCGTTTAACATACATAAGCACTTAAAAGTAAGATCTTCTTATTTACTCATATATCACGCACATCATAGAATCATAGAACAGTTTGGTTTGGAAGGGATCTTTTAAGGTCATCTAGCCCAACCGCCCTGCAGTGAGCAAGGACATCTTCAACTACAGCAGGCTGCTCAGAGGCCCATCCAACCTGACCTTGAATGTTGACAGGGATGGGGCATCTACCACCTCTCTGGGCAACCTGCACCAGTGTTTCACCACCCATGTTGTGGAAAACGTCTTCCTTATAGCTAGTCTAAGTCTACCACCTCTTAGTTCAAAAAACATTACCCCTTCTCCTATCGCAACAGGCCCTGCTAAAAAGTCTGTCCCCATCTTTCTTACAAGCCCCCTTTAAGTACTGGAAGGTTGCAATAAGGCCTCCCTGGAGCCTTCTCTTCTCCAGGCTGAACAACACCAGCTCTCTCAGCCTGTCCTCACAGAAGGAGTGTTCCATCCCTCTGGTCATTTTGGTGGACCCTCTCCAACAGGTCCATGTCTTTCCTGTGCTGAGGGCTCCAGAGCTGGACACAGGACTCCAGCTGGGGTCTCACCAGAGCAGAGCAGAGGGGCAGAATCTCCTCCCTTGACCTGCTGACCACGCTGCTTTGGGTGCAGCCCAGGATATGGTTGGCCTTCTGGGCTGCGAGTGCACATTGCTGGCTCATGTCCAGCTTTTCATCCACCAGTACCCCCAAGTCCTTCTCGGCAGGGCTGCTCTCAACCCCTTCATCCCCCAGCCTGTATCGATATCAGGTGTTACCCTGACCCAGGTGCAGGACCCTGCACTTGGCCTTGTTGAACCTCATGAGGTTCACACAGGCCCCTTCCTTGAGCTTGTCCAAGTCCCTGTGGATGGCATCGCATCCCTCAGGCGTGTCAACCACACCACTCAGCTATCATACGATGTATTGTAACACACGCTTTCCAAACAACATTATAAGGTTGAAAATATAGCATCCTTGGGACTTGCTAAACATAGTAGATGCAAAAAAAAGCCAGTAACTGTAAGAGTTGTCTGGTTTTTAAGATGTGACCTCTAGGTGAAGGTAAATGAATTAAGAAACCTGACCTCTTCCCTTCAAAAAAAAAAGCAACCCCAGAACAGCCTCGCAGAAAGCTAGCCCATGGCCCAGCACACCTCTCATGGGAGCCTGAGCTACGGTCAGCGCCCCACGATTCAGAGCACAACCAGGCTTCAGACAGCCGGCTGCACAGGGCGCCCGGCGCCCACCCTGGAGCCCACGACGCCCGTCCCCGTACGGAGAGGAGGGACCAGCCGGCCAGCAGGTAACGCACAGGGGCCAGGTCCCTCTCCTGAGTAGCCCGACGAAGAACTCGCCGCCGGGACGCACGGCGTGTCCCTCGGCCGAGGCCCGCAGGCCGCCCCGCCCCGTCACCTGAAGTGGTTGATCCCCCGTCGGGGAAGCCGAGCGCGTGGCCTCCGCGGGGGCACAGCAGCGCCCCGGCTGAGGGGGGCGAGGGGGGCGGAGTCCCCAACCGCCCCTCCCCTCCCCCAGCCTCCGGGGCTGCCCGGGCCGGCCCCTCCCCCACCCGGCAACCGCGCCTGGGGGAGGGGGGCGGCTCCCCGCCGCCCGTTATCCCACCCCGCCTCGCGCCAGCCCGGAAGCGGCTTCCGCGCCCCCTCACCGGGAACGGCAGGTCCCGGGCCGGAGACCCCCGCCCGCCGGCACTGACCGTCGGGGTCCCGCTCGCCGGCGCAGCGGCTCCGCCTCGGTCTCACGCGCGGGGCCCCGCCTCGCGCCCCATTCCGCCTCCGCTGCCCGGCTCCCAAGGACGGCCGGGGAGCGGCGCGAGCTACCCACCGCGCAGGCGCCGCCGCCTCGCTCGGCGGCTCGGGGCGGCCGGGGGCGGGGGAGCGGCCTGTGGGACGGGAGGCGCGTGCGCCGGCGGCCCCCGAGGAGGGGTGTCTTGCGCACGCGCCACGCCGTGAGGGCGGGAGCAGAGGGGAGGAGGGGAGGAGACCGTTCCCGCGCGCAGGGCATGGCGGGCACTGTAGTTCCCTCTGTGACACCTACCGGCAAGGGTGGTGAAGCGGCTTCGGCCGCCGGACTACAATTCCCAGCGCCGGGCGCGCCGGGAGGGGGGCGCCCGGAGCCGTTGCTCGCGTGTTCCCTGGCCCCCGATTTTTAAGTCCCCAGGCCCGGGGTGGCGTGGAGGTGGGGGGAGGACAGCGGGCAGGCGAGGCGCTGCCCGAGGGGACCCTGTCGGAGGGTGCCATGCGCCCCTCCTGCGCTTCAGTGAGTGACGTCCGGGCGGGGGAAAAACGGTAAAACAACTTTGTGAAGTTCCCTGAAGCCGCTGAGGGCAGACCCGAGTGCTCTTCTGGGCAGATACGCAAGGAAATGTAAGCGTTAGCAGTGATGAAAGCAGCGCATGTCTACACCCGTTCTGAGGTAAAGTTTATAACAGGTGTGAAGTCAGCAAACTTCAAAAGCCGTTAATACCAGTAGAAGTACTGAGGCGTTTGCATCTGGCCTGCCTTCCAAGTGACGTTGCTACTGACTTCACGCGAGCAGCCATCGACTTCAGCTTTGTCTTGCATAATGAATCATGGCCTTGCATCGTCTCTGCCACTCTCTGGAATCTTAAGAAAATAGAGGAACTCTCTGGATGGGACTTGAGGCAACCTGTGCCAAGGAACACATCTCCATCTGAACATGCATCCTGTTTACAGCGATGTTAAAAGGAATTTTGTATTCTTTGCCTCTTACAATGCAAGTTTCTGTTACATTAAGCACCTGCATAATTTGAATCCTTTTCAGGATTCCTCATCAACAAGGGAATTTGTTTCAGTAAGAAGCAGACCGATTCATTCCCAACAGCCTCAAACATAATCCCTGGGCTACTGGATGCACTAATACTGTGGCAGCGTGCCACCTGCTTCATTTATTCACTTGAGATTCAATGCTGCTTAGTCCCTGTCAAATGGGCTCTTTGTGCAACCTCCCGCGGTAATGTAAAAGGTCCCCCACAGGAATTTGTGCTATTCAGTAGAAAACACAAAAGGGAGGGTTGTAAACACTCCGATTAGTGTTGGAGCACAGGGATATTGTCTCCACAGCATATTACATAACCACGCAACTTCCCATTTACCCTTCTCCCCTCCAGAAGAAACGGCTTCACAGCAAGGGCTTGCTGGTTTATTTAACTTAACATTGCAGCTAATGTTTTTTTGTTATACAAAGGCTGTGTTACTTCTGGGAAAAGAAAGGTTACTTCAGTAACATCCCATAGTAATTTGAGAGGATTGCCTGTGAGGATCTCCACTTGCCAGACGCTCTCAACTCTGAAGAGTAAGTATTATCAGAGGCTGTTGCCAGCACAAGTTCACACACAATGGGCCCACCAGCTAATGAACCCAGAGTGAATCTTCTCCCATTTTTTGAAGACAAACAAGCGATTGTGTGCAGTGCTGACTATACCCATTTACTGCCATGTGAAAAACATTTGGATGACTTCTAACTTACAAAACTTACTGTGGTCTGAGGCCTACTTACACAGACCAAGGCACTTTCTTACACCCTCCAGGCCCCACATTCACTCTCTAAATTCTTACTGCTTTAAGGACAAAGTCAAGCAAGGATTCTGAGGTGGCAAGCTCTCTGCTTTGAAATTCACTCTTGCTGAGTACCTGAGCCTCATAAACATAATAAAATAATAATGAAGGGGAGCTTTAGGAAGTATTTTGTCAAAAAAAAAAAAAAAAAAAAGGGCGGAAGAAGGCAGAGCTGTGTTAATGAATGAATAATTCCTTCCCATTCCTTCTCAGTTATACTAGTACTTCAAGAAAGCCAGTTCTGGGGCTGAGTTTGTCTTGGAGAGATAGGAAGCTACATGGGCTGTACTATTCTGGGACAGCCTGAGACACACTACCCAATTCTCATTAGCAATAAAGGAATACACAGCAGTCATAAAGAGGTTGTAGCTTATGAAAGAAACTGGTTGGCCACATATGGAAACACACATGTGAAACAATGAGAGCATGAATATACAAAGGAAAGCCTAGAAGAAGTAGATTAGTTAACATACTTTTTCCCATGAAGGCATTATTTGTAAGTACCACCACACAGCAGGGGAAGAGAGCCAAAAGAGCTGTATGACACTGAACTCCCCATAGCACTACTATGGAGTCACACCATTCCAAGATCTTTGCAGTAAGGAGAAAATTTAAAAATACTTAAGCAAGGAAGAGGATATAAAAAACACTTGGTTCTTGGCAGCCTTACATCTTAAATAGGTTTGCCTGAA
This sequence comes from Phaethon aethereus, assembly GCF_964289735.1. Taxonomy (NCBI): domain Eukaryota; kingdom Metazoa; phylum Chordata; class Aves; order Phaethontiformes; family Phaethontidae; genus Phaethon; species Phaethon aethereus. The sequence continues at coordinate 58,324,932 of NC_138582.1, read as the reverse complement.
AGGGATTTGCCGTGTTCCTTGCAACATTTTTGTGTCTAAGTATGCTTTGCTATGTGGGTAGCACAAGTTTTAATGATGTACTGCTTGGTGAAAGATATCATGCCAAGAGCATGTGGCAAATCTTGGTACAGGTGTTTCTTTTACAAAACCCAGCAGACATTATGATCAGCAAAACATTAGGTTATGTGATCAGTGCTCCTTTCCATGAGCACAAAGGAGGGCAGTGGCACAACAGCAGGTTGGGAACCCCCAATATGGTACCCAGAGAAATGAGCCCCTCCTTGGGCTGCCCCATGACAGCCATTGCTGTGAGTTATGGGAGTTATTGCCTGTGGGAGTATGGGACTCCTGGGATGTAGGGGAAGAGCATTTTGGGATGGCACAAGACTTATGTCAGGATTTGCAGCAGAAGGACCAAAGGCAGGGGAAGGGAGGGATCAAGGTTGTTTGGGGAGGGACAAAGATGGGGAAAAAGAGGGATAAGAAGGTAAAAGGGGCTGGTAAGCTGCAAATAAGCTGCCGGTCAGTACACTTGTCTGGCCATGCCCTGCAGGTACCTCATCACCATGGTCTGTCCTGTCTTCTTATGAAATTTCTCCTGGGTGAGGGGGTCTCTCTGCTGTGTGCATGGAGGTGTAAGGGCCAGCCACTGGAGAGGGGACCACAAGTCACAGGGGCCTCCATGTCTCACGTGCCTGCTGATGGAGAGACTGGAGCATTGTGCATGTTGTTGTGTGTGATCTATCGCCAGCAAACATCAAACCAGACCAGACAGTGAGTAGGAGGGGAGGCTTGGTATCAAAGCAGCTGTAATTTTGGGATGGATACTGGAGACACCATAGATATGCTATTAGAGATGTGAGCAGGTGTTCTTATATTCAGTTTTTAAGTACTAGATGTAAAATCCATTAAACGTACTAAAAGCAAGCCAGGAACCCTAAGAAATGACAGGAAAGCAATGTCACAGTATGACCAACATTGAACTTACTCTCTCTGCATGGTGTCAATGCTTCTGAAACTTAGGACCAACAAGTGCCTGTGGGGAGAAACAAATTAAAAAACAACCCAAACACCAAAACCTGAAGCAACAAAAAGCTTTGCTACTTTTAGAGAAAGAATGACAAAAGGCCATCAACCCCTTCTTCTCAGTCAGAACCCCAAAAGACTAGGTATTTGGGTAGTTTCTTATTATATGTGTTGCCTTTTTTGCTTCCCCTTAAGTTTGGTGTTTTACAATTCTATCCCGAAGGACAGCGATAGAACTGGCTGATGCTTTACCTGGACAAGATTCCTACCCAGAAGAGTTTTTGAAGCACAGCATGTTATTAAGTATTCTAAAGCACTTATGTAGGTTGTGATTTGCTGGTATCCAGACCTAGGTGAAATAAGAGCCCCCAAAATAAATAATCATTTTTCTTGCAAAATGGAGCAAGACTAAATAAACAACCTTCCAAATTAATAGATTTCTGTCAGAAAGAATATTTTAACTGTTAATAAAATTCTGTTTTATTGATTTATGAAAAAAACTTAAAAGGAAACTACAATTTTAGGTTTGGAAAAAAGTGTTCAAGATTTAACAACTCTCTGTATTACTCTGTCCATCTAGATCAGTAACTTTTATACTTTGCTTCTGGTAACATTTGCCCTGAGAAAAATCATGAAAAAGAAAACACATGAACCGGTAATGTCTTTTTATTAAAATACTTCTTAAAACATTCATTGTAATAAAATACACTGGATGATGCTGTATGACATTTGCATATACAACAATGCTTACAGCAAACTCTAGACAGCATCAGGAACTACAAAAAGTAAGGCAAGCCCCAGAAGGTGTGCATCCTCACCAACTACTCTCAGGCCACTACAACCCAGACAACTGTACTTACATTTTTATGCTGTTCCCCACAGTGTTTCCTGGGCACCTGTTAGGCCAGCCCCCCATCCCTCCCACTCCCCAAGGATCCAAAGCATGCTAATGACCTGTAGCAATGTTTCCTATGTGTCTCCTTATCTTGGTCAAGAAGGATGATGCATCACCCTCCAGGTAAAAACACTCACAACTACTCTAACGTGTTCTTTCTCTCCATTCATTTTAAGAAATTCAAGCAGAACAAAAGATAACATGAATTGTCAAATATAGGAAGAACAACTCCTTCGTGATAATCTTTTTCCCATTCACGTCTATGATTTTTTATCACTTAATTGCAAGTTTAAAGTATGAAGGTATTCCATTATGCACTAGTTCAAAGCAATGAACATTCATCTTTCAAGTACTTCTTTACAGCTGAAAAAGAGACTGAAGAAAGTGTTATTTCACAAGAGTAGATTTTTTTATTATTATTATTATTTCACCTTATTGAAAGGACTGTATCATGAGAAAAAAATGAAAAAAACATTCAGGGAAACTTTTCAACAAAATAAATTTAAAATTACTGCTTTCATTTGTACATGGTACAGATAGACAGGTGTAACTAGAAAACAGTTTAATCCCTCTAGACTGAGGTTAGTGAGAGAAACATGAATAGTTAAATTCTTTTTCGTGTGTGCATATGCATATATGCATTTAAACAAAATTTCAAGGAGTTAAAACCCACATCATTATAAATACCAAAAGCTGATCATTAACTACTCATACACTTTCTTCTTGTACTTAGTACCATTATCAATGGAGACCTAACTGGGTCATATGTAACCATCAACGCATTCAAACTCTTACATAGAAAAAAGGACAGAATATTCTAAATTCAGAACATCCTAATTTTGCCTTTGCAGACACATCTTCCCTTCTTCAGTGATGACATTTTGTGTGGGGGGAAAAAAAAAGAACTACATTTTGGAATAAATATTCACAGCAAACTACTAAATGGGAACATGCCTACTGCCAACTGCTCAACTGGTAACCCTGAACCACTTACTAGTTCATGTCATTTTGTTGTTCTTTATTCATTTAGTTGTTAAACCCATAACAACCTTTCATGTTTCCTTTACTGGACTGAACATTCAGGGAATAAGCAACCCTAGAGAACAGTGCAAAAGGAGGGAGATGCAACTGCACTTAACAGCTTCATTTTGGTATCTAAGAGGAGACTGAAGAGATTTTTTTTTTTTTAAATATATAAATTACTTAACACAGGCTCCAATGTACTTACGAGAGCGGGGCAAATGAAACTTGGAAGAAAAGTGTCCCATACATAGTGTTTTGTTGGGCAGCCCTTCTAAGAAGTTAGGATTTTATCCATGACAGCCCATGCACTGAACTTGAAGAGAAAGCATCAATTTTTCTTCTTCCCCAAATATAACTTTCACAATAGAAAGCTAAGCTCAAAAACCGAAAGATAATAAAGTTAAAAAACAAAACCAGAAACTAAAACCAAAAAAACCCAGCCCCTAAAGAACAAGCAGCCCCCTCCAACCTAACAGCCATTTAGTTATTTGTTGAACTTAGTTGATGGGAATCTCATTACCGTATTCTTAAGGTTTCCCTACTCTAAACTACAAGATATACTACATTCTGAAAACCTGTATAGTCAATACTTTCAAATCAAAGGAAAACAATCAGAACAGCAGGGATGAGCATGGCTGTACCATTTGAGCAGAAATAAAGAAAAATAAACTTAAAACATAGTGTTGAAATTTCTACTAGTTAGCCTTGCTTAAATGAATTACAAAAAAAAAAAAGAAAAAAGTTTTCAGATTTTATACATCTTTTTTTTCAACCAGGTACATTTAATTGCAACCAGTAGGCACTCCACCAAAAGGCAGTATTTGCAATCCCCGTCTCTTTATCCGAGAGAGATTACTTTGGCCTCAGTATCGCTATATTACAATTTTCCTGCTTCAAAACATGCAGTTCATACATTTTACAGTTTTACTGCCATAGTCGATGCATTCTGGCCCAATACACTCACAGCAGGCGTTGTGAAACCATCGGTATTTGGATGCTCCCATGGACTCGCAAGAGATCTTGCACTGATGTATTGACATGCAGTCATCAAAATACACCACAGTACACATGTGTTCTAAACCAAGAGGGGGAAAAAATTTGGTTTAAAAGGTCTTAAAATATTTTTAAAGGTTAGTTAAAAATCAATAAAATGTGCAGCTTTTGAAGTAGGATTGCAAATCATCGTGACTATGAGGCATAAAGAAAAAAAGGTGATAGTGAAAGCAGAGAGAAAAGACAGAGGCCCAAGGTGTGATCTGCCAACTTCAAGTTTTCAGTGTCTACAACTCAACCTGTTGTCTGCTCTGCCTCTGGATTAATTTATTTCTATAGTCACAGGCAAGAATGGGTTTTTTTGTGTGTCCCACGGTTATGAGGGATACCTTTTAAAGTCTAAGGATGGGCTATGCCAAAATAAGAAGCAAGCATGTGTCTTTTGAAGGTAATACCTTTATCATCAAGATACCACTTTCACAGTTGCCAGCAATTATTATATGCTCTCATTAAAAAGTTCAGTTTTAAAGAAGTTTTTTAAAAAACACCAAAAGCCACTTATCTAAATGTAAACACTCCCCCAAGTCAGCAATATTCTTAAACTACATTAAATCACAGAGCTAGAGAATCCCATTTTCCTCAACTTGAAACTGCACTTTTTTCTCCTTTTTATAGCAACAATGCCAGCTTTACTACTAAGATTAAGAAACCCCTTCTGCCCGAGCATCGACTCTATTCTGCTAATATCCATGCAACTACTTGAAATGCCATGAAGTTTGGTGGTGCAACCTCCAACTGAAGCTGAAGCATTCACCACAATTATAAAACAAAAACAACCCTCCCCAGTCTACTTCCAGTTCTCCAAGCTGACAGATTCTACCAACTTTCTTCTGTGCTGACAAGGTGATTACACCATAACTTTGTTCACCCTCGAAAGGGCCTGCACTGCATCACATTTACCCCCAGCATAACGGGGCACGCTTTGGGGAAAAGCACAACTGAAAGCTGTCGACAAACATGAATGTCTCACCCGCACACATCAGACAGATTTGTAAGCAGGGGGTGTCAAGGGGCTTTCTAGCCTATTACTACTTACGGTGCTTGGATCCAGGAGAAACATACTGACCTACATTCCAACATGGATTAGAAAAACATAATACAAACACAAATGTTAAATCAAGACAGTGTTGGTTTGTTTTTTTATGATTATGGAGATATGGAGAAGGGTGAGTAACCAAAGGACTCCCAGAGCAGTGTAGTAGTTAACCATAGCATTTATTCAGTCTCTTATCTGTGAGTAAGTCTTGGGAGGCTGAAGTGCACCAGAACCTCCCCTTCAAAACATTGGTGCCCCACAGATTAGCAACCTCAGTAGTATGCACATCTCATGGCAAGCTCCTAAGGTGAGGTCCAAAGGTGAGTTGAGGCCACCAAGGCTCTTCAACACCCCACAAGCCATCAGATCTATGCAGTCAGTTTCCCCAGCACCAACAATAGATGATCTCTGGGCACGTGGCAAGGAACAACACAACATAGCAGAGAGCACAATGTACCTGCCAGCTTTCCTGTGGACACGTCCTCCTCCTTCACATATGGAAACCATGCCTACCCTTCTAAGAATTTTCATTTGTCAAAACACATATGGGAATGTCAAAACATGAGGGAACCCTGATCACTGTCAAACTCTTTTACTACTACATAAACAGCTGCAAGAGGGTCAAAGGACATGCTGCCATCCCACTGAAAGCAAGAGAGAATTAACTGCCTTGTTCAGGCTCTGAATTGATGTACACTTCTTGCAGACACCGTACGCAATGCAACAGGCAATAAGGTTCTTGGGGAGGAAGTGCAGACCCATAGCTGAAGCAGTTTTCTGCTCCCAGGAAAGCCGTGCTGTGCGTAAAGCTGCAGTTGTCCACAAAATCTTGGAGTACCTGAAGTACTGCTGGGAATGTCAACAAAATATACTGTGGCTGTGTATGTCCCATCCCATTTTTGGCACTGCTATTTCTATGACCCTTTATAATAAAGCCTGAGGCACAGCAACCAGAGAAAGAGTTCTCAGAGAACAAAACCTCTGCCTAAAATGAACCAACATATCTCCTGCTTCAATAAGGACACCTTATTCACAGAGGAGAGGGGAAAGAGCAAAATGGAAGCGTATGCTGTGGTAGCACTGAGCATCAGCCAGGTGTATACCCGAAGTCCTCAGCCAAAGCTGAAAAGCAGTAAGGGGAGGCAGCCACCACAGCGTCATAGTCAAGGAACCACCTAGGTGCCACACAGCAGCTCCATCTTGTTACAGAGAACGCACAAGGACTTGACAACATTTCATCACCAGCGACAAAAAAACTAAGATTGCCTGGGTCCCAAGAAGGAGCATATGCCCTCCATTCTCAGGAGGCCCAGGCACTCCCAGGTATCTGTCCCCCTCACTCCTCACAGGAGGTTTTCAGTGGAAGAGCAGGGTGTGAAAAAGTAGAAGTGAGTCTCCAGGCAGTGTCCATCACGAGATCGAAGCAGCAGTGTCCCATCAGTCATCCAGTTCAGTGCTGGTGTGCAAGCACAGGAATCTTACAGAAGCTTCTATAATATATATAATACTTCTCTAAGAAAATATATATAATACTTCTCTAAGAAGTATTCATTCTCTTTATACCCACTTGCTTAATCTCAGTTCCCTCCTTTGATGCCTTTTTAGTAGTTTTCTTCTCAAGTTTGACCTTAAATGCCATAAATAAGGTCATTCTTAGAAGATGTCAGCTGGAGGCACACAGCCTCTGCCCCGACACAGGCAGTCCTGGCTAATCCAGAAAGGTTTCTTGCTGCAAAATCAGCTTTTGAGATGCCATCTCCACCTGACTGACCCAATCTCCGGATCAGCTTGAGAAAGCAAAATGACTCATTGCTCTCTCTAGACAGTAGTGGAAAAACTCTTTTAAAGAAACCAGAGTGCTCTCCCAAGGATGGCTAGAAGTGCTCACTGCTATCATATTGATCACCGCACTCCTACTTGCAACATGCAAAGGAAAGCCAGTAGGTCAGGAGAGGCTGTCGGGAAGGTTCTGCACGCTCTGAGGTGGGTTAGCTGCTCCCAGCGCTTGCATCCTGTCTTCACACCAGAGAATGACCAGTCCCGTCTGTGTTAGGAAATGCCTGTGTTCACCTTTGTGTTAGCCTCATCTGTGACAGTACCAGTTCAGAAGTTCTGCAGAAGTCAGAAGAGCAGCTTATGCCTGCTGAAACTTGAAATAAACCTCTTGCGGAAGAAGAGCATGTCATTTCTAGGATGCAAAGATCCATGACACTGAACTACCTATGCCTGAAGTTCCTGTCTGCTGCTCAGTGGAATCCAACCAACGTATGCGCTACATTGGTGGCTCAGGACACAGACGCAGCCTTGTGGAAAAGCAGGCTGTACCACAAAGAGTGGAGCACGTGTACGGCAGCATATAGGCACAACTGTCGTACCATCCCTAGAAAACCAAGCTCTGGTCCTCCTCCAGCAGCAGTATGTATGAGGCAGCTAGTGGCTCTTACTGGCATCTCCTCCTAGTAGTCTCGCCTCTGCTATTCCTCCGACAGCAGGGCTCACTGTCCAGGCTTGGTCTACCCGAAGGCTGTCCTTCCCCTTTTACTCCTTGTAGCTGGAGATGGCTAGTCCCAGCTGTTCCTCTTGTCTTCAGAGCAGCAGCATCCAGCTTTTAATGCACTGCTGAGAATCCCTATGGTAGTTCTGACATACACAGAGACACCATCTAGCTCTTCGCTACAAAGACAACTGCTTGGCCCTGTTTTCAAGCACCATCTCCTCAGAGGATTGAAATGCCCAGAGTGACTCCCTCCCCATGAGGACCCACTCAGCCTGGCATGTTCCCTCTGTGCATCACACCCCAGCTGGAGGCACGTAAGCCTTTCTTTTGCACAAGTGAAGATATCTCCAGGGGAAGGAGGCTGGAAGATGGGCAGCAGCAGGCCCATAACTCTGGCAGAACCAGATAACAGCAGTCAGGCCCTGTGAGACTGCAGAGACTGGTCTCCTCGACCACACTCCGACCAAAATGTGAACCAAAGCCAAACCTCAACCTTATTAAGGTGGCAGCAACAACCAAGGACATTAATCTTGACTGACTGGAGCGTGGAGAAGAAAGTTTATTTCCGCCTGCACACAAGCCAAGAGGATTAGGTCCTAGAGGACCAGTCCAAAAATGCTGCGAAGGGGAGAGGACAGACTGTACACAGCAGGCCAGAGCCAGCAGTAGACCTGGCTGGTGCCCAGTAGCTCTCGTAAGCAGCTGGAGGACATGCTCCATTGTATACACTACCAAACCGTTCCTGAAGTCTCGCTCGCTCCAAGACTTGCCAGGTCTGAATGAGTCACATTGGCCAGGGTGCACTTTGTTCATCAAGGGACACTCCTGGTCCCCTCCTCAGCAGCCTCTGTGTGCCCGTGTAGATGCTGAATCACTGAAAAAAGAAGAGTTCCTCGCATCATTCCTCTTTATAGGCTTCAGAAACAGGTACACAGGGGAAAAAAAAAAATACATACCTACAGGCTCAGTTGGGATCCGGGAGAGTATTTAAATTGTTTCACAAACCTAATTACATAGTCATCACTTGGCTCCCTCAGTGTAGATAAAAATGATGTTACTTAGTGCAGCAACAGCTCTTTCATCTGCATTTTGCCAATTTTCACACAGCGAGGACTACAGACTACAGGTATGGGGAGGGAGAAGGATGCATCAGCATTCTTTTTTTTCCAGAACATGAGTTTCTCACTTTTTTCCCCCCAATTCATACTCAACGAAGGTTATGTAGGAGAAACAACAATCACGTCTAAATTCAAAATGACCAGAAGAAATGGACTCATGTTTCTGTCAAGCTTTGCTACAATACTGTCTATGCTGCAAGTGAGATCTGTATTGGTGCACTACGGAAGAATTTAGCAGCTTGGAGAAGACAAAACAATTCAGTTCTTGTAAGTTAAGGAAAAATGCCTATCTACAAGATGAAAAAGCTTTCCCAGTTAATGACAATTCCCAGTATGCTTGGTGCTATGTAAGTTCAGTTGTCTGCTGGTCTGTTTATCGGCAGCTCTAAAAGTACTTTAAAAAGGTAACTGTCCCTTCAGCAGCCATACCATCTCATGCCGATCAGAACTTATAAAAGAAACATTTAAAAAAAAAAAAAAAAAAAAGACGTTTTCCTAGAGTCCCTACTGAGGTAGGTGCCACTTTACTGCATTTGTAGCGCTCCTCTACCTGGATGGCACTGGGGGGAGTGGAAGCGCAGCGTGGACGCCATCCCCCGTGTCACCAAGCAGCGTCAGAAACCCTTAACTACTACAACACGGATTTTTGTTTCATCGGTCGCCAAAAGATTATCTAGTTCCCCTCTCTCGCCAACATCCTGTCATCATCTGAAACAATTAAGCTTATTTAAACGTCTGAACTCACAGTTCAGAGCTCTGAGGGTATCAGCTAAAAGCAAAGGAAAAAGAATAAAGTATAAATGTAGCTCTAGATTAATAATCATCGCAATCCTCTCTGAAGTAGCAGTTCAAATGCCAGAAACTGCTGATGGGAAGAACGACAGCAGCGCACACATACTTTGGCAGCCGGAACATTAAAAGTCAATTCACAGGAGGAAAGGGAAGACACTCATTAAGATAATAACGGGGAAGTTCAAGGCCTGCCGCACGGGATCTCGGTAGGCTGGGGTGAGAAAGGAATGCTTTATATCCCACCGCACCCCACCTCCTCCCGGATCCACAGCTGCCCTCCCGGGCTTCACGGTGCTCAGGCACAAAGCTCGCTGGATCCTGCAGCTGCTGCTGCTTTTCCTGGCACCCACCCAGAACTGCATCGAGCAAGTCTGGCACCCCAGACCAGCTTGACAGCGGGTCCCTGCATGAACGCATGCTGAAATTAAAATCAGAACCCAGTTAGGTGATGTGACAAGGAGTATTTCTAGGCAGAGCCTTCCCAAATTTTGGGATGTATTCCAGAAGACAGCAGAGAGACTACTTACCAAAATCTACCTCTCCTTAGCCCCTCTCACTTTACAGGCAATAAAAGAAATAGGCTGCTGCCAGCACACCATGTTGGAGTGAAGCACGCCAGGAGCCACAGAAGCACCACAAAATGGAGGAGGCACAGCACTGTCAAGAAACCATTAAAGCATCTGTGCTCCCGCTCACAGGAATATTCTTTGAAATCCCTGAATGTCACAGCCTTGAAGACAACTGCTTAGCAAGTCACCCGAAGGACATCTCCATTTGTTAAGATCTGCCCTTACGCCTAGCAGCACATCTGGGGAGAAGGAAAGGGTAAAGAGACGATGGTCAGGCTAAGCTTGTATTTACTGCAGCTGAGCACGCACACATTCACAGGCGCAGGCCCACCCTCCACTACCGTGGTTCTAGCACATGCTAGCTTGCTAAACCACAGCGACTCGACTGTGTGACTGAACTTCGCATGGGCAGAAGCCATCAGACTCCAGGAACTTCCTGGGCTCCCTCTCTGTGCCTGTGCTCACTAGGGTCTTTGGCACTTGACCTACCACCCCTCCACCTTTTGGTTACTGCGTCCCCATTGAACTCATTAAAAAAAAAAAAAAAGTATTAAAACCAATGCCGCAACCTGGCTCACGCAACATCCAGCACAAGAGGTACAATCCCCCAGTTGTCCTTGCTTCTACCATAAAAAACATCAACTGACCAAGCCAACTTTTCTTTCCACCTTCTCCTTTCTCACTGCTCGAATCATACGTGTTTTTATAAGCAAGCTTTAATATGACTTCTGTAAAAGAAGAGCACTACAAAGTTATCTACATTGTGGCCAAGAAATGACAGACTCCTCAACAGGCTTACATATCTAGATACTTAAAAGTTTAGGATGTTGACAGCCATCTTCTACCTTTTCCAGTTCTTCACTGATCACTAAGATGGAGGATGCATAGCCAATGATTACAAGAACAGTTCTGACCTTTATTTCTGTTCTAAGTGTCTACTGAAGCCCAAAAACCAGTGGCATTTGGTAACTATTTCCAAATATAACTGTTGTTTTTGGACTGTCATTATCCCAGTGAAAGCACCCTCAACCTAATCTCCAACACGTTCTTAGTAAAATAAATTGAGACTTTTGACTAAGAAAAAATTGCAGTGTTATGTATTTGTCTGTGTTGTTAAACTCAAAACTCCTCCACACCCTTGAGATGCAATGCAAGTTCCAAGTTTAAAACAAAACTATCATTAGACCATCCTGCTGATATGGCAGTAAAGGACTGTCAGGGAACAGCCATCTGGGCCACTGTACCTATGAACAGTGGGATATATTCAAGATTGTTCCAAGCATAATTTTTTTCCCCCGTGTATAATTTACATCTTTAAATACTGGTAGTGTTTGCACACAGGGCTTTTTGTGGCTTGTCATTTAACATGGCTTTCTGCATCATTCTCATGGCGAGCAAGTGCTTCAGTAATGCCAAACACATATGAATGAGATGTTCTCTGACCATCTGGTTTCCCAGTTCTGGAATTAATTTATGTTTTAACGTGCCTTAACCAAAGGAAATCAGAAAAGTTGCCATTACGGTCCCATTTAATCAACAGCAGTCCTACTCAGAAACGTAACTAGGTTAAAGGTTCACAGTGGTATGGAAAAGCAGCGTGCCCATCAATTACGGAATCTTTCATTGATAAGATAAAAGAGCCATCACAACAGCAACATATGGTGTTACGAATATTTAAAGTGTGTGTTGGGAAGGAAGCAAGGCATTAATTACACTAATAAAACAAATCAGATGCTCTTTTTTGCCTGTTAAGCAGCAATTTCACTACGAACTGCTTATGAGATTTTTTTTAAGCCTGATGTAATGATTTGCAGGGAAAAGTATTTCAGGTTTAGTATGGAAACCAAGAAGCAGAGAGTATTTTTCTTATGCCACTGTTGTCACTACCTCAAACTTCTCATCTTCACCCCTGCCCCCAGCAGACAATATTCTGAAGTCTGTCCTCTAAACTGTAGGTAAGAATATAAAAAACTTGATATAAAACAAGACAAATGAGTCTGTAAGTTGAACCCTCGCCCCCAAACTGCTTATTTTTAAGATTGCCTGTCACATGTCCCTCCTCAACATAAAGAGCAATCTTGCTAATCTTCCTCAGGTTTACTATTAATCCTGGATTTCCTACAAACCATCCTCCTAAAGAGTTCAGGTTATGCCAGCTCAGAGAAAGAAAGAAACATCTAGTCCAGATACAATGGTTTATGGCATGTGGCTTTCTCAAACCTCTGAAGCCATGCATTTCAGTTGCCTACCTCTGCACTGATACAAGATTTGAATTCGTTTTTTGGTTTGTCCTGTTTCCTAAGCTACAGGTAACTGCTTCGAAATCAAAGAACATACCGTGCCGGTGCATGTGAAATAACGTGAACAAACTGCCTCGTGCCACCAGAGGAATTAGAGATAACAAACTCATGTGGTTCAGCACCTCCTAAGATCATCAGACACTTTAACACCATCTTCCATGTTCCTCAATACTTTTGCCTCACTCCTTTTGTTACGTCACGCTCAAAATAAGACTGAATTTTTCAGCCTTTATTCAGAGGGAAAAGGAGAAGCGAGCACAGACAAGCGCAGAAGATGCACCGAGAAGGCTCCTGGAAGGGACAAGAGGAAACGCTATCAATTTAGACACTATACTCATTACCTTTGTCACTAGAGTAAGGTGCGTGGACGTTGTTGCTTGGAACAGAGACGTTCTGATGCTGTGGCTGGTTCACTGTTTCTAAAAAGGAAACGAGGTTCTCATGGTGCGACAGTTCTTCTGCCACAGGGAAGGAAACGATATTCCAGTTCAGCTGAGTATCCCCTTCTGTCAGCGCTCGGAAAAGGGAAGGAATTGGTTCATGCAACTCCTCGACAGTGCTCTTGGATGTTGGGGGAGTGTCACTGTAATTGCGCGGATTGCACATACCTGCAGAGGAACGGAACAGTAAGTTACACGAAACTCCCTAAGCTCTTCTCCTTGAAACAGGCGGGAATAATTAGAAAATTAAAATTGCTTTTTTTGTTAAGCAGAACAGGGCCCTTTCATACATATCCCACTCTTAGCTCAACAGCAAGTGCCACCAAATACAGCAGGACACGCTTTCTGTAATGGCAGGTTTCAGATCCCTGCAGACTTCCACAAAACACACCTGTGACTTGTGAGATCCAAGTGAAAAGGAAAACCTCATCTAAACAGCACTTTGCTTGCCTTTTTATGCTAGCATTACAGTTTAGAATATGAAGAGCTCAACCAAACGTTTGTTTCCCCTGGGAAAAAAGTCAAAGCACAGTATAATCGATACTAGCGTAAATCTGGAATGAAAGCTTACAACTGAATGAAGGTAGTATCTTGACAAGTCCTGAGGTACCTGAAACTTTTGATCACAATTCAAGTATTTGGTCTCATCCGCTGCAACAATGCACTAGATCTTTTTAATCGTCTGCCAGAGATGCAAAGATCACTATCAGGAGGGAGCCAGAGTCTGAATTACTTTACCTGCTTAGAGACAGCTGAGATGAACCTTGTTTTGCCACTTCGTTGGAGGGGTCACTCCAGGCAAAATGCTTATTTCCAGGTTACCTCTTCCTTCTTTTTCAACATATTTTGTGGTACTTTTTTTGAAACCTCATAATCTTTTTTCTCTTTGTCACTTCTTACAAAATGTTTTTGTAATGTGCAATGCAGGTGCCAGTTTTTCAGTAACCATTTAAACACTAACATTTATTACTAGCAATGAAACTCAAGGGTATCTTGATTTAATCCAAACATTGAAACCACCAAGATTAAAAGGCAAAGTTGTATCTGCATAGGTGTTTAAACTCAGAAGCCATAAAAGACTACTAGAAGTCACCTGGCAAGAGACAGACGAATCCATTTTCCTCATGTACATCTGGATATCGTTTTGGGTAGTTTCACAGACGCGGTCTTAGACAGCTACTGCTGTAAAGTACACCAATCCTTAAAGTATCAAAGCGATACAGGACATAAATGTCCAAAGTCTACTTGCCCCACACGAGCAGAGAAGCATCTCCTGCCCACAGATACATGAGAACTCCAGCTTCAGAAACAGTGTTTAACTACAGCCTTATACAAAACCACAATCTTTTCGATCTAGGTAGATGGATTTCCATAATGAACGAAACAGACTGAAGTTCGTCCATGACTATTAGCATGAGATCTGGCAAATCTTAAGCCAGTGGTTAGCATTACCCACATTTAATAATCGGAACAACACAAGATAGTCTGGGTGAGCCAAGTATTAGGTAGAAGGAAAAAAAAGAAAGCCTCTTCTCCAAACAACATCAGGTCACACTGAAAAATAATTCCACTTACACAAACTTCCTACCATGAACAGTTATTTTCCTGCTCCTCTCAACTAGGTTTGCTCTTCACAGATGTTCCTGGACTCACTGCTTTAATCAAAAATTGCTATCACTGCAATATTACCTTTTAGTAAGCACTTGGAATATTCACTATAAAATTGTAATAAATGATGCCCACCTAAAATGTACATTAGGAAGATACCAGACCAGGGAACAGTTTTGTACAGATACATCAAGAGATGTACACTTTAACTGATGCAATTCTATTAACGCTGGGAAATGGAAATCAGTGAGTCTTTCTAGAAGCTCCCTCTGTCAGGTTGGATTCAGGAAATAAATTTCACTGATAAGAAGGACACACAGGAAAAAAATAACATCAAAATTGTTTATCAAATTACTGCAGAATGTGGACAGTATGTGTGCATATCAATCCAGTATGAAAATATAATCTTAAGGTGGTACCAAGAAACCATTGCTCACAGTTTAATGGGTAACTGCTCATTGCACAAAGATCCTCCTCTCCTACTATTTTTTGAAAAGTATTTTAATAATTATGATTTTATAATAGTTATTATAATATAGTAGCTTTGGTTAAAGCAAAAATAAAAAAGCTTAACTTAAGAACAACTGGTAAGGAAAACATGACTGCTTTGGAAGCCAATGATTTAAGACAAAATTTGATAACCAGAATTTAAAACATAACTATGCCAATATGATAGAGCTAGGTCTCCTGCAACTGAAACACAAATGTATTCAACTGTAACAAGCCATGCAATAATCCTTTCAATTTAAGTATTTTTCCTTCTTTTGTACCCTCCTCTTACCCATCTTTTACTACATATTGTTACTGAAAATCCAAGTTCCCTTCTAGCATCACAGTCCTCACATGGAGATTTTAGCCAGCCCACAGAGTTGTACACAGTCCTATTCCATCTTTCTTAAATGAGAAAATGCAGAAATGGGCTACTGAAATGATGGAAGGAGACAAGCCTTTACACGAGGGACTAGAAGAGCTTAACCCAGAAAGCTTAGAAAAACAGGAAGGGAGGAACCTGCTGTTTTCCTCCCTCTTCTACTGTCTTGGTCCCTCTCAGAGAAAGGAGAGAAGATCCACAGAAAACTCAGGACAACAACTGACCAGAAGCAGAATTAATGCTGGAAGGTAGGAGGTAATTCCTGACCCCAGAGCAGAAATGACCCAAAAGACATGACAACCTATCTGCTTTTACATTAGATGTGATCAGCTTATAAAGACACTTAAATATCAACTTAAGTATCAGCAAGGAACTGTCTCCAGGAAGCTGGGTATGGCATGCACTCCTGTTTCCTCATTTGAGTAAAGCTACAGCAAGGATGACCCTACACTGAAGAGAAGAAGAATAGGACCTTACCATAGAACCAACAAGGTCTGAGGCACCCACAGAACCATCAGGAAATGTTTTAGTTTACTCGGTACTGGGAAACTGAACCTGAAACCTCATTAACTTATCTCCTGGATAACACCATAGGAAACAGCAGCAGAACAGTGAGTAATCTGCAAATTTAGAAAAAAACCCGTGTGTGCACTCAGCTTTTTTGCTTCACAATCCCAAGAGGTAGGTTCTTCCTCTCCCTACAAGAGATTGGCCTTGCTTTCTACAGCAGATAATAGTTCTGAATTAGAGAAATAACCTACTATCCTATTCCCCACCCCTATGACTGAAAATGATAACAGTACACGTTAGTATTACATTACAAAAATCAAGACGACATGGAAAGGACAAAGGGGATGGCAAAAAAAGGAGATATATGTATATTTTTCACTTTTCAAGGAGCTCACTAAAAGATTTTAGATCAAATAGGGAAAACAAATTCTAAGACCTATTTCTAAGTGTATATCCTCCACAGGTGCAGGGGCTGAAAATACTTTATGCCATTGGGAAGAATCACACATGTGCAAGACCATGCCCCTTTGCTGCTTACTGAAAGACAGTAAAGCAAAGGTAAGCTATCCAGAACCAAGCAAAACGCAGGATGTGGGAAAGCATGTGCACATCATGATGGAACAGGAGAAGCAATGGACTGCACTGAAAAGGAGCATTTTGAAGCCAACCATCTTCGTGAATTCAGAGAAGACCCAGCGAGCCAGAGAAGCTGAGGGCAGGTACAACACTCAGGACACATCCCTTTCATGGAAGCCAGGTGGATTTTGAATGGCAGCAGAGGGAGACTTACAGCAACCACAGGAGGATGAAGCTTTCAATACATTTAAAACAAGAGATGGAACTGGATTACATCCTCCTTAAGCAGGGGCAGCATTTACTTGCAGATATCTGGAATCTCTGAACACTACCTGTTAGTAATGCTGTTCTTGTTAAGACTGTCATCTAATCCTACAGTAAGGACTTCTATGCCTCTCTCTTAACCTCCACAAAGAGCTCTTTCTGCAAGTAAAAGCACGATGAAAACACTGGGCCATGCATGTTGACTACTAGATTCACAAGGGAACTCAAGGGAACAGTGCGCTATCCCTACCAAGTGTCCCTGTGCGCTACCTCTCAATCCAGTTTACAGCTAGAAACCTCTGTACAGCTTCCAACCCCATGAAGGAGGTGCTGCACAGTTTCCTCAAGATGACAATTCAGAAAGGAGTTTGTGTTGGAATGACATTAACCAAGCAAAACCTGGACTACCACCGCCACCCACTCCACAGAGCAGATACAGCCTTCAAATGTTTGCTTCCCCACAGTAGTTTATTTAGTACCCACAGAATGAGCTGTAAGATGTTTAAAGCACAGATTCTGTCCCGATGTTTTACTTCTATTATAAGACTGTTAGCTCAGCATGTGGCAGGAGGAAGCAATTTAAAAAAAAAAAACAACCCAAAAAAACCAAGAAAAACAAAAGAAGAAAATCCCAAACAAATGCAAACTTACCAACACAGTCGCAGCACTCATCCCAAAGTGTGCCCAGGCAGAGCATGCACTCCTTGCAGCAGGAACAGTTCCCTTCCCCAGGGCGGCACTGACACAGCTCCTGAAAACAACAGAAACTCATTACACCACAGCAACCCCAGATGCAAAATCCTCACGCGGCACAGCAATTCCTCCTCAAGCCGCAACTCAAATTACGGCATTAAAAAAGCTTAGTACGCTAATACAGTGAGTAAACGGTAAAACAGTTCCAGCCAAAGAACCGATCTTAGTTTACAAAAGGATTTTTTACAAGTTTTTTGGGTTTTTTGGAAAGAGAAGTTCTAAAGACAAATCTGAAGTCGGCTAGGAAGCATTTAAAAGAGAAAAAAAAAATCCTATTCATGGGAAAGGTGCATGTACTTCCACGTATGCCTGAATTTGCAAGTTCTTTGAATGTTTTTCCCATCACAACAGGAAATTCAAAGAAGGATGTTTCTTTATATATAAGGAGTACGCGTACGCTATAATTTAGCTAAAAAAAGAGGTTACTGTAAGCAGCCATGTGCATACTCAAGCAGATACACAACACCTACTGTCACACCTATTTGTGGATTCTCAGAGGAACTTACTCGGCTAAGTGACCTGACCACAGGATTTTGTGCATCTCGGAATGCTTGTTACACACCGCTCTCCATTTGTAGCACTAGTGAACTGATCAGGTTTTTTCCTCAGGCCCAGCTGATTCATTTTTTCTATTATGAAAACGACTCTCTCCCTCTTCCCCCCAAAATCGACACCTTGGGATACTTCCAACACTTCTGGAGCCTCTAGAAAGTGAAACGGTATGCATACAGATTTTTCTTTAACTGTTATTAAGCTAGAAAAACAGCAAAGGCATGGAAGCAAGACAACAAACCTTTCTCCTCATGTTACCGAAACCTGAAGGCACTGGTTTAGTAGTTCTGCTGAAGACACACACTTGTGAACCTCAGAGCATGGAAATAGCCTACATGGATGAAGGAAATCTAAAAAACAGGCGGTCTCCTTCCCTCTAGCTCAAATCTGTACTAGTAATTCCAGTTCGGCCAAAAGACTGCAGCTACGTGATGGTAATATATGGGCTTGGATCACGCCATAGTGCAAAACGTGGACAGCCAAGAAGTCCCATTTGGTTGTCCCGCCTAAGAATTTGGTTTTGATGACGTCTGCCTAACTATCACCTTACGCACAACTGGTGAGAAAACAAAATCCCGTTACTGGAAACGCTGACCACGGGATCCTTCCCACCCCCAGCTTTACTGGAAGAGCCACCGGCAAATCTCCGTGACATGCCAGACTGGGGGGACGTCCACCCCTGCCCTTTGATCCTGTTCTCCAGAGGCAGGGGAGGGACACGCCGCGGTGTGGTCGGGAGACACATGTGGACAGGAGGGAAGGGCGGGAAGATGGTTTGGCATGAAATTCTCCTAACCTGGAGTCGCCACCCGAGGCTCCACCTCAGCTAACCACAGCCGGGTCAGGGACGCCGCTCCTTACGGGCAGACACAGGCATCACCCTCAAAGTCTTTCTGTAGCGCCTTCGGAAGAAAAATTCCATTTTTTTAAGTAATTCTTTGCCTGCTGCTGTGAAGAAGCATCGGGTAGGGAAGAAAGGAGGCCTTTTTACACCAAACACCGTGAGTGAGTTTGCAAGGCAAGGCAGAGAGATGCAGGTACCAGCCCCGCTCTCTCTGTATTCCGCAACGCTGGCGACTGCCCATCTCCGCAGCCGGCAGAGCTGCGCGGGGATCTCCCGCACCAGCTCGCGCGGGCCCACGGAAGACCGACAAGCGCATTTCGGAGGGTGAGGCCAGAGCAAGGGGGACAGGGCAGGGCTTAAGAATGCAGCAGATGAAGCTGCAGGGCTCCAAGTTCCAGACTGAAACTGAACACCCAAACCTGCCGCAGACACGCTACAACGTACTAATGCAGTATAAATGCACTGATCTCATTGATAAATGCATTGATTCCTCCCTGATGACAAATCTTCCTGAAGCCAGCAAAGAAACAAAATTCACACACTCCTGCATGTTCTACGTAATGCCGAGAAATGCCGTCGCCCGCAGAGTTTGATGGGAACCGTTTGCCCTGCGGAGCGACCGAGCGCGAATGCCGTCGTGTCCGCGTGCATTTCTGCAATATGCAGCCTCGCTACGTCTTGAGTTTGTATTTACAGAGTGGAAAACTAGCAGGATTTTTTACTTTTTCATCCTCAAAGTTATTAATGTCACCTATTACTATGCTGTTTCCAAGTGAAAGACGAAAAACAGGCTCATTAATATACAACTTTTTCCACAAGAGGAGACACCACAAACTTAGAAAGATGACTTATGTGAATGAATGACGCATTTCTAAAATATTTATCTTACCACTTGAGAAACAGATTGTGTCAGCCTTGAGAATAAAAAAGCCTGAATAAAACAACTTTAGAAACAACCATGAGTAAAATACTGTTACCTTGGCCAGAGTATAATATTAATACATATCAGCATTAAAAATATCCTGTGTATTTGTTCTTCAGCAGCAAAACTGCACAAACAACTTTGTACTTATTAAAGACATTGCAACACCAACAAGTCAGTATGTGGGAGGAGGCGATTCTCCGTAAACTATTAAATGCAATGTACAAATCAAAGCCAGGAAATTCACTAGATTTAAGTTGTTTCGGTTTTATAGATTGTACTGCTGTGAGTCTAAGAGGAGTATTCTCACTGAATTAAATGTAACCTTAAATTATACATTTGCAACATAGTAAAAAAATTCTGCTTAGCTTCGATACGCATAAGCAGTAGCTCAGGATAGCATCACCATACCTACCAGTATTTTAACAACTTTATTTTTATAGGAAGGGCTTATGAGCAGTGTAATTTTTTATTTTCTATTTTTTTAAGCTTTTTTTTTTTTTTTTTTAAAAAAACTTGGAGGGATAGGAGGGAAGAAAGAGCAACCTCATTAGTCTTCTGCACAGTTCTCCAGCTCCCCCCTTCTCAGAGTTCGGCTGTCTCTTCAGGGCAATAACTGTATGTTTTTCCATGTATGTGTTTGCACATACATGGTTTCCTTAACCACTCTGGAGTCCTTCTGCCTGACTCATCCACACTGGATACTTGTACAGGATACATCTTTTTAAAAGAATGCTTACATGAGACGTGGGTGAAGCGAGGCAGAATGAGAAACGTTCCTTGTTGATAGCTGGGGGTGGCAAGGCGTCAGTGGAAGAAAAATATTACTCATAAGTGAACCTGGCAACTTCCCAAGCTGAACAACTGAAGGTGCATCGGAGAATGTATTTTGCCAGGCAAGGAATAAGCCTAAATAGCACTAAATAGGAAGCAGGCATGTTTGTACAGTAAAGATACTTCTGCTCCAGAGAACAAATAAAGATTTTTACACGGTATTTAGCATCTGCATTTTTTCAAAGCTTTCTTGAAATGGCAGAGACTATTTTCTCAGTGCAGCGAAAAACAGGACCTGAAGGCATTTGCAACAGCTTTACAAACTGGAAGGGGGAAGTGAAAGAAAAAGAGTTAATGTTTTTTCCTAGAACAGTTTAATAACAGAAATCTCCTGGAAGCAAACCAGCCAGAACTGTTTTGTTAACCCAACTGTGTTACGTACTACAGCTACAACACACACACAAGAAGTAATTTTTAGATGCCTAAGCCCTGAAGTTAAGGAGTGGTGTTTATTTCATGCCACAGGGCTAAAATGTCTTGGAAATCCTTCCAAGCTGACAAGTTTGTACACAAGATTAACAGGAGGTGAAGACAAAGACGAAGAGAGATTTTCATCAGAACGATACTTGCACCAGCCAAGGGGACCGCAGGCATGTAGCGTCTGGGAGAGAAAACTCTGTATTCTCCGGAAAACAGTCCCTCTTTAGAAAGACCTGAAACCCATGCCTGAACTAGAGCACCGCTTGTTTCCTACATACAGCTGTAGCTGAAGAGCTGCTGCCGATGAGGCAGCAAAGCTCGGCTTCCGGCACAGCACGGACGTCCCGCCCGCGCCCGGCTGCTGCAGGTAGCTTCGCACCGCGAGAGCCAGCCCGGGGCTCACCTCGAACCCGTTTGCGACAAACAACTGCGGGAACGTCCCATCCTAGAGGTTTCTGCCTTCAAGGGTTTCCTCCGTGTTGCAAGGACACAATATACGCCTCCGCGCCGCCCAGCGAGCGTTAACTGGCCTCCTCGTCTCCTCCACACATGTAAACACCAACACAACCCATGCGTCCAAGCCAACAAACAGACGTGCTAGAACAAACACGGCAATACGCACGTCGTGCGCGCCCAGGGCTCGGTGGCCTACCTGAAAAGCAAGGCAATGGTCAGCTACCGACTTCAACGCCCCGATCCCAGACACAGGGGAAGGTGCTACACCCAAAGCCTTCACGGAACCTGATTTTGTGGTCCCACTCTGCCTGCGCTCCCAAGTCTTACCCACAACTCCTTCAACAACTACAGGAAGTTTTTCCGTGAAGGCTAAGCTTGTGTGGAGAGACACCTGAAGCCATCTTCTTACAGGCCTTTGCTTACAGAAAAATAAGAAGTAGACTACGAGAGCACCAATTAAGCTAGGGCCTCAAGATGCAAAAGGAAAGCTGAATGCGTGCGAGTTGTTGATCTCATGTTCTGTTCTGGATCTAACAAAATAAATATTTATGTAGGGACCACCCTTAAGCACAGCAGCTCCTAAGGAGTGGCAGTAATGACTGTACTGACTTCTAGCCATGCTGGCAAAAATATTTATGTTAACTGTATGCTTTTCGAGAGAGGAGGCCTTTTGTCTCATTATGCCTCTAAGAAAAGCGGCTTCACTTTCTGCACGCAGATGCAGATGACAAACATTCACATTCTGTCTGCTCCCCAGTTGTCTCCGAGTGACATTATCTTGGTTTCAAGCCACAGATTTTGCCAAACTAGAACAGTTATAAGAATAGTTCAGGGAAAAATGTTGTGCGATAGTCAAGGGAACTCACTCAACACAGCAATTTATTTTTAAGTTCAGATTTCTCCAGAAGGAAGAGTTTAGAGGGGGGAAAAAAAAAAAATACACGGATATACTCTGCTTGTATACCTACCCAAGAAATAACACGCACTTCACACAGCAGTGCGGCGCTTCTGCCACAACAGCGCTGAAGATTTAAAACAAAATTTAAAAAAAAAAAAAGCCAGGAAGAAAGATGACAATCGCTGTAAGTCAATGCGTTAGGAGTCTTCATATCCACAATCAGACTAGTCTGACCTGATCTGTTCTGCTATAAAGAATGAATACTGACTGGTATGTCAGGCCCGTTCGCAGGAAGAGCGCAGCCAGACGGTGAAAACGAACAGCGGCATTCCCCCCTAACTGTACACAGTTCTGGGTTACTTCAGGGTCTTGGGGAATTGCGCACGATTTCGGTTTTAGGCAAACGCTTTAAAAAGGGGTTTCACATCACCCGTACGAAGGAAAGAGAGAACCCACCTACAGCAAGTAAAGCAGCAGAGGGGTGTCTCTGCACGCGCGGAGCTGCGTCGCTACAGCCGTGCCGACATACCCCCAGTCGAGCACAGCCGCAGGAGCCACCTTATCCCCAGCCGAGGAACGACTCCGGTAGCATTACCCCCGCTCCTCCTGGGCTCTACTCTATTCAGATGGGCTTGTAAAAATGAAGTTTAAATGCTGGGTGTCCCAAGCTCGACTCTGATAAAAGGTAAGTGGGAAGGAGACGCCTGTACTTTTATGGATGGTAGAGTCCCTCAGCGGCAGAGGAAAAGGAGACAATAAATCTTCCCTGTTTTTCCCTTCATCTCCATTGATCTGGACCAACTGCTTTCTCCTGAATATGTATCAACACATCCGCACCACTGTGCTTGCTATTTAAGTGCCTCGTACAGCCAGTGACACAACTGGCATCTTACTTTTTAAAGGTTTCAAGCCCAGAGGCAACACAAAAAAATGCAAAAGAAGGAACTTTTTTTGCATCGGTTTGTCACAGTGCTCAATGCCCAACGTACCAGCAAAAACACTGACATTGTCTTTGAAAATGCAAAAGTCAAAAGCCTCTTGCTTGCTCCTGTATTTAACAATTCTACAGACCGTGGATGAGTTAGAAGCAATGGCAATTTCTTTTCTTTTTTTTTATTTATTTTTTAAAGCAACGGCAGTGCAGAAGCCAGAAAGACAACAGTTCATCCTACAGTCATCCTACTGTAGGATGAATTATCTTCCTTCGTGAATCCAGCAAGTATTTTTATTTGTGAACCAGACAATTGTTATATAGAAGTCAATGGAATGAAGTAAACATGGAAATGCTTCATGCCACTTCTGCATCACTTTTCATACTGTGATCATACATTTACAGTAAACATACTAGCACATTACCAGCATATGATATATGTGCTCTCTGCTTTTGCATTTCCAGTCTACAAAGAGGCAGTAAGAAATGGTTTCTTTTAAAAAAGCTGCAGCTGACCCCACAATTTAAGAAGGATGTGAAGGTCACAAGATCATAGAACAGTCTGGGTTAGAAGGGACCTTTAAAGGTCATCTAGCCCACCCCTCCTGCAGTGAGCAGGGGCATCTTCAACTAGATCAGGTTGCTCAGAGCCCCGTCCAACCTGACCATGAATGTTGCCAGGGATGGGGCATCTATCACCTCTCTGGGCAACCTGTGCCAGGGTTTCACCACCCTCGTTGTGAAACATTTCTTTCTTCTACCTAGTCGATATCTGCCCTCTTCTAGTTTAACACCATTACCCTTTGTCCTGTTACAGGCTTTGCTAAAAAGTCAAGTCCCCATCTTTCTTATAGTATTGAAAGGCTTTACGCACTGAAAGGCTGCAATAAGGTCTCCCCGGAGCCTTCTCTACTCCAGGCTGAATAGCCCCAACTCTCTCAGCCTTTCTTCATAGAAGAACCTCATGAGGTTCACACAGGCCCATTCTTCGACCTTGTGCAGGTCTCTCTGGATGACATCCCATCCCTCAGGCATGTGAACTGCACCACTCAGCTTGGCGTCATCTGCAAACTTGATGAGGGGGCACTTGGTCCCACTGTCTGTGTCATTGATGAAGATACTAATCAGTGCTGGTCCCAATACGGACGCCTGAGGGATGCCACTCATCACTGATCTCCATCTGGACACTGAGCCATTGACCACTACCCTCTGGATGCGACGATCCAACCAGTTCCTCATCCACCCAACAGTCCACTCATCAAATCCCTCTCTCTCCAATTTAGACAGAAGGATGTTGTGGGGGACTGTGTCAAAGGCCTTACAGAAGTCCAGATAGATGACATCGGTAGCTCTTCTGTGATGTGGTCACTCCATCAGAGAAGGCCATGAAGTTGGTTAGGCAGGACGTGCCCTTGGTGAAGCCACGCTGGCTGTCTCGAATAACCTCCCTGCCCTCCCTGTGCCTTAGCAGAGTTTCTAGGAGGATCTGTTCCATGACCTTTCCAGGCACAGAGGTGAGGCTGATGGGTCCGTAGTTCCCAGGGTCCTCCTTTCTACCCTTTTTAAAAATGGGTGCAATGTTTCCCTTTTTCCAGTCACCTGGACTTCACCAGGTCCTTGAATGTGTCCAGAGGAGGGCAACAAAGCCGGTGAAAGTGCTGGAAGGAATGTCCTCTGAGGAGCAGCTGAGGACTTTGGGCTTGTCTCGTTTGGAGAAACAGAGGCTGAGGGGCGACCCCACTGCTCTCCTCAGCTTCCTGAGAAGGGGACATGGAGAGGGAGGTGCTGATCTCTTCTCCCTGGGATCCAGTGACAGGACATGTGGGAATGGTTCAAAGCCGTGCCGGGGGAGGTTTAGGCTGGACATGAGGAAGCATTTCTTTACCAAGAGGGTGGTCAGACACTGAAAGAGGCTTCCTAGAGGGGTGGTCAATGCCCCAAGCCTGTCAGTGTTTAAAAGGCATTTCGACAATGCCCTTAATAATTTGCTTTAGCTTTTGGTCAGCCCTGAATTGGTTCAGGCAGCTGGACCAGACTCTTTAGAAGGAACTGTTAGAATAGGACAAGGGGTAATGGTTTTAAATTAAAAGAGGGCAGATTTAGACTAGACATAAGGAAGAAGTTTTCCACAATGAGGGTGGTGAAACCCTGGCACAGGTTGCCCAGAGAGGTGGTAGATGCCCCTCAAACATTCAAGGTCAGGTTGGATGGAGCTCTGAGCAACCTGCTCTAGTTGAAGGTGTCCCTGCTCACTGCTGGGGCGCTGGGCTAGATGACCTTAAAAGGGTCCCTTCCAACCCAAACTGTTCTATGATGGTCTTAGTCTGTTTCTTTCACTGTGTGGACATTACATACAGTGAGTCAAAAGCAGCAACTGGATTTGAGTTTAATATCGATGGCCTACAACTTCAACTTGGACGCATTTTGGTTTTTTGGGGGTTTTTGGTTTGTAAGGTTTTTTTAAGGTAGACCCGCACGCTTTCAGAGCTTGCTCATTACCATTAATGGCCATAGGTCTCTCCGGATCAAAAAGCTTTCCCAAGTGCACCTCAGGACTCCAAGACAAAGTTAGGTCCCTACTCATGTTAGTTCTCTCACGTGATATTTTAGGCATCTTTTCATTGACTCTACAAACCTGATGTTATGGAGACCATCAGGCATTGACGACTGACCCTCTGCCCGGGCTGGTAGAGTTAAGAAAGTGGACAGATAGTTAAGGGGAACAGAGAAGGGGAACATCTCAGAGAGATATGGGAACATTGTAAGCACATTTGAACTGCTGATATTGCACTTATCTTTAAAAAAAAAAATTGTTGCCCCCAGAAACCTTTCTAATAAAATGTCTGTTTTAAATTGCTGCTTGTTCATAATATCACTAATAAAGAAGAAAGAGACAAAAACTAACAGCGTGACTGGTAGTAGCTTCTAACAATAATCCAGCAATCATAATCCACTAATTGAAAATGTTTCCATTAAAAAAAGAAACATGCCCATATACACATACACCTAATATTATCTATAAAATGCATGTTAATCTGCATTTATATGTGCAGGAGACCAAATTAACTTCTTTAAAAAGACACTATGTAACATAAAATACAGTTATTTGTATCACTGCATCTTTTCAAGGCACAGCTTCAGAATCTTAAATGCTTAAAAGCGCATAAAGGCAAGGCGACTTGTACCTGTATCAGGCATTTGCTGACATCGCTAGCACAGAGAGCCTTATTGCAGCCTGTTGACGACTGGATCCACAGCAGGAACAGAAGGACAGTGACCGTGGGCGCCGTGACGTACTGCGACCTCATGTTTCCTGCAGGTGAGCAATTTTCACAAGTACTTCAACCAGCACTGAAATAAAAAACAGGAACTGAAAAGGCTACTGGAACACAAGTTAAATCCTACTTCCCTTCCCCCTTGCAACTCCTTCAGTAAAGATTAGTATTTGGGGAGGAACATCAAATTGGGGTGTTTAACAAAAAACCCAACCCCTCCTGCCCCAGCTGACTTGTTTATTTGAAGCGTTCTGCTATTGCACTTCTGGGATAAAACTGCAATTAAACTTAAGGTGAACAATCTTGAGTTTTCAATATCAAATACAATACCCTGTAAGTAGTGATGATAAAAAATTGCCTCAGAAGAGAAAACCCACCAATGAAGACCTAATTCTGTAAATGCATAAAGCAGACAGATGGGTTTCGTGTAGTATCTCCTCAGGCTAAAGGTACACTTAGGTGCCTGGGACCAAAGATACACAGCAACCTTCTACAACGTGGAAGGTAGGTTGCCGGGTCATCTTTGAGGTAGACAGACAGTTGTTTTCATACCGACAGTTAGATGTCACAGAGGCTTTCAATTCAATCACAAAGTTATTAACTTCTTTTTTAAAAAAATACAGACACTAGCATCTAAGAAAAAGCAGTACCGGAGACTTTGAACGACGTAGCTTTCAAGAGCCACACCAGCGACTGGAGTCAACCGGAGAGGGGCATCTGCTACTTCAAACAGACAGAAGAACTGGGTTTGCCCAAAGCATTCCGCATTTTCCCCCTCTGCAGAAACCCAGTGCCTCAGCAGTGGCACTTGCTACAGATATAGCACGGTTAGTGGTGTGCCAGCCCGTCCTTGCTTTTGCTCAGCGCATGAAGCCAGTCAAGAGAGGACCCTCTCGCACGAGGCACCGCACCAGTGGATAATAAGAGGCAGCCCATGTTTGGGCAAGCTTACAGCGAGCCTGTATTGTTCTCGTAAGAGGGGGGAAAATAATGCTAACGGGGTTATTATTGCAGAAATGTACTGGGTTTCTTTCTTTCTGTATCCAGATATGTCTTTCTGCTTTACAAACTAACAGACCCCCCCACACACACCCCCCTCAATTAGCAGTATCCAAACCTAATAAAAAGTAGAAAAACCAGCCAACATGTAGGTCAGGCACGATCTAGACATTCAGAGCCTGCATCAGATTAGCCTTTCCGACAAGGGTTATTGAATGCTTCTGCATCCCGCCGTGCTGGGCGCACGGCCGCCTGGGCCCATGTAGGACTGGGGGGGACCACAAGACCGGGGGGCAGGCAGGGAGAAGAGCATGGCAGCTTCGCCCTCAGAAGGGGGCCAGCGCTCGCCCTCCCTGCCGTCGAGCGCAGAGGGAGCTGCCCTCCAGCGAGGCACGGCCCGACCCGCACCCCGCCGGGCCCGCGGCTCGACAGCGCGTTCGTACCGCACGGCTCCCGAGCGGCGGAGCCGGGGCGATGCCATGTCCAGGGTCGCCCAGCTCGGATGCCCCCGGGCTGACCGTGGCCGTGCCCCAGCCCCAGGCTCTCTCCATCCCCCCGTTTTCGTTTCACCCACCGTCGCTTCACCCAACTTTTCTCCGGCGTCTGTCCGTCCGTTCCCCCCGAGTACGGCCCCTGCCCGCCGCCCCGGCAGCCCGCCCCGGCGGCACCGGCTCCCCCATCAGCGACGCTGTCCCTCCCCGCCCGCCTCACACCCGTGGCGGGAAAGACCCCAAAAAACCCACCTCCAGCCGATCAACCCGCCCTCGGCTCCCCCTCCCCGCCGCGGCTGCCCGCCGCCTCCCGGCAGGCCCCGGCCCCACGGACGGCGCTGCCCGGGGCCCGGCGGGCCGGTGACAGGGAGCGCTCCCCGCTGCCGAAGCGGCCCGGGGCAGGCGGGGCCCGGCGCGGGGAGCGCCGCCGAAAGCCGCCCCTCCCGGCGGCGGGGGGCCCGGCCGCCTCCTGCTCCTCAGGCAGGCAGCGGGGTTGCTGCGCCGCGCCGCACCTAAACTTTCCTTCCACAAAGGAGCAGCCGCGGCCCCGCCGCCTCCCCGGCCACCGGCTGCATCCCGCCGCCGCCGCCCGCCCCTCTCCCTCCGCGGCCCCCCGCTCCGCCGGCGGCGGGCTCACCGGACGGCGCCGCGGGCCGGGCACCCCCCGCTCCGCCAGCGGCTCTCGCTGCTCCGGAGGCGGCGGCGGCAGCAGCAACCGCGCGCCTGGTCCCGCTGCTCCCCCCTCGGCCGCAGGCAGCGCGGAGGCGGCGGCGCGGCCTCGCATCGCCCCGCCTCGGGGCACCGTCAGGCGCCAGGACCCTCCCCCGCCTCCGCCGGCAGCGCGTCCCGGGACCCTCCGCCCCGGCGGCCGGCGGCTGCGCGAAGCGAGGCGGGGGGGGGGGACGCGGCCGGAGCCGGCGAGGTGGGGGCTTCGTGCTCGACCCCGCCGAGCGGGAGGGACGCGGCGGAGGAACCTGCAGCTGCGGGGGCTACGAGGCGACGGCGGCCGGAGGGCGCTTCTCCCGGGGGGGAAGGGCTGAACGTCCCCCCTCGAGTGCGAGGAGGGGAAAGCGCGGCGGTTTTGGAAGAGGCGGGGGGGGGGGAGGTCTGCCCGGGGGGGCTGGGGAGGGAGGGCCAGAGCGCAGGGGCCGAGCGGCAGCTGCCGGGAGGGGAGGGCAGAAGAAAGGGAGCCGGGGGAGCGCCCCGGGGACCAGCGGCTGCGCGAAGCCCCGCCGCCAGCTCGGGGGAGGGCGGGGGCAGCCCTGGACGAGGAGGGGACCCCCGGGCTGTGGTGCTGCCTCGCACAGGATCTCAAAAACATCGCTGTGTGCCTGGCTTATCCTCCTGCGCGCTAAGCCCCAAGGGACCAAGGTGTGCTGGTTTTGGCTGGGGTAGAGTTAATTTTCTTCATAGTAGGGGCTTCTTCATGGGTCCATGTTTTGGATTTGTGCTGAAAACAGTGTTGATAACACGGGGATGTTTTCATTACTGCTGAGCAGTGCTTACACAGAGTCAAGGCCTTTGCTGCTGCTCACACCATTCCACCAAGCGAGTAGGCTGGGGGTGCACAGGGAGCTGGGAGGGGACACAGCCGGGACAGCTGACCCCAGGGGGCCAAAGGGATATTCCGTACCATATGATGTCATGCTCAGCATATAAAGCTGGGGGAAGAAGAAGGAAGGGGGGTACAAGTGGTGTCCCTCCGGGGTCCACTGGGGGGGGGGAACCAGCACTGTTTAATATCTTCATCAATGACACTGACAGTGGGATTGAGTACACCCTCAGCAAGTTTGCAGATGACCCCAAGCTGAGTGGTGCTGTTAACACGCCTGAGGGACAGGATGCCATCCAGAGACAAACTTGAGGAATGGGCCCGTGTGAACCTCATGAGGTTCAACAAGGCCAAGTGCAGGGTCCTGCACCTGGGTCGGGGCAACCCCCAGTATCAATACAGGCTGGGGGATGAAGGGGTTGAGAGCAGCCCTGCCGAGAAGGACTTGGAGGTACTGGTGGATGAAAAGCTGGACATGAGCCAGCAATGTGCGCTCACAGCCCAGAAGGCCAACCATATCCTGGGCTGCATCCAAAGCAGTGTGGCCAGCAGGTTGAGGGAGGGGATTCTGCCCCTCTGCTTCGCTCTGGTGAGACCCCAGCTGGAGTCCTGTGTCCAGCTCTGGAGCCCTCAGCACAGGAAAGACATGGACCTGTTGGAGATGCTCCAGAGGAGGCCCACAAAAATGACCAGAGGGATGGAACACCTCTCCTATGAGGACAGGCTGAGAGAGTTGGGGTTGTTCAGCCTGGAGAAGAGAAGGCTCCAGGGAGACCTTATTGCAGCCTTACAGTACTGAAAGGGAGCTTCTAAGAAAGATGGAGACAGACTTTTTAGCAGGGTCTGTTGCAATAGTACAAGGGTTAATGGCTTTAAACTGAAAGAGGGCAGATTTAGACTAGGTCTAAGGAAGAAATTCTTCACACTGATGGTGGTGAAACCCTGGCACAGGTTGCCCAGAGAGGTGGTAGATGGCCCATCCCTGGAAACATCTAAAGCCAGGTTGGACGGGGCTCTGAGCAACCTGATCTAGTTGAAGATGTCCCTGCTTATTGCAGGGGGGGTGGGCTATATGGCCTTTAAAGGTCCCTTCTAACCCAAACTATTCTATGATTCTGTGATGTTCGGAGTTATGGTGTCCATCTTCCCAAGTAAGCATTACATGGAGCCCTGCTTCCCTGGAGATGGCTGAACACGTGCCTGCCCATGGGCATTGGTGAATAAATTTCTTGTTTTGCTTTTCTTGTGTGTGTGGCTTTTGCTTTACCTGTTAAACGGTCTTTGTCTCAACCCACAAGTTTTCTCACTTTTACCTTCCAGTTCTCTCCTTGTCTCATCAGGGGGGAGCAAGTGAGCGGCTGCGTGGGGCTCAGTTGCTGGCTGGGGTTAAACCACGACACAAGGCAACGCGGGAGGAACCTGGCTAGGAACCCAAAAACCCAGAGAAGCCCTCGGGCTTCCCAAGGGACAGCTAGGCCCCGGCGAGGGAAATACATCCTTCTCCTCAACAAATCATGACTGGATTTCCTCCCATCCCTCCTCCTGCCCTCCCAACCCACAGCACTTTGTGGAGGAAACTCCACAGCAGGGTGTGCTTAACCAACACACTACGTATCATCATCCAGACTAAACTTGAAAAGGAAAATAGATGATTGGAACAAACCCTGCATGGAAATCAAAGCAGCCAGGAGATCACAGTTGGTAGGGCTGAAATACTTGGACGGTCCCCTTTTTTTGAGCAACTGAATTTTTACTAAGCAGTTGCATTTGAAAAAAAAAAAAAATCTGTTTCACAGACCTAGGTAATAGGAAATCATCTCTCCTTGCAATGAGAACACAGGCTAACCCTCAGAAACATCTGACTCCTATAAAGAGATTGGATACTACCAGAAGGTTTTTAAGTTATCACAAAAATGTTTCTGCCAGTACTTTAAGAGGATGATCTTTCTGTTTATTTTACAGTGAACGCACATGGACCTCCACCCTTGTCCCAGCCCTGGGAGACCCCACGGGGCTGTTCCTGCCACCACGGGGAGCACCCCGACACGCCCCATCCTGCTCCCTGGTTTGTGCCACAGCTTGTCACCCTGGTAGATTCTGACACCCTCACTCTCTCTGAGCATGCACTGAGGTACCACTGTACAACTTTGCTGAGTTCCAGCGGTATGTCTGCCTGCTTGTCTCCTCCATCCCAAGTGTTTGTCACCTGCTTTATCTTTTCTGTTATGAAATACTCTTAATTATCCATATCACATACTGCAAAAAGCGTGTATTAGGTTCTCCCACTTCCAGATGTGTACGTTATTACACATTACTCTAAATATCTGATGGAAGTAAACTCATACCCATTTACTAGTTAACACACCTTGCAGCTTTAGCCATTTTTTTCCTTGTCTCTTTCAGCAGATAATACAGAAATCTGTATTATTTTAAAATTTTACTGCTACTTTCAGAAGAACATTACATTTGCATTTTCCTCAGTACATCTTCAATTCTGAGCGATGTCAGGAGATACTCCTATATAAAAGCAGGAACAACTTCTTCCACAGGTACCTAACAAATTAAAAGTGGGGGGAAAAAAAAGTTACAGGGCAGGAACTACATATTAATTGGTTCTACTATACTCGAGTTACTATTACTTTATTCTTGATGGGAACTAGCAGTGACGTGCACAGGGGAAGGAGTCTACTGTCCATACAGTCTCTTGTTCAATGCCCATTTGCTCTCCACGACAGGAAAGGCATGCTGCGCGCTTGTACAAGCGTAAGGACTCTGTAGTAGTTCACCTAGCAATTAATAATCAGTTCAAACCAAGTACTTCAAATCTCTTTTTTCCGGGTAACCAAGTCTCTTGCCTAAGCCTCATTTCTTTCAGAAGTAATTTCACAGACATCAGATCCCAAGCATTCTTGAATAATTTATGGACTAGAGGGTAACAAATCTTTTTCATGAGTATGTGTAACCTCCTACTAATAAATAGTTAACTGTCTGCTCATTAACAGTACTAAGAATAAAAAAGCATTGAATTTCACAACCTGGGATTTTTTTTTTTTTTTTTTTTTTTAAGTTTTTCATCAAGCCTCCTTACCTATTTCAGGAATGCTAAGATTTGATAGATCAAGTGTTGTAATATTAAATTCCAACTAATAACATGACCAATAGAATTTATTAAACATTATATTTACAACTATTTACATATCCTTCCATAGATTAATATTAAAATAGACCATATACAATTTAAGAATTTTAATTCAAAGGCATTTTGTTGGAAAAAATAGGCTCTATTACGAGACCACCATATGAGAACAAAAGTTTTTTTTGTTTTACACAAAAATATTTTCAGTATAGTAAGTCATAGGTATGGCATTACAACAGCAGACTAATATGAAATATGATTTTGTAAATATTACAATTGTTTAGGTATCAGTTATTGAAGTAAAGGAGTTAAGAGTTCTGTGAAGCATGCAATACAGTTCAGTTTCAATTCTTTTACAGTTATGGTGATGAAACAAGCAGCTAAATCAAACACACGCCATACAAAAAGAAGAACTGCCAACCAGGAACACACTACACTTAATAAAAACTACAACTTTGGTCCAATAAAACATTAGACAAAAACAGTTTTACAGTTAAAATATCTATTTTATACAAGTTTGAACATTAATTACACGACTATTTACATTTGCACAATATGTATAAAATAAATTATTTAAAAATGAAGACAATATTACATCTTTTTCCAAAAAGAAAACTGTACAGTATTTTACAAAATATAAGATTAATAGACTATTTTCCTCCAAGTCTTACATTTTCTTCCACAGGCTTTTTCATCATTTTTCTGTGGGGGTTCAACTGCTATTGAAGTGCATAATACAAAGCTTTATAGCAGATTGTAAGTGTCATTTGTTTTTTGGTGGCCGTTTTAGTTATTAACAGCTTCCAGCGCTATTAACTCACCGTGTTTTGTCATCTTTTTCAGCAATAAGCTCTAAAGCTACAGGCATTGTTAAAATACAGATAATGGCATTTACTGGGAGACCGACTTTAAAATTAACATCCATCTTCTGTGTTTGAACAAGAGCCCGCGCCACACTTCTCTCAAGGAACACCTGAATTACTGAGAAAGGTAGTATTCCACAGAATTAAGTACTCTGTCTTAAAAGAAAAATACCTTTGTGCATCACTGCACCTCAATCTCTAGCTGTCCAAGGGAAAGGGTGAGCCAGGAGATGCTAGTTGTCATATTGGTGTCAATTCAAAGTCATCATTAACATCAACAAGAGGAACATAAAACTCCTGAATTTCATAAATGCTGATAGATTTGTATGTAGCAGGATCAAGTTCCTGTAGTTTAAGTTGCCACTCCAGTCTCTGTACCGCATTTAAAGCTGCTGCTTCATGCTGCTGCCTCATCAAAAGGCACGTCTATTTTAAAAGTGAGAAAAAAGTTACTTCAATATTTGAAAAAATACTGCAACAGGCTTGAACACAGAAAAAGTATCTAGGAGCCTCTTTGGTGGTAGTAAGTAATATCCTCACTACGTATTCAGAAATTTGCAGATTATTCCATTACACTATATAGCAACAAAGGTTGCTATATAGTGTATATATATATATGTATAAAGCTTTTTGTACTGCTAGACCCTCCTTTATGTTGCCCTTAAAACCTCTACAATAACCTATGATACTGCATACAAATCTACTGTTTATTCATCTCATCTTCATAGTGACATTAGAGTGTTGTTTTTTTCTTTTAAAGTGGAAGGACAAAGAAGTGTACCTTTAATTTGTCAAACTTATCATCCACATCCTGTAACCACGACATAAACTGTCTTGCATTAAATCGATCCCTCACCGACGTTTTGCTGTCATCGATCTGCAAAAAAAATTTTATTTAAACTGTAAGTTATTTGATGATTCAGTTTTAAACATACTTTAAAACATAAAACCTACTTTGTGGGACCTTCACAAACAATGCTTCAGGAGGAAAAATAAACCCTGAGTCAAAGTATCAAGGTATATATGAGCATAAATATTGACCATCACTTTCAGTGTGAGCCAGCCACTCACAAAAAAATGGGAATTTTCAGATTCCCTCAAGCTATTTATTGTACTCCATTTTTGAATTTTAGAGTAGGAGGCTTAAAGTTTATTCCTTAAAGTCTTAATCGGTACAAGGCAGACCTTTCCACAAAATTGGTATCTCTTTGTTCTCTTTAAAATTCACTAACAAATTAAATGAATATTCCCTCAGGGAAGAGCAAAAACTTTAATAAAGGAAAACTTAAGCAGTCTGACTTAACTGGCTACACAAATATTCAAAAGCAGTAATAAAAAAGTATTTTTACCATCAAAATCCCCAAAAGGAGATTAAAAAAAAAAAGAGTAAGCAGACATGTCCTGCTCAATGAAATAACAATTTTGGAAAAAAAACCCAAAACCTAGTAAGAATCTGGAATGTCACAGCTGCCCATTGCGAGAAACTAGATACTCTATAGATAGTCCTAAAGCCAGACTATTCCAATTTAACATTTAAATAACAATCACTAAATGGAACAAGCTGCTGTTACTTTTTTTAGGGGAAAAAAAACCCCAAAGTGTACACTGGAGCAACGGACAAGATTCTAGAGATGTCAGTCTTTGCAAACAGCTGAGATTTCAGATATCAAGGACAGCTGAACAGGTTGGTTCTAGAAAGAGCCCTCAACAGCACTGATCTTGTAACCTTCAACTGTAGGCATTTAGGTGAGCTGTGACCAGCTAACAGTCTGCTCACCGGAAACTTCGTGAGTTTTTTTTCCTCCCCCATCTTTGATTTGTCCCATATGACTGCAAAGTACGGTTCTCAAGGTCTGCCCAACATGTGCAGCTGTAAAGGCAAGCCTCCAAAGACTCAGAAATCCCATAAAAACAGTTCTGAGGTGATCATTTTCCTGTAAAATAAACCAGATCTTTGCTCACAGATCCTTCCCAGCTATTTGCTCAAATACAAGAAAAATTTCATCAGAAACATTTCTTCACTGTAGAACAAAATTAAGAGTTGCTAGCAGGTAACAGGAAAGTGGCAGAACGCATTACAAGAGAAGGGTTTCTTATGCACCTACAATCTTCCCATGAAGCAAATTTCAATCAAAGCATCAAGTTGGTAGTTTAACACATTGATTTTAATGATAAAAAAGATATTTAAAACTTTGCTGAACATTATGTGCAGTATTGTAATTTTCTATGAAAAACTACCACAGAATGAAACACAAAGCTGTTGAGGGAGAAGGAGAGGCATTTTACTACTAACATTGTTATTATATAAATGGTCAAAAAGGCTGCAATACTGGAGGGGGAAAGGGGGACACGACAACAAACACAACAACTTCTCTCCTGATAAAGATTCCTTTTGTTTCACAGAATTAAAATACAGAATCAGCTTCTTTAAAATCAATTGTAAAATGTTAACTATAAAAATGCACTTACATGCATAACTCAGGTGTATCTCAAATTTCTAAACAGCTCAGGGCCTCTAAAGTGGGTCAGGAAAAAAAAGCAAAGGATGTTCTGAACTGCAGAACTAACAGTGATGATACTTGGACTGTTAACAGAAGAGAAAAATCTCATTTTTTGCCCTATCAGTTAGATTTACTAAGGAAATGATGATTTAAAAATTTTTCTGTATAAAGCTTGAAATGGGAGAACGATATGGTCTCCATAAAACTGCTATCTCCTGCTGAAGCACCTCCTGCTGAAGCACCTCATTGTGCATAGCTCTAGTTTTTTAAAAATGGGAAAAAATGAAGTAACAGACTGAGGAAACACTGGAAGCTGTAA
This sequence comes from Phaethon aethereus, assembly GCF_964289735.1. Lineage (NCBI taxonomy): Eukaryota > Metazoa > Chordata > Aves > Phaethontiformes > Phaethontidae > Phaethon > Phaethon aethereus. The sequence continues at coordinate 58,288,608 of NC_138582.1, read as the reverse complement.
TAATCCTATGAGGGGTCCCAGACTAAATACACATGTCGGAAATGTAGGTGTTTCATTTTAAAATGCCCAACATACAATGCATCAACACTTTCATTACACCCATAATAATTTTTTTTTCCTTGCATTATGTGCTCCTCCCACTCACTGAAACAGGTTCTGAATGCAGTTTCCATTTACCTGTTCACAAAATACCGATGCCGTGAAATTATATTCTTAGAGATACGGCCGCAGCAAACCTCTGAGTGGCAGTCCATAAAAGGTATGAAGATTATAAAGTATACTGCTCATTTTATGCTTTAATCAGGAACTAAATACCAAAACTGAACACGTAAATAACGTGGCGCATGTAAATAATATGGAGCTTGAGGTGATTTTGAAAAAAGTAATTTCATCTGGTAGCGTTCAACATTTCACTGTTGGTCATCTGTTTTTTTATGGAACAGTTCTAATTACTGCCTTGTAGACAGGAGAAAAACATTACGTGAGTATCTCCGCAAAACATTTCCAAATTTCACGAACCAATCTCATCGCTTCACAGACTGCTGCATTCCGATCCTCTGGACTAGTGACAAAAATTATGATCTTATATTCTGGTAATTTTTTTTTTGTTCTTTAAGCTACATATTTGTAAGTTTCCAAAATATGTTCTGTTTATGACTGAAATTTGATTTCATAAAAACCAGCAGAGTAATGTTCTCATTTTATCCTTCTCATTATTTCCAGAGGTGAAAGAAAACCAGACATGGTACAAAACAGAAAACCAACATACATACACCCATATCCTCTCTTGTTATCGTACACCCAAACGAGGCCTAATCAAAGTAACAATCTGTAATGTGCTAAATCTTAATTCCAGACAAATCAACAACAGTTTCAGGATGGGAATAGAATTCTCTCCAAACACTCCTTTAGAGTCAGGCTAGAAAGACCTTTTTGTCTGAAATTCTGAAATACATCTCTTTACCTGAGCATCCAGAGGCACATTATAAACCTCGGCATCCAGCAGAACAGTGCAGGCACTGAATGGTAGTGTTTGATTAGCTAGCGTTCTTGCTGCTCGATAATGAACACGTAGAACTTCTTGTTCATTAGAAACAATAAGCTTTTCCTAATGGAATAAGATATCAACATATAAATATACATTTGGTCAATTAAGCATTCCCGTCTGATTCATAAAACTGTCCATTCATTTAAACATTTGTTTTTAGGGCTTGCACTTTGTAACAGTGTAAGAAATGGGTGGGTGGAGAGAAGAATTGTTCATCTAATCAAATCCAAAATTTAAATTTAATGATGCAAAGAGTGTACCTTGAATGTCAAAACTGAAAACAGCTTCTCCCCCCCGCCACTGTTGGCTAAATGTCATGCCCAGATTTTCCACTTACTGCTACTGAGGCAAGTTCTAGTTAATGAAGAAGGTGAAAGATGAAAGTCACGAGGAGCACAGGGTTGGGGTATAGGTTTGTGAGTTTCAACTGTATTGATTTTTGTCACATGCTTGTCATGCCAGGCACAATGGCCAAGCAAACTGAAGCGGAAATATAATGTGCAGGATAATTTAAATAATTTTTTTATTTTTAGAATTTTTTTTTTTCTTTAAATAACATGCACAAAGTCCATAAATCCACAGCTGGAGGAAGATTCTTTCCTGACCTGAGACAAGAAAATATAGCTCACTTGGCCAAGCTTGAGTTAAAGTTGTATAAAGTGGACTTCATTTGAAGAACAGTCTATTTGAGCAAAATAACTGAAAATACACATAATTTTATAAGACACAAACAAATGTATGTGTGTGTTTACTGCCCTCCAACATAATGGCTCTAATTTTTATCAAAAGAAAAGAAGGTGGATTATAAAAAACTTGGAAAACAGAAAAAGCAGCGTCTTTCCTTTGGTTACAACTAATTTCAGTCAGAATTTGAACAATGTTTACGTTCTTTGTGCTTGTTTTTTATACCTAGCTTTACACCAAAATACCAAATTTGAGTAAAACCCCTCCCCCAACTGGTTTGTTAAACCACATCAAAATCAACTTAATCAAAAAACTACCACGTCGGGTTTTAATGAGTCAGCTGCTTGCATAACTGTGTTGAAATCCTTAAGATACACTCTGCATGAGAAAGGGTCCTGTCTGTGTCCACAAGCAATCTGGCTCACAATACTGACAAGACATCTAAACCTAGGCTGCCAAGGAAAAAGATTTGTGCAACCTAAAAAATAAAGAATACTCTTAAACCAGGAGTATTTTCTGAATTTCTGTGTTCAAACTCAGTGAAGCCTACAGCTGTAGTTCTAACATAATTTTAGCAGTTTTTGCAAGTAGAATATTGCAAATAATGTTTAGTCTTAGAGCCACATGTGTCTTCTACCAATACAGAATTCACTCTTGCTTCAATTCTTCTAACTCAGTCAATTTGGTTCTGAAGTCTATAACTATTATCAGCTTTCAAAACTAGAGTCTGCAGCTTTCTTCCCACTCCCTACTGCCCCAGGAAAAATTTGGGCCACATCTTAGAGCAATTAACAGGAAAAAGCTGCTATCTTACTGACTTAAGTATTCTGCTAACAGTTGTCCAAACCATTTTTTTTTAATTTACAAGTTTCTCCAATTCATAAATTTGGATAGAAGGCAGATTACTTCTAAAGCATTGTTAAATTGAGCAAAATATACTTTGTCCACTGAGAACGAAAAAACCCTAAAGCTTAAAGTCGGGAAATAAAAAAATAAATTACTTTAGTCTTACCCTTTCTATACTGTGCTGTAAACGTAGTTTCATCCTTACAACCTCTTGTTGTTTAAATAGTTCCTTAAGTGGGTCCGACAGTGAGGGAGGAGGTGTAATCTGTGGAAAAAGTTTTATAAATAGTATAGCGAATATGTATTTAACATATGTTTAACATTGCCTATACGATTTGAGCATATGTTTAAAAAAAACAACAACAATTACCAAGGTAATTTTTTAGGGAAAATCTGCAACTTTTGTACATTCCATTAATTATGTGACTTCAATCCATTTACAATAAAAGGTTTAAAGTATTCTTTACCATAAAGTTAATAAATCCAACTGAAATGGCATTTCAAACTGTTTAGTGCTTTTAACTAGTCACTCTCAGCATGCCATAGCTGTTCTTTAAAAGGTCTGTACATTAGAAAATAGTAAAAATACAACTTGCTTCCAATTTTAAAGACTCTTTAAAGCACAACTGTTCATTTTGAGAAGTTAAAAACTGCCTAGCCAAATACAAACGCAAAGTAAGAAAAATATTGCTAAAAAAATAAGTCCCTTGATATACCTATACATCGTCACTGGCATTTTATATGGCATAAAAGATAACCAACCATATTCCTAATTTTACAATCATGCAGAACACAGACAAGCACAAAAAGTACACTAGAGCCCCAGGCAGTGGATTGGAAAAGTATTTCTTCCTGTAAGTTATTCAAATAAGTTTTTTTAAAAACTTACGGTTAAAAAAAAGGAAAAAAACCCCCTCAAATAGACTTGAGTGAGTTATCAACACTGTTATTGATTGGCTATACTCTAAACATTTTGCATTTTTAGTCAATTATAGCAAGTAACTGGTATTACTGTCCTTGACTGAGCTGTATAACAAACACCAAAAAGGCACCTGGAACCCTCATGGCAACTACAGAAGTCAGAGGTTTCTTCAGAAGTAACTAATAAAGATCTTGGGAGTGTGAAGGCTCCACCCAAAGTTTACTCTTCACTATGCAAGTTCTGTCTGACAGTTCAGCATGGTTTTCAACAAATGCTAGATGTAAGAGCATTGATACTGCTTTAGAAACACTCATTAAATACTGCTTACTGCCACTGATACTCAGAAACCACATCTGAAATACATACTTACAGGTATTATACTCTACCTTGTATCTAACACAAACACATAGGCATTAATAATTCTATTCAATACTATGGATCCTGCAACTGTTGAGAAATAATAAATCCATTATGAACACACTGCATTACTAGTATCAGTCTTGCACCTATACACTTCTGTAACAAAGTGATTTGTCCACCAAACGTTATTTAATTACTGTTATTTTGGAAAATTATTTCAGGCCATTTTTTTTCCCCAACTGGAAGTTAGCCAATGTCTTTGGAATTAAAGAACATACTGAATACCTAATTGTGGTTCATTCCCTAAGTTATTATTTGGTATAAAATGACATTCAACTTACTAAGCAAGATATGCTTCACTTCTCTCAATGAAAATGGTTTGGCTCCCAAACCAGTAAGTAACGTTTATGGAATATATCATTTTGTGTAAGTCATCAGTATTAAAAACAAACACAACGAAAAACCCCAAACCACAACACCTACTGGAATAATCTGTCTCAATCATAATGGATTTCAGCAACTTTTAAGTTCAGCCTGAGATACACCACAGTCCAGTTTTGCCTGGAAACTTTGCATTCAAGGCACAGTACAACAGTGCTGTCACAGTCCTTGTAGTAACACCAAGCTTTTATTTAACTTCACTAAACTAAAAAAAACCTCTCAAAAATCTCCATGCTTTTGTTAACAGAGAAGCACACCACATAAGAAGCAAGATGAACAATCAGTCTATAAAATTTACAAGTTTATGCAGCTAAGTTATACAGAAATAAAGATTTCAGAATTGGTAAGCATCCGTATCACCTGAACAATTTGAAATATTATGAAATGTTATTCCCTGAAATGTATAGACTGATTAATTTTGCAGCAGAAATAAGAATCAGGACCATAGGAAATAACTGGAAAGGACGGCTTCATCCCGGTGGCAAACTTGTGCAGACTTTCACTTGACCATACAAGAGAACGCCGCCTGTGTGAAGCTGCTATTACATCACAGCAGACTATTTCCAGATCCCAGACCCTGCCTTTGCCGATCACACGCACAGTCACAGACAGACAGACGCTAAAATGGCAGTTCCACCCCACCGGCCGCCCGCAGGCCTCCCCTGGCCCGCGCCGCTGGCCCCGGCCGGCCGGGCGCCTCCCGAGCAGCAGGCGGCGCCGCAGCGCCGCGGACGGGAAGGCCGGCCCGCTCGCTGTCGGCAGCAGGAGATGGCGGCGCGGCGGGACGGGGCGGCAGCCGGGCGAAGCGACGCGCCGGGATGAGGCCCGCAGCTGCCAACAGCTCCGGTGCCCGCGGAGCCATTCCGGGCGAGCACACGGCGCCAGCGGCACGAAAGGCTGCCTGTGCGGCAACTACAGGTTTTTATGATCCCAGAGATCACTGCTGCCTCTGTATACATTTATAAACACTTCACTCTAGTCGGCCCTATACTGTCTTCCAAAATATAAAGCTAAATACAGTAATTTTTTACAGTAATTTATGAAACTACGATTTTTTTCTCTCTTCTTGTGAACACGGGAAAAGCGAGCCTCATGCCCTTAAAGCCTGCAAACAGGGTTTGAGCAGCTTCACACCACCTGGAAATGCCAACTTGCGAACAGGCACTGGGTTTGGACAAAGGAAATAAACTTTCTGGTCTCAAAGGAAACTGAAGTTAAAGGTTTCAAAGCAAGAACTGCCAGAGGAGCCTCTCAGATTTAGTAGCCAAGGAGACAGTAAAGAGACCACAAAAAGTGTTTATGGAAAAGATGAACACATGTTGGACTTGCAAGAACAGAGTATGAAACTGAATGCCACGAGGCGAAGGTGACCTCATTTTTTTTTTTATATATAACCAATGTAAGTTATCAAACTAGTTGCTTAAGGGCCCAGACTCCATACAGAAGAGAGGGAAACAAAGGGGCCCTGCCTTCTCGAGTGTTCCCTAAACCCAGTCTGAGAAACTACCCAGAACTCGGCCTTTCACCTTTTTGCTCTGCTTCAACTAGAAGGCAGCCATCCAAAGAGGTTTGTTCAGTAATAGCTAAGGTTCAAGACGTACCCTTACCATCTCCAGCAAGTGAAAATGAATTACCAAAGCTTCTTGCATGCCTTGCATCCTTCATAACAACTACAACAAGAACACCAACTCTTCGCCAAACCTTCAATACTCATTTGTGCCCGTTACAAAAAAAGAGCAACACTGAAGCTAACTCTGATTCATGCATACACAAATTTTCCATCAATTATTTTCACACATCCGTCTCTATCTTGCCTCACCCGTACCACCCAAATCAACTGGCTTGCTCTATTGCTATAATACTTTGTGCATTTAGGAAGCAAGTTTCTGGTAACACCACTACAATAAGTTTTTACCACTTAAGTTTCTACAGCAGTGACAGAAAGACTGGACAGAATCCCTTTTACTAGAAAAGTATTTGCTAGCTAGCCATTGGAAGCTGGAAAGAAATCATCTTGGTATCTCTTCTCAGGAGGCAGTACAGATCAAGATGACAGAACCCCGCAGAACATACTGATGTAGCAATCTGAAAGGCAACATAGCTAACTACAATTCAAATTTACTGTTAGAAGATTCAGATTTGTTTCCTTCTCTTTTGAACTGACTTGATGTCTCCTATCTTACATTTTTGTATTTGCATTGGTGAGAGGGAAGCCACAATTCATATGTGACTATCCTTACAGCCTTAGGTGATGTAGGTTATAAATTACAGTATATAAACAAGGCTGTGGAAATCAAACTTAAGCACACCATCTCCTGGTTCCCACCTACAGGATGTTTGAAGTTCATCAGATAAACTATAGTGCATCATCAAAATTCCAATGCAGAGAACAAACAGTATGTGACACAAACTAGTCCGAGTCTCAGTGTCAGAGCTAAATATATTGTCTTCACACAGAGATATCTAAAATACAAGAATAAATTTAAGAGTATCTACTTTCCCATAGTCTATGTAAATTAATGAGGCAAAAATCAGGTTATCTCATTAAAGAACCATCAAAGGAAAAATTTAAAAAAACAATCCCAACAGAAAGGTCATTTTACAGTTCCAGATTATATTACGCATTATATGCATAACAACATGTATGTGTCATTAATATTCCACAATTGTAGAGAGACTAGGCATAGCCCTTCGTTTCACATTGTCAGAAAATGTGTACAATACAAAAACAAACATTAATTTCTGAGCATTAAGTGATCTCTGGTTTAGCAGTACTCCTTCTTATGGAATTTAAAATAGGAACGATTTTGATTGTGATTTTTCAATGGTGACAAACTAAACTTATTAAATTGTATAGGCAAGCAAGCTCTGCAGAGAAGTTAAATCTGAACTACTACTAATTTTTTAAATGCTATCTTTTTTCTGGAAAGAAACATGAGAAATTTTATCAAAATTGTGTATTTATACAAGTGACAGTGATTAAACAAAGCATTTAGCTGCATTGGAGATGGTTTTTCAGACAAAACTAAAATGCTTATAATGTATCTCTAAAAAACATTAAAAAAACTGATTAAAAGTTTGATTTTTTTTTTTTAACTTATTAAAACTCATGCTGCTTTCTTACACTTTACTCCTAATGGAAATAAACACCAATTTCCTAATAATTTATTTTGGCTTCTCAGAATTTTTTTTTTTCCTTTCATTTTGCTCCTAACAGCCGGAATCAAAAGCTCCACCTCTTCTTTCTACAACTATAGAAGATTAACAGTACCATGAAAGCATATACAAAACAACTGTTCAAAACATCAGTATCACCAGAACATGTATGTGTAGGGAAGCAACCCAGAGATCTAAATGACATAACAATCAATAACTGTAATCCTTCAAGTATGTATTCACATTTTTATCAACTTTTTTTAGAGGGTTTTGTTTTTAACACATAATTAAATGCCATTGAGAATGGGGAGTATGCATTCATCTCTGATATTTTCTGAACCTACGTTACCCAAGAATTTGCACTACTCCACTACCTCAGTCTATTTTCATGAACTGCAGAGTCCCTATTACACACAGCAAGAGAGACAGGGAGGAAGTATGAGGCAGTGCTTTCGTATCAAGTCAATAACCCTCCCTTTCTTACAGTGCTTACACATATCACCATTTATGACAGGGAAATGAATTCTGTTGCCCAGGTAGAAGATGGGCCAGGGAAAAATATATGCCATGCTTCTTCACCTTCTGCTTGTCCCAAATAAAGCACTGAAGTGTGATGCCAAAGCAGTAAGTTGCAGCTTGAAAACACTATGTACTTGACTAGCAGCTGCTATTAAAAAAATAAATTTCTCTGCTTCTAGTGATAAAGATACATTATAGAAGCTGCAATATCTACTGAGAAGGATTTGTAGACTGGGGAAGGCTGACAGCCTGGTACATTGTAGGAAAGCTTAATATACATCCTAGTTCACTTAACATACCAAATAAAAGGGTCATCTTACCCACATCTTCCCTCAGACTATAACTGATCTACTAATTTCAAAGAACTGTGGTCACCATCAAGTAAGAGAGAACTCATTTGACGTTAAGAGGATGCATGTATTAATTCTCTTGGGCAGACACAGGAGGCATAGTGGAAAAATGAAAAGAAACCACTTATACAGGGGATTATGACTACCTCTGGAATTTAGCAAACACATTTTAAAATTTACTTTTATACATTAAATTTGTGTTCGTTGCTTAATCAAAAGAATTTTCAACTCTATTGGAAAAATCTAAGGCAACATCTCAAGTAGGGGCAAGTTATCTTAAATGAGTCGACATAATAACTAATCCAGTCAGGAATACAGAGGCTGAATACTGGATGCTTGGCTTGCACATAGCAGATTTCATATACACAAACAATTCAGTTTAGTAGGCGTTTTTGCCATTCAAGGATTAAGACAGTCTCCCTATTCCTCCTAAACTCAGACTTTTCCTAATTTGACAGATCTTAAGTAACGGACATGCAATCAGCTGTACGAAATCAAATACGTGGTCTCAGCCTATTTCAGCTATTACGTGTGTTAACATAAACCATTCAAAGAGGTTTAAGCTAATATGTTTTACCTCAGAAGTAGAGCAGTTTAAGTGGATCAGATAATAGGTGGAAAAATAGAAAACCTCCTACTCCCAGGAGTAACAGTACTTCAGAAAATCGTCAATGCCCAATGTTTTGCATCTCCCCTATGCCCCCATGTACAATAATATGCACAGAATCAGGTGTGCTGAGGAGGAAAGGAAGGAAGTATGATTCTAGTGCTATCATCATTATGCTGACTTCAAAACAGAGACCAGCAGCGACCATGTTATTGTGAGACATCTTCAGGGGCACTTCCATAGCAAACAGTAATATTAAACTGCACTTGAGCCAATTATGTTCTACATTGCACAGACCTCCTTTTCAGCTACCACCAAGAATATGCCCCTGTCAGAACTATTGAGAGCTTAGAACTAAACACGTGTTCTTAAACTACAGACGTTCTTCAGTAAAAAGGATGTTCTTCACATTATTAAATAAAGTTCAGAATACTTTAAACTGATGGATTACAAAAGCCGAGAAACGGCAGATTACATCTGCTGCTCTTGAGAGCGTTAAGGAGAAACTGAGATAGCTAGCAGCCACTCTTCTACTTAAAACTTTTGGTGATGGACTTAACATTTTGAAGCACTGTACATCCACCGCCCTCCAAATGAAGCAGCTTTGAAGAAGCTCTCAACAACTGTCCACTTTTGAAAGGGTAGGCTTTACAGTAGTTAATACTTTGAAATATTTGTCTGTGTGCCTTTTACAGGTGTCATACATGATGGTTTGTCTTGTAACAACTGTGAAACCACTGCCACTGTTCATATTTCCACTGAATGGGGCTTTTAAATATGACATTACTGGTCAATAGTAATTTGACATATGTCAACATACTATTTTCAGCGCAAGCTGAATAGGAATTCAGAAGCAAGTCAGGAAGAATATGAAAGTTACAAAAATAAAACAAACACACGCCTTTCATTATACTGTAAAGACCATGTTACTTACAGTTGGGATGCATATCTTGCTCAAGGGATTGCCATCCAGTAGGTATGAGCCATTGAAGGTCACATATTCATCATAATATTGAGGTGCCTGAGGAATAACACTGCACAGTAACTTACGCTTCTCTTCTATTTTTTTTCTTATGTGCAAGTATTCAAAATATGGGTTTGCTCTCTCAGAACTGTATGGCTGAATCTCTTCAAGTTTCAAAGAATCAACAATAGCTGCCAGCGACTGCTGGGTTTTCTCCTTAGCCTGCAGTAAAGAAGGGTTCACTTGTACAGGCTGAGGCACACGCGACACCTTTCTTTTACGTGGATGATGTACCTGAGCATCATCCTCTTCAGTTAATCTAATCCTTGCTTTCATGGATGCTGACGATTCAGACTCTTTTTCCGATGTCTGTGTGCAGCCAAGAGGGTTCTGCTTACCGTGGTTAGCAAGCATATTTGCTCTGTTCCTCGTGATTCTTTGAGGTACTTCTTGCTGTTCCACCTTCTGATCCTCAGCAATTTCTTCTTCTAGTTTAACTGTTTGGCTGTATTTATGCACCTCTTCCTGTGTAATCTGTTGTGAACTATTTTCCAAATTAGATAAAGAGGAGTACTGTGGTGGATCATCTGTCAACACATTTTCTCTGTCTGCAGTGCAGGGTTTTTTATTAGCCGATTCGTTTATAATTCCTTTTGACATTCCTGAACTTTGTTCACAGAGATCAACGTCGGCTTTATCATCAACAACATGCACTGAAACCAACTTTTCTTGTTGACCTTTTTCATTTCTAATGTCTGAAGTTTCTGCTGCGTTACTATCCACTTCACTCTGGGCATTCTTACAAACAGCTTCACTGAATGCATATGAATTTACATTTAATTGTGAACTGCTATCACTTTCAGGAATATCTTTTTCTAATGGTACCGCAGGCAAATCATTCACCCTTTCGTAGCTTTGTGAAATATCCTTTGCAGAGCTCTCAGAACATACAGCAACGGGAGCGTCAGCCATCTTAATGTTTGAAGGGAAGACAGCATTTTCCAGCTCTCTGGTACTAGTAGCATCTGTATCCAAAGCAGAAGTTGTAGTTTGAACTAGATTTTGTTGTTGTACAAATGATGAATCTTGGCTGCTAATGCCTGGTAAAGAAATGTGTTTAGACACATCTAGGAGTGGCTGGATAGATAAAGGACAAGGTGACTGTGAAGGCAAAAATAATGCAGATCCTTGAGAACTGGAACTTCCCTTAATTTCTGCATGCTGAGGCAAATCCTCAGATACTTGTTGCTCTTTTAATGTCCTGTTTTCGTAATTATGCATTGTGATAACACTGTTGGTATCTTGCTCTGATACACCATAACCTGAGCTATTAAACTCATTGTTTAATGAATTAAGTCTGTCAAAAGGCACATCCCACAGTTTGGTTTGCTGAGTCACACCATTTTGACTACATGGCTCTAAATGCATATTATAGTCTTCTGAAGGGCTCATCTGAGCAGTATTTTTAATGGTACTTGTACCCGTTGTTGCCTGCTTGTTGCTAACAGCTCCAGTCGGAGACAATGTAAAGTTTGACTGCAAACCAGACATACTACCTTGAAAATCTCTTTCAAGCATGCTACATGGTAGTTCTGGTTTAGGAGAAGTGCTAGCGTAAGTCTGAACTGATGGCAGAGCATTCTGATTGTTTTCTTCCAATATTTGAGACTGTTTGCTGTGTTCAGAAACAGCAGCAGGCATGCTGCATCTTCGAACCTCTACAACAGGTCTACACTCATTTAAAACGAGTTTAACATCTTCAACAGATGCTGACCGAACGTACGTTGATGGAAGCCTGTTTGCGAAAGGCGGCTTAATGCGATCTGGCAACTCGGCAAGACCATCGGTATCTTTTTCAAGAATGGCTGGTGATTTGGCACTTGCCAAAAAAGGTGATTGTGAAAAAGACATTTGGGAATCGGAACCTTCTAGCATAAGGTCTGAATCATATTCGACTACAGGCCTTGGGGTAGTTACCACGGTATGGCAAGAATCCTCAGAGCTTGCAACTGAAACCACAGACACTGATCTGGAGCTCAGACCTGTCTTTTCACTTTCTGATCTGGGGGATCTATTTAAATTATCTAAAACCAATGAAGGCTTTATAACATTGACATTTCTCGTATCTACAGATTGCGATCTATTACTTGTGGCATCTTTCTGCTGTTTTTCCTTCATGCAAACATCTGGCAACTCTGAGCTTTTTGAACGAATCAGCTCTTTGCTTTTTACTTCAGCTAGTGAGTGTTTTGGTTTATCTTTCATCTTGTTAAGTTCCAAACACGTGCGGTTTCTTAAACGCTCCTTCTCTTTCTGTTTTATTTTTTCTTTATGTTTTCTATGCCATTGCTCTATTTCCAGATCTTTAAGGCTAAGCATTCTTTCAAAACTAGTTTGCATTAAATCATCATTGACTAATCTTTTTTCTTTAGGTCGAGCATCCTTTGGTGCAGGAGCTGGTTTAGGCTTAAGTTTCTCATGTTCGAGTTTTAGTTTAAGTAAACTGCTTTGATGCAGTTTATGCTTGTCTCTCTCTTTGTATCGGTCTATATCTTTATCTTTCTTATCTTTCTCTCTAGCATCTGGAGTTTTCAACAAATCATCTTTTGGTTTTTCTTTCAAAGATGACAGTTTCTCATGCACCGTTTTATTACTTTCTGTAATACTGCATCTCCTTTCCTCTTGCATGTGTTTTGAGTTTGCTGCTATCGAGATCTCCTTGTCTTTGGATTTGTCTTTTTTTTCAAGTTCCTTCTCTTTGTCTTTAGTTCTATTTTTTTCTGATTTAGTATATTCAGATTCTTTTTCAGACTGTTTGACTTTTCTTTCAGTACAGTGTTTTTCTTTGCTTTCAGCCCAATGTTTGTCTTTATCAGCTTTTTCTTTATCATGCTTCTTATCAGCTTTTTCTTTATTTCTTTCTTTGTCATCAAGTTTTTTAAGAGTACCTGTGCTTTTTATTTTATCATTTTCCTTATGGCATCTTTCTGCTTGCTGGAAATTTGGCTTCTCCTTTACCTTCTCTAGATTTTCGTTTACTTCTGCTTTTTCTTTCTCCATCTTGTATTCATGTTTTACCTTTTTTTCTCCATTTTTTCTTTCTATCTTTTCAACATCTTTTTCTTTGGCTGAGGTCCGCTTTTCAGTCTTTTCTTTATTTTCCTTTAAATTCTTTTCCTGCTTTTCAGTATCTGTTTCTTTTTCTATTAAATGCACACTGGCTGCCTCATCTTTAACACCAAAGCAGAACAATTCTACTTCTTTATCTGCAAGCATAATTTCTTTTTCTTCTTTTGTATCTTTTATTTTTTCATCCTTGAGAAACTTCTCATTTTCTTTTTTGTTCTTCTCTTTCTCTCTCTCCTCTTTAGCATTTCTCTCTTTCTGGAACTGTCTCTCCTTAACTAACTTCTCTTCTTTTGTCACAGCTTTTTCTAGCTTTGATTTTCTGTCTGAAGAAAGAGATTCATGTTCTATATTTAACAATGTATCTCCATTTTCATCACTTTTGAAAAAGTTCTCTTTCCAAAATTCTCTGTCAAACTCAATACTTCTTTGAACGTCTTTATGTTTATGTTTTTCCTTCTCCCCATCCTGTTCCTTTTTGTGCTTGTCCTTTTCTCTTTCTTTGTGCCTTAATTTATGCTTTTTAAGTGTTTTACCTTCCTTGTCAATCTTTCTCAGAGTATACTCTGAATTCTCAAATGTTGAGCTATTATCTTCCTCTTTAATTTTAGGACTAGATTTTTCACCAAAGTCTAAGTGAAAATCTTTCTGATGATGCTTGCTTTTTTCTTTGTGCTTGCAAGATTTGCCACTAGAACTTTCTACTAGATAATCAGAATCAGTGTTGTGATCATACCGAACTAATTCGGATTGCAATGTTATTTCAGAACCTCCTGGAGATAAGCAAGTTTTGGTGTTTTCTTGCTTTAATGGTGTTGACTGCTTTTCACTTAATCCACATGGATGCTTTGGAGATTTGCCAGCAGTGATATGAAATAGATGTAAGGAAGAATCTTCTTTTGGGGTGAAAGACTTCTTAAAGTTTTCTTCCTCTCTCGTTTTATCTAAAGAATCTAACCCAGAAGTAGCCATATTTGCTACTCTAGCGTTTTCTTTTTCTTGCTTTAGTTCTTGATTCTCTTTATTTTTGCTCTGATTTTTTACTTTCCTTTTAACTTTGCCTTTTTGCTTGTGCTCATTTGTAACCATATATTCTTTCTTCGCTCTTACATCAGAATTTGATGTCTCTGAAATAGAGCAAGGAGATACTATCTTCTTGTCCTGAAGTATTTCTTCATCTGAACTTTCAGAACTTGAATACAGAACTCTAGATGGTTTCTGCTTTTTGCTTTTAAATGATTTTGAAAAGACAACTTTCTCTTGTTTCACAAATAAGCTGTTCTTTTCAACTTCAGTCTCATCCTCTTTCCTTAGGTCTTTTCTAAGAATGTGCTTGTCATCGATCATTTTTTTCATTTCATCTTCATCATCATCTTTAAACTCATACTCATCAAGAGCAGATGGAAGAGGTGCCTTACTAGGGACTGTTTGTTTGCTGTCATTGGCTAGAGAGTCCTTTTCTGTTTCTGAATCCACATTCGCCTCTACACTGGAAGGATTTACAGATGGAGCTTCTTCAGAATCTAGAGTAAGAAAACAAAAACTTAGTTGAATATCGATGGGACATTCTTCACACTTTTAGTTCAGGACAAAATAGTTCAGTTCAGCAGTCATACTTACAGAAACGAAAGAAGAAAAACTACATTCAAAACACACAATAAACCTTCTCACTAGGATTAAACTGTTTCAGAGAAAACAAAAGGTCATGAAACCAAAGTGCTCCCCACACTTTACAGCTCTCACTGAGGTATGTGAAAATATTAATTAGCATTTATATCCCAATCTAATAAAAGCAATGCACTTTAAATTTTGTAAACTTCATCTACTATACAAAATACCTACATAACCTGACTCTTTCTCAAGGACATCTTACTATGATGACTCATTCCTCTAAGAATTCATCAACTCTTATGCTCTCTAACAACTAAACTATGTTCCTCCACGTGAACTATTCAGTCACGTTTCAATGGCAGATAAGCTTTTGTTCTTAAAAGACAAAGAGCTGGTCGTGTAAAGAAATTCCCTCATGAATCTTTATGTACCTGATATGGACAGCCTCAAGTAGACTATGCTATAATTCACTGCAGCTGGTCTCTGCTATGCGAGTGCATAGCATGGAGCAAGTATGTTGTACTGGATGTCTTGGACTTGCAAGTCTAAAATGTTAACCTCTTAACTGTTCCTAAAATTAACACTCTATATGTTTCCTAAAATTTATCACCACCTGATCATATGAAAATCTAGAACTCAAACATCTTTGAGAAGTATTTCTGGATGTATTGTTCCCTCCAAATAAGGTTGCAACTCAAGCCTCTTCAGCTGAATCTATCAGTTTGCTTTTTAAAAAGAACTATGTATTGTAGTACTCAGTACCACAGACTGACATGGTACTGAGTCAGAGAATTGACATACTTAATAAAAAGTAACAGAACAGTTTGAAATAATAGTGTTTAAGGAAAGTGATGAAGCAGTTTCAATGCATTAAAAGTTTGAATGAGAGAAAAAAAAAAAAAAGGTTCTGCTGCAAGATTCCCCCTCATTTCCAATAGGATCATCGGTGGACCAACTGCCAGTACAGAACTGTTAAGACCAGAGTACCTTACCAGTAGGCTTGTCAGCTACTCTGCGTTCAACAACACAGTGTCAATAAAATAGATCCCAGAAGTCCCTATCACCTCCTGTATTATCTGTAGCACCCAGAAGGTATTACTAGTTCTGTGCTACCACCTTTTTATATATTCCTCCCTCACCCATCATGTTCCTGCACTCCCCTTCACCTTTTTCATACAAGGTAGTTGCTGCTTCTCTCTTCCATGTCCGTATTTGCTTTGCTCTTAACAGTCTTTCCCCATTCCAAACCCATCACAGAGCTTACTCCTTAATGACCAAAGATAAAGCAATGGAAGTACAGAAGACAGATCACCCATTCTCTAATCCTACTCCTTGAGAAACTACGGAGAACATTCTGCTCCCCTTGGAAACCAGCCCGTGGAAACTAAGCAATACCCTGCACAGACAGACAACTGTGGAGGAATCAACTGCTAAATAGTAACAAGTTTCTATTATGTATAAGTAAAAATATTTTTCTTAAGATTAATCATTTGGCTAAACTTCAGTAGATTCTCTGGAGCAACGCCACAACTGTCCCTTAAAACAGAATGACTATGCACTGTATTTCAGGCTATTCTTCTAATGCCAAAAAATTTTAACACTACATCAGAACATTTATTAGCTGTACATAGGGCAATATGACTTTTTTTTTTTGCTTAAAGTATAATGAAACCTTGAATAGAAAACATTGCTAGGGGGTTGGGTTTGGGGTATTTTTGTTCATTTCTTTAGTTGGCTTGGTTTGTGTGGGGTTTTTTTGGGGGGGGGATTTTTTTTTTTTTAATTGTCAGGGAAAAAGAAACCAACTTTAACAATTATGTGACACGATGCTCTTCGTCATGTAATTTTCACAGAATCACAGAATGGTTGAGGTTGGAAGGAACCTCTGAAGATCATCTCATCCAACCCCTCTGCTCAAGCAGGGCCACCCAGAACCAGTTGCCCAGGACTATGTCCGGACAGCTTTTTAATATCTCCAAGTATGGAGACTCCACAACCTCCCTCGGTAACCTGTGCCAGTGCTCAGTCACCCTCACAGTGAAAAAATGTTTCCTGCTGTTCAGAGGGAACCTCCTGTGTTTCAGGTTGTGCCCATCACCTCTGGTCCTGTCTCTGGGCACCACTAAAAAGAGCCTGGCTCTGTCCTCTTTCCACCCTCTCTTCAGGTCTTCGTACACATTAGTAAGATCTCCCTGAGCCTTCCCTTCTCCAGGCTGAACTGTCTCAGCCTCTCCTCATAGGAGAGATGCTCCAGTCCTCCCATCATCTTCCCAGCCCTCCATTGGACTCTCTCCAGTATGTCCATATCTCTCTTCTAATGGGCAGCCCACAACTAGACCCAGCACTCCAGCTGTGGCCTCACCAGTGCTGAGCAGAGGGGAAGTGTCACCACCCTCGACCTGCTGGCAACACTCCTCCTAATGCAGCCCAGGATACCACTGGTCTTCTTTGCAGCAAGGACACATTGCTGGTTCATGTTCAAACTGGCGTCCACCAGGACCCCCAGGGCCTTTTCTGCAAAGCTGCTCTCCAGCTGGTCAGACCCCAGCCTCTACTGGGGTTGTTTCTCCCCAGGTTTAGGACTGCACATTTCCCCTTGTTGAATTACATGAGGTTCCTGTCAGCCCATTTCTCCAACATGCCGAGGTCCCGCTGGATGTCAGCACAACCCTCTGGTTCATCAGCCACTCCTCCTAGTTTTGTGTCATCAAACTTCCGGACATACACTCCACCCCAATCATTAATGATGACGTTAAACAGGTCTGGACCCAGTATTTGACCCCTGAGGTAACTGCTAGTTACTGGCCTTCAACTAAACTCTGCCACTGATCACCACCTTCTGGGCCTGGCCATTCAGCCTGTTTTCAATCCACCTCATTTCTTTTCCTCAAAAGAATCTGAATTCCTGAAAATTCTGTGAAAGCAGAATGAAAAGTTCCTGCCTGGCACTCAAGCAAGTTACTCAAGGTCAAGAATCTTTTGCTTCCAAGGAGACAATAGTTCTTTCTGCGTCCCAAGAGGTGATACCTGCTCCTTGATCTGCAGAAATACAGCAGGGGCCAAGAATTACTGCCTCCACGTAAGCAAGCTACTATCTGGTCACCTTCACAAACCAGTGATTCTCCCTCTGTCAAGGACTTTTCTTTAAGGAGTAAGTGCAACCAAGTTATACCCATGTGAGACACTAGCTCCCCGATTCATCTACTAAGGATATTAAATAAGTGACTTTGGGGATCTTTTCCCCCAAGACAACCTCTCAGAAACCAATTCATATCATAATAAATGTGGTATTTTTCTCTGTATCCTTCTCTGGTAAAACCAATATTCTGAGGTAGGGTTGGTTTGGAGAGCAGAAAGGGCTTATTAAAGGAGAGAGAAGAAAAAAAACACAATAAACATTTCAGACAATTCAGTTGAAGGATTTGAAACTCTAAAACTAAAAGTGGAAAACAACTTTAGCAATAGCAATTGCTACCTGCAGCAACTCTTAATAGCCAACACTATGCAAAAGATTAAACCCATCTAACTTCAGGTGAATGGATGCACTTGAAGTATCCAACTAAATGGCTACTTTTACCTGAGCAACTGTCCTCCTCATCAGAGATGGGCACCTCCCTTTTCAGTAGCATTTCCAACTCTTCAGTTTCAGCAACATCAACAGGTCTCTCCCCATGCTTATTGGCTTGAAATGGATTTCCACCATGTCGAAGCAATAGCTTCACAATCTGCAGCATTAAATAAATGAGCTTTTAGGTTTTCTGCAACATGTTACTTGACCAGCACAAAAATCTTCCATTACACACGAAATATGGATAATCACAATCCTAAACTCCTACCTATGAAACAGACTGCAAAACAAGACTTCAGCAACTAGAATGCAAACTCCAGGCATATGTAATCTGCTTGTTAAGAGAGGTAATGGGGAAGACTAAAGAAATTGTCCTCTGTTACACAGACATAGCATCATCATGAAAAAAAGCAACAGTGGCCTTTCGCTCTTGCTGTTCTAGCATTTCCTCACACAATTCATCTGGTTCATCACCTACTAAGCTCTCTACTCTTTTGCACTGAATTCACCTCCTTGCTCCAAATTCTATAGCACTTAACTCTAAGGAACAGGAAAAGTTTTTCAAGTAGCAGTACTATTGGTTTCCACATCACTTCAGAAAAGCCGACAGAGATCCAAGTATCTTATTGGAAGAACAAACCACCCCTATCCCCAGCTGAATACAATACAGCAAAATCATACATTTCTCTAGCATTAAGGGCAACAAATTGTTAAAGTTACAATGATACCAAGGCCACTGCATTTTCAGCAAAGTATCCAGTCTGAGTTAGTTTTTTGTCCCCTACATGCTGAGAACGGGGAAATTCATCAGATAGTGATATATCAACATGAAACTTCAGAATTTTTCCGAGACATAATGTCAGTGAGATGGTCACAGATACATATACTGAGACCAGACAAGCAAGAGGTCCTGTTCTCCAAAACTCTACTATGATTTTAGGCAAGTTCAATCTAAAGACCCACTTTTGTTTAGATACCCATAAGAAACAGTTACTAAACAGTTAATAAAAATTTCACAATCAGATTATCGTAATTAATTTCTCTAGCCTTTCCAGAAGATCCTTTCAAACTGAACTTCTTGTTTGGAAGGTATACTTGATTTAAGGCTATTTTCTATTTTTTGCTTTATACAGCAGACCACACACATAGTAATGAAATAAAAGAGATACAAAGGGAGAGCAGAGTCATTTCTGCATCTAGTTTGCAGAAAAGAACAAATTCAGAAATTAATATAAAATACCTACAGTGCTCCATTTATCTTCTCCACTAAGCCATTATTGGTATATTTTTTAAAAAATAGTAAGAATACATATACAGCAGTGCTCTATTTCAAAGTCCATAAACAAATATATAAAAATAGATGTAGAACGTATACCTTTAAATATTTTTTTATATGTTTATACAAACCCACAGTATACTGCTTGGAGACATTTTTCTTTTCAGAATTCTATACAGTAGAAGTCTCTCAAAAAAAGTAATTAAAATGTTTATTTATTAAAAAGTAAAACTTTAAAACATTCAAGAAAACAGATATTGGTAGAAAATACCTGGTAATAGAAGCAGGATGAAAAGCAAGATGAAACAAAGAAAACCAAAACAACTTTAAGATGCCCCCAAAACAGCAAAGCAGAATTCTAAAACCATATGATAGCAATCAGGACAGTTAGGAGTTGTTCTAAAGACTGAGCATTTCAAACCACTTGTATTTATTCCCCTCCCACTCTCCAAGTACACTCACATTTCTATGCCCACTACTAGCAGAATCGTGAAGTGGCGTATCATCATCCAAACCCTGTGTGTTCACATCGGCTCCTGCTGCTATCAGGACTTTAGCAACATCATAGTAACCAACATTACAAGCTTCATGCAGTGGTGTCCAACCTATAGTGAAGAGTGTAAGAGTAAGTCTGAAAGGTCATTAAGTTTGTTTTTTTCCTCCTGTGCTATAGATCTCTATTGCCTTGAAACATTTCAAAATACTCACACACAGTAGGCAGGAAGGTAATGCCATCCATCTGATGAACAACACATGCCTTACCAACTTTAAACGTCATGCCAAATTCCCAATTTTACTGTGATTAAATTGATCACAGAAACCACTAATGGAAGAGTGAAAGACAAAATCTGGCACAAAATCCCCAGGCTAAAAGTCTTTGACTAGTGAGCATTTGAACACAGTGTTAGGTATATATAAATAACACTATTCTATGTGGAAACAGTTTGAAAACCACACAATCTGAAAGAGTAAGTATGGCAAATTATCATAACCGGTGCTTCTTTAGAGCCATTGAACATGTACCAGGAATCACTAATAACATTCAGCAGCTATTGGTCTATATAGCAAGCTATTAATAAATATTAGCAGGGAATGTATTCCTGATATTTCCAAGAATATTAATAATTTTTAGCAATTTTGATTTCCACATTGATCATCTGAAGTTCAGTGCTCATTTTTTGTAGGAGAGCCTCAACTGAAGATGACAATCGACCCATACACACTCTATTCCTTACCTCAATCTCCTCTCCCCAGCTTAATGCCTTCCACTTCATAGCTGCCCTGAACTTCTAGTCTGCTGTTGATGCCTTCTCAAAGCCCAGTCCTGGGGAAGGCATTCAATTCGTTTCCAACATAACCAGTGCAAGTCGGGAAGAGTTTATTCACTTGAACTCTGTGTCTAATCAGTAATGGTCTTGTACATCCATGAAGAGGAGGTACAAAAAACCTCCTAATTTATCTAATCCCTCAGTGTAATTTCTCACCTTCATTTCCTACTCAATTTCTCACTTGCCACTCATGGAGGGGGGGAAGGAAGAGACAGGGGGGAAAAAAAAAAAAGGAAGAGACGGGGGAAAAAAAAAGGAAAAAAGAAAAAAGTAAAGATCTACCTTATTCTACAGTAAAACACTTCTTCCTGATCTTCGTATACTAAATTCCTTCTCCAGTCATCACTTGGGTCACTCACTTGCAACACGGCCTGGCTACCACCTACTTCTTTCCCTTTTCCCACTCACTCACAATGACACTCTTCTGCCGTCAGCTCTCTGTCTTCTTTCCCCTATTAATTTTCTCCGTAATTCATTCTTCTCCATGTTTTACTGCTTTGCCTTTCTATCCTATCACATTGTCTGGCCTGCCAACTCTAGTCCTGGCTTGCTCTCAACATCTGTTTCCTTTACTCTTGTTTGTACATGGCAGTATCATTCTGGCAGCTATCCCATGAGCAGGGTTACTTCCTCCATTACTAATTCATTTTCTGCTCCTTTAGTTCTGCTGAATTCTTAGCTATAAAACTCTAATTCTCTAAACTTCACTGCATCCTAAATTCTTGTTTTTCTCCACTCATGACGCACTGCTCAAATCCTCCCCCTCTTCTTGACTTCTTCCTCTGCACAGGATTTTGAAGGTCAGCCAATTCTGCTTTTCCATTGGTAATACAAAATGAGAAGTATCTCACTTTATCCCAAACACCTCCTCCAACAACTTGCTCCCAACTGATTCTCAGAACCAGCTCTCAGCAATTCTCCTCATCCTTTCATCTGCCTTGAAAATTAAGTATCTGTACTAGGTCAGGCTGGGATGAAGCTGCAAAGTTAACCTCCTTCATAGAAGCCCATACAGCGCTGTGCATTGTATTTGGGGCTAAACCAGTGTTTCGTAAGACACCAGTGTTTTGGCTACTGCTGAACAGTGCTTGCACAGTGTCAAGGCTTTCTCTTTCCCTCCCCCGGAGCAAGAGGTTGGGAGAGGACACAGCCAGGACAAGCTGACCCAAAGTGACCAAAGGGATATTCTATTCCATATGATGTCATGGTCAGCAATAAAAGTTCAAGGAAAGGAGAAGGAAGGAGGGATGTTCCTAGTTATGGGCGTTTGTCTTCCCAAGTTGTGGGCGTTTGTTACACCTGCTGGGGCCCTGCTTCCCAGGAAGTGGCTGGACATTTGCCTGCCAATGGGAAGCAGTGAATGAGTCCCCTCTTTTTCCTTTGCTTGCACGTGCAGCTTTTAAACAGTCTTTAACTCTAACACAAGGGCTTTTTTCCATCTTATTTTCTTCCCCTGCCCTGCTGAGGAGTGGAAGTAAGAGAGCAGCTGGGTGGGCATCTGGCAGCCAGACAACGTTAACCTACCACAACATCTCTTCTTGAAGTGTTTCTGTTCTCCCTGTGATTTCTATGGGTCTGTCTTCCCCTGAACCTCCCTCTCCTCTTCTAAAATTGCTCTTGTCAACAAGTTCTTGTCATCTCCCCTCTCAACTTCTCTGAAGATATCACAGGGTTCTACTTCTGCTTCCTTTCTGTTCTTCCTCTACATGCCAGTCCTGAGCAGCCTCATCTTCAAACAGAAATTCAGCTACCCTCTGTAAACCAAGAAATTACTGATCTGTTTCTTACCTAAAACCAGGATTTGTAGTCCATCTCATTAATGTCTTCTCTTGATGTCAAGTTTGAACTGACAACTAAATTTACTGTATAGTTCTGAATTTCTCCCATTGAGGCCTGCTACCTCAGCTCATCTCACCCATTCCCTTTGAGAATATAATTCTCACTATAACCATCCAGACACACAAACCGAGCATCTTTAGCAGGCTTTGCTGTAGGTCTAGTTAAAATTGTCATTCAGACTCTCATTATATTTTTGCTTCTATTATGCAATGCCCCTAACAACTTGAAACTGCTAGTGCTGCCACTTAATTATACTGCTGAGAATTGTCAATATTATCTTTATTCCCTTGGGATGCCAGCAGCTCCCCATAAATTTTGTCACCTTTTCTTCAGCATTACCCTTCACAATGGAAGCACAGTCTTCTTGAACAAAACCAAAAGCAACACAGCCCGTTCTTATATTTACTTCCTCATTCCCCCATGGGGAATGAGAGATCCACTTTTAATGTGGATGCAAAAAAGCAGGTGTTTAGAGCCAATATTGAGAGGTAAAGTATTAGGAACAGTTAGTTATGATGTTTATATAATGTGCAACTGATACTTGAATTATTTTTTTAGAGTTGTCCTTGCATTTAAGAGGGTAACATCTACTGAATCCTATCTTTTTATAGATGTTTCTTAGACCCCAACCCACGACAACCTCCACACCCCACCCAACCCTTTATCATCTGATTTAGCCTTCCTTTCACTGTTCCATCCCTCCTCATTACCCTAACTTCCTTCTATGCCCTAAATCTCTACCCAATACTCCAGCTCCTCAGTCTTATACCCTTTTACACTGGTTGAGGAAAAACCAGCAAGTACTTTGGCTTATCTCAGTATGTAAAGGCATTTAATTTAGTGCCTGGCCAGTCAACAACTGGCAACTACTGACTCAGAACTACAGGTTCTATCTTCTGTGAAAGCATTACTTTGGGTATATCGTATTTACTCTGAGATTTTTTACTAAAAACATGTAGAAACTTAACTATTATGAGAGTATCAAAAGCAAAATAGGCAAACATTTACCAGCAGGTTCCAAAAAATTATTTAGGAGGTCTTACGAACAAACAGACCACAAAGAAAGATACTAAATAAAGGATACGGAAAATATGGTACAAGTTACAACTTACCTTAAAGTTCAACCTATCAGTGCTGAAGTCACAGCAATCACTGACATATCGAAACTATCATTAATCTAGCAGAACTAGATGACAAGTTCAAGCTATACCACACTCAGTCTGCTTTGGTGCATATTAGCTGTCCCAGTAAGAAGACAATGTACATTACAGTACTACCACCTTCACTGTTAAGAAACTTTGCATCTCGTCACATAGCCTACAATCCCATTATCAAATACTGACTTTGCCTAGTATAATTCTATGAAGTTCAGCAAGCGTGCACACATATTTTCGTAAACATCTAGTATGCAAAGGCCCTGGCCACAACCAAAACCTGCAGGTATTAATATACTGTTCTTATAATATGCTATGTACTATAGTGTCACAGTACGACCATTGCCATCAGAAATAAAAAACATGATTTGAGAATTTCTAATAAGTTTTAAGTTACATTTTTTCATTTGCATATAGCATGCACTCAGATTAAACCTCTGACAACAACTTCAGCATTCATTCTGAATTTGTACAGTTAAGAGAACATGTATCAACTTACCTGCAAAATCTTTTACATTCACATTTGCACCTAGACTGATTAGCTCCTTAACCTGTTTAACATCCCCTCGAATTGCTGCCATATGTAAAGGAGTTTCCCCTCGTTCATTTCTCTTGTTCACTTTGTCTTTTTGTCTCGAAGAAGAGCTTGAAGTTTTCTTTTGTGTTGGTGTTGTTTGTAAGGGATGATTTAAGTTGGAATCTACAAAATAAGTTGTTAAATAACTTACAGTGACCATTTAAAACTATTTTTACTTCACCTCATTTTAACACCTGCATTTAAAGATGACAATAATCTGTGAATAATTATATTTAAATAAAGGATGTGTTTGTCATTTCACATGTATGAACAAAATGCCTATTTGCAACATGTAAAAAGATGTTTCGCAAAATCTCACTCTTTCTAAAGTAGGTTTCAAGGACAGATGAAGTCTATCCAAACTACAAGGTTCACATACTCTGGTATAAATTCTCCTGAAACAAGACAAAGCATGACCACACAGATTAGTATCTACTCTGCTTCCACTTCCTCCAGCACAATTCCACTGTATTTTTATGTAGTGGGATGCCAGTTTAAAGAATTACTGTCTGTGTATTGTACTCCATGCACTTCCTCAGCAGTGCAGCCAACACAAATGTTTTTGAGTGAACTGGGTCATTTGTTAAGGAAACGTTGCCATTCACTTTTAAATGCCAATTTTGTAAAAACATTGCTCCTGTTTTAAATACAACTGGAGCAAGGACAGTTTGAAGTTCTGAATTGAAAACAACACGTCTCCTCTCTCCCATTAAATAGTAAGGAAATGATGCCATTTCCTTATAAATTAAAATCCTGCTCCAAATGGAGACAATAGTTAAACTTCATAAAAAAAAACAGGTAACATTTCAGTTTTTAAATCATGCATATGGAATAGTGTTTGAGAGGCAAAAATAAAGGAAGAAAAGAGATTTTCAGGTTTTGCAGCTATCATAATGCAAAGCTTTGCACATAAATACAGAAGGTCAAGAATTTTTCATCAAATTACTCGTCAATGGGAAATAGAGTTTTAACAGAATTACAAGTAATTCTTTAAAATGTCAATAAAAATCAAGGATGGTTGAAAAACATCAGGGTTCAGAATAATCTGATTGGGAGAGAATTAAACAGGCAGGAGGAAGAAAGCTGTTAACTTTGTGAGATCACCTGGACTGTTGTCTCTTGCTGTCATCTGCATGAGAAGTGCCATCTGTTTGCGCTCTGACAGAGGATAACCAAAAAGAATGCTAACTGGTGTTGATTTCTTATTTCCAGCATCCTTCTTCATTTTCTTTTTCTCCGGACCTTCCTTCTCTGGAAATATTAACATTTAAAAACTTAAACTGCTGCTGTACTAGAACATTTTTCTAGAAATAAAACCGTCCTTTTATATGAACTAGTGATTGGTGGCAGGTGATGAAAAACAGAAGTTGCATCTCTAATTTACTGCAGCTGCATTAGTTTTGGTTAACTGTTCTTGTATCAGGATAATAAGCTACTGAGTTAAAGCACTTAACGCTGTAAGGAGGATTACTAAAAAATTCTAAGAGATGAAAGATCAGTTTCACAGCAGGAAGACTATGTATGTCACAAGTTTAATTTTCACAGAATCAAGTCAGACGCTTAAAAAATTCTGTAAGATCAGCTATTCAACTTTCAGCCTTGAGCAAATATCTGAGACTGTGCTCTATTCTACTTCTCTCAAGACACCATGTTAAAAATTAGGAAAATACTTTGTAATACTGGTATATGTTAGGTAATTGGATAAAAGGTTGTTTCTCTCAAACTCATCCTCATTCTCAAACTCAACTCACACTCATTAGAGCAATTTCTTCTCCAAAATTCATATCCTTCAAAAACATACTATTTTATATATATAACTTATTTCCTTTTATCAATATTTACAGAAGTTGTTTAATAGTTCATGTCCAAGCTTGAAACCAAGAGTTAAAATTACACAACTGAATAAACAGATAATTTCTAAAGCTATTCAGTAGCTACAAACTCTTACAGATTTTCAGATTGGTTAAATGTGCTCTGAAATCAGACAACTTTTTCATATCCAACAAATTTCAAAACTAGGCTTTTGTGCAATTTGGAAACTTTGGTCTATGTCTTCTATCCTTTTCAGAAGTTCTTCCTTCATTTTTCTGTATAAAGGTCTCATATACCAAACATAGGCATTTAGGTTAAAGTATGATAGAAAACAACTGATTTGTGATTAAGTGGCTTTGACTAAATCACTTTTAACTGCAGTAGTAGTTAATGATCTTAACATCAAACAAGTACAAAGTCTCTATGCATCAAATTTTTTTTGGTACAACTATTTTCCACAGATGTCCCTACCTGGTCATTATTGTTTAACTACATCTTCTAGAGACATACTAGTTTGCATTTATGTGGAGTGAAACCACTCATTTTCTGTAATTATCTTGTCTTTCCAGGCACTTGCTCTTTTTCTGTCTTAACAAGTTCTTATAAAATTCAACATTTTATATCTTCATGTTGGATCTATAACATGTGCCTTTTTCTTCAGAGCCCCTAAGATTACTCTTTGAATGTAAAAGCACTGGATGTAAAAGATGGCTCAAGGAATCTTAGTCACAAATTAGGTGATCTGGATTTAAAATTTTTGAAAGAGTTAAAAAAAAAATTCTAACCACTGTCAAGAAGGAATGGTTTGAAGAATATTCTAACAGACTCAACGAACAGAAACAATATTTCTGAACTGCAAGTAAATTTTGGTCTCATTCTCTAAAAGCCCAGGTTCAATATTAGCTTTTCCAGACATCCTGCTCACTCTACTGCACCTTCTACTTTTAGAAGCCTGCCTACAGACCACCTTCCCAAAGGGCCTTTAACAGCTGGACAGGACTCTGCATCCTACAGTCACGGGTAATCCCAGTTTGTCCTCCAGGCTGGACTACTGACCACAAAGATAGGGACAGAATTCAGTAAGGATATGTACTGCCTACTTTATCTCCTCTGTGGCTGGCTGAGGCACTGACTCCCATAAAGCAAGCAAGAATGTGAAACAAAGCTGAGATCTAAAAATTACAATGTGAATTGTAATAATAAGTAAAAGGCGGGGGAGGGGAGATGTTGGACTGATTAACCAGACTTGGCCATACTAAAATGCTAGAACCTGGCTGGGAATTACACAGAATCATTAAGGTTGGAAAACACCTTTAAGATCATCAAGTCCAACCATTAACCCAACACCACCATGCCCACTAAACTTTCCTGAAGTGCCACGTCTACACGTTTTTTGGGTTTTTTTAACACTTCCAGAGATGGTGACTCCACCACCTTGCTGGGCCTGACCACTCCTTCAGTAAAGAAATTTTTCCTAGTATCTAGTCTAAACCTCCCCTGGCACAACTTGAGGCCATTTCCTCTTGTCCTGTTGCTAGTTACTTGGGAGAAGAGACCAACACCCACCTCACCACAACCCCCTTTCAGGTAATTGTAGAAAGCGATAAGGTCTCCCCTCGGCCTCCGCTAAACAACCTGTTCCCTCCGCTGCTCCTCATACGATTTATTCTCCAGACCCCTCACCAGCTTCGTTGCCCTTCTTTGGACACGCTCCAGCACCTCAACGTCCTTCTTGTAGTGAGGGGCCCAAAACTGAACACAGGATTCGACGTGTGGCCTCACCAGTGCTGAGTACAGGGGCACAATCACTTCCCTACTCCTGCTGGCCACACTATTTCTGATACAGGCCAGGATGCTGTTGGCCACCTTGGCCACCTGGGCACACTGCCGGCTCATGTTCAGCCGGCTGTTAGCCAGCACCCCCAGGTCCTTTTCTGCCGGGCAGCTCTCCAGCCACTCCTCCCCAAGCCTGTAGCGTTGCATGGGGTTGTTGTGGCCAAAGTGCAGGACCCTGCACTCAGCCTTGTTTAATCTCATACAATTGATGTCGGCCCATTGATCCTGCCTGTCCAGATCCCTCTGCAAAGCGTTCTTGCCCTTGAGCAGATCAACACTCCTGCCCAACTTGGTGTCATCTGGTTGAGGCTTGGTTGGGGATTGTTACTATTAGTTCAATAACCCTAGTTGCCATGCTGACCTTTTTAGCTCTTTGTGTAGTAAGTTATTTTATCTTATTCTTACTGTGACCAATTACCATCTGATGAGACACCATTTATCCAGTTTTAGTTAATCTTAGTATTCTGAGCCATACTAAAAAAACTGTGGAAATGCAATTAAGCTAAGTCAAAGTAGGGAGCAGGGATTTTGTTTTTATCAGGGACCTCTTGATCACATTGGTCTCCCAGTTTCCTTTCCTACATGTCAACCTCAAACACTTGTATGATAAAAAAAGTCATTAGAAGAAAAAAAATCTGTCACCTGCAAAACCAAAAAATCTTACAACAGAAGACTCCTCTGAGGCAAACTTCACTGACCTTCTGAAGAGACACGAAAATTAATAAAAATTACAAATTAGAAGCTTAAGTCCCTTTGAGGTTCCTAACCATGCCATTCCATGTTTCATTAAGTCCCAAACTGACTCTTTTTCATCTTTTGATTTTCTCCACTTCTGCCTTAGGCCCTTTCTGTGGCCCTCCTTGTTTCATTCCTTTCCTCTCAACTAATTTTCTGCCTTCCTAGCCTTCTCTAAATTTCATCTTCTAGGCTTGATTAGACATAGGCTCTAATTACGCAATGCTCTTGAGGCACAGGAAGGCACATAATAGTGCACATCTTGAATTCCATAGTGACCAAGTAAGAAATACATGATTTTACAGACTAAACAATTATGAACAAGATTATTTTAAGAGTGGAAAGCTACAGACCTATATACGTATTTAAAAAACCCTACAATTTTTTTCATTGTATTTAAAAAGGAAACAAGACCCCCTTTACAGAAGTAATTTATGAGATTTTTCTAAATTGCATTTACCTCATACTCCTGCATATATAAAAATTCCCTCAATATCCAAATCAACACTACTGCCCTATTGGCAAAACGTCTGTCTAGGAAAATTTAAAGAAAATCTACAATGAAATTGTACTTTCATCTTTTCACTGCGAATATGCCGTTCTCTCTACAAGGATTATGTACAGCATAATTTAATACTAATTTAGTACTTCCATCAAAATTACAAACTTTAGTTTGTCTGGTATGTTCTGCTGTTTCTTAGCTTATGCAATGTACTACTCATGATTCTTTTCTTGAAGAACATATTAATTTTCATTCTAATTATTCCTTATGATTTTTAAAGCTACACTCAGCTTGAGAAAATAATACATTAAAATAAGTGACACAAATCTTTTGATGATCTAGCTTTTACTTTTTACTAGACAGTGTACTTTTCCAGGTATTCTTCTCTGTTGGGTTTTGGTTAGGCGTTTTTTTTTTTTTTAATAATTTTGTTAGAAAAGCCTACTAAGTAAATGAGTGCAATTTACTCCCATTTCGTGTTTGGTGTTGTCAAATAACATGAAGATCCTCCCCTACATATTACTCTTTAACAACATGGTGTTTGCAAAGCATTTCTAGAGCTTACCAATTGAAAGTACCAAATAAGAATGCAATGGCTCTCACCAAGTTATACTGTACTTATGCACTCTTACCACTTAAAAAAAAAGAAACAATTTTATTAAAATTTATGTGAGACTTCCTATGTGTTTTCAGTAAATCTAAACAGTTCAATACAAACAAATTAATATGATCAACAACAAACCTAAAAAAAATCGCAGGACTATAGCAGATACACCTGATAATCCATTTACTGGAGTGTGTATGTGTGTGTATATGTATACACACACACAGCAGTATATCCTGTAAGAAGCTATTGCTTTTGCTTCCCAAGATCTTATGCATGCGCCCTGCTTCTGAATGTACAAGATAAAACAACGTAAGACAAAAGGGGGGAAGGAAGCAAAAGGAAGGGAGTAGGGCATATAAAAGCGAAATTGTTATACACCCATAAATAAATAATTTAGACAGTAAGAAACTACCTTCCATTCCAACCCCCCTGCAATGAGCAGGGACACCTTCAACTAGATAAGGTTGCTCAAAGCCTCGTCCAACCTGACCATGAACGTTGCCAGGGATGGGGCATCTGCCACCTCTCTGGACAACCTGTGCCAGGGTTTCACCACCCTCGTTGTGAAAAGTTTCTTCCTTCTATCTAGTCAAAATCTGCCCTCTTTCAGTTTAAAACCATTCCCCCTTGTCGTGTCGCTACAGCCTCTGCCAAAAAGTCTGTCCACACCTTTCTTATAGGCCCCCTTTAAGTACTGGAAGGCTGCAATAAGGTCCCCCCAGAGCTTTCTCCTCTCCAGCCTGAACAACCCCAACTCTCTCATACTCAACAACTCCCAATAACTCTCAATAACTCATACTCTCAATAACTTCCCCAAAAGAGGAATAATATTCGTTTAAAAAATTAAGTTTAGGAAGAATTTAATGTAAAAAATTGACTAAATTGACTGTTAAGGTAAATTAAGTTTCGGGTTTTGTTTTTTATTTTTTTTATTTTAGATTTTAAGCATTTTGTTTTCAAAGTCTGGAATACAAATTTCTGCTTTTACATTCACTTTCTTGTCACTTTTTGGTGTTCTTCAGCAACTAGAAACAGAACATCAGGGAATTTCTTACTTGTTAAGAAAATAAAAATCAAAAACTCCAAGTGGCTTCACGTTCAACTATGTCTGTTTAATAATGTTCATAATATGCAGCCAAATCTATCTGGACAGTATTCCTTTTAATATCTTCCTTTTGTAATGTAAGTTTTTAATCTAACACTTTGAAAAAAGGATTTAAAAATAGCCAAGTTATCTGAAACAGTGATTTAGGTGCATTTGAGTACTTCTTTGTAGAAGAGCTTCATGAAATTCACTCACAGTACTGGCAGTACCGTACTTAAACATACTGGCCATGAGAAACATCAGAATCACTGGCAATTATTTCATGAGAACTTATGCACAGCAGATTATGTCCCTAGGCAACCAATAACGTACCTGATTTTTTTTTTTTTGTTTGCTGGTGGTTTTTTTGTTGTTTTTTTGTTGTTTTTTTTTTTTTTAACTGGGATAAATTACAAATTCCCAGCCAAGTAATTTCTAAATGTTTTAGGAAAATAAATGATTAAATAATGTAAACACATGGATTTCTAAAACAAACAAACAAAAAAATCATTCCACACGAACAGATTATTCCTTTTGGTAAAATAACCACCTTAGTGGAGAAAGGAAATAAAGCAAAAAGACCAAATGCAAACTTCGAGGCTCATGATAGTCTGGTTTCATGTAAAACTCCTATCATAGTGCAAATTGTAAGGAGTAACTGGATTAAGAGATAGGACCATGCAAAGCTAAAATATGAACTGCTTGAAATAAATTGTTATAAGTTGTAAGATTGAGTCATATACAACCAAAGGCTATTATGCTTTTTACTAACTACTGTAGAAGACAGGTCAAGATGATCAATTCTGCAGATGAAGTTAAGAGAAAAAAGAGTTACTGAGATCTGTGTGACTGTGGTAATCTGCCTGAAGTTATTTTAAAGAGAAACACATCATGACTGACCACTGCTTCCTATCCTATCCTCTGTGTAAGAGAAACATTAGAATGTGATGAAGAGACCTCATAGTATACTGTACACTGTAGAGATACTAAGGTACTACTGTGGTACCTCATCAAGTTTATGGCATATTTTCTTAACCAAACCAACACACACATACACACATACAAAACCACCTCTACTTTCCTGCTTCTAGCCCAAACAACAGTTCAAGACGTTTGTAGTAGTTGAACACAAAGTCCAAATCCAGCAAGCAGTAACACAGTGCGTAAACAGCCCCTTTAACAGCCCCACTAACCTCTGTAACTATGCGAAGCACAAGTGTCCTGGTTTCAGCCAGGATAGAGCTGGTTTTCTTCACAGAAGCCAGTGTGAGACTGTGTTTTGGATTTGGGATGAGAAACTGTTGATAATGTGCTGATGTTTTGGGTTGCTGCTGAGCAGTCAAGGACAGTCCAGCTTCTCGTGCTGGCCTGCTAGCAAGGAGGTTGGGGGGTGCACGGGGAGCTGGAAGGGGACACAGCCGGGACAGCTGACCCAGACTGGCCAAAGAGATATTCCCTAACATACGACGTCATGCCCAGTACATAAACTGGAGTTGGCCAGGGGGCGGAAATCGCTGCTCGGGGACGGGCTGTCGATCGCCGGGTGGTGAGCAATTGCTGTATTGGGCATCACTTGTTCTTGTACATTCCTTTGTTGGTATTATCATTGTTGTTTCCTTCTTTCTTTCTGTCCTATTAAACCGTGTTTATCTCAACCCACAAGGTTTTTTTCCTAATTCTCTCCCCCACCCTACTGTGGGAGGGGGAGTGAGCGAGCGGCTGTGTGGTGCTTAGTTGCTGGCTGGGGCTAAACCACGACAACAAGTATAGAAACTGTGTTACTATGATGTACACATGGAACATAAAGAGGTCAGTTGTTTTGCTTTTCTGGATATCAATTAAATGCTAAAAGAAATATGACTGTGCCGTGTTTGGACTACTTTAAAGACAGACATTTAAGCGGTCAGAAAACAAAACCAAGATGCTACTATGGACAGAAAATCTGGAGAACATAATTTACACAGAAAGGTCAACAAATTAGCACATTCAGTGTAATTGTATCTTTTTGTTGTTCTTCCTGAATAATCAACTATGTAACAAGACTACAAAAAAGAAAAAGCCTACACTTATCTTCACAATGAAAAGATTTTTCCAAGCTGTGGTTATGTTTAACTGTGATGAAAAATTCAAATTTCTCTCTTCAGACTAATACGGTGGAGAAAGCAAACAAACTTGTCCTTTGCAAAAGCACCACTTGCCTGTTGTTCTTATTGCGATAACCACATCAGAGGTTATTTAAAAATAACCAGATTAATTAAATTAACAAAATATGAATACTTAAGTAGTCTAAGTGATGGCTTTTCAATCAGATTATGTTTTTGGATTGGGACACTTCAAATCAGTGAACTTATAAAAAAGGGTATGAAAAATGCCTCTCCTTCCACCATCAATTCTACCAGTCTTAAAGCTTGCGTGTAGAATCCTTCATGAGATTAACTTAAATAAGGGTTCAAGCTACACTGCAAAATTTGTAGTACAAACAAATGTGACTGCAATATGTGTATATCCCATTAGCTTTTTGTGGTTGCTGTGATCAAGGAATGGTGACGTGGTAACAGAGCCCTCTGTAGGACAGCTGTCCAAACCAGGGCAGTGTAACAGACACAACCCTGCACAACAAAAGAAACTGAGAATAGGATGCTGTTGCTTAAAGACATGTATGTAATACAATTGTAGGTGTTGTCGTCCCACTGGCCTCTTCAGAAGGCCACACATCTTCTGTGACTCACGTTATCTTTCAATCCTGTGCAGGCTTCCCAGCTACTGCACGCATCTCAACCGGCACTGCATGACTACATTTAGGCAACTGGACTCGGTCCTAACTGGTATGAAATTAAGAAAGTAACCTAAAGGCCAAAGCTGAAAATATTTAATACTAATTAAATAGTTGGGTTATCAAGCACTGGAACAGGCTGCCCAGGGAAGTGGTTGAGTCACCATCCCTGCAGGTATTTAAAAGACGTGTAGATGGGGCACTTAAGGACATGGTTTAGTGGTGGACTAGGCAGTGTTAGGTTTACACTGAGACTTGATGATCTTCAAGGTCTTTTCCAACCTAAATGATTCTGTTCTATTCTAAATTATGGCAGCAGTTTCTTAGGCAAAAACACCGATTTAAATTAAATTTAAATGAACAGGAAGACTAGAATTGTTCTACACTCCTACGGAACACTACAAATGCTGCTTGATTTCAGTCTTGCCAAAACTGATTGGGTGTAAAATTAATGTACAGTTTTGTAGAAATCAAATTAAAAAAATGATTTCCAAATTAAGTTAACATTCAGTTTGACCGTTGCTGTTCGTTATCACTTACAGTTTCTACACAACACTTGAACCAAAAGAACCCTACCACAAATAGGAGCAAGAAATGGATTTGAAAATAAAGCAAAAAAAGACAAAATCTTAGTTAATGAATGAATACTCTGGAGATAGAACAGAGACAGCTCTAATGATGTAAAGCTCTAACAATTAGGTATTCCCATTCTTTGATTGACTTACCTGCCTAAACAGGAAGAAACCAAATTATCATGAGGCTTCTACAATCAGCTAGCAACTCTATCATGTATCTTGGAGATGAACAATTTATTAAATTTAGCCATTAATTAAATTACATTTTTTATCCTAATTTTTATGGCATATCTTGATTTTTGTTCACCCAGACACATTTTTAGAAGACCTCAAATCTTTAAAAACATTTGAAAATCAAACTCAGTGGTCTTATCTGTTACAGAGAAACTATTTAGCAAAGCAGTAAGAACATTTTGCTATTCCAAAGTCTGAAAAAAACATATTGGAAAGCTTTTAAAAATAAAACTATAGAGAAAGGATAAAATACATCCTGGAACTGTAACGGACATCGGGAAGAATGGAGTAGTACCACATAGTTTTTCAGAATCTTTCTAATTACGAATTGTATACAGAATCTTTGACCATTTCCCTGGAATACCACTACAGATTTTCACAAAGCATCATAAGAAAACTGGGATTTTTCTTTATTCATTTAATTTTTAAACACTAGCACGACTAGTTGATAAGAAGCTTTCCATCATCTCTTCTTTTCCCTCTGTCTCTGGTTACACTCATCTCCAAAAACTTACTTCCTTCCTTCCCAAATCAACATTTACCATTATCTGGACAGAGTTAGCAGGGAGACACTTCTGTCAGAGCTAACAGTTTAGTCAGTGATGGCAAAACTTTTCAATGTCTAATGCCAAGTTTGTGTCAAAAGCAGCACTGCATTTCATGATCACTGATGTCAGTTCTAATCCATGTCAGTGCCAAACTTGGCACCAACGTAAGTGGTTAATTTCCACTGGTCTAATCTAATTGCTTAGGTACAGAATCAGCATTATAAAAACTGTTTTTTCAGCCCTAGTAATGCTCCTGCCGCTAAAGTTCCTGGAAAGCTTAGGTATCAAGTTCCTCATCTGCAAAATGGGGTAGTTGCTCTTACCTACTTACCTTAGCAGTAATGAAATGGACAACAAGCTATGATGTTTGCCACACAGTAGTTAAAAGCTATATGCCTTCTATTGTTATATTAAGTATTTCTTGCCCCTACTTGAACTGTTTATTTCATCTCCCTGCTGCAACTTGTAACAAGAAGATTTTGTAGTATGCGTGTTGTGTTTTTGTGCATGTCTAAGTGCCTAGAGTAATCCATCTTGTTTGTGGCAATTGTGTCAACAGACGTTATAGCAAGAGAAACACAAAAAATTATGTTACCTTACAAGATGCTGTGACAATGAATTACTTAAAGTTGATGGGGGGGGGAGTGTGGGGAGAGATAACAAGATTTCCAACACAGAAAACATTAGATAAGTGCTAAATATTACTTCTGAAAAATGCTTCTTTCCATTATGAAAAACAGTTAGGGCCTAATACCAAGCAATAAAATTAATAAAGCAGATACTGGAAGCACACTTCTAATTTATACATGGTCTTTTCAGAATCAAGTGGTATCACGAATAGTGTAAGACTCTAGAATTCTGTAAAACTACTGAAAACAGAGATCTAAAGCCAAGAGTATTGTCTTGTAATGTGACTATTTGAAATTTGGATTTCATACCGCATTCTCTTTACGGTAACAAAATTATGTATGTAATGTCCAGAAGCCAGATCCTCCACATTAAATCAACCCTGTACAAAATTTAAACATATACCAAAATATATACTTCTCTCTTGCACTGAAATCTAAGCATACTAAGGGAATTACCTGTTTATGAAAATATTCAAATGTACAATGAGCACTGTATAAGAAACTGTAGTATTGAGCCTCTGAGGAATATGGGGAACATGCCTTCTGCTGGCCTTCCAGAGGGCACGGGTACTGCCTTGCTACCAAGAGAACTATGACATCAATAACTAATTACATAAACTCAGACATAACTGTACTCTTGGTATATATCCAGCTCCCTCCATCTTGATTTGAAAAGAGCCATGTTAAGAATGGTATTTTGAAGTCTTGAAATCAGTTCTAATAGAATATGCTTAAGTTAGAAAGAACTACAAGCCTCTGCAGAAAAAGTAACCTGAACAGATCATAGGAGCTTAGACTGAAAGAAAAGTTTGCTCTCCATGGCTAGTTTAGTTAATTCCATAACCTTAGCAACCTTTTCTCTTATATGGAGAACAGTACATTTACCAATCATTTCCACTCTCCCTCCCCAAAAAAGGCTATGAAAGACTGACAGCTGTGTCTCAGATCAAGGCACTCACACGTCTTTTCATCAGTTTGTTTAAGTAAATGGACCTCTAGAGACGACACTGAAAAAAGATTTATTACTAAAATAGAAATGAAAGAATGAGGTTAGGAAACAACTGGAAAATGCAGATAAACTATGCTGGCATGCTAGCTCCTGCTAATGATAGGATGAAAACCTGTCAGGCTGAGATGCAACAATCAGAAGCAAGCAAGCAACTTTATACTTAGTATCCTTTTTCATGGGGGGGGAAATCAATAGAAAAACAGAATATACAATTAAATTAGGACGTATTTTACCAACAAATAATTAGTTAAGGAAATAAAAAGGTTCTACCTGTGTCTGAATTGCGATCTTCATTTCTGGATGGACTAATAGTAAAAGGAAGTTTACGTTTCATGGAAGACTTTTCTTTCATCTCCTTCCCCACATCACTCCTATCCACTTTTGGAGTTTTGCTGTAGGATGCAATCTTGTCCTTGCTCTAATATAAATAAAAAGTATACTAAGTAATTTTTGCATAAAGCAGAATTGTTTTTTAACGTATACAGACTGAAAAGAGTGCTATGCAAGAATGTATGTGCATGTGTGTATGTATGTGTGTTTACGTAGCTTATTCAAAAACTTTTAAAGTAACCTTACTAAAAATAATCAATGGCATTTCTTTCTTTTTATAATTAGTATCTTTTGTGTTATTTCTACTCCCAGATACATCACTGTAGAACCACTGTTCACTATTAGAGCCTTGATTAATATGGAACACCACAAATGGGACAAGAATTTGCTAAGCCTTAATGACCATTCCAATTTCCTTCTCTGACCATAACATAATAATCACATTAAAAGCCCATGCTGCAATTCATACCGTGAATAGTAACACAGTAACAACAAAAAACCTAACAACCCTCCCCCGCCTCCACCCCCACCCCATAATCGATCCATAAAGAACTTCCCTTCTATTTCAAGAAGAATAATAGTGTAGTGTTTCATTTTCTACAGCAAAATTTACCAAGAACTTGGAAAATCTATTAAGAAACTTTTAAAAGTGGTATCAAATTTAGAAAAAATAGGTACAGGCTTTGTGGAATTTTCAGTTGCATAAATCTGGGATTTTTGGCTTATAAAATGTATTTCAAGATAAACAGAGGAAACACCTGGAGGAGCACCATATTAACTTATGTTTGATCACTTTGATAATATAGGAGGTCAAAGCATATAAAAGATAGCAGGTTAGTGAGAAGACTGCATGAGAGAACCCTCTGCGGAATCCAACATTTTGGTCTACCAATCAAGACACAATGTATAGTCATCTTCTGTTCATCACATGCTGCAGAAACACATTATCCAGCTATGTCAACTATCACAACTCCACAGCTTTATATCATTCTTAGCAGATGATCAGACGAAACCACTAACAGGTTCATTTTCTAAAGGTAGAAGAGGCACATAGACTTACTTGCCCATCAGTGAAAAACAAAAAGCTCCTTGGTACTTTTGAAGCAAGAAGTTAAAAGATTTATTCTGATTAGAGGGAAACTAGATAATAACTCCAAGTAAAGGTACTATTATTGAGAGCACCTTTCCTTATTTAAAAAGTAACACAGGTAAGAAGAATAGTTTGATTACATCGTACAACACACTGAGTTTAAACTGTTGCCAAAAGGGTAGGCAGAAGTGATTACAAAAAGAACATGCAAACAAACGCTACAATCTTCAGATGACAAATGTCTGTATCAGGGAAATCACAAAGAAGGGATCAGTCTGTGTCAGGAGAATTCCTCAAGTAAAAGGTTGATGACCCCAGAGAAAACCCATCTTCACTCTGAGTTTGGAAACATGAAAAAAAAACACCCCAAACAAACTAAAATGCCAAATAAAACCCATACAACAAAACCAAAACCAACACCAACCCTCCTCCAAAACCCCAAAGGAAACAACAAACACCACCCCAGCCCTTTTCTTATGTGCTGGAACAAGAAAATCTAAAAACCTAAAACCCCTTAAGACTCCCCTAAGCTACTGGGAGATAAAGTGTCTGTGCTATTACTTTTGAAAGAAGCTAATCAACCTAACGCAACTGATCATCTGCAAATGCATCTATAAGTTGACAAGAGCAAATCCAAACTCCATTAAGCCCATTCCGCTCTCTTCCACTACACATACAAGTTTCCCACTTCAGTCCAATCTCACCAAGAGCACTCTCACCCCTTGTTCCAAACAATCCAGTTATTTCTCATATGTATCGTATTGTAGGAAACTTCCACATGTAAAGTGGTAGTAAAATTTTATCACTTTCTCTAGAATATTATGTTAGGTACTATGCAACAGAACGGATCAATTAAAAATAATTTAAAATTTGTACACAGGAAACATTGGTTTCAACTTGTTCTGTAGAAAAAAAGCAAACTTTTTGCAGTTGGTAATCCTTAAAAAGAATCACTGTTTTGGTACTAATCGGTAAAATACATTGGTAGGTGCTCACAAAGAGACACAAGCAGCTTAAATAATTTGATACCTTTTATGTTTATTCTTATTCTTAAACTGTATATATGCATTATATTAAATATGACTGATACACTACTTGATAATCACTGATTATTAGTTTTGTGATGATCTACTTAGGAGGAGAGACAGTTAAAAAAGCATACTTTCAGATAAATAAAGATACATTGAAAATAAAAGAACAGGCTATACACAGAATACATAGAAACTGAAAAATTAGAGTATTTTGTTCCTTAGCTGTTGTGGAAATAAATATTTAGCCACCACCAGTGGTGGTCTTTACAACCCAAAAGGTACAACTAACAAAGTGTTTGAGAAGCCTGGACAAAGTGAATGCTATTTATTATTTTCAGTGATAGCGCTAAAGTAGAGATGCAAATAGATATGCAGACACCATCACAACCAGGAGAGAGGGAGAAGCAAAGAACACTGGCAAAGGGAAAATAAAATGACTAGTGAATTTGAAAAACAGTCTAAATACAAAACAAAATTAGAAAAGCCAGGACAAAAATAGGTTCTACAAATTGATAAAAATAATTAGCTGTACAATCACAAGACGCCAACATTAAAAGCCACAAAACTCTTAACAGCTTCCTGGATTCAGGCAAAGGAAGGCAAGAGGAGGTAGCAAGCCCTGTAGGTTAGAACAGGCATTTTGATTTAAAGAGTGAGCATTGACTGTTCCAACTACTCATGGTCACTGCAACAGCCTGGGTATCTTTTTCAGGGTCCAAAACAAGGTTTAAAAATCAGCATGAGTAGGTCTGTGTATTAGTTTAATGTGATCCATGGAAGGAACCCAAAACAAAGTTGACACCTTTTATAAAGCAACCTGTAATTTAGATTATCTGTGGACTTTCTGAAGAGGTTCACTAATCTAAAGTGAAAATTGCGAATCAAATAAAACACTGAAGACATCATAATGTTCAGATACATATACTACTGCTGCAAAGAGAAAGGCTTTACATACCCTCCATGTCTACAACAGCTAGAGAACATTAAATGGCTTTAGACTGCAACAGAAGACCAGCAAAGGTTATTTACCCTTCTACTAAGTATCTAACTCTATGCCAGTCAGCATAATTAACTATCAGAACAAACTGCCCAAGGAGACCGGAATTTCCAACAGTCAAAGCTTTAAAGAAA
This sequence comes from Phaethon aethereus, assembly GCF_964289735.1. Taxonomy (NCBI): domain Eukaryota; kingdom Metazoa; phylum Chordata; class Aves; order Phaethontiformes; family Phaethontidae; genus Phaethon; species Phaethon aethereus. Next base: position 58,248,306 of record NC_138582.1, on the reverse strand, counting down.
AGGTCTGGCAAACATCTGTCAAGAACAGAGTACAGCTTATTCTACTCTGGGGCAAATCGATAAACTGGATCTGCACCTCTCAACGTTTAATGCATGCCTCACTAAAGGATGTAGTAACAAGGAAGAATTTTCTCTGTCAACAAAACCATACTAGTGTGCTATGATGAGGAACACATTTTTCATCTGTTCAACAGAAACCGTCTCAGAAGGCTAACAAACAGCAATCTGGACAATCTCTTGATATCCCATTCCAGCTCTATTGTCTGTTACCACTACAATCAATGACAATACACAAGAAGAGAAAACAGACTGTCACATAATCTAGCAGATGTACTAAGTCCTGGGAGAATGTCCATTCTTTTTCTGCCTATCAAAGATAATTACATACTGAAGCATATTCTGCATGGTATTAAAATGGCTTGGGGCGCTATTGTTGGACTCTTGAAAGAGGAAAGTTAATTCTTACAAACCTCAAATATGTTTCTCCTTTGGACCACATATCTATAATTTACTTCCTGAGTTTTGGTCATGTAAGTTCTAAAGTACAAATTCAGATAAATTAAAATTTCATTATGTTCTTATCTTTATAAAATATCTCATGCAAATGAGATAAATGGTCTATCCGCTGTATACACACTCTCACAATTTTTTAATTTATTTTATGCTCCCAAGATGAGCAACTAAAATAAAAATACACATACCCTAAAGCATACATGACATAAGCTCAGCTTATTAACAGGAATGTTATTCCTAATGATTTTTTTTTTAAGCTCTCAGAAGACCTGAACACATAGCTATTTACTGGTTGCTAGAACAGCATAATAAGCATTAACTTCCACTGGACAAACATGAAAGATTAAGTCTCATAACAACAGGAACTTTACTGCATACCTCAGTCAACAGCTAAGAGTGCACAACCAGTAACAGCTAAACACTGTATCAACTATGAAAGGAAAAACAAATCCTGCAAGCGTTTTTCCTTTATCTTAATATATTAACCATTGGAATAGTCTTACACCATGTATTTTATTGGTTAAAGTTTTTATTTTGAGAAGAATGAGGAATTTTTTAAGGAGTGGTGTCCTTTAACATTAGTGTTCATTTGCAGGATGTGCTGTTTTGTATGACCATTATTTCACATTAGGCCTCCTCTGCCTACAATGCATGTATGAACATATAAGGGAACAGCAGTAATTAAACTACCTATCTTCCGTTCGTTCCCAGTCATAGAGATGAAGCTCCACAAGTTCAAAGACATGTCTGCTTCAATAACAAAGGGGACACAGAAGCAAGTAGAAGCAAGTTTACACAGCGAAGTGCAGAGGAGGTTTGACTGTACTATTCTACAGAAAAAACAAAAAGCCAAAGCTACATGAAAAACACAGAATGCATTTTTTTACTAAGGACCACTGCAATTACCTAAATGTTGAAGACCTCAGGGTCTTTTCATGCTACTAAAAGACACAGGCATTGCTGATGGCACAGCAAATGGCCACTCACTGGTCAATACTGAGAAAAGTATGTGGACAAGAGGTGCTTTCCAGATTAATCAAGACGCTTCCACATCAAAATGCCACTAAAGCAAAAATTTTACGTTAGTATCCCTTTCAACTGCAGCATCAGTACTTCCTTACATCAATTACATTAACAAATCCATACCTTTTTCATAATAAGTTCTAATGCTTCAAAGACTATTGTTTTTAAATTCATGCATGCAAATATTTACATATTGAGAAAAACCCTTATTTGCTTTACAGAAGTTTCTACTAGTTCCTGAGGAAATTTTATTTAAAATAATCACTGTTGATTTGGCCTGGTCAATCTTTACTTCAGAGCTTTATGTCTCTAATACAGATTTGCCTTCATGCTTTTATGTTGTTCAAACTCAAATTTTACTCAAATTGTCTGTTGATTTTAAAATAATTTTCTAGGCAGAATTAAAATGATTACATTTTGGCAGTATTTTTTCTATTTTTTCCTAATACAGAGGAAAAGATCACAGATTATTCAAGGGCCAGCTAAACACTGCTGAGGACTACTTGTTCATGTGTTAGAGAACAGTTAGTGTGACTGCTTAAGCGTCTATTTAACATCTTAACCATGTATTAAATTTTCTCAAAATATGACAAAAGCAACCAAACTGTGTTTATTATGCTAAACTCCTGAATACAGGAATATTAACTGCAACACTTAAATAATTCTGTAATTTTATTTAGGATCTTATATTTTCAATGTTACATATATCAGTTTATACCATACAATCCCCAAACCAAATCCTACATTATTCTAATCTCACTTTATACATTGTGCCAAGGTGGATAGCAAGCTAGACTGAATATAACAGTGCAAGCAGTTTATCAGTTTACTGTTTGGTATCAATCTAAGTAGTCCACCATTGTGTTTCCATGCATATGTCCTTGGTCAAACTTCCATCTTCCCCTGGACTTTAATTTTCTAAGTAATCCTGCCTTCACTGGCATCTTAATCTCAAACATCAGACAAGGTAGAATCTGAACCCAGCACATTTGTCCATGCTTCTAATTCCTGTACTGGTGATCAATCTCAACAAGGAGGATTTCCTTGTTATAACAGCCAGCTAAGGACAAACCTTCACCCAAATGAAGGTCTGACAATGAAAGGGGACCATTGTATGTAACCATTAAAAGCAGAATGTTAATTTACTCCTTTCTAAATACAATAAAAATTTGCCGTGTTTCCTGGCAGTTAAATAAATAACACCATGTTCACTGTTCTGTTCCCTGGAAAAAGTTATTCATATTTTCACACGGATTCCTATCTTCTTCTGGTGAAAGAGCACTACACATACCCGTTTCAGATTATCTTTGCAGAGATTGCAGTGTATCAGGGTTACATGGCTCAGCAGATGTAACTGCTACTGTTATCAGCAGAGAGGGAACAGTTTATGGGGATCAGAGGTGGGAGATTACTGGAGAGGAAGGCGTCAAGACAACCAGCAAATACTGAACTAGGCACAAGGATCACTGCTAAGGCAGTTCCTTTGGCAGTGGCTGCAGATTCAACAGCCACTCTGGAAATCAGCACCATTTTTCTACAATGGCAGCAGGCAACACAGAGAGGAGGTGAGGGGGAGTCAGAGGTAGAGAGCGGAGGAAGAAAAGGGGCCTCAAAAGTAAACTCTTTATTTTCATTGTTTTATTTTTTTAAAAACTCAGATTGCAGAGCAATTTGTATGTAAAAATCAAAGTCTGCAAAGGAAGAAAGTAATCTGCACTATAAAAATATGATCATCTATTTCTACACATTCAAACCTACAAATGCATTCCAAGCCATACCTTTAGCAGAGAAACAGAGAAAAGGAAAACTTAAAAATTGAAACATTCCAGCAAACCCACTATTTTTGCTTTGATGAAAGCAAACAAAAGATGACAATTCATTTTACCCTCCATGTTACATATTTTTTTAAAATTAAAACAGAAATAAAGCTTGGAAAAGAAAAAGACGTAAGTCAGTTTTCCTAGCATGACCAGCTGTTGATCACAAGATTTTCCTGTGTTAAAAGTTTTTTTTCCAGAAATACTAAAGTTCAAGATAACAAGGGTTTATAAAGCCAGAAAGTATTTTTTAGTTAAACAAATAACCTAAAATCTTTACAAAATATAGCTTATTTACAAGTGTACAAATAAAAAGGCAGTACTGAATAACACTAAATTTCATTGCAATAGCCTTCCTATTCCTGCTGCTTGTAGGCCCCGGAGTTTCTCCCACTTATTCCGAGTGTTGAATGACACTTCAATTAACTTGACCATATCCCAAACAAAGGATCAGAACAAAACAACAAAAAATCCCACCCCAACATTTTTTCACCCCTTTACTAGTAAGCCAATTTCCTTTCTGTATTTTACTCTATTATCTTCCTCTTCTTATCAAAGTAGTTCATCACAGCTAGAAGAAACAACTACCTTTGCCTCACTTGACTGGGACCCATAAAACAAACTGGAAAGAGACTAAAACTCTAATGCTTTCTTCTATGAATGTTTTCAGAAGACAAACAGTTTCAAGCAGATGCTGGGTCTTTTCTTATTTTTTCATCTCTCCCTGTCTTATATCCATTCACTATCTGGTCTTACAGAGAATACAAACTTCAACAACATAGTAAGTGTGACCACACACACACAATCTCCTTTTCCAGAGAAAAGTGTTTTAAACATCATTTGGGAGATAAATGGATTCTTTCTCCTCAGGATAACATACAACTCATCATTCACAATACAGAATATTTGTCTATGTTTTGTTATTCATTAGTACTACAGATAAACTCAATGTCTATTGTACAAGTGTACTAGGCAGACAAAAATGGAGAACTGGGTTATTTGCAACTTGTCTCCAGAAGTTTGAAAATTATAGGATACTTCACATTTATAAACAACAAACCACTCTTCAGTATTACTGAAGCTTGCATACCCCTTCATTCTCCAACATCAAAAACTGTACAAACCATTTTTGAAAGTGGACTCCCTTGTACAGGAGTTACTCTTAGCGCTTCTGCAGCATTTGGCTTTCAAGTTCTTCCTAACAGAGGGAACAAGTCGCTGTGTTACAAAGGAATATAACCAACTTACGTTTGTTCATTGGTCTGTGCTCTGTCACAGGCCTTCAGAAATGTTTCATTTGTTTGTTACAGAGAGTAAAGCGCTGTACAATTAAATAAAGTATGAATTATGGTTCTTGTAAGTGTACGAAGACTTCATATGATGGAAGATATGGAAACTATGCCCTAACTTACATCAAATAAACCCAATGCATCCAGCTTCCTTTTGAATTAAGTTGCAATAAAAGGCACAAATTCTGTTCCCTAGTTTAGTTTACAATTAAAGCCATGTAAAAACTTACACTTTTTTTCTGCACTCAAGATATCAGAATACAGATTCATATTTATTTCTTCCCACTACAGCAACAAAAATTGTGATATAACACATGCTCTTCATTTCTCTGAAATTAAATGGACGTGAATATAATTTTGTTACCTTTCTTGCAGTTGTTTTTTCCACCATGGTGCTATTGCTGTCAGAATTTTCAACTTGAACTGTTTTTGTAGACCCAAATTTGGGCATTTTATAGCTGTTTAGCTATCTGTATCTTGTATCAGTGGGTTCATTGTGTGTCTGAAAAACAAACAAACAAAATTATATAAATATACACACTACAGTGTCATTTCAGGATAAATGTTGTTACTGCAGATGGTAGCAGAGCTGAATACCACCCCAAAAAAGATGACTAACAAGAACATCTGACTTCAAGCATCCCACTCATCTGCAGCTCAAACCTTTGGGTGAAAACCCAAAAGGTCTAACATGGCTACTACAGGGGACAGTGTCATCAGAAAAAGACTAAGTCAGTTGCTGAACTGCCCGATCCCTCTAACTTATCTCTTTGTCAGATTTAACACTTCCAGGCATTTGATTGGTTCAATCTCTCATTTCATTTTACAGGTAATAAGACAGAGAAGATGCACAAGATCATCTCCAGCAACACTGTGAACAGAAATTAAGCTTTCTAGCCTGGGAAACTGAAATACTGTCTACTCAAAATATTATGCAAAGAAGGTCAAAAATCTGGGTGATTTGCTTATCTCTTCTGTTGGAACAAGAGATATATGTTAAAAGAAAAATCTTCTAAAAGCTTAGACATGGAACTAGAAACCCTAATTTCCACTGTCTAGCAAATTAATTGCATAAGCCATCACTATATATGTATATAAAGCTCTAAGAGCTCTGTGGTGTTTCACCTCCAGGGTACACCCAGCAAGTGTCAGTACAGGTTCACATAATGGAAGAGGCCTGACTTGCCTCTTCCACAGAATGAAGGGCCAGTCTTCTTGTAAGAGTGCCTGAGAGGAAAGGTCATGTGAAAACTAAAACTGCATTTGACATCACTTTAAAGCTGGTGATGTTCTATGAGTCTTTTTGAATTGATGTATTATGTTACAAATATTTATGTGATCACAGTTTTAGCAAGCCTTGTAGTAATTTTATGACTCAGCCAGATGTCATTTCAGGTATGACATTTCTATCGTTGCTTTGCAGTTAAGATTTTGGGATCATCAGAAAGTAAATTTGTGCTGTTATAGGACCAGGGTCACTGTTTTGGTTTGACACAGGTAACTGACAAGAGACTGGCATTTTCTCTTTGGCAGATGACTTTGAGAAAACTGTTTTGCACACCAAATCTGACACAGAAAACTTCCATACCGAAAGAAATTTCTACCCAGCCCACTCCCAAGACCTAAACTATGGGAAATTCCCTTACAGAATATTTGGCTAAGTTGACTACTATTGTACACAAAAAAAAAAAAAAAAGAGTAATATCTTTCTTATTCTTCAAGAACAGGAGGGGATGAACAAGAGAGAAAGGAAAGTTCAAAATGCTCAATCCAAAAGTCAGAAAACTAGGAAATGCTGCACTAAGGTCTGCTTTTTTCCTCCCTTTCTTCCCCAAACTGGTTATTGGGTTTTTTTTAAACATTAACCACAAGCTTATGAAAAAACAGGAAGAGCTTAATTAGAAACTGTCTCACATATAGCAACCTAAATCTTGTCTTCGCTATGACACAAGATATAATATTGTACTTCCTATTGTTCTACTCTTACCCAAGACAAAAGAAACATTAGTGTACTCCTATCATTTCTGTAGCATCAATAGGATTTATGCAGCCCTACTGATACGCAGAGTAATCACCCATTTTTAATGAGCAAAGCACCCTTTTCTTTTTATTTGCTTTTTTGTAACAATTGCAGGAAGAAAAAAGGTTTTCCATGCAAAGTAGCATACTCTAGAATAAGTTTCCTGTAGTTTTCACAAAATGTTTCTTAATCCTAACAGAAGCAACAAGTTCGTATCTTCACAGACAACTACTGGGCTGAATACACCATACATAATTACCGTAGCAAATATCTGTTTTCATGGGTTTAAAAAGAAAAGTCATAAATCTGCTTTTGCTCAGTTAGCCACTCCAATCCTCTCTAAGTTTTATTTGCAAAAATTCCCAGTATACGTTTGAGATGTCATCATGATTACAACTACCTTAAAACAGATCATCGTGTGAAAGTTATCTTTATTATTTCAATCAACATATTTCTCACTGCATATGCTGCTGTTTTCTTTCCTTCTTTTTTCTTTGTTACTTGACTGCCTGAAACTACCTCCATTTCTGCTTTGCTTCTCTTCCTTTCCTGGTTGGGTGTGCTATTCCCTATGCCCTTCTGGTTCTGACAGTAAGGAGCCCAGCTTCATGCGCTTAGTAGAACTTACTAGCTTAGGCTTGGCTCCATTCCTCTGTTTTTTGCTTCACCAGTAGAGGCTAAACCACATGAACTGAACAATTCCTCCTTCACAAAAGGCACAGCCTCCCTGCATGTCCTTTCAAGTCAACAGAAATATTTTATTTGAAAAAATGGTAGACTAAACCAAATACAAGCTACAGGTATCATACGGGGGCATGAGGATGATGAAAACATTTTCAAAATAAATTTAGTTTAAAAATACCTTTAATTATTACAGCTAGCACAAACAATACACAAATGTAAGTAAATGAAAACAGAAGGCATAGGATGTTTCCATTTTCTTCCCCACATGATCAAAATTAAATGTGAATTCATTCAATACTTGACTCCAAGCCAACTATGTTTTGAAGAGACAACTGCTTTGGAAGTTCACTAAAACTGAGTATCACATACTGCATTATTAAAGTAGAATCATCCCAACTATCACACTGACACTATGGCAGTTTCATGTACCAGACTGCTCTTTCACCATCCCAGTGTGAAATACTTCTCAGCAGACATGAACACTTCAAGGATTTCAGAAGAAAATAGTTTTCATAAAGGGCGATACCATGAGATACCATTACAGTCCAGAAATGTAAGCAAGCTATTCAACCCATGACCATGCAGTGTGTATTACAATAAAATGCTGACCTGAAGATGTGATTTTACTAAAACTTTATTTTCATTCACCTGCAGTTCAGTGCCATTTAAGCTCATGTTCTGAACACAGTCAACAAACATTTGCATTCAAAGTGAAAATGTAGAACATTAGCAGGTTCTTCCAGGGAAATCTAGATCTGTCTGCTTTGAGTTTCCTTCAGGGTTTTTTCTTCATTCAATTACTGGTTTATCAGGCAGTCTTGATGATATATTTCAGATCACCAGAACCTTAAATTAATTTGAATGTAAAGCATTTAACTTTCATTCTCCTCTGTCACAACAAGTAGTGCTATCACTCTTCATCTGACAAACAGGCACAACTGTGCTTTTTCTCTAACAAACGGATCTGTTTTATGCTTTTCAATAAAACATAGACTCTGCTTCCTAGCAAAGAAATGTCGCTGCATGTAACAAAATCAGACATTCTGATTTTATGTTTGGACATCTTTTCTGCACATTCATTATCAATTATCAACGTCCTATTATTTGAAATATTGCTAAACTTTTCTCTCAACCATTTTTCAACTAAAGGAACTAAAAAAAAAATTCTATTTTCTCCTTAAAGTAACAAAGGTAAGCATTTTGACAGGTCTACAGGCAGTGATATAAAAAGCTGGGATTATTTCAGTAAAAAAACCCCACCAAAATCCCCCAAACCAAACAAAAAAACCCCACCAACCACCAGAATTTCAGATATAACTAGCTACAGAAAATGAGACATCTAATAAATCTCTAATAGCAACAAGCTACTGTATTCATATGTATAAGCTTACATCTAGCATTAATAAAAGGGCATGCCTTCACCTATGTAAAAAAACAGAGAATGGATGCAGTACTCCCAGCAGTGCTGCTGCCACTGTCATTCAATCCCTTCATAAGAGTTTTTGCTTTCAGCCCAGTCTCCTGAGAAATTGAGGCCCATGTGTTTGTCTTACATGCATATGTATGATTCATCAATGACTTTCAAGCCTGTAGATGGATTTTCTGTAAAATTGGCAGCAAAGTTTTCAAATATATTAAGCACTGACAAATTTAATGGAAAAGGTGGCTGGTGGATAATAATAACAACAAGAACAACAATCTGTCACTGTTTTCGCCAAGGGAAAGTTTCAATATGAGCTTCATGCCATACTGCATGTAAGAAAACTCCACATAAAATGGCCTTTATAAACCATTTTCCTTCTTTTCCCCTAGTCACAGGGGAAGTTTCAGTTGAGACCTGCACATTACCAGAGTCAGTCAACCATAAGACAGAAATCTACAAAAAATTGAGCATCACTAGTTCTGGTGCTCACAGAACCACTAGTTTCCTTTCTGGTTTACAGTGCATGCTTACCTTCTGATTCCTGCATGTCTTCCGCAGAACACATACAGCAAAAAGTTACATGATGTTTAGGGAAGGTTTTCTTTGGTAGCCCTGTTGTACAGTTGATCTTGAAAGTTAGCTGACTGCTATTATAGCAAGTCAATGTGGTACAAGACTGAACTTCTATGAGATTATTAGTAGTAGATGGGTTAATTTCCAAGATACTGGAAATTAATAATTTATCCTTGTGCTCTAGAATGCATTTGCTTTTAAAAAGCAGGGGATCTACCATAAGGCAATCTTCTTAACTACCTCTGTTCTCTTGTATTTCCCATATCTTATTTCATCTGCAGAGGGGAGGAAAAAAAAAAAAAAGAAAAATATCCCTCTCTTCCAACAGGTATTTACTCCAGACTGGGAAACAATGAATCGACTGTACAAAATTTTTGCTATAAATATTTGACAGGAATGCTTCAGAATGTTTTGCTAAAATTAAACTTATGAAAATGACAGCTAAGGCTACATCAATATTAGCAAGAAGTACAGAATTATCCAGAGCAGATCTGTAGAGTAGAACAGCTGGTAACAAAAATTCAGAATTTACACTTGTCACATTTAGCAGTTTTGCTCTAGACTAGTTCTTGTGCAGACCCATGTACTAATACACATTAATGGCTGGAGCACATTCAGCACATTCCTGAACACATCTCTTGGCTTAGAACAGGAAGAATCAAGCCCTGAAGCCACTGCATAGAGCAAACCAAACTACAGCGAGGAGAGGTAAGGATAGTCACTCTAAAGGTGTATTCCTGAGTCAAACTAAGACGCTGACATAGATTTCCTCTTCGCAATCTCCTCCCTCCCACCCCCAAGGCTTCCTCTCATCCAAGTTTATTTAGAAATGATTGGTATGATCTAGATCTCAAAGCTATTAAGAGTCTATTCTGGAAAGGAAAAAAAAATTGTAGATGAGTATGAGAGAAACATCTAAGAACGGCTGAACTGGGGAAAAGGCAGGCAAAAACCAACGTTACATATTCTGTTCAGAGAAAGCCAGCTGGCCAATCCGTATGTACATACTGGCTAATTAAGAAGTATGTAGGTAGCTCCTGCCTAGCCATGCTAAATGTCATCTGTATTCTGGTGGGAGTGTCAAAAGCAGCTGAGGCTAATGCACTGGGAGAAAGGGAATAGATACAGTACAAAGGACCAAAATCCACAGAAAATTGGGCTTTTTAAATACTGTAAGAAGCAGAGTTTAAGCAAAAAAATATTAGCAAAAAGATTTTAATTTAACTAAGTTTAACACTCCTTAGGATCTTTTTTTCTTCCTATCAGGAAGTGCATATTACTAAGTATTTTATTTCACAATAAAAACATCCTTCAGCAAACAAGTAAGACAAGTGATTTCCCTCCAAAAGAGAGGTCAAACTCCAGCATTACTAGAGCTACATGAAACACATGTAGCACTATTGTCAATTTTTTTCTTCTTACAGAAGTCAATGCCTCTATACAGACAGTTACTCAACCATAACCTACTGCTATACAACGAAACAGCTCCTGGTCAGGCTACAATGCATCTGTTAACTCAGGTTAGCAATCACCTTTTCACCTACAGTGCCCAGTATGAAAAAAGGGCTCGAAATGGAATGAGAGATTATTTGGGATACTTTGGTTAGGGGCTGGGCACGCGCTAAGAGGCAAAAAGCCAGGAGTTTGGGATTGTGGGGAAAGAGACCATTCAGGTCTGAGTATGCAAAGGTACACATCCAGTAGAAGGGTAAAAAAGTCCAGTAGTATAGAGTTGGGCTTTTCTGGCTTGGGACGTTGAGCATCATGTGTATAAAAAGAACATCTGTATTTTTACCTGGTATTTCTCACGCAGAATTATGCCTAATGAGGACTAAAGCTTCAGATTAGTTAAATGAGAGAATGTGACCATCATGAGCAAACAGCAGAGTGAGAAACTTGAGAGGACAGGTAAAAAGGGATTGTGTTTGGGAGGAAAGCACAGAAGACTCCATGATCAACGTACAAGAGTTTTTCCCAGAACATGGAACACAAATCAAAATTCTTACATCTTGCCACCCCTGTGGCCCTGTAAAAAAGCACAAGCATTGCATCTCCTTTTAGTTTTAAGGAGAATGACAAGCTTACTACTGTGTTCAGTTTTTCACTAACTCAACTCCTTAGATAGACATACTTTTAGAAATGAAGTCTTAAACACTGCTGATGTCTCATGAGAATGTCAAAATGAAGGTAAAGGATGGGGCATTGCCCAGGGCATGTAACATATTTGCCACTAACAGAAGAGCTGGAGTAGAGGATCCTATAATCTTCTGACCTTAAGGAGGGAAGCAGTGTATGGTTCAGTGTTTCATACTAGTAAGCTCCATCAGGCTTACTGTATCTGGACTTCACATCAGAATCAATAAATACAGCTAGCAGGAGGCAGACGCTGTAAGAAACACCTTGCGAGCAGAATTGTCAGGAGATAGTAATAGTATTGGGAATAAAGCCAGGAAAAAGGCAGGAGAAAGAAGGTAGCAAAAAATATGATGGAAATCAGGTCCACTTTAAAAAGCACCACAGTGTTCTGCTGGTTCTACTCACCTTTTCTGTCTCTTCCCATCCTATCCTCTATTCATTTTCTCCACACAGGCAGTTACACTTCCCACTCCTACCTTACACTTTTTATATCTTTGCTGTAATAGAGAACGTTCAGATCCCAAAACAAGGTCTATGGAAGAACATCTTCCAGATAAGAGTTATAATTGTATGTAAAAGCATACTGTGACATTCTCTCAATTGATATATTCCCTGATCACCTGAAAATTAGCAAGTTATGGGGAAGGAGGGTGGAAATCAAGACCAACCTCTCAAGAAACGTTTTCCTAAACTATGCTCTGTAACATAGCTCACTTCAGTAAAGTGAAAGATTACTCCGAAAGATGCTCAAACATTTTTCTCCTTCAATAGAAAAAGATGCAAGTTGGCCACAAAACCCAGTCCTTTGAATAGTAAGCACAGCCTACTTAAAAAAAAAAAATCTCATTAGAACACTATACAAAATACTGTTCTGAAATTTCAAAATGAGCGGTGACTGTAGCCACAAAAATATTAGACTTTGTATCAAGGTTTACATTGCAGAGGACTATATAAATATAGCTGTTCTGTAATCATTGCAGCAGTTTATTCAATCTTTGCAACAAAGACAGTGAAAAGGCTATCAAAGGCTTCATTTGAGCAAAAATAGTTTTAGGTTTCCGGTGCAAAGTCCTATGGAAATAAAGTTCCATGGGTCACAAAAAAGACTTCAAATCATTCAGCAACCAACCGTGCGCTGGAGTCAAGCACCCTAGAAAGTAGCATGCATGTTACTGCTAAGTAGGATTACTGAACAACTTAACTCCTGAGGTGCTAAAGTCAAAGCTGACTAGGTATGAGATCCAAAAGCTGATTAAAAAAAAAATATATCAGTCTTAAGCAGCTATAATGGACTAAACATACAGTGAAGTACATCCTTACTGGCAAGCCTGCTTCCTGCTGCAGGCTAGGAGCATTACCGTCCTCCACAAGCTTAAAAGAAAAACACTCTGATAAGAAAAAATTAAATAGGAGGCTATTTGTATATGTTATACTATTTAAGACTAAATGTTTACCATTACCACTTCCTGTACAAGGTGTGCATTAAAATTCCATCAAATACAAGGAACAGAGCAATTTACCAGGCACTTTTTGCCCTGCACTCCATGGTGTCTCACCGTACTTACAACTCTGTTCTCTAGCAGTAACCAGCAAACAAATTACTAAATACTACTGGCTTTAGGTAGCACACCAATTTAGTATGTTGGAGAGAACAGTGCCTGAATGATACATGCAGTGGCTTTTACAGATGAAAGGTGACAAGAACATTTTTATTTGGGAAATATTCACAAGCTCTTTTCACAGATGATTGCAACAGTTCAGGCCATGCAGATTCTAGCATCAGAGTTATGATGAAAGAACTAAGCTCCCAACACAGTCTCAAACTAACAGTGCCTAAGGCAACAGTTTGTTGTGGTGTTAAGTGCAAATGCAGTACCCAGCACGGACATGAGTCACAAATTTGGCAAATTTTACAGCATTTGACAATAAATATGACAAAACACTCTTGGTCCAGAAGTGAGGAATTATTTTTTTATTGCAATTTTCCTTTAAGATTTGCACAGTATTTGAGATGACTTTGTGGCTAGAAGTTGTAACACTGAGATCAGTTCTATTCCTTTCTTTGCTATACCTATTGTGCAACCTCAGAAAAAGTGCGTTACACCTCCCCTGCAGCAATTCTCCCTACCAGATTTTAGATGATACACTAAAAATAAAAAAAAAAAACAACAAACAAAAAACCCAAAACACCAGCCTAACATAAACACACCTTTCAGAAATATATGCCATGAGAAAACTTGGATATGTGTATTTTGGACACTCCTCAGATCCTTGCTAATATATGGAATGGACTACTAGACTTGCTGTCCTATCAGATAGTATTTCTACATTTGAGATGTTTAGATACTTGAGATCCAAATATATAAGGAATGCCCAACCTTTCTGTAATAAAAAAATAAACTATTTGAACCCCATTTTATAAAGGTGTCCTTGAACAGTGAAATAGGAAAAGGCTGTGACTACTCAATATCCAAAGTATATTAAAAGCTGTTCTGAAGTACCTACTCATCGCATGCCAGACTACACTACACAGCGCTAGGATGAAGTCCTTAAAAAACAGCCGACACAGGCAGCAAGAAATATTTTCCAATACTTCAGCTGGAACTCACCACTACTTCCTACCAAATAAAGAACGTACCTCATAGTCTAGGAATTTCTACTAGGAAGAGCAAAAAATGAGAGGGCATACAACTCTTTCCTATGCAGAAAACAAATGAGACTCTTTGCAGGGGTTTTGTTGCACTTGCCTATATAGGACCTTGGGCACCTAACCAGAATGCCTTCAAACCCGTATTTTAAGAGTCTGAGTATACCTGTGCTTGGTTTCAAGCGTCAAGTTCCACAGATTTCCAAATACTCTTCAATTTATTTTCCGTGCTAATAGTAGCATCTGGACCTGTCAACCTCTTTCTAACAAATATGCTCTATGACTTAATCCAGAGCCTTCTGATTGACTTTTAGTACGGCTTTTTTTTTTTTTTTTTAAACTAAACACATGCCTACCAAAGAATGCACGAACTTTTATTGTTCATAGAAATAAAGAATAGGTGAAGTTAACAGATACCTGGAGGTCACCTAAGTCCCTCAGTTATCTAGTCAGTCAGACCTCATCAGCTGTCCTTGTACCTTACATAGACCAGGCTGAGTTTGCCACATGAGCAGGAAAAAAAAAATGGTAAAAGAAACCATGGAAAATACAAACCTTCCTGTTCTTGACTAACTGTAGGCACCCATAAATCACACAACAGAGTTTACAAGCAGCACACCGTGAAATAAGAAAAAACTTTGTCCCAAAGTTTGATTTACAAGATCTTATTCACTGACTGAAAATCCCACACCCCAATACACTTTCAAGATTTGTTTCATAGTTGACTTGAATTTTAAAGGTACTACTGGTTTATAAATTACAGATAGATCATGCTTTAATAACAGATGGATCTACGCAAGAGATCACTGCTCTTTCATGTCACAGCTCATCATTAGAAATACACCTGCACTTCTTTCTGTAATGTCTTCTTGCAACTACACTTATAATAAACGTCCACTGAGTAAGGACTGAAAATCCTACTGAAGTAGTGTTGTACATCTCTCACTTCACATGCTTTTAACTAAAACTGCAAAATCTACCTGTCAGAAAAAAAACCAACACACTGGCACTAACTTGCTTCTGACGGTAAAAACAAAACAAAGCAAAACAAATCAGATTTTTAGGGTAGTTTACAACTCTAATTTTATTCATACTTCCTTGGACATGATCAAGCAATATATTAATTTGTTGAACGTTCCTTTTGAGCTAGCTTAGCCCTTAATGTTCCTGCTGAAATGTTTAAGTAGCACGCAAGACAAGAAGCGGACTTCAACTTTCTGTGATCATTCTTACTACTGGCAAAGGCAAATTCTCATAGCAATTGAAGAAACTTGCTTCTGTTGCTGTGTGAAAATTTTTATAACCTGGTGAAATTCTGAGGAACCACTGACCAGAAACACGCGTAGCAAGTGGCTTCACTTGCTTTCAGAGAAAGACAATTTGTTTGTCACTCATGCCACAGTTCCCTGCTATTTCAGCTTGCCTTGCTTAAAAAGAAGGAAATGTCACCAACACTTTTTTTAAAAACATCCTAAACAAAAAGGAGGACCTATCCTTGACAATACCATGGAACTTACTAAGAAGGCTTAGGCTCCCCCTCTCTTCACAGACATTAGTTTATTTTCACAATATTGCTGGAAGATGAGAATGCATTATTTCCTTCATTTTACAGATGGTGACTTTAAATTCACAGAAATGAAGTCAAGAATTTGACCAATTTGCCATACCCATAATACATTATAGACTTGATTTCTCAGATTATTTCATGTTAGATAATACTTTATACTTGGTTAGACCAGAGCTACTAGTGACTTCAGTTTCAACTTCTGCAAGCAACTCCTCTTCCCTGCCACTGCAAAAGAAAAAAGGTGAAACAGTCTCAAAGCAGTTACCCACAAGTGAGAAACACACTTGGCAAAATGCTCATAAAAAGCCTGTATCTTACATGAATTCCAAAACAGACTGAAAATCAGTAATTTTCAGGGTCAGTACTCAACTTTATTCAACATGGGACCCTCTTTTTTTCTTCCTGCAACCTCCTCATAAGTTAGAGAACTTATTTCATCTTCTGCAATAGGATTCCTCTTGGAGCAGTATCCTGGACAATTGTAATTTATCCCCAGAGATTCATCCTGTTCATTATTTAAAGTCCCAACCAAAACCCATCAACTTGTGATCCCATTCTTCTATCTACAGAGGGAAAATCAGCAGTGCTACTCTAATATATGGCAGACAGCATTTCTGACACAGCGGAACATAAAGGTTAGTGGCATTGTAGTATACAGCAAGAAGGTGTGCAAATACAGACAAGAAGAACTTGCTTCACTTCTTTTGCAACACACTCCCACTTCCTTCCTTTTCTCTGAAGTTTCCAGTCTCAGATAGAGTCCAAGATCCTCCCACTGCAAATGTCATTCCACACATCAAGATTATGAAAAAATAAAAGCAGGTTGTTGATATCAGACTTTTAAACTCATATGGAATTACTGTTTATGTCTTGCCAAGGCACTGAAAAACTGTAAGAACTAGCATTTTGACAAAATATCCTTGCAGGTGCTATGTCAAACAATCTAATCTTGCTTGGTATGTAAGAGCTAAAAATTATTAGCAGAACATGACAGAGGAAAAGAAACAAAGGGATCCCAGCTATCTATAAATGACCTTTAAAGTTCTTCCAGATAGCTAACTGAACATGGAAGAGCTACAGAAAATGAGTGTCCTAGGCTCTACTTCTACTTTAACACCTCATAATAGTATGCTTAACACTGAAGTCCAAGTATCCAAAAAGGTGTCATTTTCAAAGGATGGGCACTCTCAAAGAATCAGATTCATGGACTAAAAACTTGGGTAAACCCATCTGCATCAAGCCTCATCCAAGAGACGACACCAAGAGACTGCCTCCAAAGACAGCGTAAGGTGCTGAGAAAAGGGATGAAACAAAAGAAGTAGGGAGGGGATGAATTATTTCCCAGCTGACTCCTGAACATCTCTTAGGACACTGAACTCCTTCCTGACTTTAAAAAAACCAAACCAACCAACCAAACAAACAAAAAAACCACTATGGGAATTAATTTGTTTACATGATGTCATTTAAGGTGAAAAACAATATTGACAAACATGGCCTAAACTGACAGGATGGCACAACCCTGAAAACAGGTGAGTGGGGAAGACGGTGCTTTGCAACAACGATCCCAAAAGAAGGTTTCATATAAACAGACAGCTGAAACAGGGAAGCACTGAATGAGAAGGTACTTAAAGGAACAAAAAGTAAGATCAAATACTATGATTTTTTCACTTTTATTTTTGAACAGAAATAGTTTCACAAGTCTGAAATCCTAAGTGTTAGTTGTTTAATAAAAGAAAAACACAGGGCCAAGGGACTGTCTTTACAATAGGTACTCTCTGATTTACACCTCAATTGTACAGATATTTATATTCAGGATAAACTTGCAGAACAGAACAGCGGAAGTCCTACCAATTTAAGATTACAAAATTATCCATTATTTCAGAGAAGCATTTGAAGGGCTGTGGGCTTGCTTAATAGTGAAGCGTGTGGACTAGATACATATGGTACAAATGAACTTGCAAGCATAGTCTTAAAGTAATTAAGAATTTCCATAACAGGATTGGAAAAACGCTAGTTTTTCTAGAAAAGCATAACAACAGTAAGACATTTGATATCATAATGACATACCGATTGTTCAAGAATGGCAGAATCTTCATCAATAAGCCAGTACTATCTTGCTGTTAATAAAAAAGGCAGATCATTCCACTATTTCTCTTTTTTCTCATATAATTTCCTCTTAATACCCAAGAAAAGTGCTGCATTCAAAGCATTTAAATTAGTATTTTATGACAAAACCGATTTTAAATGGAACTTGAAATATCAAAGCTGAAAGTTTGTGGAACTTGCATAGGATAAACCAGGTGACATTTCTATCAGAGAATGGTTAAGAATTATTTAAAAGCAGGAAATCCTCCCTGATTGAGAGACTTGTGTTGAAGCTTCTTTTTATAAGTACACATCCCCTGCCCCAAGTTGGGAGGGACAAGATGTAAGAAAGTTATGTTTAAGAATAGGGTTAACTCCCATCATTAACAACAAACAGAAACAAACAAAAAAAGCATTCCCTCTCCCCAAAACGGTCATAAACCTGCCTTCCAGAAGTCAGACATTGTCTCCTATTTCAGTTGGGCAGGAACAGTTCCCACAGTGACAAGGGGCATCATCCCTTCTGAACCACATATACCATTGCTTCGGCATTCTTCAATATGGGCCACTAAGGAACTGCAAGCAGTGCCAGAATTCAAGATGAATCTGAAGTATGTTTGCCAGTTACTGTCATATTCTCTAGTCCATTTCTCTACTCTCAGATTAACCCTTTGTGTTTTCGTGGAAGATACTAGCATTATTGTTTTTACATAAGGCTGGCAGTTCTGCAAGGAAGAAACAAACAGAATGATGACAATACAAATACAACTGGTTGAATAAATAATTGGTTTTCTCCTTGAAAGGAATTCTGCAAGATCAAAAATACCGTAAGTTTCTTTTCAGATGTTACCAATATTCAAGTGATAATTTTTGAAGAAATGCTCTTATTAATATTTATGCTTTAGCTACTTTTCATATTTGTCCTTTGGCAGTAGAAGATAAGGTCGTTTCAGTTTCTCACTCACAAGCTTACTGAGCTGCAAGCACTGGAAGAGACTTTCTTCAACTAAGTTCCAGTACAAACAACATAGAAAAGACATTCACATGTTTGTCTTTCTTAAATAAATAACTCTCAGAAACTGCATTTTTAATAAGCCAGATGAAGTGCAATGAAGTCTTATTAACATAACCAGTCTATTAGTCATTTAAATAAAAAAACTCAATTTCATTAAGAATCTGTATAGCAGAACTTAGTAGAATGCACCACAGCTTTACAAGACTACCACATACCGGCAGAACAAGAAGAATGCATCCTTTGACTATTATAAAATGAAATTACTCAGGAAAAACACATTACCTACAACAGTTGAAAAACGTTTCTATTCCACATTTCAAAGAAAAAAAAGTGTGACAGTTTTACAATTTATCAAGCCTTCAACAACAGGTTCAGCATGGAATTCCAATAGACTAACTAAAATTAGAACTTCGTAACATTTTACTCACACTACTGGGGTGAATTCCAGGTTCAACTGGTCATGCCTACAAGCAAGCTGCTCTAGCTGACCCTGCTCTAGGCAGAAGCCTGGAGTAGATCACCTCCAGAGGTGCCTTCTGATCTCAACTGGTCTATGATTCTGTTCCATGTATTAAAAACGCAGATGTTCTTTACCTCAGCAGAAGCACATCTACTGCCAGTTCCTCCTTCTGCTGATACATGCAGCATATGAAAAGGTTTAAATCTTCTATATTCTCCAGCAACTTATGCTATGTAGTCAAGACAGCATTTATTCCAACAAAGACTTAACACAGGTGGCTAGAAAAACCTGTGTAGCTTCTGAGTACTGATGTCATACTCAAGTTAAATCATATCATTAAGACAGCTGTGTAGAATACAAACATCATATTCCTACTGAGGGACATACCTATCTGTCGAAATAAACATTTACATGGAAAAACAACTCCACCTCTTTACTCTGAGAATCAGACATTCATAAGCCTCCAGGATACCTGAAGGGATCTCCCTTTATTCTGGACAGCCTCTCAAAATAAGGGAGATTCTTGATCCTATAAAGAGGAAATCTATTCTGGGAAAGAAAAGAAAGAGTCATGCTTGCCCAAGAACTCTGGCTCTCAGGAGTCAGAGACACTTATGGCAAAAATCCATTAGTCCTCCCTTTTAATCTACAAGTCTAAAAAACTTGCATGTTCACAGGTGCTTCCTCTTGAGTCTTTTTTAGGATGAGCTACGGGTTCAAAGGAAGCACCTGCACAGACGTTTAGCATAATATGATACTCCCATTAAGCTAAATGGAGAAGTGGAGTTGTAAGCTTCAGTTTTGATCTACTAGTTATTCCTTAAAGATGTATCTAAGCAGATCTTTGTCAACGAAGAAAGACTATTCCATTAGTACAGTGCCTACCAAAGAGAAACTTAAAAGCCTCTCCATCAGTACTTTGCCAAACTTAAGAAAAGCAAGTCTATTGCCAGTAAAATTTAGAGTTCTTTCTACAGCAACCTACATCCTCTCTGGAAGCTTTCTAAAAGTCTGCAAGCCAAGAGATTTCAAATCCACTCTACGCATTATTACTAGAACCTCAGTAATTTCTATTTAAACATTCATAAGCTAATGATAATTTGCCAACATAAACCATGAAAACCCACAACTTATCTGCAACAATGCCAGAAGGAACTTAACCTAAAATACACAAAGGCTACACATGAGCTAAAATCAGATGAACTGCCAACACCTCCTCACAGTCCTTCAACTTTAGCAGGATTCAGCATGGGGGCTACTGTTCACGAGTTAGACCTAAAGCAGCAGATGCAGGGAAAAAAGCAAGCTTCTGACCAGGCTTACTTACAGGTCTCCAGCTGGATAACAGAGGTTTTTGTCCTGGCTCAATTGTGAAGTCATGCCAAATATTCAACAGTCTTTATTGCCACCTCTTGGCCATCACCACATATCACCAAAGTAACAGAACAAAATCATACGCCAGTTCCTTTGTGGAAATAATTTTCCCTCGGGGGAAAAGAGATAGCAAGGGAACACATGGAGTAGAAACAGAGAATAACCAGAATACTGTTTGCATACAAGTATAACTATTTAGAGCTGTAAAACTACAGTGAGTACTGCAATTAACCTTCATTAATGGTTTACTATGTCATTGGGTGAACTGAAGGGACTGGAAGGCAAAGAACCAGGTATTTTTACAACAAAAGATAGTATTTTTTAATTTATTTAAAAAAGGTAATATGGTTGTCAAGACACCTGTCCCTTCTTAAAGTCAGAAGACAAATGGATTAGCATTGCTCACTCTAGAAACAGAATATGACTAAAGGAACTTTCCATTGTCCTTTTATCAGTGAACTACTAGTAAGAACCCAGATTAGTAGGTTGCTGAACAGTGTAAAGCACCAGAGAAAGCTGATTTCTCTCAGTTAATGTTCTTTGTTGCTTGAAGGGAACATAAAAACAAGAAGATATTTCCACAAACTGGCTAAAGAAGCTATCTATCCATAAGAGCTTGAAAGGTTTGAAAAGCCAAACACCTATTAAGTAGGACTAATATAGAAGGCTTTGAAAGAGAAGAGAAATTATAGGAAATGTCCTCATGTAAGTAAGCTCATTTCCGCTGTCATCATGCAATGGAACTTTCAAAGTCTTCTATCACAGCAGTACTCCTGGAAATGCAAAGTGTTACTTGGTTTCTGTTGCATTTAATATATCCTGAAGCTCAGAGACGGGGAAAAAAGTGCTTTATACCGCTGATGTTTTCCAGCCTCATGAATGCAAGACACAGAACAAGAAGAAAGTCATTCCAATGCTCTCTTATCTCCACCAGGCTACTGGCAAGTAGAAAGCACATGACACAGGCAGGGCTCTGACTTCTGTTAATAAAACTATTCAGTGTCATAACACAAAATGCAAGATAGAGTTTGTGCTAATACTTATTTCATACCATCTGTCACTAGAGTCTAAGTAGAGTGTAATGATGCAGTTAAAAAAATAGTCTGATCTGGAGACTAAATGACCAATCAACATTTATACTACCCCATCTGCAATAGAACATGGAAGAGAAGAAACACCAAACATTCATGCCCAGCCCACCTCCTCATAAGAAAACATCAAATTTGTCCAAAGTAAGTTGTTTCAAGTGTGCATATTAACAGTGTGGTAGCAGGTTAATCATTACATATTTTGCGATCAATAGTTTTTTCCAGTTTTGAAGAGTACCAACTATGCTAGTCTTCCAGACAATTTCATCAGCCTAAGATTGTCTAAATATGGTAAATCACTTCCAGAAACAGATTTTTTTTTTTTTTCATGTAACTGTATGCCCAATATTGAGGAAGAAGTTCTAGCTCAGCCATTTCTAGGTGCCAATATTTCTGCTAAAAGGATGTCCAGGGCTTTTCCATCTAGTTAAGTTAAAGCTGCAACAGTTCATGGGGTTTGTAGCAATTTAAACGGACACATACTGGTGCAAAGAAGCTGCTGCTTGAGACTAGGATTGATGACCTCTAACTTAATAAACACAGGTATTCAATTTTCAGTTTGTGCTTTTAATCCTAAAGTAAGTGGTAACACAGTAGTACCTCCTGCAACTAATGCCAAACAAACATTGAAGCTTCATACAAGCACTCATTCAGCCTGCTTATTAAAAGACCTGTTCCTCAAAGAAGTCACCTATTGTGCAAGCCTGCTGGAATAAACCGTAAATGAACTTAAGTTAGTTGCACAGAGCTTGCTTTCTTACACAACATCTGTCCTATGCTTTGCTGTCTGCAGCATTCAGAGTTCACAAATAATTTTGAATAATCCTCTGCGTGGGAGAACACACAAAGAGATGGCAATAGAAAGGCAGAAACCTTTATATCTAAAAGACTGAGCTGTCACCTTTGTGAAAGAACCAAAGGCTCTCTGATCAACTCTGTGCACTCAGTGATTACTAGAGAAAAGCTGGGAAATCAGAAAAGGGACTCACATACTGTACACCAAAAAACTGACATCACCACAAAAATGCCACCATAGTCCACTGGGTGCCGAGGAAAACATTGTCACTTCTTGACACTTTAGTCTACAAGACACATAGAGGAAAGCAGAGGTATGGGAGGGGGAAGGAGGGGAAAATAAACCAAAGACACAGACAGTCAATGGCTTTACCATTACCTTCAAATGAAGTATTCTGCTATATCTCAAACCCTGCAATTTCAACCGTTTCTCAACCTTGCACAGAAACCTACTGAATTCACACAGGATGAGATTAAGGTCCCCATCTCATCAAGTCACAACGTTAGCTGAGAGTCTAAGTTTCCACCTAAAGAACGAAGAAAAGCAAGTGACACCCAACACCTGCACAAGCCTCAAGCGATAAGAACAGGTGAAATGCCCTGATGTTTCACATCATTCTGAAGATCTATTATTCTGGGCACTCAGAAGATTCAGAAATCAGAAGATTACAGTGGAAGAAAGAAAACACAGGATGCTCAGCTCTTTGCAGCTGCAGAGCAACTGTGGGTAGCTCGCCATGTCCCCGGAGTAACCTAGATGTGAGGACCTAGAGTAACTAAGATGTGAGGACAATCAGCCTGCCATCAACTTGCATACTGAAAAATACCCAAACCCTTGCTGCTTCAAAACTAGAGTGTAGAAGTGACCCCCACCTCCAAATCATGACATGTCAATAACACTGCATTACTTTAATAAGAGTTAATGATTTCGTATAGACATGATGATCTCACCCTTTCCCAGTGTTCCAACATTAAACATTTCTTTCCTGGAACGTAAGTACATTTGGACTGTACCACATCTGTCTGATAGCTTTTTGTTCCTACAAGCATCAAAACTGACTCACTTGTCTTCATTAAAGCACTGGTTTATCCCATAAACCACCTTGTAATTCAGAGGTATGAAATTCAGATTTTCCTCTACATCACATGGCCTGCAGAAGAAAGGCATAGAACACAGCCACAGTATTCAGGCAATTTCCACAAGACCTCTAGCTGATAAAATGAGTATTTAATACCAGTATTCTTTGGGAACTTAAGAAATGAAAAGGGGTTTAATTTTTTTTATCAGCTACCCAGTCCTTAAAAAAAAAAAAGGATATTAACAATGGTACCTAGACAGTTAGACTAGAGCTGCCATGAAGAACTGTGCAACTGAGCCTGGTGTTCTCTCATTTCTTGTCCTTCCTTTGTTGCCTAGTGTCACCTGTGCAGTGCGAGTTACTGCGCTCCGCATGAGCGGCGGCTGCCTCGTACCGGCAGACCAGGCAGCTGAGCGTATTATCCTGCAAAAACAACCGGGCGGCCTTCAGCATTGAACGGAAGAGGCCAGAAACGCCTCATCCGCTCGCCTCAGGGCTCGATATGACGAGGGCAGGCGACCCCGGCGGGGCGGCACGGCCGACATCGGCGGAGCAACTCCTGAGGCTGCAGGGAGCTGCCGAAATTCCCGAAACGGAGGCGGGGCAGCAGGGTGTGTGCGGGGGGGGGTGTGTGTGTGTGTGTGTGTGTGTGTGTGTGTGTGTAAACCGCCATGCCGCCCTAGACACCCGCGCCCCGGCCGCCCCTGCAGCCCCCGCCGCTGCCGCCTCCCTCCCCACAGCCCCGGCCCTGCCTCCGGCGAGAACCGCTGCCCCGGTCCCCTGCACCCGCAGCCCCCCGGCCGCCAGCGAACCCCCGCCGGGCAGCGGGGCAAGGGCTGGGCTCGGCGGGCGAGAGGCGCGGCCGCCAGACGGTGACAGCGGCGGCCATGGCTCCCGCCGCGGCGCTGACAGGCTGACAGCGGAGAGCCGCTGCCCGCCGCCGCCGTGCCCCCCGCATAGAGCAGCGCGGGGACCGGCCCGTCACCCCGCCGGGCGGCTCAGGGCTGGGCGGGGGGCGCGGTGCCCGCTGCCCGGGAGGGCAGGGCAGTGGTTACACCCCCCGAGGCGGGCAGCTGGTGAAGGCTCCCCGGACGCGCCGCTGCCCGCCGTTCAGAAGCAGGGGGCGACACCCCGCGGGCGCGGGCACCGCGACGGCGGGAGGGACCGGGGGTCCCCGCCGCGCACCGGGAAGGGGTGGGGAGGTGCGCTCCCGTCCTTACCTTCTCCCGGGAGCCGACGGCGGGACGCGGCGTCCTCCTCCTCCTCCTCTCTCCGTGGCGGCGCGGCCGCGGGGACCCGACAGGGGAGCGGGTGCCTCCCGCCGCCACCGGCGGTGCCCAGGGGCTCGGGCTCAGCCCCGGCTCCCGCCGCTGTGGCTGTCGGCTGTGAAAACACCCCTCCCCCGCCCGCTCTCGCCCTCCCTCTCGCCTTGCGCTGCCGTTGCCGCTCCCCTCCCCCTTCCACCGCCCCCCCTTCCCCAACGTCGCTGCTAGAGCGGAGCTCGGCGGAGCTCCCATTGGCCGCGCCCCGCCCACGTGGCCCTCGCACGGGGCACGGGCCGCGGGCGGGCGGGCAGGCGCTGCCGCGAGCGTTACACCGCTCGGGCAACGGCTGGGGCGGGAGAGGCCGCGGGGCGGGGGGACGGGGAGGGGGAGGCGGAACGTCACAGCAGCGCTCCGTTCCCCGTCCCGAGGGAGAGGGGCACGGACGCGCCCCCACGCCCCGCTGGGCCCCTCCCTGCTGCACGGGCGGAGCGCCTCGGCCTCCCGCGCACGGAGGCGGCGGGGAATAACGGGCTCGCAGAGGTGCCGGGTGGGGGGTGGAGAGGGGCGTGAGGGAAGAGGGTGGCGACGGGAGGACGCGAGCAACGCGCATGCGCCGGGTTGGGGGAGGGGTAGGGCTGCGCTCCTCTTGGCCGCGGCCGCTGGAACTTTCTGGAAATGGCGGTATCCCGGCGGCGCCGCACCTGATGTCGGGGCAGAGACGGGGTGAGGGGAACGAGCATTTCCCAGTCCCCCGCGGGACGGGAGCCGACCTGGACCCAGCGGCACAACGCCCGCCGCACCGGTGCGTCTGGGCCGCCGCGCCCCTGGCGGCCGCTCTCCTCCGAGGAGGGGTTTTCCGGGGGCGATGGCGCAGTGAGTTTTAACAACCGGCGCAGTGCGCGTGCGCGATAGGCGCAGCCCGGCGGAGGCGCATCCCCGGGAGGCGGGGGGTACGGGCAGCAGCGGTCGAGGAGTGGCTGCCTTATTGCCGGGCGAGGCGCGCTCAGAGGGCTGAGAGGGCAGCGCACCGGCAGGCTGCAGCTGAACAGGGCCCGCAGCTTGTGGGAGAAGCCCTGGACGCAGGTGCGTGTGGCGCGGTGCCGGAGGGCCCGGGGGGGGCCCGTTCGCCTTCGGAGCACCCGCGTAGAGAGGCTGCGGGAGGAGGCGGAGGAGACCTCGGCGCCTGGTGGCCTGCTCAGTGCTTCCTCCCCCGCTTGGCTTTTTCCGCACCGCTCGGCGCTTCGCATCCCGAGGGGTGCAGGCAAAGAGCTGCAGGACCTTCTGTGGGGGGTATGCGGGCCGGCACAGTCTGCGGTTTGGTGCTTGGGCCCGCTACCAGTTTTCGAAACAAGAAAAGGCAAAGTTTTTTTTAGGTAGTCTTGCTTGCGCCAAGTAAGCTGGACGTCATATAAATGCATCAAAAATGGTTATGGAAGTAGACTGACGTTAGACCTAGTTGCAACACGGAAAAACGGGTCATTCATTTGCACTTGTGAAAGGTTTTGCAGCTGCTTATTAAAAGAGCATTATGTGGTAAGGTTTAAGGAATCTGTGTGGTTCTGTACTCGTGGGTTCTCGAATAATACTCTCCAGATTGCATCTGGAACCTGCTAACGATAGGTTGGCGGTCAGGTGTATTATTTTGAAAAGGCAGCTAAACAAAGCCCTTCCATTTGATGGTCTTAATTGACATGCTCAGTCTGCTACTGGATTACTTTTCATCTGTTACTGTGTAGAAAGCAAGAATTTCTTAATATTTAGTATGTGAGTTAGAAACATATTTTTTTCAGAATTAAAAGATCAGTTTGATTAATTGTGTGGACTTCCCCTACATTCTGATCTCTGCCCATCATGTTCCAGCATGGGTAGAGAATGGCATCACAAATCTCACATCTCATGTATTCCTATCGTGTGTAACATCTTACTGTTTAGGCAAACTTTTCTCACTTGCTTTCAAAATCTTAGTGTACAAATGCTGGTACGGATCATTTGTGTTGTAAAGCAACTGCCTTCATTTTCATTTGATTCTGTTAGCATACCTGGAGTACCATCAGCTGACCAGGAACAGGTACAGAGAGGCACCTATGACCATGTTGCATTCACTTCATACTCTTTCACATCAGGTTGATTACAGAGGCCATTCCTTGAGGTGGCAAGCAGATGGAAGAGTAGACAGGCTACTGACTGCCAGCGTTTAAGTAGAGTAAGAACTGTTTCCCAAGGCAGCATTTTTTTCCCATATAGGCATAATACTGATGATTCACCTCCTAAAGCATGGCAGGCTACAGGTGTTGCATGGCAGTGTAATACTGCATTCTGATCCTTGTGCATCAGCACCGCTAGCATGCTGTTCCAGGACTTCTGTGGCTGTTGGTAGGTGTTCACAACCAGCAGCTGAGATAATGAGGAAAGATTCTTGTAAGCAACATCTTCTGCAGCAGATGTTAAGATTTGATTATAATTATCTATCGTTAACTAAAAAACATGGTTCCTTAAGCCTTTTATAAGAACTACTGTTTGGACTAATAAAAAGCATCAGTCAGTTAGTTGCTAATGGCTACCCTTAGTTTCTTCCCCTTGTCTCTAGAAGCCCTTCCCTTTTACATATAGCGCAGCTGCAAAATGCCTTTGTAGCTGCACTGCGTTGGTGTGCGTAGTACTTCCCTTGGTCTGCCCTCCCTAGCGAAACATCTTGCGTTACCAGCTGTGTGAACTACTGCTCTAAAGACAAATGTGCGCAGTGTTCGGTTGAACTGAGTTGTTGCTGAATGCAATCTAGTAATTGAATGACTGAAAATCCCAGACTGCAGTACAAAAATCTAAAAGAACTTGATCCTAAGAACTTGTGAAGTGTCATGTTGGTGGAAGCACTCCCACTAGCCTCAGGTAGGTAGCTGGCAAGTCAGCCAGTGAACCCAGCTAATGTACTGCACAGGTGGAACCGAATTTTCACTGCTTCTTCCTATTGAGTGACAGAAGACTGTTCCAGATAACATTTTCCTAGCGGTGTGTGGAGGTGACGGAAATCCTTTCCATTATCAAACATCGAACCCGTCATTGGCTATCTGGTGGAGTTTCCTACTACTCCAGACTTTCTTCCATCTTTACCAAAGGAAAGAACCGCCACCGCCTGCTCTCTCAGTCCAGTGGATTCTTTGCGTGTCTGTTTCCATGTTCTAAATCTCCTCTCCCAAGACTCTACCCCTTTTTCTTAAAATCATCTCTAGGTAATCTTTTTTTCCTTCCCAGTTAAAGAGCATTCTTTGACCTTTTTTTCCTTCCACTTTCACATTTGGAGAATTAATATAGCATGTGAATTCTTTCATTTTTCCCCTCATTGAAGAAGAGGAGCAAACAAGACCACTGAAAACATAGAATTGGTTCTGTTACTGCTGCGTTACCAGTTTAAGGAATGCGCTGAGTGTTGCTGTAGTTATCTCATTTTTCATTTAACTTACCACCCTGTGCTCTTACAGTCCAAGATAGTAACCAGTAGATCGAAACTGCACAATTCTAAGTGTTTAATGATTTGACAGGTTAGTGTCAGCTGCCCAGAATGACTATTAGTAGCTCTCTGCTATTGAGGATTGCAAATAATGGAAATTATGTCCTGTTAATATTTATTAACTAAAATATTCAATTCTAACAGGAAAAGCAAGCACAGGGTATTATCTGCAGCTATTTCAAGAATAGAAAAGAGGACTTGGCTATATTAATTCCTACACTATTCTAGAACTCTTCCATAATGATCACCTTGTTAATCCTCATCACAGTCCTGCATAAGTTATCGCTGTGAAAATAATTTTGTATATAGTAAACAACTACATGTAACAAATACTGCAGAATCTCTATTTCTAGTTGGGATGTTTGAAGTTTGAAATGTTCAAATTTCAACAAAGACTGAAATAATGCAAGATGTGAATTTTTTCTTAAATTGTTTATCTTAATACAATGATCACCAGACTTTTTTTGATGTAGACACCAGGACCATATAGCCTCATATACTTGATGAACTAAGTGAGTTAGAGAAGAGTAATGGTTATTTGCTTATTTCTCTTCAAATATTTCACAGTCCTATAGCTGCCCTAAAATATTCAATTTAATTTTAAACTGTACCGGATTTGTCCCAGGCTATAAGGGTAACGTGAATTACCCTTTTCTCGTCAAGTGATTGGCAGACTGTTAGGTGTTGCATCAAAAATGGCTGACATACTTGTCTGTGGAACACCACTAATGTGATTTCCAAAAAATGGAACCTGTTGAGGTCCATGTTCTGCTCATGAGACAGACATCAAGATTTTCATGTACAGAGGGAATGAATGGGGGAGAAAAGCAGGACAAGGCAACAAATTCTCCTGCCCAGCTTAGCCAGTGAGAGGAGTCTGGCATTCTAGAGTTTCGTCTTTGGACGCTTGAAAGTTTCAAACTTGGCAGGTCTAAAACTGTTTTCCTTCAACACAATTATGCAATTGCATCACTTTCACAGTTGCATACAAAACCATGAATAATTGTAGCACGATAGTCCCGTTAACGCAGGCAAAATCCTTATTTATATTCAACGTATACTTTAACAGGTTGCCTGCTTTCATACTAGGTTGGAATAAGGTAATCCTATATGACCTAGAATACAGCTTTGTTGTTACAGTTGAGCAAACAGCTTAGTTACAGACTCTTACATTAAAACAAGTCTGTCTTTGCATCAAAATGTAATATGCTGTCTCTCATTTTCTGTCTCTAGGGACGTGCCACATAGTGCTGGGTGCCTGGCCCACTACAAGGTGTGTGGCTATTGCAGACATCAGAGTAACCTTTCAGAAAAGCATTCAGCAACTTGAAATTACAGATAATAGAGCAATCTGTGGACTTTTCTCTCATACGCATGGCGTTCTATATCACTTATATACAAGATTTTCTGTCATGCTTATTGGGCAACTTCTTCACTCATGACTTGTATGTATTTATTAAATTTGCTTTTCCATTTGTATGCAATTAAAGGATTTTACAAATTTAGTAATGCAGAAGGGATAGCAAGCTTTACATACAAATAATACACATATTTTGCTCTCAGAACTATCAACAGTAACACTACTTGTTTTAACAATACATCAAGGCACCTCACAGAGCTTACTGAAATAAAGGTGGGGCACAGAGAGTATGAGAGAGTCATTATGCAGGGAAAGCTGTAGATACAAAATTTGATTCCAAGGAAGGAGAATAGTTTAGGTAAGTACTATTAATTAGAGTATCAAAACAAACTATAATACAGAATAAGTAATACAGTTAAGCTCCATCTGTTACATTAATTGTAGTAAGAATGTAAGTTCCACAGCAGATTTTAGAAGAGGCAGACACAACATGGTCTCAGGTGAGACAGACATCTTCATATTTCCTAATTCACATTGAAATATATATGTGTGTATATATATATAAAAAGCATTTGCCAGATTTTAAAAGCATATGTATTAAGTGTCAATATGCAGTCTATTTTTTAAAAAATTATCTTCAACTTTTTTTATATTGGGAGAAATACCTCAATTTCACACAGATTAATTCTGAGAAGTAGCTGATAAATAGCAGTAAGGTCAAAGAAAGATCTGCGAATCAGATAACTAGCTTCATGTATTAAACTGTTCTGGTGTATTCTGTCTTTCCCCAGCTGCATACCTTTGCTGTATTAAATAAGTTTGTACAGGAAGTGGTTTCTTGTTGTTGTTTGTTCGTAGAGTACTACTGGTATTTGGGGTTTTTTGGTAACATGATAAAAAGATAATTTTCACATTTTTCCTGGTCACTGCATGATGGTAAGAACTAGACTTGAGAAGAACCACTTCTTACTGAACCTACCAGGTTTTTTTAATTTTATTTTTTAACCACAGCACAGCTTGGATCACCTTTCCTGTTTGTGTTTTTTTGTTTCTATATTGCAATTAAAAGTAACATGTGATGAAGTTTGGTCAGATAATCTTTCACTTTGTTTCCTTGTGCCTTGGCCAGACTTGTAATTTAGTCAATTTTGCTGCTTCTCTAATTTCTAAAGTTGAAAAGAATTTTCAGTGATGGATCAAAAGATGCAACTTTCACATCAGTGATTTTAAGTGGTGTCTTTCAGTGAGTCACTTTACAAAACCACTTTTGTTATAATCTTAAATTATGATTCTGCTTTGCAGTAGTTAAAAGCATGGTAAGGTAGATATTCTAACTTGTTTTCATTTTTTAAAAAAGCATTAGAACGTACATCATTTTACTGAGATTAAAGTTACTTTATTATTTTCAGACAGTTCATCTTACGTTACAAAAATCCTTAGAGGTCCGCTCGAACTCCAAAACCTGGTCCTTTGGGTGGTTCAGTCAGAGAAGTAAGGCCACCAGCTGGCTCACAAGAAAAACGTCCACTCCTGAAAAATGAAAGCAGTTTTATTCATTGCAGGTATTGTTACCACCTCAGATACTGTTTAATCATTGGATAGAAGGCAGTTACATATCTGACTTAAGGCTGAAGCGACCTTTTCTTTTGCTTTTGTTCTTCCTATTCATCCTTCAGAAATGTGATGCTACTCTTAAACGGATTCCAAATTCAAACAGTGACAAATAGTTTCATAACCAAAATGCAAGATAGGACTGCTAGTTTTCATTTATTTATAGGTCAGGCAGACAAAAATTGTTAATCCCATTAATACCAAAGGCAGTATCCAATTGTATCAGTCATACCTTTGTTAAAAGATGATTCCCTGGGTTTGGAAACTGGTTTAAGATTTTTTTTTTTTTTAATACAAGAACATCATTATAGAAACAACAGGAATAGGTAGCAGACCCAAGTCAAATTTATTCCTGCATTCACACAAATATATGTGTACTTGGGAAATAACAAATAAGTTCAGAAATAATAACCCTTTCACAAACTTAAAATCTTTCTGTTTTTTGTCAGGAAAAAAAGAAAAACCCAAACAACCAACAGGCATTTGTTGATTTACATGATCTAGGAAAAAAAAATCCAACAGGTGATAACATTCCCCTATTAGATAATAACCCAAATGAGAATTGACATTTTCACATTTTATGCTCTTCTAGTCAGCAGTCAAGAACATGACAAATTCTCTCCTCAGTTCTTTCCAGTTCTTTTTGGCTTTGAATATATAGAAAGGCACTGAATGCATGCCATTCTGTTCAGTAAATTAATTAATGCTTTTTAGCTGTAGGTTGTGAACTCAAATCACTGGAACAGGAAATTAGTTTCTCTAAAGGATCAGCCTTCAAGTAGTTGCAAATATAGCATACCTAGGGCCAGGCTTGGGAACTTTGCCAGCCTTTAGCTCGTCAATTATATTTTCAATATCTTTGGGTGTCAAATCTTCCTGTAAAAAGAAAAAAGATCAGATCATTGAAAAAATGGAAGGAGTCAGCAATTTGCAGCATTCAAAATTCATCAGATAGTGGTTCTCTTAGGTGTGACCCTAGCATAGGTAATTTTGATCTTGTCCATTAACACACATACTGGTTCAAAGAATTAGGAAAATTAAAAAGCCTACTGTCATTTTAATGTTAAAATTTTTATTTTACACACAGCTGCAGAAATTTTGTTCAAACTAACAATGTTTATGTGTGTCACCTGTAATGTGGGTTTGTGTTTCTGCCTCCTTGGTATATTAGTGAGCTGCATCTCTGCATACCTACTATATGCATGCCATTGCACACACTGCAAAACGCTGTCAGCTGTGACAAAAAAAAAGTTGTGGGTACCATTCAAGAGAACAGTTCTTAAAAAATTAATCAGACTGTAATAACAAACCACAATATTTTAAAAGTAAGGTTTTTTTGGAAAGCTGGGTACAGTCAATATACTAATTCCTTTGGTCGGACAGAATCCAAGGGAGCCATAATTCAGAAGTCTAAAGTGCTAAGTCAGTCCATACTTTCCAAGAGACTGCTTTAAAGTGCTTTTAAAAGCTTATGAAATACCCATTAATTAAGTTCCAGATTTATGGGCAGACTGTCACAAAAATGCATCAGCCCACTTGTATAAACTAAGACAGTAAGTGAAAGGAAAAATACACAGATACACTGTAATACAGATCGAGTGTTCTAGGAAGAGGCCAAGAAACTAAAAGATGCTCTAGGTTATAAACTGTCCCTGCCAATAGGAATTTGAAGTAACTGATCAAAACTTTAGAATCTGAAACAAGTGAAAATACAGGTAACAGAAAGAAATTTAATCTTTTAAAGGGGAATGTAATACTTACATAGTAATTGTCATTTATTTGTACCATCGGTGCATTTACACAAGCACCTAAACATTCCACTTCTATCAACGTGAAGAGTTTATCAGGTGTTGTTTCCCCAACTTTTATACCTAAACCAATAAAGAATATTAGGTTCAGGAATGGTTATGAATAAGAATAAAGCATGACTTTAAGTATTCCATAGTCTTCTCATTACTTGTATTTGGGCCTTGAAAACATTTGCATAGTTAAATGCTCTTAAAGGAGTCTAAAATGTTTCCATTAAACAAGAGATTCTGATAACTGTGAACTCAGTCTTTGGATACATTTTTGAGATGTCATTTACAGGTTTATAGGTATGATTTGTTGAAAAATAACCATGAAATGACAGTTCTAAGAAACAGAACAGCTCTACTTGGGAACATTTTTAGTAATCAATACAATGGAATGGAAAAAATAGGGAAAACATGGCTTTCATGTGCTAATGTTAATATACAGTGTTGAGTACTGAATTCCCAAATAAATCAAGATCCAAGCATTAACATTGTTAGCTACAAATTCATAAACCAACTTCCAGGTTTATCCACAAAGGCTTATCTCCTGAACAACTCTCTACCCATACTTAGCTTCCATGACACATTATTGTTCTAGTGATAAGAGATACAGACTTTTCCCCAGAGGGCAGGTTAGCCAAAATAACATCTCAGAGCCTGATCTCAACAAAATACTCCATGGAAGGAAGAATGCTGAAAAGCAGCTTGCCTCCATAGTTACGAGGGGAAAAAAACTAACAGAAGCCTAAGCACGGCCTGTGTCTCAGTAGGAGCTACACAATCATCTTTAATGCTTTGATTTCTCAAGCTAAGAGTTTCAGTTAAAATGAAGCTAACTTTGCAGTAACAAACCAAGATAAATTTCATCTAAATACCCCTCTTCCCAGACAACAGAATGTATCAAATGCAAGAGAAGAGCTGCAGAATAGCTACTTATTATCACAGTGGTTTTTAGGAAACGTCAGCACCACTTGTGACTTCATAGAAGGGGAAGAGTTGTTAGTTGCTGATCTTACCCTCTCTTCTCTCCATAACCACCCAACAAGCAGGGAAATAAAAAAACAAACACACCCACACAACAAAACCCATGGGTTCTCCTTACATCTTACATGATGCAACACTCTCAGTTGACGTTTTCCATGGAGAATTCATATGTTGACATTATGTTTGCCATCCAGAGGACCTTAACAGGCTAGAAAGGTGGTCCTATGCAAACCTCATGAGGTTCAACAAGGCCAAGTACAAGGTCCTGCACCTGGGTGAGGGCAATCCCAAACACGGATTTTCTGAGAGCAGCCCTGCCGAGGACTTGGGGGTACTGGTGGATGAAAAGCTGGACATGAGCCAGCAATGTGCACTCGCAGCCCAGAAAGCCAACCATATCCTGGGCTGCATCCAAAGCAGGGTGGCCAGCAGGTTGAGGGAGGGGATTCTGCCCCTCTGCTCCGCCCTGGTGAGACCCCACCTGGAGTCCTGTGTCCAGCTCTGGAGCCCTCAGCACAGGAAAGACATGAACCTGTTGGAGAGGGTCCAGAGGAGGCCAGAAAAATGATCAGAGGGCTGGAACACCTCTCCTGTGAGGACAGGCGGAGAGAGTTGGGGTTGTTCAGCCTGGAGAAGAGAAGGCTCTGGGGAGAACTTACAGGGGACTTCCAGTACTTAAAAGGGGCCCAAAGGAAAGATGGCAGCGACTCATATCAGGGAACATAGTGATAGGACAAGGCGTAATGGTTTTAAACTGAAAGAGGGTATATTTAGATTAGATATTATCAAGAAATTCTTTACTGTGAGGGTGGTGAAACAGTGGAACAGGTTGCCTAGAGAAGTTGCAGATGCCCCATCCCTGGAAGTGTTCAAGGCCAGGTTGGACAGAGCGTTGAGCAACCTGATGTAGTGGAAAGTGTCCCTGCAGGGGAACAGGGGGGTTGGAACTAGATGATGTTTAAGGTCCCTTCCAACTCAAACCATTCTGTGATTCTATCGTCTTAAGTAAAAACAAACAAAAAAAACCACACACAAAAAAAAACCTCGCAAAAAACTTTCATATA
Organism: Phaethon aethereus; assembly: GCF_964289735.1. NCBI lineage: Eukaryota > Metazoa > Chordata > Aves > Phaethontiformes > Phaethontidae > Phaethon > Phaethon aethereus. Next base: position 58,213,136 of record NC_138582.1, on the reverse strand, counting down.
GTATATACCTTAAAAATCTTATTTTGCATATAAAAAAGTACCATAGCATTCAGAGTCCTCTCCTATATGTAAGATAGGGCTTACTTTCTCAGTCTAAGGGTCATATTAGAATAATGCATTTCCTAGCAAATTGCCTTTAAAACCACTAAACCGCACTCCAGTGGCCTCTTCTGCTCTACTGTACTGAATTCTTTAAAGAATAAATGCCAAATCTGAAATTTGAAGTGTTTAGTGCCTGTTCTGCAATGATTTCACTCTGTATTTTCCATACTATTGCTCTGCCCCCACCGTATGAAAAATTTTACTTCAGTATCATTAAATGAAGGTAAAAAAAAATTTCTAGGAAGCGTGTTACAAATTTGTGTCATACCAAGTTTCTTCTTAATGGCTTCTAAAATACTATCAGAGTCTCGCAGCATGCAAGGCGTGGTAGTGCAGACCTGAATATGGTACTTCCCAACAGGTTTGCGATTATACATCGTATAGAAGGTTGCTACTTCATACACTCTCATGGGAGGCATTTCTAAAATTTCAGCAACCTGTAACAAGGGGAAAACAGACACTACATTCAATTCTTAGAGGGCATCAGTAAAGGCATTTAACAAACCATTTCAATAAAGTCCCTCTGTCTGCACTAATAGGTAAGTAAGAGGGACAGGAGGGGATGGGTATCAAAGTATAGCTGCATTCAAGTGCCAAGACAGGACACCCCCCAGTTACGCTGACTGGAGTCACCGCGCTCAAGCACAAACTCCACGGAGCCATGGATTAGCACAGTGAGGAGCTCAAGTCAATTCCCTCCAGCATCGAGTGTCATACACAAGCTAGCTGCAAGGAGTCAGCTGGGTTCCAGCTTCCGTTGTTGGCTCCAGCTCATACTGCACTTCTGCTCTTTTGCTGCAGAAATGAACAAAATTGCACACATCCGCCCACACTGACCCACGTAGGCCTTTTGGCAAGGGAATACTTCTAGGCTGGTACTACGCTCGCCTGAATCAGATACAACAGGTCTGTCTCAGGTTCTGTGACACACCAGGGCTGGCCTTAGAAGCACCATGGCTACGTCTGCAGATTGGCATCACAGCTAATAATAGGGAGCGGAGCACAATGTCCATGCAGCCAGTTCTGGTGTAAGTATCCCTGACCTCATTAACCGGGAACCCTGTCCAACTGCTCAGGTTGAGAACTGGCTCTGTTTTCAAAAGCCTGACTGTTTTATGCTCCAGTCTCTAAAGCAAGCAAGTAACAAACCACAGAAAAATATTTGTTCACTTAAAAATCTTAAGATCATTTTAAACATAGTATCAATCCAAAACTTAGAGTAAATAAACAAAAACAATTTTCTGATTCAATATTAATGGTGATTTGAGGCTTTATGCTACACTGTAGAAACAGTAGCAGACTTAAGTTGTCCTTCTGTAAATGTGCACTTTAACTCCTTCAGTAATTTCTGTAACGCTCACAGTCCTCACTTAGTGTACCTTGATCGAATTTAAAACCAATGATATGCCAGACTGTAACACAAAATAGGGTGGATTTATTCATATGAATATAAACCAAAATTTTTTATTTCTTGGTATTTGATTACTGTCGTGCAACCTACCACTTCAGAGCAGTGTAGTTGCTTGCTTGCTTATTTTGAAACAATTTTAATAATTTGAAAGTCTTCCAGGCACTTGCTGTGAGGCATTATAAAATGCTCATGACACATACGACACTAACGCTGCTTTGCAGAAGTCTTTACAGGCCGAGAGATTAAGTACAATCCTGGCAATGTGTGTAGTGCCACTAATCTGAGAGGAGAAAAACTCCACGTCGTTATCTCTTTTCTTTCCCCAAATTCAGCAGCAAACAAAATTTTCCAAGTTACTGTTCCTACTTCCAGGATGATTCTGGGAAAAGAGCCTATCTAAATAAGGCTCATGTAATTTTGTTTTGTTCTATCTGTATTTTCTAGCACTGGGCAAACATTATGTAAACAACAGAGCCCAGAGTTCCCTGGGTTAGTTTTCCCTTTTCTTTTTTAAAATGTAGTCTCTCTGGGAATTCTCACAATTCTGTGCCACATGTACGCATTGATAAATATTCTAGTAAGATATTTAAAGACAACAGTAAAATTATGCTTGAAAGATAATTAAGTACTAAATACCTTATTCATAGCCGATATGGGCAACCATCCATGCTGTCTTTGGGCCAAATCTAGTACTGCCATGACAGCTGCAGACTTGTGTCCCCCTGGGTAGTTGTTTATGATTGCTTCTATTCGCTTTTTAAAGGGAAAGAGGGGGGAAAAAAAAAAATCAGTACTGATCTGAAGACAATGTCTGTGGATTTCACTCTTTTTGTCTGCGTACCTTTTGGTTTTCAGGTGTGAACTCAAATGGAGTATCTGGATTATTTTCAGGACTATCTCTGTGCTTCAGGAAAAGAAAAAGAAAACACGTAAAAATAGGGTTGTCAGAAAATTATTGAGGACAGATTTACTGTTGTAAAATATCTTCTCATTAGACAGTTACAGTTGAGTTGCTTGAATAAAACCAATATATTCCAGATAAACCTCATAGTACTCAATCATAAATGATTAAATATCTCTGGGAAGGTTAGAAAAATATTGATAATTATTTCGTCACTCTTAATGACTTGTTCCTATTATTTCCTAGTCAAAAAATCATTTCTTGAGGAATATGGTGTTACTATAAAAATATACTTTTTTTAACACAATACAGTTTGGCAATTTTGTTCAAATTCATCACAGGTAGATTAAGAGTCCTCTGGTTCATACCTTAATAAACAACAAGGGACTAAACCAACATTTTTTCTTTTTCCCATGAGACATTAACTGTAAAAACTTTAAAATTCATCAAGAAGCTTGCTATGTAACTAAACTGATTGCACATTCAAACACACATTATTAACCCATTTTAACATATTCTTTTGATTTGTAATGGATTTCAACATTTTAATTTTAGATACAATTCTGAAGCAGAATTTTGAATAATAAGGTATTCTATCATTATTAATGTGGTCTTCTAGGGAAACATCAAATTGAAATTAGTTCTTCTATCTTCAGAAGAACAAATTTGGAAGTCTTGAAGAAAGTTAGATATTCCTATAATAAAATCTTAGTTCTGGCAAAAATCCTTACCCACCAGAAAAACTTCTGGCACAGAATTTTTAGTTATCTCTAAGCAGCTCATTATGGTATCCTTGAAATACTCATAGCTAAGTTTCATTCCAAACTTTATTCAGTTTTCAAATAGAAAGTTTCAAATTAAATTGAAAGTTTGGGGAAAAATGCAAGCTATACTCGAGGCTTGATGTTAACAGTAATCCACAAGCAGCTAATAATAAAAGCTTTAAAAGTATATGAAGGAGAAAGAAACCCACTCCACTAACTTTCACTTTGATCATTTTTTCAAGTAACCTAGGGTGATTTTGCAGTTTCCATGCTGCGTTCTTATTAAGCAGCGAAGGACTTAATGAAAAAAATCTTAACTCTGCCAGATACTCACATGCTCAAAGACTGTCATCAGTGCAGAACATAAAGTAAGTATGGTCCATACATATTTCTAGACTTAGAAGTTTTAATAAGGAAATACCAAAAGGCCAAATACTTAACTTCAATTATGTCTGTTGGTCTAGCAAGAGATTCACTTTGCTTATCATGTCTATATCCTGGAGCAGACACTATCACTGCCACCATCAATTGAAAAGCATGTACCCCTGGCATGGTTCCAAGTCAAATGTAAGACTGCAGTCCATATATACTTCTCCACCAAGGATGACCTTCTCCTAATAACAGGGTTTACAGAAAGATAACGGATTCCCTTTGAACACGCTAGTATTTTACTAAGTATGAATTTATTGCTTATTGCATGTTCTACAACAAAACATAAAACAGCTTTTAGGAACACAACTGCCACCATTTCAGACTAATCCTTCCAGATAAAGGATTTGATTCCTCATATGTAGTGTTGGTTAGGGTTTTTTACCAATTTTAATGAAAGTTCTCAAAAAGAGGCTGATGGAGGAAAAACTGATTGGAAATACCATGCAGCTTTTAATTTTTTTCCCCTTACAGACCTGTTCTATGTCTTAGCTGCACAGATCAAATCCATGATTCATGTTAAATATTTCCATAATGTAACTTTTCCTTCTCAAATCCACATGCCTATTTTATTTCAGGCTGCTATTTTGCCTTCCATAGCTATTTGATACAGTCACAATTGTACTTGATCTCAACTTCTTTTGTAAATAAGTATATTTGATTTATTAAAATCTCCCTCTGCCTAGAAAAGCTGTTCTTTTCAGTGTATCCTCTCTAAACTGATATCCTTGCACACCCTACATGTGAAGAGGAATATTTAATAAAGACTTCATATCTGAAGCTACAGTTTACCACACAGTTGGTTCTGTGCAGAAAGGCTCCAAGATACCTTTTAATGGCTACAGCACAGGTGAACTCTAAATAAGATCATGTCACTTTTTTTTGTTTTCCATTTTCCTAAATGGGCTTCATCTAATTCTGTGCTGTGGAGAGTTTGATAGTTTTCATCAAGAGCTTACAGAGTTCTAGGCCTACTGAGCTGTCAGGAATTTGTCAATCACATGTTCCCTATTATTCCATTTGTCTGACAGTGCACCATTTATCTGAGACTTACATGAGCTGATTTGCTCCTAAATAATATTGGTGCATTTCAGCCTTTTTTTAGGATACAGATTCTGCAGAACAAGATGAGAATTAAGGACACAGTATTGGAAGGAATACTGTATAAAATCACAGAACAGTTGAGGTTGGAAGGGTTCTCTGGAGGTCATCTGGGCCAAACCCCCTGCTCAAGCAGGGCCACCCAGAGCTGGTTGCCCAGGACCATGTCCAGATGGCTTCTTCTGAGTATCTCCAAGGTGAGAGACTCCACAACCTCCCAGGGGAACCTGTGCCAGGTGCTTGGTCACCCTCACAGTAAAAAAAAAAAAAAAAAAAAAGAAAAGAAAAAAGAGAGAGAGTTCCCCGATGTTCTCTGAGGCTCCTTGCCTTTGGTCCTGTCACTGGGCACCACTGAAAAGAGCCTGGCTCGGTCCTCTTTGCACCCTCCCTTCAGGTATTTATAGACATTGATAAGATCTCCCCTCCCCAACCTTCTCTTAACAGTCCCAGCTCTCTCAGCCTTTCCTTATGTAGGAGATGCTCATAAAAAGAAACCAATATATCAAGGCTTCCTCCATACACAAACTAAGTACAAACAATTATGTCTGTACCAACTACAGCAATTTGTTGAAAAGCAAGGTCCAACTCTACCCTCACATTTTTTCCTAATTCTTTTCTCGAGCTCCCCAATTTCCTGAAATTTTACACAATATGTTTTCATTCCATCCATAACTTGACTGTATCATGTTTGCATTGCAGCATTCTGTCTAACCTACTTAAGCGTGACCAACTGCACTGTGAAGGCCTACCCAAGCCACACTGTCCCCACAGATCACAGTACAGTACAGTACTCTCCCATGGAAGTTACTAAGGCTGCTGAATGTTCATCTCACATTCTTTTTGCTACATCAACCTGGGCCATTTTATCATTCTTTTTCAGTGATCTATTAATCTTTCTTGACACAGAGAATTATTAAAGAGCGCAGAAGAATTACAACAGAATAACTAGAATAATTTAGCTTTCATGTATCCTGCAAAAAAGTTGGCCTGAAACTTGACCTATGCCCTGTTTGGAAACCAGTCCAAAACACTGTACACCAAAATGAGAGAATTGTGTGGCCTGCACAAGAAAAGATGTTTAGAGCAACAACCTGTTAAGAGTCCATTATTAAATCAGCAATGAAAAGAAATGTATTACTTCTCCTCCAAGGGGAAAGAACCCTACATTAACTATTTCAGCAGAACTCAAGATATAAACCTCTCTTCAGAATGGTGAAAGCGCTCTCAGACCCAAGAATTTCACTGATCATCTGCGCAAGTAACTAAAACTATAATATAGCAATTATCTAGCCTTCTATACCAAACCCTCGTACAGCCCTATGACACAGCCCGCATCAGGGCACTTGATGTGTTAAGGAAATTCATTCCTTGCGTTGAAAACCACAAAGCAGAAGAGTTAAGTTTCAGCTGTTAAGGAGGCTAAAGACAGGTAAAAGTCAAAGATAGAGAAGGCATGTTTAAAGAAAGAAAGGTGACTATTGTAAATACAAGTATCTTTGTAATCAGGCCTTCCTTAACCATCAGAAATATGACAGATGTGGAGCAGCTCTCTTAGGTTCTACCTAATCAATCTACCTAGTTTTAAACTTGACATGCTCTGGAAGTGTGATCTAGCTGCCTGTGATGGCACTAGACTGAATTTAATGGTCGGGAAAGTCTCTTCTTGCCTGTTTCAGAATACAAAGGAGTTTCAGTAGAAGTTTTCTTATTTCTGTATGTTTCCGATATCATTTAAGGAAAAACCTTGCATGAAAACAGTTTGCAAAGCAATAAAAGGGCATGCAAATCAGCACTGCCTTTTAATACTAGATTTGAAGACAACCAGGTCCCCTGCCAGGCTGTCCCCTGCTGCTACAAAACAAACACACTGTATACATTTCCTTTCGTCACATACAGATTTCATATATTGAAAGTGCAACAAGAAGCCCCAATATGCTTTGCAAAACAAAACCAAGACACTTGTGTGTAAACTGACATACAAAAACGACCACCCCAACAGGTTAGAGTTACTCCCAGGTAAGCCTACCATTCCTCCACAAGCAGGTTTACACAACCTTTGATACTTCATCTGCCTGTAATATTCCAGAAAACTAAGACTTTTTTTTAATGTTTTTCTTCCTCCCCTAGAGAAATCTGGGGGAAAAAAAGTCCCATTTTCTGATTGTATACAAACACCTAGTGTTGATTAAAATAACTCCGTCAGCTCAACTCAGCAGGAAGAGTTTCTCCTGAAATTTACTGTGTCAAGTCACTTCTGAAATTTGCTCTGAGGGACTTTAGTTATAGTCAGGGCAAACAATTATATACACACACGATGACATCAAACCACCTTCTTCCCATAGCCTTTTACTTCACAGAAGAACAAGTACCACCTATTACAAACACACACACACACACACACACACACACACAAAACAAACCCCCACACAAACAACTTCCTGTGCTCTTTTAGCAAAAATTCTGTTGCAGAATAAAAATGAGTGAACCATAGAAACTTTCAGTTGGAATGGACCTTTTAAGGTCATCTAGTCCAACACCCCTGCAATGAGCAGGGACATCTTCAACTAGAACAGGTTGCTCAGAGCCCCATCCAAGCCTGACCTTGAATGTTTCCAGGGACAGGGCATCTACCACCTCTCTGGGAAACCTCTGCCAATGCTTCACTGTGAAAAATTTTTTCTTTCTACCTACTCTGAATCTACCCGCTTTTGGCTTAAAACCATTACTCCTTGTCCTGTCACAACAGGCCCTGCTAAAAAGCCTGTCTCCATCTTTCTTATAGGCCCCCTTTAAGTACTGGAAGGTTGCAATAAGGTCTCCCCAGAGCCTTCTCTTCTCCAGGCTGAACAACCCCAACTCTCTCCGCCTGTCCTCACAGGAGAGGTGTTCCAGCCCTCTGATCATTTTTCTGGCCCTCCTCTGGACCCTCTCCAACAGGTCCATGTCTTTCCTGTGCTGAGGGCTCCAGAGCTGGACGCAGGACTCCAGGTGGGGTCTCACCAGAGCGAAGCAGAGGGGCAGAATCACCTCGCTTGACCTGCTGGTCATGCTGCTTTGGATGCAGCCCAGGATGTGATTGGCCTTCTGGGCTGTGAGCACACATTGCTGGCTCATGTCCAGCCCTTCATCCACCAGTACCCCCAAGTCCTCGGCAGGGCTGCTCTCAATCCCTTCATCCCCCAGCCTGTATTGATATCAGGGGTTGCCCCAACCCAGGTGCAGGACCCTGCACTTGGCCTTGTTGAACCTCATGAGGTTCACACAGGCCCATTCCTCGAGCTTGTGCAGGTCCCTCTGGGTGGCATCCCGTCCCTCAGGTACATCAACTGCACCACTCAGCTTAGTGTCATCTGCAAACCTGATGAGGGGGCACTCGATCCCACTATGTCATTGATGGAGATATTAAAGAGTACTGGTCCCAATATGGACCCTTGTGTGACACTGCTCATAACTGATCTCCATCTGGATGTTGAGTTGTTGACCACTACCCTCTGGATGCGACCATCCAACCAATTCGTCATCCACTGAACAGTCTACCCACTGAATACACATCTCTCCAATTTAAAGAGAAGGATGTTGTGGGGGACCATGTCAAATGCCCAACAGAAGTCCCACATAGACAACATCCATAGCTTTTCCCTTGTCTACTGATGTGGTCACTCCATCATAGAAGGACACTAGGTTGGTCAGGCAGGACATGCCCTTGGTAAAGCCATGCTGGCTGTCTCATATTCCCTCCCTGCCCTCTATGTGCCTAGAACTTCTAGGAGGATCTGTTCCATGATCTTCCCAGGCACAGAGGTGAGACTGATGGATGGGTAGTTCCCAGGGTCCTTCTTGCTACCATTTTTAAAAATGGGTACAGTATTTCCCTTTTTCCAGTCTCCAGGGACTTCACCTGACTGCCAGGACTTTTCAGATATCACGGAGAGTGGCTTGGCATCTACATCAGCCAGTTCCTTCAGGACTCTGGGATGCATCTCATCAGGTCCCATAGACTTATGTATGTTCAGATTCCTCAGGTAGTCTCAAACCTGATCTTCTCTTACAGTGGGAGAGACTTTGCTCCGCTAGTCCCCACCTTGCAGTCCATCCCCTTGAGAGGTGTGGGAAGAGAGCTTGCCAGCTAAGACTGAGGCATAGAAGTCATCCAGCACCTCAGCCTTCTCCTTATCCATTGTTACCAGTCTGACAGTCTTCGTCATCAAGGGTAGTACGCTTTCTTTGACGTTCCTTTTCTGGCTGACATCCCTGTAGAAGCCGCCCTTATTATTCTTTGCATCCCTTGCCAAGTTCAGCTGCGGCTGCGCCTTCCTGGGGCCTTCCTGACCCCATCCCTACATAACCAGGCAGCATCCCTGTACTCTTCCCAGGATACCTGTCCCTGCTTCCACTGCCTGTGCATTTCCTTCTTGCCCTTCACTTTGCCCATTAGGTCTCCACTCAGCCATGGTGGTCTCTTGCCTTCCCTTCCTGATTTCTTTCTGATGCTATTAAATAAAACAGCTGTATATTACAAATAGTTAACTAAAACATACAACTCTACTTTTCTACTTCCCTTTCTCTGTTTTCGTACTAATCCCTCCAGCAAATAATTTAAACAGTTACATAAACCTTGAAAAATGCCTGGAGAATTTACAAAGCTGTCTAGCTTAATATGCCAGACACCAACATCCATTAGTGTGCCAAAGACACCTCTTGCCTGTCTTCACCAACCTCAAACTACCCTTGAAGTTTCCTAAATTGTCAGCCTACACTGTTTCCTCTGTTCCTTGAATACCAGCTCTCACTCCATAAATCATCAGTGACTGCTCAGGTTTCTGGAAAAGTATACGAAGTATGTACTGTAATCCCATTAACTTCATCTTACGAGAAAAGCTGTACAGACAGCTGCAAAAGGCAACAACAACAATCTGTCCAAAAATGCTGAGCACCTGCTTTCAACAAAGCGGTCAATTCTCTAGTAGTGTTGATTTCTACCAAATGTTGGGAAAATGCCAAATTATCTAGTCTGCAATTCAACAGCTGAATAAAGCTCTGAATGGAGCAGAATGGGACAGAATACACCTCTTGGAGATGCTTCAGGTTCTCTTTGGAGATAGATGGGCAACACATCTACTTTACACATTTAAATTTGAGGGCTTCTTTTTTTTGCAAACACTATTACTATTTATACATATCATGATAATGCCTAATGGTCTCAATTATGAATCATTATGCAACATGCTATATGACACATAATATGAACAAGAACTGCACTTTTCCATTGCTTGTGAACAGGACTACACCTGAACCTAAGGGTAATTCCGCAGCAAATTTTAGAAATCAAGAAATTGAGCCTGCAACAAGTTTTATGAGTTTCAATTGCAAACTCAACTAACTTCAGTTAAAAAAGAAAAAAAAAGAACTGTTTTATAATTAAATAAGTTTAAACAAAATCGCATCTGCAATCACACAGAAATGCTGCTCATATCACCATTGCTATTAATAAACAGGAATTTTTACTACATAAGGAAAGAAACACCAGGCAAAAAAATAAAATAAAAACCTTTTGATACTCCCACCACAACTCTAATAAGAAGTTCTGAAAAAACGTTTCTTTGTACATTCCAGCAGGCTTCTATAGCAAGTTCTGCTCATCACAAGGTTTTAGGCAGATTAAAAAAGCATATGCCAGACTCTTCTTACACATCCCCCTTCCAGTAAGGGAGAAAATTACTTACCACAAATAAGGCTCCTCCACTGGCATTGCACACTGCTGTTCTATGTAAATATCGGATTTGTCTTATCTACAAAGGAAATAAAGTAGATAGTATTAATAGTTAATAATTTCCATACTGCTAGAGACTGCTTTCAGAACCAGCTTGACTTCTATTCTAATTGTAAGCCATTAATTCTACTGACATCAATTTAATTAGATAAATTAAGTCAAGAAGAGAATATTAAGGGCTCTCCCATACTATTAGGGGAGCAATTCTCTTAACTCACCTTGACTATTGCAGACAACATAGAAGTTAAAGGATTTAACTTCAAACAGATAATACTCTGCTGCAGCTTAATCTAAATGCCTTAGATAGTAATTCTCATCAAACATTTAATGCAGAATTTTACAATGTTACTTTGTATTACATCCTTTAAAAAGTTTGCAGAAACTACCATTATTGATCTTCTTCTCTAGTAGGCATTTACATGCTTCTTCAGCTTTCCTCTAACTGAACAGTGAGATCAGGCGTAAGAGAACAAAGTTAAGACCCTGAAATATCAACAGAACCCAAGAGCCACATGCAAGTTGTGTTCAGCCATTCTCTGTAGTCTCTGTCTGGATCAGCCATGCAGAAACATACCAAGATCATGCTAGATTATGGCCAGTATTACTAAAATAATTTGATACTACCTTGTCATAAGCAAACATTCTACAAAAAATAATTTTATATCAATTTTATATTAATTTGTACATTGAACTCTAGACCAATTTTGAGAGTCTTAAAGTAAGAGAAGTATAGCATATTAAAAACCCCAAATCCCCCCTTAACCACTTAATGTCTGTTACTGTATAAAGTTTGTGGGAATTCAAGTGGATTAGCATCGAACTAGCAAAAATACAGGCATGAGGTCAGATCTGAAATCCAAGCCTAAGTACCAGGGAACTACAGCCCCTGCTCTTCCGTAAGAGCAACCTAGTCAGCTCAATCTTTTCAGCAGCAGATCATGTAGTTTCACCTGCAGTGTAGTTTCACATGATGGCTGTAGTCTCTCCCTGTCATATGATTAGTCCTTCCAGGAAGCACTGGATTTACTAGGCACTTGTGCGTATTATGTAGTATGCATCCATTTCCTCTTTGCTCTCCACTTCTGGCTCATCTGCAGCAGCCAGAAAAGCAATTCATCTCCTGCCATTCTGTCAGAGGCCAAAATGAACACTGGGATACATGGATAACAATATGGACTGCAGATCCTTCCCAAGCGCCACCTTTTCCAGGAGGCTCTCAGTCTATTGTCTTTATCAACTGACACGAAGCACATCAAATGGACTGCTCTGGCACACCAATTTGAGTGTTCTCAGTGCACCAGAGAACATGTAAAATTCAGACAAAAGATTAAAAGTGTAAGTACTGCATGCAAATGCAATGTAAATTCTGCAGACAATGCTGAAAAAAGCATATAAATAAGGATTTGATGCTCTGGTATAAATCCTACCAAATGCTAAGTAAATATAGCATATATGCAGTTTTGGCTCTGAAGGGACCACCACGACGTTATAATCTTCAGGTTTCTAATTGTAAGAGGCAGTCTCCTACCGAAAGATGCACTTCAGATGAAAACCCTTTATTCTAACCAAAGACACTTCATCGTTTCCGAGAACCAAAGCCTGTACATTTCAGACTTTAAGAAGAAATCGGACGAGACCCTATTTTCTGCACTAGCCTAAAGAATTTCTATTAGTGCAAAGAGTTGACTCAGGACTGAAAAACTAAGAGGCTTCCTTCCAATGGTTGGTCTTACACACATGGACAAGTCAGAAACTTTATTTCCACTTGGGAAGCTTCCCAATAAACCTATGATAAGCCCCAAGCAGCTACTGCTGGAGCCTTTTTCACCTGATGCAGGCAGCGCAACTCTAGAGCCGCTCAGGTAACGCCGGCAGGCCCTGGGGCCCCGTGGACAACGGAGAGACCCGCCAGCGACGCCCTTCCACCGGCTGTGCCGGGCCCTTCTTCCCCGAGGCCGTGCCCCGCCGCCTGCGAGGGCAGCAGCGACCTCCCACCCCCGTCCCCGCCGCGGCCTCCCTCCTCTCCCGCGGCCTCCTCCAGCCGACCGGGCGCCCTGTCCCGGCCGCCGGGGCGGGGACAGACGTGTCGCCTCCGCAGCGGCGGCCTCCCCCTTACCGAGCATGCAGCCGCAGCTCGCAGGGAAGCACACAGGAACATGGCGCCGACGGCAAAAGCGGCGACCCCCGCCTTCCCCCTTCCCTCTCCTTGAAGCCGACGCTCGCCCTCCGCGCAGCGGGCAAGGAGACCCCGCCCCGCGCATGCGCCGGCGATGCCCGGCTGCGCGCGCGCACCCGCCGGCCGGACGCAGGCCGCGGCGGGAGGGACGTTGGCTGAGGTCGCGCGTGTGCTGGCGCGCGGCTGGCCGTTAACCGTTCGCGGGTGGGTATTAGTGCGTGGCGGTTGGTGCCACCCCTTTTGATGTCCGCCCCTCCAACGTGAGCGGGCTGCCGCTCACTTTACTCCGCTAGCAGGTACCAGGACTGCCTGCTCTGGAAGGAGGAGTTAGCCAGACTGTCCCTCCTGCAGGTGTTGAATTCCTGTCCTGTCAGAAGGTTTGTGTCAAATAAACGGAAGCAAACTAGATCTGTATGAGAATCTTCAGTGGATTTTAACCTTTTGTGACATACGACAGTGTGAAAAAAACAAATCCCTTTGGAATCACAGAATCATTGAGGTTGGAAAAGACCTCTAAGATCATCAAGTCCAACCATCAACCCAACACCACCATGCCCACTAAACCATGTCCCAAAGTGCCACGTCCACATGTGTTTTGAACACCTCCAGTGATGGTGACTCCACCACCTCCCTGGGCAGCCTGTTCCAATGCTTGACCGCTCTTTCCGTGTCTGACATAACAAGTGTCTGTAACAAACGGGAAAATTGCAAAAACTGGTGAGGTTTTTTTGGTCCCCCATTTTCTTCCTTTCTACCCAGTTTTGTTGATCACGGTGTTTAATGTTTGAACTGCTTGCCTCCAGGTTTTGACCTCCCTTGATCAGAAAAAAACAAGACGAAACATTGGATTGTCTTCTTGGTTTTGGTAAATGTTCTCATTTTACAGTGTAATTCAGTCAATACAGTACAAATATTTGAACTGAAGAAAATCTAAGTAACAGGCTCTTTCTTGGATGCAACAGGTTGTTAGAAGCATCAGTCACAGGTCCATCCTTGTGTAGACCCTAATTGTTCGGGTCTTCTAATGAGGAATGCAAATGTATCTTTTTCCCTGTAAAATAAATTCAAATATTTCTAATAACAACAAAGAAGGAAGTATTTTATACCGATGAGTACTCAGCACTGCAGATTTGGAAAGCATCTGCTGATATTCCAACATCTCTCACCGTATCCTCCTGCTCTCCGAGGATGAATATACCCTGCACTCCCCACCCTCTTGTCTACGCTGGCTCTTAGTAGTGCAGCCTTATTAAATTCATGCACAGTGAAAACCTAGACACATATACTTTACTTTTGCAAAACTTGGGGTGATCTGCTAGTTGACACTGTATCAAGTAGTTTTAGTAAATCCATGATAAAACAAAAATTCAGTATTCCTAGCAGGAGTAGGGAAGTGATTGTGCCCCTGTACTTGGCACTGGTGAGGCCACACCTCGAATCCTGTGTTCAGTTTTGGGCCCCTCACTACAAGGAGGACATTGAGTTGCTGGAGTGTGTTCAGGGAAGGGCAACAAAGCTGGTGAGGGGTCTGGAGCACAAGTCTTACGAGGAGCAGCTGAGAGAACTCGGGTTGTTTAGTCTGGAGAAGAGAAGGCTGAGGGGAGACCTTATCACCCTCTACAACTACATGAAAGCAGGTTGTAGCGAAGTGAGTGTCAGTCTCTCCTCCCACGTAGCAAGTGATAGGACAAGAGGAAATGGCCTCAAGTTGCATCGGGGAGGTTTTGATTGGATATTAGGAAAAATTTCTTCACTGAGAGAGTGGTCAAGCATTGGAACAGGCTGTCCAGTGAGGTGGTGGAGTTACCATCCCTGGAGGTGTTCAAAAAACATGTAGACGTGGCACTTTGGAACATCGTTTAGTGGGCATGGTGGTGTTGGGTTGATGGTTGGACTTGATGATCTTGAAGGTCTTTTCCAACCTTAATGATTCTATGATTCTACTTCATCCATAATGTTAACTCATTTTTCATCTGCTTGCTTATGCTGGACAACTCTTTTAAACTTCATACAAACGTTCAAAAATGCAGGATAAACTACACTAGAGCACACTGATTTTTTTTTTGTTTTAAAGCTTTCATGACCACATTATGGATTTGTACTGATAAATGATCCATCAGGGCACTGTGTCAGGACAAAAGGCTGGGTTAGACAGAGCCACAGTGGCTCTGCCTATGTAATCACACCTGTAAAGAAACCTGTGTTTCTTCATGGTGAGACAAGAGCCCCAGCACATCTCAACAGATAGCTCTAGACAAAACCCAAAACACTAAGCAATGCACATATTAGAACAATTTAAGATACTACTTTTTCAGAGAATTGTGTATATACATACAGACATACACATATGTGTATGTATGTGCACATATATATTTGGCAACTGTTACTTTATTTAATGTCCTTTTAACAGAGCTAGAATGTGGTACTGGTGGTATTAGCTCTCTGGTTAGATTACTGCCTTTTACATGTAAGTTTACTGTAGCCAGTGGTTGTCTCCTTGCTCCTTATTCTTCATTTCCTCAATGCCAAGAGCTACTATCAGTATTTTTAAGTGCTGCTACCAGTATCTGATATTTTCACTGATTTTTTTTCACTAATTATTGAGTCACTTATAAGCCTCATTTCTGTACTTGTATAGTACCCTGAGATGAATTCTTAAAACACTTAAAAGCAAAGCAAGAATAATGCTGCAGTGATGTTCAAGCACAGATTACAGATTCCATTGCTAAGCCAAGCTTTTACATCCTGTTGAGAATCTGCCCTAGGCACACAGTCCAAGAATAGCAAAGGCCATGTATGATTAGATTCAGGGACTGTTCCTGTGAAGGTAAATGAATAAACATTCATTTTTATGCTATAAAATATATAATCACAGTAATTTATTAATCATACGTTAGCCCAATAGGCATTTTTCAGTTGGGCTTCATAAATGTGTTACTGGACAAGGAAAAAAAAAGCATTTGGAGGCATTTGTAATTTAAACGCAGTCTATTTATGAGATGACAATACTGAAAAACCAGCGTGGCCTTGAACAGGAGCCCAGTATTGGCAGTGATCTGCAGACTTGCCCACTGCTTTGTGCGTTCTGCCTTCCACAGGCACCCAGCTGAAGCGCCCAACTCCTGCCCACGCAGGGCCCCGTGCTGCAGCATGAAGCGTGTGCTCACACCACCAGTGACACCCAAGAGGGTCTTCTACAGACCGCAATGATTTCAGGCAACTCCTTTTCCCATGTGACCCATCAATAAGGGAAGCTGCATTAAGGAGAACAAGACTCCCTGTGTTTACTCTTCTGACAAGGATCTGGAAAGGCAGCAGATGACATGCCTGCGTTTCCAATAGGGCAGGTGTGGAAGGACGAGTGAGAAACATCCAGACCACCTCTTTCTGTAACCTCGGTCCCTGTCCCCAGCAGCCTTACAAGCTCTAATTGCATGGGCGAGTAAGGTAGAGATGGAGAATACTATTGTTTTCTCCACATGTAGGCTGTGTATTCTTCTTGCAATCAAATAATTATTTACTGTGTCATTGGATTTCTTTGTTAGTATGCGTTATGCCAAATAATTGCTTTCAGGCTTTTGTTGTAAATGGAAATATACTAGGGATATTTAATGACTGTTACATTACTCTCCATCTCAAAATACAAAAGTAAACAAATTGGCTTTCATTAATCTCCAATCCATTATTCATGTACAGGCATTTGCTGTGTGTTTTCTGTATATATAGCCATGGCAGTACAAGTAATATCAACCAGTCGTACTTGAAAACATTCAATTTCAATTATTTTATGATACATGCTCTAACATTAAATAACATATATAGTAAGTAATTGGCAGTGTAGGGACTGTGAGTGTTGGCAAGCCATTTGAAAAGATTCTTCTGAGAACAAGTCATCTGGAGAGAACATAAATACTGTCAAATGGTATCACAGCCTCTCACAGGCTTCAATCAGTTCTGCTGTCAACTATGTAAAAAAGAAAAAGGAAAAGGCTGTTAAGATCTTCTAAAACCTCAGCATTATACATTAGTATGTTCATAGTTACACCAGCACAGTGATCTATTTCAAGAAGTGTGAAAGCACAGGGCACAAACAGAAGAGATTATATTAAAGAATTAAGACCTAAAAACATTGGAAAACAGAACATTCTCAGCTGCAATCTTCCCACTGCAACACGGTACAGAAAACTGGATTATATACCCAGGAGTGTTTCGGATGAAAAAGTGCTGTTACTCTTGTGATAGATTACATTTAATTAATCAAAAAATTATACGTACTACAGAGCAGAATTAGTGTAAGGTACGATCTGAGACCCATTTCTGTAAGCAAAGTAGAGACAAAGCAGGCAATGAACTCCCTGCTCGTTTAGCACGCTCACCTGAGAACTGTAAGTATTAAAATGGATATTTATTAGCATCACAGAAGGAACTCTTCCAACAAAAGGTGACTGCATGGGTAGTGTTGAGATTGTACATGGAACCACTCCTGCAGGACGTTTTTCTTTAGAGAAATAACTGCAGTAGGATAGAGACTGGAAGTAAAATGAGAAGGCACATGGAACATGGGAAAAAACCCAACCCACAATTACCTAGCCACAACGCTGAATAACAATTAAGAACCAAACTGGAAATGAACAGCAGGGAACACTGCTGTAGGGGGAGGCTGGCTGGGATGATAATAATCTTTACTATACCAGTGAAACCTGGAAGGTCTAGTAGGTGTTACAGCATCTGAAAAGATACTTCTAAAGAAGGAGCATGACACTGCCACCAGGTAACTGGCCATAACCTCTGTGCTGGTGGAAAGTGGTCTGGCTCCGCTGAAGGAGAGAGAACTGACCTGATTGTCCTCAACCGAGGTCCAGGCCTACTGCTTTCTGAAATATGAGCTTTCCCAGCCCATTGTACACAACAAATATATTTCGGTTCTTTTGTTGATGATGGCTTTGCCTCCATGGCTTGAGTACTAGAGATGGTAAAGTTGCATCTCTGTTCTACAGTTTGCTTGACGCAAATGGTAGCAGTACCAGAAAATGATGGAGAATGACAATGAAAGCAGGCTCAGGCCGTATTGTGTACCTAATGCAGACAAAACGCTTGTAACCTTGGCATCCTTTATACAACACCCACTGAATGAATGAGAGGAAGTTTTGCATTAGCTGTGGAGACACGAACTCAGTAAAAAAATATTGATACATGGTTTAGCCAGTTATTTTGGTTTATATCATGAAGGTTGACATATATTTAAATAGAGGAGTAATCTGTGCCTAAATTCAAAGATGACTTGTTGGCATTCCTTCATGATACAGTCTGTTCTCTATACAGACGGCATTACAGATTAGTGAAACATGATATGTTTTTTCTTTACCATGTCCTTCTTTTACAACACACTGCACTTTATTCAACAATACATTGCTTATGTTACTAGATGTTGCTTTAGTGTTACTGAGGACTAACGAGCAAGCCTAAAGAGTAATATGAAACATTTTTCCACTGATGGAATAAAGGATGATAAAAAATGTCTTAATGGTGTTTACTATTTCCACAAAGGCATTGTACAATTTTATAAGTCCCTTGATTAGATTTGTACTTTCTACAAATGCGGTTGTCTTAATATGCTGTAGCAGTATAATTTCACCTTTATGTGGAAGTACATATCGTATTACATATGAAAGTGGAAAGGCACTTAACGTTTAGAAAAGATATTGATTTAAACTGTCCTTACTTCTACTACTCACATTATTTAATAGCAACTTAAACACGTCCATATGGATAGATATTTGTGTGGGGAATGAAATAATCTTAGTTGGTATGAAACTAATAACTTTGTTATCCAAAGATGAAGACCTCTTTCAGAATGTGATTCGGAATTATTATATCCATTTTATGGATAGGAAAAAAGTGGCAAAGGTGTACTGACCAGTGGTCAGTCACAAGAAGTTACCGAGAGCTGGAAAAGAACACAAGTCCACTGACCTATAACCTGGCTTCCTATTCCATGGACCATGTTTTTCCCCTAGTCTGAGAGAAATTCCATATTGGGACCAGCACTGTTTAGTATCTTCATCAATGACACAGACAGTGGGATCGAGGGCACCCTCAGCAAGTTTGCAGACTACACCAAGCTGAGTGGTGCGGTTGACACGCCTGAGGGACAGGATGCCATCCAGAGGGACCTGGACAAGCTCAAAGAATGGGCCTGTGTGAACTTCATGAGGCTCAACAAGGCCAAGGGCAGGGTCCTGCACCTGGGTTGGGGCAACCCCCAGTATCAATACAGGCTGGGGGATGAAGGGATTGAGAGCAGCCCTGCTGAGAAGGGGGGGTACTGGTAGATGAAAGTTGGACATGAGCCGGCAATGTACGCTCACAGCCCAGAAGGCCAACCACATCCTGGGCTGCATCCAAAGCCGGGTGGCCAGCAGGTTGAGGGAGGGGATTCTGCCCCTCTACTCCGCTCTGGTGAGACCCCACCTGGAGTCCTGCGTCCAGCTCTGGAGCCCTCAGCACAGGAAAGACATGGACCTGTTGGAGAGGGTCCAGAGGAGGCCACCAAAATGATCAGAGGGGTGGAACACCTCTCCTGTGAGGACAGGCGGAGAGAGTTGGGGTTGTCCAGTCTGGAGAAGAGAAGGCTCCAGGCAGACCTTATTGCAACCTTCCAGTACTTAAAGGGGGCTTCTAAGAAAGATGGGGACAGACTTTTTAGCAGGGCCTGTTGTGACAGGACAAGAGGTAATGGTTTTAAACTAAAAGCGGGTAGATTTAGACGAGATAGAAGGAAAAAATTTTTCACAGTGAAACACTGGCAGAGGTTTCCCAGAGAGGTGGTAGATGCCCCATCCCTGGCAACATTCAAGGTCAGGTTGGACGGGGCTCTGAGCAACCTGCTCTAGTTGAAGATGTCCCTGCTCACTGCAGGGGTGTTGGACTAGATGGACTTTAAAGGTCCCTTCCAACCCAAACTGTTCTATGATTCTATGATGATTCTATGATCAGGCATTCATAATCCCTGGTTTGCAGCATGGGAAGGGCACTAGGAACAAATTCTTGTCTAACTATTAATAGAGAGGGATGAGGAGATAAATGCATTCACCCACTTAGCATCAGACACTTAAATGCCTAGGACAGGAACGTGCACTCCTTCTGTATTTAACTGACTCTCTCCCAGCTATGTACAGAGCATGAAGAGCTACTTTCCTAACTGTCTTAAGTCAGGTACCAAAAGACTTAAGGAAGAACAGCTTCCAAAGAGTCTACACAATTTAATTTTACTTCTCACATTGCTTCTATATTCAGGCTAAATATTAATTTAAGCTTGAGAATGTTTTGATGTGTAAATAAACTGCTGTAAGAGACACTGCTGCTCTCTTGAACAAGGCTATGAAAGGCTGGTGTGACTTCCATTGGCATCTCCTGACTTTCCTCATGTTAATCATCTGTGAAGTTCAAACACCATTCAAAAAAGGGATCAGTGTCTTTTTGCAGGAGCTTTGAACTTTCTTTATTCAAAAGGGCAGCTAGAATTATAATTAGGTACGACTAGTCTTCATTATTTAGCTCATTTATTATGTATGTCTTCCTCCCACAGTGCCTGTGAACTTCAAATTTTGTGCTAGCAGAGATGGGAGTCTGAATGTTTCTCTGCTTGCTTTCACAAGCTCCAAGTAACGCAGCAGTCCCTGTGACGTGGCCCTTGATTCATAAGCTGGGCTTCAGGGTGTTGACCAAACACAACCAGTAGTGTTGCAGCCTCTAGCAACCCAAGCAAAAAATGTACCAATGCTCTCTACCTTTCAGCAGATATGAACCCCCTCTCTACACAGTTACTACCTGAATGTACTGTAATTCTTGTCACTCCCTCACCGCAGTCTCTCCCCACCTCATGCTGCGTAAATTATTTTGTTGACATTTTGTGGCTTATTGTATTACCAAGTTCTGCAGGTCTTCTGGGGGGGTTGGAAGAAAGGCAACTGTAATTTTCAGTGGAGATAAATGCAGGATGGACATAATGGCATGGAGCTTTACATTGTTTTCTTTTTAGCTCCTGATGGTCAGTGTGTTACTGGCTTTTTAGAAAGATCATGCATGACCAAAATGGTGACAACTTTAGTAACAACTTGTGTTGCCTTGTCATACTCTTTAAGAACAAGTTTCCTTTTTTACCGCAGTACACAGCTTTCATCCTTCTGGGATACCTTCCTCCCTGAGTCCTTATCTGTGAAGGATTAGCAGATGGGAAGGCAAGAACTTGAGAACAGCCTGGTAGGTATTGAGTGGGTGAGGTTAAAGTGGAATATAGCAGAATTGCTACAGTAGATTTGAAATTTCTGCAGCGCTTTTTTTGTTCCATTCTAAAGAGAATAAATAAAGGTTTGGACTACAAGTTCCTTTAGAAGGAGGGCAGTGCAGAAAAGGAAAACCAGTGACCTACTTAAAAAGAAATTAAAATGCATTAAACCTCGTGGGGTTTAGGTTGCAAAAACCCCTAATAATGAAAAAATGCAACACAACGAACGTGTGCATGAAAGGAGACAACAGCTTAATTTCTTCCCTGAGGGCAAGAAATTTCTACCAGGAAAGAATTTGACTTCTGGTCAAATTATTTTTTTGCAGGTGGTATTATTATGCAGTTTAAAGGGACATTTCTACTTTGCCTAGTAAGGCTTTTAGGGTACTGACTTTCTAATGAGTTAGTATCTTGTCTGAAAACAAATGCTTCTCACCCTGTCAGGTATCCTCTGGCACAAATACGTTTCTGCCATCCTTGTCTATTATCCTCTCTATTATAACAGTTATACTGTATTTCAGTAACTTTTTTTTCCCCCCTTTTATTTTTTTGCCCCTGACTATTACATAAACACCATCCTGGATGACCAGAAGCTGTCCTTTGTCTGTTAATCTTTGATCTGTTCATCTTGGATGGTCCTTCCAGGACTCAATACTTTTGTTGGCATAGCTCTCGCTATCACCAGGTCATATCAGCCTTTCCCTTGCATCAAAGTGGATCCCCAGGGAAGGAGTCTATTTTACCTAAAGTAAATCAAAATATGCAGACCTAGTCAGAGCTACCTCCATAACTCTATGGATAATAATTACAAGCACAGGAAGTACATTTGTCTTATATCCAAAGCTTTGAGAGTAATTAAGTCTTTTGGGAACAAACAGGCTGATCTGATATCTTTGTGGATTATTAGGATCCAGCTGTTCCACACTTTGATACCTGTGGTGAAACAGATTGCTGCCAAGTTGACGGGGGCATGCTGGTGCACAGGTCCTGCTTACAACACGAGAGCCTCCCACGGGTGTCCTCCCTGCACACTCACACCGTTCCAGGACCCAGCACCAAGCCTGGGTGCCAGCAGCATGACTGCACCAGAGTCTGGGCCAGTCTTTCACCATCAAAGCTAACACAATGATTCATGATTGCTACACTGGAACAGGAGACAGAGGAGCCATATACCCAGGCCTAAAAACATATATACCCTTACCCATCTGCAACTTGCTATTTCTGCCAGCATAGGTGCTGAGGTTTCAAATGTCTCATTTTTTTCCTCTTCTGACCATGTTCCTAAGGACTTAACCTTGTCCTCTTTTTCAGTTTCTGATGCCCACTCATCACACTATCTTTAATCGTGTTCAGCCTGCTACTCATTCTTCTTTCGTTTATCCTCTTCACACATCCAGGCATTACTTAACCTCTGCCATCTTAATCAAAATAGTGCCCTTGAACTCATCTACCTTTTCTGCTTATTGCCACATCATCCTTTCTCTTTTCACCTCTCAGCGTACTTAACAAACAGTTCACAATTGCTATCTGGGGTTTCATCAAAAAAAAATACTTTAATGCAGCTTCTGCCCTTGTACTTTGATGACACCTAAGTCTATTATTTATTTCAGTAACTGTCACATTCTTTTTTCTCTCCTGAGTAAATGTCTTAGTGATTTCAAGCCTTCCCCTTTCACAGCCATTCAGAATATTGCTGCAAATACTGTTTCCCCAAATTTGGCCACAGAATAAGGGAAAGGTCTGACTTTTCTTTATTATCCAAAGGCTTGTTCTCACTTTCAAGGCCTCTCCCTCCTTATAAAGCCACATTAGTAATATTTTTTATTTCTTCTGTTCAGTCCCCATAATTATTTTGATTCAACTGTACAACAGCTATTTCTGTGACAGAAACTGGGTGACAACAGGAACTATGGGACCAACAAACACACCAGGAATCACCTTGCAGTATAGACCCTGCCTGACAAAATCCATGGTCCGATCTGCACTACACTGCTAACTGTCACTCCCCGAAGGTAAACAAGGACATACCTTGGCACTAACTCATCAACAGAAATGCCTGTCTCTGCTGCAGGTGCTGTTGTACAGAAGAATGCTCTCTCCATCCCAGACGTTATCCTCATACAGAGTGAAAAGAGATTGTCTGGTTTGGCATTGCCAGCTCATGTTTGGCATTAATTCAGCCACCTGGGCTGCGGGATGGTGAGCTATGCACCAAAACCAAACACGTGGGAGCTCCTGGTCTGGCCCATGTGCAGGTCTGGTGCTGTCAAGGCAGTGGTTCTGTGGAAACCTTCCTCTTCCATTACACTACGATGCCTGTCTGCATTGCCCACTTGTTTCATCCTCTCCCTGTGCTGCCCACTGTACTGGGGAGAAATTTCTTATATGTATGAATATCTAAAATAACATTTCAATTCCATGTTAAAGTTCTTCACTCCGATACCTAAAAAACTCACAGAATCACAGAATCATTAAGGTTGGAAAAGACCTTTAAGATCATCAAGTCCAACCATCAACCCAACACCACCATGCCCACTAAACCATATCCTGAAGTGCCACGTCTACACGTTTTTTGAACACCTCCAGGGATGGTGACTCCACCACCTCCCTGGGCAGCCTGTTCCAATGCTTGACCACTCTCTCGGTGAAGAAATTTTTCCTAATATCTAGTCTAAACCTCCCCTGGCGCAACTTGAGGCCATTTCTTCTCATCCTATCGCTAGTTACTTGGGAGAAGAGACCAACACCCACCTCACCACAACCCCCTTTCATGTAGTTGTAGAGAGTGATAAGCTCTCCCCTCAGCCTCCTCTTCTCCAGACTAAACAACTCCAGTTCCCTCAGTCGTTCCTCATAAGACTTGTTCTCCAGACCCCTCACCAGCTTTGTTGCCCTTCTCAAGACAACAGTTAAGACTGCTGGAAAAGATGCCAGTCATGCTGATGGTATCATTTGTTGTGTTGTTTGTTTGACAGTGTTGTGTCATTTCCTTGCGCTTCTCCATCCGCCCCATAAGTATTTCTGTCCTCTCCTGTTTAATGCTTTGATTTAACCTCCTGGAGACAAGGATAGGACATAAGAGGGGCTTTACTCAGAGGAACTATTCCAGTGACAAAACTAGTTCTAACACTTGTCCTTGCAGAAAAAGAGCTATATTGGAAATTACTGTAAAGACTTGAGTGGAAGAGTGGTGTAAATGAAAAGGGAACCAAATCCCAGTCCTGTTGCAGATTCATCTTCTCTCACAGTTTCTCATCCATTTGTGGTGTGGATGATTCTAAACTGTCAAATGTAATATTTATAATCTCAAAATCTGCTCAAATCAGTCATAGATGTTCAGTGCTTAGAATGTTGTCTTTCCTATTTTGCGTGTTCTAACTGTAATTGGTGTTAAGTTATTCCTATTTATTCTGGAAATACAAAATGTGTTACTTTGCTCTTAATCTGCACAGACTGAAACCATCTGCTGTGGTTCACAGTTGAGGAATAAGAGATTATAAATTCTGTCCAGTATTTATATCCAGCCCTCATTAAACAAGTAATCATTGCTGCTACCATGTTGTAAGTCAGAGAAGTGTACAGTTATAATCTTACATTTAAGCACATGGATGACCCATTCCCTTTTTAAAAAAAGCAACAACATTTAAATACGCATTCATCTTTTGCTTCTACCTGATGGTGAGAAGGCAGCTTTTAGTGGCTCAGGTAGAGGGGGAGTGGAGGTTGTTCTCAGGTGAGTCTGTGAGACTAACTCCAGGCTGAGTAAAAGGTGATTTGACAAAAGAATGAAAACCATGTTGTACTCAGTTGCGGGATCAGCTAGTTTGCCTCCAGAATGGCAGGAAGCAAGAGTCAGTAGGCATAGCTGTGCAGTGAGATGACTTGTTTGTGAAATATATTTTGTTTATATTGTACCCAGATATACTACAAGCCTGCTTGAGTTAGAGCAGAAACATCAGGCATCCTGTTTGCCTTGCTCCCAGACATACTACAAGACTGATTTAGGGTAGGAAGTGCAATAATGTGTAATATCTCTTTGCTTCGTGTAGTTGCACAAAAATAGTAGAGCTAAGATAACTGTACCCAATCTGCAAAAACTTGAAGGAATCAGATGGCCAGAATGCAATATGCAAACAGGTAGCACCCACCCGAAGAGGCTGGACTGGACCTGCATGCAGAAGAGTGTAAAATCTTTCTGACAAGCCAGAACAGAGTGGTTACGACGTAGGGAAAGAGGAGGTAAACCTTTGAATCAGACTGGTCTTGATCCATGGAAAGCCATGTGTAAACACAAGTGATACACAGTGGAGCTTGGGGAAGGGACAATATGCCCCCTTTGGTTCTGGCTTCCCCTGCTGTAGAGCTCTCAAACTCAGCCACCCCACCCTTGGAAGCTAATTATCATCAAATGATGTAGCCATCAGAAACCACAATGCACCATCAGTCTCACAGTATTGTAGATCTAAGGCTTCATGTTTAAGTCTGTACATTTAATTAATGCTTGATTTTGGGTTGTTAACAGATGTTTTGCCTAAAAGCTGAGCATAAATAGAAGCCTGCTTGAATTACTGACTGGCTCATCCTCTCAGAACTCTCCCATTACAGTGGTCCCCAGGCCCCAGCTGCAACAGTTGGCGAAAAGCAGTTTCTGCTACCCACACCAGTTTACCAGGCTTCGCAGGGCCTGAAAATGAAACTCCTGCCGGGAGGAGTAATACTACACAGAAGCTGAGGACAGGAACAGGATATTTGTGAATCCAATGAACCAGGTCTCCTGTGCATGTAGATACTGGAGTGCTTTTAATCCATGCATTGGATGTGACGTATTTTCATTGAGTTTGGATATTCGAAGTATATAGATAGAATTGTATCCCACACTTTACCCATGCCCACTGTCTGTCATCCTCTGGCAATCAAAATACTGATCCAGCTAAATTACACCAGATGTGAGTTTGGTCCTGTCTGATTGGTACGTAGATTTTGCTTCTGTCCTAAACAAATTAGAGAACGAAATAAGAGCAGCAAGGCTAAATGTGTTAGAGCAGATTTGAATCCTTATTTAGCTTTTTTCCATGATGCAAGTCTTCAGCTCACTATCTACCCTTATGTCTCCTAGAACATATTTTGAATGATGATGATGCAGTCTTTCTGGAACTGTTTACTTAATTTATTTGTTATATTTGCACAACATTTTACAAACAAGATAGGTCAAATTTTTTCCTGTTGACATAATTCAACAGGCTTCACTTAGGTTTGGCTGGAAGGAATTTGATCCAGTTAGTTTTGTTTACAGATTTACTCAAAATTAGGAAATGCTTTTAAACTCCAGGTCTGCACCTCGCTTTCTAGTTGACCTTAGGACTGGAAAATGCCAAAGCCCATTTTTTGCTTGTGAAAAATGCCACTTATGAATAAAATGTAGGAAACTTCCAGCTCCTTATCTTGAGATTTTTATTGTGTTTTCTGTCTGAAATCTTTCAACCACCAATCTTTCCACTGTTTTCCAAGCAAAAGTTCTTTTTCCCATCCTTCTAAGAGAGCAGGTTTCCCCATAATTACCCTGGTCTGACTTAAAGACGAAGCAATACACTAAGATCTAAGCTGTTGAAAGGAGGAACCACAGAGCTTCTTGATGGATTCAATCTACAGTTGGTTTAAAGAGACTGAACCTTTAGCTGTCTTTAAATATACAACATGTATTTCGTGTCATAGAAAAGGTTTTAGCAGAAGGGGATGATAGAAGGCAGCTTTGTGACCCTTTGAGTGCCCCAGAGAGATTTAAACAGTGTAAGTTACAGACAGAGCTCCTCAGTCAAAGACACCGTCGGAACTGGGTAGGTGTAAAACTATCTTAACGTCTGAAGATCATGTAAGATGATTTAAGCACAGCACAGAATCTCACCTCGGTGCTTTACTTCCCATATGTCATTATGAATATAACACTTCTCCCTCAAACTGGAAAGGCCTGAGATAATGAGCTTTATCCTCACAACATCTTTATGCCTGGATAAATATTATGCTAATTTGGTTCTAAAGGTCTTAGCCTTTATAGCTGAATCTTATAGCTGCGGCAATCACCTCACTTCAGAGAAGATATGAAAAACAATTTCAGCTCCTTTTGTCATATATGGTGCAAATAGCAAATAGCAAAAAGCCTGTTTGGTTGGGCAGCCCTTCTATCTGACTTAAAAGTGTGAAACTTGTCTCCTTGTGTGTAATACTGCAGCATCATACTTGCATCCAGCAATACTCTTTTGATTTAAAACAAACAAAAAGAGATACCTTTTCAAGTAATGCATACTTAAATGTGGAACTTACTGCCATGCAGAGTGATCAATGCCAAACCGTATGCATGTTGAGAAAATGGAAATAGGACAAATCCATTTAAAAAACAAAACAAAACCACCTAAGGCTGCTAAGCACAAATATCACCTCTGGGCTGGCAAGTGCCTGAGCTTCAGGCTGTTAGGAACTGGAGGAATTTGCCATCAGTATTTGTTTGCCCTACTACAACGTGCCCCATGCTCTTCTATTGGCCACTGCTGGACTGGATGGGTCTTCAGTGTGACCTCTTGCAGCCACTTGAATGTTCATACATTACAGTTTTTAACATACAAGTGCAAAACAGAGGCCTATGCTGATACGACGTTTTCGCAGGCAAAATCATAAACACTAAGTGCCAATAAGGATTTTTTTCAGATGTTCAGTTTCACTTCAAACAACACAAGAGGTAAAATTTTTAAAGCCTTAAGGTTAGTATTTGTTAAAAGACTGGGTTTAAGTCCTGAAGAATGCACATATGCTTGAAAGGCTGGCGTTTGTGAGACTGCACTATTATGCGCTAACAGGTATTACTCTTCTTACAAATCTTGCCTTTCTTTGTTTCTTTATGGTGAACACTACTACATTAGAGCTTCCTTGTGAAGGTTTGGCAGATCGATTTAGTCTGACTTGTTATCGTGAAACAAAAAGATAAAGCAAAGGGCAGGCTTTAATATGACAGATGGATAGTCACTGAGCAAACTGCTAATCTCTGCTAGAGTCGATACCTTGCTTTGCCACAGATTCTGTCTCCATCTTGTGATTCTTTTGCATTGCAACAAAAAGAAGCGCAGTGCTGTGCTTGTGAATTTTAAAGGCCAACCTGACAGAAAACATACTGCTGAAATTCAGAATATTCTGAGGAGTGGCTGCAACTATGCTGGCAGCATCCTGCAACCTTTTTGGTGAAGGCAGCCGGTTGTGGGGCCGCTGCGGGACGGATGGCAATCCTGCTCCAGCCGTGTTGCTGCATGCCGTTCAGCGGGCTGATGCGTCCGCAGCTCAGGGTGGCAAGATGCCTGCCGCCTTTGAGTGGACCAGGCAAGATCTGAGCTGGTGCCTTAGCTGAAACCCATCCTCAGCCTTAGTTTAACTGGAGCTATTGCAGTGTGTCTGAAGGTGAGGAACGAGCACTGGTTTTATGTAGCTGTGGGGTAACAACATCTCCAGCTACTGCTGTTTTCTAAGTAAACGTGATCCTTTACACTTCAGAGCTGTGGAGAAAGAACTAGCCCTATATAAATACCTACAGAGTCAAAACATATGGAACACGTCTCCTATGAGGACAGGCTGAGACAGCTGGGGTTGTTCAGCTGGGAGAGGAGAAGGTTCCGGGAAGACTTTATTGCAGCCTTCCAGTACTTAAAGGGAGCTTCTAAGAAAGATGGGGACAGACTTTTTAGCAGGGCCTGTTGCCATAGGACAAGGGTTAATGGCTTTAAACTAAAAGACGGCAGATTTAGACTAGATAGAAGGAAGAAATTTTTGTCAATGAGGGTGGTGAAACACTGGCACAGGTTGTCCAGAGAGGTGGTAGATGCCCCATCCCTGGCAACATTCAAGGTCAGGTTGGACGGGGCTCTGAGCAACCTGATCTAGTTGAAGATGTCCCTGCTCATTGCAGGGGGGTTGGACTAGATGGCCTTTAAAGGTCCCTTCCAACCCAAACTGTTCTATGATTCTATTTGGGGTTGGTAGAGCCAACTTCAGTGATATTTGGATAGTGGTGTTTTTCATAAGATTGGCAACCAGGTGGCAGGCACCACTAGGTTTGTTATATAAGCATGCATACACAATTTTAGGAAATAAATGGCAGCATAAAGTACTAGTCAAAGGGTTCATCAACATGAATTTGAGAAGACTACTCAGAGTAAGTGTGTGTGTTATGCCCATCATCCTAAATGAAAGTCATGGTATGTTGCATGGTATTCTGTTATGTATGTGCTGTATACATACTATAGGATGAAAATCCAGTTTCTGTGAATTTGTAAGGGTCCTAGTTAAACAACTGAAGATTACTTATTTTAATCTGAAATATACTGAATAGAGTGTCTGGTAGCTGGTACTCTGCAAAAATTTTGTTTGCATTCATCTGTGATTTTCTTCAGTGATTTCTACTTTTGGATTCATCATGGCATTGGATACACCCATTTTAAACTACTGGCAATAAAGTCTTTCCACCTTAACCATTGTAGCATAAAGACTCCAGACATGTGTAAGAGATACTGTTTGTATATTCTAAATAAAAAAAAGCATGGTGGAGTAGATAATTCTGTTGTATAGTATGCCTTTTATTATATACATCTATATTTTCATTAGGTAGCTACTAAGTTAAATACTAGAAAGAACCTAAAAGTCAAATATTAGGAAGAAAGGACTGCATAGGCTTTTTTTCTTAACTGTGCCATGTTCTAGATTGCAATGCTTAATAGCTAAAAGAATCACACTTCTGAGCCGTGGAGGCTAGGTCTTTCCCTTCTCAAGAATGTATCACTGAAGCATGACATGCACCAAATCAGAAACTGGTGAACAATGCTGGTGTTCTGAAGAAGGCACTTAAACTCCCAAACTCCCAAAGCATTTTCAATGCCAGAAGGGAGACGTTCTTTTACCACCCAGTCAATAGATGGCACTGCTCTCTCCCGCTTGGAGAGGTGCTCTGCGAAGGGCCTCCTTTCAGCTGGGTAAGGCTGTCCCTTTCTCTGCGTTTAGGAAAGGTTGGTAAAAGGTGGGAATTGTCCCAGTGCAAAAATCCACCTCTATAAATTTTAAGTCATGTCTTGATATGCAAAACACATGCCTGCAGTAGACAATGTACAGTTTTTCCAAGCTACAGAACATATGACACAGAAGGAGGATGGTGACTAGGGCAATAATGTTGTCCTTCGCAAATCTGAAATACATCTTGGAAAATCTTTGTTTATAAAATTATCCTCTGATGACAATATGCAAGATAAAATGGAACAGGCACCAGATACTCTTCACTTGACCCTGTGGCTCCCTTCTTTGTCAGAATAATTTGCATTATTTTGAATGGTTCCTTTCATTAAAAACACTGTAAAAATTAAGGGCTATTCACACAGGTTAAATTTAGCCAGAGAAATTAACCTCCTGTTGCTTATCCTATAGCCAATGGAATGAGATAAATTCTGCAATCCAGAACAGCTGAAATATTGTGCAAAGGAACTGACTATAAAAGAAACTCCGGGAAATTAATGCCCTAGGAAAGAGCTAAGAATATCACTGACTATTATGACCAAACTTCATAACTTCAAAGACAAATATATGCACATTGCTCTGACCCTTCAGAGCTCTGGCAAGAGATTTTTCTGCTTAGGAAGAACTTTGAGCAAAGTGTAAGCTGATGTATAAACTTGTCCGCTTAAGGAAGTATGGCGCTTCAAATATACACCTATTTGCAAAGCATATTCTTTACCTGTTGCCTCCTTGTGACCAGGAAGATAATTCACAGCAGTTCTTTGAGAAAAGCATGCACTTCTTTA
Source organism: Phaethon aethereus (assembly GCF_964289735.1). NCBI lineage: Eukaryota > Metazoa > Chordata > Aves > Phaethontiformes > Phaethontidae > Phaethon > Phaethon aethereus. The sequence continues at coordinate 58,182,371 of NC_138582.1, read as the reverse complement.
CACCGCTTTTCCAACAAAATGGCTATCTGAGATTTTATGGGACAATTCCACTTTGGCTGGAGGGTCCCTGCAACAAATGCTGCCTGAAACAATCCAACACGCCTTTGGAGATTCAGGGAGTGCAATGACACTGCAATGTTTTGGGCCAGAATATGGTGTTTGGGTGTCTTGCTATCAAAATGATGAGTAGTTTCCCAACTACGGAACCAATTTCTCCCATTTGAATGAGCCCAAAAGGAGATAACATATCAGTAGGTAAATTACTCGTATTTATATTAATTAATGTGCTCAAATCTTTCCAGGAAACTGAGGCCTATAATTTGACACAAAACATACTTATGTTTTTACCCTTAGTGACAACATTTTTCATGCAAATAACAGATATCAAAACATTCAGCTGCAAGGACAGCTTTGGGATTTGCACGTGTAAGCCCAGATGTATGCATATGCAGCTCCACTTATTGAAAATGTGGCCCAGTTAATGCTTTGGTTCATATGGGAGGAAGAATTAAGAGGCACCAATTTGCATGTAAAATTCTAGGGATGTGCAGCTCCACATAATAAAATTCTGAAGCAAACTAAATAGTAGGACCATATTGCCGTCATTTCTAAGTCCCGTATCACTAGAAGAACTCGTAGACTTTTTTTTTTATCATTTTAACATGTTAATAGATCCCGTAATATCTGACTGCAATCTGTAAGACTTCAAACCACTTAATCATTTATAAATGTTCTTTCCTGCATGGTTTTTATGTTTTGGAAACTAAAGTGTTGTCAGAAAACTGTAAAACCTGGCCGAGTGAGGACCTCAACATTAGGTCTTCTCAGCTTTCTTTTCCTCCTTCTATCCCGTAGGTAAGCAAATGGAAGCATAATGTCAGAGGCTCAGTTATGCACGCCAGCACTACTTTTGCTTGCCAGGCTCATGAAACTCTTGTTCCCTGCTACCACAATCCTTTATCATGCTTAGTCCAAGGAAGAACAGTCATTGACAGGCCAAGCTCTCTACATAGACATGGGTACCTGATTTTTCCAAAATACTTTTGAGTTTGTCAACCAAGAACTGGCACTTGACTCACTTCTTCAGTGCTGTGTCCTGACTATCCTTGGAAGATGCCTCCAATGAAGTACTGGCTGTGTATCCCACTGCCCACTGAAAACTGACTTTTCTTAAGACAAATGGAGATATCTTAAGCTCTTTTTCTATCTTCACAGCCCTTAGAGTTTCCTAAAAATCTCCAAGCAAAGATAAGTGATTTATTTTCAGAGCTCAGCAGTTCCTCTTATTTATATATGCTTGAGGACACTCCTGGATGTGTAAGAAATCTTAATATAACCAAATCTTCTTTCCCAAAATGGCAATAAAGAATACTGCCTAAGTCAGCACACATTTTTATAAGCTAACCTTTGCAAGGCAGTAGCTTGTGAAGAGCAATTTCTCATCTCCCTTTCTATGCTGCAATTTAGTCCTCTGGAAAGACATTTTAGGCAAATTTACCAAAGGCAAATGTAATGATGATGATATATTAGAAGATCCCAAGCTGGTTAATCTTTAGAGGCAGTGGAAATTTATTGAGAGCAATAGAACAGCCTGTGCTAGCCTCCAGTCACAAGATAAAAAGGTGTTTATTTTAAAAACCTGAGGGCTGAGGTTCACAATCTATTTTCCACACTATTGCAGTGAGGTCAAGGAACCTTTGGTGCTAGACAGGGACAACACAGCAGCCTGGATGCCCAGTGCTGCCCGAACACCAACAGGGTCTCAGTGTCAGAACTGAAATACAAATCCCCAATAAGGTGAGCTAGGGGGTAAGTGTTCCTCTGACACACCTGTATTCAGGATTGTTGTGATAACACAAATAGATGCAACACCCACTATCTAGCCACCTCATTCTGTGAGGTACCCTGAGATATAACAGCTTACGTGGTGGTCAGTTTGTGTTTTACACACTTTTTTTTATTAATGGGAGAGAAAGAACCTCTAATGCAGAACTGAAGAGCTTATTTAAGGATGTTTTTCTCTAGGGAAGTTTGTCATTTCTATTGGTTTAATTATATCACTGAGAGTATGTTAATTTTAGTCCCCTTGTGAACCTCTGTGTGATTTTAAGTTTGTTTTCATTTTGGCTTAAAGTACTTTTGAAAAGACAGATATTAAACTGAAAAGAGACATTCCAAATCCTGAGAGAAACTACCTAACAGAAGTTGTCACACTGTCTCAGTAGTAGCAGTGTAACTATATTCCTATACCTGTAGGGATAATTTCCCTTCACAGGCAAGTTTCTGCTTTGTAGCTATATCCAAAAATACTCACATTTTATTTCCCTGGGGTAGCAGTGGTCGGAAGCTCTGCTATGACTTGTCAACCAGTTCGGAGGCAGGGAGGGAGAGGAATGTTGATCCAACACTTAGTACATAGTTATGTTGGCTATATAACTCATTTCACTAATGGAAATGTCACTAATGGAACATAAATTTTCACTAATGGATTCCCACCAGAAATATTTTAATAGCTAGCAGCTCTTTCATAATACACCATTTGTACCACAAATACACCATTTGTACTGTGAACAATCGCAAATTACAGAGGGGCTGGAAAATACACCAGAACACCTGATTCTCTTTCATCTTGAAGATACCGAACCCCAATTACTGTATATAAAAAGACCTGAAAATAGCTGAAAATATAATCTACCTTTAGATAGAGCCTTTACTCACCAGAATGACATCAGCAGCCTGAGGGCAGGAAGAGCCAAGTTTAGAGTAGCAATGGCTGTAGATGAATACAGAAAATATGGTATTACTTGGAAAAGTACTAACAGCTAAGAAATGAAAAGATGTAACCCAGGAGCTGTACCCAGTACACTAAAAGGATTAAAAATTGCTATCTATTCTTCATGTTGTTGTAATAGTATTTGTTCACAAAATTGGTAACTGCAACTGCTGTAAAGATTGAGCATATGAAAAAGATCAGTGCTTGAAAAAGATAATTAGTGCTTTAAGAAGTGTGAAAAAAACTGAGCATCTGAAGCGTGATATTGCAAAAACTAGTTTAATGCCAGAAAAGGCAGAAATTTAAAATATGTCATCTATAAGCTTTCAAGCATTACAGTTTCTAAACAGAGAGGCAATCACCTAAACCAGACCTCTGCTAAGCCCAGGAAGAAAAGAAAAGAAGTATCAGAAGTATGTATCTGGCTAAAGGCTTATTTTACTGCCCCTAGTTTGTGATTGAGGGTGGAATATATACATATAAATGTATAAAATAAGATGCAAAAATGTGTATACGTTTATTTGTAAGTCCAGTGATTATACTTCACAATCAAATAATAGCAACATCAAGACAATATTAGTATTGAAATATACAGCTTGAGTAGCAACTTTGGTATCTAGGTATATAAATACAGACATGTACATGTAGCTCTATCCTCTGAAAATCTGGTCTTGGCAAAGTTCTTGGTCAGGTGGGAGGAAGGACTACAGGAGCATCAGTCTGCATGTAAAATCCTAGGGAAATACAGCCCCTACCAATATAAATATGGACCATACTGCAGATGACTGTAGTTGCAAAAATTACGGTGACCGCAGGCTAATGATACAGATGTTTTCTATCACAACAGGGAGTTTGACTGCGGTGGTTTCAAATTCAAACAATCCAGAGATTTTGTTGCTATGGCAGCATCAGCCCTCCACTGCAAAAGTCCAAATGCATGTGATACCAGTCGAGTCCTTTCACATGTGCCCATTTTATTTCATAATAAAACCTTGGAGATACAGCATTTAACCATGCTAACACAACCACTGCATTGAGTAAAGTTAAGGGTATTGCTTTTAGGACATACCTTTCACGGCATTTAGCTTGATGACAAGAACCATGACTCATAACACTGAAGAATGTTTTCATGGCTAATAATAGGCTGCAATTAGTATTTTTCCTGAAAAACAGCTTCTACTGTTACATAAGTCTGCAGGTGATGATCTCAGGGACTATATGATATTTTTACTTCAAACAGTCAGGTGGTAGAATACGCTATAAAAATTGAACTGGGCATTTATTTATACTTATGTTAAGGCCTATTACTAGAGGAGCACCTTACATATTAGAATCATAGAATCATAGAATCTTTGGGTTGGAAGGGACCTTTTAAGGTCATCTACTCCAAACCCCTGCAGTGAGCAGGGACATCTTCAGCTAGAGCAGGTTGCTCAGAGCCCCGTCCAACCTGGCCTTGAATGTTGCCAGGGATGGGGCATCTACCACCTCTCTGGGCAACCTCTGCCAGGGTTTCACCACCCTCATTGTGAAAAATTTCTTCCTTATATGTAGCCTAAATCTACCCTCTTTTAGTTTAAAACTATTACCTCTTGTCCTGTCACAACAGGCCCTGCTAAAAAGTCTGTCCCCATCTTTTTTATAGGTCCCCTTTAAGTACTGGAAGGTTGCAATAAGGTCTCCCCAGAGCATTCTCTTCTCCAGGCTGAACAACCCCAACTCTCTCCGCCTGTCCTCACAGGAGAGGTGTTCCACCCCTCTGATCATTTTGGTGGCCTCCTCTGGACCCTCTCCAACAGGTCCATGTCTTTCCTGTGCTGAGGGCTCCAGAGCTGGACACAGGACTGCAGGCGGGGTCTCACCAGAGCAGAGCAGAGGGGCAGAATCACCTCCCTTGACCTGCTGGCCATGCTTCTTTGGATGCAGCCCAGGATGTGGTTGGCCTTCTGGGCTGCGAGCGCACATATTGCCGGCTCATGTCCAGCTTTTCATCCACCAGTACCCCCAAGTCCTTCTCGGCAGGGCTGCTCTCAATCCCTTCATCTCCCAGCCTGTATTGATACTGGGGGTTGCCCCAACCCAGGTGCAGGACCCTGCACTTGGCCTTGTTGAACCTCATGAGGTTCACACAGGCCCATTCCTCGAGCTTGTGCAGGTCCCTCTGGCTGGCATCCTGTCCCTCAGACGTGTCAGCCGCACCACTCAGCTTGATGTAGTCTGCAAACTTGCTGAGGGTGCCCTCGATCCCACTGTCTGTGTCATTGATGAAGATATTAAATAGTACTGGTCCCAGTATGGACCCCTGAGGGACACCACTTGTCTCCAATATCCATCTGGACATTGAGCTGTTGACCACTACCCTCTAGATGCAACCATCTAACCAATTCCTCATCCACCCAACAGTCCACCCACCAAATCCATTTTGTGTATTCATCCTCCCACTGTCCCTGCGAGGCAGAACAATGCTAATTAAAAGCAGTTTTAATCCTATGGATCTTGCTTGCCAACATTTGAAATGTTTCTGCACAGCATGGCATTGATACATGTGACATACATGTATGTTATTTTGGTTTACTCAAGAAAAATAGCCCTTCTTTTTTCAGATTACCACACTATTAACCTGTTTCCTGCATCAGAGAACTCACAGTTCCTTTACTTTTAGAATCTGATTTTAGTATATGCTTGTGGGTTTTTTTTCTTTGGCAGGTCTTTGTAAATGCAGCGGTGAAGACATGGGCACCTTAGTATGTTCATATTAAGACCACACCGCACTTTAGTGATAGCGGTCAACAGTTTAACGTCCAGATGGAGATCGGTGGCAAGCGGTGTCCCTCAGGGACTGGGGACAGACAGTGGGATCGAGTGCCCCCTCAGCAGGTTTGCAGACAACACCAGGCTGAGTGGTGCGGTTGACACGCCTGAGGGACGCGATGCCATCCAGAGGGATCTACACAAGCTTGAGGAATGGGGCTGTGTGAACCTCATGAGGCTCAACAAGGCCAAGTGCAGGGTCCTGCACCTGGGTCTTCAAAAAGGATTTAGAAACACTCATTGGAGACCCTCTATCTCATGACGTCCTAAATCAGGTGGTTGCAAAATGAGGCAGGTAATTACTGACTTTGAAGACATTGTAAGTTGAGGATTTTACCTGTGACATTTATGTCCTAGTAGTCAGTAATTTTGATCTAAATGTGACACATTAATCCTGTAATTGTTTCCCAAGGAGATCTTTTAAGATTTAAGTGTTGTAGGTGAAAAACAACTCCAGTCAGACACTGTCACCCCTATGAGTGAGCAGACTCCAGAGAATTGCATTCCTTGAGAAATGTGAATGCCCTTATAGACATTATGAGTCATGATTTGTGTTTTATTGCTGTGAATAAAGAAATACATGCCTCTTGCTCAGCTCAATTCTGCAAAGACGTCTTTCCACAGAACTACACGAGACGTGGGATGGATTCCTGGTTTTGTGTTGTTGTGTGCATGAAACACTACATACCATCCTAATCTTCTTTGGAAGAGAAGACTGGCTCATTCACCACTCCTTTGGCTAACTAAGAAACGACATCAGGAAGTTTTAAAGTCAGTCTCTGCAGTGGCTTGTTATGGCAGATTAGAAACAGTCCCCTTTTAGAGACTCATAGCAGATGTTTTTATAGAGCTGGAGAGCAAAATGGAGCGCAAAACATCACTCTGAAAGGCTGAAGCTAGAAATGTGGGTGAAAAGCAATAGAGGCACCTTTCTTCCACTCTGGGTCTGCACTCTTCCCTAATCCAGTCCAGAAAGATACTTCTGCAGTTTATTCATTTGCAAGAAGTAGTAGTTCCTAATGTGGAAAAAAGCTGCCAGTTTGAAGGCATTTAGATTCCTGATGCATCCAGATGAGCTGCTAATGCAACGAATCACCTGCAGTATACAGTGCTGGGCTCAGCATCGCTTTGCATCCAGCCTTATCAGCCTGCTGAAGTTTGGTCCCTCATGCAAACCCTTGGGGTACAGGTATCATCTTATATGGGCAACACTCCCTCCTGTGAAGTGGGTCATGTCTAAATAAATCCAAATGCACCATCTGGCATTTGAGTTAGCAGCAGGTATTGGCTTCCTCTAAAGATTAAGAATTCAGTTTAAAAACAGCAAGCACTTTCCTTGTTTTGGGGTAAAACTGAGGGGAGTCCACAGATTTGTTAAGGACTTAATGCCCAAATTAGGTTTGCCAAATGAAAGCAAAAGAGAACAATGCATAGAGTAGGATTAATTTATCATGTGCAGTATATACATTAGGACTCTAGAGCGATATTTTCACAGAGTATTTTTCTTATATGTATGTGAAATACAGACAGCTTGCTGTTTCTCAGTTTTCCACCTGAACTCAGGCTTTCCTATTCATCTTCCTAGTTTTTGGTTCAGTCTGGCTTTCCTCCCTGGCAGCAGAATTATGGTTTACTCTTTCTCATCTCAAATATCTGTTCTTGACCTTATTTGTTTCTCCAACCCCTTCCCCATCTTATTTCACCTCACTAAAAGTGATTCCGCATTCTAGATCTTATTCATTATTTTCAATCTCATTTGCAGCTCCTGGCTCGTGGATGTTTTGTCCACGAGCTTACAAGTGCTATGCCTTCTTCCAAGTCACATCTCAGAACCAGCACTCCTTCATTTTCCTCAGCCTGGTCTAGAGAGGTAGACTAAATTTCTTAATGGTTGGGACGTACTCATGTACAGGGCAAGGAGAAAGAGGGAAACATCCACATTGAGAATGCGAACCCTGCTCCCAGAGCCAGGCACCATGCTGTTGTGTGCAGCCACAACCTCCTGAAGTGCTAGCTAGCATCCTGCGGTGAGTCTGAACGAAACACCTGAACACCCCAGGGTCCTGGCCTGGTGTGACTGGTGAAGGTCTGAGAGGGAGATCATGGTAAGGAACTGCAGGATGGTCAGGTAAGAATTTTAACCCCTGGGACCATTTTCATCTGACTGTCACACTCCATGACTTGCTTAGCTTGGAAGATGTAGGAAATCCACAGTGAGAGGCTGATGGCCTGGAGAGGAGGGTCAGTAACTATTTTAATTTTTCTTCTGCTGATACAACTGCGAGTGGTATCAATAAATGAGGGATCCTTTCTAAAGGCTGCTAAACTACCTGCTTTAAAAACCTCTGAAATACTTAGATGAATAACTGACACTTGGGGAAGAGGAGGGAGAGTAATCTTATTTTTCTTTGTAAAGCAGAGTAAATGTAGAACATCAATCTGGTTTTTTTAGTCACTGATTAGGTTGTCATTGACATTTTGAAGCCCCTACATAACACTGTTGATTATAAGAACTATTAATTAAATCTGGATTTTTTTCTAAAAGTCATCAGTGCTTTTTTTAAAATGCATTCAAGAGCTTATCACTCCATAGATGTTTTATTTCTGCAGAGTGAGAGCATGTGTGGACACAAGCAGAAATATCCTGAGTTCCCTGGAGAAGAGGTGGCCATACTCATTTATCACCTGCAACCCAGGAGAGAAGCCTGCCTTCTGCACAGTTTGAAGCAAGGGTAGAACCGGTCCCTGAGTGACTCGCAAATGTAACTGTAACACGCCGCTGCAGTGCAGAGTCTATGGTCCTGCAGCCTGAATAACCAACATGAGGCAGGATTGGGAATGAGAGACCTGGCAGAGAAGGAAGAGGGCAGGTGTTGCCCTTCTTTAGAGGTAAAAATGGGAGTCCAGTCTCCCTCCCCCAGCCCCCAACCCCTTTGCTGCTTTTCTTCTCAAGGGGTTTTAAATGTGGAACATGCATTTTATGTAGTTGTTAATGCTGACAAATTAGCAGAAGTGCTTGAAGAAGCATTCTGTCCTGTTAGGTATTAGCTTAATTTGACTAGAAGATTTTAAACCAAAATTCCTTAGGTTTTCCTCTTGAATAAAGGTGACTCAGATGTAATCTTTACCCTTGGGCTGCAGATTACAATTCAGGCTGCCAGCATGCATGGAACATAAGAACTGATTATCCCTTCTGCCTGGACAATTAAGACTAATGCGCAAGGCAAGATCTGAAGTGCCATCCTAAAGCAAGGCTAGGAGCTGTAATAGTTCCTTCCCCTTGAGTTATTAACCCACAAGGTAGATGCCCAGCTAATCCTTTGGTCAAGTATGGTCATCTCAGACAGAGATGTCTGATTAGCTGTCTATTTCTTCTGCTATAATAGTAAAAGACTCTACCAAATTACACAAAATGCATGTACCTGAGAGGAAGAGTTAGGATGTAAGCACGCAAAACAAAAAGGAAGTGTTATGGCTCATCTTGGAAATAGGTACATGGATAAAATTGTGACCAAGGGACTGAACGAATGAGTTGCTTCCATGGCTCTTACAACTGATTTTTCTAATGAATTTCAAAATAATTCTCCTTGACCTGTGGTGCACAAATCTCAGGGGACTGCCATCAAACTCAGTGCTGCCTCCAGATCCTCTCTGTCTCCTTTTGCTTCCTTTACTGCTGTCTTCAGAAATTAGTTTGGAAGTTATCTGAGCAGGAACCCTGGACTCAGAGATATCTAGCATGCTTTCTGAGCCCCTTGAAACTCAAGTAAAATACCCAACATCCTAGACTTGCCTTGAACCACCTATTAACAAGACATGACCCTGCTTATGGTAATATGAAGGTGAAGAGATGAAATGAGCATAATGTTGCTCTCAGTTTCATTTGTGTAACCTTATTTGCTTCATTGAAAAAGCATAAATGTACCTTAGGGTCAAACTTGCCTCACTGTGAGGAAAGAACAGGAGCAGGAATGCTAAAGGCCATTGGGCCTTCACCTCTAATGAAGTCCTGGAGAGAAGGGTGATGGATGGGTATTCACTCGGTAGCTTGCTGTGCTGATAGCAGGCTACAATCATTTTTTTAAGCTAGTCTACACCTCCTCCTTCAAAAGGCATGACATGATAGGTGTGCTAGACATACTCTGATGCCTTACACACTAAGCCCTTGAAGGAATTTAGATAAGGGAACATCTTCGTTTTCAGTTCTTGATTTGACTTGAGCTTGACCTCAGCATAAAGACCTTACCTGATTTTTCATGGATGCTTCCTTCCAGCTTTCAAGGAGGCATCCATGAAAAATCAGATAGCTGACATTAATGTTCCCTGTTCTGGATGCCCTGTTGGGCTTTTGTGACATGTCACAAAAATGTGGCAGACATCACTACAAGAAGTCTTGTCTGTTACATGTGTAGAAGTGATTACACACTAGCTTGCCATTACATCTCAGCCTTCAGGTCACTTCTTCATTTTAAAAGCAGTTCTGGGTGAAGAACTTGGTGTCTACTAATAGCCACATTTATTAACAGTCACATTCTTGCAGTTTGAAATCCTCTTTCTCCTGGGACAAAGGTAGTGCAAGTCAAAAGTCCACAACTGCTCTGTCAATTATTTTTTTCCCTGGAGCTAGATGGACCCCCTTCAGAAATCAGAGAATAGTTTATTTCCATGCCCTTTGGATTCTTGGTCTGTTTACTGAAATAACAAGGAGAGCACCTATTGGGTTTTATAATGTAACTATATTATCTCTCATTTACAATATCTCTGCCACAGTTTATCATCTGCTATTTGTAGTGCATCACAGCAAAAAGGTAGAAATTAGGAAATTATATAAGAAAGCTAGAGAAAAGGAACATGATCAAAGATCCCAATCTACCACCACCGAAAGTCAGCAAGCTTTTTCCATTGATACAGAATCATAGAATGGTTTGGGTTGGAAAGGACCTTTGAAGATCATGTAGTCCAACCCCTCTGACATGGGCAGGGACACCTTCCACTAGATCAGGTTGCTCAAAGGCCCATCCAGCCTGGCCTTGAACACTTACAGGGAGGGGGCATCTACCACCTCTCTGGGCAACCTGTTCCAGTGTCTCACCACCCTCATCATAAAAAAATTACTCCTTATGTCCAACCTAAATCTACCTTCTTTCAGTTTAAAACCATTGCTTCTTGTCCTGTCACTACAAGCCTTAGTAAAAAGTGAGCCCACTCCTCAAGCCTGTCAAAGTCCCTCTAGATGGCATCCCTTCCCTCAAGTGTATCAACGTCACCACTCAGCTTGGTGTCATCTGCAAACTTGCTGAGGGTGCGCTCAATACCACTGTCTGTGTCATTGATGAAGACATTGAATAGTATTGGGCCCAGTACAGACCCTTGAGGAACACCAGTCATTATTGGTTCCACTTGGACATTCAGCCATTGACTGTAACTCTTTGACGCAGCAATCCAGCCAATTCCTTATCCATATAACAGTCCATCCATCAAACTCATGTATCTCCAATTTACAGGTAAGAATGTTGTGGGGGACCATAGCAAAGCCCAGGTAGGTGATATCCACAGCTCTTCCCTTGATGACTTGTCCATTGATGCAGTCAGTCCATTGTAGAATGCCACTAGATTAGTCAGATGTGATTTGCCCTTCATAAAACCATGTTGGTTGTCTCTAATTATGTCCCTGTCTTCCATATGTTTTGACATATATTCCAAGAGGATCTGGTCCATGATCTTAGCACACATGGAGGTGAGGCTGACTGGCCGGTAGTTCCCATGGTCCTCCTTTTTACTCTTTTTAAAAATTGTTGTGATGTTTCCCTTTTTCCAGTCACTAGGGATTTTGCCTGACTGCCAGAACTTTTCAAATATCATGGAGAGCATCTTGGCAACTGCATCAGCCAATTCCCTCAGAACTCTGGGATGCATCTCATTGGGTCCCATGGACTTACATATGTTCAGGTACCACAGGTGGTCTCGAACCTGATCTTCATACAGCCACGAGTTCTGAATCAGCAATTAACTACTCTTTAAATTTGGTATTTATTCCCAACTCAGATAGATACACTCCTGAATGAATAATAAAATGTTTTTATAGTTTTCAGGTAGCAGGAGCATTGAACTAAACCTGTAACTTTTTCTTACTCAGAAAATAGTAATTTTATGAGTTTGTTTTACTATTTTCTGGGTATATTTAAATCAGATATTCCAGCAAGATTTATGATCTATTGGAAACTGTGCAGGTAGCTCCTTTTCATATCTGGTAACTGCATTATACTGTCTCAAAAAGTTAAATGAGAGAAATGAAGATAACAAAATATATGCCAGTGACAGTATAAAATATTTTATTCAGGATTTTTTCACTGTCTTATTCCTGTAGTTTTAAAAAATTATCTCCAGCTGAACGCTGGTCAAAATCAAGCATGTCAAATGAAGCAATACCGAAGAAATTTTAACATGGTTAGCTTGACCAGTTGGGAATAAAGCCAGGTGCTTACTATAAAAATGTGTCCATCAAAATACATTATGACTTTAAAAAACAATCAAGAGGCTTATTAGTCTCATCGTTTAGCAGGAGGGAGAAATATAAAGAGAGAATTAAAAACAGATTAGGTCACTTGAGAGAGGGCAGAAAATGGGACCTGTTGTGTCTTTTTTCTGCCCTTTTTTCACTGAAAGGTTATGGCGGTAATGTAAGCAAAAAAAAGCAAAAAAAAAAAAAGTAACTACTGAGCATAATTTTTCCATGTTAAAACCCAGTTTCATTGGAGGAACACCTCAAAATCAAAATACAGTTTTCAGAGTCTATGCCCAGGGATGAATGGGCTAGACAGGAAAGCTATGGTGACCTTTCGTCTGTTAGTGTGAGATGTTCCCTATGGTGTACCCTAGGTGCACGGATTTCACCTTGAGCATCTCAGGCAATGGGCTTTCACCATACTCTGAGCACTTTAAGAGAATGTATTGTTGGTTTATAATTCTTGTGTGGTAAAAATGGATATTTTTTCCTCTATACCATTTAAATCTTTCTTCCACAGTGTGTTTTTAAGTACTTTCCAAACAGCTCTTCTTTCCTTGGTATTTTTATCCCTTCTAGATGAGACTGTCAAAAACTCTCAAACTTGGCTTACTGCTGTTCTTACCAGAGTCAATAGCGAAAGCACTCGGTGTTACAGCTTTTTGTCTGTTGAAGTCAGTGGATGTGACTACTTGCCTGACAGGTGCTATGGAAAATCTTCACTGTCCTTTTTGGGTTCAACTTTGTGTGGAAATATACAATTGCTCGCACTTCTGGCAACTGCAGCAGCAAAGAAGAAGCTCTCACGGGGATGCAGAAAATTTGCTGTGACCTTAGTTTGGAATTTAAAACAGAATGATGCAAGCTTGGCCGAAAAAAATACACCACCCTGCATCTGCATTCCTTCCATACAGTTTCACAAGCAGCAAATGCAATCTTTCCCACTGTGAGAGCAAGGCAAATATAAAAACTAGATAGGCTAACCATTTCCACCAGGAATGCCAGTATTGATTTTCAGTCAGCACAACCTATCCCAACACCATGCATAATCTAACCATTTTAGAGGTATTGAGCTCTAATTAGTTTCACTTCTGTATAATAGTCAGATTACTTCTATACATTCTGAACTCAGCCCTCTCTGAACTCTGCCTGAAAGTTAAGCTATTAAGAATTAAGCTATTACCACAAAAATAATGATTTAGACTTCCACGGAAACCCCCCTCTGAGACAGGGACAGCTTACTTTCAAGTGCCTTTTCACACTGGCTTCAAAAGCTTTGTTTTCCACATTAAAAAGGAATTGTGTCTAAAATGGGGAGAATGTAGCAAACTAATACAAAATATGTAATCCAAGGGTTTGTCCCACAGACACAAAGCACAGATTTAACCTTATTCCCAGTGAACTGCTTGGTTCAATCAATGGTTTACTGATAATAATATTCTGCTCCTTATTCTGTGTGCAAGCTCAGAGCCTTCTCTTTCCATACTAATTGAATGGATCTTTGATAAAAAATGATGAAAATTCCTTGTTTCTTGTAGTTTGCATATTATTTAAGTTATTGCCAAATTAAAGAATATAGGATTTTATTTCTATGATGTGCTGGTTTTGGCTGGGATAGAGTTAATTTTCTTCATAGTAGCCAGTATGGGGCTGTGGTTTGGATTTGTGCTGAAAACAGTGTTGATAACACTCACGCAGAGTCAAGGCCTTTGCTGCTTCTCACATCACCCCACCAGCGAGTAGGCTGGGGGTGCATGGGAAGCTGGGAGGGGACGCAGCTGGGACAGCTGACCCCCACTGACCAAAGGGATATTCCGTACCATATGACGTCATGCTCAGCATATAAAGCTGGGGGAAAAAGAAGGAAGGGGAGATGTTCAGAGTGATGATGTTTGTCTTCCCAAGTAACTGATACACGTGATGGAGCCCTGCTTTCCTGGAGGTGGCTGAACACTGGGTTTTCTCACTTGTACTCTTCAGATCCTCTCCCCTGTCCCACCGTTGGGGACTGAGTGAGCGGCTGGGTGGACCTTAGTTGCCAGCTGGGGTTAAACCACAACACATGATCGTTACAGTGGATTGCTACCTTAGATTATCTCCTAAAATCACCAGTTTATGATCATTCAAAGAGGAACACAGATTTTTTTTTTATTACTTCTAATAATCAAAGAGATATTGGCCAGAGACCAAGAATCTCTTTTTATACTATGTTTTCAGAAGGGAATGAGAAATCCATTATAGTTGTCTGGACCAATAAATGATGCACAGTAGCTAGAAATCTGCATCAGTTCCTCAGAGGAGACCCAGAGGATTCAAGGACTATGTTCTTCGGGAACTTGGTGGTACTTGTTCCAGTGTTAACTTGATGACCCTTTTAAGCACTTCCACCTTCCATTAGCAATTTGATATTCAAGTATTACTTTTGGAGCACAGGGGATCTTAAGCCTCTTTTGGAAGAAAAGGATGGAGATATAAATGTCAGGGTCCTGACTGCATTAAGAGGCTGGGCAGCCTCTTCCCTCGCCACCCCAGGGATTTACTGGCCTGTGTGTTGAAGGTCAGCCCTGGTGTGCTGTAGCTATGTATCCTGGGACCAGGCTGCTGTGAAAAAGAGCTGTGAGAAGCCTTGTCAAGGGCCATCCCTTCCTTGGCTTGGGAGCTGTGTTAAAGTTCAGACAACTCACCCTTGGTCGCTGCCCGAGCTATATGGTAGGTACGTCTGTGCCTGGTCTTGTACCTTGCTGATTCTGACCCTGCCTTGCCCACTTGGCTTCCCAGCTTGACCTCAAACCTGCTCTGCCACTACAGTGACTACACTACAGACCTCTCTGCCAGTCTGCACTCTCAGCTGACTTGGGTTAATGTCACTGAACTTGCTCTGCTCTTCGTGTTTGAGTCCTGTGGGACTGCACCCTTGCTGGCAAGGTCCCTGCTCCTGCCTGCCTTGCTGTCACTCTTGGCTGCCAGCTTCCCTCCCCAAGTGGAGCAAGCCACTGCTGCTCTCTGACAGTGAGGGCTGTAATACAGCAATTTTACCCTTGCACCATCATTCTGAGTAGCAATACTGCACTAAGGGACCCTTCAATAAATGAAGATGACCCAGGCAGCTAAACAGGATCGTGTGGTGCAAGCAGGAACTGTTCATGATGGCAGTCTTCACAGGGACCCCACTCCAGTCCCTAAAGCTATTGTCAGTAGCATGGGGCAGAAGTCTGGCAATGAAATTTGTAGCAGCTGAAGCCTTGGCTTTGCTGGAAAGAAACCTGTATTTTAAACATCCATGCTAGGAAGTTGTGTCGAAGCCAACATTATTATATCCAGTTGTGTCTGGAGAATGAGATAAAGACATATGTGCACATAAGAAGCAGGAGCCATGAGCTGAGAAAGAAACCCCGTAATGAGTTCAAACTAGATTAAATTCAGGAATGCAAACTAATGCTTTGGAGAAAAATAATCCTACCTATACTTGCACAATGGTAGGTTTTTAATTACCTATTACCACTGGGGAAAGACATCCTGCAGTCTCTGCATTTAGCTCTTTGAAAACATCAGTGGAAAGCAAAAGGCAAATCAAATGACAGAAATTATTAAGGAAGGAAGAACTAGCAAAACAGGAAGCATCATTATGCTCCAGTATAAATCCATGAATAGTGTGTGTGGTTTTGGTTCCTGGATCTCTAAGAAAATAAGTATAACTAAAAAAAAGAAAAAAGAAAAAGGATTATTTTTTCTTGCATTAGCCTTGGTATAGTAGCAAACATATGTTTTTTTGCAATGGCCCAGATATGCTTTTCAGCAGTTTTAATCCCTTTGAAGCTGGCTGTTATAAGCTGTGAGTGGCACTTTGTGTTGAGTTTCCAGCACTTGGGCTCTTTCTCTCTAGGCCATTAGATAGTAACTCTTACAGTATTCCTGAGGCAATTCTTACTAGACTGAGTTATGATTAGTACTAATTTTGGAAAAATAAGTCAAGCATATAGCTGGCAAATGGTTTCAACCATCTGTGATGTGTCAGCCACATAAATAAACTTCCCATTTTTCTTTTCTTTTACTAGCAAAACACCATCAGGACACAAACTCATCCTATTTCATGGCAAAATTTCCAATCCCTGCTAGATAGTTGAAATTTCTCAGAAATCCTCCTGAAGCAAGTAGGAAATCAGCCTGAAAAACCCAGAATTATGGAGTTGCAGCATCTGCAAAGCTTCTGTATCAGTACAGTCTAATATTTGAAACGTGAAGCGGCAGGGCTAGTTGTGTACCCACCTGCAAGCTACTGGCTCGCTTGCTCCCACTTATTTAAAAACTCAGCAGAAATACAGCACCTACCTTGCCAGAGATGTATCTTAGAACAGTATGACATGTCTGGAAAGCAGGATTAGCAGATAAAGCCAAAACTGGGATGGGGATTTCCTCTCAGACATCCCTCAAATACTCCTGATCTGACAGCATTTGGGCTCTCCACATGCTGAATGTTACCTATACATGCTTTTATGCCTTGTATGGGCCACTCTCATGTGGAAGAGAAAAGGGGGCTGCTGGAGTTACCGGGGATGTGGAACACAACTGAAATGACAATCCTTTCTCTTGTATGGAGTTTTTGATTTTATTGCAAGACAAACGTACTCAAGCTAATGTACTCATGCACTTTACCGATATTTTAAGTAAATACAGACTAATAATAGTTGCTCCTTTTTTTGCTAGATGTTTTACACCCACCCAGATCAGAAGCCACAGTCTGATCTCACAAATTTATTACAGGGTAAGTTCTTTCTTTTAAAATTTAAGTTAATCCTGATTTATAGAAGAACGAGAGAGACAAGAACCAAGCCCCATGTTTCCAGCTGGAGGCCTTTTTATTAAAGTTGTCATTCTAGCTTTCTCATTCCCTGTCTGTAAATTTGCCTGCAGCAGTTGCAATATTAGTCTTTATAAGTGTTTGCACAGCACTGAGGAAGCTTCTAATAGTGAGCTACCAAGAAAAAAAAAAGCTTGTTCCCTTTCCTGATGTGCAACCCCTAACCCCTCCATTAAGCAGGTCAGATTTTTCATCAGCTGCCATGCTCCATTGCCCAGCAACTCTCCAAAGAAATCTAGCAGCCAAAAATGGGTATTTCTGACAGTCAAAAATCAAGGAGATTTAAAAATGTGCTAGGGAAAATACTTTGTGAAGACATTACTCCGGTATGTATGACAGCATTGCAGGTCACAAGATGTTATGCATCACCCTGGGAAGTGTCTGCCTACCTGGCCCCAGTGTTACAATAAGCTTGTAGCAGTAATCAAAACCAGAATAATTACTGTGCTTGCACCAGAGATACCTGTGAAATGGAAAGTAAACAAGACCTTTGTTTTTGGCTTTGCCAAGTCAATTTTGCATGGTGCATTAATATATTCTGTATTTTGCTGGTACACTTAATGTATAGTACAGAGCACACCCCCTTCCTTTGGGAATGTCATCACTTAGCAAGATGCTAAAAATGGTTTGAGGGACGATCTAGCACCACTACTGCACTATTTTTTCCTCTGTGTGTATGCATCTATGACACTTTTGGCAACTGCCTTGGAAAACCTACTGTACAATTTTTCCCCCAATTATCTTTTTCTCCCTCTCATTTTTTTAAAACCAGGGGTTTCAGACAAAATTATCTCCATGTAGGGCAATAGCTGTGTGGGTTCAGGTGAGATAGTACTGAAAGCACATTTTTTTCTGCTTACTGCTACTGGTACTGAGGGTGTCAAATTCTACTCCCTCTCCTACTCTTTTAGCTCAGTAAGTGGCTCCAGCCATTTCCAGATGTTGAGGGGGTCTCTGAATTTGGCTTTGTGAATTACAGCAGTGCCAATCTGGAAGCACACAAATAAATAGCAAAGGCTGCGGGGCAGAGCCCTCAAAAAGACTGACATCTGCTGAACTGCCTATATTCAGATGTCAGAAATAGGTATTACTGGATATATGAAAAAATTCCCCTCTGAACAAAGGGTTTAAATGGGAATTCAGTCCTCATTCTGAGAGATACTGTCACACCACGGAAATGAGATACAGATTTAGGCCCAAAATACTTATGCCACAGTTTTAGAAAAATCAAAGTGGAAGCAATCTAATTGAAAACTCTTTTTATAAGCAGTAAAAATATACCCCAAAATTTGAGTGAAAACCATTGCTGGTCTAAGATATATGGAGTTTTTCTGAAAATTGAGGGTTTTTGAAAATAGAGTTTAACTAGGAAAGATCTGAACTGAGAAAAGAACAGAAAAAACATCTAAAAATAGCCAGCCACTCTTACCAGTTGCCAAACATGCCTTGGAACTGTAATGTAATACAGCCTGGCCTAGAACAGAGCCCTTCCTTCCAGTCCCCAGGTGCCAAGGTATTAATGAGATACATTAGAAATCATACAAAAATAAAAAATCAGATGATACCATGGGCACACTGAGCAGATGCAGAATTAATGACACTTGGAGGACTCCATCTGACTCATGTTTCTACACAGCAGAGAACAACACTCTGAAACCCGTACCAGGTGAACCAGGTATTCACCACCAGTGTGAATCAGTAAGGCAGGAAAAACTTGGGAGTTCAGCAGCTGGAGAGGCTTAAATGGGTTCTTGAAGAGATCTAGAAGTCATTAAAGAGGTGGGGGTGGGAGAAAATGTTAGAGGCTCCTTTCCCTATGGCACTGTGATCCTGGGTGTTGCGGGGAACTTGAAATAGCAAGTGGGAATTTGCTCATGGGCATTTTCTCTGAAGGTAGATTTGTTCAGCATCAAAGAGGTAGGTTTGTTATTCTCTCAATAGCAATGTGTGTTTTAGTTACTACTTGTAACTAGAGTAATTGTAATTCTGCACCTGGGAGGGTATTCTGCACCTGGGATGGCGTAATCTTGGATGCATGTGTAGATTGGGAGACAAGAGGCTGGAGTGCTCCCTGCAGAAAGGGATCTGTGGGTTTTGGTTGATGGTAAACTCAATGCGAGTCAACAATGTGCCCTGGTGGCCAAGAGGGCCAACCATATCCTGGGGTGCACTAGGCACAGTATAGCTGACTGGTAAAAAGAAGTGATTGTCCCATTATACCCAGCATTGGTGTGGCCTCACCTTGAGTACTGTGTGCAGTTTTGGGCTCTACAATATAGGAAGGATGTAAAAATATTAGAATGTGTCCAAAGGAGAGCAACAGAGATGGTGAAAGGACTAGAGGGCATGAGGAGCAGCTGAGGGTACAAGGTTTGTTCAGCTTAGAGAAGAGGAGACTGAAGGGTGACTCCATTGCTGTTTACAACTTCCTCATCAGGGGGAGCAGAGAGGGAGGTGCTGATCTCTTCTCTCTGGTGCCTGGTGATAGGATGCATGGGAATGCCTCAAAGCTGCATCAGAGGAAGTTCACATTGGATATTAGGGAAAAGTTCTTCACTGAGAGGGTGGTCAAGCACTGGAGAAGTGCCCCAGGGAAGTGCTCATGGCCCCAAGCTTGTTGGTGTTCAAGAAGCATTTGGACAACACTCTTAGACATATGGTTTAACTTCTAGGTTGCCCTGTGTGGAGTCAGGAGTTGGACTCGATGATCCCAGTGGATCTCTTCTAACTCAGTATATTCTGTGATTTGATTCTATGATTCAATTGTTGTATTTCAGCACAGCTGGGGGAAGGAGCTGAGATCAGGAGCCCACAGTGGTACCCACAAAGTAAGGGATGAGTCTGTAGTCTGAAATGTTACAGCGTGGCAGTCTCTGAGCAGAGATAGAGGTGAAGATCTCAGTTCAGGTGTGTACAATGAGGTGTCTACAGTGTGAGTGTCTGTGTGTGACTTTGGTGGTAAGGGTGCCATTATAACCAACGGCGTGCTACTGGAGGATTCAGTTGCCTAAAAATAGGCTCCTGGTACTGTCTGAGATGTCTCTTTACGTCTGTAACATCCGTGTAGGACTGTGTGTATGACACAGGACCCACAGGAGATACTTACTCTTCTGGAACAGCAACTGGACACTAAGCAAGATAAGATACTTCTAATGCAGACACTAGACCCAGTGTCTGTGAATCCTCACCATGTCTCCTGGGGAACCTGCCTTTGCAGTGGATGAGTGTAGCGGGTTATTGAACTGACGTCAGTGTCTGCATTCCCAACTGTATTGACTAGGGACGTAGTTCAATTGCCTAGACAAGGATACCTACACCACCATTTGGTCACCCTCAAGTATTTATCTAGTGCCAGTTGAGGAGGCCAGGGTACCTTGCCTGGACAAGCATATTTATCTGCCATTTCAGAAGGGCACATGTCTTGCAGAGGTCCTGTGCCATGTCTTCCAGCCTTGTACACACCTTGGATTTCCCAGGGCATCTAAAATGGTAATAGACACCCATGTGTGTAAATGGAGTCCGTAGCCCAAGGACATCCCGCCTGGCCTCTAGCAGGATCTTTGTCCTGCAGCCGGACACAAACTGCCTGTGAGCTCTATATAACAGCTGCCCTTGGGAGCCTCAAATAGCACAGGGCACCAATGATTTAGGAAGCCGATCTGACCCTTTGACCTCCTTTATGATAATGGTGCCATAGACAGCTGCCTCATCATAGACACCTACACTGTACGCACATAAATTTAGGTGTCTGAATCACGTCTTATAAATAGATTCTAAGCCAGCACTAATGCTGCCTTCCTTAGAGCACTTAACTGCTCCACCTCAGTTTGGGTATCTGTACAGCACCAATGTTACATAAACCATGCAGAGCTCCAGCTTATCTCGTATTCCAGCAGTCTGTGTGGGATCTGTACATAGGTGCATGGTGAGTAAAAGAGAGAGTTTCGAAAAGAATCCAATAATGTGTCTGTGAGTGCATGACTGGAAAGCTAGCTGCAATCAAAGAAATTCAGGAAATATTTCATTAGGTTAGAAAAACAGGAGCCTTTTCCTGGTATTGTCCCCCTGAGTTCATGAAACGAATAGGAAGAGCTGTATGTAACTAACTTGCAGTGCAATAATGTATTGAGATATGAGCTGTTGCATAAGTTTCTTCTAACTTTCGGAAAGTGTTTTGGAGGTAGTTGTTATTATTCAGATGTGACAGAAGGATTTACCCAGCCTGCCCTGCTATGCTTCCTTCGCTAGAGGTCTGTTGGGGAGTCGCATGATGAATCTCCCAGCTGCTCTCATTAATGGGCAACTTGTAGCTATGATGCTGTGTTTCAGCTTAAAGCTGTAGGTGGTGCTACCAGGAAATTTTATTTCTGCTGCTGGAGGGACTCATCTGGCTTGTGGATGGGAAGGGCACTTGTTGAGGCACCAAGAACTTGCGTGTCACAGCTTGAGGGGAAAAGTCCCTGAATTGGCTTTGCGTGGCAAGGTTTTGGTAGCAGGAGGCTACAGGGGTGGCTTCTGGGAGAAGCTGCTAGAAGCTTCCTCTGTGACTGATAGAGCCAATGCCAGCCGGCTGCAAAACGGACCCACTGCTGGCCAAGGCCAAGCCCAAGCCCATCAGCAACGGCGGTAGCGCCTCTGGGAGAACAGAGTTAAGAAAGGCGGAAAAAACCAGCACAGAAATCACAGCCAGAGAGAGGAGTGAGAATGTGTGAGAAAAAAAGCTCTGCAGACAACCTAGTCAGTGAAGAAGGAGGGGGAGAAGGTGCTCCAGGCACTGGAGCAGAGATTCCCCAGCAGCCCTGGGGGAAGACCATGGTGAGGCCAGCTGTGCCCCTGCAGCCATGGAGCTCCACGCTGGAGCAGATCTCCACCTGCAGCCTGGGGAGGACCTCATGCCACAGCAGGTGGATGCCCAAAGGAGGCTGTGACCCCATGGGAAGCCCACGCTGGAGCAGGCTCCTGACAGGACCTGTGGCCTCATGGAGAGAGGAGCCCAGGCTGGAGCAGGGTTGCTGGCAGGACTTGTGACCCCACAGGGGACACAGGCTGGAGCAGTCTGTTCCTGAAGGATGGCACCCGTGGGGGGACACAGGCTGGAGCAGTTTGTGAAGAGCTGCAGCCTGTGGGAAGGACTCACACTGGAGAAGTTCATGGAGAACCGTCTCCCGTGGGAGGAACTCCATACTGGAGCAGGGGAAGAGTGTGAGGAGTCCTCCCCTGAGGAGGAAGGAGTGGCAGAGACAGCGTGTGATGATCAACACAGGCAAGGTGATTTTGTCCCTGTTGCTGTTCAGTGTTGAAGACTTGCAAGTCTCTGTTACAACAGTTGAAAGGAATGTAAATTTATTGGAATTCTGTTCTTAAAGTGATTAGAAAATGCCAGGAAAAAATAATGTAAAAAAACATGTCCTGTAAAATTTCTGTCACCCTGCTATGGTTGGAGAAACATAAAAGACTTCTGGCTCAGTAAGCCTCAGAACTTTTGCACGTTTTTTCATTAATTATTTCTACCCTTTTATCACTTTAAGACTCTGACTACTAGTGGAGCCCTTTCGATTATAAAAGTATATAGAAAGAAAATGTCTCTGAAAAACTTCCAGTTTACATAGGTGAAGATGACAAGTGTTGTATATTTTCACTGTATTTTCTCTAAATAGATGATCTGTTACAAATACAGACTGACTCAGTAGATGAGGCTGGAATCATTTCCAGTTAAACTAAAAGCCCAGTCAGACTCCATATACTCAGCCAGCAATATGTTTGTGGGAAACTCTATTTTTAAAAGGATTTCACAACAGATATTTGGAACTACTTGCTGTGTTGTGCAGATGACTGTGTTACAGAATACTGCTGGACTTGTTTTGAACACAGATTTTGGAAGATTTTTATCAGTGCTTGGGCTCTGTGATTTGTGAACAACAAATGAGCTTATCTGAATAGTATGAAGAAACGATAACCTGCAGCTGTCTTGTTAATACTTACGTAACAGCTCTTTAATTTGCTGTGCTGATTTAGCATACAAAGTCAAATAATTCCTGTGAAAGTGCAACCCTGAAAGTTTCATGTTCAATTAATGTTTTAAAACCCCTTATGAAGTAATTAATATTGTAAAAAATATTTTCTAAGCAAACAGAGATATCTGGGAGCTGATTTATCTAGGGCATACAACTTGCAAGGGTTTGGAATTGCAGTTTAGTACCAAAAATACTGAATGTGCTCAAAATATTTAGCAGTTTCCCCCTTTTGAACAGGGAAAAAAGAAAAAAAGGACTTGTAAATTCTGTAGTATGTGTAACCTGCTGTATCTGTGCTGGGATCATTTAACTATTTCTCAAAACAGTTAAAATCCTTGTGATTTTCCCCTACCTCCTGTGTTTCTCAGATGTTTCTGTGATGCAGCCTTACAGGAGGAGAGCCATATTCTTCACACTGTAGCCTTCACACCTACAGTTATTCGCATCCTTTCTCAGCTTTCTTCACAGATTTTTTGTTGGCTTGTTTTTCTGAGCAGAACTTCTCGTTGTCATGCAAATATAAAAACGTCTAGGTTAATATGGTGGGTTACTTTCTGAGCTGAAGAGAAAAGCTGTATACATTTGCTGACATGACATGCTGGTAAATGGGCACCCTCAGTAAATTCAGAGTCTTTGGACAGCTGGGAGCGCGGCAGCAGTCCACCATGGACATCAATGGGGCAGGGATAAAAAGAGCAGTGAGAAGGTCCAGGCACTGCCACCTCCCCGAGGAGCAGTTTTGGGCTGCCTGTGCACAAATGCTGCCGCTTTTGCCTGACAGCACGGAGCTGGGGTAGGGCTGGGAGGTACAGGGGTTAGGCTGGGTCTCTTGGGCTGAGGAGGCCAAAAAAGTAAGGTGAAATGAGGACATGACTCCTGTCTACATGAAGGTTTTGTTATGCAGCTTGTGGCATCAGGACACCTGAAGTGTGAGAAGACAGGGTTACATTTCCTCTGTGCGATTTTTCTATAGAACTTCAAGAAACTCACCATAGGTTTTTAACTGGATTGTTAAAAAGAATCGCGCAGCAAAGAAGCTAGAGGCAACTGGGTTTTTCCCTCTCTGTGTATTTTCATTTATGCTGAAGTAGAACAAATCATGGAGATCAGCATTGACAACAATTCAGGACCTGTATTTCAGGCTCCAGAAATCTCAGCACAAACAAATTATTTGATTCAAGCCTTTCCCTCTCAAATGCACTCCTGATTTGTGAGACAGACAGACAGGAGGGGCTGGGATTTATATATTACTGCTAATGGGCTCTTCTAAAATTTGAATTAAGAGGCTATTTATTAAGTTATTGTCAATAGAACTTGTTTACCCTACTGTTACAATAAGGCCTGTTTGTTGCTTCATGAAACTTTGCAAAGAAATGTAATTTTCTATATATTTCTATACTTTTTACTTTTTGGTAGGAATTAGCTTCCATCTTTTTCTTCCAAGTTCCATGAAGGCTGAACCACATCATTAGTATTGTGAGAGTTGCCAGATGGTGTTTTTGCAGGTACTATTCACAAGTCTCATTTAAATGACAGTGTACTCAGACCTGGAAGAAATAATTCTTTTAACTGGGCTGTAGCTATTTTTGAAAGCCATGTTAAGTTTATAAAGCCAGTGAGGCCACCGAAATTCTTTCGTTAACTCATTCAGCCCAAATTTCGGAAATGATCCTCTCATAATATATGTAAGGACCATCGTGACTAGAGCCAGGCTGAAGCAAGGGAACAAATGCTTTCCCAGAGTGGGGCCTGTTCTCCCTTAATCAAATCCCTTTTAGGGCTTGTTCTGACTGCATCCCATAAGCCCGCAAATAAACACGCCCTCAGAGCATGTTACAATGTAAGTTATAATGTGACTAATTCTGAGACACTTGCAGTTAAATTTTGTATTTGCCTTTAAGTGGCTGTTTGCTAAAAGCATGTATATGCCAGAAATGGCCATGTGTAGGCCAGAAATCCTCCAAATAGCCACGCTCATATGTATACTGAGATAAACCCAGAATAGTTATTAAAACGTGTTTTTGTCAGTTATGGTTCTAAACCACATCTTTCAATTATTACTGAAGTAAGAACCATAACAAAACAATGGCATGCCATAAATAGGACTTTTGGATAAACTTTTGGTATCCAGGATTGCATGATTTAGCTTCTAATTTCCAATATCTGCTTTAGATTGATTAGCGGAGATAGTCAATACTAATTATTTTGAGGTTTAGCAGCTATATAGAACATAACTGTGAATCTTGATGATTTCATGGCTCTTAGCCTTCAATTTCTGAGCTGTTAGTAACCACAAGGCATTTAGTTGACACTTGGTGATTCACTAAGTTTAAAGCATATGCAGATTTGAGACAATCTTCTGATTTTTCTCCTAGTTTCCTTCAATTGGATTATTATATAGTTTGTGTTACTTTGCCCACCAGTGGGTGAAATTTTTTGTGTTAGTGACCTGAATGAAAACCAGCCACAGAGAACTCTGTATGAAGTTGATATCAGGGAAAAATAGCTGCACACAAGAAAAAGAGCAGGAGCTTTTAAGTGCCTTACTAATAATTTTTACACCTCTTCCAAAGCTCAACACCCTTTACTTACAGGACTCAGCATCATTGTCTGCCTACTGCTTCTCTCTGCTTTAGAATTCTGAGTCAGATCCACCACATCACTTTGCGACGGCTGGCTGTCAGATACCCCGCAGCTCATCAGACCTGCTGGCAAAAATGACAATGGTAGGTACAAGGGCACAATGACCTTGGCATCAGCAATTGTGTTCACCAAAGACTGGAGGCACGGTAAAACAATAAGCTTTATGGCTTTTTGCCAGCTGGCAAATGTAAGCTTTTGTAGGACTTAATCCATATGGATGAATGTGGAACTAAACAAAGCAAAATTATACTCTTCCCGGGTCTTAGCTAGAGGAGGGCCAATATGTGATCAGCTTGATCAGTGCAAAACAGTTGTACCAGGAGGTAAAAGTAGTAACGTTCATGGGGATGTCGGAACTCTCCTTTAGCACATACTCATCAAAGCACAGAGAAGTGTTGCTCTGTGTGGGTCACCTCCTGGTGAAGCATGAACTTGTGAGGACCAGATCCTCCCTTTCACACTCAAGTTTGGCATGTCTTGTTTCTACTGATTATCTTCATATAGAAACTGCAGATCCAAACTTTTAAATCTTGTTTCTCAGAGGTAGCCTTTGAATATGTAAGGGTTCTCGCAACAGAAGCATACTCGTGAACAAGGAGTCACATCCCTGTCCCAGTATGGCTGGTGATGAAAGAAGCTATTTAGGATTTTCCCTGCTTTTGGAAGTGTTATGGAATAGAGGTTCAAATTCTGCTTTCCATCTGTCCTCAGGAACTGTGCTTAGGAAACTCTCTTGAGCACCACTACCTTTAAAAACATCAGAGATGGGTATGACAGAAGTTGACTCCAGGTCAACAGTCCCAAGAGCTGAGGGGGCTCAAAGCTCCTGCGTGGAGAGATGCAAACCACACTCCATGAAAGGGAAAGTGGGTGTATGGAGTGAATCCTTAGCTGGGCAAGGTAAGAAAGACAGAAATAACCAGAAATTAAAAAAAAAAAAAAATTTATACTATGTCATAACTCTGATGTTCAATAGAACAATACAACTCCTTGCAGAAAACCATGAATCTTCAGCATGGTAAGAAAATTAAAATGAAAAATATTTTAACTCAAATGAAAGCCCTCAAATATATTTAAAATACTTTTTTATATGCATCATTGCTGATTAAGACCTTGTTTTCCTCTAAAATGTAGCAAAAAGAAAAGTAAAGTATAATTAGATGTCATGGAGCTGTGATTGTTTCTAATTCACTGTACAGACTAGCTGTCAGCAAGACAAATGAATCATCCATAGGTAACTCATATTGCCATATTTTTGTGAGTGCGACTGAAAAAAGAAAAGCAGTCAATAAAAATTAAATTGAAAGTGAACTGCAGGACAGTTTTCCAAATGCATGCGACAAGTGAAAATAAGATGTGTTAAAAAGTGAAATGTGAAGACTTTCAGTTCTTTCTGCTATTGTTTATATGTTTTATTGTTTTATTGTTTATACCCCAAGCATCAGCTCGGCATGTTAGCTCATGAATTTTGTCTGTTTCTTATTTAGACATGAGATGAGTGACATGGGTACAAAATGGGTAGATTTTCCAAAGAACTTTTACTAGTGCTAGTAGCAATGGAGGAACAAGTTTAAGCTGAAGCAAGACACATAGTCTGGAATAGATTCAGGCATTTATACCAGGCATTTGAAAAAAAAAAAAATCCCATCTCCTAAACAAAGGGTACATTATGTTTAGCAAGTGGGAAGGTGAATAGGAGATGACCAAAATATCTAACAAGACTAACTGGCGATGTTGGGGAGAGAAGTGATGAACCAATCTGATCAGAAGGGAATAAAGTTCCCATGCTTGAGCCATAGAACTTCCCTTTGCCACCAGTGACATGAAGGAAACATAGGCAAGTCTTGTGCAGTACCACACTGGATGTATAACATGGGTCAAATCTCTTTGACCAGATCTTCTCTTTCTAGTCTTAGCAATTTTGTTTTCTACCACCACAGTTGAAAGGTAGTCCGAGAGGCTTGAGATGTTACACTCATAAAATAAAAATTAATCAGGAATCAGAAGTTAGGGAAGAGTATCTCCTGTACTGTACACTGCTGAATAGGTATTTGTGTTGAAGACTCAGGAACTAAGACCTGTTAAGTGTGGGAAAGGTGTGGTGCTCCACAGACGTGGAAAATGCTGAACAAGCTCCAAATGTCCATCACTCCATGTAAGTACCTCTATAGCCCAGTAGCCACCTGATCATGGTGCTGAGTCCAGAGGAAGCAGCAGACAGGTTGTTATGTTACATTACAGTTCATTGCACATGAGCTCTGGAAGAGAGGGTGTAGGAAGTTTGAACACAGAACCCTTCAGTCAATGAAGACCTTTAGAAAGACCCTGAGACCAACATGCCTCTGCGTGGATCAATCAGACAATAACAGAATTTCTATGGGGTACTTTTAGTGGGTAGCCTTACAAATCATCAATATAACACAGAATTAACTTGCTTCAAAACCATATATCTTTTATATAAAGAGTTCTGTCTGTTCTAAACATAAGAGGCTTGAGTCTGATCCCCTTCACAGCTCGATGAATCAAGAACACTCTCAGCAAGATCTGCAGAATTTCTTTAATGAAGAACGAGTGACAGACTGTAAACTGGGCTCATCCCAGGAGCAGAGCACGTGACCCATAGTTGAGTCTTATTCTTCAATTGTAAAAGGCTTTTTGAAATCCATTTAAGTCTATTAGTGCTCCCAGAAAACTGTGCACTCACTCATTTTCTCAAAATAAATATCCTGGACTTAATGGAGCATAGTGTCCTTTCACTACCAGTACCCAAGAACTCCAATTATGCATTATTAAGCTATTAAACTGAACTGAACGAGCAGAACTGGCACTTACTGGCAAGATCACTGTTTTAAAATGCTCGGTAATAAGCTACAGAAAAATTAGCAAGTGGTTATAAAAATGCCATCTCCTACCAGCTGCTATTAGTTTGTTTTCCCTACCACTTAGAACATATTTATGAGCACATCTTATGCATGCACACATATATACAGAGGAAGGCTCACACAGAGGTCTACCTGAGCTGTCAACAAAGTGAGCTGGCAGGGGATTTCAGCGAGCCAGCACACTCCTGAGCATGTTGTAGGCTGGTTCCTGCAGCACTTCCATCATAAAGACAGTGTGTTCTCTGGAAGTCTCTAAAACCAAGAGAGCATATTGGGCTCTACAGACTTTAGGATGTAAAGCAAAAACCTTCCTGAGCCCTCAAATAGTTGGCAGCAAATTGTGATGACAAATTAATCAACACTGGCGCTTCTTTCTGTTTATTGTTCCATTTGGTATGCAGGGAAGCTGGAAAGGGGAAAAGTCAGACATTGTAAACCTGTTACACTCTTGTAAGGTGATATGATCCATAAACTTGGGATTTCCAAGTAAAAAGCTAATGGCAACATTATAAAAGGCTTCAGAGATATGCAAACATCACAAATGATCATCTAACATTTCACCTGCTTGAAAAATCAAAGAATAACTAAGCTATTGTTGACTTCAATGCTAACCTATTCAGTCACTTGCTCTATGCCTCCTTCTTAGATTGCTGTTCAAAATCCACAGCCAACCTTTGTGATCTTTGCTTCACACTGTAGATTTATGGTAAAGCACTGCCTTCATTGTTTTCTCTGCAATGCTGACATCCATTATTATAGATTTCATTTATTTTATTACTTTTTCTATTTTTATTTTCTGACATTGATTTTATAGGTGACAAACATTCCCTTGAGTTATCACTGAGTTGCGTCCTCACTCTTTTCCCTAACGCATGCATTAAAAGCACATGTTTGGATCTGCTTGCTGAAAATTGCCACAGTACAGAGTGAAAAGAGCAAATAAAAATGTTAATTAATTATGCAGAGCTGATGGTGGAGCTAAGCCAGAGCTACTACCCCTCTCTACTTTTAGCAGCACAATGCAGTTCATCTCCATGGGGTTTTATCGCCAATGAGCCAAGAAGAAAATAGAGTCTCCTGCAAGGGTATAATAAAATATAAGTTTATATCACACCATATAAAGTTCTAAAGAGTTCACAATGACTGTTCTGATTGCACCAATAAGTAGTTACAGATTTATGACTGCAAATATATTTTTTCCACTCATGGATGAGCTCAGCACCCGTTTCATGCAACGCTGCTATGGGCCGTTGCAGCCTAGTACAATGTACCAAGGCATAATCCGTTCACCTGCCAGCCTGAAGGAAAAGCACTGAACCCTTTTACACATCTTCACGCAAGGAACTAGCTAAAGCTACAGTTTCCAAAGCATCATTGCTAAGGTTTTATACCTGAATCCCTGTTTACATGCTTTAAATATGAGTAATCTGATCACACATTTGCTGCTGCAATGAAATACATTTGATATCTTTTTAGGTAGAAACTCACAATAATCATAACTAGAGCATCACATAATAATGGAAATTATGTATGGTCATTTCAGATTAGGACAAGGACAAGGCTAAATGCACATTCATTTATTGAGGAATGTGGATTTATTGTTCCATATTCTCAGCCATTAATACTGTGAAAGGAGAAACCCTCTCCTACAGTCAGAAATACATAGCTGTTCAAGTGAACTTTATATTTAATAGGCATTAGTTCAGCTGGAGGTAAGCAGGCATTGACTTTCTAGATTGCAAATAAGAATTCTGGGACATTATAAAAAGTCTCACATTTTTGTTATACACTTTGTACAAATAAGTATAGGATACTATTTATTAAAGTAATAATTCCCCAAATCTGCTCACAGAGTTCTTATTAATTGGTGTTTGACTGTTTAGTGTTAGAGATGTTTAAAAATAAAGAATAGAAGAAGACAGCTGTATGTCATGAACTCTCCTGAAAACTATTTAAATGCATGGGAATTAGATGCTCAGAATCAGTTTGTTTATGCTCTTTCACCTTCTGTGTATTTTTGTTCAGCCTTTGCAAAGCCTGCTTTGGCCCTTCCTTGGAGGAATGTAGGAGGCAAACATATCCAATGGTTAGTGACTTTGGAGAAGTGTTTTTTGAGATAACCTGTAAACTAGAGAGAATGATATCACAACTATACTGCATTTTCAGTTGTCAGCCACATGGCTTTTGATTGGTAAGGGAAGAAACTAAATAAAAATACTCCAGATGTTAAAATAAGCCTTCACCTTTTCTGTGGGGTAGTCCTTTACCCCTTCATTTTTAACTCTTTCCTTCTATAGATACTGCTGTGCTCTTGAGTTTCTTATTTCCTTTGGTTCATTTTTCCCCCTACAATGTTTCTCCATTTTGCTGAGCTTACGAAGATTTTAATTTCACTTGTCTGAGTGTTTTTTCCTCTGTTTTCTAGGACCAGAAGTCTACATGGATGCATTAACAATGTATCTGTTGCTTCTCTGTGCTGCTTTTTTTTTCTCAAACACTTTTCAGATTACTGGGGAGAAATGCTATGGAGTGTAGATTGGAGGATGCTTAGTTTCCTGCGTAGCTTTTGCCTCTTCTCTGCTATTCCACTTCTTCAGTTCTTCTTGTCTCATTGTACTGGCACTAAGGAGCTCAGTTCATTGCTACCTTGAATCTTGTGCAGCTGCTTACGCTCTGGCAAAAAACCATTTTGCTCACAACAAATGAAAACTGCTGTTAGGTGCAAGCGATGGAAAGAAATGTCCTCCAGTGAAAGAGTCTTCCCTTATAACCTGGTTTCTGGTATTGTTGCACTTAAGAGCTTGCTGGCTGCTGGATACTGCTGATCCTGGACACTGCAGAGGTGCCACAGGGCTCTCCTGAAGGAGCACCCATATTCTTGCTAGAGACCGCAGGGAGTACAGCGTACAGTAGCCTGGGACCACCACAGGGTACCCACACTTGCGCCCATCTCCTGGGCCACGGGAGTGGCTAGAGAGAGCCAGGCACAGCTGTCGGGGTCAGCAGGCCCAGATGATTTGGGGACGAGTGATGAAAAACCGGAACATCTTTCACAAAATTAGTCCCTCCTCACAGCAAAGATGCTGTCCCCGTCCCCATCCCCACCACTTACCCCCAGCTGCCTCTTCAGCTGAGCACTTTAGTCATGCTCCTCTCTTTGGCCAGGTCTTTGGGAAATTGGAAAAGTGCATCATCTGACACTAGCCAAAAAAAGGAGAAAGGTATTTTGATGGGGGGGGACAGCCTGCCTGCTGCCAGAGGCCCGAGCTGTCCCACCTGCTGGAGGGCGGCTGGGTGGAGGGGAGCGGGCTGCTGATCCGGGGACGCCGCTCTGCCCTTCCCTCTGCAGGCAGCACGTCGCTGTGGAGGCGGACAGCTCTCCTCCCTCCCTCACCGCTCTGCTCCGGCTCCACACTCGCCCCCTCGCCCCACCGACCTGCGCTGCCGCGTCCCGGTCTCCCCGTCTCCGTGGCTCCGTCCCGGCGCCGACACAAGATGGCGCCGCAGCCCCCGCCGTGGGCCGGCCGCTGGCTGACAGGCGGCGGCCATGGCAGCGCCAGCCGCCTCCGGGATCACGGCTCTGGTCTGACCAGCCCGCAGCAGATCGCCTGGAGAGGCCGCATTACGAACGCCACACAAATTCACGCGTTGGCCCTTTTTTTGGGTGTGTGTAGCCATAAGAGCGGGCACGGCTGTGGTACCAAGCAGGGCAAATGGACAGTCTGACTTCAGAAACCCAGGCTGAGTGCTGTGGTCACTAGCGGCTTTCCTCCGGGAGGGAGGCAAATGCTGGCAACACAAATATCCCCGCATTCCGGTAAGAGTCAGGGTGCTGGCCAAGGGAGGTGCAGGTGCATGGAGGTTCTCCGCCATGTTTCGGTCCGTGCCTTGCAGCTGCTCCCCTTGCAGATGCTCGCACAGGGGCTGAGCCCGCCGGCTCCAGGGGCTTGTCAGGCACCCGTGAGGTAGGCTTGCACAAAGAAAAGGGAGAAATTTTTTTCTTCTTATGGAGGTAAATTGTCATGAATGCCTGGGCTTGGAGAAGCTGTTGGAGGAGTTTTGTGCCATGAATATCGGTGGCTTACCCACCTGTCCTCTTGGGACTTGCCTGAGGAGTGAGAGAATCATAGAGTCCTAGAATCTTTGGGAATCCAAGGTGAAAAGGTGACATAAAGTCATTTTAACTGAAATGCACTCGCTGGACTGAGGCAGGTCAAGAAGCAGTTCAGCGTTATGTCTGTACAGTACATATACATATATTTTTGTAATGTAGTTTTAAGGACCTTGCTGAGATTTCAATTCAGGGGAAAAAAAAGACAATGCTCTTTTTTTATGAGCCTTTGCCTTTGTACGCTTCTGTGCCTTCAAACACAGGCAAGGTGAGGCCTGACAAATCTTTTGCTGGAAGGAAAAAACAAGAATAAATCTCTGTGCTTCCCCATTGAGTTTGCTTTTCTTAGCTGGCTTAGGTAAAAACTCAGTGAGGTTTGCTGTTGGGACTCTGCTTCTCCAAAATCTCACTGTTACTTCTGTGGAGAGAGGGCAGGAGTGAAGGGGAGAGAGGCTATATAATGCTTTGCATGGCAGGGATGGAGTATGGGCAAGGGGGGTGCAGTAGGAAGGGGACTGTGTCTTTATCAGAAAGTTTTTGTGGTGGCCTGGTGACTGTTAGGAAGCAGGGAGCAGTGATGCCCTGGATGTGAGCCGAGGAGGAAAGACATCAGGTTTCCTGCTGCTGAGTCACTGCCCAGCCACGCCTGGCACTGGGAGCTGGGCGCTCGGGCAGGATGTGTATAAATAAACTCACCGATGACTCCACGGATGTGCACTCGTCTGATAATGGCGTGGTTGAAGCTGTTGTCCTAACGACCCTATGCCAGAAAAATCAGAGAATGGGAATTTGGATATAGTCTGGAGGTACAGAGAAATGTGAGGAAATGTGGTGCGGAAAGGCCAGCATTAGCTGAAGTCGGCCATAAGCAATTTATTGCCATTTCCAGAAAGATCCTGGCTGATAATAATATTCTTTTCTCCCCTGCCTTTCCCTGAGTACACAAATATCTCATTCAGCTGTGCAGGTCTCCAAACTGAAGCCAAGCCTGGAGGAGCTGTAGTAGTTGCAGATGTGTTCTCATTTGGCAAGGGTGGAGTGATGTCCGGAGCTGGATTATGCCTGGCAAAGCAGAACAAAGCATCACCGCAACAAAAAACTCTGCCCTGCCTTAGGTAAAGCGTTGTTTGTTTTTGACTGCTGGGCTCCTGGTGGGGAGAAGAACACAAGGGAAACTTAATAGACCTTTAAGAGAGCCCTTAAGAGTTTTTTTTCAGTCCTGCAAGTTATTTTCATTAACAGGCTACATGTTGGAACTTGCCTAACAGTAATTTGTTTATTAGTTACTGTTGTTACACTTTGCTGGAAAAGAAATATGTAGAGACCTGTACCTTTAAAGGTCTGGCAAAAGGCAGCTGGATCTAGTTATATGGTATAGAATGATGCATAACAAAATGATCCACGAGAGTATAAACAGTGAATGGAGCAGGATTTCATACGGAGCCTTGTCCCTGCTATACCACCACGCAGCCCTCTTGTCAGCGCACTCTCCCTCCCACCCCGCCCCCCCGAGCTTCTGTTTCAGTCAGACAAAACCAGAGAAGAAAATCTTGGTATTTTCTTTCAGGACATCATCAAAGAATTTCACTACATTGTCAAAGGAGGGCAGCCTCAAGTAAAGCAAAAGACTTAAAAACCCAAACCCCTATGAACCTGAGTGTTTATGAAAAATCCTGATAAAGATGCTCTGTCTGACGCTGAAGAGTCCCTCTCGGTACAAGCCAGAGTTATGTTTTCCATAGCCATAGGAGTGAATAGGCTCTCCCCCCTCTGAGTGCTTTTACAGAAGATGGTGAAACAACAATGCAAAATCGTAATGGTTAAAGCATGATACATAGCAGAGAACAGAGATGAGCTGATATTCTAGTGAAAGGAACAGTAAATAATAAACAAGACTATTAAGAAACATGAAAAACTTAGGCTATTCTGTAGCTAGTAGATAACAATGACAGTACCCTGAGGATAAAGGTAGGAGAAAGCAACTACAATGAGTCTTTTCATAGCAGTATATCTTTTTGTAGAATAAGAGGCAACAAAATACAGTAAAAAACCCTCAGAAGTCAAGTTGTCTGTATGTGTTATTAATGCAGGAGGAAGATTGAAAGTGTCTTTGGCCCCAGAGAGAGATCTGTGTGCATCACCCGTCTGCTAAGAATAAGGGCAAGAAAGGCAAGGCGCTGAATAGTGCAAGAAATAATGGATGAACAAAAAGCCTAGACATAAATCTGTTAGTAGGATGAAGTATGAGGCAGTAGTGGCAACTTGCTAAAATTAAACCAGTGAATCTGAACATTAAATGCATCTCTGGTGCACCTTGCTTGATTCACTGAGAATACACTTGGGATGCAGTTGACAAATGGTGTTTATTAGTGGGGTAATAGACTGAATTTGAACAGGGAGAGGGAAATAAAACAAATGATTGACAGCACTGAGCATTTTCTCATGGTAGTTTCTGTAGGACACAGTGAATTAGTATATGCATCCCTCACATGCAGGTTGCTCAAGTCTCCAAATGCTTCCTACAAAGAGGCAGCACAAACGTCCACACCTTCAGCCTCAGCGCCTTTCTGCCTGCCTTAGGGAGCAGTGGCTAGAGCTGTGCCAGGTTTGCGGTGCCTGCTGCACTGTGCCACCCAGTGACTACATCAGTTTACAGTACAGTGACCCCTAGGACCTGAAGGCCTCAAATAATTTGACCATCCCCAAATAAATGTCCTATTTTAGGCAAGACTTATTTATTTGGTTAATGCATTTATTGACATGTATGAATTTATTTTAAAATAAACATTTTATTTATACTGAAGGACAACCCTAATTTAAAAAAACATATAGGGCATGGATGAGAAATCAAAAGAGCCTGGGGAAAAGCCCAAATGCAAGATGTTAAACTCTGTGACAAGAATTCAGATCTTACCTTAAATAAATGTAAATAGTCAAAGCCTGCTGTAGGTGTATACAGGTGTTGTATTGCTCTGTGAGGTGCCTTCTTGTTTCTGCTAAAGATGACTTTCAGAGACAAGACACCAGACAAAACCAGTTGTTACTGAGGATGACCATGTTCTTACAACCTTACCAGGTGCCCATTTGCAGAGGCAGAGGACACTCTATCTCCTACCTAGTGAGGCAAAGTTTTCCATCCCGGCTTCCACAGCAAGAGAGACTTAGAAAGCAGGAGCTTGTAGGCAAGTCTCCTGCTATCTAAAGATACCAGCCCTCTGGATTCTCACCTGTAACTGGCAATTTGTTGGTGCAAATAGCCCACCTTGTTTTCTTCCTCCAGAAGGCTCAAGCTTTCATAAGTGGTTTGTGGAGTGGGACTCCAGCTCAGCCTGGCTGGAATGCAACAGTTTTCTCTCTATGGCTGTGGCAGAGCGTGAGAGCAGTTCCACAGCTGGGTGCACTTTCTGGGTTATTGACTTCCTCGCGCCACCCTCAAGTGTCTCTTTCTCCTCAGTACTCAACATTCAGGCACTTCCAAGAGATTTTCAGAGCTTTCATACCTCTGGCCCGATCACGTCTGGTTTTTCCTCTGTCCTCTGGGCATCCATGACTGTTTGGGTGGGCCAAACACAAGAAGCTGTTTTATCTCCCTGTATATGTGTGATCTGTGATATTTGCAAGTATTTGAAATATCAAGGAGCCTACAGGGTGCCTTAGATTTGTTGCAACACTTTGAAATCAGTGGAGAGAGAAGAGTTAAGGCCAGCTGAGAATCTAGATCACAACAGAACTATGATGCATTTTTCTACATTCATTCAATTGCTTATTCCTCCCTATGATGAAAGAGAAGCACTGAATAAAATGGGTGAAAATGTGAATCTGCAGAACACATGTATCACTTGTATAAATTCTGTAAATAAACTTACTTTGTCCTCAGCAGTGTAGCTTCTGAACTGTCTTTGAATCTTCATTCATTTTTCCTCACAAAATTCCTCTGAGTGCACTGCTGTTGTCCTTTTTCTACATGGTGTTCAGAAACAGAGAGATGAACTGTTTGATGACAACCGCATCTTGCAAGTTCCAGTCTAGTGTGTGGACTTGGAGATAATTCTTTATGCCAGATATTAATTATTTTAATAAAGGGAACATGGGATACAGTTTCAGACTTCTTGAAGCTCAATTGTGGAGAAGGAGACTGAATAAATTTCTCCTGTCCCATTCCCCATAGATGGTGTGCCATGGGCCTTCTCCAGCTCTCAGGCTACTTCTTATTTCACCTGTCATTCCTGCTCCAGTAAGAATGAAAATTCCAGTAGGAAATGCCATTCTCCTTCAGTAGAAGCTGGAAGTTGCCACCTGTGGATTTTCCCTCTGAGAGAAAGTAAGGCCACCAGTGCAATCTGCAGTGCAGAGCCTGTCCCCTCGTGAGGAGTGTTCTGCCTTTCCCTGTGCAAACACAGGGCAGAGAGTGGGATGCCCAGGGATGGGCTTCCAGGCTGGAATTGCAGTAGGTTATGGAGCCCTTTGAGTTGAGCAGATCTTGAGCAAGAGGAAGGAAGCTGGTTCCCAGGAGACCTGAGGAACACAAGCACGTCAGACAGTACTGAATAAATTGAAAACTAATCTCTGCAACTTCAGAAGGACTTGTACATACCATGAGCAGTTTGCTGAGGAAATCTATAGAGTCGCAACAAAGAAGTCTGACAGGGAGACATGATACTACCTTATCACAGTTAACTATTAATTAGACAGCACCTTGCCTCCTTACCCATTCCTTGTGCAAGATTTATTGATTTCTAAAGAAGCTTTTGTAAGAGTCATTTATGAGGCAGGAAGGAAGAATTATCTAGTGCCTGACAGCTTATATCGGTGGATTTCAACAGGAGAGAAGACGGTAAATTGTGACCAGGTACAGTGCTGTGAGCAGACGTAAATTGCCAGCCCACCAATACTTCAGAGACATGAAGTACCAAAGCTTATTGAATAGTATGCGCTTTCTCCTGCTAATGGTACCGATTTGTGAAGAGCCAGGGTATGATTCTGACAGTCATTATCCTTTCAGTGACTTGAAAGAGACTCAGCTAATTTGCCCTTGACTTCCACAAAAATCCTTCCTTGTGTTACTAGTGCTCTATAGACCTGAGTTACACATACAGTGACTAGAAGCTAAGATCAAGGCTGGTACCAACCACGATACTGAATGCAAACAGCAGCTGTGTGTAATAAGCTGTGCATGTTTGTGTGTAGTTAGAGAGTTTGGACAATAATAAGAAGAAAGAATGAGGAATAAAGGCTGACAAAGCTTCTTTCTTCCCTGTCCACTCCCAAACCACACAAACTCCAGTCATTTTACACTCCCTTTTGTGCCTTGAAAGAAGTCTTTTAGCTATCAGCCAACATCTTACCGTGCAAACTCCTCAGATAAAGCAGACTTCGTGTTTGTGTTCTCTGAGAAAGGACACCATTGATCCCTTATCACAAGTGATTAACAGCAGACCAAAGACACTAAAATATCTCCCCTGCCCGCCCCCCCCAAAAAAAAAAAAAAAAAAAAAGAACTGGGCTGAGATCAGAAACAGTCTTTCTGAGCCCTGGCAGCAGTTGGTTTTGTCCTGGCGTCAGCCACATCTCCTCTTTGCCTGGCAGAGGATGGGCTTGCAGAAGCATGTGCTGAGAGCAAAAAGGTCCAAAGGAAGTTTTGGCTCAGCTCTCGGGCATATTCGTGCCAAGAGCTTCATCTGAGGGCAGGAGTCAGGGAAGCCAACTAGGCAGAGCTGTGTCTGTGGAAAGGGAGTGCGGTTTGGGTGGGAAGGAGGTCTGTGGAGAGAGGCTGAGCAGTTCCTCCTGACTGCTCTAATAGAACTCACCTGGGGTGCTGCATACAGAAGAAGGAGATTTCTTTGGGCCAGGCTCTGGTCCTTTATGTCAGGTTGTGAGGCTGTATGAGCACGAAGGTTTGTTACCTGTGTAGGAAGGGAGGAGGCATAAAGCACGCTTGCTAAAAACAACCAATAACGGCTGCAAGGTGCTAGACAGGGTGAGAAGCTGGTAAAACAACAAAGTACATGGGAAATGGATAATAGCTCCTCTTCTGGAACTTTTAAATTCTTTTATAACTATTACTTAATTTTATGACATAGAAATGTCAGAGACATCTCATTTTATCGCTTACTTAGTTCCACCATCTCATCAAACAGACAATTTTTTACAGAGGAAAGGGCTTCATTCTCTTTGTACAGAAGTTCAAGTAAATTCAGAAGAAATGAAAAATATTTGTTCTCCCTTGTCATCACTCAAGACTTGCAAGAGCGTGAATATCTACTGACCTCCTCACCCTCACAAATTTATAAACAGAAAGCTTTTTGTGTTAAGAGCAAACAGACTTTCTGGAAAGACTAAAGAACAAAAGATTGCTTTTACCTTTCTGATTAACATGGTCACTCCTTCCCAAAAAGTTTGTTCCTTTAAAATATGTGGGAATGGCGAGGCTACAGAGAGAGGTCAGAGCAAGCTGAACAGCAGAAGGGTGAGACAAAGATCCAGAAATCACATTTTGTCACAATCTGCAGTTTCACAGGCACATCCTGTCATGTACTTAATGATTCACCACTGGAGAAAAAATAACTTTTTTTTTTTAAATAAGGTAACCTTGCCATAAACTTTGTAGAATGGGAACAGAAAGAACAGTGTAGTGTAATAGTACAGTTAGGCAAATAGAGCTGTGTAAGAGTGAACCAACTAACAGCTGATATTAAGTCAGAAAGTAGCTGAGCCACCGCAGGTGTTTGGAACTCAGCTGCATCTGCCACAAAATACATGGGGAGAACCTTGTGTCATTTCTGAATGCACAAGGACGTATCCTTGGGGAAACAATGGCCTTAATGATAGAGCTTTGAGGGACTGAAAAAAATTCATTAGTCATAAAGAAATCATGGTGAGCCACCCAGTCACTCAGGAATTTCAGATCATTCTTGTTCCCTGTAGGAATGCATATGAATTTCAAAAACATGTAAGAGGAACAAAATGTCACAAGAACTGCATGTGAAGGAGGGAGTAAACAAAGGTAATTAATCTTTGGATTTTTAAAGTAAATCCCCTATTGAACTAGAAATCTGACACCTGAATGGTATGACAAATCAATGTGTTCTTTTGTGGTGGGTTGACCCTGGCTGGACCATCAGGTTCCCATCAAAGCCCTTCCGTCGCTCCCCTCCTCAGCTGGACAGGGGAGAGAAAATAGGGAGAGAAAGAAAAGGCCTGTGTGTCGAGATAAGGACAGGGAGAGATCACTCACCAATTACTGTCATGGGCAAAACAGACTCGACTTGGGGAAAATTAATTTAATTTATTACCAATCAAATCAGAGTAGGATAATGAGACATAAAAACCTAAATCTTAAAACCCCTTCCCCCCACCCCTCCCTTCTTCCCGGGCTCAACTTCATTCCCGATTTCTCTTCCTCCTCCCCCCACAGTGGCACAGAGGGATGAGGAATGGAGGTTGTGGTCAGTTCATGACACGTTGTCTCTGCCAGCCCTTCCTCCTCAGGGGAGGACGACTCACACTCTGCCCTGCTCCAGCGTGGGGTCCCTCCCACAGTTCTCCACGAACTTCTCCAACGTGAGCCCTTCCCACAGCCTGCAGTTCTTCACAAACTGCTCCAGCCTGGGTCCCCCCATGGATGCCGTCCTTCAGGAACAGACTACTCCAGCCTGGGTCCCCCATGGGTCACAAGTCCTGCCAGCAACCCTGCTCCAGCCTGGGCTCCTCTCTCCATGGGGCCACAGCTCCTGCCAGGAGCCTGCTCCAGCGTGGGCTTCCCACGGGGTCACGGCCTCCTTCGGGCATCCACCTACTCTGGCATGGGGTCCTCCCCAGGCTGCAGGTGGGGATCTGCTCCAGCGTGGAGCTCCACGGCTGCAGCGGCACAGCCGGCCTCACCGTGGTCTTAACAGGGGCTGCTGGGGAACCTCTGCTCCAGCGCCTGGAGCCCCTCCTGCTCCTCCTGCTGCTCTGGCCTGGGGGGCTGCAGGGCTGTTCCTCTCACATCGTCTCACTCCTCTCTCTGGTGGCAGTTACTGCATGCTGGTTTTTTTCCGCCTTTCTTAACTCTGTTCCCCAGAGGCGCCGCCACCGTCACTGATGGGCTTGGCCTTGGCCAGTGGTGGGTCCGTCTTGGAGCCGGCTGGCACTGGCTCTATCGATCGGACACAGAGGAAGCTTCTAGCAGCTTCTCACAGAAGCCACCCCTGCAACCCCCACCACTACCAAAACCTTGCCATGCAAACCCAATACACCTTTCAAAGGCAGTTTTCCATCTTCTTTTGGCTAGTTCCAAAGAAAGATGCAAGCCAGCTTGCGCAAACTGCCTCCCAAACTAATAGTGCAATCTGGCCACTGGACCTGCTTGTCACATTGTGACTGCAGGATAATACAGCTCACAAGTCATGATGCTGTGCCCACTCCCATGTACACATTTTTTCAGCTCTTCATTAATCTCTTTGTTCCAGCAAATTTAATTGCTCACCAAGTGTGTTTGGGACTTTTGGAACAAGCTGATTCCTTGTTGGAAGATAAATGATGGATGTACTGTTTGAGGATATTCATTCTTAGTTCACCATAATCAGCTGGCTAAACCCAGGAAACTGTGCTTCAGAGAAACATGTCATTATTTTGACATTTGATTTTGCTC
Source organism: Phaethon aethereus (assembly GCF_964289735.1). Taxonomy (NCBI): domain Eukaryota; kingdom Metazoa; phylum Chordata; class Aves; order Phaethontiformes; family Phaethontidae; genus Phaethon; species Phaethon aethereus. The sequence goes on along the minus strand of NC_138582.1, from coordinate 58,141,142 downwards.
TAGCTTGAAATTAAATTCAATTTGTCAAAATTTCTAGAAGAAATTTTGGAAGAAGAAAAAATTTCACTGCAAGTACCAATAACATGGTGCTTTTTGCAAGTGGAATATGGTTCCTCAAGAGGTAGGCATGCAAAGGTGCTCCAGACTTGGCGTAGTCTGAGAAGGAGGTCTTCCATGGATCCAAAAATTCATCTCAGCTTGAATTTGGGCTCCGAAGGGTTTTGGGACTGTGAGTTTGCTGCTTTCAGGACAGAAAATCTGGAAGTGCTGATGGAGTAGCCCTCCACTGGGGTACCACATGCTGCAGAGAGCTGGGCTTTACCATGCCGCTCTCAGCTCACAGGGCAACTTCGCAATAGAAACCTGAATTTGATTCAGCTAAAGTCCTAATGGAAAACAACTCCACGAAGTTTTATGAGTTTTTTGAATCAGGATTTTTAAATTAAATTTTGTCTGACAATTACTAGCCAGTAAGTGTTGTAATTGCTCTCTCTGTATGCTTACACAGAGAGAACTTCTTCACTCTGAACACAGATAGCAAATGGACGTGTTGGTTCTCCCTTCAGAGATGAGCCAAAATTTGCATCTCTTAGTAGTTCCCTACAGTCATGGCATTAAGTTAGTTTCCTCATCCCATGCTGATCCCATCTGCTCTGTATAAAAGGTCTCCGGGTCTGTAACACACCTCTCCATGTAGACACACGGCTTCCTTTCCTGGAGCCTGACTGTCAGTAAGCAGCCCTGAGTGCTGGGTCGCGTCGCTTTTTGAGGCGGAGTGGTGCATAGCAGAGAGCAGGCTCTCGCACACTTCTCAAGACAAATAAAAATAAAAGGAGGGGGACTGAGGTAATGTTGCAGGGCCAAGCAGCTCCACAAATTGGAAGATGGTCGGTATTTTTTGTTGTTGTTGTCAATGATTCAAACCAAATTCTGCAGTCAGAAGACTGCAGAAGACAGTCAGAAGAGCTCAACAATGTTCTTTGCCCTGTTGGGATTGTTTGTCTAACTATCACTGACTTGGTAGGACAGAATTAGATGAATGTAGTGTACTTTTGAAAATACTTCCATTGCTCTTTCTAGAATGTCCATGTCTAGACATTTATGGAATATGCAGTTTTTGTCCTGGTATGTTTTTCTAACATGTTTGCTTGCCGTGTTAATTCAGGAATGGGCAAACTTTTTCCTGAAGTGTTTTTTTAACCTGACTTGGTAAGAAAATGTAACTTAGGAGGTCATAATGGTCTATGTGCAGTAATATTTGAATTCATATATAATTTAAGTCAAATCTTATGTAAGGTAGCTTTAAGTTCTGGACTTATTTCGTTACAATGGGGAAGTTTGCAGGGGAGAAAAATTCTGTTGGTGTCTGCAGTCAAGAACAGATCAGTGTGAATTCAAACTTCAGTTGGGGAGAAAGAGGAAGGGAAGGAGGAAGGGAGAGTGAGGAAGAAAGTGGTTATCAGCACCCTGATTTGCATAAGGCTACAACTGGAACTTGTGCTTCATTAGATATTAATGAATCCAAAACCTTGGTCTTGGATTTTTGAGAAAAACATGAGGGAAAAGTTGGGATTGCTATAAATATATTTTATGTTACTTTAGGTAATGGATAAAGTGAAGTGGTTATAATGAGGCGTTCTGGTCACACTTTATATATACTACAATATATAGTATGATGGTCCTCTTAAACTACATTTACATTTATTTTTTTATAATATGTACACGTCAATTTCCTACATTTATGTAAAATTTTATTGAGGAGAATCAAAGCTGGCAGATTATCCACCCCATTTACCAACATAGTGAGTGTTGATACATGTCAGTTATACAGAATACATCGTAAAGAGAAAAGATCAACAACAACCATAGCAACCGTTACCCTGTCCATTAGATACTTGAGTAATGAGATTTCAAAAGCTTTTTGAAGGCTTGGTGTTAGCCTGGAAGATCTCCTATCTGCTCTTTGTCTACTGGAGATAGCACATTTCTTTTAATTTACAAAATGATTTAATGCACTGGGGCTTTGAAAGAGATGGACTAGACATCAGTAATACCAGAGAGAACTGCAAACTGCAGATAGCAAGAACCATTGAAAGTATTTCTGGCCAGGTGTTTTTTTTCTTATTAGTCAAATATACCATGACAAACAATTTTAAAAATTTGCAACTTTAAGCAGCAACATGTAGAATAGCATTCAAAGTTTTCCAAATGCAAAAAGAACAAGAGTATTTTGTTATAATTTTATTTCCCTTGCCACTGGTGTAAACACCAGGTAATGAGGATAATGTGGTGCTTCTACATCTGTTGCCAGTAGATCAACAGAACGTGCAGAAGGCACTTAACTGTCTCTGCTTTGACAAGTGAGCTCTGGGACCATTCTGCAGTGTTTAGGAGATTAGGGCCCCCAGCCCTGCCCCTGCCCCTCCATGGCTGGCAGATGACTGGAAGCAAAACACTGCTGATGAGTGATACCTGCCCATTGACCCCAAATGGGACCTCCAAGATCCCATGTGTTAAAACAGTGGTGTGTTAATGCACCAGTGGTCCTCTTGCTCTGAGGTGTTGTGAAGAAGAAACAAGAGGGTTGTAAGATGGGAAGGTCTCATATGGTATAAGCCCTTGATTGTTCCTGTCATAAATCGCAGTCACTTGGAGGCCTACATTATGCTCTGGATTTGGATAGAGTGCTGTTGTTATTTCAAGTAGAGCTGGTATAAGACTTCAGGGTGGAACAGGATCATAGGTCCACACTAAGTTACAGTTTTGTCTCGTTTCTCTCAGCGTGATCGTTCTGATGTTTCCTGTCCTTATTTCCACCCTTTTTATCAGGGTTGCTTACAAAGCTGTTCAGTCTCACTGATTCTCTGATGAATTCTGGGGAACCTCAGCGTGCATAGTGAAAAAAACTAAAATACAGTAAGCTTCTAATCTAAAAAGAAAAGTTAGAGTTTTTAGCAAGCTTTAGGGGCAGTAAATTCTGTAGACAAAGTTATCACAATGCATATGGCTGACACGGTAATGTACAAATGAGATGCTTAATGTAGGTTAAACCTGGTCCTTTCCTCACTCAGAAGTATTCAACTCAGGCCAGAAGTATTCAAGAAGCTCTAGGGTCTGTTTATCTTGGCTATAGCTGATTGATCGCAACAGGATTTAAAAATGCTCTTTAGTATTTTACTGGCTAGGAATTAATCTAGGCATTATTAGAACCAGGCAGTCAGAACAATGGGTTAAATTAGTCATTGAATATTAATTCAGATGAGATTTGGCTGAAAAAATACTGCATTACAGTAAACATCTGAGAGAGAGACAGCTTCCTCAGAACTGGGCCTGTGTACAACAGGTAACAGCCCTGACCGAAGTCCAGGGACAGGAACGCTCTGCAGCCATGCCTTGGCTCTGCCTTAGGAGCACCTTGCTGGTGAGCTGCAAGGGAAGGTGATTAGTAAAATCTGCAAATGAATCAGGTCTTTTGGGGTTGTTTGTGTCCGGAGAGATTAGTGAGCAGCAATATAAGCAGTTCATTATAAAATAAACGGGAAACAGTGGAAATAAGGAAGTCTGGTTTTCTTTAAGTCCATGTCTGATTTCCAGCCTTGACCTCACTGCAATAGCCGCAGCCTCCTCGGCATGTCATTTGTGAGAGCCCTATCATTCCCGCAGTTCCCTCTCTACTTAATCTTCAGCCTTTTCACAGTATCTCCAGGCCCTTCCATACCCACACCTACCAATTTGAAAGAGGCAGTACTGGCTGTGGCCAGCTCTGAACTGGCACTTTAAAGATGACAAATAAATGTTAACCTATATGCTGTGGCTGTTAACTCAGCAGTCAATGGAGTTTCACAAAAGTGGTTGGAATTTAAAGCAGGATTCAGGTGCCTAGACTTTAGGTCTTTGCCTAAAGCTGATGTGCTGCCATAGAGACTTCCACGTGGGACTGGAGCTAAGACACAAAACATATTGAAGACCTGCACCTCTCTGGAGCAGCAGATGGAGGATGCATGTGGACATCTAAAATAGCTCTAGATGCTTGTCCAAGCAATTGAATTGTCTCCTAGTCTCTACTAAAGCCTCTACTAAGCATCAGATTTGATGAAAGTCAGCCAAGTATTACTGGGATAGACAAACAGATATCCAAAGGCTACAGGATAGGCTTCATTTCCTCAGTAAATGGAGCTAAAAATGGTACTGAGTAGGCACTGAAAGCGAACATTTGGCCTACCCAAATGTGTTATTGCTTGATAATTAGTGAAGAAAAGTAACCGGCTCTACAAGTGACTGTGAGCTGCTTCAAAAATGTAGTCAATTTGCAGTGACATACTTGAAAAGGATCTCTCTATCATTCCACAGTTTTCCATGCTTCAACTTAACAACTTTTCTCCCTCAGACTTCTGACAAAATACAGGTATGTCAATAGTGTCTCCAAAATGGATGCATCTCCAGGCAACTGGATGGTGAATATTAATATTCAGGGTGAAATTAAACTGAGATAATAACTTTTAGTCTTAAGCTTAATCTAACAGTAAGGTCTCTTTATTTCCAGGTTCATGAGTCAGTCTTCCCATAAGCACATATGTATAATTCTAGAATTTAGTGTGCAATAACTGTTTTTTTCAATTGTCCCTGAAAGCTTGCTCAGTTGGAATGACAGCTCTCTGGAAAAAAGGAGTCAGTGTATGCTAAAGTATAGGATAAAAAAGTATATGAAAATGTGGCATGAACATTGCAATATAAAGCCTGTCCTTCATGTAGGACCACAGAGAAGTTTTAGGCTTCTCCCTCTCGGTTTTAGCCCAGGTGGAGACACCTCTGTTCCAGTGCCTTGAGCTAAACCGAGGACGTGGCAGCCGGTTGCTTTTGCTTACTGTGTATATGCTCATCTGGATCGATTTCTTCATCTCACAGAATTATGAACGGTACTTGTTAGTACCTTGTTCCATTAGGGCAGGACTATTAAAATGCAGAAGTGATTTCTCCAGGGCTATATATATATATATATATCTGGCCAGGACACAGATAGGATTTATTAGTATGCAGTGTACAATAAGTAGCAATCAATACTTCAGTTTTGGCACAGTTTAACTCTGCAGAACAGTTTGAAGATACAGTTCATGCCAAATAGCAGCATAGGATTTAGTGCAGTACAGATGTATCTGGAATATTTTAATAAAAAGAAGGGTTATGGAAAACATTTGGCAGTTTCTGGAGCATGCAGCAAATATTACATACCATCTGTAACAGTATAGCTGAGCATGCACAATGCACTGAAAAGATGTTGCATCCATGTCCTATAAGAATTCTTACCTTCTGTAAAAATGTGCCTGTTTTTTAGGTTTCTAATTAGGCCAGACTTGTTTGGTTGGAAATAAAATAACATCTGTGCTAAGCTCAACTTATTTAAGATCTTTGAGATAAGATATAAAACTTTCTAAACTGTTGGTGACAAGTTCTATAGTCTTCAATTAAAAATGTTCTTCTTAGGACAGAAGAAAATTGAATTCTGGACTCTGAATCCCAGATGTTTCTGCTGTTTTCAACTGTGGCAGCAGCAGAAGTCTTTTTATTCCAATTAACCAGTTTTCAGATTAGGCAGCATTTCGAAGACTGCCACTACTCTGATGAAATCACCTCCTGAGCTCAGTCATTAAGCTAATGCAACACACAAAACATGCATGTTAGAGCTAAAACTTAGCTTATCCCTTAGTGTAGCAGTTAGGAGGGCTACCGTATTAAAGAGCAACTGTATTCTCCTCCTGATTAAGCTCCTTGGATCCCGTAGTGGTATGGACAGTTGTGAAGAGATCCACATCTGAGAGGAAGAATTACTTTCCCCTGAGCCATTAGGGATGAAAGAAGACTCTGATGATTGTCATTGCCTTCATTCAGCCTTAAAAAACTGTTGGTTTCCTCACTCTTTTCAAGGTTGTGAGCAACAGTAGAGTAAGTAACATTACAAAATTCCAAATAAATGTGCAAATAGAAACTTGAGCAGAGGAAATCTCTTATTTGCCAAATTCTGCTACACCCAGTTGGACTTGTCTGAATAAAGCCAATCCTGTCCACACCAGATCATTGCTGAATGCTGACAACAGGGTCCCTGTGAAAAAATGTAGTATCATGTGTCCCCTTCTCTTTTGGCATACTGCAGCCCTAAATGTGTTGCTCTTACCCTTGCATCACTGAATATATATCAACAGGAAGACTACAGGATCACTAATCCTTTCCATGTCTGCTGTGGGAGTCATCGAGGCGTTGGCAAAATATTGACATCTGAAGAAACAGCAGCTGGTGACACATCCATTCTGGAAAGGCACTGAAAAGCAGGAGATCACTGCCAAAATTATGTACTGTGTAGTGTATTCTGAGTGCACTACAAAGCTTCGAAGTAGGCTCGTACTTCTGTGGTATGATATGAAGATGATTACGGCATGGGGGTAATATGTTGTATCTTCCACTCATTGCAGAATTGTTGTGTCAAAAGGACTATTGAGCAGTGTCTGCTCAGTAGGAATTAGAGAGATGCTGCTGCTGTAACCGGTGCGGGCAGATGTAGTGATCTTTTAAGTAAGCTTGCACCTTGGTCTGACATGAGTCTTTCTCTTGATCTTGTGTCCCTTGCAGTTTCTAATGTCAAGCCATTTCCAATGTCCATGCAGTGTTGGATTCCTATGCGGGTGAAGACTGCCAGGAATCAAAAGCCTGTTGGAATGATACTTCATGGTTAAGAGCCTAAATTTGATTTTGTTTCTGGCTTAGGTTATGTTGCGTGATGGTTTATGTCATGGTTTTATAGCTTTATAAAAGCCAATGAAGGGCATATAACAAATAGTTGGAAATTCATTCTCTAAAACAAATCACTCATTAAAGCAGAGGACTGAATTATTTAAAATATATTAAGTTAGCAGTATAGGTAAATTACTTCTTTATGGAAACCTAGGAAATTGCTAATCTTTGACCAGCTATCAGTAATTTCACTTGTTAAATTTCAGTGTGCAGAGTTGGCTTTGCTTTTCAGAGTGTTTGTTCTGTCTCAAAATATTTTTTTCTTGGAAGCCCTGTAATAAATACAGTAGGGAATTTTGCATGTTTTTAAACTTTTGACCTTTAGATGAGATGAGATATTACTGATACTAACATTCCTGAAATATTTTGTCATGATACTTGATAATGATGTCTTATCTAATGGTGAAAGAAACTTTCATTTCTCTTACTAGATGAAATTAAGGAACAGTCACATTGCTTGGACATGTCCCATTTCCCCACGTTATCTTATGACAAGCCATTATTACAGACAGGTTTAAAAGAAAATGTCTGTGATGACGTATCATCTAAGTGGCCCTCTGGAACTCTGGTAACATTGAGACAGATGCTGTTTCTGATTATAAAAGAAAGAAGCATTACAATGTGCAAAAATGGAATACAAGATATAACAAGCGGAAAAGGGAAAAGTAGTAAGAATTTGCATTTATATATATACACACAAGCATACAAATACACACACACACATGCCTGAGCCCATACCAACAAGAATTTAATAACACCCTTTTATTTTCATATCAAAACCCTTCCAACCTCTTAGTCCTTATCCTGGTACTGATTAGTTGAGGGCTTTTCTGGTGGAAGTACATCAACTGGGTCTGCACAGTGGTTGTGGAAGAACATGTCCAAGTATTAGTAGGAAAGGCATGGTCATTCTTCCCGTTGGTAATCAGTGACAAGGCTGGTATAAGTGAAAATGTAAAGGAAGCTGGGAGACTGATTCAACAAATATAACGGTATGTCTCTCAAGCAGGGCAGAAGTGGGGTGAGTAGGAATTATGTGGAAGAGAGTTTTGTATTTGATGCCATAGGACAAAAGAGTGTTGAACTGGCAGAACCCAGGGACGCGGCATTCAAAGTTGGAACAAATGGAAAGAAAAGGATGAAACATTCAAGAAGTGAGCTAAAACTCACAGATGGGATCTTCCTACCTGTGCAAACATAGAAAGAAGGTTGGACTCCTATGGAGGAAGAAGATACTGTGGAGGAAGAAGGCAGCTTGGAATACTTAACTATATCGTACAAGAGCTCAGCCAGAATTGAAGAATGCCAGTTCACAGTCTTTGTGGCTTAGGTTAATGAGGGCAATCAGGAGTACCACACTGGTAAAAACACAGTATTAACTCTGAAAAAAAACCCTTGAGAGAAACATCAGCTAAATACTTCAAGTAACATAAATGAAAATGATGTTGGGAATGCCAGTTTATATACTGGGTATGAAGTAGGCTTTTATGATCCTGTTGCATCTATGCTTTTGTTCATTATTCCCCTGCATTATTTTTCTGAAATGTCACCGTAAACACAACCATAACAACTCTTCTGGCTGTAGGAGGCTCTTTGGGATGTTTGACTCGGGAGTATCTATAGTTACTCAGAATAAGCTACTTAATAGTCAAATCTTTCTGAGAACAGAGAATTGCATGAGAATTGTGCTAGTGGTATGGAAACATGAAGATGGTATTTTTGTGTAACAGGAGCTGAATTGAAATGGCTTCCCCTGCTCTGTGCACTATAGCTCTTCAGACAGACACTTTTGCTGTTCTGGGCTCACTAGCAATTAAATCATGGTAAATTAAACAGTGCCAGAGAACATTTCTTGGCAGTGAGATTTTGTCTTTTATGCTGTTACACATTTAAAGCAGTCCCTGTCATGGCTGTGATCCAGGTCAATTAGCATTTCACCCCCAAATTCTCAGGCACCTTTGGCAGGAACATTCCCAACAGGACTTCCCTGCTTTGAGGGCTCTCACTATTTAGCAGTGTGGGTTGCAGCCATTCCAGTGGCATTGCCAGGGGATGGTCCCAGGGACATTTCACTATTACTGCAGATGCAGCCTGGCTGGAGTAATCTAATCGATTCTAGTATGCATCTCCATTTTTTTTGGTGCACTGGCACTCCTTCTAAATTTACAGCAGCTTAAATGTATGGATGATATTACCAATGATAATTCTAGGCCATTTGTTCATCTGAGCAGGTGTCCGACTCATTAAACCTCAGTGCACGTATTCACTATAATGCACACAGATGGACGTGGTAGGTACCTAGCAATTAGGCTAACGCAGAATTAAATGAAGCTGCACTTGACTGTTGTGTACATGCAGAGATAAGAGATAGTCTGAAGCAGGTCTTTAGTGTCCTGTTTTTAATCTTTTATTTCTATAAAGTGCCTAGAAGTATTTTATTTAGGAGAACTGGTACCTTTTCTTAGGAAAAGTGAACGTCCAGCGCTGTAATAATAAAGCTGAATATAATGTACATCTTAAAAATGCTCTGCACGTGTCAAGTTGCTAAGCCCTACAAAGCTGCTGTGAGGAAGGGCAGTATTTCTGAGGAGTATTTCTAGATGGTCAAAGCTGAGAAGCCCAAGAGGATTTAAAATAGGAGTAATGAAGTTAAAGCCATTAGTCCTGAGCCCACCAGAAAAGTAACCTTCTTTCACTTGGCAGTCCCAATCCAGAACTCCTTCTAGCTTTGCAGGTTAGAGGATGATAATATTTGTGCAGAGAGCTCTCATAAAGGTGGTTTGAGACGGTATGAGTGCAGGAGCAGGTGTCTCTTTCTGTGTCACAGCTTCACTGCAGAATTTTTCTCGGTTTTTTTTCCTCCTTCTATCCTGTATGTGATGCATTTTCAGGACGTGGTAAGTGCAGCAGCAGATTTTCTAGTAACAAAGAATCAGCAAAGCTGATTACTGATTATTAAGACTATCTTTTGGAACGTGAACTGTACATTTTTGAAGTAATGTGTGTTCTTGTATATCTTAGTCAAATAAGTATTTTGAAAAGATTAAACAAAAGCTATACAACTTGAATTTTTATATTGGAAATAGATTTTCTTCAAGAGTTTTCACAGGTTCTTATCCTGGTATAAATTTCCGTCTTTGATCTTGCCAAAAGACATATCAGCTTTTATTTCAGGTACAACGGGGTGAGATCCTCAACAAAGTGCAGTTAATATTAGGGAATATAGTGTTTGAAACAGAAATAACAGAACCGAAGGAAGGAGAAAAGGTCAAATGCTTGTAAACATACTCAAGGCTGCCCAGGCTAAATGTGATCCTCAGAAGCACCTGGGCATTTGTGTTGCAGGTGCGGGGCGGGAGGAGGTGCTACTGAAAATGAAGCGTGTCCTCGGTGTTTGAGATGACCAAACATTTTCTTCTGGTCTTGGCAGACTACAGGAGGCCCATCAGGGAGGCCCTGGCTGAAGTTGCCTTCCAGAGTTCCTGGTGGTTGTTCAGGAAGGGTTCTGAGGTACTTCCAGGTCTTCCATTTTTTAGGCTTTGGGCATCCCATGGCACTGAGGAGGGGGAAAAGTTTTGCAATCTTTTGTGCCTAGGCAGCTGTGCCTGTTCTCTTGAAACTGCCTGGCTATGGAGATTATTTATACATCTTAAAAAGGCAGAACCTGAACTTCTTTCTTACAATACCAGTCCACCAGCAGACACTCGTGTGTGAGCGCTAAGTTTATGCCAAGTTTTTTCCTTCTTGGTTCCCTCTGCAAAGTGTATAGATTTCTTTAACTGACAAAGATACACAACATTCTCAGTCCTAAAGCTCATTATTTTTAAGGTTTTCGTTATGTTCTCCAGGCAGACCATTTGTTTTGTTTATTTATAAGTGGAAGAACACACAGTGAGATTTACCATGGCATTGTCTTCCATGGCCTACAACATGGCTTAGAGAAAAGTCTTTGATAAGATTTTAAGGATGAAATTTCATCATTTACAGGCTTTCTATTGCAGACCTTTTTTTCCTGTGAATGGTCTTTTCCCTTAGGAATTTAGGCTACAAAAGAGGAAGGACCCTTCTGTTTATTAAGCCTAGGATCCCACTTTAATGTGCAACCACATCACATAATACCGTGCCCAAAATTTAATCAAATAGTGTCTTAACATTGCTTCTCATACAAATAGCATTGAGTGCAGTTGGAATGCACAGGAATATAGGAATATAGAAGATCAGGGCCTTAATCTTTCCATGACTGTTTAACATAACAAAAGCTCACTGGTCAAGTAAGCTGATGGAGAACCATGTGTTTAGTAAGAGAAGGGAGACAAAGAGCAAAGTCTTCCAGCACATGGCATGGGTCTGCACCATTCAGTGGAATAGCTCCAGTTTGATGAAAACATAGTACCTCCTACTTTACAGTCTAAAACTGCTTTTAAAAGGGGATGCTTATAATAAACACTTAAATTACATCAAGAATGACTCTTTTCTTTCAGAAGAGATGTAAGGGAACTTATTTGGAAATGTATCTTCAGAGAGAAAGTTTATATTCCACTGGGGAACGGAGCAAACTTTTTCTGACAGGCATTTCACAGAAAAGTGTGAAATAAGAGTTTCTGATGCAGGTAGATTAGTCTTTGAAGCAATCACTGAACGTATACAACAATGAACTTGAATTTTGTGAAGCTCAGGTAGGGGCATTTTTTAGTTAGATCATGTTACTTTCACATGTTATTTTACTTTGAATATTATATGCTGAGATACAGAAACCAGTTCCCACTGAATGATACTGATAATGTAAAAAAAGCAGAGACATTTTGAAGTGCCTTGTCTGTTCATATTAGCAAACTAAAGTATTTGCTGAGCCTGAATTGTTAAATTTCATGAGCCATTATTGGATGCAATGACAATGAACTTGAGAGGCTTCTCAGCACACTGGCTTAGCTCTGTATTTGTGTGCCACTAGAAATTACAAACCAGATTCTCCTTTGTGGTAAGGTCACTGGCTTTTGCTGTGTGGGAACGCCCACCTAGCACAGGTATCTCTGCCAGACACTGTTCTGTGCCATTTCTGCACAAGGTCAGTGCTTATTAGCCTGGCCAAAGAGTTTTGCTTCCAGCTCTAAGCTAGCTCCCCACGCAATAGCTAAGGCATATCTGCATTGCACTGCCTTACGTAAACATATGTTAAGCAAAGTTGCACTGAACCAAAATCATATTTTAAAAATCCATTTCATGTTAATGCCTATATACATTTATTTAGTTCAGTCTCAGCTGTCTTCTCTCAGTATAGGATACATCTCTTGGTGAGGCAAGCTAAGCCAATATAAAATAGTTCTAAAGCTACATACACACACACAGACACATGCATTAAGCTTTGTGGTGATTTACCTAAAGTGTTTTTTAAACCAATTTAGTTAAATGGCTACAATCTTTGTGTTTTGACAGGCAGAGAGATCCCAGTGCTTTGAAGTCAGCTGGACCTTTGCCAGCATAGTCAGGATTAGTTGTAAGATCTTTATGCTGTGCCAGTGCTGGGAAATGCCATATAGAGAAAAGATGTTACAGTCTCAAAAGCTTATCTGTAAACTGAAAGCAGGTTCTGAATGAACATTATCAATGAGCAACTTCTGTTTTTTCAGTAGTTAAAATCTGTAATAAAATGGTGGGATCATTGCAAAATTCACAAAGTCATTAAACTCCTCCAAGCACTGCTTCCCAATGAGTGTCTGATCAAAACAAGCCAAACTCCTAAAACAGAATTAAAAACTCTGAACCTCAAACCTCATGAAAATAAAAACAATCAAACTTTATGGGGAAAAACCCAAACCCAACAAAACAAAATAAGCCATCTGCCAGTAAATCCTTGATCTGGACATGGATAAACCACAGGGCAAGAATAAAATATTCGTAGTAATTAGTGGTATAGACAGAATAGAAACCTCTTCTTTGCACTTGCCGTTGTTATGGTGATTCTTCCTCCAAACACTCTCTCCTCCCTCCAGATGACATTGGCTCTCTCCATGGCTTTCCATCTGGCTCTTGCCTTCTTGTTTATCCCAATGAAATTAGCTCGACTGCTCATTTGTCACCTTGGAGGTGTTGTTGCTGCGAACATGTGCGGTGCGAGAGAGCAGGACAAGCAGATGGTACTGGAGAACAGATAAACAGACAGATGCGTTAAAGAGACAGCAAAATTGTTGGTATGAAATAGTGTCTGGAAAATGATGAATTGGGTTTGTGTTTGATGAGGCATGGCCAACTCCCGCATGCAAAGAAGTGTCGTTCCCTCGTCCTTGTTTTCTTTCAGGCTGCTGGCACGTGCGGAGGGCTTTCCGAATTGCTGAAGCTTGTGGATAAGAAGGATGAGAGATACGGCATTTCAGATAGTACGCTGAGGTTTCGTGTGAATTGCTGGAAAATGTGACACATTTTCCCGGCTGCTTCTCCTTAACAAAACGAAAAGCACAGCTCCACCAATCTGCACAAATCACTTCTTGTTATTAGTGTCTGCTCTTTGTCCCAGAAATAGTTCAAATCAGTATGCCATTTATGATTTCTGTGGTATCTTATTTATGTGTAGTGACTAGGTGTATAGGAAAAAACAATAATTTCATTATACATTCATTTAACTGCATTAAACGCAGAGTTGGTCTGGATTTATATCAGGGTTCAAAATCTCTTGTGCAGAAAGAAACAATGAGAGTTATCCTAGAAAACCTGAGAGGAATTGAGGACACGAGCAGAGGGACAGCATAGATGCAGACAGAACAGAGAAATGAGAGTCATCATCTGTAAAAATGTGACTAGCTGGCCCTATCTGCTATGCCAGAAACAATCTTTTGGCCAAGTGAGATTTTTAAAGGTAATGAATATGGCATGTTTATGTGTGTGGCACAGGAAAAGTACCTATTAAAAAAGGATACTGAGACAAAAGCAGGATAATATTTACTTTCAGAAATTAGCACTACATTTCTCTTAGGTACTGAGGTCAAATTTCTGTTTCCTGAAACATGAACGGACTGGAGTTGAATGCTAAGGTCCAGCGGCGAATAAACTTTACTCAATGGAGATCTTATGGCGAGACTGCCAAGTTGCAGCTGTCTAGACTTACACACACAGAGTCACACACACGTGCACATAGCCTGGATTAATGAAAAGGCAACTGTTTAAAGAGGCCGATGGCGGCCAAGGAGCCCGGTTCCAGCCCCTGTGCACTGCCAGGAGGGAGGCGTGGGTTGGAGCCGCGGGGGGACAGATGGAGGGGAAAGGGAAGAGAAGGCAGCGAGCTTGGGTACAGCACACAGGTGGGGTGAGCCCATGTCTGTGCATCTCGGGTAAGGGGCAAAATGAAGATGTGGGAAGAGAAGAGAAGGGAGGAGAGGAGAGGCGAAAGTTGAAAAGGTCCAAGGAGGAAGTGGATTGAGAGACAACCGTGGGTGTTGGCAAGAAGAAAGATGGGTTGTGGGCCTTCCTAAACTACTGGAGGGAAGGTGGGGCTGGAGACCAGCTGGGTGAACACAGTCTGTTGGACAGACTCACAGACTGGGTAGTGATGGGCCCGGGCTGCAAAAGGAGCAGGTGCTTTATCCATCACTCAGCTGGCAGAGCAGGGATGGCTTTGCCCCAGGCATGTGTTTCGGCACTGTCACTGTGAAGTCCTCCAGCAGGAGGCTTGGGGCTGTGACGAGGTAACACCAGCTTTTGGGGATGGGGGGGAAAGAAAAATCCCTACCCGTTGTACTGTATTAACCCTCCTAACTCAGCTACTTCCTTCTCTCTTACCCTGTGATCTTCTTCCCAGCTCACCCTCAGAGTTTGTTCTGTCACAAACAATGAGGACGAAATAAATTATGTAATTACTTGTTCATAGTATGGTGAAACTCAGTTTTGACCATGCTGCTGAGAAGCTGGAGCTGACTCTGAAGTAAACACACACACATGAGTCTGAGATAGTAAACATAAGGTCGTACCTGTTAGGATTCATTCTTTTAGAAGAGACTGAATATTGTCAAGGTCTAATTAATGGGCTAGGGGATTTTCCAGGGTTTCCATGAACTAGACCTGTAAGAAGCGGTGATTTAATTTGGTGCGGTTCATTGGACTCCCATCTCCATCCCCCCGTGCCTAGTCTTTGGCCATAAACTATTTTTAAAAAAACTTTAATTATGAGTTATTTAATGCATTTAATTTTCAGCTGGACAACAAAAGCTCTAATTGCTTTCAAGAAAGCTTTCAAGCAGCTGCTAGAACTGCTGGGGCAAAAACTGACACTACCTTCAAGCTTGGCCCTAGAAGAAACAGTTTCTGTAACTGGTAATAATATGGTGTGCATTCATAGATTCTCCTTAAAACCAAAATGCTCAGCACTTTTCACGTGCTAAGAATTGCCATGGCAGATATTAAGGGGAAGAGATACGAAGGACTGACTTGTCCACCTGTCAGTGATGATGTGCATGTCTAGTTCGTCTCAAAGCCAAAAACATGCCTTGCTAGAATCAATAGCTGACAAAAAAGTGAAAACATATCAGCAGTAATTTTTATTAAAACAGTAGTTTCCTGCTTGTTAAAATTGGCATAGCTCAATGTGCTCCAAAAGCTCCAGGAAATTCAAGAGTCTCAGAAGCCACTCGGAGGTTGAAACTCATTCACTTCCCATGCTAAAAACCAGAGCCCTGTGCATGCTGTTCTCCAGGGCTGGCACAGAATTCGGGGCAGGGACAAGACCATAGCCAGGCTTGAAGCACGTGTTTTAAAGTGAGGATGTTTCAGGCTTCGCTTCTTTGCTCCTTGACACTGCCATGGAAAGTGGCCGGCGCCAGGTTGCAGCAGCCTCTGCATATTCTCCAGACCTCTGAAGGAGGCTTTGTTTTCTGTGGGCCAGGAATGCCAATCCAGCTTCCAAAATGGCCAGCGCACACTTTGGAGCAATGTTTGGTGTGCTCAGAACACAACTGGAACTGCCAAGTGAATAGTCTCGTTTAATCTTCATTTGTCACCTCAGGGATAACTGTACGCTGCCGCTCTGACCTCAGCATGACACACCAAGTGCGGGCTAAAGATTGTTGAAGTGCAGCTTTTATCCCTTTGACTGATTTCTTTCCTGTCTTTGTTTCAGATTTCAGGGAACTAAGGTGGCTTTGTCCACTTTTGAACCATACTGGTTCCTGTTTCCCTGGCATGAAATAGATTCCTTGTTCACTTTGTCCTGGGGAGAAGAGATTTTACTGCACAAGGAATGCTCGTTTTCTTGTCTCACTTGCAAAATGTATCTCTGTTTTATAGAAAAAAACCCTGATGTATGCAGGGAATTAGAAAGACTTGATTTGGGGCTGGTCTGTTGCTTCAGAGACAGCGCCTTGGCACCCTGGACACCTTGAGCACCAGATGGATTATTTTTGGCCTCATATCAGTGTTGCATAGTGTGTAATTCCGCCAAGTCTCATTCACATTTTTAGGTATGAGCATATTCAACACGCTGATGCACCTTGGTCACTCACACCATAAGATGTGGCGTTACCTCCCATGTTACAACAGGAACTACAAATGACGGGCAGAGTCTGGCCTCCCATCGTACTCCCTTGGGAGCTGGGTTAGGTACTGTCCTTGTCACCCTTGCTCTGCGCCTGGAGGATGAAGCACAGCAACTCCCGTCTCCTTGAGATGCTCTGTTTTGGATCGGGTCTGGTGTTCTCACTACACTCCTGACACAACCTTTGCCGAGGGGAGGAACTGAAGTGAATCTTCCCACCTCTCTTTAGTTTTGCAGACAAACTTTGTTTGTGCCAAACATTTGAGGACTAAGTTAAGAGTTACTGAGTTAAGAATTTTGGTTTGCAGACATATTAGACCTACCTCTGAGTAACCAGGAAAGGTATATTTAAAATTCATAGACCACAACTGAACTGTTTGGTGACATAGCGTTGCAACTGAATGATGGGAGGCCAGCATGCTTCAGATGTCTGGTACGCAAAAGAAAAAAGGAAACTCAGTAATTTAAATCCAAAGTTTATTTTAAAATGCAAATGTAGTCAAGTTCTCTTGAAATTCCCGTTTGTCCCCTTCTATAAAGGGAGTGGCACGTAGAGACATTTTCCATACATAACATGCACTGATTTCCTTTGTAAAACAGAGATTTAAAAAATTAGAAAAAAGAATACTGTATACTAAAGGGATTTGCATATATCATAGCTGCCTAAGTGGGTTTACTGGCTCACAAATAGCAAATAAGGTCACCTACCACTCAGGCAATGAGAAGCACTGGACAGTGGAAGCACAGTGGTGTCATTATGTTTATGCATTTCATTTTAGAAATGAAATGATGGGCTTTTAGTTTTAGGGTCATTTTTTTCTAAGGAATTACAAGGACAGATTAAATGGGATGAAAAGGAGCAAGGAAATGTTCAGGAAGAACACTCCTTCAATCACAATTTGCTGCAGGGTTTAAAATGATATCCAGGATTTCGAATATTCTGTCAGACCTTCCAGGAAAAATAGACTTCATTTTTTAGAATGAATTTATATATATATATATATATATATATATATATATATATGCAAATACATATTTTGTACAAATACCCTTGGCTATGGCCAATATGTAAAGTGCACAAAAGCAATTTCAATATGGATTTAGAAACCTAATCTCCAATAAACCAACAATTATTATTCCTTGACTTATAGGAATATTAACTGATGTTGGTAGTACATGCTAAACTTTTAGATAGGGCACATGATGGAAGTGTTAATTACTTTGTAAAAACAGGTAAAACTTAGTCAGGGGAAGGCAGATGAGGTGCTTCCCATTACCCTACTGAGAATCCTCAAGGGCAGTGTAGCATCCTTACCATGGATGGCCCCACCTCTTTATGCCAAACAGAACAAGAAGTACTTTCAGTGAAATTCAGATGAATCTTATTTCCTAAGACGAATCCTAAGTAGTACAAAGTAGAGGACCAACATAGCTGTAAGAATGAGAAATGAAGCTACTCTTTAGCAATTACATTTTAGGAGGAAACAGACCCTTCTGTACTCCCAACTGCCTATCTTAAGAACAATAAGCATTCAAATAGTTTAGATTAGATTGATGAACCTAATGATTCAACTTTCAAATCAACAACTGTCAGTGCAACAGGAAGAACTCCAGGAAACTCATGGCTTGTTTATCTGCTGCCATATATCATGCTTGATCCCAAACATGGACATAAAATAAACTTACAGAGTTCGTTGTGCATGTGCAGGTAGTGTAAAGGCAGAGAAACATCTATCAGTCAAACTTAATCACAATTTTTGCATGTTACCTGTCTCCCATAAGGGGAATGATTTGTTTTTATGTCATTAACCTGGCTAGGCATGTGATGAAACCTATGATGGGAGGCTATGTCCTGCTAGTATTCTAATCCTCCTGATGTTTGACAGATTGCCCTGTACTCCTAACTGCTGCAAAACTCAATGGCATCTGAAAAAAAAATGGTTTGGTTTGCAATCCCAATGTTCTTCAGGTACAAGGATGTCACTTCTCTGTAAATTGCATGCCAAGTTGAATTTGTTTTGTAAGCCTGAAAACCAAGAGGATTTGTCATTAGGCCCTGTGGAGAGCGATGTACTGGGGATAGCAGAGGAATGGGAACAGCCTAATATCAACTGTCAGGCCCAAGAGTCATAGTCACATCCTCTTACCGTCTACAATTTGCATATCTTCCTAGTATTTTTGTCTTCTGAAGAGACAACTGACAATATCTGGCAATTGCTGAAGAGTACTTGGGAACATGGATTTTGTCACATCAGATGGTTTATCTGTTTGTGACCAGCCATTCTCTCTGCAGCACGTACATCAGCTCCCTAATAGCGTCCCAGATCTCATGCATCAAGGGTTGGAAGTCTTCTATAAGGCAGTGGTCTCCGTGGGATCTGATGAAATTCTGAGATCTTTACTGGCATTGCTGAGCAGTGACTGGCTCACAGGAGTCATCCCAGTGATTTCAGCTGTTGAATAGTTGCTCACCATTGTGAGAAAAGGCTTCCCAGTTTCACATATTTTGCTGGTTGCTGCTTGTTTATCATGCACTCTGTTAAATCTTCCAGGGGAGTTTGGTATTAGCAGTGGTGTTATGACAGCTCTCCATGGAAGAAACCAGGAAGGACAAAATGAACAGTACTGAGGCACAATACAAAATTAATAATTTTAGAGTGTTTGATCGAGGGCTTACAGCAGCAGTTCCTTATAGCACTGCCAAGTCACTCAAAAGATGGGAATGCTAAACTAAATGAGAGGTTATTTAGTCTCACTCTTTACATTTGCGAAGATGATTTTAAGATGACTGCTCTTCTTAATGAGTAGGTATGATGCTAGAGCCTGAAGGTGCAGCAAGAATTTGAAACCACAACAACAAGTCCAAGAGGAGAGAAAAATCTAATTGGGAGAATGAGGCAGGAGGTTTCATTTCTGCCATGCCAAGGACTTTCTTCTAGGCAGAGAGTGGGAAGCTAGAACAAGACCAAGGACTGTCTAGTCTTAATATCTGTGTGTGGAATGTCCTCACCTTTAGCCTTTTCACTATCTCTGTTTAGTGAACCAACAGTTTGATGAGCTAGTGAGGCAGCATTTACCTTTTGGTCTTCTTTTCATCCAGTCAGCAGAGTAGGAATGAACCTGGGGCCAACTGAGACAAGGGGTAACATGAAAGTGAGACTCAGCTAAGAGTAGGATGCAGGAAATTTAGGAAATTTTCTCAGCTTCTTTTACTAAATAAACTTAGAATCAAAGAACCACAGAATAGTTTGTGTTGGAAGGGACCTTTAAAGGTCATCTACTCCAAACGCCGCTGCCATGAGCAGGGACATCTTCAACTAGAGCAGGTTGCTCAGAGCCCCATCCAACCTGACCTTGAATGTTTCCAGGGATGGGGCATCTACCACTTCTCTGGGCAACCTGTGCCAGCATGTCACCACCATCATCGTGAAAAATGTCTTCCCTATACCTAGTCTCAATCTATTCTCTTTTAGTTTAAAACCATTACCCCTTGTCCTGTCACAACAGGCCCTGCTAAAAAGTCTGTCCCCATCTTTCTTACAGGCCCCCTTTAAGTACTGGAAGGCTGCAATAAGGTCTCCCTGGAGCCTTCTCATCTCCAGGCTGAATAGCCCCAGCTATCTCAACCTTCCGTCATAGGAGAGGTGTTCGATCCCTCTGATCATTTTTATGACCCTCTGCTCACTGTATTTTGAGAAATTTTGCTGTAATATCTGTCCTTGGTGATTAGACATAAGGTGGAAACTAAATTGTTCTTAGTAATATCTGTGCTTGACCAAATCGGATCCTTATCATAATTCTTGCTTTGGCCTTATTAGGGGTATTGCTGTCTTAGGTGGAACTATTTCTGAAGACTGTGAATGTAGTTTTACCACCTTCTAACCTACCAGTGAGAACAAAGGAGGAGCTCTATATTTTATATGGATTTGGAGAGGCGTAGATCTTCTTAACCCAGGAGAAACATGGCATAACATATCTTTACTCGTGACCATCAGATTTCCACTTGATCGTTTTTAGGTATAATGATCTATTAATTGTTTTTCTTTCTAGCTGTCCCAGAGAACATTCTTTGCTAGCGTAGCTCCACCAAAGCACCTGGAGTACTTAATTGTTCTAATGCAAGGAGCACCTTTCTTTTCAGTGTTTCCTGTGCTCTTATCTTCAATTAAATTTGGTAGTTGTCGGTCATGCCAATTACTTCTGTCCTTTCCCAAGGAATTGGATTTGAAGAGTAAAGTAGGTCAATTTGAGAGTAGTTTGGAAAATAGAGTTTATAACGATAGCATGAGAATGTGATAGTCTAATTAACTGCATGTGTACCCTTCAGCAAGAGAAGAGATTTTTAAAGCACTCAAAATAGACAAATCTGAAAACTTGAAAACAGCCCAGATGTGTACAGCTGCAGTCTGATGATTCAATATTAGCAAATAATTCACAACTTAAATCAAGTTACTTTGTCTCTTTGCCAAAGAAATTTTCCTTTTCATTGTATTTACATTGAAGATTTCTTGGATTATCTGTAAATTCTACCTACCTAATGCTTAAATGGGATCCTTCAAATGGTTAATTCTCAAACTGAAAATATGTACTGTGTTTGTTCAGTTTTATTGCTCATGTATTATTGCGGCTACATCTTCACTAGGTGAATCACTGCCATCTATGAATTTTGGTTTAAGCATAGTTTAGAATTCATAATTATAAATCTGCTCTGTTAATGGTTACCATTTTAATTCTAGAGAGGAATCAGACACTGTTCAAGTATTTGTGCCAAGACTTACAAGTCTTGGCAATTCAAAGATTCTTGTACAATAGAAGACACTTGAAAAGTTGTTTAAAAAAAATTGTATAACTTCTCCCCTCCCACTTCTTTACCTAGGTGTACTCAATAAAAAGAAAAGGAAAATAAATCCTGACTTTGAAAAGGATGTTTTTGAGAAGAGCCTAAAAGAAATGGGAAATTGGATTGGAACTACCCCAGAGACTTTCTCCTGGAAATAAATCTTTACAGGACAGTTGTGTGTTCCAAGTGAGTTTGCTTGTCCCTCTGAAAGAGTGTATGAACTACATCACTGCATTTCCCAACTGCTTTTGCCCAAGGGATCATAAGAGTGAAATAGCTCTGGCGAATCTTAGGCAAAAGTACCCATTAGTTTAGTCTGGCTTGTTTCTCAGTAGTTAATGGGGAAGGTTAGGCTGTTCTGCAGACCAGTCCAGAGTGTGGTGAACACATCACCTGAAATGAAAGGAGAAGAAATAGCACAGCTTACCCTGAGCCATCCAGGCTGCAAACTACATAGTAAAAGGGAAAGAGAAAGATCCTCCCCTGTTTCTCACAGGGGAGAAGTGCGCTGAGAAATCAGTGATGATTAATAAACATTATTCAGACATGAGGTAGGAAGACAAGCAGCTTTCCAAGTAACTCCCTTTACTACAGTAGCCAAGTGGAAAACAAGCCAACTCCTTTAATTAGGACATGATATCTTGCTCGCTTGTTACCTCATCAGCCAGCTGCAACTTATCATAACCTAGTTTATGAGCTCCCAAGGATGGAAAGCATATTTTACAGGAGGCTGATGCAGTACTTACTGCTACAGAACCTGCCTATAACTGACATTGTAAATACTGTTACTACAACTAAAACCAACAGAATAGTATGGTTCGGAGATGATATTACCCCCAGGAAAATGTATGTAGAGATAACAAATTAGCCTGGTTATATATGAACTTGATAAGAAATCCTAATAAAGACAGGCTCAAGAAGAAAATTTATTTTCTTTTGACTCATGTAATAGGTGGGAGAATGGTCACATGATTTGTGAACCCCCTCCCCAGGCTTATGCAAGGTCATACTTACCCACAGAGCTAATGTTGAGAAAAAACTAACCCAAACAAAAATAAAAATGCCTCTGGAATAGAAATGTTATGTGCATTGCAGGGAGGTGCACGTCCCTAGCCTTTGAGACATATTATACATGATTTTTTGTCCATGAATAATTTGCGAGAACAGTCCCTATGCACCTTCTGTTACATAGGCAGCACTGCTGCCGAGAACATTTCACCACGTAATGTTCACCTCCTGGGATATTTCCGGAAATGAGCAGGTCCCTGGTCTGTTACAGAGCTGGGGATCCTTTTCTTCCTCTTTCAACAAAGTAAAACGGACAAACCCAAAATGAGGTTTAATTGAAAATAAATATAGGTGCGCACCAATTTTTAGTCTTCTGAGGCATTTTCTTTGCTCTGTGTGCCAATCTATAATTCTTGCCTCATCTTTCCTTCTCCCTGTTCCAGAGATTTCACTTTCAATCTTGCATGAGAGAAATTTCACATGTTGAATCATTCTTGCACTCCTGGTCAAATCATGAAGACTACCTGTCCTCATTCTGCAAAAAATAAGAAGATCAAGTAACATTTTCTCAGCTCTTCTGAACTGATTGAGGTACCTCTTTCCAGGGTTGGATTCATCCTTCCCCCGTTTCTTTCCATGAGTTTCCCAAGTCAGGGACTTGAAATCCTCAGGACTTCTGCATCATCCAGTTACCAACACTTTCCTCAGGAGATGAGCTCTATCTAGCATGATCACTGTAAGTTCTTCTAACCCCATTTTGAACAATGAATAATTTCTTATTCCCCTTGCAGTTCCAGAAGATCAGAGCTTCCTAGCCTGTATCCAGAATAGAAACAGCTTCACAACTGTTTCCATGGCTAGAAAATGAATGGCTTTCCCATCTGAGGATGGATTTTATCATTGCAACCATTTTAAAACTATTTTTAGCACACAGTCTTTGAGACAGCTTACAGGATCCATTTGTTTTTCAATAACATTGGCTACTCAGCTCAGTTTTGATAAGCAGCTAATGATGGAGGTGGTAAGCTGAGACGATTTCCAGAAGACCACTTTGTCCTTTGTGGCTGTCACCAGGTCTCAACATCTCTGCAAATACCATTTAATCTGACTGACTTTTAACATTATTTTGGGGCTCAACAGTGATGACTAACCTGGGAAAACAAATGACCTGACATAGCATCTTTTGGAGACAAACTTCTGCTTAACACACAGGCTAAGGCCTGAAAAAGCATGCCTTGAAGTCCATGCAGCAGCTTCATAAATTTACTTGACTGCTGCTTCTTGGCTTTCTGCCCAATATTTTGAGATTTCTTTTTGCAAAGTCAGCCGTCACTCTGGAGAATTTGTTTTCTTGTTTTTTTCCACAGGGCACTTTGATATTCATATAACTCTTGTATTTTTGTTCTTTTCTCCACTTGTTCTCATAGCCATACAACAAAAAGAAAAAGGATCTCGGATGATTGGTAGGTACTTACTATATCAGAGCCTTTGATAATTGCACCATAGGGAATGCTACATCTTACTCTTTGTGATGAATCTTGAGAAGCGAATCAGGAGAGAGAGACTTGAAGTGAAAATCAGGCAGCAGCAGGTTTCCTCATGCAGATTCCTGGGCCTGAAGAGATCACGACAGAGGAAGCATGATAGACTTCTTTAGAAGTAGGATTTACAAGCATACCATATATCTATCTATCTTCTCCATGTATACCACATGCTCATCTCTTCTTCTGGAAGTATGGCACCATTTTCTTTTGTTCTAGCTGCCTGTCTGTTGAAAAGACGACCTTAGGAAGGTCCTACTAAACTCTATAAAAAGCTCCAGCTGCTTCTGTTGTAGCTGTAAGGAGGAAGCCATTAAAAAACCATTCTGGGAAAGACTGTAGGAAAATCTCAGTGGACAGTGCAGGTGTAATCAAGTAATTGAAAGAAAAATGCTCCTGAGCAACTTTAAAATCCTGAACTACAAGGCAAGGGTCCAGACGTTGTTAATTAACAGCTGCATTAAGTTGACATCTGGCTGGTGAGCTGGGACCTCTTTTTCTCTTATTCTATTTTTCTCTGTTTAAAAGCCTTGAATTATGTAATTTGAAATGAATACAGGCCATATGAATATAGTTATTTTAATTTCAGGTCTTTGCTTTTGGGTCTTTGGTAAGTTATTAATTCCCTATATGATGTGGACACCGATGAAGAGATCTTATTTCTGCAGTATTAAGACATGTTTTCCCTAGAAAATGGCAGAAATAATGCTAGATTTATGTTGTCCTAAAGTAAACCATCCCGTCTCTACTGATAATATTACCCCACAATCAAAGTTGTTCAGGCTTTTTTACTATTATAAAGACATAAGCTCTCAGGGGCTAGTTTCTTAGGAGATTACTGAAGAAGACATATTAGAACAATATGCCAAAAGAAAATATGTGGATTCTGTCCATGTAAAGTGAGATCAACAATTTTCTGTCTGAGAGAGTACAAAACTGTATTTAAGGTTGGTATCATCAGCAACAACATTTACTCTCTAATGAAACACCAAAGAAGGTTATGATTCTTTTTGAGAGTTGGAAGAGGAAATTTCACCTTCATAGCTTGCAAGCTATGTGGCCTCAGGCCACTTGGAGTTCATATGACAAACACATTATGGGAAAGAGGAAGAGTGTGAGTCCTGGTGGAGTTGTGTGCATTCATTATAGGAATCTAAAGATACAGTACAGGAAAGAAAAAAATGGGAATTTGTGATGCCCTGAAACTCTAGAGCTCTGCTAAAGAAAGCAACAGAAATGTAGGTAAGTATTTGTTTGAGATAATGTTCCCAGTCAGCTATCATTTTTAGTGAACCTGTGTTGTTTGTCTGGGAATTTTTCTGGGACACCTTTCCTCCACTAGTGAACTCTTATTTGGTCTTGAAGGAGAAACGCATCCCAAGAACAGTGCCTGAAGTCATGCAATACAAGAAGTCCAGCATCATAACAGCAAAAATTGCCAAGGTCAAGGTACAACGTATTGCTATCACGTGTTTGATCTGAGGAGTAAACCTGGCTGAGAGGTTGGTTACAAGTCCTACTAAAGAAAAGGTTCCCTTCGAAGTATGGAAGCATCCCTACACTGAGCTCATGCAGAGGGACTTGTGAGGTCTTAGTCTTTGTTACTTAAGGCAGGAGGTGGTAGGGAAGGAAGAGTGTTTCTTGCCCCCAGCCATGGCTCTTGCTCATGCTTTACCTAAGGAATTTCTTAAAACTTGCAAGAAGCCATCCTCCAGTGAGGGCTATCTTCAGAGCGTGCTGACCCCCTTTGCATTAAGGTAGCTCAGAGATCGCAGATGCCATTCCTAGTAGTTTCGCAGCTAACGGACAAATTTGCCTTTCATTTTCACCGTAACCTATATTTTGGATTCAGTGTCTCACCAGTCTTTATAGATGCCTTTTAGCAGTGCTTCAGAAGGTAAAGCTTTGGCATTCTGGGATTTTGCGCAGAGCTGTAAACTCTCTCTCCCAGCTGTTACTTGCAAGAATGGCTGTGGTACCTGCTTGTTCACATGAATACCTCTTACCCGGCAACACAAGCCCCCACGCTCCTTTTCGGGCTAGCCTCTATCATCCTTGTCCATGTCCTGGGATGCCAGTTCCTCACTTCTGCCTGGGCATACTGCAGCACTCCGGGTGGCTGCTTTGGGAAGTCACTGCACTAAGTCCACTGGGTTTCTTTCGCATTCATCTCCCCCTTCACACCAGACTTCCTGTGCAAACAAAGCAAAGCTTCATTTAACAAGACCCAGAGAGCAGGTTGCAAATGAAATTGGTGTTACACGTAACCCAAGCCTATTGACAGTAGAAATTCTTCCTACCTGCTTTGATGTCTCTCACCCAGACATTCTACCGCATCTTTTAGCTTTGTATAGCCAAGGTGTCAAGGTCTTCACAGTTGTTTTCTTGTGTTGCTAATCAGTCCACCTGGAGCTACTAAAACACTCCTATTATTTTACTAGGTAACAGCTGTACATATATTCTGTACAACTCTGTCAGGTGTTTTTTTTTTCCAGCTTTCTATAGACCACACAAGATGTTACTAACTAGAGAATGGGTTGTGTTACTTTTCTGGGTTACACGTTTATTAATGATGACTGAGATGAGGTCCCTTCTGGGATGGTACCTACCTTTTCCATGATAGCTGAGACAGCACAAATTGTTTTAGGATAGAAAGAAATAAGATGAAAATGCTGAGGGACTGGAGCATGATTATAATTACATAAAGCAGAACGATCAACATGTAAACAAACATCTAGGCTGTCAAGGCTTCCTTTCTAAAAATTTGGAATAAACTCATTTATCATCTCATATATGACTCAAATGTTTATAGATCTCATGTTGTGTACTAAGGATTTGAAGCAAAGCCTGAAGAAAACAGCTACACAATAAACAATTCGTTTTATAGATGGGGCTGGCACTTACTTTTATGAGAGCATATGGTGAATATTTAGAAGACAAATCTATGCAATTCAATTTCACCTCCAATATGCATATTTTCCAGTGAGTGGCTTAAGGCCAAACAGGATAATATCCCTTGTGGAATCCCCCACAGCACTCTCAATTGATTCAAGACAAGAAATTTAATGTGGGCTGCCAGTCATTTGTGGATTCTGTAAGTTGAATGCTTTCCCAGATGTTAACCTCCGTGGGACTAAGCACTCTTCTCTCTCTGGTTCACAGGGGAAGGCTCGTATGATAGCTAGATGTATTATTTTTGATATGATGCTAATTTATGGGTTTGATATTCTCAGCGCATAGAGCCTCTGTGACATCTTAATATGTAAGAAATCCCTTCTGTTTGCAGCAGGAAACTGATAGTGTATTGACTTTTAGCAAGTGCTAACAAAAATCAAAGCATTTGTGTTTTTAATGGTATTTCCCCCTGTAATCCTGCCCTATTTCTCTTGCTTTGAAACTACAGTGCCGTAACGGGATCAGTATGAGTGGGTGCCCATGAAAACCCTTACTTGGAAAAGCCGATTGCAAAACTGGGGTTGCTCTTTACCACTGTTTAAGAGGTTTAGAACCTATACTGCTCTTCAAAGCATTTTCTTGACTTTCCTTGACTGCAAGAAACAGCTCAAACAATTTTTTTTTCCCAGTGGAAGTTAAAATTCATCACCCTTTTTACCATGTAAAAAGGAAAATTGTATCCTTGACAGAATACCTTCCATCCCCAGGGCACCAAATATTTATTGAGCTAATGGCCCAACCATAGAAAAAAAGTTGTTATCATCGTTATCTTTATTTTTGTCATTATCTTTAGTGTAACATGGCTGAAATAATGCAAGGCTGCTAGACAGTGAACAGCCTGGGAGACAGTTCCTGGAACAAAAAGCCTTACAAGTCAGATAAATTTTGCCTCTGACTCTAAAATACCTCTCACCAAAATCTAACATTTTAAATATGATGAAAATATGGGGAAGAATTGTACTTCTGGGTACGTTTTGAAACGGAGTGGAAGAGAAGAGACCCTTGGACAACTCCTGCTCTCCGTCTGTAAGGGGGTTCCTGCAGACGTGTCTGGCAGCGCCCTGGTCTCTGCGCCTCCGTTTCCCCCACGCGCAGGGAGCACAGAAACGGTACCGAGTGGGAGTACCTGGGCTGGACTTTCTGCCTGAGTCACTTTGGTGATTCTCAGTGGAACTAGCGGAGTAATTTCTGTCAAGAATTTCACCCATGGGCTTTTTACGTAGATGTAAATGGCTTCAGAAGTTGCCAGGAGGATCAAGCCTTGCAATATATTTGTTTTAAAATCAGTAAAATTGTCTGGCATGAGCCAGGACCTTGGTCTGGATTTGAAACACTTGTATTCTGGTAAAAAACGGGGTTTGGATGAGCATTTGATTTTGACTACGGGTAAACCTGAGTTTCTGGCCTGGGCTTACAATAGGATTAAGGCTAAGTTTAAACGTAGTCCTACTGCTAAGTGTGGATTCTGAAAACAACAAGGCTGGCCCTCAGGCTGGGGCTTTGCATTCCTAGCGCAAAGGTATGGTGACAGGTGATAGTGGGTACCTCCTTGCCCAGAGGGTAGGACCCACTCTTTAGGGCACTGGTGCAGGTTCTCCTAGAACTAGAGCAACAGCTGAAACTTTGGCTGGAAATAAGAAACTGCTTAGAATGAAAGTCGCGGGTCTTTAGCCAGCATGTGAGAGATGCATGCGCCCACGGATAGACAGAGGACGGCACCTGGAAGGAAGAATGGATGCAGATAGAGGTATCTACTGGGCCCTCAGCTTTATCAGCTGTCTGCACAGCCTCCGAAGGCAAAGTTAATCCTCCGGCACTGTGTTTGCTCTGCTTCTCATCCTCCCCCCGTAGTGCCAGTTAAGCTACAGGCTTCAGATGCACCCACACATAGGACAATTAAATTTCTTTTTTACCTGGACATTTAGCAGACCTTGTATAGTCTTTCTTCTTTTCAAAGGTAATGTGAAATGGAGTACGACACCTTTGACGAGGAGTCTGGATGCAAACCTCAAAGGCACCCCGAAGTGCCGTCCTTCACGCCCGAACGGCCTCGCCTGCCCTTGCGCTGCGGCTCGTGGGGAGCGGGGAGCGGGTTCTGTTTCGGGGCTGTGGTACAGCCTTGGGTTTGCCACGAGCGCCGGAGGGCTGCCGTGAATGCTGCCAGCTGGGGGCCCGGCGGCAGCCGATTTCTTTATCCCCTGCAAACTGCCAGGGCCTGATCCTGTATTCTCTTCCTTGCTAAATCCCTCAGGTGCTTTAGGTACGTGCGGAACGGAGAATCAGGGCCCAAGACCAGGGAAGGACGGGAAACCTACTTCTGTGAACATGGTACAGAATTACCAGTACGTCTAGAGCCCAGGCAGTGTAATTGGCCAAAGTTACTGAATCCACAAGGAGAGGAAGAGGCAATCTGTAATACCGCATGTCTGCCTGTGTTTCTATCTATAATTTGAATGTTTAAAACTTCAATGAAGAATTATGAAGAAACACAAGGGTGACATTTGAGAGGACTGGGTAAAAATCAATTATTAATAAAGTGACCATAATTAAATATAATAATGAACAGTGCTTTAAAACCGTGACCTTCCCGCCCTCCTGATCCTTCAGGGCAGAATGCAGGCTCCTGTTGTTGATGCTAAAGGGGAATATGGTTGCAATGGCATAGCCCCTCGGTCATAACCATATCAGGATTACTTAGAAAGCTTTGTCTTTTAAAATTAAAGTTGTGCCCCAACTTTGATTCCTGACCTTATTGAGAACTTGCGAAGGAATCATTTGATGCTTTGATATTGCTACAGCAAACTTCCCTCCTTTCCTAGAACAGCACTAGATTTCCAAGAATGGTTTTGCCACCGTTTCCCTCCAGAGGAACCCAGTGCCCAGGCAGTCGACGCTGGAGTGGTCAGTGTTCAGCAGACGAC
Source organism: Phaethon aethereus (assembly GCF_964289735.1). Taxonomy (NCBI): domain Eukaryota; kingdom Metazoa; phylum Chordata; class Aves; order Phaethontiformes; family Phaethontidae; genus Phaethon; species Phaethon aethereus. The sequence goes on along the minus strand of NC_138582.1, from coordinate 58,111,577 downwards.
AGGCACTACGTGAACCCTCCTTTTCCAAGCCGGGCCCTGCTGAGCTGCGCGAGGATGTGACTGAGGAGAAAGAGTGCTCTGCAGGTGCAGCACCACAATAAAACCCCATCCCAGCAGCTTCTATACTGGCTCCCATTGAAAAGAATATATGCACAGCTTCTGGGCACACACAAGCAGGCACAGACCGAAACTTGGTGCCATCCACATTGCTAAATGTGACATTAAACACAACTGACCTTTTTCTTTTCTTCTGCCCTTTTGTTTTAAACCCAGGCCTAGTCCCACCCTCAGTGCGGGAAGCGTGAGGAAATGGATCGAGGTGGTAACTAGATTTCATTTTCCCAATCTGCAGCACCATACTTGCTGTACAAACAGCTCCACACAATGTCCCCGCTGCTTGCCAAGCTGGCCTTTAATTGTGCTGGGCGATGGCAGGAGGCCAGCACCACCTTTGGGACTGATGTCACCACCAGGCTGTGACATGCCTGCAAGCAACCTATTTTCATAAGGATCCATGCTCCTTAGTCACCACTGAGACCAGTTCTTATTTGTGTTTAAATCCCTATATATGGCAGAGTGCCACCTGTGACTCCCAGGAAATCCTCAAAGATGCTGGCTTGAACTGAAGGGTGTTTTCCACGGTAGCAGTCAAGGCACCTGCGCATTTCACACTCCCGGGTTGGAAACAGGGTGAATCGCGGCATTTTATGACGCTGTTGTTTTGTGCTGTCGTTCTCAGAAAAAGCAGGAAACATAAACGCAGGCAGATCCGTGAATACTCCCGCCCCAGCCACCCCGAATACTCCCTGCTCATCTTGCTCCGCTCTCTGCGGCGTGCCGACCGCGCAGCGCCGCAGCCTGGTCGGGAGCGGGTCCTCCTGCGGGCGCCGGGGAGCTACGAGCGAGGCAGCAGCGGAAAGCCCACGGCCAAGATCCTTGCAGCTGGAGCTGCTGTCTTCGTGGAGGGTGCCCAACAGCACCCAGAGCTGGTCTCTGTTTGGGTGGTTCTGCCTTGACCAGGACGGTGCAGCCCAGAGGAATCCAGTCCATGGCCACAGTCCCCTTGCAGTGGCTGGAGACCGTGCCCGTGGCCATAGTAATGCCTTGTCTGCTCTCGCTGGTGAAGCTTTAGGCAGTGTAAGACGCGGCTCAGTGACTTTCTTAAGGCACTTATCAGCTAAAATGCTTGGCAATACTAAGAGACCTGCTCCTTAACAGCAGAAGGATGCTCTCCTCCTGCAGGCTCGTCTTCTCTAGCCTGTTTCATGAAAAAATGCACAGGATCTGGAAGCTTTGATTAAACCTTGCCATTGATCTGCTGTAAGTGCAAGGGCAGCCTAGTGAACTCAACGCAGCCTCGGAAGGAGCAGGAACAAGGTGTTTTCCAAGCCCTGCTGCACCTTGTTAAATAAATCATTTAACTTCTGAATGCCTCAGTTTCCCAGCTGGCAAAACAGCAACCATCACAGGAGAGAAAGCAAACTGCCGTGTAAGCATTGTCTGGGTTCATATAGGATCTGAACAGGGAAAACAGTATCAAAATTCAGACAGGTACTTAGAAAAGAGGCTGAAAGTCAGACGCAGTCCTGTCGAGTGCTAGTGGCTTGCATCCGTCATCTTGGCTCCTGTAGATGGGATGGGCAGTTGTAGTTTCTTATGTTAGCTGTCACTCATTCTTGCTGTGATGCTGCCTGACCCCTCCTGGTCAAACCTGCTGAGCTCTCTGGATTAGTAACTTTTCCACTGTTGGATTTCCCATCCAAGTTAAAAAAGTACAAATACATCTTCAGAGAGAGCACACACCTCTAGAAAAAATGGGCGAGAGCAGTCCTGTCCTCAGTCACAGGACAGAGCCAACTAAAGGGCTTCCAGCCTGCGCTATGAAAATAACTAGAACTGGATCTTTTCTTGCATAGCACCACTACTGCATTAATGTATTTCCTGAATAGCTATGGGTTTTCCCTATTCAAAGAGGCCAAGTTCCAAAAAACCTCCTTGTAAATCTGTTTCTCTCGCTGCCAGAAACAGAGAGACAAAGAAATTCCTTTCCCCTGCCTCTACTTGCTCAAATTTAATTAGTACCAAAATTTCTTCCTGTACTAAGGAAATAGCTGCTTCTTCTGCAGGTCGCTCCGGCACAACAGTACCGCAGAGAGATTCTCTCACTGATATAAAAGCAAGTTCCTGGTAAAATACAGTGCTGTAACATAGAGAAAACTTTTTAAAACTATCTATCTGAAGAAATCCTGGTATATCATTACCAGTCAAGCTCTTTGGCTCTACGGTACCAGGCACTGTAGCACGTAGCAGCTACAGCTAAAACCCACGTAAGAGACTCCAGCGTGTCCACAACCACTCGGCGACGCGGGGCACCAGCGGCGTCTGGTCATTCACGCTGCTAGAGGCGACGTGCCGCAGGTGAGAGCACACACCTTCCCAGCACAGCCGTGCCTTACCCAGGGGAGGGCTGAGGTGTGTCTGGGCAGCGCCTTTCGGGGGCCCTTCCAGCCTCGGCCCCCCCGTTCCCACAGAGCAAACCTCAGCACTCCCTGCCCTAGGAATGGGGCACCTTTGCTTTCATCTTGCCCTCTCTGACAAACTTACATCGACGTGTGTGTGCTTGTGTAATTAGTTTGGGTTTTTTTGTGTGTGTGTATACATAATAAAAACAGTCTCCACTGCACACGGGTCTTTCCCGAGGGAGAGGACGAGCAAATAAATTACCGGACAGATGTTAGTCATGCTGCTTATTAAACCATGGGATGGCAGCGTTCAACTACTGAAGTGGTAAGTGTGGCAGGACTGAACAGAAGAGAGAAAATTAATTTTAGGTGTCGGTTTCTTATAACCACATTTTCAGAGGGGGTGAGCACACAAAGCCTCTTTGATTTCATTTGGGACATAACGTTTCATTTCCATTTCTCATTTGGAAAATACTGGGTTAACTGAGGGCAGCCCTACCTGAAGTGCCACCTCCCCGTGCAATGCAGTTGCTCCAATCAGGTTGCCCTTAGGCTTTCCAAAATCCCCCAGTGAACACTAATGCCTTTTTAATACTCTTTTTATCTTGCTGCTAAAACCAATTGCCAACAAAACCAGTCAATAAACTAAACTCCGGTTAACTTGGTTTAAACTGAGATCCATGCCCGTTTCCTCTGCTTTTTAATCCCGTGTAAAGCATTGGGAGGACTAATTGCTGTTTCTTATGGCTTTTGAATATACTGCTGAGGGTATAGATGTCTCAGAGAAGGTTTTGCAAAACATATGCTCTGTTAACGCAATGCACGGCTGTTTGTAACAGCCATTGTGCCACAGCTCTACGGCATTCGACGGATGTTTTACATTTTTACAATCCGGTGGCACGCTAGAAACCACGTCTTTGGTGGAGAAGGATTTGCATGCTGTTTGATGTATGTGCCAGCCCACGGCCTGCTGCTCCCTAAAGCAAAGGCTTATTTGCATAAAACGTGCATCAAAAGGAGGTTTATGTACGTAGTAGCACACTCAGATGCCTGCTGGAAAAAAGGAAACTCTCTGTGATGGAGGTTGAAAGCCAATGTACGCATCTTTTGATAGTGTCTGTATGCTTCATCTGATCACACTGATATGGAAAAGAAATCAAAATTTACCTGTGTAAATGATTTACAAAGAAAAGCAACAACAACAAAACCGGCCATGACTTATACGCTATTCCCCAGGCAGTTCTTCGGTATCATCTTGCCTAGTCCTTCATTAGCAAGAAAATATGCTAGACTAATCACAAAGACTTCCTAAGTAGATTAAAGGCCAATTTTTACTGTCCATTTAACTTATCTTTAAAGCTCTGTATTGTATTTATCTTAATCTGAGCTGAGCTTTTATACACAAATACTGTTTAAAAACAGCAGAGCAAATACCATGTGGTGACTCAGCTCTTTTATTTCCAAAGACTGGCTTTGCAGCAGTCTGCGGTTAAAAGTTGAGCGATGCTGATATAGGACAGGAAACGATGCTAAGAGGTGTGGAAAAGTCCAGCTGGTCAGCCTCCGTGCTGGTCTGAAGGACACCTCCTCCACCCTCTTTTGGAAAATGCCATTTTATAGACCACGCAAGGTATCTGTTTTTAGGAGTCTCTTTTTACCCCTGTGTATATACAAACACATAACTAGATGTAAAAAGATAAAATAGACTCTGTTTTAAAGATAGATAGATAGATAGACAGACAGACAGACAGATAGATAGATAGATAGATAGATAGATACATGCAACTTATCTGTCTTTCTTTAGGAGACTGTTTCCAAAATACACATTTAACTGTGTTATCTTCTGTGACTATATCTGCCGTTTATAAGTGGTTGCTCATTAGCTGATGTACTTTTAGAAAGATTTAATGCCCAATGTGTTGCCTGATGTGGTTTATTTCTAAGTAGCAGCCGTGGAGGTGCTGCCTCTAGGCAGCTGGCAATGAACTTTCTGCATGTAATGCATTATTTTCTGTTTAAATGATTGTTTCTAGGCTGTAATTACTGTGTCTGCACTGCAATAAGCACCAAGCCTAATCAGTTCATCTGTCAGCATTGTCTGCTACCCTGACAAGAGACTAAAATCATTGCAGGCCTGACCTAATAGATGTCAAGGTTAAAAATGTCTCACTGCTGCTTCAGATCGGCCGTTCTCTGCTGTAAGACTGACGGAGGCTTCAGAAAAGTGTGTGTGGATTTTTAAACTAGATTTTACTGAGTGACCCGACTCCCATAGAAAGATGTATTTCCAGATATGCAACACTTTCTGGTATGTAGGTCATGGTAAATTTAGTTAACTTGCTAAGTAGCACAAAATGATAATTTAATTTTGGTGTAGGGTGCTGGGGTTTTTTTCCATTCAGGTCAGGAGTGGCCCCAGGTAACAGCAGGATAGTTCCTTACTCCGTTCCCCATCCTGGCTCCATTTGGGTTTTGGAGTTGCCTCTGCCTAACCTGATGAACCAGCACTAGAGGGATCTTCTGTTTCAGGGTAACTCACTCCAGTGGGAGAAACCAGAAACCCTGGTACTGGGACTGGCTGAATAAACCAGATCTGGACCTGGGAGCCGGTGGCGGCTGAGCCGTGCTTGCGGGACAGGGTCCGCAGCGAACGGAGGTTCTCCCGGTTCTTCAGGAAGGATCGGTGTGAATCAGGAGGGCTGCTGGTCACCTAGCCCAGACCTGCTGGCCAGGAGCTCAGGCAGATTCTCCTAAGCAGGGAAATGTTTCTACTAAATTATTTAGCCCTGTGCTAGGAAGATGCACTAATTATTTGCTGAGTAAAAGGAACCCACCTACATGAAGAGGTGTTATATCATAGTGCTGCCGTATCTGAATAAATAATTTTGCTTCTGTTCTTAATGTGAAAAGGGTTGTACAATTTGAGGAATAGTATCCCACCATTTCTCCTCCATTGGGTGTCACTGCGTTCTTCAGGACGTCACCTCTTGGCAGGTCACTCTATCCTGCTGAAAACTGGAGGGCTCGTTGGGCAAAACGCGGCACGGAACAGCTCCATCAGCTCGGGGTTTCCCTGTCAGTCAAACTCAGGCTGATTTTGAGAGACACTCTCAGTGTTATAGACAGGCAAGGTCGGTAGCCTTGTGTGGCCTCCCATGCAGTAGCACAACTCAAGGTTTGCTATAGCCAAGCCACAGGTCCAAGGCTGCTCCCCGGGAAATCAGAATCAGGCCCGTTATTTACCAGACATACTTCAGGCTACTGGTTTCCAGGGGCTAATTCTGTCTTTCTTGACTTCTTGTTGCTGTTTTCCTTCCAGCTATTTCATGGTCCTACTGCTTTATAAAAAATACCTTTAATATGCTTTTTAAAATATGACTACACATCAATTCCTATTTGTAAAACATTTAAGATGCTTGTACAATATATTTCACTTGCATTTTATGTGCACGTAGCGAAGCTGTGGTGTTGTCAGAGGCATCACAGACTGAGTGGAACACAGATAATTTGTGAAGCCAGGGCTTTGATTTTTCTCTAAGATGTGATTTCCATGACAAACCACAGTGACATTGTACTAAGAAAATACCCTCTCAAAAGTCTTTGGTTTTGTCATGGAAATAACTGTGACAAAATCATGGCCTTTATTGTTCTTCCTCTCATTCATATATGCAAAGTGGATTTTTTTTTCTGTCCTGCCAATGCAGCGTGCAGAAAATCGAGCGAGGAACAACACAACACACGTCTGCTCTCAGACAACATCAGGAATCAAGGCTATATTTTAAAGACAAACACAGTGAAGCTGTAGTCAGAGACTTGTGATAAAAGTTCTTCAAGTGTCTAGGTTACTTAAGTCTCTTCCCTGGGCAGGAAATCAATGAGATTTATGTCGTTAATTGCCTAAGCACATAACATTGCAGTTCTTAGTAGCTAAAATATACTGACCCCTCCTCTCCTATGTAAAGTGGCAACTTTTTCAACACCCCAGAATTGGGCCCTATTGCCTGTTACTGCAGGCTCGGTATTTTGGAGCCAGTTTGGTTCCAGCTGACTCAGTGAGAGAGAGGTGCCTGCTGAGCAATGCCTTTGGGCCGAGCCTGTCCACTTGCACTCAGCTCTCTCTTCTGCAGCCTAATCCAGAGGGATCACAGCGGGGGAGAGAAGCAGAAGGAGGATGAGGAGAGTACCTGGGTCCATGACATTCTTCTGTGTAAACCTATTCTGAAGTCTAACTGTAGGGATTAAAAAACCCAATTAAGGTATATATATAAAAAAAAATCTAGGGATTTAACAGGACAAAACAAAATTTGCTGTTGCTGGCGTTTGGTAGGATTCATATTGCAAAGCCTAGCAGGACACTGCCCTTTTAGTGCAGTATCTGCTTAGGTTGCTCAGCCAGGTTTGTTGCCATCAAGAGACATATAAAATGCAATATCCAAACTATCTTCTCTCTTCTTCTCATTCAGAGACCCATCTACTTGCAGCTGCCAAGTGCACTGGTTTTTTAATTTATTTATTTTTTCTATGACCTTCTGCCCTCAGATCTCAGTCCATCACCCTGGGCAAGACTAACCCAGGCACGTGGGTGCCCTGTCCCCATCAGGGGAGCATTTCTGTCACCAAACTCTTGACCTCCTGCAGCTCTGACCTGCAACTGATGGCTGCCAAACCAGGGACTTCTGAGGAGCTGCGTTGGGTCTGTGCAGCCCCATCTTTACCTCCAAAAAGTTACTTCATGGGGAGTGCTGCCTTTCTTCAGGCCAGCTTCAGGATAAGCAGCTGCAGTGGCTTTGCTGAGCAGCCTGTTGAGCCCTCTCTCACCTGCAAAATCCTGCCCAGACCACCAAGTGGTCTCAGGATTCCTCTCACCCTTTTTTTCAGAGGATGCCTGGATTGCCCTCCAGAAGGTGTTTGTACATCAGCAAAAAATGAATAATGAGAGAAAAAGTCCAAAATCTGCTCTGCTAGAAAAAGAAATGATGTTTCTGCACAACAAATGATAATTTTTTAAATTATTATTTTAGAGACATCTATAGCAGGGCAGTAATCTCTCTCACCCAAACCTGAAGGCAGAATGTCTCATTCTTCTGTAAGATGGATAAGAAGACGATAAACAGGGAAGGGAAGCAGACTTTGCTTAAAGACATTAAGCCTCTCCAGAGAGCAGGCTGGGCTACGTGGAGACTAAAGACATTAGCTGTCATTTCATATGAAAATTATACGTACTCAGCAGCTTAATAATACTCTAGCAGGTTGCAGTGATTTACATAAAAGGAAGTCAAAACACAGGAACAGGGAGCAAACAAAAGCTGTGGTACCTCCAAAGAGAACGTGAGGGAGCGTGATGGCTCCAGGTGCTCAGGGAGGGACGTGATGGGGGACGATGCGTGCCTTGGGGTACTCTACCCGTATGGAGTACGTACACGTACTGGACACCGCAGTGTTGTGGCAGGCGGGACAGCCCAACACCCTGGGGTGCTGCAGCCCCCCAAAATCTGGCTGGACTGGGAGGGATACCACGGATCTCAGTCCTGCTCCTCATCCCCTCTGTGTTGCAGGACCAGGCGATACCCAGGACCGTCATCTCAGGCACCACAACCCCCCGGGTGAAATCCAGCTAGCTATTTCAGCCTCGTCAGGCGAAGCTGTGACAGAGGTAGTCACATCCCCTTACACTAGCTTGTGTGGCAATCTGCGAGGCTTCTGCTGCCCGGATTATTCACAAGGCGATGATTCAGATACCCCACAGACAACCAAGGGAGCTGCAGACCTTCTAAAAAGGCTTTTCATTTTACCTTAGAAGCTTTTAAAATAACTGTAGATGGACTATAGACCCGTCATTTATTTTTGTATTTAAGTAATTATGGAACACGTTGGTATAATGGTGTGGGGGGAGGAAATCCCCCAACCCCACCAGGAGGAAAATTGGAAGATAAAAGCCCTCCTGTTTCCAAAGAGCCAGTAAAAACATGTGATATTTCTTGATGCCGCTGTAATTGCTAATTAGGCTAGAAAGGAGCTTATGTTTAATTGACATGATTCTTTTTAAGATTGTCCGCAGAATTTCTGTTTGTGCTTAACCTTCTCCTTCTTGCTATTGCTTGCCGTCTCGCTCTCGTTTCAGCGATTCCTGCTGTTTCATAAGCACTTTACCTGTCAAGCCACAGGCACCTGCTTATCCTCACAGACCTTCCTATTTCAGGATGGCCAGCAGCTAATTCTGCAGGCTGGTGTATTCTTGATTTGAAAGGCAAATACCATTTCCTGGTATCAAAGCTACAAATCAGTCACTTGAATTTTCTTCTGCAGCATCAAAAAAAAATTACAGCTGTCACAAAAAACAGAACAGCATTTTTACTTGCTCGTAGTCAACATTGCTCATTCATTTGCAACTTTAACTTACTTCACTTAGCAGAAAGAACTTTAAGGAAGCAGCAACCCCCCTCCCTCTCCCTGCAAAGCTGCTCCTGTTAATTAAGATTTTGAAAAAAAACAAAGATCTTTCAGTTGTGGCTCAAGTCTTCTTCAATAATCATTACGACTCCTTTTTTACCTTCTAAACACTTATAGAATCATAGAAACATTTAGGTTGGAAAAGAACTTTAAGATCATCAAGTCCAACCGTTAACCGAGCACTGCCAAGTCCACCACTAAACCATGTCCCTAAGCACCACATCTACACGTCTTTTAAATACCTTCACGTAGCTGGGCAGCCTGTTGCAATGGTTGACAACCCTTTCGGTTGACTTCTTGCACGTGCTCCTCCTTCCACTCCCAAACTGAAATCATTGCAACAATTCGGCAAAGTGTTGCAGCCAGAGGAGTTTCAAGCAAGTAGGGATGGACAATCATGGACAACCTTAAGCAGTCAGACTTGGGGGGGCCAACTTAGGACTCACAAAAAATGCTATCAGTGAGGCTTTGAGACAACTGAGAAGGCAATTAGCACCTATTATGATTATTGCAGCTCAGGAGTGGCACTGAACACCATTTGCTTTGACTGGTACAATAGAACTTGGGAAGTATGGTTAAGTAGCAATTTTCATAAATGATGACCCACAGGTGGACATTTTGACACTGGGTTAATAGCCAGGGTCCTAACAGATGTGGGAGAAATCAGATCTCAACCAGCTGGTATTTGAGAGCTGACCCAAGAGCTAGGGAGTGTGTTCTCATCCAACAGCTGAATTAAACTTCCTAGAAAGCTGGCCATGACGCAGCAGGAGGGGATACAAGGGGCTTATCGCTGGGCAGAGCTAACGGGGAAGGCTTCTAGGGATCCCAGATGGTGCTCTTCGACAAACGAGCCTCAGAAAGCCTCGGCAAAGGAAATTGAACAGGAATGAGCCAGTTCAGCGATGGGATAACTAGTCAGAGCAGTTCTGGGGCTCCCAGAGAAAGCACGTGGCCAAACAGATGGTCCCAGGCAAAGAAGCTCGAGAGGCTTCCACCTCTTGGAAGGGTGTGAATTCTCAGCTGCATTTACTTCTCAATGTTAGACACTGGTTTTACAAAAACTCTGGTTTTACTGGTCTCTGTGTGTAATGCAGATGTGACATAAGCTTGGATTAACATGGGACATGTCATATTTTTGGTATTATGTTTAGCTGTTTGGTTTTCACTCCCATGAACGACTGAAAGCAACCAGCCATATGGCCTCAGAAGAACTGAGAAGATGGGTCCCGCTATCTGCTTGGGCAGCTGTTTTGCAGAATTCCGTGAAGGAATTTAGAAACCTTCCCAAGGTCTGATCCAATGCTCACAGGAGTCTGTGGAGCACAGCATAATATTTGGCTTTGCCATGATTTATTTCATATAACGAAGCATTACTCTTCCCTTTTGAATAAAGGAGGAGTTTGGGGGCTTTCCCCCACCCCAGTTAAATGAACATGGGAAGTGCCATCAGAAAAAAAACCATCACGAAGCACTCGAGCAGCTTGTAAATACTGAGGGTTTTATTTCCACTTCACATGGTCTGCAACAGACTCTTAAACAAGACCAGTTACAATTTAGTATGCCCAGAGATCTCTGTGGTTTTCCCAAAACGAAGGAAGTTCTCAGTAAACGCTGTACATTGCCAGTTGAACTGCTAACAATAATTTAAAAACTCTTTTTGTATAGTCAATGCAAGAATACCAACAATAAAAGTACAGTACAGGTAAATTCACAACAATATTACAGTGAAACAGATTGACGCACATTTATGTGATGGTAGAAGTACAGTAGCAGTATGTACATGCACTAAAGTGCGAGGACCCAGAGGCATGCAAGTCAAGTATTGTAGGTGTATTTTACAGCTAACTCCATAAGACTTTCTGAGGCATTCTTTTTTTACACTTTTTCTTGTGTTTACCTGTATTCCCTTCCATCTCAATTAATACAAGTCTAGTGAACTAGCTTAATGGCTTTCTTCACTACTTAAAAGGTATCGCTTCAGACAGTTGAAGCATCTTTAAGAACCTTACTTTTACAAAACGGTAACACGGACATTAAAATAGAATAAAATTAACTTAAGACCCTAGTTTAACATGAAATTAAAAAAAGCCAACCCAAAAAATCCAAAACCAAAACCAAAACCATAACAGTGCAAATATAACCAAAAGGCAGTCAGTATTTGGAGAGAGCGCGAGCACGTATTCAAATTCCCTTAAAACTTAATTTACATTTTATTTTAAATCTTACTTTATATCATTTTTACCCTTTTTTTGTGTTTTTTTTGTTAATATACTGTATGTAGAAAAGATGGAGACAAAAATAGTTTTCTCAGCTATGAAAAAAATTAAGTTATTACAGGCACGTTAACTGTTTCATTCTAGAAACACCTCTGTCTCCCAGGTTGGACATTCAGCAGCTGCGTCTGAGAACATTCTTTGACCTCTCCAAGCGGACCCCTCTCCTTCGCGTCGGAGACGGCTGGCGGGCGACCTGGCGGAGGCGAGTCACAGCCCCCCCGTTCCCGCGCGGAGTCAGGCCGGCTCGCCTCCGTGGCTGGGGGTCTCTGCCGGCGGCTCCTTGCTCCCGCTCTCCTCCGAGGAAGTCAGGTCTCCGGTGGACTGCGACTGTGAGGCAGTAGGGGAATGTGAAGCCCATCGCGACGGTGGGCGACGGTTCGCTGGTCTCTCTGGCCGGGAGAAGCAGGGTTGGAGGGATGGGGCTAGTGCAGAACAAGGTAGTTCCTTGGCAGCCAAGAAAGCAAAACAGCGGTTAGTGACTTGCATTAGAGGCTGTCTGGATGCGCAAAAAATTAAGAAGCAAAAAATTCAAACTAAAGCTAAGCATCTGCCATGTCGCGGGACAAAAGCAAGCAGCGAACATCTGGCTGTGTGTGGGCTCCAGGTATCTGCATGTGTGTCTGTGATTTATGGAACAGGTAAGGAGAGAATGAAAGAAAGAGGTCTGGGATGGAGCAGCTGACAAACTTCCATTTGCTAATTCTCCTTGTGCTAGAAAGAGAAGAGCTGAAAAGTACATTTGCATGAGAATTCAGGAAAATCGACTATTCATCACCATTGCTCTAAGTGCTGACCTGGCATAAAAGGGCCAGGTTTGGCATTTGCAAGTGGGGTGAAAATCAACCACCGACTCCTTTTGTCTGCTTCAGCGTTCAGACCAGCATACAGGAAAGAATTCTGAGCAGCAGAATAATAATTACAGGAGTAGTCATGATCTCCAGCTGGATTAAAGATGAGGCTTACCTACAGATTTCATCTTCTGGAGCATCACTTCTTACTGCCAGCTGCTGAAGCCTGTATTACAGGATTCAGTGGTACTGTATCTTAAAGACGACATTCACAGAAATGGAAGAAAATGGAAATTTTATTCCTTCACCAGCTTTCCACTGTTCAGGCTTGGTTAGCCTGCCTTTGCAATTAGAAACAATCTGCAGTTGTGATTTTTCACCCTGGCACTAAATTGGTCATTGCCTCTAATATTTATGGAGTTCGCTCACAGCCCAGCTGGGCATCCTGCCTCGCTCTGCGCGCTCCTTACATCAAGGTGAGTGACTGTAGGAGCAAGTCTGTCTTGTAGTGCCAAAGCCAAACTTCTGAATTTCATTGCGTACTTTGTAATTTATAAAAGCAAATCAGAGGAGTTTGTCAACCCATAGAAATGTGTACACGGAGGAGCAGTCACTGGAGAGGACAGGACAGTTCGAGAAAAACCAGTCTCAAAATCAGAATGCAAACCGGTGATAAATGGAGAGAGAGACCAGAAACGATACAATGCAAAGGAAAAGCTCTGGCGTGGTAAGGCACAGGGAAACCAAGGCAGCAGTAGAACTGTACAGTAGGAAGGAAAGGATTCAGCGCACTGTTTCACATGGAGAAGGAGAAACATGACTATGGATGGAGAATATTGGAGTAGGTAACATGATGTGATTGGCAGTGAACAAACAAGGTGATATGCCACTGAACCTCTCCGTTGCAGTGGGAGGACCAAACATGAGTGTTACACGACAGAAAGATCAATTTTGAAGACACGGAGCTGAGGTAGGGGAAATGGAGCTTGTGCAGGCGTGTGTTTTGGAGAAAATGCATCGTCAGACTTGGGGAAGCCTCTGGAAAGGGCGAACCTCAGTGCCTTTGGGCGATACGCAGCCAACGGGGTGATCTACGGCCGCACGTCACCGCTCGAGGCAGAGCTGTGCTCATCTGCCCTCGGAGCCATCGCAGAAGCTGGCCGGGGGCTACGGAGCCCAGGGCTGCACCGCCGCCTCTCTGCATCCTCGCCCCCCGCCCCGTCTCTGCCCCCTAAACTTCACGCCAACCCTCGCTAAAACAACAGTAAAGCTGAAAAATAAATCGGTGCCAACAAGAAGATTGACGCCGTGTCCTTACTTCCCCTTATTCCATTGTGCCTGGGGCAACATACGGGCTGTGAAAGCTGCCACTAGACTCAGATTTGTTAGGAGGAATCCATAAGCACAGCGGCACTCACAGGCAGTGCGACATGGTGAGTTGAGGCTATGAGATTTGCAGGTTTTGTCTTAGCCTCTTTCTAAACAGCGGCTTAAAATGATATCTCTACAGCACTGCTTGCTTCTGGCTGCTTTATCCTAGTTTCATAGCAGTAAGTAAGAGTCAGCATGGAGGTAACAGATCTATTTCCACTGCTGCCTCCCAGTTCAGAAGCCTCCCTCCAGCACGCCCGCAGGTGTCGGTCAGCTTGTACCGAACGGCAGGGTTAAGCTCGTCCTATCTGCTGGCGTAGGCACGTCCAGCACCGCGCAGGCTGCGCTGGCGATGGAGGCTGCTGCAGGGCCAACAAGTGACCAGCAGCGGAATCTTAAAACGCGCTGGCGGCTGAGTCAGTCACCCCCACCTGCAGCGTGGCTTCCTCGGCGTGCGCTAAGGAAATCCAGCCATGACAAGGAAACTGTCTGGAATGGTTTGTGAAAGCCCCTCCTTGCTCACCACGTGCAGCTGTCATAGCTAGAAGTGTTTCCAAAAAATTAGTATCATCTTGTGGGTAATTTAGTTGGGTGGTTGCTTGGGGAGGCATTGGGTGGACAGGCAGCACTTCTTAGACCAGATGTTGAAAATGGGAAAGATGATTTCAACTTCAGTTTCTAGCTATTTCCTAAGCCAGGCTGCCAGCCACCATGGCTATGCCTATATTAATACATAAATAAAACAGTTTTCTGGCTCTGAGGCAGAGTGGACGGTCACAGCTCACATCTGTACAGCTTCTTCCCTCCCTCCGCTGTGGCAACCCCAGCCACTGGCCAAAACTGGGCTGGGAACAGCTTAATGAGCAAAGGTGACCGTCAGCCACAGGCTGGTGCTGGAGCTGGACACAGCCTTAAACACCCCAGCCCTCTCCTCCTGCTGCTGTAGCCGTGGCCGGAGGGGATGCACCCCGGGGCAGCCAGAAGCCCTGTGCAGTGCTGTGCATTTGTTAAAAACAAAAAACAAAACAAAAAAAGAAGAGACGTTTGTTATAAACCTGAGTCCCTCCCCAACATTTTTGCATACCTTTACGTTGGTCTTAAATCTTGCCAGCTTTTTAAAGCTTAACAAAATACCCAACGGCACAACTTTTGACTTAAGCGTGACCTCTTCGTAGCCCGTGCTGCCGCAGGGGAGGGCAGGTGGGCTCCTACCCTGAGCGCTTCCCGACTGCCGCATTCAAAGGACCCCACAGGGATGGCGGGCACGTGCCGATACCTCTGGAGCTGTGCTCGTTTATTTCCCTTCGTTAACCCCCACGTTCAAAAGTGACCGCTTTCGGAAAGCTCTGGAAACAAGGTAGAAAGGACTTACAGCAGCGAGGCAGGCAGGGTTAGAGTCCCCAGGGGGCAGTTAATAAGACAGTTTGGTTCTGGACAGAACAGACAGAAAAGAAAAAGAAAGCAAGTAGATTGGAAAGAACTGTTTTAATCAATTATTTTTTTTTAAGGTGAAGATTTCATGTCAGCAAGGAAGAAGTCTCCAGATGTTACTACCCGTTCAGATCATGTTACCACTGTTATCACAGGGAAACTCATAATCAAAAATAAAAGATAAGCCACCAGCAGAAAAAGATTTAGAAAGGAAGGAAGCAAACAAACCAACCCTTTACAATCCTAGCACAGTCGCAGGAGTGGACATAGCATTAAACAAACCAAACATTTCTGCTCGCCGAGAAAGACTCCTGTTATCCTATGCCAACCTTCATTAGGGCTAGGGAAAAACCACATTACTGTGAAAGAGGAATAAAGCTGTATTTTTTTTTTCCTTCGTTTGATTTGCAGAGAGAATTTCTGCTTAGGAAATCTTTAACAAGTGAAAAAGCGACTGATATTTTATGTTCCTCACGTTTCTCATGTTGCTCATGCTTATGTTGCCCAGGTTTCACGAAAGCCCTTTGCCTCGTCCTTCTCCCTTGTTCCTATTTAACGGCAACACTGGATGGGAGACTCAGACTAAAGCAAAAGCGCTTTAATTCTGACAACACCTTCTCTTCTGTTTTAACACTCCCCCTCCCATGCTGAACGGATCAGCGGCAAGTGTGAGGCAATTGCTCTGCCCCGGCGAGCAGAGGGTGCAGCAGATGCCCTCTCCTCCGTGGGCCCCTGTGGACGGTCCTTTCACAGTGCTGTCCCCAGGAAGGGGTCTGTCCCTCCCGTCCAGGACTGTTGTGTAACCTCTATGATTTACACCCTTGCTAGTCACAAAAGAAAAACGTTCATACAGCTCTTAATGTTGTTAGTTAGGTAACGTTAATCTGCATTTTTAACAGTAATATTCATAAATCCCATGATATGCAAGTAATTTAGTGAATTAGCAGGATAAGACACTACTGGGCTGCGCTGGGTGGATATCAATTTGCTTGTAAGCAGCCCTAGGCAAGTTAGAAAATACAGAGTTATAACTACTATGTATGCATATACACTCACATGCACACATACATATGTATGTCAATATATAAATATATATATGAACTAGATTTCAGATTTGCAGCAGGAATAGAAAAGAAAATTACGTAACTAAACCACGCAGAAGCTCAAAGAAAAGCTACCAACAGGTGCTCCGTGCAAGTCTAAAAGTCATTAATATACCATGCCATGACTGCAGAAACAAGGCGGCGTTCAGTGGTAAGAAGGTCACTTGTCTTGGCCAGAAACCAACAGGTCGGGGGGAAGCAGAGGAGGGATCTATGGGTGGGTGGTAGGGGCTGACGTGATGCTGCCCCAAGCACAACCTGCCTCCTTCAAGATCATCATTCGCTGAACTGATGCATCTGGCTTTGTACAAAATGTGCTAAGTGGAATTTGTACAAAGTGTAATTTGTGTGGTCAGTGTAATCCATAAATAACCCAAGGCACCTGCAGAGTTTAAACTTATTTGCGGTTTTGTTTTCAGCAGCAAACCCATGCTCCATTAAGTACATCCTGTAGAGCATCACCCCACCTAGGAAAAGCTAAGCTCATTGTGTGAACGCCCACCACCTTCCTTTTCAATGCATATTCCTGAGAAATGACAGGACCACCCAAAGATCATAATCCATGCATCTAGACAACAGTCATAAAAGCCAAGTAAGAGCTGCAAGAAAAAACATGTCTTAGCTCTGAGGCTCAGAACTCAAAAAATGAGGCAAAAGGTACTGAGAAATCAAAAAGAGGAGCAATTTTCTGCCAGGTTGATGGTCAATGAGATTTTACTACGCAGCGTTGACCCAAATCTCTCCATGCATCAAACTCAGGTACTGATACTAGTTGCATTTTGCCAACAGCAATTTGTGATGATGTGGGATGACATCCCTTTACTTATACTTGAAATCTGCTGAGGCATTTAAAAGACGCAGGAGGAAATCAAGTTTCCAGGGATGCCTTGCAGGCAAGCTGAGTTGAACGTGTAAGAGTACAACACGCTTTCTAATAAGGACTGGTAGTGCATTCCCAGTATTTCAAACTAAGGACAAAATACAGACATAGTTGGAAAGAGTCAAATAAATGAGGCTGCTTTCTGCTTTTATTCACTCTGAGGTTTGTGCACAAAGCCCACTTTCATGTCTTTTATAATGTGCATGTGGTTTCTTTTTTATATGTACAAGCTTCTCTATTTATATCCGTTTAAACTGAATACAGGGAATATATTCTCAGCTTTGGAACCTCTGTTAGGCAAAAAAGATCATGTCCTCTGAGCAGTACCTACAAAAGAGGAGCTGATTGCCCATTGAGAACCACCCGCTAATGCACGGCGAACTGCACGCCAAAAGTCTCCGTGCCCAGGTTCCTACAAACACTTCAAGACAAATGTTGAGTTAGAAAATGGGGTTTGAACCTTCCCTTGAGGCTGTCTCAGGCAGGAGTGGTAGGAGTCAGCCCAGCGAGGCCAAGGTGGGATGTCTGGGGTGTGCAGGGGTCAAGAAGGAGCTGCTGCCCGGTGGCCGGGGCGACCAAAACATCAGGATGCTAAAGGGGCAGCACAGGGCAGAGAGGGTGACGGGCTCCCGCCCCTGCCCTGGGGAGTATCGCTGACTAGCAGGGCACATGCCATTCCAGCGCAGTACCAGAAAGGCAACACGCGCTGGTAAGAGCTGGACATAATTCAGCTTCTCCAGGTGTCCTCAGGGCAACACTCACAGGTGCACAAAGGTCCACCAGAAGCAGGAGGCTTAGACACTGATAACTGAAAGCTTTTGTCCATCATTACACCCCCTTTTTGGTTGATTGCTCTACCACAGGTATAGGTATGTACTTAGACTAGTTGATTATCTGGTTTTTTCTTTTTCTTATTTTTGTCAGGCAGCAACAGTTGATACCAAATGTCATGCCATTTAATCACATTCACAGACTCAAGCCAGACTGAATCAGGTACATCCAGAAAAGGCAGGCTGACGGCCCTGAAGGTTTGGTTCAGGGTATTGTAGAGACTATTTTTCACACAACCTTGTTAACACCCATTCCTGTGTAGGAGAAAGAGTCCATCTTTCCATCCAGTATAAAAGAGAAATCTACTCAAACCTAGAGTCCCTAGAGCATCTGTAACGTGTGGTGTGTTTTATGACAGAAAACCCTTATCCCAGTCATTCAGGGGAGAAACGGTTTTATCCTGTAAAGGCATCTTTATCCTGTAAATGATAAAGCTCTTCTCATCCTTTCAAGCCTGATAAGCTGTCAGGATAGAATTCTTTAACGAGTTCTTCAGTGACTAATGCAATAGTTTCATGACTGGGACTCACGACCCATGTGTTGGTACCATGACAGGACTAGGATATTCATTGTAAATACTCACTAGGACTGAGAGAGATCTCATAATGCATTTGTTCAAAGAAGAGTGCATTTAGCTATAGGAGGAAAAACAAACAAACTCATTACCTCTATGGACCCTGGATCTACTTTGACAATTTCTCCTGTGCTGTTGTCATTGCTAAGATTTGGTGGGCTGTGTGAAGGTAGCCTTCTCTCTTCCTTTAAGGCATGCTCCAAAAGTTTCTTATTCAAGATCCTGGCAGCATTTTCTGTAAGTGTATACCCTGGAGGAGCTGATAAGTCCTGCCTGATACTTGCCACCTCAGTCCCTTCTTCCTTTTGCGTCTCCGTCCCCAGCCGGAGAGGACTGGGTGATCTGCCACGGGCATTTGTACATGGCTCCTGCACTGGGCCCAGTTCTGGTCTGGGTTCTGCTGACCTGGACCGGCTGCTAGACCTGGGGCATTTTTGGAAGGTCTCATGAAAGATGGGGCTATGATCAATAATGTTGAACAAACTGGAAAGGCCATCGTTGATAGTGGTGTGGACAGGGCTCTCCCTCGTAGTAGTTGATCTAGCCCAAGCGGACTCACTGAATCCTTTCTGAGGTGTGCCAGGCAAAGTCCGGTTATTTGGCTGGTCTGATTTGGGAAGGATTTTTCTTTGCAACTTTGGAGAGCCGTATTTGGGGGAACAGCATGTGCGTTCAAACTTAGCCTGGACCTTTTCAATGACAGGGGTCACTTGCCTGCTTCTTAGGCTTCTGGATGGTGAAGAGACAGGCGTGGACCCCCCCTTTGGTGTCAGACACTTGTGTGGACTGCTGGTGATACTGCGCAGGGTTTCCGTCTGCAAGCCAACACTGATTGTCTGGGTGGTCTGTGTCCCTGTCGTTCTCATACCATTGGTTTGACACGCGGTGTCCTTAAACTGAGGCTCTGTTGAATTCGAGTTAGAGCGTATTGCGTTTCGGACAGAGAAAGCCACCTCCTTCATATCATCACTCATGTTTTTGGACATCTCCAAGCTGTGCAAGGGTGAGGCAAAGCCCACAGTAGTGCAAATAGGACGTTCAATGGGATGAAGACCACTCTCCAGAAAATCCTTATGATGTTTGGCCAGGTCACAAGACCATCTTCCAAACATATCCGAGGAAGCACCTTTTGTCTCAGCAACATTCCCCATAGCTTTGGTCACAGAAAACAGGAAGTCCGGCTCAACCTGGTTTTTCCCTTCGCTGCCAGCTATCACCGAGTTATCAAACCTACGGACAACTGGTGGGCTGTGAAAGACCCGAACTCCCATTTTTTCAGTTACACCGTGATTCCTCGTTGGCTGCTTCTGGCAGTGCTCCGGGCTGGTCATGGTGTTAGTTGTCATAGTGACACTGGTGGTGAGGTACCATGATGATGCCTGGAAGGGATCTGAAGCAGGATCATTCCCGGCTTTCCCAATTTCTGTCCTTTCAGCCCAGCCTTCAGCAGTCTTCTCGGTGGCGCCACTGTGGTTCCTAGTGTTACTGTAATCCCAATTTTTGTTGAACTCCTCAATGTATTTCAGGTCATCAGGAGACAGGGGAGGGGTTATGTCATCTTTGCTGCTGGATGAAGGCAAATTTTTTTCTGGTAGAAATGGAGAAATATCCATCAGACGCTGAAATTCTGACATGGAAGAAACGGACATCGCCCTGGAGAGGGGAACACGAGACAGTCACTCACAGGCTTGGAAACACCCACAGAATGACTTATTTTCAGCAGCAAATTGACTCGGGAAACCTGACTTTCACTATCTGCTTATGTATGAAACCGCTTTGTCCCTCTCTTTCCTTAAAGTTCCCTTTTATAATTTTTAAAATAGCTGTGAAACGCAAGCATTCCTGATGTGTCATTAAAAGTACCGAATGGTTTATTAATGGCTCTTAATTTACTGCTTTCTGACAGATTACTGTTTGGCAAATGTCTGAAGTATGGAGCAGTAGGATGCATTTCAGAAATATACCGCTCACAGAAAATGAGTCTTTGCGACAATACGAGGGACACTTTTCAAAGCAAGTGTGGACTATTTCTGACTTGCTGGGAAATCAGCAAGTCCACCTCAACTCCTGCATAGCTGGTTGCGATGTGGGACATCCAGCCTAGATGCTGTTATGTTGAACTGGCTTGGTGAGTTGAGCTCGTGCTATGATTCAACCAAAGGGAATCGCCCTGTAATAATGCTGGATTCTTGGCTTCCCAGCATTTTGCTAGTTTGTACAAATCACAAGCATTCTGCTGAGCTGTCCTATGGCTTTGTTTTAAGAAAAAAATCAAACAAAAAAAGAAGCCTTCTGAAACGGGCTACTTAAAAATGTAAATGAGTGTAGTTATCAGAGTTGGCTCAATGAGGTAGATGAAGCTGGGTGAGGATTCAGCCAGCAGTGGGTTTTATATATCAGTGATCTGGAGGATACAGTAAAATCCGTGAGTTTTTAATCAAGACCACCAGATGCACTTAGGGTGCATCTACGTTAGGGAATTAAGTGAGATCAGGAGTGTGGTTTTGACATGGATCTCCTACTCAGATGCTCTGGTTTGCATTGGGGGCAATCTCAGAGAGCATGGGCTGGGTTCCTTTGGGGTGAAAGTGAGCTGGAAGATGCTCTCCAGAAGCACAACTAATGCTCTCTAAGGTTAGGTGGGTATTCAGCCCATGGGATCAGACAAAAACTAGTCCAAAGCAAACTATCGCTGACATGCAGGGGCACGTCAGGGCCTCAGCACCAACTGTTTTGTTCTATATATCGATGTCTACAGGCCTGCCCTACTGGCTAAGGTAGGCGTAGCCTTCAGTGTAAACTGCAGCTTCATGGGCTTTCACACAGTTTGATCTTTGTACTGAATGTGGCCCAGGTTAATCAAAGTAGAACAGAAGCATATTGAGACAAAATAATTCCTGGGTAAATCCATTAATCTGGCTCGCACGTTGCTTAGGAGGTGGCATGGCCATGCCCAGGGTCTGTGGTTTGGGCACCAGAGAGCTATAGCTCTGGCAGCTGAATATTTGCTGGGTTTTTCCCTGTAAGTTTTACTCACCTTTGAAGATTTCCTTTGTGTGTTTCTTCCTCCTGAAGAAAAACAGAAACAAACAGGAGAAGGTATTTCTGAACCTGTTGGTGGCATTAGCTTGTGGATATTTTGTCATTCACTTCCCGTTAGTTGCACCAGGTATATTTGTCTCTAAAAAGCGGCTGATTTTCCCTCTGATAGGGAATCTTATATTGCCAGTGGGAATATTCTTCTCTTTGTACGTAGGGCAGCAGAATGGGCAATCCCATCAGGACAACAGACTGCATAGGGAAAGCCCATATGCCAGATCTACAATGGCCTTGAACTTTTATAGTCTTATGCAATCAAAAATGGAAATAAGCTGCAAATGGCTTTTTTCCATGTGTACAATATATTGTTTTGGACCATATATTTGTGAGTGAATTTGTTCCGTGGAGGTAATCTGCTTCATGCCAGAGACCTAGTTGTGCTGAAATAAGAGATAAACTGGGGTCCTTTGACATAAGATTTCATTATATGTTCTCTAGGAACCAACAAATGGCACCAGTTGAAACTCATTAAGCAAGCTATATCAAACGTGTGGGAGGACTATTACTTGCTTCATAGGGGGAATACCTACAGCTTGCTAACGGCAGTAAGAAGTTTTTCATGGCAATTATTTCCCTGTGACAATTCCCATAATGAGCTGGGTTTTTCAATAGATACTTCTGAAAGCAATTGCTCTACAGTTATTAACTGTTTGCTTATATTTCTAATAAACTATAGGGAATACAAAATATGATCAGGAAAAAAAAAGAGTATTAGTACCTGTGACTTTTATTCAACAACATGAAATCAAGAACATTACCAACACAGAAGTGTATGTCAAATTGTGACTGTTCTAAATGAGCACTGCTTAATTCAGCAAATACCCTTCTGGTATTTATCCAGAGTCAGGGGAAAAAAATAGGAGTAAACTGATCCTCCTTGCATTCACTCTGGTGTAAGTCTGCAGTGATGTTGGTGGCTTCATTGGAGTTACTGCAGAATAAATCTGGTCTAACTGAATGGAGAATCAGGCTGAAGGCTGGACTGACTTGTACTGCAGTTGGTACCACAAAGAAAATACAGTGGAGAAGAACAGTTTCCTCTGTGCATCCTTAGTTAAGCTATTCATTAAACTCCAATCAGTCTCGCTTGAGCAAACCCTCTGAGGGGAAATGACTTTGCCCAGGTTTCACTAAAGCATGCTTTGAAGGAAAGAAGCTATGCAAATATCACCAAGGACCAAATTTTGCCGCCAACACTTTTGTTAATGATGGTAATGTCCTAAAAACAGAAAAGGGAAGAGAGATCTCCCTTCTTAAATATCAGACTGAATTTGAAGGAAAGAAAACAGCAATTAAAATTAAACACAAAATACAGATCCCTGACACTGGTACCAACATCCTCCACTGCGCACTTGGACATGTATGAAATAAAAGCTAAGAAATAATAAATACGGGATCCCACACTGCCAGCTATACATTTATGGAACTGAGGGAGGGAAGTCTAACTGGAACACACAAGTTACCTACAGCTACTTAAAATGTAAGAAGGATGGTCACATTTCTTGCCTCTCTTAACCTTTTTTTCTCATCTTCCTCTCAAGGAAGTTGATTTCCCGATCCTTTAACTGAGTAATGATGTTATACATCTCAAAGAAATGCTTGGCTCAAATTTTCACAGGCGCACAGGTTTAAGTCAAGGCACAGCAGTGAACCTGGTCCTGCAGGGAGCTTGAGATCTGACCTGTTGACAAACTCTTTTCCAGAGTGGCCAAATTTTCAAGCTAGAGTACACAGATAGATCTTTGACTGGGAAGCTTCTATGTCCCTATTCTCTGTAATGTGTACACTCAACCAGTATTTACATGCTCAGAGCAGAGGCCGAATGTCTAACCCATGTGCACAAATCTGAATTTTCAGGCAAGAAGAAAGTACTCAAAACTTGCATCAAGCAACGTGCTGCCTGCTTGGTGATTTTAATTTCTGGCAGTCTCCGAATGCTTCTTTGTTCTGTAACAGCCACTAACATTCAAGGAACAATAGAAAATAAAGGAGATGTTAGCGTTTTGAAATTGTAATGTGTTTTTAATTTCACAGGAGCCATTAAAGTGTATAGTTGTGGCTAGTGTGAACATTCTCAGCTCCGCTAATATCATATGCCAATTCACAGGCTGCTTTCTACCAGCATATGGGGAACGGGACCCTGGGTTTCATTCACCAACAACATAAACAAAACTGTGAAGACGTGGCGCTGGTGAAAGTGAGCCTGAGGCGGTGCAGATTTTACCCGGACACAGACTACATTCACTGTGGCCCAATGGCATCTCTTAGCACGGCGTTTCACATCTTTATAGCTTTATGGTGTGATCTCAGGGTAGGTACTTTGCTGATGAAGAATAATTTTAGTTTTTCAACATCTCATCTCACTTACTCATGCTGATCTATTTAGAAGGCAACGACAACGGAATAACCAGAGGTGCCTCTCTACAGCACTTACTTACTACTTTACTGACAAAACATAGCCCATATTTCTTCATATATATGTATGTACTTACAACTGGAAGAGATTTAAGACCTTCTAAACCAATATGTTGTGTCAAATATAGTTATACATAAGACGAATGGCCACAAGGTGAGGTAATCTTTGGGAACTTCAGGCTCGCTCACAGTTTCTCAGCTGATTGACACTGATCTAATCAGCTCATAAGAAGGCATGAGATCTTGTCCGTCCCAAATTTAGTACTGGATAACTGTAAGCAGTGCCTGTGACACAATATCTCACTTCCTACAGCAGGGATGCTGTACCAATTCTGACAAAAGAGACAACATGCCGGCTTGATAAAAGGTAGAAGAGCGCATACTTCCGTTAATCCGGTCAAGAATTTCTCCCGCTCCAGCTGCCGAGACTGGTGCTCATCAGACTCGTCGGGGGAATCAAGAGACAGCGACTCCAGAAAGAGGTTTTCCGTGGCGCTGCACCGATCGCTTTCCTTCAGTTTAGACAGTGACCGATCATCAAACTGAATGGCGTCTGAATCAGAGTAGGATCTTGACCCCATCAGACGAGGCATGTGAAGGTTCCCCTGGGTCGCAAATGGACGAAGGTTACTCTCCTTCTGGTCGCACAGAAAACCACCTCCTCTTCGCGGGCTCACTTCTTTCTGAAGCTGGAGAGAAGGCAAATTAAAAGGAACTGCAATTACTTATGTAGTGTATGGCATTCCGCAGAACTCAACCTCCCCCAGGAGCGAGGCACCCATACCCTGGGGAGGCACTGTAAAATCACTGCCTGGCTCCAGGGATGCCGGCTTTGCTGTACTGGTCCTTCCGCAAAGGGAGATGTCTCTAGGATGTTGGTGCTATTACTCATGGAATTTTGAGTGATTAAATGCGTATATGTATAGCTTTGCTTGTTTACATATATATGTATACATATATACACACTGTGTGTATATATACACAAAATAATGCATCTCTCTGTAATCTGATTTTTAAGGAAACAAGTCAACACTGACTGTTATTTAAAAGCAATCTTGATATGAGGTCCTAAAACAATACAAGTAGAAACTCAAGGAAGGGTGAGCGACTTGGAGTCTCAACAAAACAAATACATTTTTTCCTCTGGTCAGCAATACAAAGGTTGAACTTTTATGTACATCACTTGTTTCCAGAGATGGAAAATTCTGTTTAATGAAAGACAAAAGCTTTGTTTTATAGGTGGTCTAGCCCTAATGCATGGCTAAAAAGTTGATCAGAACAACCTTGTCAAAGGGATGAATTAGGCATGCAAAGCATGTTTGGAGAAAATGCATATTTATAGAAGGGCCATCAAAGCTATTAACTCTACACTTTGCAAAAGCTGGATAAAGAGAGGGTGAACCACTAGTGAAATTGCCAATCTTAAAATAAGATTATGTGACCAACTTCTCCTTTAATTGTAAACACAACAGGAGAGATGAAGTAAGCGGTATTTTCAAAGATTATGAATGACAACAGGAATCTGATAAGGAACTCTGATGTTTTGCTAGAGCAGCGTGCTAAGATTAGTGACAATAACCTGCAAATGCAAGTCATTCCCTAGGACCCTGGAGACTGAGGACCTACAAAGCATGTTATTTCAATCTTGTTGCATGTGTTTGGAAAAATAAACAGACATTGTATTGCTTAATGTCGATCAAAACATTGTAAGTCCCAAATGATTAAATTGGCACTTGGGCTGAAATCAGTGAGATTTTTGCTTGATTCAGGTCTACAAAAACGGGAATGCATCTTCAGTGTTTTGCTCATGATATACAAAATCTGAAACAGTTTTATTAAAAGGATCTAATTTAAGGCATCCTATAAAAGCAGGGGCTGGAAGGTGTATCTCAAGAGATCCTGGAGCCCATTCCCCAGCATACAGGCAAGACCCAAAGCAAGGAGAAATGGTAATCACATGTTTTATAGTTCCAATTGCAAGCCCCTCCACATTTTCAGAGATCCTATAAGGATAATGATCTGGGAACCTTTATGAGAAAGCAGTACAGATACTGGTTCACTCTCTGAAACTCAGACAGCTGACAGGAGAATTGAAGTGAGAAATACTGGCCTAACTTTTCAAGACTGACTAATAATTTTGAGTGCCTGTGTGTTTATACCTTTAAACACACAACTTTTCATACAGCTGATTTTGTGGGTTTAAATAGTTGCCAGTGTGCTCTGTGCACAGTCGTCAGCTTTAGGAGCACGGTGGAGGGAGATTCTCTAAGGGAAAACAAAGTTGACAGTGTACTTGAAAAAAAAACACAACTTTGAGCCCTGAAAAAAAGTAGGTCATCATGTTTTTTATATGGGAGCAGTATTCCCATAACCATCCAGAGTAAAGTATTTTATGTATTTTATAGATTGGTGTGAGCATCCCCCTTATGATACATATATTATTCAGGAGCTGTGTGAAAGCAGACAGGCATAAAGCATTAGCAGGAAATTTGGCACACACGCTTCTGCTATCTCTTCGACTCTGTTTTTCAAACACACACACTGGTGTAGTCTCCTCATCCTCTGCGTATTGCCATACATGGAATACACAGAGAAAAACCCTGGGGAGAAGGACTTCAGAGATATACTAATTGTTTCCATATAAAGCAGGGCATGACTGCACTCTGAGAGGATATGCAGCTAAAAGCCTGCAAATATTTGGAAGCTTCCTGTCACACAGGGAAATGTTTGATTATAAGCAAAGATGAAGTTAAGAAGTTTTGCAGGCAGGTAGCCAAGATGTCAAATGCTATTTCTGATCATCTAGTTCTCTGAAATTAGCTTGACATAGTATTTTTTTATTTCCCCTATCTATTGCTAATTCTGTGTACAACTCTGTTGTACAGTAAATATGTAGCTGAAGCCTAGAGGTTTCAGAATAGTAACAAAAGAAATCAGCTCCAGAACTAGTTAAGAGCTATTTTTGTATGCTCTCCCAAGATGACACTGAGAGGTTATGTCAGGTTTAAAGAGATTTAAAGGCTAGGTAACATTAACAGGGATTTCTCTGTTGCATTCTTCAATGTGCCCCTGTTCCAGGGAACAGAAAAAGCAGTCTTTAACCAGGTTAAGTCCCTCAAGCTATTGAGGATAGACTGAAGAGATAACATTAAAAAATACAGTTCATAGGGACAGCAGCATAAACATCCAGAGAGGTACCAATGACTCTCCAGAGAAAAGTTTGTGTCCACAACCTCAGTATATTGGGAAATTTTCTGAGGGTTATTTAATTCCCATTGTGCATGAAGAATCCACAGGAGGCAGTTTGGTCACTGAAACTCAACAGTTAGAAACCAGCTCAGCCAAGCCATGGAGAACTGGGCACCTTCTGCCACTGAACCCTGGAAACCAGGTAACGCAGATGAAGAGCTCTGCTACAAGCTTTCCTGGCTCACAGGTGTTGGTTGTTTTATCTTAAGAGACGTACTATTGGACTGCATTATAAGGGCTAGCTCAACAAGCTGCACACAAACCCTCAGATAAATAAGAGACTAAAAAATCCAGAATATCGTTTATTGATATTTTTTAATGTAGAAGTTCAAAAATCACCTTCCTTAGTCTGTAAAACATTCATATTGGTCACTGCCCACTCAGACCTACACTTTTAGCAGTTTTAGAAATATCTGTAGAGTGCAGCATTTTCCTAAGTGCTTCTCTGTGGGTTTAACAGCCATAGCTTAAACTGAGGTTTAGTCTTGCACTCATAGTATTTACAGCCTGATGCCTTTTCTTCAACTTCTTGTTGCAGCCCAGGCATGGGAACATGAGACACAGGTAATGAACCCTTTTCAAAAACTGGTCATGAAGTTACAGCGGGCTTTCATCAACTTAACCTGTGCAGCTACTTTGTGCTTCATTCAACCACAGTGCTCCCTAGAGAGCGTGCACAGATCTGGTGCCATTCCATTTCTGGTGTCCTAAGGACAGAAAATATTCAGTTAATTGAGGACCCAATATTTCATTTTCTCATTACTTTTCCAGGAGTGCATGACTCAGAGCTGAGCAATGTTCAGTCAAAAATGTTGTATTAACTCTCCCTCTTTAAACTGTGTATTTTTTGTGTGTCTTCCAGCCAGATGATGAATTCATTAGGTATAATTTGTCTCTAATACTAAGCAGATGAAAGTACAGAGAGGCATGAAAAACAAGGGGACAGGTATGCAGTTATCACAATTGCAAATGATAGCAGAGGTGTGCACAAAATTTGTATGACCAAGGTCAGAAGTGTCTTCTGAATATTTAGTATCAATAGCTGTTACTGATCAGTCAGGGCTCTTCCTGTTAACCCTCGGGTTCCTTTGCTCGAGAAAAAGAATTCAGTTGAGACTGAATAGTCACAGCAGCTGCATCTTTGGTGGCTATTTCACAGATGAACAGACTTTTTTGGCAGGAAGCTCTACATCAAACCTTGAATAACCCGGCATGTGGGATCGAGTGCTTTAGCACGAAGGGATGCACAAAAGCTTTCAGAAAGAATCGATGTGACCAGGCCTGTCCAGGGTAATTGAAATGAGGCAGGAAATGGCCTTTAACCTGGAGCTGATTTCTCATAAGTGGTCTTTTATAGCAATTACGAGCATTTTCCTTTTACTCCCTTGTGTATGTAAATTGCTTTGTAGCATGAGAAACACTGATGTAGCCAAGGAACCAAAGTTGTTCCTGTGCTGCTGCTTAATACAGTCTCTTGACCTTGGCCTGAGTGTAGTAACGGTGCAACGCCTCATGCTTGCAGCCAGCCATTGCTCACCCCAAGATGATCCCTTACCTGCTCTATCCGTCTGAGCAGCTCCTTCTTTTGATGCTCCCATTCTCGCCGGTCTCTATCAAGCCTGTCCAGGAGCTCCACCTTTTCCCGGTTCCAGTTCTTCTCACTGTGCTGGATTTGCCAGCGGAGGTCCATCACCACACTGTGACTCTCAGCCAGAAGCTTCTTGTGCTCCTCTCTTTCCCTTTTAAAAGCTCCCTTTGCATCAGAAGTGAGGCCTGTTTCTCCTGAGGTGTTCTCACTCTTCCCTTCCAGCTGGCATTAAAGTAAAACATTATGAGGACATTAAACTTTCTGTGGTATAAACCTGTGTCTGACAATGAATTTGAGTTAAAGACCTAACTCCACAAAGGTAATGGCAAGATTATGGCAATTCTTAGGTCTTAGGATCTCAATAAATGATCGTCTATGTTCAACTCGAAAAAGGTTTTAAAGCCAAGACAGTGAAAACTATGGTGAATAATTTCTCAAGCTCTACCAGCTCATGCTATTAAGGCATCGGTTATGATGGGAGTGTGGGTACCAGCAATGAAGGAATCATGGAGGTACAACTCCAACCTCATAATCTCTGAGACAATCCCCAGGACAACATCCTCAGCCACTGCTCTGCCTTTGTGCTCAGTGCACCCTACAGCTAAAGAGAGTGCATTCATCCTCTGAAGAGACTTTTCCCAGAACAACCCTCAGCAACAATCTTATTGTACAGCTCCTCACACATTCCAACAAAAGAGGGTGTTAGCGGCAGAAGGAGGTGTACCAAGATCATCCCCCCATCTCTACAGGTTCCGGTGTCTGAACTGTTTTCTAGGGCAGTTATCTGATGCTACCTTGCCTCCCTTTTCCTTCACTTCATGCTCAGGGGTCAGCTTGATCAGATCAGAAGAGCTGGCCCAAGGTGACAGATTCATGGGAAAATGCAGGCTCAATGGAGTGTCCAGGAGGTCTCTAGTCCAGCCCCCTGCTTCCAGCACAGTTGGCTCTGAGATGAGATCGGGTTGTGCAGGGCTTTGTTCAGGTGGATCCTGACAAACCTCCAAGCGAAGGGATTGCACAACCTCTTTGGCCAACCTGGGCCACTGCGGGACTGTTGTCAGAGTGGAAAATAGTGCTCAATGGTTTTGTGTAAGTTCAAGTGAGTGAAGAATTCATCTCTGAATGAATTCATCCCTTTTCTTGACAACTCAGTAGATGTGTGGGTGACTCAGAATGGGATACATCTCTGTCCTCTGGCTCTGCAGGTGACCTGGAGTGAAAAGCAGCGAAAACTCATTTCCGCCGCTGAAGTTAAAGTTACCCTCAAAAAGGAGAGGCAGCAGGTCTGCTGGGAAACATGCTGCTTTAGCAAGAGAGAAAGACATCACCTTCACCTTGCCTTATGTGAAAAATAAGCCCAAACTTTCTGAGCAAAAGGGGAGTTCAGATTGGATTCAAGAGTGAAGCTTACTAGTCTCTGGAACAGCCTCCCCAAATAAATGGCCAAGAGCTCATTGCTTGAGTCATTTAAAATTGTATTGAGCTGCAGAGAACACCCTGTTACAAGCCACGTGCATTGACAAGGAAATCTTAAAACTCCTGTGGCCTCTACCACTAATTTCCCGAGTCCAGTTGTTTTCAAACGACCATACAACCAACTGACCAACCAACCAAAAAAATAAATTCTAAAAAAGCCGCACCCTATCTTAACAAAGTCGACATGGCCCTACCTTTCTCACACTTATCCTGTTTGTGCCCTGTAAATTTGTGGGACCCACAGCGATGTGTGAGAGGCTGTCCTGCACACAACTGCATGGCTCGGTGGCAGACTGAAGGTGCCGTGGGGCAGAAATGCAGAACATCCCAGGAGAGACAACTCTGTGCTGCAGATCCGTGATGGGAGATGCAATCCTGGGCAGCACGGCTCCTCAAGAAGCTGGAAAGCTTTGCTGCCTTCCTACCCACTACCCCAGCATGTTGACTGCCCACATATGGGCGGTTCAGCAATACGAAAAAATATCACTGCTAGTTTCTACACTCACCACTAACTTCAGGTAATGGCCTCTTTCCCCTTGCTACATCTTTTCTCTGTCCACCCACAAGTCCCCAGCTCCATTTCATGGCACTGCGGGAGTCAAAGTTGGTACTGCAGCTACTGCAGCCAGGGTCAGCAATGTTGCACCCATTCTTTTAGGTTTGTTTTCTTTAATTTTACTATTCTGTGCCCCCCGCCCCGGGTTGCTCTTGCAAATTCCTGCTGGGTTTACTAAGTAGCTGTGACACTAAATAATCATGAATTTCCAGAGTGTCACTGCAGAGCTGAGATCATCCAAAATAATAAGGGACGACTGAAGTAAACTCTATACAGGTTCCTTGCATCTAAACCTGACAGAGGGCTATTTAGGAATTTTTCATTGCGATACATGGAAGTCATCTTTCAAGGAACTTCGATGCCCCCGCAGACTTCCCACCTTGCAATAGGAGCTCTTAGGGGAGGTTGCTGGAGTGTCTGGGGTAAATCCAACTAGGTTGGAGTGCAGACTCAACCTTATACCTCTGCTGCCTCCTGGGGAATAATGCCACGTGCAGCAGTAGCTATGGCTAACGTGCTAAGTTGCAAAGACACACTGGTGCCTGTGACAAATTCTTTAGCTGGTATGAAGCATGAAAATGCTAAAAGCAACCTATAAAGCAAACAAATGCTCTGTTTCAATAAATACAGTTTGCATGATTATCCTATAAAGCAAATTCCTTCTTCCGTTTTTTTGAATCTCAAAAACCCAGCAAAATGTTGAACGTCAGCAAGACTTATTCTCTCTCTCCCCTTACACCACTGAGTTCTTCAACACCACTGGGCAAATTCTCAGCCTTTCAGTTAGCAAACAAGACAGAGAGTGATGCCTGCGAAGGGCAGGAAAGCTGAGAGAGGCAGTGTGGAGTAAGAATGTGCTCCAGAAGAGCGATATCTCAAGAATGTATGGCTGCCGTTAAAGTGCCATGCCCAAGCTGCCAAAATACAGTGCTGTATTGCTGTATGCTGTGCCGGATCATGGGCTCCCTCAGACCAGAGCCCTGGCTCTTGCCTCATTTGAGAAGAATACAGTAAGTCTGTAAGTACAAATATGAGTTCAAAAAGTATACAGTGATACACCTTCAGAATAATTTCCTGCAGTTCAGTGATTCGGGACCTAAAACCTTCTCCAGTCACAGGTGGTGTCTTTAGACTCAAAAGACTGTTCTTGGTGCCTACAGAAGGCAGAACAATGCTCCTGGCAAGGATAAAGTCCTTCTGCCTCTGTTTTGACAAAATAGCTCCAATTATGGAGGAAAGGTCCCTTGGTGGTTCCTTAGCGTGAAAGTCTAGATGTGACTTTCCTAAACCTGTTAACTGCTAAGGGTGGCCAGATGCCTCTCCATGTGCATCACAGCTTATATTCCACCCAGGCATCCTGAAGCTGGACCACTGGTCAGAGTCCTAGTGAGGGTCTATGTCTTTACATGCAAGTTCTCAAAGCATACGCAGGGTTTGGCCCTTCATACTAACTCCCTCCCTCTTCCAAACTCTTCTCAGTTCCCAGAATACTGGGATTTTTCGCTTGCCCAGCTGGAGGCTCAGAATTACTGGGACTTCTTATTGGCATTATCACAATCCCATACTTGGGAGCAAGCTCATTATTTCTTATCTTAAATACAGTGCCTAAGGATCCTTCTGCCAAATAAGATGTACATGCATTTCTGGCAGCCAGAACTTTTATTTTTAAAGATATATGCAGTGCTAAAGCTCCAAAGCAGCAGGCAACAGCACATTGTCACCTCTGCTATGCAGTGCTTTTGTATCAAAAGTTTTCTTTCCTTTTTTAATTTCTTTCCTATACAGAGAGTTAAACCATCAAAATGCAAAACCATTGCCAGTGACTATTAATTAGGAGTTGACTCTCTTGAGGAAAATGCTCCTGTTAATTGACCTACTGCTTCACAAAAAAAGTGGAAAACAGCAGCAAAGACAACAGTGGAGACTAGAAAGGCCTTGATTCTCTGTGGGCTTGTCGAGGGGTTGGCAGCTCTATGAGTAACCTGCAGTGGGAGCGCTGTACAGCTCATTGCTTCATCACTACTGATCAAAACAACAAAATGTCATCATTTCATCAGAGGTCCTCCTACCCACACCAACCTGACAGACTTGGCTATTTAGTTAAAGGTGTTGTCATGCCACAAGTTAGGCACAGAATAGCACGGCTGTTAACACGTGTAATGCTGATATTTTACACGTTGTTTACTAGCTCGTCCCATTTTGATTCCTGAAAATGAATCTATAGTGAAAACACCCCATATTTTGAATCTTGAACATTAGTTTGAGTCAAATTTAAGTCTATATTATTTCTATTTCAGGTTTATTATATTATTATTTTTATATTTAGTTTTTTAATTGCCTCCTTGTAATTGTGAACACATAGACCATACCTCAGTGGGACACTTACATTGTTTGCCTCATTGACATTCTAATGATTGATGTGCTATCTTTTCGCTACTGCATTAGGGACCTGTTTTTACTGTGAAATAGAAATGTTGTGGGGAACCGGCTAAGGAAGACAGTTTTATGTCTTAAATATTGACCAGTTTCATTTATTTCATTCGCCTGAAAAAATTTAAAAAGTAACACCCGTGGCTCAGTAATTACCATATGTTATATATTATTACCAGTGGAGCAGTGGAGGTAGCAAAGAGCCCGATAAAGCCCCCAGAAGGAAGGGTGCAAATATTTCCTCTCCCTGTGCAGGAGTGGCAGAACCTGCTGGCGCCAAACAGCAGCCAAAGCAGCATCCTGGGATTTTATTGCCCATGCAAAGGTAAAGCATGCAAGCACGAAATTGGCAGCTCATTGTCAGACTAACTTTCTCTAAATTTTGTTCTTTGTTGCCATCTTGAGTTTAAGGTAAATCTGTCACCGAGGTTTTATTTTGGGAGGAGCAAAAATGGGAATTGAGTTTCCTTTTTCAAGTGATCCGTTGCCTGCAAACGTGTGTGCACTAAGAAGCAGCTGAACTGAGACTCTGAATCCGTTGAGAGAAAACTCTGCCAAAATGAAAGCTTCTTCCTTCATTCTGGGAAAGCAGCCTGCAGTACCTGGGCAGGGGCAGGAAAAGCAGCGCTCGCATCTCAGCTCTGTGCGTCAGAGTAAGTCTCTGACATTCAGTAAATCCTCCTAAATGTACCACCCTCCCAGCAGTGAATATTAGATTTGTCTTCTGCAGAGAAGCTCTACAATTACAATCCTTTTTCTCAAGACCTGAATGTACTAATTTGCCAGCCCCTCCTCTCTTCAATGTGGAAAATTAGAGATTTTATACCATCAGCTTTGGAAATGAATCCTTGTGCGGTTTTTGCTGATTTGTTTTCATATTGCTTCAGAAACAGTACATCTTCTGAACATGACACTGAA
Organism: Phaethon aethereus; assembly: GCF_964289735.1. Taxonomy (NCBI): domain Eukaryota; kingdom Metazoa; phylum Chordata; class Aves; order Phaethontiformes; family Phaethontidae; genus Phaethon; species Phaethon aethereus. The sequence goes on along the minus strand of NC_138582.1, from coordinate 58,077,677 downwards.
GCACCTGGCACCGGATTTTATATACACACTTCTAACAGTATCCCATGGCGGGTAGCTAGAGCTCTCCTTCAGTGGGGTACCATCCATTACTAACCGGTAGCTTTGACCAGCTGGTTTAATATTAACATACTGATCTATCACTTCAGTATTATTAAATCACATTAAATCACTCTTTTCCCTCCTATGCATCAAATACCGCTGTTGTTATGTGCCAAGGCACAGTGACAAGCTAATTGTGAGCACGCCAACATCAAGCCACTTTTCTCTCCTATAAATGCCAATGAATACAGACACCCGCATGTCTCATTACCGCAGCTGATGCATTATCAGCCAACTCTTCTGAGAAAATACAGCAAGAAGGTTCCTTTGTCCTCACCTACGTTACCTACTAGATGAGCGCTCGTATTGGGACAACTGGAATCCAAGAGGCAACTCAAGAGACAAAGCTTTCCTCAGGCTTCAGGGGGGCTTTTGGGTACCAGGGTGAAAGGAATACATGCAGTCCCTTTCCTGCCTGTCATAAATTTCCCATTTCATTAAGCACCTCAGCCATTCTTTACCATTCTTTACCCGTACTGGACACGGAGGACATTACCTGTTCAAGGTGACACTTCAGCTCAGTCATTTCCACCTCCCAGGCTGCCTTGTGCAGCGCGTACTGCTGCTGGAGCCCCTGGCGCTCACACTCCTCGTCCCGCAGCTCCGAGCGGAAGTCATCCAGCAAACCCTTCAGAGCGTTCAGGAGCTTCCGATTTTCACTTGCCTGCCACAACAAAGCAAACAAAATGCTGTTATTGGATGGTTTTTGCCTCCAGTTTCATTTTTAGGAGGAAAAATGCCTGCACATCCACTGCACGGAAGAGCAAATGCCTGGGCTAACTTTTGCGTGAGAAAACGAAGAATAGCAATGCCTTCTCCGTCTACGGGCTGCCTGGGGAAGAGGTTGAGTTGCTGTCCCTGGAGGTATTTAAAAGACGTGTAGCTGTGGTGCTTAGGGACATGGTTTAGAGGTGGAATTGGCACTGTTATGTTTGTGGTTGGACTCGATGATCTTAAGGGTCTTTTCCAACCTAAATGATTCTATGATTCTGCTATTCTATGATGCTACTTCTTGTGAGCCCTAGTCCTGAAGCCCCCATGAAAGCCAAAGGTACTTAAGTCACCCTGAAAAAGGCATTAAGCATCTTTCTGGATTGAGGACATCTGTAATAACTTCTTTTTTGATACTGTAAACCAAAGCTAGAGTATCATTCCTGAAGTTTGTTGGGTAGCTGGATGTCTCAAACATACAGTCATCGCTCAGCATCAAACCTCAAATATTTGTAAACTACATATAAAGAGAAGGGATTCATTTTCAACACTTTTGTATTATCAGATAAAATCATTTTGGGAAAAAGGTGAAGTTTTGAGCTGAGTACCCCTGCTAAGGTGTTTCACTAGTCTGTACTTCACATTTCTGCTCAGCCCCAGGCAGCTGCACACAGGTTAGCTTCGCAGCAGCACCCTGTTCGGTACCAAAGGCACAAATGCCAGGTAGGCCACTTTCCCTCTTCCAGATGGGATCAAAGAGCAAAACACTTGGGTTCTTTCCGAGAATGTCATGGTCATACTGAACATGTTGTCTGTGGTCTTGTGCTAACCAGGAGCCAAGAACGGAGTTTTAACTTAAAAGTCTAGCCCAGAGCTGACATCTGATCTTAGCAAGTACTGATATACACTTAATTCAAGTATCTAAATTTTTTTTCTTAGTTTTGGCATTTACTTCCTGCAAATTCTCTGGAGAGTTGCAAAACCTGTAATTTTTATGTTAAATAATGAAGAATATTTTTTTGACGATTCATTATGGATCAGTAAAACAAAAGGTATCCCACTGTTTTTTTCAGTCATTGAATTAGAAAACAGAAATGTGTAACATGTTTTATTTATCCAAAATTTAAATCAAGTATTTCCAATGAGCTTCTCAAAGACCAAGGAGTAGCCAGAGATTGTATCTGACAAATTATTCTGAATAGAAAAGACTTTGAAGAAAATTATAGTTGATTAGCAGACACAGCATGAGCAGAAAAATGGGAAAGCTTAAGTCAATAAATTCAGCATTTAATCACCTGGTTCTCATGAATGTGCTAGCTTCCTTAGGAATGCCCATCTCAAATTAGCTGTCTCGATTCTTGCACGGTAGTCTACTTGATTTTATTGGTTATTTATTTTCCCAAGTGAAGGAATCCTGCAATTCCTCTTATTTGGTGTTTCATGAAGTGCCTACATGGGGACTTCTTTGTAGACAACTCAAGTAAACAGATGTATGCAAATATCTAAACAATTTTCATGTGCTTTTTTCAATGACAATACATATAAACTTTTATGCAGACAACTAAGCTGATTGCATATGCTCATCAGGTTTTTGGCATCACTGAACCCACCTCACCCATTTTTGTAATCACTAATCAGACATACCACAGTGCCTTTTTAAAAAAAAGAAAACAAATGTGGTCTACTTTTTCCAAGCCATTTGATTCATCAGCAAAAATATGCTAGATGTAGGGAAATGATTGCAGGTGTTCATTGACTGACCTATAATCTGTTTGTGCTAATGAAATGTGATGGTGTATAACATGGGGTTTTGTAAGAAATGAACCCACAGAAGCAGAATTAATTCCATTAACATTTAATGACAATTAGCAGTTTCCTACTATACAGCAGCAGTTTCCATCATGCATGTAAGATCACCCACTTTTCAATATGTAATGAGATTTTATGTTTCCACCATGAATTTTCGTTCTGATACCCAATTAAGGCTAAATTCTCCAAACATCTCAAGCCCCTTGTGTAGTAATCTGAATAAGAACTCTTTTGAAGATTTGTCCTTAGTGTCACAACAGAAGCTGCTGGGTATTGACCGCATCAAATTCTGGCCTTGTCCTCTTTGAAAACCCTGACCCGAAATGTGTATGAAGTGCTTTCATTCACGAGCCACGTTCTGTGTTTTCTGATATGCTGCATAGACCTTCCTCTGGCAAAGTAGTCTAAAGGCTCCATGAAGGAAATGAAGCAGAAGAAAAATAAAACCAAATAACACTAAACCAAGCTACATCCCTCGTTCCTGTGCATACTTTTGATAGCTTTAGAGTCCTGTAAAATTAGGTTTGCAAAGAAAGAAGTGATGGACTAGTACAGAGAGGAGCCAAAAGAGCCTCACTGCAGGTTTGTAGCCTACTGCGATGAGGGCATGTCTTATTTCTAGAAGCATTATATCAATGTTGCTGTTATGAGACAAGTACCCCAGGTGCCCCCTGGGCTTGCTGGGATTTTAATTAACTTGCCAATATAAAACCAATTTTGGTTACATACTTTTAATTCCTGCAGAGAAGTCTCTTTTGCATGACTTTGTGTTTACAGTCTGAAGTTGGAGAGGTCTGTGAGATTATTTTTTTTGTTTTGACAAACTGGAGTGTTTTTGGAGAACAAAGTACTTTTGAGACAATGTGCTCTGAAATACAACATTTACATCTAGACATGCTTTAGAGTTCTGTTGGTAAAACTGCCAAACAGCTTCTGCATAAGAATAAGTCCCATAGATACATAACAAGGATTGTTATGGTCTTCCCCTTCATCCCAGGTATGTTGTACAGGCAGAAGAATTGTGGCATGGCTGTGACGCCCTGGACAGTCTCCCATGCAAGCAGCTGGCTGTTTAGTTCCTTACCAGTTGCAAAAATTTAGAGCATGGAGGAATCTGACTGATCCACAACTGATCTAAGATGAGAGAATTACAAAAGCAGTTTAAAGCCGTCTTGTATCCACAGTTCAGGATTTATAGATAAAGAAAAAAACAGCTGACAATAAGTAAAAATTTAATGTAGTAAATTCCAGGACTTTGGAGTCTTTACTAAGTTGAGTCAATCCCAGAGATTGGAGCCTCCAGCTCTAGAAAAGTTTGGGACCAGAGCAGTTGTTTGAAGCTTGGCTCTGCTTTTAATCACAATTATTTTCTCTTTGAGAACTTCACTTAAGAATTTAGCCACAATCTGGTATTACAAGCAGTTTGGTAGAGCAGTCAATTAAAAACACAAGGTCAGGAGCTTAAACAGCAAACGAGAACTGTGCATTTTCTCTGTCTAATCACAGATCTAGGCAAAAGTCAAGCTGGATCTTGGTGCAATTCATTTTAGTATATTAGGTCTTAATTACTATTCCTTTGGAATTTTCTCTTAGCTAAGCCTTGTAAACAAATATTCTATGAGCAAAAAAAGATCTAATTGGGGATTTTTTTGACACCCCCCAGCAACAACATGAGCGTATTGTTTTTTAATGCTTTTTCCATTGGACCACAGATGTGTAAACTCTTTTCTTCTTACTCCCCTGATCTAACACCATCCAACAGGCATCTCACCCTTTCTACGCAACTGATCCAAAGCTCTTCCTTTTTCCACAGGCTATTCTCCTTGCTCTCTGACTACAGACATAGAAACGCTGGCTTACAGCAAGCCCTCCTCTACTGTCCCACCAGCCCAACATGCCTGCTTATCTCCTGCCTGTGACCAGGCTTCCCGCTTGGCTCTTGAGTCTTGCCAGTTCCTTGCCCGACCCTTTCTGCAGTGTGCCCCAGCTACCAGCCAAGGGACAATGCCATGAAGAGAAGGATGAACTGGCCCTTTTCAGAGTCCCCATCTACTCTGCCCTTCATGGACTAACCTTTTTTCTGCCCTTTCCTCTCTGCTATGCCTTCATCCCTCCACATGCTGGCCACATAAAAGTTCCAGACAAGCGAGGTGTGTACTTTCCACTGAATCGAGTACTTCAAGTCATAATAATGTAAAATTAAAGGCTGCTTGTTAAAATTAAGGCCTCAGGGCTTAATTTTTCTCAAAACAATTCCGTTTTCCAGGAAGGGTGAGAAAGTCAGCAGCAAGAGTGCAAGCTGAAAATACCAGCCATTAAATATTAACATTAAATGTTAAAAATAAATATGGGTTACTTCAAGTTACCGTAAGCCCTTTCTTTTTTCTGACCTAGTTATCTCAGCCACTCCTAGACTATCACAAAATTTCCTTCCTAATGTGAAACAAGTGCTGATGTATTTCATCTTGGATCTTGCCAGGCAGAACCAGCAACTTAGGTCTCTCCTGGGCAGGTGCAAACCTTGGAGACTTCCAGCTTCACCACTCACCCCAAATTCCCCATATAAACAGTGCTTTTTTCCAGCTGCAGGCTTAAGGAACCTGCGGAAGAGCCCCCAGACGCTGGCTGTTTTTCAGCACAGCTTGACTACTCAGTGGTTTACTGGGAGGTGAGCACTGCTGAGATCCACCCCTTCAGGAAGGACGTGCTCTGGGTCTGCTGATACTGTCAGAGCTTTTGAAGCTGGGACAACACAGGCAAAGCATTTTCTTCCTCTATTTTTGTTTAGTTAGTGTGGTTTGGGATCATATATGAATTAAGTGGAGCTGGTATTTATGGGTGAAAGTCCGTAATGTGTGTAGAGCAAGGACCAGGGTCTGTGAGGCTGGTGAGGACAGCGAAGGTCCTGCACGCAGGAGGTTTGCAGGACCGAGCCATCCACCACAGTGAGATCGACAGTTCAGGCCCAGCTACTACTAAGGGGTGTGAGGGCAGAGCCTCGAAGGCACAGGAGGTGTGTAGGCAGCTACTCCTCTGTCAGGGTCCTCCAGAAGACACTTGTGATGCCCTGAACCTATGACAGCATCAGAATTAACCTACACTAGGGATTCCTATTTCTGTGTCAGAGATTGATCATCATCCTTTCTTGCCATTGGCAAATACAAGCCCTGTAGCACTGAAAACCCTTTTACATGCCTGTCAATAACAGTGCTTCTTAGAAGATTCATTAGCGTTGAGTGGGCAAAACAAGTCATAGTCCTTAAAATGAGAAATATTTAGCAAACTCACTCACTCTTTGCAGCGTTGAAATAACAAGTTTTTCCTGTTCAGAAGGCAAGAAACCTATTTTACCTTCACAAGTCCATTTGGATATCATGCACTATTCACTATCAAGAGGGGTACTGAGATGCAGTCTGTTCCTATGTATCATTTCTTTAAGCAAGGTTAGCTGGAAGATCATGCATTAGCATTAGAACATCATGCAATGTATATAAAAATGAATTATAAGGAATCCTACTTCCCATTTCTGCCACCTTAATTGAGATTAATGCCTAAGCAATGATTATTTCAAAGAGGGCATAATTTATTTGAATGCTCTTGGCCATTTTAAGAGATCCATATGGAAAGTTAGTACATGACAGAGTTTGTATTGAGATAGTATGTTGGTTTATATTTATTTTACTCATTCTATATTAAATCAGTCTACAGATGGAATGCAGTTAAGTGATGTGCTCAGGAGCATCTCTTCCATGGCCTTCTTCAGCCTCTACCACAGAAGAGCTTGCTGAGAGGATGACAATGATGGGTCTGGGTGACTGGTAAGGCAGAACTTTTTCAAATGCCAAACTGATCAAATGAATACTACCTTGGCAGCACACTTCACTGAAAATAATAGCTAGAGAATGGAGTTGTCAGCTAGCACTATGAAAAAGGAAAGCAAAAGAGTATATAAAATTAAAACAGAATATGAAGTAGCACGAAGACCACAGATCTCTACTGCTTTTACTGAAATAAATTTTATTCTCTTTGAAAGAGAAATTCTAACAGAAATTACATCTTGAACTAGAGAAGTAGGTTGCAAGACAGCCTGTGCATCTCCCAGCACCGGCCTAACCTTATTATAGGATAGATGCCTACTGTTGCCTGCTGTGTATCTCTTCGACCATATAAATAATAAGCAAGCAGGTTGTACATACTCGTTACAGTCTAGGGAATTCAAGGCAAAGATGACACAGGCAATCCCCAGATCCTGCAGTGAATCCAGCAAAGTAAAGCAGTCATAATAGTGCAGTACATATTTGTCTGAGAGCTCTCATTGTAGAGTGGGCTCCCAAGTCAAGGGCCTGCATAGAGGTGGAGCATAAGGCATAAAGCTTCAAGACCTTTTTCACTGAATTTGTGTTTTACAGAGAATTTTTGCTCCATTCTACTTAGGATTGCAAATAATTCCATGCAACAGAATGGCCTCATCTGAACATTTTCCATTTTAAAAATATAAGAAGATGGTCCCGAAGAACTGTTGGAAGCCTTAAGACTGTCCCCTTTGAATGTTTGCTATTATTTTTGTTAGGACTGCTGGTATATTAAATGCACAAAGGAAAAAGATAGGATATATGGATGTGCTCTAACACACACAGTCAGGGCACGAGATGTCAGGGAGAAGTTAGCATGATTTGCTTTTAGGCATTTAAAAACAAGCCCAGCGACAGGAAGGAACTTTTTGTTTTCCCATCATCTCTAAGGGAAACATTAAATACATGTGCTAGTTTCTTAAATTATTTAAAGGAAATAAAATCACCTCTTCTTGCTAAAAGCTTGACAGTAGAATACAATGGATGTGCTCAAGCAAGAGGAGCATGTAAATTCTGCAAACCATCACATACTGATAGATGTTTCTGGGCAAACAGCCACAAGAGGAAATAGGATTTTTCACTGATAGCATCTGCCAACAGGAGAACAGTAATCACATGGCTCCTGATAAAATATAAATATAATGGATTAAATCCACTGTAATTGCTGTGTAGCTAGAGGTATTTTTACAAGTATGATTCTAGGTGATTTAACACAGCAGCAGAAGAAAATGAACTCCCTTGGAAAATCCACAGTTTCCGTTCCCAGGGCATGATATACAATAGGTATAGTACCTGCTTCTGCTGCTGCAGTAATTCTGCAGTCTGCAGCTGTGGTCCGTGATCAGTGCTCTCCGTGGTGGGACGCTGGGAAAAATCTGTGAGCGCAAACACAACATCCTCTTCCTCCTCCTCTCGCTCTGCATCGTCCACCTTCTGCTCAGACTGAATGCCAAAGTTTGGGACGGCCTCAGGGTGCTCCATCTAAAATGCAAGAAATGGGACATATCGACACTCTTTTGCCATTTACCTTGGGGGATAGAAATTATTGAAGGGCTAAGGGAAGGGACTATCTTCCCCTGCATCTCCGTGGTGGGATATATTGACTTCTATTCTGTAGGCTACAGGAAATGATCTTTGGGTGATGTATGATATGTTGCATATGTGAACACAACACTATGCAGGCCTGCAAAATAGGAGATCTATGCAGCTGAGAAGATGGGTGTAATGTAGCGTGATGGATTATATCCATCACGCATTAACGAGAAACTGTACAAGACGCTGATGTATTGCCTGCTGAAGAGATGGAGGCCAGGAAGTATCCAAATCTAGCACTTTATTCTCTCTAATGTGTTAGCAAACCAAGTGATGCCAATAATGACTGGAGGTAGACTGATTATAAATTAACCAGTCAAAAAATCCAGTGAAAAAATGAAAGCTATTTTGATATTAGAAGGTGAGCTAGTTTACACAGAAGCAAATTAATATTGCTGAAGTAAATAGAAGCAAATTACTTCTAAATAGCTACTCATCTCTTGTTTCTGACTCATAGTACCACAGCAGATGAAGGTAAAGCTGTTCATCCACCCGTTCATCCACCCTTTACTTAAGAATACAAAACACTGGAGTATTCAACTTAAGCATACTCCTACCAGACCTGAAAGGTTACTTGTACTGCCAAATGCAGCAAACACTGAAAAACACTAGGCATTTAAGTACCAGAAATACTGAGAAAAATTACTTAGTTGCCTTAGCAAGTGGTTTCAGAATTGCATGAACCTGCAAAATAAATCTATTATTCTCAAGATTTTTGTATAAAATGTCAGAATGGGCAAACATTTTTTTTTTAACTTATTTTTTCTTTACGTAAAGACTTCCAAAGCAAATGGTAATTCTGGATGAGCAACTCGACACAATTTAGCAGCACCTTTCTTCACAGTGCATGTTAGTTGGCAATCACACCCTTGCTGAGATGTGTCAGCTTGGGGATTCCAGGTTGTTATGTACTTCTGAAATTCCTGATCTTAATTTAGTCGCTACTTGGAAAATCACCATCATGACTACTAGCGTACTGCTGCTGACGGTGATAGACGTGCGTATGGAGAAGAGGAACAAACAAGAATGATTCACTGTAAGTTCCCACAAGAAGCTGTATAATTCTCCTGCCAACATGAAAACAGAGCTTCCCCCATCTGTATTGCTGAAGGCTTTGTAAGGAACACACTGTGCACATGATGAGAAAAACGACAGCGCTCAACCCATCTAAACAGATTTGACTCCATCAGCTCGCTAACGTTTTTTTTCTTTACAAAAATTATTCAGGAGTCATATCTTTGAGACCTAATTAAATTTTCATTTACGATGAGAAAGTTTTTCAGGACCAGATGTTTGTACTAGTTAAGGGTTTAGATTTAAAGATGGGTGATCTGTAACAGATCATGCAGAATATACATGCAGGCTTCATGTTTAATTTGAATCCCCTGTAAATCTATGTGTAGTTATAAAGTTGCTGATGCCACATCATATATAAAGTCTACAATTAAAGAAGGAACATACCAGTACCTCACTGCTTGCAACTTCATTGGGCTAATAAGTTGGGACAGTTACCTCTAACGTGTCCTCCCCAACCTCTTCCATTCGTTTGCCTTGTCGCCAATGCTTCAGCAGCCACTTCAGTTTGACATACAGGAGAAAGGTGTCTTGCTTGAAATGCCTGAGTTCTTGCTGCAGCAGACTTTTCTCCTGGCTCCAGGTCTTCTCTTCCAGTTTGTTCTGCAAAGTCAAGCTCTGCACTTCCAAGTCTTTCCTCCGCAGGGTCTGCATATGCTCCTCCTCCAGCTTTAATGGAACAACAGACACCATGTGAATGGGTGATGTCCTGGGGCAGTCTCCAGGACTTGTACTTTGTTGGGTGAGACAAACTGAAATATCTAATTTTCATCAGTAGTGAGTAGCTATTGAGTTTGGCTCAATAAGTTTCTCAGCAGTTATGACTGTTGAGGAAATTAGAGAACAGCAGCCGATAAGCTTTGCTTAGATAACCTTATCCAAGTAACCTGCTGTGAAAGCGGGCATTTACTTTAAAGATTCACAAGACTTCTGCTGCTGCTTAAACATTTTATACCACTCACACCCCTCTCTTGATTGTATACCTGCAGTATGTTCCCAGAACAGCCACCACCTCACACTACCACACAGATCATACCTGCTAAATGCATTTGCACACATTTCTACACGGTGGGACCACACCTGCCCTTCAGACAACCTGGAATATTATTCTTGCCTCTTTCCTCCCCAGCCACAGACTCGTCCTTTCCTCTGTGGCTACATCTCCCTCTGCTTCTGGAAGGGCAACGCTTCTAAAGGAGCCATGTCTAGTATCTCAGATAGACAACTACTGGTCCCTCACTTCTCACAGTTCATACTTGGAGGCATCTAAATGACTCTCAGTAAACAGTTTCTCATTCTCATATGACTAGATCAGGGACACGCGCAAGAACTGAAGAGACAGGAATGGGTTGCAACTTGGCATTCAACATGTCTCAGTTTCAGTACTAGAAGCACAAAGAAAAGCTCATTCTTTGGAGCACACACATAATTACATCTGTTTCAAAACAAAGCCACCTGAAACTTTATTCTTTAAACATGACTTCCCCCTCAATATGCCAAAATCAAAGCATGGTGTGACCTGCACCTAATAGCACCTGTACAATTTAGTTGTACACCACCTCATATTCTGCATGGATGAGATAGTGTTGCCACTTCAACCAAGCTGTGGATCTCATTGATCAAGAAAAGGCAGATGGAAAATGAGTACAGAGCCACTGCTTACAGACGCCAATTGCTACTATTTTCCATTCAGCCTCTCTCTTTGCTGACCAGCTCCACAGATGAAATCTGTGAAAGCCACACTACGCTAATCACCACAACGATTTAAACCGTAAGAACATACCCGGCAGCAAACAACATTCACACAGGAATGAAGAATACTTCAGAGATTCTTCTTCAGCTGCATGGACCCTCTAAAGATTAATACTGCTAGGAAATATATGCTTGATTTTCATGGCAACATTCAGACGTTTCTGACACAGGCTACTGGTCCATACCAGACAGTTTACTAAGGACTTTCCTGCCCTTTAACTTATGTGCTCTGGCATAATACAATTTTTCAGCATCTACGCTACTATGCCTTGAAAAGTTCCTATTTAAATTACAATTATTTACAGTAGTTGCTAGCTTAAATGGGTTTAAAATGCAGCTTAAAGGAGTCTGGAACAAAATTAGCTATAAGGGCCAAAAAAACATACATGCAACTCCTAATAACACTAAAGGAAAAGGATGTGTGCTAGCACACATCAATTTGATGTCATTAAACGTTGCTAAAAATGAAATGATGGGCTTATTCAATTTAATATTTACATGAAGAAACAAATAGATTTTGTGTTGATGCAGGTTCTGCCACCAAGTTATGGTTAAATACAGCAAAGATCTGAGTCATTTCCATCAGAAATCCTGGAAGATGATAAAAAAGGAACAATATCAACAGGATGGGCATAATCTGGAAAAAATGAAGAATCCAGAAGATGCTTTCATTCTTCTATTTCTACTGGCTGTCAACATGAATTTGACTCTAGCTTTGATTTTGCTGCATTTTTCATTGCTTTTACAAGCTGTTATGATCTAAGTCCCTGTGGTCACAAATTCTTGCAGAAGACCGTGGAGGAGGTAGCTTCATAGACTATTATGATTTTTCAATGGATAGCTATTGCAAAAGAAAAGAACTTTAACAGGCAGGCATAGCTTCCAAAAAGTTTTCATGGCCAAGGCAACTAGGAAGGAAATCAATTTACTGGTTGCCTTCAAAAGCCTCCATGAGAAAGCTCCTATGGAGATCAACTGGAAATTAAAGCTACTTACGAAAAAAACAGAGAGATACCACTTGGGCATAAAGAGATTAGCTGGCACAAGGACAAATGCTTTACACTATGCAACAATTATGCTGAATTTAGTCTATGAAGTAAATTTATAAAGAAAACTTCAGTTAAGACGCAAACAGCCTGCAAAAATTAGCAACAGATTTTTTTTGCTCTAGGAGCTAGAGATCACAAAAAGATTGACTAATCTGTTCCAGCCTTCAAAAGAGCACAGGGAGCCCATGTAACAAAACATGATTTATTCACCAGTTATGAATAAGAGGGTTCGAAGCATGGGGTACTAAGAAATATAAAAAACACCTGATTTGTGTCTCATTTATGAGCATGTAACAACTCCTCTGACTTCAGAGAAGTGTTGGATTTTCTTTGGCCTAGGTGGGGTCAGAATAAGGCATAGAGCCAAACTGTGCTCCCAGAGATCAAACACACCATTCCCCAGCTCATGGAGAGCTGAAGGGGCTAATATATTTCCCCATGCAGTATTTCGTGCATCTACCTCAACTTCCCCCACACGGGGGAGGACAGAACTTCTCTCCACCAAGCAGAGAAGCCAGATTCAAAGTGGCAAAATAGATTTGAGTTTACATTTCCCCAAATTCCAGATTCTTCATTTACTTAGATGAGGTCAAGCAGGCACAGCCGTCAGGACACAAGCTCCCATGGTCCTGACAAACAAGGTCCATGCCACACGTCATGGCCACGCATCTCTCCCAGCAGGCGGGTGTCGTATTTACCTGGATGATCCTTTCTGCAAACTTTTCTTGCTCCTCTCGATGAAGTCTTGTCTCCTGCTCAAGCTGAGCCTGAAGCTCCTGTATCGATACATTCTGTACAGGTAAAACATGGGAATCCCTGAGCTGATCAGCAGGACAAAGGGATAGATTTAGCAGAAAACGTGTCTCCGTGGTGTAGAGAAAAAGGAAAAAAGAAAAGAACTGCAGGACAGACATCTGTACAACTCACAGTTATCAACAGTTAAAACCAAAGCACAGCGTGCAAATAAATAGCAATGCCCTAAATATGTGTGGGAATTTCCTGTGTGGCTTCTTCTGAAAACTAAAGCTGGGATGTTGATGTTACACGTTGGATATTCCCTTCGGGTCTCTGCTCTGGGTTTGCACTCAAGTAGCTGAGGCAGCGCACCATCAATAACGTTTACCTGATGAGCTCCTATGTACAAGATTACATATTTGGTGGCTTTATTTCTTTATGATAATCAAAGCTATAAAATTTTAACATCTCTGCAGAAGATGTATCTAATGCACATATATTGAACCTAATTATTTATTCATTTGCAGCACTTCTGATTAGGCAGTTAATGGGATAGCATTTATTAAACCAACCAAGCACAGAAGGTCCCTTTCTTCAGATACAGGACAGCTCTCTGCACAAGTTGACTTCATTCTGTGATTCCTACTCGAAATAATTACTCCACAAATGTCACGGTGATAAACTGTGTGAGCCTGAGATCTGACCAAAATGCTTAAATATCTCCCCTTTCAGGTGCAACGCTATTTTAATTTCAGTACTTTTAATTCAATGTTCTCATTAAGCTGGGCATCCCATCCACTTTACTTCTGAAAGTTACTTGATTCAAAAATAAAGACCCAAGAAGGCAGAGTCAGACCTCATTATTTATACTATGCTAATTAATCTTGTGGCACTTATATTCCTGATCAGAACTTTCTATGCCCTTCATTTTGTGTCTCTCACACTGGAGCTAAAACTGATTTGTCTGTAGAAAAGGTGATGCTCAGCCAGATGCCATCCTCTTCACATGTCTGACTATAGAAAACACTATGGCACCAAACTCCGACTTCCCAGAGTAAAGATGCATTTAAAGAAGGCATTGCTTCAGGTTTCAAAGCGTAATCCCAAATTCTCTGCCGGCCAACATCCAGTGCACTCCAACCTCAGCAGCTGCAAGGATGTAACACAGGTCGTGGGACCGCTCTCGGGGGCTGCCAGGTCCCCTCCGGCATCAGCCCTGGCACCCCTCTCCTCTCCCCGAGCACTCTGCCCGTTTCCCGAGAGCAAAACCAGCTGCTGCCACTGTTTGGGCCGCAGCAGCCCTTGCTGGGACACTTTTGGTTATTCAAAAAGTATTTGTCACTGGAACAGACGCTCCTCTCCTCCTCTAGGGAAAAAGAAGACAGGGCAGATGGAAGTATCCTGTAAACCACCCACGGGCCCATACTCCACTGAAAAACAAAAATCACCCTACATAGACTTTCTGGGCCCTATCAGTTCCTTCTTTACTTCATTCACCTACTGACTTGTGCATGTCTATTTTGTACCTGAGGAAAAGACACTTCCAGCCCTCTGAAAGGTACACATAAAGTGATCAAGAGAACATTATCTACCTTATCGATTTCATCTTACGCCTTAATGTGTCTGCAGACATTTTATATTGCACAAGGCCAACATTTGGTCTCACAAATAACTTGGAAAGAACTGCTTGCAATGGGATTTGCCAGTTTTGCACCACCATTTGTAAATCATCAGTTTAATTTTCTCATCCAATAAAGGAATAATTTCTTTCATCAGATATTTCTCCATTCTTTTATTCTGATCAGGCTTCTTTAGGAATATGGCAAATAAGAACCAATGTACCTACTTAATTCAGGTGCAATTTAAAAAAAAAGTGTGTTCCTTCTTTTTATGAATTCAAAAATGAGCCAAAACCATGCAAAGTTGATCTGGTAAAAACAGACACAACATGACAATGTTCTTCCGTTCGCAGTAATCACTGATCTTAATAAGCCTGTCTTTACAGTCAGACAATTATCCATTTAGATAGTTAGAAATATTGTTGGTCTTGGGATTCCTGAAACTGGAAGCTGAATCAGAGCAGCAAAAGTTACCAGGAAGGTAAGGTTTGAATTTTTCACTATTCACTTCACATTTGCGTTTTCCAATGAACAATGATTTGCTACAGGATCATTTGTTCTATTTCAGACTAGTATTAATTGGAATCACATAGTTACGTATATACTGACAACACCTTATGTCCACAAAATTAGGGCATGAAAATGATTAAGTCATGCAATTTTTCAACAAACAGGTAGCCCATGCAAAACGGCGCTGGGATTATGTTATAATTGTTGGAATTACTAAAAAGAGATTAAATACATCATAAAGGCAGATGGACTATCCCATGCACAGTAGACAGTGCAAATCCTTTTACAACTGCTTTGCCTCTTTAAGGACGACAGATTTTTATAAGCACTGAAGTAAACGTGTTGAAAAGCAGTTAATGCATGAATGCATTTCCTTCCAGCGCAACCTGAGGACTCTTCGTAGACTGTAATTTCACATAATGCCATTTCTGCCAGAAGCACTGGGATTTGTACTGCTCAAATCAAGGGAGATAAGGCTGCTTAAGTGCCTAAGAGATTGCTGCTAAACATCTGGATCATGAATGAAGAGTATGTATCCTGTGATAGCTGTACATGCAGTTCAGGTACCTGGTATTGCACTGATGGACGTCTATAGGTTTCTATGTGGAAATCAGGCCCCTATCACACAGTCAGCAGAATGCAGTCTGTGGCACAACTGTGCTTTTGTTTTGTTTTGGAAACCGACGCTGCTACAAAATGGACACGAAAGTTGATAACCTGTTAGCTTCCATTCTTTGTTTCCTTTGTTCTCATTAACGAACACGCTACACGAACGGAGAACACCCCGAATGTGATGGCTACCACACAACATACCGACACCACAGAAACGGACACAAACTCACTACAAGAAGACATACAAACACATTATGATGAGAACTACGAGCTAGTGCTACTCCATCAGTGCCACAGAAGCAGCTGCTCTTTCACCCGCAGCTTGACACCAACTGACACTTTCCTACAAACCCCAATTATTGCATTTCCAGATCCACTACCACCCCCATCCTCAGACAGGCAGCGCCAAGTCCTTCTGCTGAGTCCTTTTCTCTCACCTGTTGTCACTCCAGAACAAGCTAATCCATGCCGATGCCTTTACCTCAAGAAGACATGCAGAGAAAAGTCATCCATGCTTTGGGGGCTTCACCATTGCTCCTTCATTGCACCGACCCCCTCCTGCCCCTCTCAGCATGTTGAGGGCTTTTCAGGTTACTTTCCACCTCACACAATCCCACATTTCTGCCATGACTTGTTTTCACATGATTGCCATGCACCATGAGGTACGGCTGAGTTTTCCTTCTCTGTTTTCTCCATTTTATCATAGCTAACTGCAATTGCAACAACTGTGAACATCAAATTTCATGGAATCTTTCTTTTTAGCCTTTTTTTTTATTTATTTTTTCCCAGGAGGGATGGAATAAAATAAGGCTTAAGGAGGCAGGGTAGAAAGATGTTCTCCAATATTTGTGTGCAACTCCAGGGAAACCAAAAGATGAACATTTTATGTTGCTCATCTAATGCTATGTTACAATGCCTTGATATTCGGACCTTACATTTGACCACCCAGTCTAAAAACTGCTACTTTTAACACGTGATGACTGACATTTGCATGCATACAATCAACCCGACCAGAGAGGAACGTGCGGTGCCTTTTGTATTACTCTTTACAGGCAGTACACATCTGACTGAATTCTCAGAGGCTGCTTCTGAAGATGTCTTCTTCTCTCCCCCTTACAAATAAATGACGTATATTCCATTTGTTAGGGTACAATAGGCAGTTGTGTGGTTATTTGTCTATGCTTATACGAAGAGTCTCTGGTTTTGGGAAAACACAGAACACTGCTCCAAGTCTTTAAAAATCCATCTCATTGTATGGATAGTATACAAAGTCTCACAGAGTTCAGTTAGGACTGGGATATTCAGATTTACATCATAAAGGGTCTTTTAAGCCATTATATTGTCAACCTTTATGGAATCTTGCATAGCAAGAAAGGCTACAATTCATCAAAGTTATTCTTGCTGCCCCTAATCTTGGTGGGAAGGAATACTGTCGGCACCAGTTTGTCTTTCTTCTTCCCACAACTTTGCACTGGAGGAATAGTGGACACTAAGAGATACAACTTTCTATGTGGCCTTCATCTGTTGGTTTTTTTTCCGAAGCAAGAAAAGTCACAATGTATAAAACATTCACTGTTTCCTTTCTGGGAAAACAAAATCTTAAATCAGGGCAAGAGAAAAGGATGTGCAAATTTTCAGCACATGGCTGGGAGCTGCTGCAAAAGCCATCCAGCTGAAAAGCTCTCACGTGGCATTATGAAAATTGCACAGAAGGAGCACAGACACACCAAAACCAACTAATAGTAGAATATTGAAAATATAGACTGAAATTCTCCTCGTAGGTCCAAAATGAACCCGTACAGCAGCTTTGATTCAAAGCAGGTGGTAAAGTGACTTACCTAACTTGCACATCACTGTATCTGGTTGGTCCACACTTAACCCAGGTATTACTTTACAGTAATAGAGATGTTTTATATTTCTTATGGGCATCATAAGTAAAAAAAAGGGATAAACAGATTAAGAATGGCCTAGAAGAAATTATCCCTCAGTGTGAGCTCTTCCTACTTATTACTAGATCCTGTGAAAACTTGCTTTTTAAGACATGTTCTCACCTTCTCTAGCCTATCTGCTTTTATCTTATTTCTCTGGTGACAACTTGTTCATTTTAAGTTAATTCACTTCCATGATTCTTTTTCCATAACCTGGGAGTATCAGAGATTTTGTGGCTTTTTTTTTCTACACAGAAGCAAATGTGTAAGTTTTTAAAAGCCATGTAAGAAAATAAACACAGTAACCAAATTTGTGATGCAAAAATGGATGCTTTTGCCTTTGGTGAGATATACTTACTCAGGTAAGAGCAGAACTGATACCCTTTGAAGGAACAATCAGAGCTACGAGATATAGCTCCGTTTTAGAGCATCAGGTATCAAATACTGCAACAAACTATATCTGGTCATTTGAAAAAGTGAATGTTTTCTTCTCCAGAAAGTCTTCTTGTTTCTGAACAAACAGGAGGAGACTGCTTAAGGAAGCTGCCTTTGGTTTATGGATATTCCATTGGTAAAAAGAGTAAAATTCACCAGATGAAAAGTTATTTACCATTTTTCCCACAGGTTTCCATTTGTTGCCATAGTAATCCTTTGATTTGTGCCGGGCGTTTGCTCCATGAAGCATTGTGTTACCTTTTTTAGTTCCTCAGTGTCCTTCAGTCAGGGCAATTCTCAGTTGCTCACTCGCTTTTTCTTTGGATGGTAAAGAATGATTTCCCCCTCCCACCATAACCCAGCCCTGCTAAAATCATGAATAATGGATCAAACATCCACCTCAATGGGCTCCAACCTCCCGCAACAGCAGCTGAATGGCTTGTTTCAGCAAGAAAACAAAGCCCTGCTCTTAAGGCAATTTCCAGATATAATTTCTCTTGAACTGTGACTCTAACCCACCTCTTTAGCATGCAAATACATTCTAATCATACTGTTGCACTAACAACTGCAGTGCAAAGGCCAAACAAAGGCAGATGTTTACAGTTAGGCTACGGGGTAGTTTCAAGCACAAGTCAGTCTTCATTTATTGTATTTAATCAAACAATTAGGCTCCCACGGTACTCATTTTTAAAAATAGGAGAAATGGCTAAATGGAAGCTGCTCAGCATTGCTTGGGAAAATCTTCATTTAAAATTCAGCTTGGAAAAAATGAATTTAGAAAAATGGGTTTGCTTGCTTAAAAAGAAAACATTTGCCTCAATGAAATCAAATGTGTTGTTCTCATGCTGGAAGTCCATATGCAGCAAGATCATCAATAAATGTTATCCACTGGCCAGTGCATATATTTTCACTTCATAATTTAAAGCAGATAGCAGCTTACATGTAGCCATCTCTGCTATGGGCATTGAAAGGTTTGAGTCTCCATCTGAAATTTCTGTGGTAATAAAAAAACTCCTTTGGTATTGAATAATATTTTTTCTTGCTCATTCATCTGGCACGAAAAAGATATAGTTTTTGCTACTGCAGTGTATGCATTTAAAAAATGAAAAGACTAAAAATGACACCATACAAAATTATTTGGAGGAATCCTCTGCTTCACTTGGGTTTCACTATTACAGATTATAAGATTTCATTTGGCTGTTCACCCATTGAAGTTTCGGCGTAAAGCAGTATGATATTCTTTGTTGCTTAAGTAAACCTAACTGAAACAAACACCTTAGTCTTCAGCATTTTCTTATGTTGGGCCATTTGAGCCCCAGCCTTGTTCATCTTTTGAGCACATCTGGACCTCAGCTGGATATTCTCTACCTTTGATTACAATTACTGGCTTGTTCCTTGCCAGGCTATGGTGTGAAAGCTATCCATCCTCTGTTTAAACACAGTTTGCTGTACACAGTTTACACATCATCCCATCCTGGGAAAGGAAAAAAAGATGTTGTGCCAAAATTACCCAAATCTGTAATCTTAACAGAGGGCTTACATATACAGGGTGTAACATAATAATGAGGCTGATCTAAGATAAGGGGGAATTGATAAAGATGACAGAATTTAAACAGAAATATTGTAAACATTTGCTGTGGTCATTTTTTGACCTAATCTACCATAACTACTGACCAATACAATTGCAAAAGGATCCATGCTGAATGGCAAGGTTTCTTTACCTCATTGGCCCATTTCACAGCAGAGGAAGAAAGACTTTACCTTTCAGTGAGAGACTTACGATGTCCTGGGTTTATCAGATATCCTTCCTGAGGTTTATTATCACTGGTAAAGGTGAAAAGTTGGAATAGAAGCTGCTGAGCAGATTAATTATTCTAACACTACCAAAACTCTGCACTGGCAGGGTAGTTTAAAAGAAACAAAACCAGCAAAGAATTACCTGTGTTAAGATGAAGGGTCACTTTCCCTCTGATATTCATTACAGCATTGTGCCACATGGCTACCAGCCACTCTGAAGCTTTCTCTTCCTACCCCTGCTTTCTAGTGCTTGTTATTGCTTACCCACAAACCCAGCTGTCCCAGCCAGCATTCCCCTTTTCCCGGTCTCAGGAGTTTCAGATATACTAAGGCCTCTGTGTGTGTCTTTAGAATTAAAAACATATTAAAACTCATCCCTCACTACACTAACCACCACAGTTTCAAGGTGGATTCGGCTCCCCAGTGGCCAGCAGGAAAGTTTTTCAATACTCCAGCTCGCTTTTGCGGAGACATATTAGAAATTGTTTTCTTCAGGACCAGTTGTGGTGTCTGGACCATCTACGTTCATGAGAAAGCAGCTAAGGAGATGTTTACTGAGGCTGATATGGCCTCTGCATGGATGAAGATTTAAATAAAAACTGATCAATGTTTTTGACAAATGGAAAAGTACTCAACAACCCAAACAATGGAGAATTCGGCTTTAAAATAAGGTTTTTTTGGAAGCTGCAGGGTGCTGTGCTCCCTGTTAAGAATCACCATGCACACCAGCATCAAACCTCTCCTGCACAGACTGCTGCCAGGCAAAATACAAAGCAGCCTTTATCTGTAGACTTTCCAGATTTAAAATATCCAACAAGGTGAAACCCGGAAGCATGGTCTCACATCAAGGATTACAACCTCTTCCAGAGATCTTTCATTACTATACTCAATTGTAGTGGGTCCCTGAGCCATATTTTCCCCATTAGCAAAGCTACTGAGAGCAGGGTGATGACTCCAAAGTCAGGACCAATTTGCTGCTCTGAAACTGCAAGGGGGAAAAGAGTTCACCACAAATTTCACAACAGGGGTGCTGTGTTTGGTCCAATTTACTCCCCCAACCCCTGGCTTCTGTTACTCATCTCCTGGCTAAGGCAGCAGGAGGCAGTGAGTAAGATGGGCTGCTTTGCTGACCTCTAGACTGAAACAGCCCTTTTCTCCTGGCCTGTAGAGTTTTATGTCTCCATCAGCTCTGCGGTGTGGGTCGGTGGTGGCTCGCTGGTGGTGAATCTCTTGCTCCTCTCCACGATCTTGTTTGAGCTGCCACTCCATCTGATCCCTCAGTTTGGACTGTTAGGTGCATGGGCGGTTTATAACAAAAAAACAAAAGGACAGGAGGGAATAAAGAAAACAAAAATGGGTAAGGTAGACGACTGAAAAACTACAAGACAAAGAAAAGCGTGAACAGAAAAACCAACTTAAATACAGTGGCATAAGAAAGTGAAGAGAACAAAACCAAAATGAGGATGAGCAAAATGATGGGCTGAAACATCTGAAAAGCAAAAAAGAGAAAGAGAGGAAAAAAGAATGCAAACACTGGTTATGAGGCGCATGCAATGAGGATGCATGAGTCAAACCAACAGCAAGCATACAAGTCATGAAGGATACGGGACACAAGGCTCTTCCTTCCTTACTTGTGCTGTGCAGAAAAGCCATATCCAGTGTGGCAGTTGTGGCAGTTTAGGCATGCGCCCATGGGCAACGCTTTAGGCAAGGCAGTCCTTCGCTGGCTACAGAGCTTCTCACTCGCTGCTCGGTTAGGGGAGTGAGCTGTAAGCAGGCTTTTCAAAACACATCACTTAGAAAACTGCGTTTGGTTGGGTTCTTTCGGCAAGGCTTTTGAGAACACGCCTGACCCTTTTACGAGAGAGCATAACAAAGACCTCTTCACATTTCTTAGCAAGGCTGCTAATTCACATGCATCAGAATTTTTTTTTTTTTTTTAATTAATCTCTTCTTTCATGGAGAAACACTGCTGTTACAGACAAAAAGAAGACAGATCTCTATAGCACCAGTGGATTAGCCTTTTTGCCACGAGGAACCGCCTCTGAATCGAAAGAGTTGTGCAAACAAACAAAAGAAAAAAACCTATAATGTGTTTGTTTAACATTACACACTTTAATACATCGTGGGTCTGAAATCATAACAAAGCAGCTTTGAGGAAAATTAGCTCTAGGGTAGCGATGCCAGCAAGAAAGAGAAACAATAAACAGAAAGAAGGCAAACAAGGGGCTGGCCTACCTGGAAGTCGGTGATTAACTCCTTCCCCAGGTTACCAATGGGAGAGTCTCGAGACATGGATGTCATTGTGGATAGAAAACTGGAAGACTCTGTGAGATGGGGAAGAGGGGAGAGGTCCTCCATCTGCTCCTTAAGGCCCTCCCCAATGTGATCAACCTTCTCCAGGAAGGTCTGCAGCTCCTTTCGGAAAGCCTTCATCCTGGAGTTGATGGTGTCCAGAAGCTCCGGTTCGTGCTTATCTTCTCCCCTTTCTTCACCACTTTTGAAATCCTGTTCAGTGGATGGGCTGCTGGTTACGTGCACCTTTGCATCATAAATCAAGCTGTCTGTATCAGTGATAAGGCGGTCCACGGTCCTTTCGAGCCGCTCAGCCTCACGTTTGATGTTAATTAAAGACTCGGTGTCCTCTTTCACTCTCATGAGCTCGGCAGAGCACAGGTCGCTGACTTCCGATGGTTTCCCGCTCCCAAAACCTGACGTCTTCTCATAAACTTCTTCAGAGTCACTCTCACCCCCGATGGGCCCCTCTCTCTTTGGCTGGGGTGGGCGACCCTCTTCGCTGTCACTCTCCTTCTTCCCGGCATCGCTGTCAGCGTCGCTGTCCCTGGGGCTGGACGTGCGCAGGCCCAGGTGAGAGGCAAGATCGTAACGCTGGACATTGGACATCAGGACCCTGTTCTCGTACTGGAGCTTCATCACTTTCCCACTCAGCTCGTTGATTTGCAACCTGGCCGACTTCAGCTCCTCTTGCAAGGTGCCACCGCACCTGGATGCCGCGTCATCCAACCAGCCCGGCTCCTGGCCTGGCTCAAACTTGAATTTGTTCAGCTCGTTTGTTAGCTGCTTGTTGTGATCCTCGATTTCGGAGATCGACCGCCTCAGCAGTTCTGCTTCCTCTTCCACGAACTGCAGGTGCCGGCGCAGCTCTGTGGCCGACTCCACAGAGTCGCCATAGGGCGAGGTAGGAATGCTTGAAATGTGGTCCCTGCTGAGACACTCTTTTTCATACTGGCACCTCATATCCTCCATCTCAGCTTTAATTCCCCTGTTCTCCACCTCCAGTTCCACTATTTTTCTGCCCAGTATGTTGGCTTCCTCCTCCACCAGCTTCAAACGAAGCTTCAGCTCAGCCTCCCTGGTGCTGGGTGGGCCCCCCGCCTCCCCAGTAGGCAGGGGACTGTCCACGTCTCCATAGATGGACTTGTACTTCTGGAGCTCCTGCTCCAGTTCATCCTTCTCCCTCCCCAGTTTGGCCATCTTCTTACGCATCAGCGCTGCCTCCTCTTTGGCAAACTGGAGCTGGCACTTCAAATCCGCGCTGTCCTCCTGCCAAGAATAATCACCCCCACAAAGATTGTATTAGAAGCATAATCAGTCGCTCACCTTCCAAAACCTCCACCTTCCCAGCCTCTGAGCTGCATCTATTAGGTATGCAAACAATAGACAGACAGAACTCTGCAAACCACACAGCTGACGCATTTCACGGCTTGGTCCTGGTTAAATTGGCAAAGCAGCTTGACCAGAGTTAAAGGCAGGGGGGAAATCAGTGTGTCAGTGCAAGTGTTCAGTGATGCAAGAGTGCCAGCACAATGCTTAGTTTTTCTCAAACACTGAGCAAATTTGTGGAAAATAAGAATGACTCAAATGAAAAGGTGCTATGATTTGTCAGCACTTTCTGTTCCATATGATACACTTGCTCCCTTTTAGCATCATGAAACAAAGATTACTCAGATGAATTTGGTCATCGTAATCCCAAATCTCGGGCTTCTTCAGCTACAAAGCACAAAGAAGTGTGCTTGGCTGCTTTGCAAAGTGAAGACTTTAATTACTGTATCTCACAATGCTGTGAACTAGCCTGAGTGCCTAACTTGCTTTCCGAATAGGAAGCACTACTGTTGTCTCTGCTGCTGTTATTATTAGGATGAACCAGATTGTGATCACTGTTTCTGGTATGGACAACTGTTCACAAGGGACATTGGTGAAAACATGTGAAAAAGGAAAGAAAAATTCATTAAACTGTAGTTACATCCAAATCCATCCCATGTGAAAACCTGTGTTTTTCAGGAAGCACCAGGGTATTAAATGAGGGTTTGATTTTTTTGCATGTGTTGGGCATTTTAAAGCACTGCATCTCAGTTCAAGTAAAAACTCCAGTGTGTATTGTGCTGAAATAAGAGACAAGGTTAAGTTAAGTTCTAAGCCGATAAACAATTTCTTTGCATGAATCACTGTCATGAATTGTCATGGAGATCTAGGCACTTGGCCTCGTGAAAGACACATTTATCAGCATTAGCAGTATAATGGAAGACAGGCTTTGAAAGATGATCTCTTGAGACAGCAGATTTCATCATTGTTGGTAGGCCATGTGGACATATGTGCAATTATCTATGGAAACTTCACTTCAGTCTCCAAAGCACTGTTATCTTTCACAAGCACCATTTTGTTATAATTCGTAACAATAGCAACCAAATCTAGAAGAAAACAGGACTGTTTTTAATTGTTCACCCAGATCAGGCTATTAAAAAAATAAAAAGATTTACAAAACTAATTATGGCTCAGCAATCTGAGGAAATGCTTTAATTTCTAAAGCACACATCCTTGCACAGTGGTAATGGTCTTTTATGTTACCTGGACTAATTTTGACCCATTCTATTTAGATATATACTAATTATACCTTAATCTCTGCTATTAATACCTAAACAGCTACAAAAGTAGCTGGTTGTAAACTTCTTAACTCAGTCAGCTTTCTTACTGATTCCACTTGGCGCAGGTTGGAACTTTAAATACTAACTAAATAGCAAAAAAAGTTATCTTAAATGTTAATAACATGATAGAGGTAAACAATAGCCAAAGTTTCTGTTAATATGTGGTTTTCAACCAAGAGTCAAACACAACTGCAATCAGTTGATCAGCTGACTGACTAAAACTCTGGTCATTGTGTTCCTGGCACCAGAAATGTGAGTATTCTGTGAATACAATCGAGGTGCATATAATTGATTAAAAGCAGAGCCTGTAGAAGATCGGCTTTCTTTCCCCTCTATCATCTCCTCACATACACACACCTCTTTTTCACACATATGTTTGCAAATTGCTTTTCTCTTCATAACTCAAAACTGCAAATTAAGTATCAGATTTAAACCTGGCAATACTCTACGGAGCCTCCACTGGAGTGCCTCTGAATTTTGGTTGCTCTGGCTGGATAAGGCTGCATGATTACAGCATCATCTTTGGTCAGGGCTGCAAAATACATTATCTCTGCTTTGCCTTTCACTGAGAACGAGTTTATCCCCGCAGCTGTAGGCTTTGCTTTTAGGGAAATATAAAGATCACAAGGCAGGTTACATCCAAACCAGCTGCACGTCAGAGCTCACAGGTGGGGTGATTACTCCAGTTTATTTATTTATGTGCTAATAACTTGGAAATAATCACATCTGACATTTTTCTTATTCTGTCTTTTTAATCCAGCATTCTTCCCTGTGCCTCTTGTCCGCCTTTGGCTGCAAGCCATCAGTGGCACTGGCTGGTCCCTCTCACCTCCCTGGCCGCAGGCAGCTGGACCGATGCCAGCCTTGCCCGCACCCCTCTGCCCCGGCTGGGATCGCCAGGGGCCGGCTCCTCCCCGGGGGTCAGAGGGGGCTCCAGCCTGACACCCACTGCGTTTCAACCGATATAAATAACAGTCACCGAGTCGTACTCAGGACAACGCACTCAGCATTTTGAAGCTTTTGAAGAAAAGGGAAAGGCTTCGATGGGTTTGGTGGTCAGGGCCCCAGTGTTTTTGCTCAGCATCACTGCACGACTCAGTGCATCTGCGGAGTTAGCGTGTTGTTCCAGCAGGACAAAACCACCGTTAACTTCGTGTAACAGCATTACTTTATTGCTAGGTTTTGTCTACCAAAAAAAAGGATCACATTTGTAAGTTTTGTTTTTCACAAGAGCTGAAACAAACAATTTTTTTTCATTATACAAACACAAGCCTCATACAAAACAACAGAGCTGATGGATGTTAATCCTGCCTACTAAACACAGTTCCCATCTGGAAAGGTGAGAAAGCTCTAGATCTTCCCCGCTTCTCTGCCAGGGAGCATGACTACTGAAAATCCCATTCCCCAGACAGCTTTTTTCCAAAGGAAAAGAATGGTCAGGAGAGATGTATCAGCCAGATCTAAGCATGCCAGAAGGGTAGGACTCCAACCTTCATGCATGTGTCCCTCTGAAACTTTGTGTACAGAAATATCAGTGATTTCTTGATCAGTTGAAACCAAGTAGAAACAGCAAGAGGGCAAGACACCCACACAGGCAAGTAGAGTTTTGACATATAAAGCAAACTAAGGAGAGGTCGAATCACCAAAATTAAGAATAGTTCATTATTAGTTAAATCATGAATGAAAAGAAAGGTAAGGGGGGAAGAATAGTCTTTCCATCTTTTTAGAGGCTTGAATCCCAGGGGCTGAATCTAGGCTACGGCAGCCTGACTGTATTACACATCCAGTATGTGGACACTTTCCTAAAAAGTGTACATAGGGCAGACTTTATAGAAAGAAAAGAAGGAAAGACAGTGCAAAAAAGTTCTGTCAGTCATGGTGCTCATCACGGAATTTAAGAGATCATTAAGGATAAATGGGAATTAATGATTACTGGTAGAGATTATTTGCATGCAATAGCACCACGGCTCTGCATGGCGCTTCAGAGGGATGTTAACAGAAAAAAAAGCAAAAAGAAAAAACCCAGATCCCTCCCTACAGAGTCTGCAGTCTTATTTAGACAAACGTAGAACGTGGAGGTAAAGAAATGAAATTTAACGGAAAGATATGAACTTAAATTCATTATGCAATGTAAATGATGTGATGAGAATGAAGAGCTGATCAAAAATTCCCAAATACGATATTTCTTTTCTGGTAAGAAGACACAAAGATAGCTAGAGACCAACGCCATCTCCTCTACCACCACCACCGGCTCGAGGGAACTGCCAGGCAGAAGATGGATAAGCGGTTTTGAGGTTGCAAGTCTGACGACAGGGCAGTAACACCAGCACCCAAGCATCTGGCTGAGTGCCAGCACTCCTACCTTGCGCTGGAGAACCACTTTTCTTTGTGTTTTGCCTGGTGCCTGGTATTTTCCAAGAAGCTCCGTTTTGCAATTCTGCTGAATAAAAACTTTTTTTCTTCAATACTGCTAGAGACGGGTAAGTGCTACTATGAATTCTGCTTTTACATGACTTCAAGACAATCAATTTCACAGGTATTATTTACTCGGTGTGCCCTGCAGTGGGTGCGATGTTCCAGCTAATTTTCATGATGAGCTCCCAGTAAGTAAAAACACCGGTCTTGCCATATGCTAAATATATCTGTAAGCATTTGGATGCACAGAATCTAAATTTGTGGTTGTTTTTCACTCACAAAGCACGTAATGGCTATTTGAACTTATTTTAGGTATTTAGGGTGGCCGTCCCTGAAGAGCAATATTTTTAACCTCCCTAGCTGTGTCTGTACCTACCCCTTTGGGCCATGCCCCAGGACCCGGTGGCTGTTGGACCAGGTCGGGCACTTGCTGTGGTGCACTCTGGTCTCAACAAGCACATACCTCTGAAGGGATGCCTGGGTTTGGAGGCAGCTCTGGGTAACACCCTGGAGTTGGGACATAGCTAGGACATGCACCTATAGGCTAGGCCATGTCAATATGCAAGATTGATTTTCAGTCTTTCCTATCCTAAAGAATTGCTGAAGAAAACTGAATGGACTCCTTGCATAGTGCTGTTGCAATGGCTTTAATTTTCAAGCCCAAATCCTTTGCTTGCATGAGTTACAGTGTGTGTGTGTATAGCGTAAAGGGTTTTTTTTTCACCCGGGTGGTTTCCAGGATCACTTCCCCACATTGTGAGTGGAGCAGAGCTGACCCACGGTTACTCGGATAATTTTGTGAAGTCCTTTTTAAGGCTTTCCAAGACAAACTACAGCTGCTGTTAATGCCTGGATTTGGGCGGAGGAAATAAGCACAAGGAATCCATTCCCTCTGCACTGCTCGGTATTTCCAGGAGTGAGGAAAGAAAGGACAGTGACGCCCACAAACCCCGGTGGACACAACCCTGCCTTCACATAGCTTCATCTGTAATCTGCATGTGTGTGGGCATATATGGTATTTCATCCATGTATTTTATAGACTTGCAGAATAACAAACTCTCTGACCTGACTGATGACTTAATTCTCCGTAGCAGGCACTGCAGGAAGAAAGCCCAGTGCCCCATTTTAAGTTCTGCTGTGTCCTGGGAAAGCAGGCTGCAGCCCCAAGCTGCCACAAGCCCCCGGTCTGCCCTCTCTACACACTCAGCTGCCCACCCTACCCACTCAAATGCAACATGTAATGATTTATTACGGTTATTATTACAAATCAATGGATGCTAAGACTCCATCGACTCAGAGAAGACCTCTAGTGTCTCGCCTGTGTACACTGAGCCTGCCGAGGGGGCAGAAGGGGAGGTGCAACCTTTCTCTAACGAAGGCACGATGTTGCTCTTGGCTCCTTTCGCAGCGAGGTGAAACACTATCCCCATCTCTCTGGCTATAAACAGTAACTGTACAGGCCCTGGGAAAAGCTTTAACTCCTACAGTCAGAACAAAAAGCAGAGGAAACTGGGCAGACCGCTTCCCTGAGAAGGATCAGCCTACGGGATGTCAATAAAACTGGTGTCCAAAGGGAGACTGAGTGGGTAGCTTAGGCTCTGTGCTGTATCTCAGCTTGGGGGAGCGCAAGTTCACGTGCTCCCCACCAGACAGAGATCAAACACGAGGCTGTGACACGAGAGCTCGCGAGGTATCATTGCAGTCTGTCAACCACATTCCCTGCCAAGATGCTCATTAGCACAAAATCTTTGGCACCGCACATAAATTTAGTTAGTCCCTAAGCTGCGATCCAATTACTTTGGGAGGCAAGGTGATTTGCTCTTCTTGTAGAAAACCTGCAGCCTGAATCTACGGATACAAGCACCACGAGCCCGAGAAGCTGTATGGTTTAGAGATCACACTTGTGTCCTAATTGCTTCTACATTATCTCTGGGATGTCTCAGTAGATTAAGGCCTAATTGCACCCTAGTTAATGTGCCTGATGGCCTGTCAATACCCGTAAAAAGAAATTTTCAGTTTTATAATGTGATTTTGCTCAAAATCGCACGTTCTTGAAAACCATACCTGGGTAAATGCCTTTTTTTCTTTGTGCATTTCTCTGCTGCCTCTTCTCTTCAGGGAACTCTGCAATAGAAGCAACACTGAGTTATTGGTACGCTAAAGAGAAAGCCTGCAAGTTTGGCACGGGTCACCACCATAAAACTAATTGGTGAGAAATCAGGGATATTCTCCTAAGCAGCTGGGGATTTAATTTTTCATATTAATCACTAAAAAAACAAGATGATCAGGGCCTTGTCAGTGAATTTTTCAATGCACAACATTTCCCACCAAAAAAAAGGAGTAAAATTAGTTAAAAGTTCACAGAGGGAGAAAACCCACCCTCTCTTTTTTATCCAGACCACCACAATTTTTGGCAAAACTTTCTTTTTGCATGGGGCAATGATTGATGTTGGATTAATCCAGGGCAGAAGTCCAAGAATGTTACTCACAGTGGATGTGAAACACATTGTGGAAACCTCAGAGGAAAGCAACCCCCGCAAAAAAAAAGGGAAGGACACACATGTCTAAGCTATGTGGTGTAACATTATTGGTTAATCTGTGCTAGCAACCATACTGAGGAGCCCAGAGAAAGACCAGGTAATTCTGCAGGTATTTCTGAATTTACTTTATAAGTTAGATTCGATGGGCTTTGTGAAAATTCCTTTATAAATAAGCAGGTTTTTTAAAGACATGGGAGTGATGGCACCACCACTGCTTGGTTTTCAGAAAGCTCTCAGCACTGAAATGGAAAAGCACTTTTCCTGAGAGGCGGGAGGTAGAGCACCGTCAGGACGTGACCAGTGCTTGCACTGACTTGTGTCTCAGGACCAAGTTCAAACCAGTGTGAGCTGGGACTATTTAGAAAAGGTATTAATCTGACTTTTGTAGGTTGAAGTATCAGGGGTGGAATGATAGATATTAGGCAAAAAGAGTGGGAAGCTAGAAACTACGGAGTTGTTGGAATTCAAAGCTGGCTGTGTTGCTTGTCTGTGCCCAGAGCCTGAAGGATGATACTCCCCAGCAATCGCCCTGACATTGTAGCCTCTTTTATTTACTACTTCTGTTTGCATTTGCGCTGCAGGGGACAATTTCCAGCTGAGGCAAAGCCCGGGCCGTCACAGGCTTGCCCACAGCGTGCCTCCCCTCTGGCCCATGCGATGGAGCAGCGTGCCCGGACCAGACCAGTGCCGGCTCCCGTGTCCAGCAGGCTAAATCCCGGTCTCTGTAACCCACACTAACCCAGGGCTGTAAAACGTGAGCCCAGGGAAGAGGAAGGGAAAGGAGGGAGAGGCATCCTGTTAATTAGCTAAGTCCAGTCTCGTGCCCGGCCGTCGGCTGGCAGAAAACACGACGTGAGCTCGGGGATAGGCACGCACCCCATGCAAATCCAACCGAAAGCTTTCCGTGGCTTTGTGGTTTCTGCCTGTTAAGCTATGCAGCTACTGCAAATTATAATTATTGCATGCTAAGACAAATCTCTCCTTCTGCTCTTTGTTATACACAGTTAAGTAGTTAAAACCCATTCATACACAGCACCATATGCCCAAGACATACTACAGTTTATTTTTGCTAATCTGCTCTTTACTTTAATCCAGTGATTTCCTATAACTAATGAAGCTGAGTAAGAGAAATATTTTTTTTTCTGGATACTGAAACAGTTTAATGAAAAAAGACTTTAAACACTAAAAACATCATATGAAAACCTGTTACAAAAGCTTAGCCAGGATAAACATTTACAGTTTTCTCTTTTTTTTTTTAAATGTGCTATTCTGGAAGCAGATATGTAACTGAAAGCAGTCACCAGTCAGCAGCATCATGCCCCAGCATACAAGATGGGTCACTATGGTTGAAGAGATACGGGGTATAGCCCTGGCCTTCACACTTGCTTCTTTTCCGCATGACTTCAAGCAAGAGTAGCTTTGAGCAAGAAGAGGTTGTCTGGTTACAGCATTTAATTTGTAAACCCTTAGAGCCAGGGATAAGTCTACCAATTTCTGTAGGGGCCTCAATGCACGACTGTAGCAAGCAGCTACCAGTCATGCTAGAAGTGCAAAACCTTGTGTCAAATACTAAAAACCTCTTGCTCTTACCTATAAACAAAAGGTTACACTTAGACATATCCAACTTGAGAAGCTAGGGGATATAAACACATGGGTTACAGTGTGCAAAAGTAATAAAGCCGTTGCTCCGTTGTACAGCATAAAACTTGGGAAATAAGGAGAAGGGAATTAAAATTTAGCTAGAAGACATGGATCACAGGCTGAGAAACAGGCAGGTAGTGATCTGGCTTTGGAAGCTGTAAGCTCCACTCCTCACTAAAAAATTGGATTTCACAGATCCAGACTAACAAGTTTGTAACATATTGGCCTAGATGGGGCCTCGCTTTAAGCATTTTCACACTGTCCTGTTTGGATTTGCGTAAGAACAACCTTCTGATCAGTGCTTGGCTGGGAGATTGCTTTGTATTTCCATAAGCCAGAGACTCAACCTTAGGCTGAGTCTGTCCTCTGTGTAAGAAAAAGAATGGGATATTTAGCTCTGGGAGCTACCAGTGGATTACAGGGAGAAACCTCCCTCCCATGTGTCAGTGGAGGACTGGAATCACAGGCACAGCAACAAGGGACTGCCTGGCCAAAACCCCCTAAGCCCTATATGAGGGCAAGGAAAGATCTCCATTTCACCACTGTGGGACCAGGCTGCACATGTATGAAACACCGACCAAGATAGCTGATACGCCAGTTGGACTAAGGGCAGAGGGTGCCGCTGCAAGGAGTAGGTGGAATGCACTACAAGCTTAAATTATTTAAAATGTAAAATGGTGCAATAAAGGAGCATTTCTCTTTGATGTGCAGGAGACCGGCATCAGAAGCTGATATGAATTAATGCTGGAAGGAACATTTCTTTACCACTTTTTACACTCAAGAGACCAACCACGGTTGGCTGTCTACCAAAAAGTCTTTCAGTGATGCTTAAAAAAGATTTTATTAGCCCTTAACATAGTGTCTTAGGAAAGAGGCTACTCACCAGACATTTTCTACCTTCACAGTTCCACTGCAGTTTATTGCCACACCTTTCAGCTACCAAGGAGACCTAATATATGGGGGTAATAAATCTCCTCGTGTTTTAAAAGTTAAACTTCCCAAAGATTATTGGATGTAGCATCTATGGTATTAACAGCAGAAAGAGACACAATGATTTTCACTTTCCCTAGGAGTGTAGGACGGACAGGAAGATACAATTTTTAACAGGTCCTAGAAGAGTCCTGCAACTGAGCAGCGACAGCGAGACTACCCATGTGGGGAACAGCAAGTGGGAGTCAATGCACTGGAATTACAGGTTGAGCAAGACATGGAAATAAAGTATGTGTTAAGAGCAATCATATATGTGAACACATGATATGCCCCAAGTTTTCAAACTGAGGCTAGTGCTGGGTAGGATGAGAATAGAGCTGTGAACAAGCGGCAGTAGAGAAGGGCTTGGAAAGTAAGAAGAGGGAACCAAGAGTCCCTAAGAGCTGCCAGCCTGTCACTTTATTCACTGCTATTAAGAAGAGCAAGTCATTTTGGGTGCAGTCTGGCATCTGCAGGCAAGCGTGGGCTTTCTATCATATGCACATCAAACCGAACCTGAAAAATCAAGTAGTCAGCCATTGAAGTGACAATGTCTGCAAGTTAGAAACAGAGAGGCTCACTTGGAAAGTCCGGCCCTGAAGGCAATTTCTATCACTGTGATGTGTGAGGAATTATGCATGAGCATCACTGGGCTTATGAGCTGTATAAATAATGCTCTGTGCGCAATGATGGCTTGCTACCGATTGCTTTGAAATGGATAATCACAATTTTCATTTGCATTCATTAGAAAATACTGCCTGTGAGAGATCTGAACAGCACTTTAAAAAAAAAAAAAAGGCACAAATGACCAAACCCACTTACTCTAAATACAGCAGTACGTGAAGCAGGCTGCTTTCAGATTACCAGTATCTGCAAGGCTAACAGTTTCAGAGTTGCACATTGGCATTTCATAATAAGAGCTAACTTCTTGCTAGCTGTTGAAGCCTCTGATGCTCAGGAATGAACAAAACATCCAGGGAGACATAATCTCTGCCCCACACTACGTGGTTGATTTGACAGTCTTGCCAATGGACCGACTCTTTCGTAGCGGTTACACTCCAAGAAACACCAGCAATTTAAATGAAGGTAATTCTGTTTGGCATGAATGTGCATCAGAAGAAAACCAGATCCACTTGTAACAGATGGTTAGAAGGTGGATTTATCCCCAAGTGATTTAAACCAGCATTCGTTAACTGCATCGCTAATCACTGCTCAGGAACGAATCACTGCAAGTGTTTTCTGGGCACTGTGTGGGACTGCATGGGAAGATTATGGCAGAGGATGAAAAAAATCAGGGGATCTCTGTGCTCCTTCTCTGGCAAACCCCCTCCACACAGATCCAGCTCCACTGGCCACTGCAGGCAGTTTCCTCCTCAACTTTTTATAGCTTCGGACTTGCCAGACCCTGACATTGAGGGGGTGCACGATTCCCCTTCATCTCACTGCTCCAGAGCTACCCCTACTTGCCCAGTCTGGTAGATAAAGACAAATCCTTTGGGCAGAGCTCTGTCCCTCTCAGACCACTAATGAATAAACTCTTCTAATAAATGCACCACTGAAGGAACATGACCAGGACCCGTTTCTTTAGGAGGGGCAGCTTTCAGCTATCACATTGCAGCTTTCTGAAATCTCCTTCCCGGTACTGTTACCTGCCCATTTGGTGAAAAGGAAGCATTTCCCATTTCTGTAGCAACATGCCTCTTTTTAATGGGTGGCTTTCCATTCTTTCTTAAGGCCTGAAGTGCCTCTAAATTCCAAGTATCCAGCTGAAGTTTTGCTTTGCTGTCATCCCATGCTTCTGTATTGCAACAGCTGCACAGTGAAAGTACGGTGGCAGCTTTTTCCAGGTGGATTCCCGTAGGTATCTGCAGGATGGTTAGTAGAACTCCAAAATACAACAAAATTCTAATTGCTTTTCAGTTGCTGTAGGCCCTTGAAAAAGATATCTCACCAAGCCCTGATAAAGCTGGGTTTGACGCAAGTGATCTATATCTGCATTCATTCCCATGTGCGTTTCATTTACTAGAAACCTCTAAATACTGCGATATTCATCATCCACATGACCTAGCAAACCATGCCATGTCTGAAATATCATAAGCATTACAGTTCAGGATAAAAGCCATCCCTTGAGTAAAAAAGCAGCGAAGCACACCAGCTTTCAGCACCAGCTTAAATTTCCCTAACGCTGCATTAATCTATTGTGCTAAGCTTATGAATAGGGGCTTTGGAGGAGCCTCTTTCTTTTGCCTCTTACTGCTAACACACGGCACCGGCTGTCTCTCACGGCCTCCCGGTGTCCTTCGCATAAGGACTGATACTGTCGTGATATTAGCTGGCTTGGTGTTTACAAATAATTTGGTGTGACAGGTCTGGGAGCGCGCTGCAGGGAGGGAAGCCCTGGAAGGTTGGACGGCGGTTCTCGGGCGGCTGGGGGACAGCTGGGCCGGCTCTGCGTTCGGCTCGCAACACGCCGTTTCACTTAATAATTGGTCAGTGGAGGCTGACAAGGGGACCTGAAACCAATATAATCATGTTTATTAATATGATAATTATTTAATAATCATTATAGTAATAACTGGTAAACACTTATAGCCCAGTGAGGTAGTAATTGTTATTAATATAATAAACGAAATCCTGCAACAGACAGCTGAGATCCTAAACTCTAACTAGTGTATCACCATCTTATGTGGTGCTGCTGCCCAAACACTTTTCTTAATAGCTTCTTAAATTCATTAAAATGCATTTTAAAAGTCCCCGTCTGTCCCATTTTGTCAAGACATAAAATATCCAAATTACATCACGTGCCACAATAGTCACCCCTCCGTTTGCGCCGTGTCCCTCCCTTAACCCCCCCATGGCGGGCGCACTTGCTAACCCTCTGCCGTGCCACCACCTCGCTTCCAGCCGCACGTCCCTCGCAAACCTGCCAGGCAGGAGCGGCAGCAGCACCGACCGGCAGCGGGGAGTTGCTGCCAGTCCTCCACTTCTCCATCTCCCGCCATATTACGTCCGTAATGCCCACGGTGATGTGCACTAGACATGACCGCCCGCCCTCTCCTCCCTGTCGGTGCAGGGGGCAGGAGCGGCACCCCAAATCCCCCGGCATCAGCTGAGCCGCCATCACCGAGCACCAGCCTGCTCCCGGCCACTGCAAACAGGCCGTGGGCCACATCAGCTTGCATCCCTTTCGGAAAGAGCTCGTTCAAGAGCCAGGCCTAACCGGAGCGGTACATGCTGCGTTGACACCGCCTCAGCCCCGGAATTACCTCCTCGGTCTTACGTCGCGGCAGACAGCCCGTGAAAAATGCGCTGGGCACTATACACGCACAGAAACAGACCTGCCCTGGAACGGCTCGCCAACGGGAACAGTGCTCGTCCGCTGCCACAAAACCCTACGTAACGACACACGCCTGGTGCCTGTAGCCTGGGACACGCTTCAGCACACCGAGAGAGAAATGGTGTCCGGCCCCGTGGCCAGCGGTGCCAGCTGGCACTCTCCTTTCTGCCTCTCTGGACAAAACAGGGGTGGCAAAACTCCCGGAGAAGACGAAACAACTTGTATGACTTTATTTTTTAAGCCTTTTTTTTGCTCTCCTGACGACTCTTGCTGCAGCGGTCTGGACAAACTAGAAAACTGCTAGAGAAAGCAAACCCCGGGGCGCAGTCCCCGACGTGTCTGCCCGGCCATCTGCCAGCCACATCGCACAGCGCCGCATGGCCGCACCGCCCAAGGCGAGATGCGGGCTGCCTGAAATCGGAGGTGAACTGCCCTCCCTGCCTCTTCTCCCTGAAAAAAAGGCTTTAAACCCCAGGTCTTTTCCAAGGGGCCACAGCAAATGTCCTGCTGTCATGTCACAGGCCGTTCAACCGGGAGCTGCTGACGGGGCTGGCTTTAGGAAGTTGGACTGTAGGCCAGATAGTGCTCAGAGAGGGGATTCGGAGTTTACTTTGCTGAAGGGAGGCAATACGGGAGCATTTAACTGCTGATCAATGCACATGCAGCCCAGCGTTT
This sequence comes from Phaethon aethereus, assembly GCF_964289735.1. Taxonomy (NCBI): domain Eukaryota; kingdom Metazoa; phylum Chordata; class Aves; order Phaethontiformes; family Phaethontidae; genus Phaethon; species Phaethon aethereus. Next base: position 58,041,583 of record NC_138582.1, on the reverse strand, counting down.
CCTCTAGCACAGGCATCAATGTCGTTTTGTTTTGGTTTTTATTTTCAGAAGAAGGCAGTATATGCACAGGGCTAGATACCTGCCCTCCAACTGCAGAGAGAACCCGCTCATTCTCTGCCACTAGCAGCGTTCAGAAAGCAATGCCGCGTAGCTGGTGCTCCCGGTATCAGGACAGCCTTCAGCGCACCAGAGGAGCAAACTGGAGAGTTTCACAGTGATGGGGTGAAGCAGAGAGCCGTGGTTTGGACAGTGCTGGTAAAGGGAGAAGAGGGGAGCTGAGTGAAGCCCCTAGGTCAGGAGGCTGCTGCCGCAATTTACAGTGCTGGGAGACAGAGAAAAAAACACACAGCTCTAAAATGTCTGTAGTGTTCAAGGTATAGGTGTAAAGAGCAAATCTCATAAAATCTAGAAAAAAAAAATTTTTTGGAGGTCTTTTTGCAGAGAAAGATATTCAGAGCTGCGCAATATCTGCGGTTTCCGTGCTAATGGATCAACAGCTACAGAATTGTTTTTCGCATTGGAGATGGAAAGAAAAATTTTCCTTGAGCAGACAACTGTAAGTACAAGCATATTCAATCTCCCCTGGATTAGAGCAACTTGCTGTTTCTATAAAGTATTAAATGAAATTCTAAAGAAGCAGAGAGATTAAAGTCCAACTGTGGTGATCGCCAACGAGCATGTCTCAGATAGTCTTTGTAATCCTCGGTTGCCCATCTATTATTTCACAATTTTAAGGACACTGCACTATGTCAAAGGGGTTTATAAAAATAGAGCAAAAGGACAGCAAATTCACACTTCCGTAGCTGGTGACATTTTTGAACCTCAGATAGCTGCTACCTGTGGCACACTTCCCTATAGATCATTGAACGCACACAACCGTTTACCAGCAGGTGATGGGTCACGCCCAAGACATCCACATTCAGCAAGCCATGGGAGTCACAGTTCAAGCACAAATAAAGTTAGTTCTGCCACAACAAACAAGGCCATCAATTATAGGAGTGAAATTCAAGCCAGAGCATAGCACTTGTAATCAAGAAACGGTGAAGCCCAGGCCAGGGCAGGCAGAGATGACGAGAAGGGGATGCAGCTCCTGCAAACACACCAGCCCACTGGTGAGCTGTGGTAGCACGTGATGCTCTGGGAGCAGCAGCATGATGTCCACCCACGCTCCTGACACATCCTGTGGGGCAAGATTTACCCTCATGAGAGAAAAGTGCTAGGCTACCTACAAGCCCAATTGCAGCTGAAAATGGCCAGGAAGGAAAGAAATTGTTACGAGAGAGTATAAATGCAAAAGCCGCATTATCTTTGTAAAACTAGTCTATAAAGATGCGTCAGCAGCAGCCCTGTAAACACCAAACGAAAATGCTACGTGAAGGATATAAATCCACAAAGACGTCCTTGGAAAAGTGTATGACAAGCCCAAGTGGGAACACAGTGCTTTAAACACTAAAATTCAAAATGCACAGAAACACGCTAAAGGCGGCCACGGACGTTAACAGCAAATTATTCCAGTGTGAAGCCTATCTCTGAGGACACCCTGATCCGGGCGGTATTTGGGTTATCCTTAACTATTTTGTCTGCTCCTGGGGCTGTGGTGTGATTGCCTGGGAACCCGTTCCTGTTGCCTGCGGCGAGCTGGGTGACTCTGTAGGTGTGCTCCTGTGGGCTGTGTGCTCCTGTGCCACTGCTGCTCTGAAGCCTAAATGAGCTGCGTCGGCTCCTTGCCAGGTTTCCTGGTCCCTGCCTCTGGATACAGAGGGATGCTCTGAGCCCAGGGACCAAAGTACAAAACGAAAGGCATACTGTGCATTACTGGGTCTTATGTGGGGAATGGAGACCTGGGAGAGGGTCTTCATGCTCTTTGACCTCGGAGAGCAGCTCCTAGGGAGATGGGTGAAAGCGTGGGGTGAGATAACACTTCTTGGTCTGCTCTGTAGCTCCTGGGATGGACGAACAGCTTTCCCAGCCCTCAGTGCAAAAGCTGACCGTCCCAAGCTTCCTCGCTGCAGTGTCTCAGCACTTCGGGGTGCCGATTCTGAGGAATCACTTCTGAGACGCTGATTTCTGGGGAGCTGACAGCGCTCAGCACCTGCCCAAAGGAGGAATTTGTGGCTTCAACTTTGTTGGTATTCACCCCTCTCTACATGCATCCTACTCAGGGCCTAACTGCTGCACTTTGCTTGGATACAGATTTGCTTATGAAGCACGATGTTTTATCTGTTTTCCCGAAACAGAATAGAAGAGAAAAAGAAGATGACCCATGTGAATTCTAAAACAGCAAAAGGATGAGTTTCACCAGTCTACTCCACTAGCATAACCCAAGGCAAAAATCTTCATTCAAGCAACATATTGATTTTAGGATACAAGACCAAGGGACTTGGATCATCAGCTCTTATGTTGTTATAGGAATTAAACATTACAAAAATGAATTAGGACATCTTTGCTCAGACATGTGTTTTTTTCCCTCACTATATTATTCCTGCATTTTTGTTTAGTCTAATTCATAACTTTCAACTTTCATCACTCCTCTTGACAATTTAGGCTATGCTTTAAGTACTCCTGATAGGGAAGGAGCTCTCATCTCTGAGAACTTATCCCACCGTCCTCCTCTCTGCCTCTCTTGCCAATATCTAACCAAGCACAAGAATCATAGAATCATAGAATCAGTTAGGTTGAAAAAGACCCTTAAGATCATAGAGTCCAACAGTAAACCTAACACTACCAAGTCCACCACTAAACCAAGTCCCTAAGCACCACATCTATGCGTTGTTTAAATACCTCCAGGGATGGTGACTCAGCCACTTCCCTGGGCAGCCTCTTCCAGTGCTTGACAGCTCTTTCAATGAAGAATTTTTTCCTAATATCCAATCTAAACCTCCCCTGGCGCAGCTGGAGGCCATTTCTTCTTGTCCTGTTGCTTGTTACTTGAGAGAAGAGACTGACACCCACCTCACTACGGCCTCTTTTCAGGTAGTTGTAGAAGCCTAAAATGGCAATACAGATGCACTTTTAAAAAAAAATACCATCATTACGCACAATAACACCCCATGTTTCCATTCCTCTGTGTGGGATGAACTGCAGGCACACAGCTGGGGCTGGTTTTCAGGAGCTGCTTCTGCATAAGAAAACTTGTACTCTCCAGTCACCACAGCCATGACCAGGCCTGAGCCGAGGCAGCATGCAGGGGAGGACCATGTCTGCACTGCATTAGGCTGCTTGGGAAACTTCTCTTCTACCATTTCCTAACCTTTCAAGTGACTGAATTTGTAACCCTAGTATTTTTATTATTATAATTATTTTGACAACAAATGATGACTGGTAGCACTTGGGTTTGATGGCTTTCTCTCAAAGTCTAAAAAATTGTGCCCTTTTTTCTGTGCTTTCGCACACTTGCTGTAAAATGCATAATCTCAGCCTTTTGCTAAGAACATATACAGTTCATCAATGAAGTGGCAAAACCCCGCTCCAGCTACCTGGATTGTGCTGCTGCTCATCCAGTCTCAAATACAGAATCAAATACAAAAGAGGTGAGCAGCACTGTCGACTCTACAAGTCTCTGAAAGCTGATGCCAGTCGGTGTGTCCTCGGTTGTAACCATGCACTAAAACACATAAATTATAGGGAAGATCTTACTGATCCCATTTACACAGCTTGTTGATGCTGCTGCCTGGTAAAAGAGGAGTCTGGAGATGATTTGAGAATCAGCTTCTGCAAAATCATTTTTAGACAGCAACTCCAAAGTCTTTTCTAATCTCTGGGTACTTCTCATGCTGAAGTACATCAGAGCAGGAATAGCCTCCTGTGTTTTGTATTTGATTTGCCTACTCCAAAGAACTTCTTCATATGTGGAAAGCTTTGCAAAGCAGTTGGGAAGAGCAAAGCAGCAATGGCATGCTCCTGCTGGGGACTGCAGGCTGGGAAAGTATTCTGGGGAAGTACCTTTTTATTACACTTCTTGACCAAAAAGAAAAGGAGGCACTTTTTTTACTGTAAATCAGTGTATGAAGTACAGGGATTTAACCATATACAAATGGCTAAATACCAGATATCACTGTGGAATATAATTCTGTGCCAAAATCACACCAATCTCTGCTTTTTAATGATTTAAAAAAAAAAAAAATCTCCTCACATTTTCATTAACTTCAGTGAGTCTGGGGCTAGGGCCTCAGGCATTGTAAGGCTCTTGTTATATTCTCTGAAAAGGAAGTTTGTAGGAGACTGGACAGCATATAGGGGTTGCTGCAGAGACGTATTTAATGGTCACTAATCCACGACTACAGTTGTGCTGTGATTAAAAGTAAGGCAGCAGGGATGCCTGATGAAAGGACATGATCACAAGGTCACATCCTGAAGCCATACCAAATCTGACAGGCAAGAATACAAATCGAGGATTATTTCGCAAAGCCTGAAGAAACAGCCAGTGCAGATTTGGTAGGGGGCTTGGTAAACCTTCGCCTCTTTTCTCTGACTAGCAAAGCAAAACAAGGGGGAAAGAAAAAGGAAAAACTTCAAACTATCTAGCTAAACATTCTTTCTCTGTCACTGGTCAGGACAAGAGTTCCCCAAAGGCTGTTACTCTCCTGGCAATAACAAAATGGAAACCTCTAAGCCACGCCGGTGGATGAGCTTTTGACCTGAAACATGGCAACTAACAGCAGAATAGGCTTTATCCCAGCCTGAGTGCAGAAGATTAATGACTATGAATAATATGTATGCATTAGAGTGAATAATGACAGCCCAGTGGAAGGACTGCAAGAGACCCGCAATTTTTTTTAGATCATTATTTCTCAGATGACAGAAACTATTACAACGAGGAAATTCATGCACTTTTCATTTTTCTAATTAAAACATGAAAACTGTTTCTCTCTACCACTTAATTCATTGCTTGCTCTTTCTTTCTGCCTCCTCAGCCACCTGCAAAAAGCAGCTCCTCACAGGTAAACTGTTTCTTAGCTGAGGGCCCAGCCTATCTCACAGAGTGCTGCAGTGTCAATACTTAAAGAAAGGGCAGGAATAGCTGCCTTAAGGGTTCCCATAGCAAAATAACTGCATAATTTGAATTCCCCGTGGTCCCAAAGCAAGCGTGCTACGGTCGCTACCTGGGCACCTGCGCTGCCCACTGACTGATAAAGAAGGGGAATCAAAATGCTTATGGGTCTGATCTTCCAATGCTGCTGCTGAGTAGCAGTGAAAATTCCATGTGATCATAGCTTTTACGGAAGATCTCGATAAAATAGGCATTAGTATTCTGTTCTTAGAAACCTTGGTGTGGGGTTGGGTTTTTTTATTGCTTGTTTTGTCCCCAGAACCCTTTGGCAGCTCTTTTCTAAGATCCTGGCAGTCCTGAGGCCTAAAATGTTGGGAGGTAGAGAGTGAATAAAACTACAGGCAATTATCAACCAGTCTCAACCAAGACATCACTTCCAACCCTTGCTTTTCCTCTCCTTGCTGCCCTGCCTTGCCAGGAGCCCTGAAGGGAGCTCTGAGGCAGGCTCTGCATAAAAAGATACGGAGAAACATCCATTTTTTCTCTCAATAAATCTCCAAAATGTGGCAAAGCCCAGGTCTCCCTCTCCAGACACTGATGCTCCCCCACCTTTTGCAGTGTTTTGCCTCTACATGCAAAGCAGGAGACGCAGTGCCCTTGCCCTTACAACCAAAGGAGACTCACACATGTATACTGAGGCTCTCCTTTTCAGAGCGGCTCGTGGTGTGCGTTTGACACAAGTTACTACACACAGTTTATGACATGGAGGTCGGACCCTGCATGCTGGGATGGGTGAGCAAGGAGCAAAAGCCCTCAGAGACGTACAGCATCTCTCTGAAAAAGATATTAAAAAAAAAAAAGAAAAAAAAAAAGAAAAAAATCAGGCAAAAAAAAAGTTTGCAGCGTACACCACTAGCCTGAAACATATTGACTGTTCAAGACTTGCATATCTGCAAATTCACTAAAGGGACATGAAGTTATACAAACTCTAATAAAAAAGGAGGTCAGAGAAACTTAGAAACCTTCACCCAATGTGCTCACCCCACAGAGATGGGCACATATACATGAGCACGCACCTTTCCACACTGTTTCTCCATCAGCCAGCATCATCGCAGGCAGGCTGGCAGTGCCTGTCCCTGTCCCTGTCCCGTACACACACGCGTCCCCGTGCTACTTGACTCACCAGCGTCAATGCCAGAAAAGCTCTTTCTCACCCCCCCTAATGCCCTGAATGACATCTGGTTTCCTACTCTGGCTTTGTTATTTTCTCTTTATTTTGCATGTAACTGATGTATGAATTTCTAACGCATTTTCATTTACATGGGAAAACTGCAGAAAGCTGTTTGTGCCCCAGAAGGAGACAAAGACACTTGAAGCAAAAGTAGATCTAGAGCTAAGCAGAATAAAACTCTAACTGAGATAATTATTTTTAATGACTTGGAACCAAAACTCATTTGGGATGAGTCCTCTTCAGACTTTGACTATTCATTTCCCTATCAACATAAAAATGGCAGGTTTTAGCCAAATAGTCTACCCTTACAACAAAAACTAAAGTGAAAGCTTGTTGCAACCTTGAATTCTGAGAGACATAAAATTATTAATTTTATTAGAAGGCATATACTTATCTGAAATCTCCCACTTTTCAGATAATAAAATGACTCACACTTCAGGAATAGCAAATGATTGATTCTGACTGGTGCTTTTTTTTTTCGACCTTGCTTTTTTCCACTGGGCTGCATACAGCATTATGTATGCTCTGTGTCACTTGTTGCTATGATTCCAGTAGTGACTTGCAGATACTGCAGAAGGAAATAAGTAGGCTCCATGTTCCTTTCAAATGATTCAGCAGGGCTTCTCTTTAAAAATAAAACTTTCTGAACACCATTCAGCACTACTGAGACATAAAATACTGTCTACTCCCAAAGAAGACAAAAGTAATAATAAAAAAAAAAACAAACCAACCCAATCCCCAGCCAAAACTCAATAACCATTTTTATTTCTGCAAAGTGACTCTATAGTACTCAGAGCTATTCAGGCTCCAAAGCTGCGCTGCACGTACTGATGTGAGTGGTTCATTATTAGTCATGCAAGGCATCCCACTGACCTCACTTCAGCACCGACTGCAGCATCACAGCCCTGTTATGGGCGGGCCCAGTATTTATGCACACTTGCCAGATTTCACACCGCTCCTCTGAATGACATGCTCTCCTCTGGCCCTGCTTTTCTTCTCTTCAGGCGCTTCTTTCTTTCCTCTGCCCTCTAACTTCTGTGCGGCTTTTTGTGAATTTAACCAGCAAGCCTCTCCGCAAACTCGCATGTAGGATTGTACAGTGCTCACAAGGACTGCTAGACATATTCGTTAAGGCCCCAGGATGAAATAGTCACGCAATAAACCCGCTATGGAAGGATGCTCGCTGGCCAGAGCTAAAGAGCCGAGCTCAGGGTAAGAGCTGAGGGAATGGAAGAGACTTTTAAAACTTTCCCATTACCATCTGCAGACAGTCTGCTGAAAATACTCCAGGCTACTAGCTGATCGCACTTCTACTAGATGTTTTAAAAAGCTCTGACAAGCTTTCCTCTGAACCAACTGCTCCTCCTCCCAAATTTTTCTGGAAATAGTATTCTCCACAGAAACCAGGGGACTCTGATTTTCCTAAGAATAATAATATTTTAATGCAGAAAGCGTTGGAGTCTGGAAGCAGTGCCAGGTGTCCCTGCGTGCTGCGTGGAGGGAGCGATGTCCCCACTGCTGGTGCATTAACACATTCCCAGTGCAGAACAGCACTTCTGGATATAGTTCACAGCAAGAAACTATGCGGGGTGTAACGCGGGAATAATCTGCAGAAGCAGTATTTTCCTTTCGGCTGGATTTTAACAATGAACGCAAATGCATATAAGGCTTTTTAGTCTGAATATTTCTATTCAAATCTTTTGATTCAAAAGCCTTTTTTTCTCAACCACTGATCATGAAAACAGAACCTAAAAACCAACCAGTCCTTTTCTGAATCAATATTCTGGCTACAATGGTGCAATAATGTCACCTAAGGGGTTACAGTTTTTAAAATCATCGCTAGCTCTTAAATTTTTACTCGTCTATTTTAGTCTTTTTTAAATGAAAACAGAGTAATCTCAATGTAGAAAATCCTGCAGTTTTGCAGTGTTTCTTAGGATACTGGCTTGGTAGTATCCTGTCAGATGGCTGCTCTCAGATTACAGATAGGGTGGTATTTTCAGCTTTTTTGGCAATTTTTTAATTTTGCGATCTTGTTTCCTTATGATCCTACTGTTGCTTTCCTATCTGTCAGTGTGTCACCACAGAGAGATCAGCTGAAATTTCAGACTCCATTGCAAGTCTCTTTGTCCTCTCCCACATGACACATTAGCCACACACTGCAGTGCCCCAAACAAAAAGGGATAACTGGCAACAAAGTGGCCCAGTGCCCACACTGATGATGCAAATTTCTCCAAACCATGAGTTTTAAACCTCATTACTCTTGGATGTTTGTGCATACATGCCTGGATCTTTGCACACAGTTGAAAAAAGTTGCTAAATGAAGAAAAGAAATACTGATTTTTCTCTTCTTCCCTACAATAGGATATTTATGATGCAAACAACCCCTAAAATATGTAGACTTTCTTGCAGAGCCTTGAACATGCTGCACAGTCAGCAGAGTTGGAAAGTTCAGCTGCAAAGGTCAGGCAGGTCATAGAAAAAGGATGAAAAATGCCCTGAGACTACCCCCACTTCACAGCAGAACAAGCAGATTATTCTGCAAGAGAGGTCACGATTTTGATTTCCCTACAGCTCTATTTCTACCCCACACAGATAGACAACCGAAGCAGGAGATGCAAGCAAGGATGTGGCAAAGAAGAATGCTGGGTTCTAGTTTAACACCAATTTTTGTATCACCTAATTTCTTGACTGCAGTTTGCTCATGTATGTACCTCACAGGGTTGTTGCAAGGAGTAAATCTTTGCAGGGATTAATCTTTAAATCTGGGTTTTGAAAAGATCTGCATATTACATGTAGAATATAGTTCAGGTCACTTGATTAACTCTCCAGGCAATAGAAATTAAAAGATCAGCTGATAGCTATTGTGTAATTATCTTACATTGCATTTAGAAAACCTCCCTCTATTATCCTGGCATAAAATCTGTGCATAATTTGGCATAACTCAAAAAGCAGACAGGTATTGCAAATAAATACACCTTAGATGCTTTCACAGTTACACAAATAGCAGTCATAATTTATTCTTTGATTCCCTTTGATGTTCCACTCCCACTGAAAACACATATGTCATTTCACATTATGGCAGCTATCCTGGAAATGAGCCAAATTCAGCATCGGTGTTAATAGGTGCAACCTGGCATAAGCCAGCCACGATACAGCTGCCGCCAACAGAGATGAAGCCGGTTCAAAGCTCTGTCAAACCAGGAACATGCCGTTTTTACACCCTTATGGTCGGTGTGTGCAGTTTTGCTCCCTTGTGTAATTCTATACTGCTGTCTTCTTAAATGTGAAGCATTAAATCAGAGAGAAGAGAAAAAGTAAAAAATAGTAGAGAGAAGAAGTTCCCCACAAAACACAATGGCCAGTTTTATAGCTCTGAGGAGCTACTTCTCAGCTGTGGTCCTGCAGTCAGAGCTGTTCCCATCTCCCTCTTGTAAGCTCTGACAAAAGACGAGGACCTTCAAAAAGAGAAGTGGGTTGAGCTCAGTAAAAGAGGCTGATGCTGGTATGAAGACTCATGCAGAGAAACAGGCATGCCATCAGTGGGGATGTGCAAGGAGCATGCTCCCCTGGGAACCCTGTGCATCCCTGGTGACCTCCACTTCTAGAGATGACACCATAAAGGCTGCTTTGGGCAGAGGCATTTTTTTGTCTCTTCTATTAGTTGCTTCACAAGAACCAGTGGCTTCACAAAGAACTTGCAGGGCCTGAATTGCTGTGGAACAGGCTGCAAGGATAAGGATATCCCCACAGAATGATCCTTCCCTTCATCTGGAAATGGATAGGTAGGGAAGGTCTAGCTCAGGAAACAAAAGGGAAGACCCCAAGAAGAGATGAGTTGTGAGGTCAACCTAGTGACAAAAGCAACAGCAACCAGAGACTTGTCTAAGTGGCAAGAGCAGCATGACAGCGGTGAGAGCTATCTGGCGGTGAGAGCTATCTGGCAGTAAGAGGCAATAAACACTTAAATCAGATTTATACCTGGAAGTAACACTCTGACCAACTATTAATGAGGCTACTCTAAAGTCCGTCCCAGCTGCTGCTGATATAGTCCATAACTGAACTCGCTCTTTCATGTCTGACCAGTTCTTCCAAGCCACTTCTGGAAAAGCGAGACAGCGTGTTATTCAATCACATCATTTGGTAGGGAAATGCTCAGTCCCTGCTCTCTGCAAACGTCTGTAATCTCCACATCACAAGAACGGCAAAACACTCTTCCCTCTTATCTGTGGACCAAAGTCTGACATCAGTCCCATGCTGGCCCAGGCCCTTGGAGCTCTCGCTGGATTCCCAGGGGTTTTCCACCTGAGAGATGATTAATTAATCCCCACCCATCTAACAGAAGGACGCCAGCGCACTCTGTGCTCCCCTGAATACTGTGCAATCGTAGGATTCAATTTAAAGTTCCTAAAGACCAGCAACTGGCTCCTCAGACACCGATCTACCAAACAGTAGGGTGCTCAGCTACAGAATAAAGAAAAAGCAGGAGAGGGCATTTTAGGAGTCTATTGCTAATGAGCGAACCATCTGTCTGTCGTCTTTGTGAAAATTGGCTATTTATTCTGACATTTCCTTTTCCCCAAACAGTTTTTCTGCTTATGGCCTTATTATTTTAATGTAATCTAATTTTAATGCTAGTACTTGTCAGATTTTTTTTTTAAAAAGCAATAAAGATAACTGTAGCTATGTTAGCAAATGGAAAAATAAAAATGTACCATGCCCATGAGACAGGAAAGGTGCAAGCTCTCTCAGTTGTGAAGTCCCACCACAGACACGCCTAGCTGGTGATAATTACACTCATTATTAAGAAAGAAAACCATGTCCACAGCTGTGAAACGAGTGATCACTGAATTCTTCATATGGGATCATTCTTCCATCACAAATGAAAAAAGATGTTGAATACAAATGAGAAAAAACAAAGGAAAGGCTCACTGTTGGCAAAAACTTATCATAAATATATAAACTGGGATAGACTCTCCCTGGTCTGCCTTACCCAATTTACATCTCTCAAAGGCATGGGTCCATTTCAGGACAGCAGACTGTCCTTGGATGCCTGTAAATGTGAACACCATTTTAGCAGAAATGTAAGAAGAGGATACAGAGACTAATCAAGTTGTCCATCCATCTTCCGGTATCACATCTCTGCTGCAGACACCAGCAGCTGCTCCAGAGAAGTGCGAAAGAAGCCTGATGGTAAATCAATATGGATAGTCTGCCTAGCCAGGAAGTCTCCTCCTTATTCTTATCAGCTATAGACTAGTTTCAAACCTCAAATATGAAGTCTTGTGGCCCTTTCAGGACTTTCCTTCAGATTTTTTTTTGGCTGTTTTCAAGCAGTGCCATTACTATCCTAAATCTGAGCATCTAGACAATGCCTATGCACTTCTAGCAAACGAGAATGTTCAAAAATGCAAAAAACCAGAGTATACTGAATTGTAAAATGAGGTCTGAGTACACACAAGTGGTTATTTTTGGATCTACACTCCCTTTGATCTGTTGCCTCAAATCAGCAAGCATGGGCCAACTCAGACCTCAGAACTTAAATCAGGGTAGGCTGTTTCTTTGGATGGGAAAGTAGAACTTGATAGCATCTCTCCAACCACCTTCTGATATTCAACTTAATCTCATCTGAGCCTGTATTTCTTTGTGCATGGTTTTCTGCCAGGTAGTAATGAAGAACGCTGCATTTGGCCTCACATTTGGACTTTGGTGAGGTATTTATCCCAAACGAACACTTTGCTAGGGAGCCTTGTCAGCAGTGGCATTTTCTGATGCTTAAACTGAAGTTCAGTTTGCCAGACTTATGGAATGAAAGGAAAGATTTAAGGACTGACACATCCTGTTGCCATAAAGGTCTCACAAGAACATACAGCTCATAATTACATATGACTCTTCTTTCTTCAGCCTGACGCCTTCCCCATCAGCCTTTGAGATGTCTCTGACACGCAACAAAAAGAGGCATAACGAGCCTTGAGCTAGTACCAACCTAACATCTTTGGGATGCAAACCAGCTGTCAGGGATCAACAGCAACACTAACATCAAAATGTACAAATCAAGATCGTACAAGAGCTACATCTCTTTTGATAATCTATGTTTAATAAGCACAGTCCCACATAGCAGGAAGCTGGATCAGACCCCTCTATTAAGAGGAAGAAGCTGGTCACCCTTGGTTTGTATAGTGTGCTAAACAGGGTGCTAAAGCACTGCATCAAGTCAACAGTAACCAAAATTTTTCTTTGATCAAGCAACAGAAGACACCCAAATAGGAACTGCTAAGAGCAACCAAACTGGCACAAACTTATCTTCTGATGGTGAGTAAAGCTTAAGTGGCTCTTGCTTATCTGGTGGTTTATCTAAAGCACATTGAGTATGTCCACTTGTCTCTAAAGACACTGTAGACAACTGCTCCAAGCAAAGCTTGGAGGGGACTTCAAAAACATGTTGTTAGCATTCATCTATTCCTCGTTACTCCAACTGAATGCTAAGTCTGAAAAGATCTGGAAAAATGTTCTTCCTACACAGACATTTTTTCCTCATTATTGTCTCTTGAAGTACTGAAAATGCAGCTGAAGGCGTGAACAGCTGCAGTACTGGAAGCTACAAATATGCTACTTATGCAGTAGTGAGGCTGGAATAACCGGAGCATGGTGCTACTCTTTTTCCAAACGGAGAAATTTCGAGAGAGAACTGATAGAGCAGATTTTCCTGCTCCTCTAAGAAAAGAGAGTACTCCAGGGGCATGTGTTCATCAAATGACAGGACACATATTTCTGGTTTTACAATCTAATAGAAGAGGATAAATGCCTAAAACCTCCACAATAACCCAGAGTATGTCTCGCATCTCTATTCTAAGTTGTTTCTTCTGGGAACATTAAATAATGTGACAATTTAATTTTTTTCATTAAATGATGAGCCCAAGCGGTATCAGTCGCAATGTGACCTAGCAGGGAGAAGGACTCAAGACAGCCTAGTTACCCACTGTCATCCACTGCCAGACACTTAATTTTATTTGGTCCGAGAGTGACTGACCCAGGAATATCAAGGTTGTTGTTATAAAAAAACTACACCTCAAAAAATGGAAAAAATTAAAGAACAAAAAATGAGGGTGTAAGGTTATCTGATGAAAGGCTTTATCACAATAAGCTTAAAGACCTGGACAGGATCAGAGGAATGACAATAGGTGGAGGAACCCAAGTAACCTCATCAGTGAAATCAGAGCACAAGGCGTGTTCCATCAAAGAAGAAGATTAAGCTGCTGTCCCTGGAGTGAAACCCATGAAGAGCTGAGGGGAAGAAACTTTCTTCCTGGACTGCCATGCAAAATATGGGGGTTACTGCCTAAATGGGCATAGAGCTTACTATGGGATGCAGAGGGAAGCACGTTGGGGGATGGTGTAAAACCTATCCAGTTGGCAGTTTGTCACTTTAAGAAGATGAAATACCATATTTTGCAGATCCACCTGCTTAAAGTGGGCAGAAAAATAAATTTAGGGAGAGAGATGGTGCCACTAGACAACCCGTACATTTATTTTCTTTTTCTACTTGGCGTTGCTTATGTATCTCCATGAATGTGCCCACAAAGTCGTAAAGTGCACTATGGCTGCATGTTCTACATGCCCTACATCTGCATATTTTATTTATATGGCTGAATAAGACAGCATAGATACTTTTACTTATCCATTACAGTCTTCACTAGCTGTGTTCAATTTCAGTTAAGCCTCTCATTTTGACATTGATGGGCTGTCATCAGGCTCACCTGTTCTGTGCTCACAGTGAGCAAAAGATGTCGTCATGTAAGTTTCCAGGAATGAAAACTCACTCAAAGAAAAAGGATTGAGGCCACTATTGCATATGATGAATGCAAATCACATGTCTGTTTCCAAAACTGGAAATTCCATTCTGAAATTTCTGACATTCTGGACAGGAACCAAACACAATCTTCCAAGACCGTGATTCAGGTTATGAATGCCAGCTTGCGGAGGGACTGTGAATCAAGAATGGTTCCAGTGGGTTAAGAAGATACGCATCTTCAAAGGACTAATTGAATCCCTCTTCGCATATGTCCTGGTTTCAGCCAGGTTAGAGTTAATTTTCTTCATGGAAGCTAGCATGAGGCTATGTTTTGGATTTGGGATGAGAAAATGTTCCGGAGTTATGGCGTCTGTCTTCCCCGTCCCACAAGTTTTCCAATCAAACTTGTCATTATCTCAAACCCTTCGAGCCCCACGTTGGGCGCCAAAAAGGACTGTCGTGGTTTAGCCCCAGCCGGCAACTACGCACCACGCAGCCGCTCGCTCACTCCCCCATGGTGGGACGGGGGAGAGAATCGGAAGAGTAAAAGTGAGGAAACTCATGGTTTGAGATAAAGACAGTTTAATAAGTAAAGCAAAAGCTGCGCACGCAAGCAAAGCAAAACAAGGAATTTGTTCACCACTCCCCATGGGCAGACAGGTGTTCAGCCATCTCCAGGGAAGCAGGGCTCCGTCACGCGTAATGGTTTCTTGGGAAGACAGACGCCATAACTCCGAACTTCCCTCCATCCCTTCCTTCTTCTTTGTCCCAGCTTTATATACTGAGCATGACGTTATATGGTATGGAATATCTCTTTGGCCAGCCTGGGTCAGCTGTCCCGGCTGTGTCCCCTCCCAGCTTCCCGTGCACCCCCAGCCTGCTCGCTGCAGGCCAGCACGAGAAGCTGGACTGTCCTTGAGTACTTAGCAACAACTCAAAACATCAGCACCTTATCAACATTTTCTCATCCCAAATCCAAAACACAGCCTCATGCTAGCTTCTATGAAGAAAATTAACTCTACCCTGGCTGAAACCAGGACAGCATAATTCATCAGTATGGTCAGAACATGAGGAATCACAAGGACTTTACCCATTCTGGCCCGAATTGAAGCTCAACACAGAGCACCCAGTGTGAACGGAGACATAACCTAAGGAGCTTTCTCTGTCTTTGTGTACAGTGACTAAGTAATAGTGACTTACCCTGGTTGCGCCTCAGAGGCATCCCTGGTATCAAAAGCTGCCCTAAGACTGGCCACCAGCAGGACATACATCACTCAACAGCAACACGGCAGGAGTACGCTATACTGGCCATATGCAGAACTGCAGTTACAACTTCAGACCGCCCTCATTTTTAAGCACTGTAGCCACATAATACAAAACATCAAGGATCAAGAGAAACAGACTTAAAATAACAGAGTTGACATACCAGGGTACAATCACACCTTGGTCACAGATCACACCCTGTCTCAAGTAGCTGAGAGACTTCTGAAGGCAAGTGAAGGTCTACACCAGCTAGGAGCATATAGTGGGTCTTTCAAACCAACCAAGTGTTATGTCTCGTGGCCCATAAGGAAGGGTGGCACCGTGACCCTCCATGCTGTGTTACTCAGCTGGCTGAAGCAAAGTGCACCTTCTGCTTTCACAAACACTGTACGTGCTTCTGACTTGGATTTGTTTGTTTCTGCTCTTTTGGGACAACAGCCTCCTTGAGTTAGCTGTGAATTTTGGAAACAGCATGGTGAGTTATGCAAACCGCAGCTGCTGATCTTAATGTTTTTGATATACGTGCAACTTTCTGGAAAATGTCTGGAACAACCTCTACCAGAACGCAAAAAGCAAATTAATCAAAGACAGAAACCAGTATCTTTTAGCTCTCATTGCCACTGTGCAGGACAGCATGAAATTCCTCTGGTTTACAGAGGTACTTTGTCATCACTACATTAAGAAAGAGAGTCTGTTAGAGCGAACAACGCTGCAGCCACATTACAGGAGAAAACTGGAAGAGACAGACTGCAAACGTTACTCACCTTTTCTCAGCTGGCAATATATTTCCCTGACCCACACATGTAGGAGACCCATCCACAGTCTGAGTCTATGCAGGAGCTTTGAGTAAGACTTTACTACAATCCCTTTCAGCATGTACCCGTAAACAAGTTTGTCTTCTCAGCATAAATCTTCTTTTACATTATATTTACACGCCACTGAATCACTAAGGTTGGAAAGGACCTTCAAGATCATGAAGTCCACTGCATGTCTCAGGAAAACATTAGAGGGTTTATCATTGCTAAAATTTCAGATATACTACAGGAGTGGTTTAGAAAATTATTTGTTAGCTGTTAAAACAGTTAATGTAAGCCTCACTTTTAAACTGTAGAGTCTTTATGGCAGAGGACCTGGCTTCTGCCTTTTCTGTGAAGTGTTTGGGATATTTTGGGGCCAAATGAACTGATAATAATACCCTGGCAATCAAGGTAGTGCAATCTAGGATTTTATAATGGTCTGTGTGATAGAAAAAGTGCTCCAGAAGAATTTGGGTATACCTATCTCTAAGTGGAAGCTTTATTTATAATCAAAAAACATTTCTACCTTGCCAGCTCTTGATTTCATCCTTTTCTACTTTTAAACAGGTTTTCACTTCAAATCATACTTCCACAGGAACAAGTAGCTTCAAGTTGAAATCTCTTTATTCTTTGCTTTCATCCCTCCCTTATGAAAAAAAATACCATAGAAATGATGCAAATACTGGCCTCCTTGCCTTGGGTCAGCACCAGAAAAATGTGAAAGCATTAACTTTTTATATAATACTCCTTCTGTCTGCTACATACATTAACATTTACAATGGAAAATGTTGAAGACCTCCCACCTCCAGTTGTTCAAGAATTTCTTGTTTAGCATCCACTGCATACTATAACAGATTTGCTGGAATATACATCTCTGTGTCCTCAGATGAGTATTGTGTGTGTTTGTGAAAGTCTAAGGGATGGGGCATGCCAGGAAAGGTTTTTTAGCAGCTACAGACAGTCCTCACTGGATTTTCTGTGTGCCTCTAATACGCATCTCAGTATTCACCTAGAGAAGACTGCATGTAATTTCTCTGCATAGAGCTAGAACCTCTTTCCCTATTCTCTTTTTTTCTGCTCTCCCCAAGCAGAGTTTACCACAGCTGATGCCCAAGTGATGCATGCACAGCCCAGCAGGGACTGGTGTTCAGTGAAGTCACCTCACTCAAGAACATGAGAGGTACAAACATAAACGCCTTTCCAATCACTTTCAAACCCTACAACTTTTTCAAACTTTTTTTTCAAGCAGTTGGTAGTAAGCGGTGAATCAAAAGAACCTTGGGGCTGATAGCAGTAATTCCCTGCTATTCCATGTTCTGGAATATTGCCTCAAAGGAATAGCCTCCAAGGAAGTCCAAACCTTCAATTTTTCTGCCTTTTTCAACTTTTCTTAAAGACGTCCGCATATCACCTTTTACACCTAGCACTTGAATTCCTGCTGAACACAAAGAACGTGAGTCAGAAGTAGAAACATGAAGCATACCAAATTCCTGAAGAAGAACAAATTGGGTCTCACAGCTAACCTGATGAATAAGGTTCTTTGCAAGCCAGTGATTAACCTCCTTCGTCTGACTCGATTCAAAGCACCTAATTCAGGTAGCTTTCAACTTGCAGATTCTCCTTGCCAGCCTTTCACATGCACGAAGACTTCTAAATCAATCTTACCCACAAAGAGGGCCAAAAGACTCATTTAAAGATTGTCCTTCTAAGTTCCCAGTTAGTGCAGAGAAAACTGATTTGTGCCTGGGCTTGGGGCCACTTTTGGTGAAAACAGCAATGCTGCTCCATCGTCCCATGCGATAGATGTGGCGTGAGGGAAGGAGCCTGGTGCTGCTGTCAGGCGGCCCTCTCCTAGCAGAACAATCCTCCAGAGAGGGCAGCATCGGAGAAGGACACATCAGATGCTACTTTTGTCGGGACGGGAGCATGGCTCCTACCCAGGGTTGCCATGTGGTTCGGGTTTGGCTCCAGTTCCAGGGGTGGCTTTAAGCCACAGGGTGACTCCCTGTTCCCAGGGATTTACCACGCTGCAGCCCTGGCCCCACCAGCATCAACCTGCCAGGTGTGAGGTCTCATGCAGGCACCATCCCAGTGAGCCCGGGTGAGCGACTCCAGCACCCAGTGGGAGCCGGAGCGCATGTCCACGCACTGAGAAGTGGGCAAGTAGGTCACTCGCATCTCCTGTACACTGGCAGGATGATATAAGTGTGCATCCACAATTGAAAAAAACATAAAGGGAGTCCATGTTTCAAAGGCACAGCTTCTTTGGCAACACAGCACTCTTTAAAATTGTAGTAAAATACACATGAGTATTTAAATTAACCGCACACATTAAGATGACAGGTGATCCAAGGGACCAACTGATAAAGTTACCTATTTCTGGGGAAAGGAGAGGAATAAGGCAGTGAGGTGAGTTTGCTGTGAAGGTCTGTCTGGAGACCAGCTGTTTGTGGGAAGCAGTTATGCACTGTTTTATGTACTGAACTCATACAAAAATCTTTTAATCCTACTTGTCCACCAGTTCTAGCCTACAGAAGATACGGAAAACCGCCACTGGTCCCTTCCCCACGTGACTCAGGACACTATGAAACTCAGAATAACAATTAATGTATTTTTACATTAGATGTAATGTAAAAATTATGTAAAAAAAGATGTAATAAAACAGCAAAATCTTCTGGGTCTAATTTTCTAAGCAGTACTGAGGCAGCATGGGATTAGTTCTTGCCCTCACTTCTTCAGCAGTGGGAGGAATCAATCTATACATCCAGTACGTGGTCTGCCTAATTCCTTCCTTCCACTTTCCACCTGTGTGAGAATAACTCCTATACCTTGGTCATACTTATCACTCCTGTTTTTCCTGCATTAGATCTGATAAATATAAAGAGGGGACCAATAGATTTTATATAATCCCTATCCATAGGAGTTAAAAACTTGGAGGACACTTTTAAACCCGTTTCAATGGTCAAGGAGAAGGTCTACACATATCTCTGTCTGGAGTTTGCCCCCTTTTTAGATTTGGCTTCTCCAATCACAGCACAAAAAGTGGTGCCCAGCAGGCTGTGCCGAGGTCTGCTGCACCGTGTCCATCCCTTCATGTCCTGGAGAAGGAGGCTGGCCTGAGCCTGGTGCTGGGCAGCTCTTCCCCTGCATGAACCCCAAGCCCAAATTCCCCCATGACGCTGCAGCCCACAAGCTCCACAAGTGCCTGTAGATCTGTTATGCTGCTGTTCCTCTCGGATACCTGCCCACACAAATCCTGTTTACTCCACTGATGCTGGGAAGGTACAGAGCAGCATCAAATCCTATTTTACTACAGTCAGGATTAAGCTTGTACATCCATGATGATAGTATAAACCTTGCTAAAAAGCCTTGTTAAAGGCATGCACCAGCTAAAAGCTGGATTCTCAGACTTCCTAGAAATTCTGTAATCTTATCTTTCCTTCATTCGCCATTGGGAGAAAATATGAAAAATAAAGACCTTGGTTCAGTTGAATTACTGATTAGATGTTCATCTAGCAGTTTCTGTTTTTTAAAAAAATTCCATCAGTAAGCAGCAAGATGATACAGCCTACTTTAATTTATTTTGCCAAAGACAAATTACACAAGCAAGTGCATTATTAGGATGTATTATTTTTAATTAAAGTTCCTGAGGCAAAGATATGGCCTGGTACGGCCCTCGGATTATTACCCGTTACTGCTCTTCCATGTGGGTGGCAATGAAGCCACAACACGTAGTCCAAGAGCGATCAAAAGAGACTTCAGGGCCTTGGGAGGGTTGGTAAGGGAATCTGGAACATGGGTTATTTTTTCCTCTCTCCTTCCAGTTGCAGGCAGTGACATTGGAAGAAACTGGCCCAGTCTATTAATACATGGCTCCGTGGCTGGTCTCACCACCACATTTTTGGTTTTTTTCAATAATGGGATGGCCTACACGGCACCACGCTTGCTGGCATCAGATGAGATTCACTGTTCTCAAAGGAGAAAGAGGGTCTTTGCTCATGAGCTAGCAGGGCTCATTGACAGAGCTTTAAACAGGACTTGAAGCGGGAGGGGTATAATATCAGGCTTGCCTGTGACAAGCTGTGGGATGACATGCTGTGCTGGGATAGGGTTAATTTTCTTCATAGAAGCTGGTGTGAGGCTATGTTTTGGATTTGGTACAAAAAAATAATGTCAATAAAATATTGATGTTTTCAGCTGTCCCTAAGCAGTCAAGGACTGTCCAGCTTCTCATGCTGGCCAGCCAGCGAGTAGGCTGGGTGTGCGTGGGAAGCTGTGAGAGGACCAGAGCCAGGACAGCTGACCCAGACCAATCAAAGGGATATTCCATATCATATGATGTCATGCCCAGTATATAAAGCTGGGACAAAGAAGAAGGAAGGGGTGGACGTTTGGAGTTACATGTTGGTCTTCCCAAGAAAACATTATGCGTGATGGAGCCCTGCTTTCCTGGAGGTGGCTGAACACCTGACTGCCCGTGAGAAGTGGTGAATGAATTCCTTCTTTTGCTCTGCTTGTGTGCGCAGCTTTTGCTTTACCTATTAAATTGTCTTTATCTCAACCCACGAGTTTTCTCGCTTTTATGCTTCCAATCCTCTCCTCCATCCCACTGAGGGGAGTGAGCGAGTGGCTGGGTGGTGCCTAGTTGCTGGCTGGGGTTAAACCATTACACACACCAAGGTTAGAGGAACAGGATGCCTGTTGCTCTGAGACGTGCTGGCTACACTGCAGCACACTTAAAGTCTTAGGAAGATGAGCCAGGGGCTCCTGAAGGTAACAGGAGCCAACAGGGAAACACCAGTGAAATACCTCAAAGTAATTAAGAGGTGTTCCTCTAAGAAGGTTACAGCGCCGACAGCCCAGCTGAAGTGCCTCTGCACCAGTGCACGCAGCAGGGGCAACAAACAGAAGGAGTTGGAAGCCACCGTGCTGTAAGAAAGCTACAACCTGGTTGCCATTAATGAAACTTGGTGGGATGAATCCCATAACTGGAGCGTGGCTATCGATGGCTACAGGCTGTTCAGAAGGGACAGGCGAGGAAGGAGGGGTGGAAGCATTGTCCTCTACGTCAAGAAATGGATAGAGTGTGAAGAGCCGTCTCTGAAGAACAGCCACAAGCAGGTTGAAAGCTTATGGGTAAGAACCAGAGACCGAGGCAACAAAGGGAACCTTGTGGTTGGTGTCTACTACAGGCTGCTCAATCAAGGGGAGTCTATTGATGAAGTCTTCTCACTCCAGCTACAGGAGGCATCACACTCGCAGACTCTTGTCCTGCTGGGGGACTTCAACCACCCTGACACCTGCTGGAAAAGTAGCACAGCGAGCTGTGGGCAACCCAGGAGACTCCTGGAATGCATGGAGGATAACTTCTTAAGCCAGGTAATAGACAGCCCTACCAGAGGGGATGTGATACTGGACCTGTTTGTCACCAATGCAAGTGAGCTAATTGGTGACATCAACGTTGGAGGCAGCCTGGGCTGCAGTGATCATGGTCTGGAGGACTTCACAGTCCTGAGGGATATAGGTCAGGTGAAGAGCAAAGTCAGGACCCTAAATTTTAGGAAAGCAAAATTCCAGCTATTGAAGCAGTTAGTCAACAGGACCCCTCGGGAAACTGCCCTGAAAGACAAGGGCACAGAAGAGAGCTGGCAGATCTTTAAGGATGCTCTCCATAGAGTGCAAGAGCTCTTGATCTCCAGGTATAAGAAATCAGGAAAGGAAGGCAAGAGGCCAGCATGGCTGAGTCGAGACCTGCTGGTCAAACTAAAGAGCAAGAAGGAAATGCACAGGCAGTGGAAGCAGGGACTTGTGTCCTGGGAAGAGTACAGGGATGCTGCCTGGTGGTGTAAGGATGGGGTCAGGAAGGCCAAGGTGCAGCTAGAGCTGCAAGGGATGCAAAGAATAGTAAGAAGGGCTTCTACAGGGATATCAGCCAGAAAATGAAGGTCAAAGGAAGTGTACCCACCCTGATGAGCAAGACTGGCAGGCTGGTAACAACAGATGAGGAGAAGGCTGAGGTAGTCAACAACTTCTTTGCCTCAGTCTTCGCTGGCAATCTCTCCTTCCACACCTCTCAAAGGGGATGGACCACAAGATGGGGACTGGGGGAACAAAGCTCCCTCCCACTGTAAGAGAAGATCGGTCCAAGACCACCTTGAGGAACCTGAACATGCACAAGTCTATGGGACCTGATGAGATGCATCCCAGAGTCCTGAGGGAACTAGCTGATGTAGTTGCCAAGCCATTCTCCATGATATCTGAAAAGTCCTGGCAGTCAGGTGAAGTCCCAGGTGATTGGAAAAAGGGAAATATTGCACCCATTTTTAAAAAAGGGTAGCAAGGAGGACCCTTGGAACTACTGACCTGTCAGCCTCGCCTCTGTGCCTGGGAAGATCATGGAACAGATCCTCCTAGAAGCTGTGCTAAGGCACAGGGAGGGCAGAGAGGTGATTCAAGACAGTCAGCATGGCTTCACCAAGTCCTGCCTGACCAACCTAGTGGCCTTCTCTGATGGAGTGGCTACATCAGTGGACAAGGGAAGAGGTACAGATGTCGTCTATGTGGACTTCTGTAATGCCTTTGACACAATCCCCCACAACATCCTTCTCTCTAAGGTGGAGAGATATGGAATTGATGAGTGGACTGTTCAGTGCATGAGGAATTGGTTGGATGGTTGCACCCAGAGGGTAGTAGTCAACGGCTCAATGTCTAGATGGAGATCAGTGACAAATGGTGCTCCTCAGGGGTCCATATTGGGACCAGTACTCTTTAATATCTTCATCAATGACACAGTGGGATCGAGGGCACCCTCAGCAAGTTTACAGATGACACCAATCTGGGTGGTGCGGTTGACACACCTGAGGGATGCGATGCCATCTAGAGCAACGTGGACAAGCTCAAGGAATGGGCCCATGTGAACCTCATGAGGTTCAACTAGGCCAAGTGCAGGGTCCTGCACCTGGGTCAGGGCAACCCCCGGTATCAGTACAGGCTGGGGGATGAAGGGATCAAAAGCAGCCCTGCCGAGAAGGACTTGGGGGTACTGGTGGATGAAAAGCTGGACATGAGCCAGCAGTGTGCGCTCGCAGCCCAGAAGGCCTACCATATCCTGGGCTGCATCCAAAGAAGCATGGCCAGCAGGTCAAGGGAATTGATTCTGCCCCTCTACTCCGCTCTGGTGAGACCCCGCCTAGAGTCCTGTGTCCAGCTCTGGAGCCCTCAGCACAGGAAAGACATGGACCTGTTGGAGTGCATCCAGAGAAGGCCACAAAAATGATGAGAGGGATGGAGCACCTCTCCTATGAGGACAGGCCAAGAGAGTTGGGGTTGCCCAGCCTGGAGAAGGAGAAGGCTCTGGGGAGACCTTATTGCAACCTTCCAGTACTTAAAGGGGGCCTATAAGAAAGATGGGGACAGACTTCTTAGCAGGGCTTGTTGTGACAGGACAAGGGGTAATGTTTTTAAACTAAAAGAGATTTAGACTAGATCTAAGGAAGAAATTTTTCACAACAAGGGTGGTGACACACTGGCACAGGTTGCCCAGAGAAGTGGTAGATGCCCCATCCCTGGCAACATTCAAGGCCTGTTTGGACGGGGGTCTGAGCAACCTGTTCTAGTTGAAGGTGTCCCTCACTGCAGGAGGGTTGGACTAGATGACCTTAAAAGGTCCCTTCCAACCCAAACTGTTCTATGATTCTATGATTCTAAGATAAGCATCAACTAAGAAAAGCCAGACATGTCTGGAAGCTGTATTGAGAATAAAAAAAACCAGAACACATTACAGAAATGGACTTTCGACATTTGAATGAGGATTGCTAACAACTCAGATGAAGGAAGACTATGGAACTGGAGTTTCAACCGGGACGATTTAGATGTAATCCCTTCTGTCAGGAATTTGGGGCAGTGAAGCTTCTCACCTTCAATAAGTATGTTTTCAGCAAGGTATATGCACATCAGATTGCGAGACACCTGCACATTCCCTTTAGGAAGCAAGCTGGGGATGATCATCAATGGAGCCTGAAAGAAGAAGCTTCTGTAGGAAATCCCTTCAAGCTAATGGGATGCCAGGTAAATCTCCAAAACCTGATGTGCACTTAAGTCCTAAATCCAGTGTTGCCTTCATTCCTAAAACTTGTTGTTATATTTGCACTTGTATTACAGCTCTGGTTGCTCACTTCATACAGATGCATGCCTAGTCTCCTTTGAGTCTCCCCAAATCCTTGCCCTTCAGTGGTAATCACGTAGCAGTGAGTTTCACAGACTGGTGACTTGTTTACGCTGTCTACCCAAGAAGTTATTCTGTAATAGTTTCTGCCTCCGGCAACCCTCCTTGACAATATAAAAGTCACTTTGTCTTGGACTGGAGGAGCAAATTAAGCAGCAGCAGAAATACTTTTTCTGCAGTAAACACTGAGGAGAAATGATGGGTGTTGTTGAAATTCCCCATGCCCCCCAAGAGATGATGGGTTGTTAAAAGTTGTGATTTGGAGTCCTGTCAATGAAAGGAGACCCAAACCAGGCAAAAACTCTCTAGCCACACATATATATTAAGATTCTAATTTGAAAAACAAAATAAAATATAAGGCTGTTTTCAAACATGTCCCTGGACAAACTACTGTTGTTGTACTTAAAGGGTAAGGATTCATTGCATAGTAGTCAGGCCTCAAAACACAATGGCTATCCCTACTTAAGAGATCAGGAACATTAAAAAAAAATAAAAATAGTTTTAAATAATCCTGTGCCTCACCCTTCCCCATCAGTAAGCCTGGGGTAAATCACACAGAGAACTCTATCATGTAATTTATTAACTTTCGTAAACTACAGTGAGGGTGTCCTACTGAAAACATTTTGATAGCCCCAAATACATTACTTAATGTTAGTAAACACTCCAAAATGCCTCATTTTCGTTTTTATGGGTATGAAAGAGCTACTCATACTTTAAGTAGTTGTATTGGATAAAAATCTGTCTCAGATTACTAGAAATTCTTGCATATACAACAACCCTGCACATTCCTGATTTTTTTCTCAATGACTCTTTTCCTTATAGTAGCTGTAAGAGTAATCAATAGTAGTTTAAATTTATTTTCAACACGCCCTTTCTTCTTTATTAATTTATCTTTTCCCACTACTGCTTAAATCCCCCTGGAACCCAGTGGAGACAGTCCTCAAGCTTGACAGCATTAGCAGAGGATCTATCTTGTGCCTGAAATGAGTCTCAAGCTGATGTTGGATAGGGCTCCTTGGATGTGGCTGAGCAGCAGTTTGCATGTGGCTATTCCCTACCACACCCAAATATGAAAATAAGGCATCAACCTCTGTTTATGCCATTGCAAGGAATGCTGTAAACATCATGAGATCATCACAGGAAATTTACGTCGTAGAAAAGCAGGGTATGAA
This sequence comes from Phaethon aethereus, assembly GCF_964289735.1. Taxonomy (NCBI): domain Eukaryota; kingdom Metazoa; phylum Chordata; class Aves; order Phaethontiformes; family Phaethontidae; genus Phaethon; species Phaethon aethereus. Next base: position 58,016,114 of record NC_138582.1, on the reverse strand, counting down.
TAATACGAACAGATGAATGCTTCCAGACAAATAAACTTCATACCAAAAAAAGGGGAAAGTCTCCCAACCTCTGCTGCACCAAAGAAGAAATGCCAATTGAAAATTAAAACCGGAGTGCTTGTATTTTATTAAGGTTAGGAAGGAAATTCTGTCTGCCCTCTGATAGCTGCCTATGCCAGCCGAAAGTGAATTTATGGCATAATTGAAATGACTTCCTTTTCTGCTACTCACTTGCTGCTGCTGAGCATCATTATGCTGATGCAATTTATCATGTTTTATATCTAAAAGAGCTGTTCTGTTTCCACAATCCCACCCTTTGTACCATCAGTCTCTGAAAATCTGGGCATTATAATCTTCTTCCCCCTCCTGGTTCCCTTCCATGAGAACTTTGCAGACAATTGTGAGACAAAATACAGGGGACGCAAACAATCCCAGGTAACTATTAAATCTTCTGAGAATTAAGACATACTTTCACCGTCACAGGTGAATTTTTACTTTGAGCTTTTTGCTCCAGCGTCCCTCAACTAGCAAATGCTCCAAACCCCACCAAAGAGCAGAAGCAGGCAGCAGAAGAGGGGCAGCAACCTGCAGCTGATATATCTGTAAGTAGGTAGGCACCGTACAACTGCCCCAGGCACCAGCCGCACGGCAGATCAGGCAACTGTTCTGCACGAGGAACATTGGTACATGTAGTACCCCCTGATGCTCGGCAAAGAAAGGAAATGAAAGGGCACTTATTTTCTTCCATTCCTCCTGGCAGACAAATGAATTAGCATCCGCTACCCAAGGCAGAAGCTGATGGGTTGGCCGGTACCCTCAGATGCGTCATTGTAAGAAATGGCTACCTCCACTGATCATAGCAGAGAACAGTTGATCTGTGCCAAGGAATACAGTCTGTTCAGCAGGATGGTTTTTTACTGTTGTTTATGAACAAACCTCATCCCATGCTGAGATTTCAGGACCGGCAAGCACAAAGTAAACTAAACAGATTCACTTTGAAGGTCTGTTCAATGAAACAGTGAGCCCCAGATGCTGCTTTACATACCATTTTCAAGAACAGAAATATCCTTTTAAACTAGCTTGCTCAACCTTACCTAGTCCAGATCTTTCTTCGTTACCTGTTGCCCCAAAGCTGAACCAACAGTCTGGAGCTGACAAAACAGTACCACAGATGGGGAAAAAGGACTGTGTGGTCGCTGGCTCCCATATCATGTGGATAGGAGTAGGCACTCCACCAGAAGATGCTAATGGGAGGTTTTTAAAGCCAACTGTTGAGAGTATCCACAATTGATTGCAAGATACTGCAACATTGATATTTTATTTGGCTATGTTCAAATTATCTTATCAAACCTCATGCACTTGTTTGCTACTGAATGTGAAACCAAAATAATGGGTGCTTTGATGCATATGTATTAGTCTGAAGGATTCATTAGGCCTATAAGAATAATCAATGGTTTAAGAGAGAAAAAAATCTTTTCACTGGGCAATGAAAACAGAGATTGTTTTCACTGTTACCTGGGAAGCCTTGATTTGCCCTCACCGCATAGCCAGCTTCTCTTTAAAAACTGCAGACAGACAGCAATCGCACCTTTGACACCTTCAGGGATCCAATTCCCCTACCTCCAATCTCTTGTAAGTATATAAGTACTGTCATCAGTTTCTCCTATATTTCAACATTCCCATGAACTGAATGTTAAAATCCTAAAAAGCTTAACATGGCTGATTTTTCTCTACTTGGGCAGTAATGTGATATTTCACTTTGCATTTCCTCATCACATCACTCCCCAAGGCTGCCTTTATAACACACACTCAATCATGAAAAAAACTAGGTCTGCAATTAAAGAAAGAAAACGAAGTAAGAAGCTAAAGAGCTATTACACCATGAGCCTTAAAAAAAAAAAATGCAGGTAGCTATGACATCTGTATTCTGACATCTGCTCACTTCTGGTCAAATTCTCCATCTCCTATCAAAGAGGAAAAAAGTTGTCACTGCTATGCATGCTATAGAAACAGAGTCTGACTGCCTGGCTGTAATAGCTAGGAGTGCTGTCAAAAAAAAAAACCCTAAATGCACAGTCACTAATGATTTCATTATGGTAAATCTTTCATTTGAAAATAATAGTCAGTATTTTAATGGAGAAAATAGAAAATCAATAAATCCTTAACGATGCCTAGTCTCTTTTATGCTAGCAGTTTTACATGGTAAAAACAATTCTTCTTGCAAATGTCAACCTGCCAATCTGGTTTAAGGTTTTAAACCTTTATGAAGAATTTCAGAGGGAGAGTAGAAATATTACTGTTAATGACTTTGTTTGAAACGCCTTGATTATAGATAATCAGCTACAAGGAACTGCAACACAAGAAGCCCCTGAAAAGAAAATTAAAGCTAAATCAGAGGTATTCCAAGGCTTTCTAGTCCTCATTCCCCATCACAGGTCTCCAAGCGGTTATTGCCACATCCTCCTCGCCCAGCAGTTCCCACTTCTGAGACAGAAGTAAAATGAACCTTTGGTGGTGGGCGATTTATCTGAAATATTTCCTCTCTCAACTGCCCAAGCGGAAATCTCACATTCTCTCCCTTGTCCTTGCTGAGCTGCCAAGGAAAACTCAACTCCAGGACCTCAGAGCAAGAGCCAGAGTGACGAAGTGAGTAACCAAATCAGTTGCAGAGGAGGGAAAAAGTGGAAAAGACGGCTTCAATTTTAAAGACCAGATTGTAATATGATAAAAATGACAACCTTTGCATTCTAATTAGTGCTCCCATCCCCTTCAATTATGTTGGCTGATGACCTGGAATAAAGGTGCCAGGATCCAATCAACACCCACATTTAAAACCAGTTAACAGACTGTCAGGTTCAGTTGTGAAAATACCTTTATTAGTAACCAGTCCCAGTGAAACCTGGAAAGTGCTGTCAGTCTTTATATGCTGAGAATTACACGCTGAGTGGTTTAGGAAACTGAACACAATGTACGGAAAAGCCTTCTTTTCCCCCCCTCTCTCTTCATTTGTGTTTGCTATGAAAAATCATGTAGTAATGTTACCAAGATCTTTCTGCTAATACCAGAGTCTTTGAAGAAGCATTGTACTTCTTGTCGAGCATTACATTATGGATGCTTGTGGAGTATCACTTGTGGATACTTGCGGGGTATCACATCCACAGCCTTTCCATTGCTCTTGCTTCTAAGGAAAGCATCTGTGAAGACATGAAGCATGTGTGAAATGCCCATGCCAGCAATGCTGATCCCCACAAGGCTCCTCTTCCTTCCCTTTGACTAAGAAGATTACTGCCAAATTTTCTCCTACTCACCTTGTAACAAAGAAACAACAATGTTGAAGTTTTCCACAGTGCTCATTTATACCGACTTGGAAGGACAGAAGTTCATGCAATGTACCTGTTTCTTCCAGCAACCCCATAGCACAAAACCATGTTCAAAGAAAGTCAGCTGCAGGAGTACGGATGCCTAATCTTCCTGTGCAGAAGTGCAGAACCTCCTTCTATTTTCTACATTTTTTCCCCCAAAGAATAGACATATGGTTACTCTTACAACAGTTGTTGCCCAGAGAAGCAAGGGATATCTCTGAATTTGTGCTACCTGGATTACTGTCTCCTCTATGCTCTGTGGACTGATGGACTATCCACTCAAACAAAACTGAACAGATGCAAAACTGTACCCAAGAGTGAAATCAACACTGTAGGATCAAAACCACCCTGACTTTAATATTCGCTGACATATTGTTTTTCATTTTGTTCAGTCTTTGCACTTACTACAGTCAGGAGCGGAATGGAAGTGACAGATTATCCCAACAAGGGAATGTCCTTGCAGTATTTCCAGGGAAATTGAGAGCAGGTGGAACCAGAAATAGCACAGAAAAAACTTCCTGTTTAAAGATTTTTGTGCTCGCCTGAAGCCCTGACCTAGGAGAGCAAAAACTTCTGGCAGCAGCTGTAAAGTAACTTTTCGAACAGTGTAGCTCAGCTCCCAGCACCAGAGACTGCCGTCCCAAGGTGTGCCTGAAGTCCTGCCCCTCACAGCTGCCCCTCACCTCAAGGGCTGATTTGCAAATACTGGAGAATTGTGGGTTCAGCTTAGCATCCGCATCTGCAATATGCAGAGGAAAAGCCTAAAGTGAAGAAGAAAGGAAAGGAACAAAAGATGTGAGAATCCCACGAAGGAGGGATGAATAGGAGGGGAGGGAGGAAAGCTGATATGTTTGACCATCTGAGGAGCTGGAGGACACAAAAAGGGAGGACTGGTGTGTTGGGCATTTCAAAGATACATTCCAACTTTTTTTTTTTTAGTATACTAAACACTATACTCGCATACCCTGAGAGCTGACCACAACAGTGGAGAACTTAAGAGCTATCCTTCTATAATTCTGATGTATAATGGTCAAGGTACAATGGTAACCTCCTCTTCACAAGTGATTTCCACCATTTCACATTCCGATAAATAATGTAGGACCTACATTTCAGTCCCTCCCCAGACTAATATGGGAACCTTCCCCTATAACTGCCCACAGTTTGTGATACCTGTGGCAATATGCACTACAGTTTGGGAATAACCAAAAAATTAATAAAACCATCATAAAAGACACATAGCAAGACACTGGAAAACCAGAAGGTGCAGGCTCTTGATAACTGAAATTATTTTTGGTAGAAAAATACATTCTATGTGATGAAAAATGGTAAAGAGAAAAGCAACTTAAATGCTTTCAGATTTAAATCTGCCGTAGAACTATTTATGATGTCACTCAACTACTTTATTCCCTCCTTCATCGCTTGAAAATCTGCTGTTTTGACACCATTGAACTCAGGGACGGGAATTTCTCCTGAACTCTGCACACAGCGACAGTGAGGAGAGATGCCTTCACCGATCCCCGCCCAAGACCCAGTTCCTCTTGGCACAGCTGACTGCAGCAAGAGCATGCTGAAGAGATTGGATTGTAACTATTTTGGAGTGATCCCTGAGAAAGAGGCCTTAAATAGACCAATACATACATCTTGCAATCTCAGATGGATCATTGTGCTGCTTCTGCCCACGTAGACATTATGTTGATGTCCCTGAATATCAACACAATTTACCCTCTCTAGCTCCGGCTACTATCACTGGAGAAAAATGTAAAATTTTCATATTCAGGCAAGAATATTTTGCAGTGCTTACATTCATTAGGGCTTGAGCTTTTATCTTGCAACCAAACATACAGTAAAAAGGAAAGGAAACACAGAAATCGGAGGTAACACACCCATTAGGGGCAGATGGCATCATTTTTCTAGGTTGAATGAACGACCGTTACTGGTACTAAAAGAAACTTCAGGCTTTCTCACATCAAGGCACAAACCCAAACCCAAATCAAGCGAAGGCTTCGCCCTGCCTCCTCCCACAGAACAGAAACCGTCTCCTTCCCAGGCATTTCTCAGCATGCCAGCCTTGCAGATTGCTCCCTGGCGATCTAACTGCCAGCAACACCCGCCGGGACCTGTGGCATGCAGGGATCGCTCCTGGGAGGATGAGGAAGGGGATGAAGTATGCCATGCGCAGCGTGCACTGCGTGTGCCCCCGCTTTGGCGTTAATGGGGTCTGTGAAAAGAGTGAGATGGGTGAAAGTATCCTCAGCTGTGGCACAAAGGAAACAGGTTATTTACAGAAAGCAGCAAAATGTGCTGATTATAGGTTGCTTAAAGACTTCCAACTGCTCAATTCCACCTCTTTGACACTTAAACCCTTTTCCTGGCCTGCTTGCACCAACCGACTCCATTTTTCCGTTCCAGGGGAACGGAGAACTTCTTGACGGATCCAGGCGATGCGTGACGCACCCCCAGGCTGGGCTGCCTGGCAGCCAGCAAGGCTTTGGGTGGCAGAGCCAGGCTGACCAGCGCAGTGCCAGGCGTAGGGAAGGGGGAAAGCCCAGCGCCGTAGCATGTGGCAACGCAAAACTTGCCAAGATGGTCAGATCTCCCCTCCTCATTTATCCTCTGACAGCTTGAGTAGTGCAATGTTAATAATTCAGAAGTTATCTGTGCAGTAAGTTACCTTCTCCTTTTAAAAACAGAGTTAGAGATGCAAGTGTAAATAATTAATTTGAGAAGAAAAATAATCAATTAACCCTTTCAAAGAAGGACAAAAATCAATAGCACTGATTTCTTTTCACCTGCTTTAGCATTTCTGGACAGTGCCAGCCCCGTGGCTGCCAATACTCCAATGCAACACGTATTCCTACGTGCAGCATCACCACAACAAAAAACGCAGGTAATTTGGGAAATTTGGTAAGAAACTATGCATCTCACAAAGCTCCTCTCCTCACCCTGGCAGACTGTCTCTTCCTCTTTCCCATCCCGCTACCCAGAGCTCCAGGTGCTGGGATGAAAGAATTGGCGATGTGGGATGAAAACGTTTGGCACCTGCTCACCGTGAGCCAGCCAAAGCGCGGCACGAAAGCTGCTCACCAAAGAGCAGAAAGGTGAGGGGTATTCCTAAATTAACTCCAGTGTATGCTCAGCTCTGGATACTCCAGCTTTAAATCCCAGCTTCTGCTCACAGAACAGCAGCGTGCTGCGAAAAATTGCTTGCCCTGGGCAAAAGGCTTGCCCACACGTTGGCAAGGAAAGCAAAGGGTAGTGTCTTCACTGAGGACTTATGCCCCAATTGAAATGTGATTTAGAAGTGGGAGGGCAGGCCCTCATTTTTCCCCGCAGAACTGCACTTGAAGGATTTGCTACCGATTTTTTACAAGGGCTTGCTGAAGAAAACCTTTAATTATGCTGTGGATAGATTAAGAGAAGGAATCAAAAATAAGCCCATATTTTTCCCATGAAAGTTTTATATAGATGTCACAGAGGATACAGTTTGTTTGCACCGTCACTGCTGAAGCCCACGTGACGGACAGCAGGATTATTTTTGGTAACTGGGTGGAGGATGGGGAGACCGATACACAGTTTGAGCTTCGTGGAGGTTATCTCCATGCCAGTTTCTGTTATTGAAAGAGTAGCAGTCTTTGAGTTTCTGAAAGACTTCTGCTATATAGCAAGAAAAGTACGTGACGAGTGGGGCACGGGGGAATTCCAGTTGCTATACAAAGAACGTTTCCTTATAACTAACCGGTACCTGGGCAACCATGCAGCTACGGTAGGTGATTGCTCCCGCTGTAAATGCCATCACTTAAACCTTGTTTCTCCATATGCAAAGGCCAACTGAGTCCACCAAAGCATTTGGGAGTGAGGCTGTCAAGGGAAGCCCATGTCAGGGAGCAGAGGCTCTGCTCAAGCTGAGTACGAGGAGGGCAGGGGTTTTTGAATGATACAATAATCCGGATCTGATCAGCAGTTACTACTACTTTCTTTCAAAAACCCTCACTTCAAATATTACTGTAGGATTTGGAAGCAGTGTCAGATGATTGCTGGCAAGTATGGACAAATAAAAAATGCCTAGAAAATAAAGGCTAGCCAAAGCTTGGTGGCAACTTATTTGGTAAATCATAAATTCAGATGCAGATACTGTTCAGGGTGGGTGGGATATTTATAAGCATAAGAGACTGGCACAAAACATTAGAAAATGTTGGTTTCTTTTCTTGTTTTTTAGAAATTTAAAAAATATATTAAAGAAATATGGACAGTGCATTAGAAGTTGTATAGTATAAGTCCTTGGGAAAAAAATAATTATGTTACTGAGATTGCTTCTTGATTGCTATACATTTTGAGTCAAGCCAGATCCCACGCCTTCCCTCCACCCTGTTTATTGATATCTACACTGAGCAGACTATTTCACTATCTGTAAAGTCCCTGAAATATCATAAATGATTATAAATCATTCACTATGGTTTAGGTACCAATTCATTATTTATCACAGTGAAAAAAAAGATACCTGAGACAAAATGGTGCTGCAGTAAAACTTTCGCGCAGATTATGCTTTTAGCTATGATTATTGCAGAAGACTTCACTACTTATAGCTGTCACAAGCAGTAACTTCTAAGCAGGGTTACTGAGTCAACATGGTGATCTTGCTTAGCCCTTTTAATGTTACTTGTATCTATAGCTTACAAGTCTTGTCTTTGCCATGTCTCTCAGAAAACTCCCATCTTTTAAACTCATTGATAACTAAGACAAGTCACATACTACAAAAAAAGCATATTCACCCCGGTGAGTAAGAGAATTGCATTTGAGAAATGACAGAAGAAAATTATGTGCTACCTTAATAAACATGTATGAAGTCCTAGCTAATGAAAACATGGGCAACATTTCCTAAAAACAAGTATGTTTTTACTAAGAATAATTTATTCACCATTTTGTGTATTACTTTGCACCATATCTATGTATTTATATCAGAGAGAAAAGAGGATAAAAGTGATTTCGGGTTGGAATAATAATGCTTTACACACATGTTGCATGGATTATGCCCTACTTGAAAGGTTCGAGGCAGTGAAAATCAGACTGCCATGCTCAGCTCTAAGAAGTAGCCTCCAGATTTCATTTTGCTATATTATGTTTATAGAGCTAAATTCTTCCCTCAGCAAAACACTCTCTACCTCTAGTGATGTTAAACACAGTAGTACACATGCACTTTGGAGCAAAATCTGCCTCTAGGTAAGATGGCTGAAAGATATTTCATCTCATCTCACATATTTTTACCATTTTTGAAAGCATCTGAATGCAGCTTTTCACTCTGTTAAAAGGAACAAATACCTTAACAAAAAAATTACTTGGACTTTAAAGCAGCAGTTTTTGAACTATGCTTCAAAAATCAGGTGCTGCAGGGGAGGAGGAGAGGGTAAGCTCAAGCACGGCAGCGTTCCCATTAGCAAGCGAGCCTTGGATGAAAGAGCCTTGAGAGAAGCCACTGCCCTAAAAAGCCCGCAGGTAACCTGGGAAATCCCATTTACAGCACGTACTGGTTTTCATCTCAGTCTGTGTCTTCCAGAGATGTGTTGGAGACATTACTAACGGCCAGTGCCCTCGCACTTCTCTCCTCTCATGTGGAAATGAGCGCAAACAGTATCTCTTGCCTTCCGATTTTTGCCTCTGCCTTTCTTTGTAAAAACACCAGCGAACACGAGCTGCAGCCGTGGTTCTCCAACAACGGGAAGCGATTTCCCGACCGAGCGTGCCCAGAGAATGGCACTCGTGCCTCTAGCAGTCCCAACAACCTGGGGGGCTTGAAGCAGAAATGACTTCAACTGAAGTTAGAGGCTGGCCAAGAAAGCCTCAGTATCGCAGGGGAGGTCGCTGCCGTGCCAGAGGTCCTTGTGAGAGGGAAAGCAACACCTCCGGTTGCTCCCCCTCCGGTCCGTCTGCCTGCAGTGGCAACAGACTGTCACCTGCTCGGTGTGGCCGTCCCACAAGCAATAAATGCCCCTTTCTTCCCGGTTACACAGTTCTCATTCACTTCTTGCTAAACTCTTTCATAGCACTCGCGTCAAATCTCTCGGCAGCTGCTACCCCTGTCCCTAATCCTCGCCTCTCTTTGTCTGGCCTGGCAGGGCTACCCTTCCCCAGAAGCGCCATGGCCATGCCTCTTTCTCCTCCCTGTCTCACAACGCCAAACCCAGGCAAAGAACGCGCAAAAACACATGTTTAGCGGCTGCAAATAAGCGACCGACTCGTTCTCCCCACGGGGAACAGGAGTGGGTCCTATGTCTTGTCAGCACATTTCCCCAGTAAATAGGAAAAAAGGTTTGTTCCTCCCCAGGTACACAGTTTTTAGAGAGAGAATGACTCTGAGAGGTATTACTTGCAGGGGAATTAATGTACTCAAAGACACCTGACACTTGCCAAGCATGATTTCACAGTTGTTTAAACTTACACTAAAGACAGATCATCTAGTTGAGAAATATCTTTGCTGAGGGATAGCCTCAGGTGGAGGGGTGAGGGCAAAAATTGTTAAGCCCCTTTCAAGAGCGGAGCTAAGGAAATATAAGACATTCCCTAAAGATACCCTGGTGGCTCCAAGGAAATGGTATTTGGGGTGGGTTAGATGTTGAGTGCAGGATGTTCAGATCTCAAAGAAAATCCACTTGCTTTTATCAAGCCTTTGCAAAAAGATCTAGTTTGTAGATGCTCTGGAGAGCATTGGTAAGGGTTTTGCCTTGATGCTAAGAAAGGAAACTTTGGAAAGCATTTTCGGAAGGCTTCTGGTTGACCAAGTTAGATTCTTAATATACACTGGTGTTTCTCATGAGCTGAATTAGGATATTAGGAAGGGGCAAATGACAGTTGCAGGGATGTTGCTGAGGTAATCTGTTAGTGATGGAGTAATTTTTTTCTCTCCTGGCAGTCTATTGACTCAAATGACCATGTTAATAACCTAGACAACAAGAGAAAAAAGCGAGCAAGCCTTGGCAGTAACATATATACTCATCAAATCTGTGAGGGTACACTGCCTTTGCTTTTGAACTTATAAGGAAGAAGCAGCTTCAGTAAGTCACATAAAATCTTAGCAAATTCCTCGAACAGACAGTTCTTAGAGACATCCCAGTTTTGCAAGGATACGCTACAAAGAAGTGTTCACAGCGGTAGGAAAACTCTGAAGCTCTGATGGAGAATGCCACAAAAAAGGCATTAGAGGGAGGCCCAAACCAGTTGAAAAGTTCACAGTAAAAAAAAAAAGAAAAAAAAAAAAGAGAAGAGTTGAAAAAGGGATACTGAAAAAATAAGGTGAATGTAATCGTGGAAAAAATTTCAATGAACCACAGTGCTGCAGCAGTTAGAGAAGGCTGAAGCAGAAAAGCTTGGTACAGCCAGTAAAGTTAAAAAATATTCAGAGAGAAAACATTATTACCCAGTGAAAGAATTAGCTTCAAAAGATCAGTAGAAGTATTTCAGGCAAGAGTAGCAGAGTGATGAACCTACACAGTGATAAACAAACCAGCTCTGGAGCCCTCAGCACAGGAAAGGCATGGACCTGTTGTAGCGGGTCCAGAGGAGGCCACAAAACCTCTCCTGTGAGGACAGGCTGAGAGAGCTGGAGTTGTTCAGTCTGGAGAAGAGAAGGCTCCAGGGAGACCTTATTGCAGCTTGTTCAATCTATCCTCATTTCATTTAAAACCATTACCCCTATTCAGACTAGATATAAGGAAGAAATTTTTCACAATGAGGTGCAACCCTGGCACAGGTTGCCCAGAGAGGTGGTAGATGCCCCATCCCTGGCAGCACTTGAGGTCAGGTTGGACGGGGCTCCGAGCAACCTGCTCTACTTGAAGATGTCCCTGCTCACTGCAGGGGTTTGGACTAGATGGCCTTTAAAGGTCTCTTCCAATGTAAAGTCTTCTATGATTCTATGATAAATGAAATCAGAAAAAAATTGAGAAGCATGATGGAAATGGAAAGCACCATATTATCTTTTGGCTAAGAGGACCGAAAAAAAGGAATTAGAGTGGCATGATTAAGAAAAATGAATGCCAGGTGCTGATGAATACACTCAGAGAAGAATGGTGTCTAACTGGAAGACATCGGAAGTTGATAAAATCCACAAGTATTTGTTAAAAATCCTCACCAATCCATATCTTAGCTCAAAATACAACTATAGGAAATGCTGCAAAAGGCTGGAGGGATGGAGCATGCTTATGGAAAAAGAAAAAAGGGAAAGAGGTGGCATTACCCTAAAAATCTGTAAGTGACTCTCACCTGTCATCTGGGAGCTCCTGTTAGAAATAATCAGTGAAAAACAGAGTATTTTGATGGTGGGGAGTAACCTGGCAGATATCAGAACAAAACAAGAGTCTAGATATGGTTTTGATAGATTATGCAAAAGTTTCTGAAATCATGTCATGAAATGGGAATCCAGAAGGATCTGGGACTGGGGAGGGAAGCGCATTAGCTAAAACACAGCAGTAAGAAGAGGAGATAAGAGCACTGTGAAGGACCGGGCAGGTGACTTCTTGTCACCTGACTTGTCACCTTTCCTCTTTCTTGTAACTTTGTTTTTGTTATTTGCAAAGCTGAGACACACTGAAATGTTATTTAGTGACAAAAGAGGAAAGCCTATCTCCTATCTACTTAATACAACAACTTGAAATTACATGGTCAGGAGAAGGAAAAAATTAATTTCTCAGTTAAAACTGCATGGCTTTTTTGAAGGAGATAATTTTATTTAGACAGAGATAGCCTGTATATATTTCACACCAAAAAAAATCCTGTTGAAAGTATCACAGGAGGTCGAAACATGTACTGGGGTGAAAGAATATATAACAGCACCGAACATCGTAAATGTTAGGAATTCTTCAAAAGATTGTGATAAAACATGAAGGTGGCTTTAAAGAAAGATTGCTTTTAGAGATGTGTACAATTCCTAAAGATATTTTGGCATGCAAAATACATTAAACATAATCAACATATATTCCATCCATGGCAGTGAGAAACTGGACCTGAGGGAATTGTACAGCAGGACAAAGCAGAAGTTAGCACTGAATTAAGCAATAAACATGGATGTGGATGTGAGAAAACCTTTTTGTTGATCAGAGGACGATAGAGGAACAGGGCTGAGAATAGTCAAGGATATTACAGAAAATGAGCATATGGTGACAGTGTGCTATACCAGAGAGCGAATGCCGTCTAACTGGGTCTCGGGCAACGCGCCAGGACTGGATAGGAAAGACGCGCCTTCTAAGTGTCAGCCTTTAGATAGACAAGATGCGCAGTCAGGGCGGATTGGGAAGAAGCTACATGGACTTTGAGTCCCTTTTCTCACAATATATAAAGAACTCGTTCTCCCACTGGCATGCCTACTCCCACTGGCATGTCTATAATACATTCCTGTAGAGCTTTTGATGCACTAAATGTTCCTAAAGAGGCATTGCTTCTGGTAGTTATTTGAACACATCTTGAGGCAAGTATTTTTTTTTGTCACCAATGTCATCAACGTTGCAAACACATACTTATCTGGCACACGTATCAGTGTGTTTCTCCACCTTTTGGCTCATCTGCTCTTGTGTGACCTACCGAGGACCCAAACCTCTGTCTTCTCATCTACTGTGACCTTGTGAAACTCTGACTTCCAGAGAAACCACCGCTCATGGTATGAAAAACCAGACTACATCTGCTACTACACCTTATGCCCCACTGTGCCTCCAGATCAGCATTAACACATCCCATCACGTTACCTGCCACCTCCTCCTTTCCCTAGCTCCCCTCTAGCCTTTGCCTCTTACGCGTCAGAGTCTGCTCCCAAGGTAAGGGTGTGCTCACTTCGACTTGCAATGCAGCAGAGAGACAGTTGAGTTAGTTGGGCTTCCCTGCCCTGCTAGGCTGCAGCAATCTAAGCAGCAGGGTAAATTCAGGCTGGTTAGAGCTAGCTTGAGACTCCAGCATTGCTGGACCAATTTCTTTCCCACTGCACACCCACAATGTAGTTTCTCAAAGTGCTTAATCCCAAAGACCGTCATCTAGTATGGTAGATGGTCTACACTAGACCAGTATCTGGTGAACCTGTGTGTTAAATTGACAACAAGCGAGGTAGTGCAGGTGACATGGTATTTTTGTATGCAATATAGACTGCAGACCCTGTAACACGGTATCATGTCCATCAAGCACAGCATTCACAAATAACATTGAGAAGGAAGAACAACAGCTGAAACATCATGCAGACTTTATCTTTTGTCAGACTCCTAAGTAATCTAAACTATCACAGCAACACTGCTATTTACACCGGCAGACGATCTGTCCTGTTAGGTACAAAATGCTCCAAAACTCTTGCACTGGTCTCCTCATAACCCAAGCATACAGCGAAATTAAATAGGGGTTGTCCTTATAAAACTGAGTCAGGCTTTGTGCCAGTTGACTCGCAAGCATTGTTTGAAAGATTAAAATAACACATAATTGCACCAGCTCTCTAAATCTGACCAGGGCTCAGAGGATCAATGCCTTACCTCATTATGTTTAAATGCTCTATCTCAATCTGGTTTAGAGCAGAGGCTGTGAGCTGCCAGTCTGCTGTACTGTTGAGAGAACAGAAATACCACTACAGACCGGGATGTGGGCTCCGGCAAAGAGCCACACTTAGTATTTGGCTTTCCCTTACTGTCCCCTGCTCCTCAGCTCATTTGCATCCAAGGATCGTCACTTCACCCAGTATGACTATGTGTCAGCTCCAACTGAAATGATCCCAGTTCTCAACAGACAGCATTTCTGCGCCTGAAGTGCAATGTTATTTATACACTACAGACCACATTCCTGATGCCTAGCTCATGCTGGTGGCTCCCACCGTCACCGCTGAAGAGCACCAGCCAAAACGGCGGCTTGCTTATCGGAACCATCCTCCCAGAGACAAGTCATGCACACCTCATTTGACTCTCAAATAGGCGGATGTCCCAGTCTGTGCAAAGGAGAGTCAGAGCTAGCTGGAGTCAAATCAAAGATAGTTTTGCTCCAGTAGGAAGAGAGGCTTTGAGGAGCCAGTTTAAAAAGGGACAGAAGCCCTGTGAGAAGCCCCGTACAAAAGCCCTTGCATTGCTCCTCTACCTCTCTATTGCTTCTAAATTACCAACACATTTGGGTCATATAACAAAGGAGACCTTTTGGGCAATTGTACAAGCAATATCAGCAAGCGTTTCATGTAAGAATTAGTCTCAGACACCTGCCCGTCAAATTTCCCATCTAACCCAGCAACACCACTCTGCATGGCTTTCCTGACTATTTCTTACCTCTTTTAACTTTTCCAGCTCGTTTTGCAGTGTCTGCTTGGATACTTCCACCTCAATGATTTGCTGCCGAAGGATTTCATTTTCGTCTTCTGCTTTAACACGTTTCTCCTCCACGCTCTCCAGCTCATGGTGCAGTCTGACAGAAACATCTTTGGCTACCTGGTCAGAAGAGCACAAATGTATGACGGGGATCCATGAGGAGCAACAGCTACGGTATGCCTCCTACAGTAGGAAGCACATTACAGCCCTAAACAGCCGAGAGATTTTTAATTCAATTATGAGATGGTTGATGAAAGATTCCAAGCCTTCCAAGTACCGAAATGAATATTAATTTCTAATAGAGAAATCCAAGATGAAGATATATTTGATTACCCATCTCCAGCTCCCTCTCCATATTATGCTAAGGCAATGTCATGAACAGCAGGAGGAAACAAGCAGATACCAAGCCTGTACATCAAAGTCCCAGCATATCACATCAATAAAACAAAAGATGAGGAATTGTGCTGTAAAGTTGACAGGTCATCAATCAAAGCCGCATCCATGCAGCAGTCTCATCCACCCGAATTTGCTGCTCTAGCAGCAATCACAACTAGGCAAGAGTGATATAAAAGCACAGAAATATATGCTACCTTAGGTTTTCTGAGTCCAGCCTAACAAGAATAAATATTTACTCCAAAAACATTTGGAAAGGTGATTCATCACACAAAATGATGAATTATTGAGTTAAAAGAAGTCAGCAAAAACACAGCAAACAAACCAAAAAAAACTCAGTATCTCTTTCACTGGAATCTATGTACAAGATTTTTACTGACTAATGTATCATTTCTATTATGATAAGGTTATCATTTGTTTTTTATCATAAAGGAGAAAATTAGGTCTGACATTTTGAAAAGTTTCATGACTTGATATGTCACTCTGGTTTCCACTGCTGGGAACCAATCAATTCAATTTCAGAAGATTTTATGTTTTGTATTCTTGAGTACAAAATGCTTAATAATTCTAGTGGTAATCAGTCCCTCTCTACAGAACATATTTTCAAAACAGCTACGAGATAGCAATACTAACAAAGATAAGTAAAGCTAGATAAACATCATGCCTATACAAAGCTTAGCCTTGATGCAAACAATTCTGAAAAAATATAAGAACTGTTTCAGTATGAACATAATTTTTAGAGGAATTCATGGGAATAGCATTTTGATCCTCTATCAGCCTTGCTAAAATATTATAACAGTCTGTTCCTGTCATGAGTAACTCATTAGGCCCTAAGAAATGCAACTTTGACTAGGTTTCTTCCAGTTATTTGGCATAAGGAAGAAGTGAAGAGGAATGAAATGGCATGAACTAGGAAAAGCATATCAGGTTTTGTTTATACACTTTTGCAAAGCTAAGGTTCTCAGTCAAACCTGTAAAACAAGACCCTCTAAATCTTCCAAATGCACAAATGTAAGTTGACTGCATTGCTTTCATTTTGAATCTATGCACATGGTTTTTTGCTCCCTAACACATCTTTTTATGATGATAAGCTGCATATTTGTTCTCCATCACAGAAGGAGGAAATTGGTCCTGACATTTGGAGAACTACTGCCTGCTTCATGTGTCACCCTCCCTTCCATTGCAGGGAGACACATCCCGGTCTGCTCTCTTTCACTGTGCATATGAACCTCTCACCCACCTTCAAATCTTGTTCCAGGCTCCTAATGAGCTCTCCATCCACATGGCCTGTTTGTGCAACTTTCAAGCTTTTCTGTTCCGCTTTCCTGAGACGATACTGGAGAATGCGGCAATTCTTGTTTGCCCGGTCCAGCTCTCGCCGGAGCTCCTGCAGCTGGTAAACATCTTCCTCCAAATAGCTGTCACGCATTTCTTCCATTTCAGCCCGAAGTTCATCCAGCTCATCCTGTGAGAAGTCAAAACAGTGCTCCATCATACCTCTAAATCTCACCCGTGGGAGCAAAATAGGAAACATGCTCACTAGGATACCATATTAATGAAGTGATACAGATTGCAACATGCAGCTCCAGAAGTCATAGGAACAGAAGTTTTATCCCAACATTGACTAATTATGCTGAACTAAATTAATGTATACTTGTTACATTTCTTACAATTGCTTTAATAATTAAAAACAGACCGGATGCTTATCTGTCTCCCGAAACTGGTAACGCCTTCATTTTACCACCTCTAATTAAAATAAAAAGTGCCTAATACTTTGCCACTACCTGAACTGATTCCTTGCTTTATTTAGACTACAGTAAACCTACTTAACCAAGTACTTCCACATCTCTGTGTGATGTGCCGTTTTAACAAACAGCACTTCCTCAAAATGAAATTGTCCCTTGAAAACTTTCATGAATCTTTATGCCAAATACTGAACTGCTCCATATGAAAACGCTGTCCCATCTGAGCCTGGCACCATGCACATGCCTAAAGGGTTGGATGAGGAAGAAAGTGGGTTTCAGTTGTGTGCACACACATTTCAATAACAGGACCACAGACACAAAATAAAACCTGTGCCCATGGGAATAACCTGGTCATTCTTTTCTGGGCATTATGAACTGTCCCAATTCCACATTATATCATGAGTGGCACATGCTCTCTAAAGTCAGATTTAAAGATTTATGGCTGAACAGGATAAGCTTTATCATTCCCATTTGTTTAATCTGTTCATGACTGAAGCTCCAGAGCTAAAACTCTTATAAAGGTCCTCCAAGCTCAGGGGTACAAGACATTAAACTACTGGGTGAGAGGAAAATTATGACTATACTAACTTTGAACAAACCTGGAAAAAAACAAAATCAAGAAAAAGAGCCAGGAGGAGAATATTTAAAATTAACTATTAATTTTTAAATTGTTTTCTTTAAAATTGCATTTGATATTATAAAGACCAAATTTTCTGTGGAAAACAGAACTTACATAAGATTCAAGCAGAATGTGCACCAGGGCTAGCTGCACTGTCACCTGACTTCAGATTTGTAACTGACACTTGAAATACCAAGGACGGCTGGAGGCTATTTCACACTTCCATCAGGTGGAGAAGACCCTGCTATGGAGTTAGCTCCCTTGACAAAGCCCCCGCAGTCCCCGGCTGGACCACCCCTGTCCAGTACCTCCATGAACATGCCCACCTACAACCCTCCTGGTAGTCCTCTCCACCATTCCCCCTTCCCATGGTCTAACTGGATGGACAGTCATGTTTCTCGCTGTATTCGTCTTGCTTTAGTAACAAACGAGGGACAGACCTTGCCTCTGAGCACAGTCCTGACCAAAGGAAGACGTGTCGAACTTCTTTAGCCTCAGCAGCATAGTTATGTTAGAATTACAGTGTTACTCCTACCAAAAACCCATCCACGTATAAAAGCTCCAGTGTTTATCCAGCAATGCTCTAACTTCAGTTAGCTGAGCCAGCATAAGTCAAATTTTAAGCAAGCGCAAGTCCTCTTATTCCTAAACAACCACTCTGGGCTCAGCAGCGAGGCTTTGCTCCACCACTACAGCCCTCCCTAGATGCTCAGAAAGGACAGTCAGGTTTTCTCACAATCCCACTATAGCACTATACATTCTCCGTATATTCAGATTTCTGCTGTAGGGGCATCCTGCACCACAATCTCCCTGGGACAGCTGCAGGAGTCGGATATTTGTGTGGATGGAGAAGCTCAAGGGTTACTGTCCAGTGAGCTGGATCACGCCTGAGCCACGCACTGTCTGAAAAGGCACAGAGTAAGCATGGTAACAGAATTCACCCTTGCAGCAATGACATCCTCAGAAGTGGCAAATACGTTAATTAACCACAAACAGAAGAATGTGAGGGAGCAAACGGTCTCTGCAGACCAAACCCAGCAGAATTCTTTCAAAAGAATTTATGGTCCGGGCCCTATCTACCCCTCCTCGGGGTATGGCCAAATATTCAGGCCAGTTTGCAGCCAACACACTGGTGAAGTTTTGACAAATTATTCATATTTTTAAAAAGGAAAACATAACAACATATCCTGGAGTAAATTGGGAAGAGATCTGTTTTCCTTTTTAATGTATGCACTTTTTCGCTACGCTTCACATTTATAGACACTTTCAAGAGGTAAAATAAAAGTTCACTCAGTAAAGGCAGAGGTGCAGAAGAAAACGTCAAGGTTTCAGAAAGTGGTTGGAGAGTAGCAGTGGCTTTTGAACCTAAGAAAAGGAGCATACTATTGTGTTACCTGTATATTAACTAGGTATTTTGGCTAAGGTAATCATACCAAAAGTACAGTCTTTACCTGTCAGAGCTAATACAACCCTCTGGGATGAACAGGACCAGACCTATTGCTTAGGGCTGTCTGCAGACTCAGGAGTTGAACTAGATTTAAGCTTGATTAACTTTTTAACATTGTCTTCAGAATACTAATGTTAGATTAGTTTAATAAATTGATTGTAAACTGAGAATTCTGAAACACAAATCCACAATAAAGGAAAACATCTGTCATCACCAAATTAATGGGATCTAGTTTATAATCTGATGTTTATACTTCAAGAACTAAGCAATGGCTTTCATGTACTCAGTGGCCTGCAAAGAAAAATTATAATGTTATTGCTCATCTCTTAAACTTCCTTCTTATCTATACCAGGTTTTAGAATTAGTAAATCCGGTCGGTTTCTAAAGACAAATAATCCACAGTATTTGACTTCAAAGTATTTATTACAACCAAATTTGAAAAGTGAAACTCGTATCATTTTAAACAACCCAATCCTTGAAACAATGACCTCACTGAAACTGAATATTCCCAAATCCTCTCAGTGGACATGGGAGCTTTCCCAGCCCTAAGAATCACTCTGTCTCCATTGGAGAGTTGAATCCAATGTCTTTCCTTCACCAAAGAAGTTCCCCAAAGAGCTGCAAGCATTGGCATGAGCTATATTTCAGTACACAGGCCTTTTACCTCCAGGAAAATGGAAGTTTTCTTCATCTCCCTGAACAGCACAACTCCAGCCTTGCAAGCCTGTGGTTTCTTTTTCTTATTCTTGCCTCTGATTTTGGTTATAAATACACATTTTGCTTTTCTCTAGTGTAATTTTGCAGATAAATGAAAATATAGGGTACTATCAAGAAAGCTGTACTTTAAAACATCTCAGATTTTTTTTTTTTGACTGAATTGAGCTTCTTTTCCACACTTAATTTTTTTTCTACTCCCAAAGATTTCATATAGAAATCAGACTGCGTCCTGACCCCTTCTATTTAGGAATACAGCATCCTTTGGACGAGCTTTAAAACACAGCAACATACACGCAAACACAATGAGGCCCAAACAATTTTGACTGTATAAGGAGCAGAAACCTCACCGTATGGGCTGCAGGCAGCACCAGCCGGCCCTCGGCTGTGTTACTGCAGTGCCTGGGGCTTGGACCTACGTAGTCTGTCCAACCCAGGGAGCGAAAACCCAAATGGGACAGATCAAATCTTTTTGAGTAGCAAGATGAAGTCCTCCTTTTGTATATTAAAAATATACATAAGGGAGCACGTCACCTCTGGAACATCAAAATATAGGAAAACAATATGTGGTTCAGATTTTGTATGACAATGATGGATGCTGGGATAATCTTTTACCTATGTTAAAGACATAACCTTGCTCTCAATACAGGCCACAAAACCAGTGGCAAGGGTGTAGATGCCACCAGTTCATCACAGCTTATTCTCCTTGGTAGGTACTTGTGATTCTGCTGTAGACGCTGAAACCTTGCGTTGGCATCTCCTAAGTCTGAGCTGTTACGATTACACCTACAAAACCAGGACAGCTTAATCTCTTCTTCTAAAGCGATGCGTGCACACAAAACAGAGGAAGCTGTTAAAGACCCAGGGAAGTGGAAATGAGAACTGAAACTGTGATGGTCCTATGTACTAAACCGGCAAACCTACCACTTTGAAGGAAAACATGTCAATCATTAGTGAAATCAAACGTAAATGCAAAAAGCCAGCACCTTAAAAATCCCAAACTTGGTAGTTTGCAAAAAAGATGCTTTGGCTGCAAGGCAGTTGGAAATGCTAGATAAACCCAGTCCCTGACTTCATTAATGTGTATTCTTATTACTATTCTTATTGTGAGTGAGAATTAAAGCTCCTTCTCTCAGGAGGTATTGAGTTTCATACCATGGACTTCAATATTGTAAAACTGAAGAAAGAGATCAGAATAGGCACTTAGAAGTAATTAAAACAAACAAGTAAGAAAGCAGCCATCTCTCTTTGTGCATCTAAAAAATGGAGAGCCTGCTCCCTTCCTCAAACAGGGAGGACCTGCTCCAGCATCCCAAGGTGGCAATTGAAATTGGGAGGTTAAGTGCTGGCATAAGAAGCTTCACTTTGCTGTATGTTCCTGCAGGGGACGAGAGCCTCCTCTCGATGCCTTTTAATTTAATGGTAATTATGTTATTACTTTCAGTAAGAACAGCACCAGGCAAGGCAGAGAGTCCCGGAAGAAAGAATATTGTTTAGGAAAAAGCTAAACTTCTTTTTTTTCCAGATGTCACCCTGGTCATCAGAAAGAACAAATGGAAAAAACAAAAAGGGAAAGAATATAACTTTCTAACTGGCAGCTCTTTCCAAATTTGCAGTAGAAATCGAAGTTGCTCCTGCTCCTGAGTCTAACCACTTACGGTTTCAGGTACTTGGCCCAAATGACTTCCTAAAGGCCAGCTATTTGGGGTCTAATAAGGGTCACTCATCTGAGATTCATGGGGTGGCTGCGTGAACACAGGGCCACACTTAAATAGCTGCTCCTTTTGCAGGATTCCCCTAGACTTCAGTGCAAAAGCAACGGAATTAGGATTCACGGTTTCCATCAGTCCACCAAGCCAAGGTGAACTGGCTGAAAGAGGAAAACCTGTGTGCAGTTTACATCGCTGCGCAGCACAAATACATACTGATGGTGTCATTTCACATCTGTACCATGCAAACTGAAGACTTGCCTGTTAGAAGAGAAGCCATTATCTCATTAATACCTTTACTGATGTCATGCTTGTTTATTATTGATTTAATTTATAATGAAGTATAATTAAAGGTAAATTATAGGAATATTCCTTGTTTAGGATTCTTGGGGGGGGGTTGGGGAAAGAAGAGAGAAAAAGAGTCAGGCCATGCAGCTATTACACTAAGTAACGCATACACATATGAGTCATTCCCACTGAAGCGACCAGGAATACTTGTACAACCTATGGGTTGTGTCTAACCAGCCAGTCTGGTTGAGATCCGTAATGAGGTTTGAAAGTAAATTTTCCAATCATCTTTCCACCAACTGTGCACTCATTCAGCCCACAGAGCACGCAAGAACCAGGTTCCTCCTGAAATAAAATGAAGAGAGACCTACGCTCCAAGGGTGCAGCAAACGTGCTCCTTTACTCTCGAATCCTCTGGACAACTGTAAAACACATGCACGATGGGGATGTTTTGTTCAAGGGGCCAGACTAAATACAGTCCAAAGTAAGCCCCCTAAACTTCATATAAAGACAGAGGTAGGGGCATCAGCACCAGCTGCATCTAGGTCAGCCTGCTGATCTACCCTCACTGAGCTGATAATTACTGGCTAGTGTAGAAAAAAGGTCTTAACTCAGAGTGTGAATAGAGATTAAACACTGGAACACAACCATGCGTCAAAAAAAAGAAGAAAAAAGGAATTTTGGAAATTACTATTAGGGAAAAACCGCATGCAGAAAATAGCATAAAAGATGTATGGTTACTGAATTCATTGCATTTACAATTACATATATTAGCAAACTGAAAGTCTTTAGGCTCCATTGAATTAGAACGCATCAGTTTCCAAAAGTTATATACTAACTTGGGAACATTTGCAAACTAGGAAGACCAAAACCATACAAGGCCAATAAACTGTACAGTATTTAAGCAAATGCAAATGAAGGATGAAATTCAATTGTCTATGTAAAAAAGATATTTTTTAATTTTTTAATTTAGCCAAAGTATTTAGTAATAGTATTTATTAATTTAGCCAAAAATCAAGTTTATAGATTATGTCAGTACTATTTTCCAAATAGAAGGCTATTTAATACACATTAAAACAAATGATGGGAGAGTGAGGAAGGGAGGACGGGAGGAAATTACAGCAGGTAGCTGCTATTACACTGGCGAATCCAGAGCTTCTAGGAAGTCCTTAAAAAATCTAAGATTCATGAGCTGCAATTTTATGTAATCTCTGTTTTCGTATTTTAAATATCTCAAACTGTCTTTACGCAGGAGATGCTGCTGCTGCTAAGGAATAAAAACATCCCCCATATCACTTTGCAGCAGTACTGCAGCAGGGATAAATATGCTCTAAAAGGCTGTGGTTGGGAAGAAAGCAACAACCATTATTTTTGCCTCTTGCAAAATATGTTAATGAACCCAAAGTCCCTGGGCCCCGACATTATTGTTTAGCTCTCAAACCAAACTCCTTTATAAGGCGCGCACCAAGCCGACGCTGCTTGAAGCTCGCGCACAAAACAAGACGAGAACTGAGAAAGGACCGAGAGCACCTGTTGGCTTCAGGGCTGGTTTAAGGTAGCAGGATCCGAGAGCGAGAGCGGCGTCCGGCAGCTTTGCTGCTTCATTCGCGCGTTCGCCCCACTCTCGTTTCCACGCACGTCCTGGCTGGGGCGGCTGGAGCCCCTCGAGCAGTCGCCTGGCTGGTGCAACGACTCTGTCACCCACTGAGGGCCACCCGGGAAACTACTGCCCGGTGCCTCAGGCAGCGAATCCCCTCGGGCAGCGCAGGGCTCGGCGGGGACACAGCTGGGGCTAACAAGGCACATGGCCTCGCTATTCTTCCCCAAAACGACATCTCCCTCCGACAGCTGACCAACCCTCCGGCCGAGCCCGGCCACGCGGGTTTTGTGCCCCGGGCAGGGTCATCGCCTCCCTTCTCTTCGGGACCCCCAGGCACCAGGTGGGAAAAGCAGCACGTCAAGCAGAGATGGGGGATAAGCTTCGTTTTGCTAGCCCCGGTAACCCTCACTGAACGGAAAAAAATTGGTCCCATCGCTTCGCATCGCTTTTGCTCTGCATAACCCTTTGACATACACAGCCCCCGGCGGGTTAGTAAAAGAAACGGTGAGTTTACTCCTCGTCAGTTCAGCTCAAGCCTGCGGACTCACCAGGGAGCTGAGAAACACAATGTAACCTCATCTGAGGAACACTGGGATTTTAAAGAAAAATGAACATCCTTTAGATGTATCAGAGTGGAATATGGGGCCTGGAGCGGCCCCTACTCAATTTATATCCAGCATATGTCTCGGAAGAAACAGATTACAGAAAGAAGAAAGGCAAAGCAAGATAAACAAGACAATTATCTAACAAATCCAAGATAGTTTAGAATATATTTTTGTGCTAGTCCACACTGTAGCAGCATTTCTGGCGTGTTGAACTTAAGACCAACACACGCGCGAAGAGAAGGGCCGGTAAAGCAAAGCAGAGCAAGCACCGCTTTTGGTTTCAGAGCTGTACAAAGCGTTACGCCTCATGTAAGGAGGCTGCTTTCACATCACGGCCGTGAAGGACGTAAAGAGAAAAGGGGCATATGTAATGACTAAAATACCACTGCTGTTTCTGCTAGCACGTTTATTTAATTAAAACAGTCTGAATTAAACTTTGGCCGAGATAAAGCAAGAACATTTTTAATTGCAAATTTTTAATTTGGGCTCTCCTTCTTAGGAGCCCTCATCCTTTAGAGAGCTCTACACCACAAAGAGCTTCTTGCAAAGTTTCCCAAGGACTTGCATAGTGCATGACGCTTCTCCACGTGCTGGAGACTTTAAAGTAAGCCTGAAAAACAAGCACTTGTGTGGGCAGTGTTTTGCTATTACTAACAGGACTGGCTAGCAATAAGTAAAACTTCACCTTCCACAAGCACTTACCAATGACCTCCTGGCTCCTCAGAGTCAGGCACCACGACATAATTTCTGTCTTACACATCAACAAGTAAGTGGTACCTTTTAAATGCTGCTGTGGTATTACAGTCTTCCCCCACAGGTAGCTGAAATAAGGTTA
The DNA here is from genome assembly GCF_964289735.1 of Phaethon aethereus. NCBI lineage: Eukaryota > Metazoa > Chordata > Aves > Phaethontiformes > Phaethontidae > Phaethon > Phaethon aethereus. The sequence continues at coordinate 57,991,491 of NC_138582.1, read as the reverse complement.
CACAAGAAATACATGAAACTGAAATCAGTGATGAAATCTCACAGAGGTAGTAGAAGAGAGACTTCCCAATGTAAACACTTCTCCTCAGCCACTTCACCTACAGGCTTAACTTTACGCATAGTTGGCCACTGCTGGAGCCAAAGTCTCATCTAGGGTAAAATCACAGTCCCTGGAAATACATATGGTGGTAACCTGGTATGAGGTTGAGATCTGGCTCACAGTATATGAAGTCTGAGATGTTTGCAGCACCAAGAGTTTGCTCTGCAAAGGCTTCCAGGGAGCATTCTGGGAGACTTTCTAGCACTGCTTGAGTAGAAATAAAAACAAACAATCGTGTTTGTTTTGGTTTTTTCTGGTAGTCCTTTAATCTCCAGTAATCTTTAGCACTGTCTATGTATATGCATATATGTATATATACACACTATCCAGACACGTGAAAGACCTTCCTATGTGACGGATAAATTTCCCCGAAACAGGCTTTAAAATTATGCGCACTTACTGTTGCACTCCAGCTGCAGGGAGGGATAAGGAGGAGGGAAAATTACAAAATTCGGCATATGGCCACACTCAGGAAATTAACAGTTTCTTCTGGGATTTATCTAATCATTTGGCTATTTACAGCTGACAGCTTCCCCGTTATTCCTTAGCCCCCTCCAGCTAAAGGAGAAACACGGCTTGTTCCAATATCAACCGAGAGAACTGTGTTGTAAAAAACACGAGGAACAAACCCACAAGTAAATAACTTGGGCAAAGTTGTGGTTTTCATTTGCAGAAGGTTTTTATAGGTTTCCCTAAGAATGGAAAATGAAGTTTGGGAATTCTCCTGATAACTTCTGCACCAGCAGGCTGTTACCAACCATTTCGAGAGAGGAGCAGAACTGCTAAGACTTCATGCACCTGAGTGGCCGAGTGCAGCCAGACCATGTACTCATTCCCCTCAGAAGAGGTGACAGCATGAGCTCGTGGCTCTCCAGGGACCAGGACATGCCCACTGGAAGTCAGCTGAGACACAGAGCCACAAGAAACCAGTCTGTATCATCCTACTGGTCTCAGAAACACTTGTAGCCTGAAAAAAGTCATAGCCCGAATCAAAGAAGGGTTGGGACACAATTGCTGTAGATGATGGAGACATCAAGGTGAAAGACCTGGAGACACTGTTGCACAGGGTGAGACGTTTGAAATGATGTAGAATAAAGTTCTTTACCTAGGACTTGCCAATGTCAATCAGCTCCCATGATCAGAAAGTCCCTTTGGTGGGATGCCCTAACAGTGGTCCATCCTAGACAATTCAGACAAACTCTTTTTTTCTTTTTTTCAAGTTTCCCATAGTTAAAAATTCCTTTCAGTACAAAACAGGAGGCTTAACACATTCTTCACAATGGGTTAAAGTTTAAATACTGTAACTGTGCAAATCCTGTAATGCAAAGAGATACTCCTGGGCTTTTGGCCTCCATGACTTCTAAGGGCAGTGATGGTTTACCTATTCCTTAAGCAATTCCTATCATCAATTCTGATTTCATTACATCTCCTCTTGTTTCTGGGCTGTCAAGTAAAACAGAAGATTCTGATAAAGGTTCTCTATGCTGCTCATAGTTTTATATAGACTGTTACATTTCCCTAACACACTCCAGACTTTTCCATCCGATGAGTGCTATAAAAGCTTTGCTATGCACCAATAATTTTTATTGTATTATCCTTTTCTAGATGACCAGCAGTGCCCGTGGTATTTTGGGTACACTCACTGATGTGTATAACAGCTACAGAGCTATAAAACATTATAATATTTTCTTTGTTATTCTCTGTTCAGTTCCCACTGAAATCTAACATAATTTCTGCCTGCAGTTTCACACTGAGCAGAGCTTTTCATTGCTCCTTCTCTCATGACGCTCCTGAGTTAACACATTTAAAACCCAGAAAAGTGCATACTCAGTCCTTCTTACCTCCAAGTGCTTCAAATTTTCAATATTGAGATTTATTTCCCATCCTCTGCCTTAATTTTTCACTCATTCCTCAGGGGTTATGTCTGTGATGTAAGTTCTGTCTGGTCTTTGCTGGGCTTGACTTAAGATAAAAAAAACCCTTAATGTCATCTGAAAATTTTGCTGTATCATTGCTCGTTCCTTTTCCCAGTTCATTAAGCAGCACCACACACAGCAAAGAACCTTGCAGCACCACTGCTGTTAACCTTTTGCTATGCTGAACACCATTTCTTGTCCCTTAGCCAGAGCCCCTTAACTAGCCCAGTCTTTGCCACCCTACTCTCCCAAGGTTATACTCAACTCCAGCCCTTACCCGAGCAAAACTCCCATGGATTTCCATGGTCATTTTGCTCAGTGATAGGGTGTTTGCAAAACCGGGAAACAAAGATTCCTCTCACCAGCAGCAGAGTCAAATGGTACAGTAGCTGCGGTTACGTGATTATCTGGGTTTATCTTATTTATAGATCTTTATGGATGTAGCCTCTTCGCTGTGCCAAAAGATCAGATTGTAAGTGCAAGTCCAACTAAAGGTTCCCGCAGGTCAGCCCAGCTCAGCGCATGCCTGAATTTAGCTTTTCTGTTTCTCCGAGGATGAGTGCACATAGATGTACTTTTCTACCTGTACCAGGATGCAGTGACACTTTTTATTGCTGCTCCTGTTATTCTATTAGCACTTCACAACGGGTGGCTTCACTTTCCTCCGATAAAGCAACATAACAAACAGGCAACATAATGCTGTCATCCCTTCCATATCAAATGAGGGAACTGGTTTCTTCAGCTTGTTCTTAAAGGGTGATACCGAGGAAGACAGTTCCTGGAAAGCAAGGTCCTGCTAACCCAGCAGAGCGTTTGCGCTGCTTTAGAAAGAGTTGGGGTTTTCACCGCGCCAACCACACGGGCCACCGCCACAGTACACGTTGCACCGGACTTAACGTTCACCCAGCCTACACAAACCGGGCTTTTGCAGGGAGCCGTGACCACATGCTTGAGGTCCCTCACCTGCCCCTAAGCCGCCCTTTGCGGGGCAGCGCCCAGGCGCCCGGCCGGCTCTCGCTGCCCCCGTTTTCTCTCCCGCAGGTGAAGTTGGACATTTGCACCGGCGGGGGTGGGGGGATCCCACGGGAGGTGCCTTCAGACTGCGTGAATCCTCTCGCCACCCCCGGCGCGGACCCGGCGGTCCCGGGGGGAGCGTGCTGCGCCTCTACCGCTGCCTCCCACCTCCCTTCCGCGGGCGAGGACCCGCCGGGGCCGGGCCGGGCTCCGCGGGCGATGCTCACCTTGAGGTACTCGTTCTCCGAGCGCAGCTCCTCCACCTCCCGCTGCAGCTCCTCCGGGGCCGCCGCCGGCGGCTCCCCGCGGCTCGGGGCTCGCCTCCCGCCCGGGGGCGCGGGCAGCGGGTCCCCGCGGGAGCCGGGGGGCGGCGGGGCTCCGCGCCCGGGACCGGGGCGGGTGGGCTCAGCGGCGGGCTGGGCTGCGGGCGGCTCCCGCTCGCGGTCGCTGGAGCCGGTGCCGGACTCGGCGTCGCTGCTGGCGGCCGGGGCCAGGCGCTGCTCGTCGGAGAGCGGCTCGGAGGGGCAGTCGGAGAGGTCGGAGCTGCTGTCCGTGTGGCCGACGCGGGCCAGCGCCGCCGCCGCCGCCGCATGGCCGCTGCCCGCCGCGCCGCCCCGCTTCCCCTTCCTGCCCTTGCCGGGCGGCGGGGCCGCCTCGCCGCCGGGCTGCCGCCCCCCTCCCCGGCCGCCGGGGCCCGGCTCCGGACCGCGGGCCGCCCGCTTGGCGCAGGGGACGGCCTTGGCGCCCGCCCTGCCGGCGGCGGCGGCGGTGGCGGCGGCGGCCTTGCCGCCCGGGGCGGCGGGGCGGCGGGAGAGGCGGCTCGGCGCCGCCAGGAGCCCCGCGGCCGACGGGTGAGCGCCCGGGTGCGGCGACGGGGGGGCCCGGCCAGGGAGGCCGGGGGACTTGGGGGGGGCGGGCGGCGGCTTGGCGGCGGCGGCGCGGGCGTGGAGGTCCTTGAGGAAGGGTCTGGCGGGCGACGGGGCGCGGTGCAGCCGCTTCTTCTCGGCGTGCGGGTGGTGGTGGCCGGGCGAAGGCGGCGGCGGCGGCGGCCGCAGCGCGTCGCCGGGCCCGGGGCCGTTCAGCGCCTCCATGGCGCGGGCCGGGGGCGGCGGGGCGGCAGCGGCGGCCGCGGGGGCTCCCGGCGGTGGCAGGAGCGGCGGTCCCCGCGGGGCGCGGCAGCAGGACGGGCGGCCTCCTCCAGCCTCCCCGCTCGCTCTCTCATCACTTCTGCTTCTTCCAGCCACAGCCCTCACACTTTTCTGTCTCGATCCCCCTCTTCCTGCCCCCCCTACCCCCACCTCCTCCTCCTCTTCTCCTCCTCCTCGCCGCTCTCTCCCGAGTACTGATTTGTTTCAATAAAACGAGCCCAAATCCCCCGGTGACAGCCGTCTCCTCCTCCTTCTCCTCCCTCTCCTTCTCCCCTCTTTGCCTGGCTCAGCTTGATGCAGCTCAAGTTGTGATGCAGCCCCCAAAAAACACCTCCTTTTCCCCCTCAATCCGCAGCAAAGGCGTGTTTCCCAGTCGCCCCCGCTCGCATGCCCCCGCTCAGCCCACCGGCACTGCTAACCCCATGGCTCCGCGCTGCCCCCGGTCCCGGCTCCGGCCGCCGCCTCCGCCCGACTCCCGAAATAGCCGGGCTGCTGCCGGGGCCGCTCCGGCGCGGCGCGGCCCGCCCGTACGCAGGATCCGCCCCCGCTGCCAGCCAGCCAGGCTGCTCGCCCCGCTCACTACTTTCCTCGCACGCTTTATTATATGGGCGCCTCTGCCAGCCGCTTCCTGTCAGAAAGCCTCATTTGGGGAGAAATTTTAATTTCCCAACCGTGAGCTGTAGAGCGTCGCCACTGCATTTTTATTTATTTTTTTTCCCCGAGCTAAGACTTCATGAAAACCCGCTCTCCAGAGATCGGCAGCGACAAAACAACAGCCACCGCATTATCTCTTCGTTCAGGGCAGACAGAGATTCACCCAGAGGCAGGGCTGAGTGTCCGAGGGAATCAGTAAGTTCCTGGCTGTGGCTAAACTACAGAAGGCGCGGACCCATCCTTCTGGAGCACGGGGAGATGAAATTACAGCCTTTACATTTGCAAAGCACCCGGAGAGTAAATGAAAGGGAGAAGCGGCTGAAGCGTGGGAAAGCGGCGCAGCCCAAGGGGCAGGGGAGCAGCGGCAGCCGGGGTGCTTCGGCCTCCGCTGCTCGGGCACGGCGGGGCCGCGGAGAAGCCGCGGGGGCTGCTGTCTCCGTCAGGCGAAGGCGTAAAAGCGTGCTTCGCTCATGAAGTCCTTGGGGAGGCTCAAGTCATCCTCGTCTGAACGGCAGTGACTGCAGTGCGCCCCGGGGAAGGGCAGTCCCGAGGATATTTTTGCGGGTTTTGGTTTGGTTTGTGTTGGGGTTTTTTTTGTTGGGGGGGGGGGTGCAGCATCCTGGGGCGCTCTGGGTCCCCCGCTCCGCTCATCTGGGCGCAAGGTATTACCGCGAAAGGCAAAAGCCCCAGGGAGTGCTGGAGCCTGAGAGCACCGGGCACCATCACAGCAGCGGTCAGGATGGACAAGGTAAGGTTAGGCAGCTGGCTCCGGCAGTCCCGGTCCGGGTCCGGTGCCAGACGACGTGAGGCACCTGAAACGGCCGAGGCAGGCCTATCTGGGGAAGTGCTGGCACCGGGCCGGCATCCCCGGGCTCCTTTGTCTCGGTAAACGAGGGGAAAACCGATTCGTCCTGCTGAATAGCAACATCGATGCTGCCGCATGAGTATGCAACAGGTAGTCCTTATTTTGCAAAGGCTGCAAAGGTGAAAAAAAAAAAAATATTCAAACCAGAGCTGTATTTACAGCTGTCTCCAGGATCTGGGAGCAGCTCCTCAGCACCGCCCCAGGCAGCCGGCGTGGGCAGCACCAGCCGGGAGAGCGCGGTGATGGGCGGGCTGCCGGCGGGACCGCGGCCGGTGCGGCCCTTCCGCGAGTGGGCAGGAGATGAAAGCCCTGCTACAGGGCACCCACCGGGCCATTAGTTGCTGTTGTTGGGTGGGGTTTGTTGCTTTTTCTTTATTTAATCTCTCGGCAAAGTCAGCGTCGGTTACTGCTCGCAGTCCCGCCCGCCCTCCGTTGGCACCGCCGGGCGGCTCGGTTCCCGCACCCAGAGGTGCCTTTCGGGGCACACGGCAAAGTTCCTTTTCGGTCAAAGATTGCACTTGCTGCTGCCGGTCTGTACATCTAGTAGAGCTACCGGGAAGACCTCTTTGGGCCGAGTCCTTTAAAATTTCTACAAAATACTCCGGCGAAAGGAAAACACGGCAAACCTGCTCGCGGGTGTAAGCTCCCTTCGTTCTCCCTCCATGTACAACATTAGGAATTGACTGTTGGCTGGGTGAGATAACCTGTCTATAGAAACCATATGAAGTGGCTCAGGTGAACTTTGATCTAGAAGAACGACTTATGAAATATCAACTGTTGTTACATTTTAATGACAAAGCATTTGTGTCAGGCCATCACACATTATCAGTCTTTCCTACCTACCTACCTTTCCTTTCCTACCAAGTTGCTGTGCTCTTATTTGGGGGTGTTTTTTGGCAATACACTGCTGGTCAGTTCAGTCAACCCTCCTTTTCAAGAATGCTTGGGAGTGAAAGAGATGGCAGTTGCTGTATTTCATCCTCAAAAATAGTAATTATTATGGAAATACTACATATTATGGGTGTTGCCCTAGATGAGAGATATCAGAAAGGTTGTTTTGCTCTACTCTATTGCCACTCTCACTTGTTTTTGCTTATAACTTTCAAGCATAGATGGGAATTCCAGCTTTGCCTGTTAGATTTGCAGTGTGCTCTATTCCTGTGACGAAAGGGGAACTGCTCTGTAATAATTTATGAGCACCCTGTTTTGACTTTGCCCCACGAACAGAACAGTTCAATTCAAAAGGAAAATGAAAGGAAAAAGTATGTCTCAAGATAAGCCACTTTCCTACAAACAATAGCTGAGAGACAGTGCCAGGCTTCTTTGCACTGGAGGGGAAAAGAACTGGGGAGGTGAAAAAAGGAGCACATTCACAAAAGGCTGGGAATTGTCTGGGAGAATTAATCTGAGGCACTTGAGTGCCTGACAGAGTCAAGTTTCCTGTGGTTAACTTGTAAATTTTACATTGCAAATACATGAATGAATATATTTTTTTCTATTTTATGGGGTTTTTTCCCCACTAAATGCTTTGTTTCAGCTGCTAAATGCTTTATTTTTAAGATGTCTTGATACATCGCTGTGCATCACTGACCTAAAGGCAAAGAGGACCAAACCTCAGCCTGACTTCTGAGGAGTTGCCCTCGGTAAATAGTGCCTCAGAATAATTAAAGGTGGCAGGGTGACCTCAGATGAAAAAGGGGACTGGAGAGCAGGTACCTCTGTAAACATGTATCCTTGTATCCTGTGCATCTTCCTCTCACTGAAACATGCAGTAAGGTTCATTACCTCCTGTGTTCAGAGGCAGCACCAGTTCAACTAGGCATCTTAATAAAGTGAGTTATTTACATTGATGCTCAAGCAAAATAGCTGTGGAACTGAAAACATGCAGCAGCAAAATGCGTTAGGCTGCGACGAATGCTCAGTCACACTAAGATCCCTTCATGTTGTGCTGGCAGTATAAAGCATTTGATAACAAAGTAATGCAGCCTCCTTAACCCTTGTTGGGCACGTGCCCGGCTGGGTGCAGATGGCAGATTTGTGTGGTATGGGGCCAGCTGTAGTATTTTGGCTGCGTTCCTCTGTCCTCTGCTGTCGGTGCGATGCCATTTGGAGAGCCCTACAAGAGTGGTGTAAATAGGCATGGCGTGAATAAGACCCTAATATGAAAGCTAAGTACATACCATAGAACTCTCCATTGGGCTGGGCAAATTCCCAGTAAGGATTACTTATATCATATTTCTTATTTATTTATATCAAACCACTTTTTCCTTTACTTAAAACTTGCTGACGGTTCTCATAGGAACATGCAGGCACAGACTATCACGCTTACCCTAATTCTCCTCTCCCTTTCTTTTTATTTGCTTGTAATGTCCAATTGTTTTCTCTTATCGTAAATTAGTCATGCACTCCCTGGTGGTGGAATGGTTTCTTGTATGCTTGTGTAGCTCTCAACATAATAGGACGTCTGGGTGTTGGTTGAATAATACAAATAATCAGACATAACACTTTTACAACAAATTTATTTTGGCAATGCTGATATCCTTTGTCTGATTAATGCAGACATTTGATAACTGAGTTGTATTTGCACAAATAATTATGAAAAGTCGATGCTAAGCCTGACTATTGAGATTAGCTATCGCACATCTTACAAAGCATAAGGCACAGTTTTTGGCAGTGCAGGGCTACCTAAATTCTTTTCTAGGGCTGGGGCACGAGAGAATTTACAATTACTTAGAGAAGATGTGAAGAGGCTCAATCTAAATGTAAATTTGTCCCTCAGCCAGCCCAGCTTACAGTAGCCTAAGCTTAAGCTGTTATTTTCTCCTATTTCAAACCCCTATTCGAGATCTACTTCAATGACACCATAAGAGCAGCCAACTTATAATGGCTGGGCTCGGAGTTATAAGGGAGCACTGATGTTTAGTGAGCCAAAACAAAATAGTAAATAAAGACACAAATGCATCCATACAGGCCATATGTATAGATAAAACAGCATATATGTGGTTGAGTCTGTCATTATTCCCCCTTCATATGTTGCAGATCATGAGTTGTAATTTCTTTGTGGCGACATTGTGCTCTGTGATTATACCATCCCAGAGGAATCCTAATCAGGACCAGCAGGTGTTACAGTAGCACATTAACAACAGCAACGAGGCATACATCAACAGAAAAATGTGTGACATTTTCAAGTTCATAAATCCTTTTTTTTTTTTTGCAAACTCTCCTTCAAATGCTATCTCTTCTTGAGGGACACAAAGCCCCAAAGACCTTTTTTTAAATCTTTATTCCTGGTCCCAGCAGTTCTATCTAGATTGTGACCGCTTGCTCCTCATTTGTACAAAACCCTACTATTGAAGGTCTCAATTCTTTACCAGTGCCTCTATCCTACAGTAACAATATTACTGACTGCCATAATTCAATCAGGGAATGGAAATAATTGCATGAACTAGCTCCTAGACCTAAAGGAATTCAGTACTAGAAGAAGGGCTTAGGGAAACTTTCGGCACCTTCATCCAAAACTGTGATCCCAAAAAGCCCATCACCCAACCCCACAGACTCCTAGCTCTCTTAGCCATCTTAATTTTGGCCATAAAGTTCCAAGGATGACCAGAGCTTTACCCTTGTATGAGTCCATGCCTAATCGCTCACAGCCAGCAAACGGAGCCCCTGGGCATCATGCGGTCACCACTAATGTTTTCTAGTAGGGATCGGGGTCCTTCCAAAACATGGTGACAATCATCAGCTCTGTTGAGACAACAGCAGCACCCCACCTCTCGCAGAGGGCCTGGTGGCCACATGGCAGGGCAGCAAGTGGGATGTTGGGCTTTAAAGCCCTCCCCAGCCTGCAGGGATTAAAGACCAAACCCCCAAAGACAAGCTGGTCGAGCGCACTGACTGCTATCAGTCATTCCTGCTGGTGCTGAGCCTTTGTGTGGGTGAGAAACCTTCCCGGGTCACAGTCGGGAAGCAAATATGGCCCTTGCACCCTTCGTGCTTGGGAGAGAGCTTGGGCCTCCCTGTGCAAGCAGTAAGTGCTTCCCATGGGTGAAGCCATCCTCCGCTTCCTGAGCATGGAGCTGCTCCCTGTTCCTCCAGCTCCGGGTTAGTCACCCCTGCCTGGGCTGAAATCCGCAGCCCTGTTATGGGCAGGCGTTCCCAGGTGTGCATAGTTCCTCTTTCAATGTCCGAGGAAATGCCAAAGAGCCAGAAGTCCTACATGCCCAGCATTACAAGGCAGGGTTTTTCCAGTCCGGTGCCGTCTTGAAAGTCACAGAACTTCATGCTGAGACTTGACTTCATCTGTTACCCACTGTCCCATCTCAGCGTAGTACAGGCAGCTGTAATGTCCAATGGGAAAAAACTTCCCAAATTAATAGATTGTGCTATCACACCAAGAGGCATTTGTGAACCTCAAACACCAAGGAGCACATACCATGCTATTAGAGTTATTGCCTATTTCAGAACTCAACAAGGCAAACATGCAGTTTCCAATATTAATGAATTTGTACTTTTCCTCCTTACAAACCACCTGCGACCTCAATAAACACCCACACACACATCTTAAAATTTATCATCTGCTCCCCATTGTAGGCTCAAGTACCTAGAATCTGGTACTGTCTGTAGCAAAGCACTGCGTAACTCCTTTTCCAGCTCCCTAACTTTCAAGGGATCATTGATTGCATTTCAACAAGTCTCTCCTAAAGTAGAATTGATACAGTTTCTTCTGTTTCTGGTTAACCCTTACATGCTATAGCTCAACTCAGTTGACCATTACTATTTGTTTTGTGGGTTTTTTTTTGAGGGGGTAACTGTACTAAATCAAGACTATCAAAGCCATAAAACATTTGCTTGTTTTGAACCCTGAATTTTTGGTGACATTCAAAGGAAGAGACCAAATAAGTCAAGAATCATTGAGAATCAAAGGCTGGCTCTAGTCAGAGGCACAAAAAGAGGAACAGTACATTTTGGGTCTTCCTTCATAGACAGTAGGGAGCTGGCACAGAAAGGTAGCATTAATTTATCAGACATTCAGTGAGGAAAAAGAAAGATGGGTCGTATGTTTGTTACTTACTGAAGACAGATGCTTTTCACAGGTTTTGGTTGTTGAAACTGATACGTATTACTGGATATACTGTTTGTAAGATGTAGTTTGATATCACCTCAACACCAGAAATACTTCACAGAATTATGAAACATATTTTTAAAACTGAGGAGGCACACTAATAAGATGACTGCTGGTTGGCAGTGTTATCAGTTTGGATATTCTGCAAGGAAAGCAAAACATCAGTCTTAGAATATTATAAATTATCCATTCCTAATGGTACAGTTGGCTGAAGAAAGCTGCAGAAAATATCATATTCTGCACACACACACATACCTCTGATAACTAGCCAATATCCCAGTATAGCAGACATTCAATAGGATTAACTTCCTAGATATATCTGTGCCAAATTTAGCAATTAAAGAGTCAGTATTTTTCCACAGTGCTTCGTTCCCACTGTATTATTTCCTCCTACTCTTAGCACCTCTTCAAGTATTTCTTTTCTGACCATAATTAAGGAGGCTGTTCCCAGCAAAAACTAAATCCCAAATTTTTTTCATTCCCACTTCAATTCCTCCTAAGACGCTGTGGGCAGACATGCTGTATTCTTTATTGTGTCTCTTTTCAGTAATTTCAATTAATCTACCTTGAATTGATACTCAGCCTTTAGGACCTCTGGCTTCAGTGCCAGTTCCCTTCAAAGCTATAGCTGTTTTTGATTTAAGTCTGGTTTTTGAGGCAGCTGCTCCCTAGTTTTTTTCTGCCTCTGAAAATCCCAAACAATTGCTTCTTACAAATACTCTGACTGTGGTGCTTTAGGACTCGCTTTGTCCTCGGTGCATCTGCTGTTCTGTTAGGGCTCAGGAAAGCTGATTACTGAAGCCTGCTTCCCGGCCTGTGATTTCACATGGAATTTCCTCTCCAACTCTCCCATCAAAATCTGGGGCACGTCACTGCCTCACTGTTTGACAGGCAAACTCTTGATTATGCAGCACCTTTGAGGCAAGCCCATCATTACCTCCTGCAGTTTAGACTCATCTGAGAAGTCTCCACAATCAGTTGAGAAATCAAGAATTTTTAAGGAACATGCAAACTTGCCCGTCAGTGTTTAAGTACCAAAAAATAAAGGCCTGGAAGAAAAAGAAGCCAATGAGCAGGAACATGTTATCCTGACATAAAGAGAAGTGTAAGCAAGTTAAGATTTATTCCCATACATCAGAAAGATGTTTGGAAGATGGACCACTGATTGCAGGGGAAGATGGAGGCACAGTAGAAGTACAATCTAAGCACAGTATCAGCCACCAAAAATAGTATTAGTGGTATGTTCGATTCCACACTCTTTTCATTGACTTTAATTTGTGAATTTAAACAAATACTGTTAGCACCTCTTATTCAAAAGTCGAAGAATAAACTTTGCTTGCTTTCTTAACTCGCCTTATGATGTATTACGGTTTGTTTCTGATCAGTAGCAGAACAGAGAGCATTGCTTCCCTGCACCTGTAACAAATGGTCCAACAATAAATTTTTTCACTAAAACAGGGAGTTAATGTTCACTAAAAAATATTTGCAGATCAGCAGATGCCTGTAGCATATCCAAGAAATGTCCTTAGCACTGAATCATTAGAATTCCCTAAAAGGCTCAGAAATTAGACACCAGTTATATCTTTACAACACTTCGGGGCTCTTCTTTTTTGAGACTAGTTTGAAGCAGTTCTTTATGTCATTTAGTACTGGAAATGCCCACATTTTACAAAGAATGAGATAAGATCTGATAACTAATGGATTTACTGCATTTCAGTTTGTAGGGTTGAGCTCAGAACTATGCTGAAGTGTCCTGTCAGGGCAGGAAAAACAGGGGGAGGAAGAAGAGTTTTCCAGTTATCTAAGATAAGACTGTTTGGAGTCTGTTCGCCAGCTTCTGAAGGAAGAAACATCTTTTTGTTCCATTTGTTGCCTGGCAATGGAATTAAAACTCTAATATTCTCTAATTAAAATTGTGAGGTGACAGCACAGTCCTAGCGCTGGCCGGTCTTAAGATGTTAAATGCTTTTTAATGCCTTACCTGTGCATAATCAGTTCAATATTCATATGGAGTTCTTTTCACATTAAAGTCAAAATAAAACAAAACCTCAGTTTCTTGGATATCTGTCTTGATCTGGGGGTGATTACAAGTTCCCGCTGCTGTCCCTCTTACACTGACGCTGCAACTTCCTAAATTAATTTAATTTATTTAATGGTGTCACAGCTTGTGACTGCTCGGGTAAGACTAGGTTAGCAGCAGAGAAGACAAAGAGGAGGGAGATCTCCCCTACCAAGAGGGGATTTCGGCACCAAGGTGAAAGCACAATCCAGCCACCGCTCTGGGAGAGCGCAGAAGGTGAATCAGCATTGGGAGTAGCGTGGACATTAATTGGAAATAATAAAATGAAACCATTGAGACTTTCATAGAACAGCTAACATTCATCTAAATATCAAGACTTTATGAAATGCACAACGAACAGCAGCTGCCATTTATTTCAGATTTTCTGAAGGGTTTTGATAAAATCTGTCTTTGGAGGTTCTTGACAATTCATCTTGTAATGAGCTGAAAACTTACTGCAAGGTGGGAAGTACGTAGGGGTAACTGGCAAAAATGGAAACCCATTAATCATTGAATTTGTCAAGGAATATCACCATACCATTGGCATTTTCAATCTATTTGCAGTTGAGAAGAGGAAGTGAATGTCCTCATTCACCAAATTTGCTGATAACAAATCTTTATTCTGGTGGCTAAAGACTGTGACAGACTCTAGCAAAACCTTAAGGAAATTAGGTAATAGACAATTTTGTGGTAAATTAAATTTAGACCCATGCAAGACTGGGGACTAGAGATGAGAGAATAATTATTTCTAAAATGTATTCAACATATTTAGCTTTTGTATATGTTTGCAAAATGCTAAAGAACCATTTATGGTTTTCCACCTTTTTTACTTGTTTCAGTTATTTCCAACATAATTGTTACGAATATTTCTCAATTCATAAATTGTTTATGGCAAGTTCTGGCCATTTCGTTAGGTAGGAACTCAAAACATCTGCCCTGACTCCTGATTCCAGGTTGGTGGTATCTGAAAACAGCAATGCAAACTGATTCCTGTGCTTTTAATCCCACAGCATCCTTCATTTATGCATTAATTATATATGATAAAGACACATTTCTAAAAGCTTAGAATGAGTTAAATTAAGGAAGTGAAAGAGAAATGTATGATAGATCTAGAAAATGTAATGGTAAGACACCAAACACGGATCAGCCGTTCTTCTCCTGTTTTGTACAAGATGGAACTCTACAGGATTTTAAAAATATACACTAAAACATATACTCTGCATCAGAGCTTAGCAGCAATAAGAAAAACTATGCTAAAAAATATAAAAAGAATTTTAGAAAAATTACAGGAGTAAATATGGAATGGAGGAGATTCGATCCTAGTAAAAATGGTATTTTTGAAGGAAAGCCATAGAAAGACCGTATTGAAGATCAGTTTGCAGGACCCAAAATGATCAGTCCGTTATCACGGGAACCTCTTTGGTGTTGTCATTTTAGTGGGATGGTCAAGAAAGTTTTCAATAGTTAAGAACATAACTTCAGTTTGTTTTGAAAAGGAACTACTCTGTGGGTTAAAAGTAGGAAACTATATTGGTCAAGAGCATCTAAACCCCAGTTAATGGTCATCGTAACTGTGTGTGCTGAGAACAACTCGGAGATGAGAACTGGATCGACCTTTCGTCATTTTATAAAGACCTGTAGTGAGCCTGTTTTGGCACACATTACAGATAACCAGCATCGGATTATAAGTCATATTGCACACCTAGATTTCTGTAAATCTGCACAGCAAAGAGGAGGAATTGGGAGAAAAGAAGAAAGAATCTGGATGAGGAGAAAAAGAGAAGCAAGCTTACAAATCAGATTACCTTCCGACAATTGATAAAATACCTCTAGGTCTAGGACATACCTCCCATTACAACACGTTTAGAAAACTACCTCGGTGCAGCCTGACAATGCCTTGTACCTTTTCCCACCCCTCACATGCCCAAGTGGGCGAAGAGGAACCAGGCGACGGAGGGCAGGGAGGAGGAAGGGGCTGGCGGAGGCCATGTGAGACACCATGGCCACGTACAACGCCCGCTGGCAGGGCCTCCCTCTAACAAAAGCGCCCACGGGTGCGGTGGTGCCTAACAAAGGCACCACGGGCCGTTGTCGCACGAGGAAGCCCCTCCGCTTTCTCTGTTCCCCGGTGCAGAAGCCCCTCCGGGGGTAAGCAGCTCCGCTCCGAGGAGCGCCAGCGTAACGTGGCGGCTCACGGGGAGCACGGCAGCGCAGGTTCATTTTAACAACAGCGGGTTTATGTTTGTGCCACCTCTCATTTTTAATTCATTGTCACGGATGCATTAGTTTTGTTTCATTTGCATCATAAATAGAGCCTTTCTCGCTAAAGGAACACTAAGGGTCCATTATTCTTGTCTTCCTCCCCACGCCCACTCTGCTGTTAGTCACCTTTTCTACATGAATCAATGTTGTTTCTCCCACAAAAAACAGGCATGTGGGATTTATTCAGGCAAAGTGTTGATATTAAAATTGGGTCACTTCCCCTGAGCAATAAACAGTGAGCGATACTGTAAAGCATTACTGTAGGACAGCCATCACTTGAATGAAGAAGAATACACACCAGGCTCATCCTTCTTGCTCTCTGACCACGGATTCGGATCCAGCGGTGCCTCTGCATGCCACAGAACGGGTTGTGTCCTCGTATCTTTTGGGCTTGTGTACTAAGAACCTGCATTGTCACACTCCAAAGATGTGCAGTGATTTTTATAACAATTCCGTTCACCGATGAAGTGCAAGAAAGATCCTTAAAGTCTACTAAATCAGCATTTGTCACTAATTATTCTTAAGCTTATCATCACTTGTAACTTTAAAGCTCTCTTTAGTTGCTTTAACTTTGGATTCTGTACACCATCCTTTTTCCTTTCAAGAAAAGAGTTCACCACCTCAGAAGGCAAAGCCATGTACTATTTTAACAAACTCCCGAAGAGATTAAAAAGGTATGAATGGATCCTGCAGTCTAGGCAAACACCCATTTGCTGATGTGACTGCATGAAAGAAATCAGCACCCAGAATACAAAAAGGCATTAAGTTTCTCTTCCTTTCCTACTCTTGCCCTGAAGCATGCCCTTACCTTTGTTTACCTCCGTCTCCTGCTTTCTCTTCTCATCTAACTCTTGCTCATTCAGAGTATCAAAATCCCCTTTGCCCTTTGGGCCATGTTACTCCTCTCTTCAAATCCTTCTTGCCTGCAGCATGATTTTTAAGGTCTTACCCTCCCATCTTTGTGGGCTTACCCATGCTTCCCGTTTCTTTCCAAGAATAAAACCTCATCGGGGTAAGAAAGATGCCATAGGCCTGCAGAGTTTGAAACCATTATGTTTAAGTCTGGCAGTGGGTCAAGGCAGAGATGCAGCTGCAAAGCTGCATATTTTATGCCTGATCTGTAGTAGAGTTGAGCTGTGTAAACTGCCTGTTGAAACCTTTTTGTGATGGAAAATCACAGCGCCATGAAATACACCATTTACATGAGACCAGGGAAGGAGGGGGAAAAGGATAACTGCTACTCACTGAACTCATTACCCCAGTGTGGGATAAACAAAGTGACCAGGAGAACCTGGTCACAGGTGCTTGGCAGTGCTCTCCTATCTTACCTCCTCCAGAGCAAGTAACATCCTTCCGCTGCGGGGACAGCGGTCACAGCCCTCCAAATACAGTTGCGTTTCATGACGGATACAAAATATGGCTTCATTCTCTTCTTTTTTGCCAAAACCGCCACATTTACGGTGCTTGACCTTTGAGAATTTTCATGAATATGTACTGACTGGCTTGACGCAAAAGTAGTTAAAGACTAGGAAGTAGGGCATATGTATCAGTTCTTGTGTCATGCATGGGATACACCGGGAGAAGTTAGGTTACAGTTCTGCTAAGTTATTAAATGCTGTTCTGGCTAATTGCTGTGATCATACAGACTACGGGCAGGTTCAGGACAAGAGTCCTGGCACCTCCTCAGTGGTCACTGGGTGATAAGAGATAAGGCAGCTACTCGCTTCTCTACTTCTGAGCTACAACCACGAAGGCTCAGACTCAAGCTCTGCTGCTCTCACTTCATATAATATTGGTCTCAGTATAACAGTCCTGCAACCTCAGAGATCAACTCTAAAGCGAGAGGCCAGAGTCACTGGCTGGGTCTCAATTGCTTGGTCATGTTCTTCTGAATATGGGAAAAAAAGCCGGAGGAAAATTGAAGCTCTTGGGAAAAATTCATAGGAAAATATAAGCTGTAAACTCAGCATTAGTAGATGGTGTGCTTTGTTTTGTATTCTTTGGTATCTTAGTGAATTTGCCCAAACAACTGTTTTATCTAATAAGTGATATTAAATAACGGTATTCTTTTTGTTTGTTTTTTTGTGGGTCTCAATAACTGTGCATATTTGAAATTTTATGTTGTGTTAAATAAAGAATATTATCCAAGCAAAACTGTCAAGTATAAGGTTAAGAACTGAAATCTATACTGTTAACTCAAGGCTACCACACGCTACAGAGCAAAGCGTTTTAAAGAACACTATACAATATATTACAGATGTAAGCTCCTCAAAGCAGGATATGCAGGATTAAGGCTACATTTAAATCCAAACATGATAAAAGGGAAAAAACAAATAGGCAAAACATGACTACTTTATAGTGATGTTATGTAAGAACGTACATGGGGAAATAATTCATCCCCTGGTTCTATCTTACAGTGGCATCAGGAGCGAAAAAGGTATTTTAAAACTTTCTTTTTTTTTTTTTCTTCCCTTATCTAATCTAATACCATAAATACTAAAATACTTTAATCCAAACTGTATGGCTATTGCCATCACAGTGCACAGCTCCTTTTGTTTGTGAGTCTCAGCCCTGTATTTTCTGTTTCAGCACACTTTGATTTCTCTCCAGTACCAGCTCTGCTCTGACATTTTGGGATTTTGTGACCACCGAAATACTTAGCGTTGTGACACTCTTCAAATAACCGTAGAATTATCTGTACTATACTCTATTTTCAAGTTTGTGACAGATATTCTCGGTACTGACTCAGTCTTGAAGTAACTTGCGTTTTCAGGAAAAAATGCTAAGATTACACCATCCTTTGGGACTATGTATACTGCCTACTTAATATATGTCTATTTTGTAAGCAGCTTAGGATAGGGACCATGTATTATATAAAGCGGAGTGTATAAACCAATGCCCTTATTTAGTAATAACCCATGTTCTCCCTCCTCTGACTGTAGTGCCCAGGCAGGCTGGGATTTATCTGGGGCAAGATGAGCGGTAGCACAGCAACATCTACAAACGAACACTCATTCTTCCTGCCTCTCTCGTTCCAAGTTGAAAACAACCAGCAGCCAGCGGTGTAACCTCCTTGGTAGTCGATACACATAAGAGGCTCCTAGATCTCCTCCGTGTCGTTCCATCTTCCACCTCCCCAGGAAGAAACGCGGGGACGGAGATGGCAGCATTATCTGCAGGAGGGTACCACCACTGCCCTCCTTCCCTTCCTCCCTGCCTCGGGCTCCCAGAGAAATACGCTGCCTTTGAAACTCACATGCCGGGATATTATTCAAAGATTTATGGTTCCTGATTCTCGCTACAGCCCGCTCTTGCTGCTTTGTTTACTTGGCAGGGTGAGGGAGGGAGGAGGGAACTGGATTAGCCTCCAAACCCTGCAACAAAAGGCAGAAAAGCTCTGCCTTAGGCGTTTAAATAATCTTCATTTCTCGAGAATTACTGAATATGCTGGAATTACCTCTAGAAAATTTGGCGTTTTTTAAAATAGTTATTCATACCACTTAAGAAACACTTCACACCAAAATAGATTTGAAACCAACAGGAATTTTGTTCTGATCTGCTAACCACTGTCAAATACCATAAGAGAGGAGCAAAACAAAACATCAACACCAGGCTACTGGATTAGCAGAATTTAATTATTATTTAAAGTTTCTGGAGTTCTATTTTTACCTACTTTACCTTTAGAAGCATAAATGTTGCACAGATAAAAATAATCAGAAACATTGGGAAAAAGAAGGAAAAACAATTCAGGTTTTTGGTCAAGTGAACAATTATCTTTCCATTTGTAAAGACCTTTATGGCTGAGGGAGGACTACAGTCTTTCCCTGAATATAACATTGGGAGAGGGCTGGGGTATTGTTTTTGTTGATTTTTTTTTTTAATAGAGGAAGAAAACTACCTAGTCTTTGCTCATGGTATTAGACATGTACCATGCAACGGCTCCAAATGCTAATTTGCTTAATTGCATTAGTCCACTCCCCTCCTGTTATGGGAATTCAAGCTTCAATGGCAAATTCAACCTCCTAATGAGATTACGGTGACGTTCCCAATACGAGGCTGTAAGGTGGCAGTAAGATGGGCAAGGGAGCCACGTGTTTCCTTGGTGACTGGCTGAGTGGTTAACCCTGGTAAGAAAGGGTGGAGGGAAGAATCAGTTTGAGTGACAGTACTTCATCCTTTAAACTTCAGTTCATGGCTGAGCAAAGCAGAAATTGTGCCAAGCAACGACCATGGGGAAATTACCCTTTTTTTAATCTCTGTCTCTTCCAGCTGATGTCAGTAGAAGGGGACAAGACAAAGGACCTCAAGCTGTGGTAAAGATCATTAAAATGGAAAAATATAAAGCCATGGACATCACTGTGCCATCTATTAAATATTAATTCCAGTTGAATGCAGACATTTTTCTTCGTTATGCTGTTTGATGCTATTATTATTATTATACCTTTAATCCATTTTGTATAGTTTTATTCCTTTTTTAACCTCCTTTGTAATGAAGGTGCCTTCTAGTCAGGTCTACCAGCTAATCAAATTGCTTTCTCTTCATTACTTGCATTGAGCTTTCAAAGCCTGAAGCCTAAGCTAACCGGAATACATGGTCACGATTTAAGTTCTGTGGAAGAGCTGAAACTATGCCAGAATCACAGCACAGAGCTATGTTATTATTGTCATACCAAGAGCAGGTGAGATGCTTTTGAATTAGGGAGTATTCAATCACAAACATGTCCAGTTACTGTACAGTAGTAAAATGTGTATGTTTATCGTTCACAGCCTCCAGTGGAAACAATTAATAGTCTTTTTTGCCCTTTATCCAATAAATTGTGTTAAGATAAATGCAGGGCAACATTAAAGAGATTATATCTGTAAATGAAGAAATACAAGAATTTTTTTGGGGGTATTTTTTCCCAACGCAAAGATATTTCTGAGTCAGAGGACAGCGTTGCCCACGTGCAATTAAGCAGTCTATAACCCACACACATGGATCCCCTGAGCCCGGTTGAGTTCACAGCAGTACAAATCTAGAGGATTTCCATCGCAGCCAGTGAAGTTAAGCTGTTGTGAAAAACACTCATAAAGGCAAAATTGTTCGCACTTTCACAAGACTGGTTTTGTGAGGAAAGACAGGAGGTGGTGCAGGCCCGTGGATAAAACTGAACAAAGGCCTCCAAAGGCTACATGAATTCAAAAGTGATAGAAAACTTACTCTTGATCACCGAGCACCACTGGCCGGTGATTTGCCTCTCTGGCATGTGGCTGTGGCCCGGGACGGCGGCGGCGGTGGGGAACAGCGTCCTGGTGCAAGGGTGAGAAGAAAAGGGGAGACCATCACTACATGAAACCAACAGCAGCAACTTCTAATTCCTCTACGCTCTACTTTAGTGCAACCAAGAGTGTCACCAATTGCTGAAACCTTTCCACTATTTTTAAACCTTAGGGAGCAAATGGAAATCACATTTTAAAGGCAGAAACTTAATTAGGGTTTTTGAGAGCTAGTCATTTGCTAGAGGAGAAGCGACAAGGCCAGTTCTACATTCCTTACCTCTTCTCTCCTCCGGAAAGGTTTCTGATGTCTGCTGCCAATCCACCCGGTGTTTCCTTTATTGCGGATTCAGCTGTGATGGCTCCCGGCAGATCATTTTGACATAGCTGGTCATCAGGATTAAAATAGAAGAATCAATGGGTTTTTCAGTTTGCTTGTGTTTTTTGTTTTCCTCAGCGCATTTAGGAAAGCCTGTAATTCTTATAAGCACATCCTGACCTCGGTTCTCAAGATCTTCTCTTTTCAAAGATACCTACACTGTAATCAGTGTTGCCATTACGCATGGCTAGGTATACCTGCAGTGGCTTTCATCTAGCTAGATTCACATTAAAGGTTTCTGCAACCTTTGGGCTGCTGAAGCCAATGGCGGGGAGGCTGTCGCAGCAGCGGGGCCCTCACAGCCCTGCAGGGAACACTGGGCACCTGCTGGCGAGGTCCATGGGCTTGATGGCCCTTCTCATGACAGCTCCTGCCTACGTGGCTCTGCTGGAGTTGGGCCTCTGCCTTGTAGAAATACCTTGTTACTCCCTTTACGATCAGATTGTCTGTAGTTAGGTCTTCAAAATGTGGCCTTCTTCAGTCCTTCAGCCCAAATAATTAAGTGCATGGCCAGCTTTGCTGATTAAGCTCTTGCAGTTCATGCGGGCTGAGAGTTTAGCTCCAAACGCAGCAGCTACTGTTATGGCTGCAACACACATCTGTGGCTCCTCCTCTTCAGCTCTGGATTTTTTTCGGAAAAATTTTCCCTCTCGTCTTTCTTCAAGCTTCTTTGTTGTTTCTTGTTGGTCTAGAGCCCAAGAGAAGACATTCTGGTGTACTTCTGAAAGTTCAGCAGAACCAGTAAATCAGCAGCTTAAGAAGTTGAGAGGCTGGGAGTAGGCAAGATATTCACAGCACATTTTTAAGGTATTTGATACATAATCAAATACAATCAAATATTTTGATAAATAAATTAGGAGCCTAATCTCTCTTGACTTTCCTAACAGTGAAAGAGATGATTCCTCCTGACTACACTTGGTGGAGGAACCTAATTAAGCATCCAGATTTAGATGAGTTAAGTATATGATGTGATGACTCCCTCCCACTCCTGTTCATTTTTCCACTGCTCACATGGGTAGGAAATTCAGATGTATGTTACTATTTTTTTTAGCCTTGTGATGTGACCCCTTATTGCTAACGAGAAGAGATTAACCTTTTGAAATGTGAGGATGAAATTACACTCTCTTCAGGACTAGAGCCATCAGCTCATATAATCACATAGAGCCTAGGAGAGAGCTATGGAGACACCAGAACCCCAGATCTGAAATTCGTGTCTATAATGAGAAAACCAGAACCCTTATTAAAAGGTTATTTAAACAGGCTCAGGATCACAATCCCAACCCATTCTGCTTTGGCCAGGAACAGAGAATAGTTAGAGCGTAAGGATGCGAACCCAGATCTCCACCTGCTGTTTCAGTGGAAGAAAAAGTCATCTTCCAGCTGGGTTTTGACATTGACTAATGCTGCAACATCAAGAACTTTGATTTTCATGGGGCGGCCTAAGAACTAAAATGAGCTCTTAAAATGCAGCCCCAACACTGGAACTGAATTTTGGGTGTGTACCATACACTCATGACAGTCTTTGGCTTTACTACGTTTTGAACACAGCTGCAAGCACTCATGTAGTCATTCCTTTAGAAACATCCATCTTGGTTATGGAAATATTAGTATTATTAGAAAATAACTACTAGCAATTAGGAGCATGCACCCTCATCTGACCATATGCTAAGAGAAGAACCATGGAATATAGCCAATATTAACTGGAAATTTTAAAAAAAAGGGTGTGAGGACAAATAAAGGCCAAGATAGAACTTTGTTGTGTTGCATTACCATAAAATATAAATAGATAGAATAAAATGCACTCATTATTCCAATTCAGAATTTGAGGAATTCCTTAATTATGGCTCTGCCACAGGTGAAGGGTCAAAAACACCGCCCTTCTGACTGCCAGCAACATTTTCAAACTATTTGACATATGTTTAGGTGCTTGTGAATCCACAGGGGAGGAATAAGAAGGTATAATGTAATGGCATTAAGTAGATTTACCGAATGCAGAAAATACTCACCTACATTAATCCATCGCCCTTTTGGTTCTGCTGTCTTGTGCATCAGATGAGATGTCAAGTTAAATACTGCAATGCTAGAAAAAGAGGTTTTGCTGCTGTTATTGGCACAGTCTCACAAAAGCAGAGGGCTAGTTTCCTGTGCCGCCACTAAAGTAGCCCTACATATATATTTTAGAAACAACCGGAGTTCATAAAGTTGGATTCTAGTTGAAAGATGCTTCCACTCATATGCTAACAATTTTGCTGTCAAGATCTAAACTGCGCTTTTAATATTATCAACATTTGTTCCAGTTTCTCTCTTCCATTTCAGTATGCCTGCTTCTTTCTTCCTTCTTCTCCATCCCTCCTAATTTTTCTGCTCCCATTGCAATAGTGCGCTGGGTGCTCCTGTCCGTGCCATCGTTTAGGTATGAAATGTACACAAGATTTTCATGCTACGGCTCCTTGGATCCTGGGACGAGGATCTGAGCCCTGCTCACTCACCGGGGCTGCCCGGGGAGCACCTGTGTGCAGCCTGCACGATGCTCAGCCACCCCCTTTCTGACTGGCAAGAGGCTGCTTTGATGGTTCATCTGGGCACACCAGGAGCTCAGCTCAGCTCAGCTAGTGCCAACAAGGTAGGCATCACCCCCATTAACTCTGACAGGCTGACGATACAGGTTTAATACTGAGCACAAATTCTTCTTCCAGTACCTCATTAATATTTGCTTGATTAGTCTCATGCCTTCTTCCTTTGCTTCCCCACTTCTACTCCCTCATCTAAATTCAATCTCCTTGTGATGTATGCCCATCCATTCTCCATTTGCTCTTTGTTTTCTCCTCAAACACTCCTCTAATTCTCTTGCCTAAAACAACAGTGGCGAAGCACACTGAGCAGTTACCGAGCTATGGAGCCCTCGCTAACACAGCCTGGCATGGAGTTAAGTGAGAAAGAAGAGGACACGATGTGTCATGTTCTCAGGAGAGAGGTCAAGGTGCTAGACGTGGCTGAGACATACTTTCTAATGAAGAGCTTTTAAGGGACATCAAAGGTGAGGCTGACCAGATGTGCCAAGGTTGCAGTGTGCCAGAGGAGGAAGGAAACGGGTCCAGCTCCCTCTGGTCAGCTTTGTTGAAGCCCCTCACAGGAGACTGAGGGGATGTAAAGAAAGACGGAGAGCATGAAGCGCTGCGTGCCCCGAGCAACACAGGCCAGATCTGACTCTCAGCTGAATTACGACTTGGCGAGTGACATTTGAGATGCGAGGTTTGGCTGTCCCACGTCCCTACTCATAGTTGCATTCTCCCGTCTATTCATTTTAGTTACGCTTATCTTTTGCCATATAGGAAAATGGGATCCTGAATGCTTTATTAAAAGGCATACCATGTTCAGAAAGCCTCCTCTTTCTCTTCTCATGGCAGAGCTGGGACTTCCTCTGGAACCACTGACTTGCTAAAGTTTCTTGAAAAACCGAAACATAGAAAAAAGCCCCATAGTAATTTGATGGGAGTTCGGTTTCTAGATGGTGGCCAATTAGAACTGGATGGATGATTCAATTAACCAACCCTGACGCCTGTTGATCAAGCTGATAACTGAGGTACTCCAGGAACTGCCTTCTGACATCTTCAGAGCTGGGCAGGCACCTGGAGGCAAATATCTAATTTTCTTTTGGACCCCTACCTGAGACAAAACCCTCTTTTAAGTCTTTTGTCTCTCAAACTCTGATATTTACTTATGATGCTTACTTAGAGTTGTGCAATGCATAGCAAAAGCTGATCTTATTGCAGAAAACCTGAAATTCTCTTTTTCTCACTGACCTAATTGCATGCTGTTGTCATTTACTGGGAAAAGAGAAGTTTAACTGGTCAGGATAGCTCTCCTCCATCCTCCTCTGGGTTCCGTTATTGACAACATTTTCAATTTCAGCGGACTCCTAAACTTTCTTTATGAGCTGCTAGCACAGCCTAGCACAACTGCCACAATTTAAATCTATCCTATCTAAATACACTTTACTCATCAATATCTTATGACCCAGGAAGACATAAAACTCAATTTACTCATTAACCTTAGCTTCCTGAAACTGCAATTACTGCCCTGTGGACAGTCAGTAATTGAATTGAGTAAGAGTAGCATGCAAATGGCAGCCGGTGCTAGCTACTGCTAAAAAGATAATCCCACACGCTTACAAAAATTGCATGTGGCACACAGACAGCAGGTAGCAAAGCAGAGTATTAGAAAGGAAAGTGCATAAAGTAGCATGTGCAGGGATTAAGGAGATGCAAAAAAGCAGAATCACAGGAACCCACTCAGTGGGAATAAACACAATATTACATGAGCTTAGGTTTACAGTTACAGTTAACAGCATGCAGTTATTACTTTTGCATTGAAAAGCATCTTCTGAGTGGATGGTTTCACCGCAGAATCAGATCTTGTTTTTCTCCCTACCTTTTGCAATTCAAGATGTTAGCTGGCATTTTATATAGCCTAGTATCCCTTGCTCCAGCTGCAGTGAAAGAGATCAAGATATTACAAATAAGGACCCAAGTTAGCAGGAATGAGATTCAGCTTGAAGTCCACTTGTCTTTCAACATCGTTACTTTGCATTTTTTTCCCTCCCCTTGAACCACAAGTGTATGCTTTTCCAGGCTTGTGGACAGAGGTTTTGCATTTTTCAGCTCGATCTAATTAAAGCATAGATGACCCTGGTCTCTTACAGCTACATTTCATATCTTATCATGGCACTTGCAGAAATATCTCACTGCTTGGTTGAGTGCATTTATTATGCAACCTCATACTCCTCACATTTAACTTGTTTTGTTTAGTTTTCTGGTTCCAGTCCTAATTTCTTATTTTCTTCCCTTGCTATTGCAAGATGCTCCAGTTAAAAAAAAAAAAGCGCCACTTAAAAGCTTTAATCACCGTGGTTCTGATCCCATACAAGACATGCCTACGTTAGTATTTTAACTCAGATTAGGATCATCCCTTCTTACTGCGCTTCAGTTCACATCGCAGAATTGTGTTGGAGAAAATGAAGTGGATTTCTCCTAGAGGAAACCAAAGCAAAAGATGATCTTCAGGAGCACAGGTAACAAATTCCAACTGCTATCGGCAGTCAGTGTCCAGGGCCAGACCAGAGCAAGCCCAAAGCCATCCCTTCCCTAGCAATGTCCATGCAGATTCCCAGCACCAATTCAGTTTGGTGGATCTGCTCATTTGGAATCACGTTACTTGTTAAGATTGACATAGCATCCAGAGCATACGTAAGTATACACAACGTTCTCCTGTTTTAGTTTGGTGATGCCTTGCAAGAACCTACAGAAGATCCACAGCTATGTATAGAAAACAATATGTTTTTTTGCTAATATTTTTGTTCATGTCTCTTTAATCTGATGTTTGACTTATTAAAGTTGTTGTCTGGTTCTCCTCTTTGGCTGAACTTGTCTTGGCCAGACTGGAAACCTCGGTTTAGCTTGTTTAGCTGTAAGAACATATTTCTTTTCTAGTGATCAGACAGCTACTACCCATTCTGTGTACTTTTGCTTATTTTAATCATGTGACGTAATAATTTTTATAGAGATAGTAGTAGCAGTTGGTTGTTCTACATAGAAAGACGTATTTAGGACTCAAACATACAGTGGTCCATGTAATTACGTAGGAATAGAGGCAAGGTACGACAGCAAAGGCCTCCAAAGTGGGGACAAATAGAGGCCTGGGCTGATAAGAAGGGGCTTGGGATAACACTAAAGATGCAAGTACTCACTCATGGTCAATTAAAGATACGCACAATTTGGAGCTGGGCAAAGCCCGTGCTAGGAGTAACAGGGCACAAAACCCAAGTATCCAACACATGTAAAATGCACTGTATATTGTAAATGTGGATGTAATGCACTTGCAGACCAGTGAAGAAAGAATAAAGTGTATGAGAGTGTCAGCAAACATGAAAATAGTCCCAGGTGGAACCTAGAGTTATGAAGTCGCCAACATCATATTCCTCCTGACAAAGACAAGGAAGGAAACCAAATCATCACACTCTACCCAGTGTGAGTGTGTTTCTCTGCAGCAATTTAAACTGTTTTTTTTAAAAGCAGTGAGAAGTGTTAATTTAATTAGATAATTGGGACTGTGAAATTTAGTAACTGGACTAATTGTAGTAACAATTTAATGCATTTTATTTAAGTCTACTAAGATTTCAATTAGACCAACAATAAATACTTGGCTTTACATATAAGGTATGCCTCCATTTTTGCTCATAACAAGATTTTGAGAATAACAAACTGATTTCAATTAAGATTTATTTTGTTGCCTTTTTGAGTAATCCTTGTCTGGATGCACAGAGTTCACAAGAATCTGCGAAGGAGAGTTATTTTGGTACAGATTTGTATCTATAACAATGCCAGTGGTGCAAGTTAAACATAATCAAGTTTAAACTTTTCAATGTGTCAACATGGAGATTTTCACTGCTTTTAAACTCCTTTCAGTCTGCTCTTAAGCTGACAGAAATAGTGCAACCTGCCTGTGCTTTCCTTAGCGTGGTGACTATACACATCTAGTGCAAAAACTACCCATCTTGTCTGTCCTGCCATGCACATTCCACTAAAGAGAGTTCTTTAAGGGACATCAGACTGACATTGATATGGGGTAGTTGGTAGATACTGTAAGATGTCTTACTGTAAGTAGATACTGTTGGTAGATACTGTTAGATACTGTGATCAAAGACAAGAAGACACATAGAAGAACGACACTGGGAATCTAATGATATCTGTGCTATCCAGCCATCATAGACTGCATGAAAAGGGAGATCCACTTGGATTTACTACCTGGATTTAAAAAAGCCATTCAACCATGTCCCTCACTGAAGGCTCTTAAAGATACTAAGATGTCATGGGATAAAAGAAAACATCGTCTTCTGGATAAATTACCGATTAAATGATAAAAAGCTACCATGTAAACCTACGCTGAAACCACATTTTTGAACGCGGTGCTGGCCTTCTTGAAAAAAGATGGTAATAGAAGAAAGGTACAGAGGAGGGTTGTAAGGATGTTTAAAGGTGTGAAATGGCTTCGATAACAGGAACAGTTGAAGATATTAGGACTTGTCAAGCCTGCAAAGGATATGACTGATGGAAACATTTGATAAAGGATCTTAAAATTATGGGAAGCATAGAAAAGGTAAAAAGAAAATGACTGTTCAACTGTTTCTTCTGGTAAGAGACTGCTGGGGGATGAAATGAATTAGCAGGTGACAGGTTCAAAATAAAGAGGACTTTTTCCCATAGTGTACCTTTATGCTGTAGAACCTACTACCACAGTATATCGAAGACATCGATAATCCCCATGGCTCTCAAAAAATGCAACAATCAGGCCAATTCTTGGAAGAAAAACCCATTGTGCTATTACGATTCATCAGCTCAGGGACAGCAGAAGTTTACCATCAAGATTTCCTACCCAGCAGGGGAAAAAATTTATTTTCTTTTAATCCTTGTCTATTATAGGATGTCAGTGGGGAAAAAGCCTCTATTTTATGTTTGCCTATAATCATGGGAGATTAAGTTAAAGAGGCCCTTCCACTTCTATGTTCTTAAAAATCAAAACTGCATTGGAGCAAACAAAGCCATGCCCTGATGCAGAGGTCACCACTGGCTGCAGATGGAGGTTTTGGTCTCGTCTTTCTCCCAGTGGTTATCAGAACTCTTCAGATTTTGTCCCCCTCCTGACATGCCGCTAGAAACCCCGTTAGGGGCAGCTGCAGTGTCCTCCAAGGAGAAGTGACTATAGCCAGAAACCTGTAGCATAAGGTAAGTAATTTCATAATTTGGCAGGTAACACATTTGGTTGCCCTACTGCCTTCCCTCCCACTCTTCATGCAAGCATGGACAATTCCATAAAGCTTGTGTTTACATAGCTGCTGTGAAATTGCATCACGGTCCTTGAGAAAGAAAGAAAACGGTCTGCTTTCTTCCGTACGAGCCAGATTTTAGGGACCCATAATTTTATGCCAGCTAGGGAAGGTGTCTGTAGGATGGCCTGCACTAACACATTGAGATATGCATGGTAGATTTTATAATCCTTAGATGCAACAGGGGAGGGCTTTAGAGAACTCTGTGTTAGAGGAAAAGGTAACAGTTTTAATCTAAAAAAGCAACTTCATTCCCCCATAACAACAAAAATCATAGCCAATACCAAACAAGATTCCTCCTTTCTAAAAGGCCAAAATAATAGTCAGGAAATAAAAAATTTAAATTATAAATAAAATAAACCCTAAATTTTTCATAACTATCTGTTAGGAAGTACAGGAAGCTGGATTCTTTTGCAATCACTGGCACACACCCAGACTGACATAAAATTTTATTTTAATAGCATTGACCCTGTAATCCTCTGTGACAGAACAGCATCCTTGAAGAATAATATATAGAATTAGACCTCTGAAGTACTTAGAAATAAAATGAAAATTTGACCTTTATAATTTTAAGGAAAAATACCCTTCATCAGAGATAATTTATGTGTATTTTTTCCAGAGTTGTAAGGAAAAATAATTTAATTCAAGACCACCTAATAAAGTAATAGTAAAAAGAACAGTTTTTATGAGCAATTCTAAGATATTATGAGTCCTGACAGAAACACAAATAATGAATCACACTGAGGTTTTTTCACATTTTGATTTATTTATTTATTAGGAAAAGAAGGTGGCCCATCTGGATACTTAATGATTTTTTAATAAGTCATGAAAGGGGATCCCCAAGAAGTACAACTAACTAAATTGCATCTACCATACAGACGACTGGAAGTTAGCTAAAAATATTCTTTCTGTCAGAAAATATACTTAAGCAAACACAGCTTCACATACAGAAAGAGAAGTATCTATTTTTAATCCCTAAAAAAATACGTCCTTCCTTGTATCAACACAGCACACTCGTGCATTTCTTCCTCTGTATTTTCAGTGCCCGCAGCTATTCACCACTATTACCCTTTAAGTTGCTGCTTTGGAGAAAGCAGGAGTTTTGACAGAAGAGGCATTTGCCCAGTAGGAAGCAGCCCGAAGCCATTGCCAACCCACCAGGACAGGGCAGACGCCTTCACTGGTGGAGCTTCAGTGACGCCTAATGGTCAACTTCCACCAGTGCGCCTGCCCTGGCAGGGAATCCCAGCCGTGCCATAAAAAGTTGCACTGCTCAAAAGTTCTCGTTTCAGCCTAATGTGAACGCTGGCACTTCGGCTTTTCCTCATTTAGTGTGAACAGATTTGTAGCTCACCCTCAAGACAACTGTACCTACTAGGATGCCACCTTCGTATTTTGACCATTTGAAACGTTCTAAGCCAGAAGGAAGAGAAAGGTGAACAAACCCTACGTTTAATGCAGCCATTCTGACAACTAGCTAGGACAAAGCAAATCCGACTTTTTAAAAACTAGAGCCAACTGGTTTCACATCTTTCGACAAGAGACAAAAAATATTAAGGACTAACATCTCAAATTGACCCATTTAAACTATTTTAAAAGGAAGATTTGCATGCAGCACAATCAAGAGTCTGTATAAACGACAGCAGTAATTTGAAAGACATCATCCAAGTGTTTCTGCCTTTTTTCCCCAAAGTGAGACTATACCTGCCATTAGTACACACTGAGCCCTTTTCGTTACAGCGAAAGGATTCTTTGCTTCAGCAAAACCTCTACTGTTTCCACTGAATGAAAAACTGCCAACACAAGAAGGGAGAATGAATTCATGCTGGTTGGTGCAGTTTCTTTTTGTCTTTTACAAACTGCAGAGATGAACTCATGTGAATGAACTCCCAATCCAGGAAAGCGACCAAACTGGAAACAGGCTGCATTCCCCATTCCCCCCTCCAGAAGAGGCTTTTGTTCACGTTCTTTCTTCACTAGCTTGGTTGCTCTGTTCCCATTTTCCTTCGTACCTTGTTTTCCTTCCCACCTCAGAAATGTACCTGCTATAAATCTTCCTATCTCAGTGAGATTTTGACACACAGACAGGTAAAGGTGTGGAACAAAAGGATCACAGAGCTGATGCTAGCACTGACAGCTAGCAGAAGAGTCCCATTTAGAAAACAAATAGCACTAGTCTGTAAAACACCTACTGGCTTCCAAGGCTAACGGGATTAACTAGAAATCCTTGCCCAAGTCAGAAAGACCTACCAAATTCCCAATCCTGCTTAAATCTAGCACTCTAAGTAATGAGAAGTTTATGATACCACTTTCACAAATAATGATAAAAAGGCAAGCCAATTAAGGCAAAACCGTTTGCTGCCAAAAATTCCTGCCCCTTCAGTGTGGTAACATAAATAACGGATAAAATAAAATAAAATAAAATAAAATAAAATAAAATAAAATAAAATAAAATAAAATAAATCTTTGGTTGACAGAGTCCCTTGGGAGGCAGTCCTGAAGGGCAAAGGACTCCAGGAAGGCTGGACATTGTTCAAGAAGGAAACCTTAAAGGTGCAGGAGCGGGCTGTCCCCATGTGACGCAAGACGAGCTGGCAGGGAAGAAGACTGGCCTGGCTGAATAGAGAGCTTTGGCTGGAACTCAGGAACAAAAAAGAGTTTATAACCTTGGGAAGAAGGGGCAGGCAACTCAGGAGGACTACAAGGATGTTGTGACGTTATGCAGGGAGAAAATTAGAAGGGCCAAAGACCAATTACAACTTAATCCAGCTATTGCCTCAGTCTTCAATAGTGAGACCAGTTGTTCTCCGGGTACCCAGCCCCCTGAGCTGGAAGACAGGGATGGGAAGCCCCCATAATCCAACGGGAAATGGTGAGCGACCTGCTACACAACTTAGACACAAATCTATGGGGCCAGACGGGATCCACCCAAGGGTACTGAGGGAGCTGGAGGCATCCAGCTTTTATCAGCAGTCCTGGCTAACTGGGAAGGTCCAAGTTCACTGGAGGTTAGCAAATGTGACGCCCACTTACAGGAAGGGCAGGAAGGAGGATCCAAGGAACTACAGGCCTGTCAGTCTGACCTTGGTGCTGGGGAAGGCTATGGACCGGTTCATCTTGAGTGTCATCACACGGAATACGCAGGACAACCAGGTGATCAGGCCCAGTTGGCATGGATATATGAAAGGCAGGTCCTGCTTGACCAACCTGATCTCCTTCTATGACCAGGGGACACACACCTAATGGATGAGGGAAAGGCTGTGGATGTTGTCTACCCGGACTTTAGTAAAGTCTTTGACACCATCTCCCACATCATTCTCCTGGAGAAACTGGCTGCTCACGGCTTCGACGAGTGCACTACTTGCTGGGTTAAAAATATTGGCTGGATGGCTGGGCCCAGAGAGTTGTGGTGAATGGAGTTAAATCCAGCTGGTGGCCGGTCACAAGTGGTGTTCCCCAGGCTCAGCGTTGGGGCCAGTTCTGTTTAATGTATCAGTGGTCTGGATGAGGGGATTGAGTGCACCCTCAGTAAGTGTGGAGATGACACCAAGTTGGGCAGGAGTGTTTTTCTGCTGGAGGGTAAGAGGGCTCTACAGAGGGATCTGGACAGGCTGGAGGCCAATTGTATGAGGTTCAACAGAGCTAAGTACCAGGTCACACAGGTTGTTGTTGGGTCACAACCCCATGCAATGCTACAGGCTTGGGGAGGAGTGGCTGGAGAGCTGCCCAGCAGAAAAGGACCTGGGGATGTTGGTCGACAGGTGGCTGAATATGAGCCGGCAGGGTGTGCCCAGGTGGCCAAGGTGGCCAAGAGCATCCTGGCTTGTATCAGAAATAGTGTGGCCAGCAGGAGTAGGGAAGTGATCGTGCCCCTGTACTCAGCACTAGTGAGGCCGCATCTTTGAATACTGTGTTCAGTTTGGGCCCCTCACTACAAGATACTGACATGCTAGAGCATGTTCAAAGAACGGCAACGAAGCTGATGAGGGGTCTGGAGAACAAGTCTATACCAGGAGCAGCTGAGATAACTGGGGTTTTTCAGTCTGGAGAAGAAGAGGCTGAGGGAAGGCCTTATTGCTCTCTACAACTACCTGAAAGGAGGTTGTAGCGAGGTGTCAGTCTCTTCTGAGTATCACATAGCAAGTGACAGGAAGAGAGGAATGGCCTCAAGTTGCATCACAGGAGGTTTAAATTGGATATTAGGAAAAATTTCTTCACCAGAAGGGTTGTCAAGCACTGGAACAGGCTGCCCAGGGAAGCAGCTGAGGCACCACTCCTGGACATAGTTAAAAGACATGTGGACGTGGTGCTCAGGGACATGGTTTAGTGTTGGACTTCACAGTGTTGGGTTTACAGTTGTACTCGAGGATCTTAAAGGTGTTTTCCAATCTAAACTATTCTGATTCTAAAAATGAGGCAATGCTGAAATCTCCAGCAAGGACACAAACACGTAGCCCTAAATTTGCTTTAGCAAGTCACCGTATCCTGGCTTTTAACTTCCTGTCTTTTTTCCCCACCTTGTTCTTGTCCTCCTTTGTCAGAAGTACCAAATGTTGACATTAGTGGTGCATCTCTGCCCTGAAGAAGCAGAACACCTGGTGAAAGCAAGATGTGACTGTCACTATTCCTTTAGTGCACACAACACAACAGTGCATAATTCAAGATGTCCTGGTAAGCCAGTGGTTTTCATCTTTTTCCATATCATGACTCAGTATTGCACAAAAGAGAAATTACCAGTCTTCGTCCTTTCCTTCTGTTCACCTATGAAGAAATGATCTGCTAACTCAACCCACTGGTTGAATGTCTATTATAGGCAGATCTAAAACTTTATGGACACAATCAAATATTTTATCTGTCTTTTGATAGATATGAACTTTGGTTTTGGTACAAGATAAAGTGCTAACCAGATAAACCACAGAAATTGTGCAACTTCAGGAACTTCATGGAGTAAATCCCGACCACACTTAAATCAGTGGCAAACCACTGTTCAATGGCCACGATCTAGCTACCATTATTTCATGAAAGTCAAGAAACCACCACTGCTTTGGAATAGATATTACTATCCTATTTCTGACACTCCTGTGATTTCTGTTTGCCATGCTTGCTTGTCAAAAGACACACCTGTGTATCTTCTCCAGCAGGAAGAAACTGCCAGGGACTAGAAGACCTTGGCAGCATCTGATGAGGTTAGTGATAAATCATGTTGGGTTCAGTATTAAAAGGAAACAATCCCCTCACACACCCTGAAGAGTGGGAAATGCGCTACCCTTAACCAGGGCTCCTAAAGCAGCAATCTGCTAACACAAGTTAGCTGCAGCTAGTGCACATCTTCCCTTTTTTTCACCCTGTGATCTCTCAATGGTTGTGCAGACCACTCAAACAGTCCATTAGATGTCAATGAGGGTTGGGCTGCCTGTTGAACTTCCATATGAGGCAGCAAGAATAACTTTTTTTCCCCACCCATCTTTCTGCACCACACTACAAATGCCCGCTAGGTAGAACAAGGACATAAATGAACTTTTTTTGACTCTCATAAAAGTTGCAGAGATAAAATTAGGAGACAAAACCCTTTTCGGTCTCATAGTATAACGGATGCAAAGCAAATAGGTTTCCTGAACTTTTTATGATTTCCAATGAATAATCAAACACATTAAAGCACTCTTACATAAATAAGTCTTTCTCAAATGCAGTAATTTTTAATTTTTGGTACAAGAGACTGGGATCCCAAGCTACCTATATACAAAGAGCACAGAATTACAAAAAGAAAGTTTATCTAAGTCAAATTTCTTAATTTTTATTAAATTCAAAACTGCAGGAAAAAAAATCACAAATTTCTAAGTACAAAGAAAAACAAATCAGCTAAAATAAAATGGTTGTCAAGTTAAAATCCATTTTCCATAATTTTTCCTTCCTTGCTATTGCCCACAGTACCATGAGAAATCCTACAAGTGCTTTAGAAATTGATTTTATCTTACCAATATGATAGTAAACCATAAGTTTACTATGTAAAAAAGCAAACCATTTAGGCACAAGGTGGCAGAAGACATAAGCACAAACATCAACCATGCTTCCTTAATTTGTCAGTTGAAATCCAGGTGTGCTAAAGACCTGCATGGTATTGTATTTAGCATGTCAGAGCTTGCTCAGTGAAATAAGGGCTCATTTTTTATTTTTAGGTTTTTGGGTTTTTTTTACTGTTAACATTTTGTTGTGTGTTTTTCCCTTCCAGAAAACAGAGAAGTTGTTTAAGTCAGTGGTATACCTTACTGGTCAGTGTCAGTGTTCTGGCTAGAAGAGTGGCAAAAGTGACAAAATGAGTTCCAGCACCAGAGAATGAGAAGTAGAGAAGCTGTAGTGTGAAAAAGACTGGTTCACACTTGTGTTGTCAGTGTAATTAATAGTTTGGTGACCACCTGCCAAGACAGCATGACAAGCAGTCACATGCTATTTGAAGATATCAGCTGGGCCAGGTCATCAGCTGCTCTCCCAACAGAGCAGCGATCAAGGTGAACAACTAATGTCTGCTGCTCTTCTAACTACACCTAAAGGAACTGTCAAACTGAACATTAAATCATAACAAAATTAAAACAAATGTTGTTTCATAGTCCTGATTCTACCTTTTACCCATCATTTGATACTTGCCATTCTAATAACAGGTGCAGTTCCACTGTCATTCATAAATACAAAATTTTATTTGCACTTCATTAGTTTAGAAAGACCACAATGTTTTTCAATACCACAACATTCAGGACACACCAAGTTATTCAAATATATAACTACTGATTTACCACAGCTAAACTAAACAGTGCATTTTAATAAAAGATATATCAAAGATATAATTCACAAATTCATTATCAGACAAAAACCTAACACAGTATTTGCTTGATGGGAATAATTTCCACCATTAGGAACGAAAATAATTTTACTTTAGGTTCCCTTCCCCCCAACCCTACAGATGTCCAGACAAATACACATATATATTCCTTAACACAGGAAAATGTATCATCTTTTTTTTTTTTTTTAAAGAATTTGTCTAGGACAGCAGCATTGCTTTTTATACTTCTTTTAGATCTCGAATATATTTCCATTCTTTTATTGAAACTTAATGATTCTTGCAACCAAGTTTATGCTTACGCAGAAAATTATATATACTATTTCAGAGTGCAATCTTAGATCTGCACCAGATGTGACGTCTTGGCACACAAAGAAAGGGTGCAGCATTAAACAAAATAAATAAAAGACTGCCCAAAATTAAACTTAGCTTTTCAATAAATCCAGTCAGCAGAGGATGCTACAGCTGAAAATGTTTTCACTACATTAAAAGGAAACATAATGCTGATTATGGAAGCTTTGTACATAAAGTCTTCTGTTTTTAAAAAATTTGTCTTTAAAATAGTTAGCAAAGCACCATATACTTATCTTCATACCAGAAGAGCTTCTGCCTGCCTGTTTATAATAACAAAGAACTATTACAACATTTATATCAAGATAGGTATAGATTTAATTTCTCCTCCTCCTCCTCGACTGGAAGCGTGGTAAACCCCCACCGACTGTACAGTATTTATAACACTGGGGCAATGAATGAAACATCATTGTGAGGGAGAGGGGTAATAATTAAATGTTATAGCTGAATCCTACATAGGATTGCATATTTGCATATTTACAAGTTAGTGTGTAGCTCTGACTTGAATAACAAAGTGCAACAAGAAACTGCCAAATGATTGTAGTGCAGAGTAGTACAGATACTTTCTTCACCCTCCCGCTCCTATTTTTCACTCTGTATGGAGTAACAAGTCAACAGCAACGGACATGTGGCCTTGGAGGAGGCAGTTCTGGTGGGATTTCTGGCTCTGGTTGCAGGGACAGGATACTGTTGGACAACTCATTTCTTATAACATCCAGTGGCATCTTAAAGAAAAGAAAAATCACCTGTAAACAGTCATCTGCATAGAACTCAGCACAAAGAGCTCGTTTCAAGAGTTCACTGTCAGCCAAAGCCTCCATTTAAGGATCTTTTGCTTCTTATTAGTGAACTACATTTGAGTAAGTTGTGTTAAGGGTTTCTTTCAGGAAAAAGTTACAAGACATTTCCAAAATAAAGCCACTTCCTAAACCAATTACAACAAATCACAACAGAACTGCCTGCAAATGAAAGCAGGCAAATGTACAGTCAGCTGCTGATACATAGGGAAGTTATAGGAAAGAGGAAGTATAGCAAATAGGAGCAAATGTTTACCAAATTCAACAGCAGTATTTATTAACAGTATTTATTAACTGAACTGAAGCGTTCAGCAGAGTCTGCGAGCTACATCATGCCCACTACGTACTAACAAAAAACTTCACGTGAATCTGTGCACTTGCCCTCTATGTCCTCCCAACAAGTACCTGCACTCGTTATTTAAACATTGACCATTTATGTGGTCAGAGGAACTACCACCTGAATATTTCCTGAATATTTTACCTTTTTCAGAATGTCATCAACAAGTTTTAGAAATATTTCATCCACATTAAAATTATCCTTGGCACTTGCTTCACAGAACCGCATACCAGTTATTTGCTGTGCAAACTGATGGAAGAGAAAAGAAAATAACTACATGAAGATACGCACAAACAGCAACAAACAGCAAATACAGACTGACAGACTGCTCACAAAACCTTTACAAAACCCCACAGCTTTCCCCAAATCTGTGACTGAAGTCTAACTCCATAATTCTCAATCTCCAAGGTACAACAAATATTGCTACATATAGCTAATTTTCACCTAAAATTAGTTTACTAGAAAAGCATGCTGGATTTTTACAGACTTAAATCTGAGAAATTAATGTCTTCAGTTGACATGGATTGCTGTAAATTGCCAAAAAGTAAGAACTTTTCAGAAGAGTTAAGTAATCTCAACCTCATTATTACAATGCAGAAAAGGGAAGCACAGATGTAAGAATTAGCCTTGACTCTCTAACAGAAAATGCGCACTTCCAAACGGGAAGCTGAAGGAAAAGGTTTGTGTATGTCCATACTGACAGAGTCTGATCAGGACGGTTCTGTGAGTGTCATGCTAAAACATATTCTCTTGTCAGGTTCCTTACCGCTTTTGGAATAGGAAGGGAACAAAAGAAACATGAAAACAAAGTTTAGCTAAGTAATCAAGCAGGGTTGTTGCCTATCCTAAAATAATACTGAAAAGCCAATGTCTGGAAGAAGGCTCACAAAGATGACCTGAGTAGAGGCATCTCCATTCGTGATTCAAGGCTTCTCTATATCCTCTTCCAGAGCACAAAAAGGAGTATCCCCCGTACTACTGCGTTAGAGTAAGCCAACTCATAGTTTACTCTTTCGTCAGATCAAAGACATACTGCTTCAGTGGGAATGCATATAACTGCATGCTTTATAAAAGTAAATACCATATGGATTTTGACAGAACTTCACCACTCTCAATATGTTCCTTGGGTCTAGCAGTCTGAACAAGAGCAGCCATACGCAATGCCACAGCAGTTTTGCTTCTAGCAGTAACTAAGAATTTGGTTAGGCCTATTCTTACCTTTTCTCCCTGCTGTCGAGTAATCTCTCGGTCAACTTCACAGTCCAGTTTATTTCCAACTAATAGAAGCTCTGCATCTTCTGAAGCATACTGCAATTAAAACATTTTATCAACTAAACCTAGAAACATAAGATTTTTGTAATGCAAACACAGTATTAAAAAAGGGCAATTCCTCTACTAAACAAGGAACCACACCTACACAGTTTATATGTAAATGTTCTTCCCAAACATTATTTCAAAAATTTTCAACTTCAATTTTTAAATCCCATTTTCAAAACATGACTTGAGAACTAGCTGTTCTAGTTTATCTAAGAATGAACATAATGACCTTATTTTATAGACAGGAAATAAAACTTTTCCTCCCTCAATGCACAGATAAATGAATAATGTTACAGGTTTCCACTGACACTTCTAACTGGGACAGTTCTAGCTCAAGGAAGCAGGAATGGACAACTGTTTTGCAACAAAAAGACATTAATGTTAAATTCTGGCTAAAAGAATCTAGTGAAAACTAGTTGGCACTACTTTAATAATCCTATATCAATGCTGTTAAAAGTCTTAGAGAGCATTTTTTTGTTCTTAAAAAAAACATGTAAAAAGAAAATACTTAAGGCCTACCTTATCAATCATTTTCATCCATTTTGGTAAATCGTCAAATGTTTCCTTCTTGGTGATATCATACACCAAAATAATTCCCTTGGCACTTCTGTAATAAGCTGAGGTAATGCTGTTGAATCTCTCCTGACCTGCTGTGTCCCTAAGAAGCAGCAGCAAACATTGGCACAAATATTTCACCAATATGCAAAGTACAGAATAACTTTGTCTACATTTAAATTAAAAAACCTCCACACTCATTAGATGCTCTGTATTGAACATTTCCTTCTATATGTGTGAACTTCAGGCAAAAAAAATGGAGCAGTACTTTCAATCAAGTTTTTATATCAGGACTACTTATCCCATACTAAGCTCACCAAGAAAGGCCACCAAACAGTTCTACATGTGTCTGAGAATGAAGCTGCCCAATGAAAATGTGCCAGCAGATGAAGCTGGTTTTGTGTTGTTGGGGTTAATTGGTTTGGTTTGGTTTTTTTGTTGGTTTTGTTTGTTTGGGGGGGGGGTTGTTTGTTTGGTTGGTTTTTGTTTTTTTCAATAGCCCTGAAAAAATTAAGAAAGAAATGGATACATGCTTATCAAACACAGCCGGACACTCAACTATAAAATCAGCAATGCACTGAACATTATGATTTGAGCTTTCAGAGCCTTTTTGGATCAACCACAGCCATTCAGCCATGGTTCTAAAACTCATGCAGAAGCTACCAGCAGAAGTGAATGAAAAGAGTGAGAAACTACTATGTGGTACAGCTTTTGAAAGCAGGTACCTGGCTTTCATGCTTACATCTACTAATCTGAGATGTTCAAATTACATTTCCAATCTCACTTTCAGCATTGTAGGTATTTCACACAGGGTGCATTTACACTGGAGACTATTTTCCAGCAATGACACCATGTCGCTCATACTAGTGATGGCTTATACTCCAAAGTACATGAGACAGAAGGGTTATTTTTTACTTGAACCATGAAAACCTGTGATCTGCTTTTAATCATATCATCAAGCCTGCTTATGGAAGATTTTTGGCAGTTATACTAAAAAATAGCTGGTACATACCCGAAGTCTTAAAATGTGACTGGTATCACAACTGGAAAGTAAACTATACGGTGCTGCAAAGTGATCAAGCATTTGCTGCTTGAGTTCAGCCCCCAGAGTCAATGGATAATTTTGAAATTTCACTGTTACAGCAAGTCAAAAGATGGACCAAAATTAAGAGTGGATGGGGGAAAGGTGTGCATGTGTGTTGGGACTCAATAATTCAAAAGGAACTCTCTTCAACAGTCACATTTTAGACAGAAGGAGGAGGAGGATGAATTTGGAAATGAGATTAACAATGGAGACCTGAAACACTTGTCGCCAAAAAAAAAGTCATGTTCACAAAATGCCACATTGATTGTCCTGAAGAATTAATTCTTTTAAAGTCTATGCACAACAAGCAGTAGAATAAACTACCACAAACCTATCTTGCTCTTCACAAAATCTTTAAGAATTTCAGCTAAGCAGGTTTAAAGTGAAGTACTTCACTTTCTCCTGAAATTGCCACAAGTGTACTTGATAGCAACAAATCTTTGCTAGTGATTTCACAAGGTAACGCAGTGTCTACTAGAAAAAGATCTGAAACCTTGGCTTCATAGCCTGTGGAAAAATATTGACTAATGCTTCACTGCAAGCCAATGGCATTGCAATACAGGGCAGAATAGAACAAATTCCTATCACATCCATTTTAACTTTATTTTTATTCAAATCCCATTCTCTACTCAACACTTCAGAATTACATTCAAACAACCCTTTGGGACCCTACAGAAGGTGAAAACAGGTACCCTGTTTCAATAAGGTCAAGCTCTAATAGTATTTCACACCAGTTTTAGATGGTTAAATGGTTGCTTTCTTATCACTAAGGAGGCATTTTTATTAAAGCAATACAAGTTCTGGCAGCTGAAATTACATACGTAAGTATTACTCAGAGCAAGTAACACTACTTTCTCTTCCATTATTTCTTTGCTATGGTCAGATGTATTTTTTGAAAGGTCCTTTGGACATTCACTCCATGAAAAAATTAAAAATTCTAGTACGAACCGTTGATTTTCCACATATGGATAACATTGCTTTAGTGCTTATGAACAGACTTCTCAGAATTATGACCTTGTAGAGCAGCCCCTGCCATCTGCTGTTAATCCAGCCTACTGATCAAGCATATTAAAGATGGGATCCCTTTAGTTCCATCATTTTGAGCAGGCAGAACTAGATGGCAGGTGGAAGGGTATACCTGGTGTGGAAAAATGCACAAATTCTAGGTTTGGCCAGAATAATGGAAAAAGTTGCTTTTTTTTGTTTTGCTGGCTTGTCTTCCCCCTCTTTTCTGTGCCCCTACCGGAACGCAGAAATAAAAGGGTTATTTCAGAGTCATCTGGCTGGGCCTTCAGGTTAGTGCTAAGGACCTTCAGGAACTCCATCACAGAGGGCCTACCAGGGTACCAGATCATTCAGTTCATATATTAGAAAAACAGAGGGGAAATAAAAACATTAATGTTCCACTACCCTCCCTGGAGACAGTCATCAACACACTGGATAAGCCATGGGGTTGGCAACAGAGCCAACAATGCAACGTTACACTCTACTGCTCCAGCTATCTCCAACTCCACATTTCCCCATGCCTGCTGAGTGTTGTATCTCCAAGTCTACCCGGTACTATCAGCCCTTCCTCACCCCACAATACCCTCAGGCTCTTTAAAAATTTATAGTATTCCCAGGCTGCTGCTCCTCTTGGCTGCTGTTCCCTCAGGTCCTGCACTCCCCTTTGTGTAGGTCCTTCACCAATTATCACATAACTTGTAGTCTGGCTTGCTGGCTATTTGAAACACACCACGAACTGTGGCCAGTTTAACACACCCATGGACAGCCTGGCTGCCCACTATATATGTTAAATGGCCAGATGGCCACTGTTACCTGCCAGTCACGCTAGTTACAGTGAATTATGGCTGATTTTCTTTGCCTTGCTTTAACTCATTGACTTCCCCACACTTCACAAAACCAAGGTCTCTACCGCCGCTGTGAGTTTAAATGAAACCAGTCAACAGGTTTCTTACTGTAAGCATGATATTCTAATCCTTATTTCCTTTGAAAAGTGGAAGTAAATACGCCAAATTTGCAGTCTCTTAACATTACATTAGCATTGTACTAGCCTTCAAACAGCAAGGTGAAAATTGGAAAACTTTCTGCAATAAGTAAGTTTAGAATGCAACCCAAAGCTACCTAAATAAGCTGCAGTTTGAGAAGAGTATCAAGTTGATCTTTCACATGGAAAATCTCATCTTCTACCAGGTGCTATCTCATTTCTCATGAAAATGCACAGGAAATTCTTCCAATACTGAGGAAAAAATCACAACCCCTAATGCAGAGCCAATATTAAAAGCGTATCCAATTTAGAATGCCTTCCTTTCATGTGTAGTGCTGGAGCAATTAAGTTTCTTACACTGTTTTCATCAATGCATTATACTCCTGCAGCTGGAGTATTTTAGTAAGGATAGGTGTTAAAGCACTAGTGGAAAGCTGGAAGAGGAAATGAGCACTATTTAACTGAGCTAACAGTATACAACTTCATTAATTTCCTAAGTGATACTAGCTGCTGCTGGGTCTATATTTGCTCTGGTCAGAATCAGCATAATAGAATAAGTCAGTTCAATTTAATTCAAACTCCAGAAATCCAAATAATAAATTACTACAACTTGATCAATGATTTGGCGTCACTGAAAAAACTACAACAGATTACTCCTTTTTTAATGCTAAAAGCAGTTTTCTTTTATTGATTTTTCCAAGAAATGGAAAAACACTGGTATTTCTAAATTGTAATGAGAAACATACAGTGTATAACTCCTGGACCATCTATAAGCTGCAATAATAAAATCCCACTGCTTGACTCTGTTTTTCTGGTTCCAAAACAGAAACTAGACATCACTCCAAAGAATGCAAACAAATATTACACCAAACAACAGCAAATAAAAACACACACAAAGCCCATTTTCAAGCGTTGACTTGTCATATATTCTCACTATTTCAGACTGCACAAAATACAATACAAATACAGTTGATCTTAATTAAAGTAGGTTTGGATAATTTTTGTTTTACACAAATGTTCTCTGTGTCTATCTAAAACAGTTGCTTGAAACAAATACATGGACAGAATCAAAACTGTCTTTGGCTCTGAAGTTAAATCAATTTTTTTATGAGTGGTGGTGTGAAGTGGCAATAGAAAGGAAAATATTTTTAAACATAAATAATTTAACACTTTCACATGCTCTGTGCTTTTACAGAACCTACAGGCAATATTTTAAAATACATTTTCAAGTAATTTTAGAGGTTAATTCTACTTGTCAAGATGAGCTTTTTCCTCCATAAAACATAAATAAACCTTTGTAAGCAAATCAAGACTGTTTGCTTGCCAGGTGTCTGGCTTCCTTGGGCATTAAACTTGTGGAGATACCAGAGAAGCCCTTTGGCTTCCCAGCAGGAAACTGGGTGCAGCGGCAGGGCACCACTTCCAGCAACCAGGTCCTTTCAGAGGGGAAGCCAGCAGTGACTGCCACTTGCTTCAGCCAAGTGCCCAGGATCCTGAGGCACCCTGCTGTCCTACCGAGCAACTCCCGGCACACCTGTGCTTCAAAGCGTGAAAGTGGGGTTCCTATGATTTGGTCTAGTTTTCAAGCTTTGAAAAAGCACTGATTCACGTGGACACTTACGCTACCCAGTTGCTCTGGCTACTTCACCCCACAGCCTGAGCTGCATGCGTGCATTATTTCTCACAGAACGTACGAGCTTGTTTCAGCCAAGAACTGCAAGGCAGAAGAAGACTTTATCTACTGCTTCTGGCAGCCCAAAGGGCACTACTGCTGTTCCAGGTGGCACAGAAACGACGGACGCTACTCTGTGTCCCCAGTGCTGCTCCACCATTTCATAATCTAAGGAGCAGGAGGTTCTTTCCTGACTGAGAGTCAGGGAAATAGGGGAAGAGGTACCGTGAGGTAGCAGGAACCAGATAGGAACATGTAAGCTAGAGGCGAGAGTGGACACCTCTGTGATCCTTAGGGTACAGTATCCCATTGTGAAAGGAATATGGGAAATAAGTCCCATTTGTACACTGCTCTACTAACACTCTACTAACAGCAGCAGGTGTGAAAGCTGCTTTCAAAAGGATGTCTTGCATACCTAATTGCTTGATATATCCAACATAGCACTGCTGTTTTGTTATAAACTCAAGTGGTGGAGCTCTGTGGAGAACACTCTGATGACAGAGCGGTCAGTGGAGAGACAGGTCAAGCGACCACAAAAAAACCCCAAAGTTAAACTTTTTTTTTATTTGATTTTTGAAGTAGAATCATCAAATGACTAAAAAAACCCACAACTTTGATGCTT
Source organism: Phaethon aethereus (assembly GCF_964289735.1). Lineage (NCBI taxonomy): Eukaryota > Metazoa > Chordata > Aves > Phaethontiformes > Phaethontidae > Phaethon > Phaethon aethereus. The sequence goes on along the minus strand of NC_138582.1, from coordinate 57,947,281 downwards.
CAAAATGTAACGTTAGTCATTTTAAGAAAACAGATAAGCATAAGCTTTAGAAATTATCTGTTTACCAAATAAAACAGGTTTTTTGTAATAAAATTACTGTAATCATTGCACATAAGACTACCAGGATGTATGAGGTAACTTTAATTCTGTCTCTGTGTAGGTGTGAAAGGAGACTGACTTAGGATCAGCCATGCAACTTAAGTCTGCATTTCTAAACTTCCAAGTGTTTGACTTGGTAAATTGTTTTCCTCTTTTAATCTAACAATTGAGGGTACAATAAGGAGCTGGGGGAACTGAAGTTGTTTAGGCTGGAGAAAAGGAGGCTCAGGGGAGACCTTATTGCTCTCTACAACTACCTGAAAGGAGGCTGTAGCAAGGTGAGTGTCGGTCCCTTCACCCAAGTAGCAAGTGATGAGAGGAAACGGCCTCAAGTTGCTTCAGGGGAGGTTTAGGCTGGATATTAGGAAAAATTTCTTCACCAAAAGGGTTGTCAAGCATTGGAACGGGCTGCCCAGGGAAGTGGTTGAGTCACCATCCCTGAAGGTATTTAAAAGATGTGTGGACATGGTGCTTAGGGACATGGTTTAGTGGTGGACTTCACAGTGGTTTACGGCTGGACATAAGATCTTAAGGGTCTTTTTCAACCTAAATGATTCTATGATTCTGTGAATCAATGATAATAAGAATTATAAATAGGCCCAACAACATATACAATGTAATTCAGGATAAATTAGCAAAAGAAGTGCTTATCTAATTGCTTTTCCAAAAATTAGAAGTATGCCAGTTTTAACAGTTAAGAACAGCATTTTCATAGCCACTGTTGGAAAGAAAGTGACACTTAGGAGCAGGATGTTGTGTTTATGGATTTTATCATATTTTAAAATATTATCTCTTTACATTGTGTTTTCTCTACCTTTTAACAGGGCTTCACAGTCACATTTTAGCAACCTATCAATTTTTAATTTTAAAAGTTTCCTATATCCTACCAGCATATTCTCAATATGTGGAAAATAATGGTTTAAACATCTGTTTTCCAACAAGATACGTCTCCTATAAAGTGTTTATTCAACATGAAGAAATTGTGTGACAAGCTTAGCACATTTCATAGCAAGAATTCATATCAGGTGTACAGTAGCATCTCCGTATCAGAATTTTTTATTACCTCTGTCAGCTCCAGCAGACGCTGGCTAACAATTGCTGGCTCATCTGCCAGCCTTGTGGTCATAGGTTTCCAAACAGGGACAGGTGATGGATGAAGACATGCCACTAACATTCAAGTGTTAGGTGATTGATGATACCAAAGACGAAGCAGCAGTTAACTCAGAGGGAAGCAAGACAGACACATGGTGTGACAAACAGAGTTGATGGTGACCTGCCAAGAGGAGTTAGTAAGCTGAATTCACTGCATCCACGTAGTTAAGAATGAGAAACCACCAGAATATCCCAAAAGTGTAACGAGTATATTTAGAGCTTTTTCTCCCCTCTATGGATTGTTAGCAGCTTTAACAGTTTAACTAGAATGCCAATTATGCATCACGCACTGTTAATAAACCAAAGCTAAGCTTCTACATAATAGTATATAAGATTAATGTATAGAAAACAGCTGGTTTATCCTCTCATAACAATGTTTATGTATTGTACTACTCCGCAAAGCAAAGGAGCTCTTAAGCTCAATAATATCGAAACAATAAAAAAAAAAAAAAGTATTAATCATTGACATGGGAGAACCATTATCAGGAAACATGTAACCTCCTCCAGAAAGGAAAAGCTTAGTTTAAACCTTGAGCTTTCTGTAGTAGGGTATCAGTACCAGTTAAAGTATACAGTCTTATTTGTATGGGATTGTTTTACTTCTCAGTGCTGCTTAGAGTGGATATAATTTACTTAGTTTTGAATGCCCTTCACTTTAAAGTTATTCAATACAGCATCAAAGAAACAGCACTGCCTATACCAAGTTTTAGAAAACAGTTCAGAAAATACTTCACAGTTGGTTTATAATTGCTGTTACAATGAAGGTCATTTTTAAACAGTCCAGAAAATAAAAAAACAAAGTGTACTTTCTCTAGTGTCTATTCAACACAGTCACCTTTTGTTGTTTGTAGAACTCCTATTTCTTGTGTAGGTGATATCATTCTTCTAGGAAAAGGCGCTTGAGACCTCTGTAATGCATTATCATTTCAGTAATTACATTCATGTCCTATTTCTAAGTTCATCTCTTCTTGTCCTCCTTTACGCTCAAAAAAAAAAAATCTAAGAGCTATTTGGTTTTGCTTAAGTCTTGTGGGAATGGAGGAGAGGAGGAATGGTGTAAGAGCTAAACCAGCTTATAACAGTTAATAGTATTAGACAAGCATATTAATTCATGCTAGAACATAAAAATTAAAACATACTGCTGGTTGCACATTTGTTTTACTTACCAGATTTGTAATCTAATTTTCTTTCCTCTTAGCTCTACTGTTTTGATTTTAAAATCAACACCTATAAATAAAATACAGTAAACAGAAAAGGAGGAATAAGAAGCAAAAGTAATGAGGGTGTAATTACTTTTTTTTTTTTTTTTAAAATCAACTTGTAACACTCTGAACAAGCAGAAGGTTTTGCACCACTATGGGTCACCTCAGGAACATCATGGAGATTTGACACTGCTATATAGTCTGTGAGCCATCCAATTTGGCAACATCACAACATAAACCTTCCACTTTGTGCAACACTTCCAGCAGCAGGTAAACCCAACATAACAGTAGAACAGGCACAGTATGTTTGTTTCTCCCCTATTCACCTTGACTGTCAAGGACAATCCTGCTCTACTTCCATGCACAGAAGCCCTGGAGGCATGGAGCAAAACCAATTCCTCCACATCAGTTTTGCTGTCTGTAAAGTGGGAACAATACACATCTTGGTTTCCAGGCTGTATGCTTAACACCTGTAAAGTGCTTTAGTAGAAGTGCTGGAATTATGGTTGTTTTATGAACAAGTTTGTCAGCACTGTCATTCTTAATTCCTGCAAATATTTATTAGCAAACTGCTTAAATTTAGAGAGGGTATTTGACTTTTAAAATTCGTTTTATACCTGTATACTTTTATCCATCATCTCAAAACTCCAGTCACATTTTGAATGCATGCTAAATATCAAAAGATAGAACCATGAAGACTTTGTTATACAGAAAGATTTTACTTCTACAAAAAATTTAATGCTGGCAATCAAAACATAAGACATACTGTGGTCAAACAATACCACCTCAACTACAAGAATATTTCAGGGTATAAATGTCCTAGAATACCATAGCATTTGTAGATTGTGAACCTGTTCATTTCAGTATACATTTATATGAAGATTTTTGCTTCAGTTCTTCTGTCTAAACACCACCCCCCCTAACAGTGCTAAATCAAAAAGGAGGAAATAAAAAGACAAGAAAACCTGGTTCAGACTGGACTGATGCACTTAAACTCACACAGAAGTGTGCTGGAAACACTTCTGCTATTTCATATGCAACTGTATACCACGGATAGGGATGAAAGTAAAAAGGAAAAAAAGATTTTTATTTTCACTAGCAAAACCTACACATTTTCCTTATGTCTACCCTTGGTAAAAGCTAGATGTCCCTCCTGATATCGTTAGAGTCAAGAATGGAATTTAACTTTGACAGAAAGGACTAAACTTGGCCCTATGCAAAGCTTTTCAAAACTCCTGAAAATTTAGGTGGTGGATTTTACATCCTGAAAGCCAGTTACACATTGTTGACTTGGCATTTATTTCAAAGTGCTTTTAAAGATAGTTATGTCTGTAAAGATGTTGGTAAGAGACAATAAAAGGGACTAAGTTTTAAAAAACTAGATACACTTTATGAATTGAAACGTAAATGATACACTCAATTCTATTTTTAGTTTGCAAAGTAGGTTGCCACTGTTCAGCTAGACTAAATAAATGAAAGGATCATTGATCTTCATTCTCCTAAACAAAAATCCCTTCAAACAGCTTGCAGTTGCACATCACATAGTGATAAAAGTATTGGTTATCACCATGACATTTGTCCTCCTTCTCCATGTCCTTAAAAGTGTCTAGCACACCAATGCACCAATTCTTGGAAAGCTATTCAGAACAGATGATGCTTATGCTTCACTTACCCAAACGTATCCCATTCAAACCCCCGTAGGGTTCTTAGGCAATACACAAGCTTAAGCATTAAACTGATTTGCACTATACAGTCTACAATTTCCATGGCAATTTTCAAGTATTCATATGCAAATTGAGAAAAATACTAGAATGACTAAAATTTCAGAGCATTTATTACTCCTAACTTTAAGAAATATTTTTCTACACATTTGAAAGACCACCATCTGTGTCAGTGTAAAAGCAGAAGAAAGTAAAATGATCCAGCTATGCTCTACTATCCAAAATGTGGGAAATACTGCTTTTCTATTAACAGGACTTTTTTTTTTTTTTTAAAGAAACACACATCCATTTCTACCGTTAAGAGCTTTTTCTCTACATAAATGCATGTAAACTATAAAATGCAATTGTCTTAATGGTCACAGCTTTGTCTACAACCAGACAGCAACTTCACTTGCTAAAGAGGTAATGAGTATTCACTGAAATTGCTTCAAACCTCTACCTTCCTCAAGGAATTTTGAATATAATTGCCCAGACATCTCAACCCCAATTCCCAATCCTGTCATTATCTCATACACAACATACTATATAATTTGCTGTTCATCTGAGAACTCAGGTTAAAAAAAAGAAAAAAATCTTGCTTTTCTCTCCCACAGAAATATAAAAGGAAAAAAAGAATCTATGATGCTCATACAGGTGGGTATATCTGTCTTAGGCTAACAATTACACTTGTAAAGCAGCTTGATCTGAGCACAGAGATAATACAGCTCTGCTGTGTAAAAAAAAAAGTTGTATTATCATACAAGGAAGTCTAAACAATCTCTGATCCAAAATTGTGTATTAAAAACCATCACAGGAATTTCATGTAAGTTTCACCAATTCCATCAACAAAATTCATATATTTTTACGGAAGTGGTTTATATGCTGCTGTCTTACAAAAACCAAGGAACAAAAAGGTTTTGTTGTGTTTTTTTTTTTAATTAAAAATAAATAATAAACTATGGAGAGAAAATCCAACTGTTCCAATACAGTAAATTTTCAACTCGGGACTTCCTGGGAACAGTAGGCACAACACATGAATGAAATGAAGTAGGAAAAAAACCTACATATAAAAGAGATGGTTTCAAAATAAATAGTAAGTTAACAGCATACTTATTTCAAAGGCAGATCTTTCTATTAATCATCTTAAAGTCATACCGTGAAACCTTTCCCTACTGTTAAATTTTGCAATGAACAATGCAAACCAGTAACAGTTTTGGAAAAGCAGATTCTTCTACAGAACCGTTTGAATCATCAATCACTTAAGGCAGATAGCTTGCCAGAACTAAGCAAAGGTTGTTCATCTGCTTATTATAATTAGTAATGCTCTGCAAACATCAACACAATACCAAAAGCTTCATGTCTGCCAATACTGAAGGAAAAAATCTGGCAACTTTCCTTTTGCACATGAAGAAACAAATTCCTAAGCCTGTCAGGTTTCATTAACAGGCTTCACCATAGACCTGCCAAAGGCAGTGCTTTGAGTTTACATACAAATTAGTAATTTACTTAAAACAACACAATAATTTGTTTTCCACTTCAATTTCAAATATCATCTCAAGTTAAGAAAAAGTTCAATAAAATAAATTATTTAGCTTGATTAACGTCAATGACAATACCTAAATGAAAAGTTTTGCTATTCACAGAATTACTCCAGATATTAAAAACAAGAAGAAAAACTGTTAATATTCTCTGAAAGTCAACCAGGAAACTAACACTTTCACTATTACAGATAACAAATACTTATTAGTCACACAAGACATTCAGAGTTAGACAACTGCACCTTTCCATTCACGTATGCTAAGGCAGCCCTATATGTTCTTCAGATTTGCAGTTGTAGGACAAAGTTTGGACCAACTGCTGAAAATTCCCTTCTTCAGCAAAGTAACTGCTAACAGTTCTTTTAAGTATCTCTATTCAGCACAGGAAGGTATTAAGTCTGGTGTTAGAAAATGGTGTTTTTTTTAAAGAAGTGCTTTGTAATACTACAGTGTTGATGCCAGCAATATTTGATAAATTCTTTAAGATCCTTGCTTCAAACAACACAATTTACAGTCGCTCTAAGCAAGGTAAATGTTTCTCAGTCTTGTTAAACCTAATTCTAAGACCAGTTAAGTACAGGCAAACAGAATTTTTTCAAGTCTCACCCTACTTGTAATGATACTGGTAGCCCTTGCACAGTTACTACTCCATTCAGACAGATCCCAAAACACAACTGACATCCAAGTTTAATAAACTCGTGCATTTGTTCTGTGTTTAATCCCGCCCCAGACTGCTCCAGTCTTGAAGCTATATAGCTGCACAAGCAGTGGTGTGCTTGAACGCATGCACTGACAGACAGGACTTACTAGCCCTGGCATAACACTCTACTAGCACGACTACACCATGTTGCCCATCGTGCACCTCCAGTTATGGCGGGTACCCCCTAAAAGGATGTGCACAACAGCTAACACAAACAAGCCACTTAAGCACCTTGTGCCCCTAATTATGCAAACAGAACCAAGGGCACGGTTTTATATATAGTTCAACAAAACATAGGAATCAATAATTACTGTTCGTAACTGTGTTAAATCTGAACAACACATCTCATAAAAAGAAAGGGCTTTAAAGGGCTCTCTAGCTGCTACAACCCTGGCAAACTATTACTGGTTTGCATGTTACCTAGTTTGCATTTTAAATGACTGCTGGCTAATTTATTGTCAATGAATAACCAAATGTACACATGCCAGTGAAACCAACAAGTGCATGCGCTTATGATCATACTGAAGTGTGCCCTTTGCCAAGGCAGCGATGCGAGGGGAACCAAAAGGCTTATCACAATCTTTCTTCCCATTAAAAAGTCGACCTCCTCTCCATACATCAGGCTTGCATGAACCACAGGCAATCAATGTGTTCAGTTTTTCTAAAATTATTACACTCACACCACGAGTAAATCCAGACCACCACCTCTCTTTTTTATGCACTAAAGGTGTGCATTTTGGATGTCAGATTTTGACCTCCACTTTTCTCTGGAAAGGCCTTTTTCAGGAATCCAAACATACATGCTACACACACATAAAAGCTAAGGAAAAAGGCACAAAAATACAGATCAGCCTCTGGTTTGGGTTTCTGATTTTGTATCTATTAAGCATTTCAAAGGACACTGATTCAGCTTGCCCTACCACTTAAAACTGCAAATAAGCAGCTGCCCTCTCCCCGCAGGCTAGATATACATCAAATAAGTCATTAAGTACAGCAGCACTTATGTGGTGTGTGTAAGGCGAGATTACTAGCTAAGGATTTTCAAAATTTTATACAAAGCACATCGCTTTTGTTAATAGCACATGAACTTTAGATTAAGAATATGCTTCATGCGAACAAGAACATCTATTACAACATGCGCTCAACTGAAACTATACTTTTTCCAGGGAAAATAAAGGGCTAGTAGAAGGGTTTTTAAAAAGTATATTAAACACACAGCTAAGCAAACTGTCTGCACTCCTTTCAAAAGTAAACAGCGCTAAAAGAAAGAGAACAGACACTCAAAATACAAGTGCACTAATGAAGTTCTAGATAAGGGCAAGTCAGTGAGGATGACACATCTTGTCACTGAACCAAACCTGAGACTGTTCCAAGCTTGAGACTGAAATTCAATAAAAATGAAGTCCAACCCAGAAGAGATTGTAATATATTAATTTCTTGCCCCAAACAGGAACTAGAAGATACCTACTAAAGCACAAATGGAAGGAACACAGCTGGGTCTAGCCTCTCTCTTTAAAGCTAAAACAATTTGTTTAGAAAGAAAACAAATAGTGAAAAAACTTCTTACTATGCATTTTGCACTTAGGTTTTAAATTTTTTTTTCCTCAGTGGCAGAAAAAGGAAGTGGAAACTATTTTGCTTAATGCACACGGAGTGACCTCTCTGAGGCCAAGATTTCCTGATGATGAAGTTAAAGGCGGAGCTGGGAAAAAGAGATGCAAACAGAGCATAAAACCTCTCTCCAACTAAAATCAATTCCAATAGATTAAATTTTCAGAGGCCTAGTAATGATTTGCATCAAAGCAATTCAGTCAGTGAAAAATAATCAGACATTTAAAGAAACAAAATCAGTTTAAAAATTCAGAGGTTGCATAATAATGAATCATTAGAACAGACATGTAATTAAAAGACTACAACAGTTTATTTAATATGGACACCTGAGAGCATTATACAGTCAAATTTTCTTACTTCTGCTACAATTGATGAGTGAGGTCACATGCTTCTTGAGGTAAGAATCATCTTTGTTAGTCCTGGACTGCAACTAAATACAATACAATACTTACACCTATCCAGAAACCACTGAAGTCAATGAAAAGATTCTCAATGGCTTTCATACTGATTTCTTCCATCTTGCTGGGGGGGGCGAAGGAAGCAACAACAAAAGGTACATGGAGAGGGGAAGGTTACAAAAACCGTGTCAAGAAAAAAACTAAACCATCGTATTTGATTTTAATTGAAGCCCTAGGACATGCAGTTAATTTTGAAACACACTAAAGAGGAAATACCTCTTTCAAACTGCATGTTATAAATTTAAAGATTTTTAAAAGAGATTTGGAAGCATTGTTAAGTCAGATATGAGTGAGTTTGGGGATTATTTTAGAGCCAGGTAAAGTACGTTGTCCATAACGCTTCAGCGTGTAATTCTAGAACGATTAACATGCAGACATTTGAGACTGCTCGCCTAAAATAAAAGTCTACCCATATCTCAACCGACAACTGTGCTACAGACCAGTACGAAACAGATATACCAACACCAGAAAAAAAAATAATTTGGTAATACACATGCAGTGACTAAATTTTGAAGGTGTAATTATAATGAGTTTTTAAGAAACTGTCAGGGATGTCCCAATGTCCAATATAGAGCTTCTAAACATCTCAGATGCTTGGTATTTCCAAGCTTAATGAGAACAGAGGAAGTTACAATTTCTTTACATTCTCATGGACAGTAAAATTATAAAGCCTTTCACAAAATGTAGGCTTTTGACATTATTTATGGTACTAAGTTCAAAGCATGCAGCAAAATTTTGATAAAGAATGAGGTGGAAGGGGAGCATGGAAGGAACAAGAATCTCTGTGCCTTCTTGAACAAGGCTTATTTTCAAAACTTCTGATTATAGAACAGGAAAACATAGTGAGCTACTGGTCTACAACTACCTGACCTGAAAGGAAAACTGAACGTGAAGAAAAACTTATTTGATGAGCAGGACTTCCCAGATTTTAAAAAGGCAGAACCTATTTTAAAGTGAGACTGAATGTAGCATTTTGTTTTGTGTATCAAGTTTCCCACTTCTCCAGATATCAGAAGAAATAAGTTGCAAAAGTGTTGCTATATGCTGTTAAATAGTTCCAATCTTAACAACTGGGAATATTAATCCTCTTTCTTGTTTAAGGACAGCCTGATGAAGATAGTTTACAAAGACGTCAGGATTTTTGTGATGAAAGGCACTCTAAAAAGTCTCTCTCTTCCATTTTATGGTTTCACTAAATCCACAATTATTCGGCATAGTGCATGCACTATATTCATTAAAGGAACACTTAAGCTCACAACTCCCAGAAAGAAATAAGGAAGTCCATAAACAATCACATGGCGCTCTTTTTTGTTGTTCTTCCTCCTGTCGGGCTCAGCTGTTCACAGTGGAGACTGAGTTTGACAGCTGCATTCCACTCTCCTTGCAAACTAAACTCCGCATTTGACACTATTCAAGTGGCCTCTTCTTTTTGCCTGTTGTTTTACTTGCGTGTTCTCATATATGTACTGACTAGGAACTGCAAGGTACTCTGACAGTTCTGTAGTGTTGATATAACCCAGCATCTGAATATTTCTATCAGCTGAGGTTAACATTTAGTTTTCAAATGAAGAAAACAAACTAAATTTTGAATTTACTCTTCTTCACAACCTCTTGGTAATTAAAAACCCCATACCTTCCCAAAACCCTATTCCTGAACCCTGATAATTTATATATTCTACCTACTACCTCCTCCTATTTTAAAATATAGTTTTGTTATCTTATGAGGACTTAAATGATTATGCATGGAAAACAATTGCTGACTACACCAAATGCTGTCAAATACGCTTAGCTGAGACATTTGAGGCAAACCATGACTTGCCAGGTGCTTTCAGTTGCTGCAGTCTCCAGTGTCAATGACAAGTGACAACACTGCTCCTAAAGGTGAAAGGCAGCTTCCAGGGAACGGAGGTTTCTGTTGCAAGATGCATTTCCTAAAATTATGGTTACAGAACTGAAGACAACAGGTTCATACATGTTCCTTAATCATCTCAAGGTTTTGTGTAAGACAAAATTGTTTTCTGTGCAAGTTTCCAGCCTCCTGCTCTCCTCTGTTTGTAGTTTGTCAAGTAATTGCAGCACATCATTAACGAGATGTTTGTTTTATTTATACTATTCTGCACTAGCCAAAAAGCCAATATATAAGAACAGATATGTATTAACACCCTGGACATGCAAAGATGAGAAGGGCTGATTCTCACAGAAATACTTATCACTGATCAGAACTTCCTTTTTTTGTATAACAGCAAAAATTTCTCATTCTGAGTATAGAACCGATTTTGGATATAAGGCAAGGACATCTTACCACTACTTTTCCATGATGTGGTAAAGCAAGAGACATCTATTTCTACCCTTTCTTCCTTCTCCCCACCCCAACTAAGTGAAGGGAAGGGAAAACAAAAGATCTTTAAAGAAAAATTAAAATTAATTCTACTTGTCAGAAAGAACCCACAGACACATAAAACAAGTGGAGTAAAAAGATAAATGTTTTTCCAGGTGATGCAGGATGTTTTTCTCAAAATTTTATGTAGATTGTTCTTCATCTCAGATTACATCAAATTACTAAACTTGTTTTTAAAACAATTTTATTATGATTTACTGAACAATTATTTTTCAAATGGTCAGTAAGCCTCATACCATATTTACAGTGCTTGTGAGAATAAATGCCGACTAGGTAACTAAAAAACTAAGGAGCAACTTAAAGGTCAGTTCTGAAAAATAACCAATCGTAACCTTTAAAATGGAATAGGCTGATACTTTTAAGTGAATATAATTATGTTATATGACAAGCTTATGGGAATGAAACTTAACATTTACACTCCACATATTTTAAGGGTAAAGAAAATGAAGAAAGAGTTTGAATTGTGACAGAAACCCCAAACATACATATACATATATATGTATATATTTATATTTCTCATATATGTATATATAGTAAGACCAGAAGCTACCTCACCTAAGATTGCTCTGATAAAAGATAAACACATAGTTCTCACCATCACTATTGTTTACTCGATGGACATTAGGCATTTTGCATGGACATGGGTATTTTAAAAAGAATTGATAGGGAAAAGATTGCTTGGGAAAAAAGCTACGGAGCTCTGTAAATCTAATGAGTTCCTAACTTACTTACCATTCTGCACTAACATCAAAGTAAGGTGAAACAAGGTCAAAGAGCATTTTTGTGATGTCAAAGGCGTCTTAAACAGCAGTACATTTTCATGCCACTGATCTGGCTCCCACAGGCTACAATTAGTCCAAAACAGATCACAGGTCGCAACATTCACATCCTGATCCACAACAGAACCTCCCATAACAAACTTAGCTGAGGAGCTCTACCTATGATTTTCCTTATAAACCAGGACTGAAGGAAGCTTTAGTGTTTACTACAAGTGGTAGTATAATTCCCCCGAATTGCTGTTAAAAGGAGCCAGCAAGGAGCCTGGATGGGGCACCCAAACAGCTCTGACAGTATCAAGTTCCCAGGATGCTTCCAGACCTGGCAGAAAAGAGCTGAAGTGTAAGACTGGGGTTCAGAAACTTTACATACTAAGCCAGCACACAGTAGAAAAGCCGAGGAGCTCAACTTGATTTGAGGGGACAGGAGAGTAAACCGCCCGAGACGTGAGTCAGTGCAGGGCTTCAGGTTTGGGTGAGCTGGAACCTCAGGTTCAGAGATTAAAACCCAGAGAGAAGCGTAAAGCCTGCGGCAAAATTAGACGGACAGGAAATACTGCTGAGTACAGGAATTTTGTACACCTGTCACGGAAGAAAAATGTCAGAGAGACTGGGAATGAGCTAAGGTTTGGTGGATGCAGGTAGGATAGACAACCATGAGACTGAGAAGGAGTTGGACAGATGCTGGGAAGAGAACAGAGGCATTTGACTATTTAATAAAGGGACTCTGATGAAAAAGAGGGTGAGATAGCACCATTTTTAAAAATTAATATATAAATTATAACACCACCACTATGGACATCTGAATTAAGATGTATTTCTTTTGGGATAAGAACTACTTGGGGTGGGGGGAAGAAGTAAAAGCAAGTACTCTTTCTTGACCACGCATCTTTGAATCTTCTCACAAATGTGGTAATGAGTATTTATCCACTACCTATGGAAAGGTCATCCTTTTTCATGCTGAATTTGTCATACTTGTTTTTAGCTGTCAAGAGTCTGAAAAACTTCTAAGCGATAGTTTTGGATTCCGCTCCTGTGTGAATAATGCAGATGCATGGGGGTCAGGCAACAAATCATAAATGGAGATCAAATTTTATTTTTAAAAAGTACATATTTATGTTTGTTGACAAAGCTAAGATGATGCCAATATTACCCTCGCACAAGCATGATTCCATTATAGAAAAGAAGTTACCTTAACTAGTCTGGATTTAACACTGGCCTGAAGAGAGTAATTTAACATCATTCCAGATACAGAGGAACATTTCTAAAACAATTTCTTTCCCCAAACAATAAAAATAAGTTATAACCTAATAATAAAAGCAAACATTCAGACCTAACAGCAACATCTATTTCTCATCTGACAACCACATGCAAAAAAATCAGTAAATATTTGAGCATACTGAGTATTCTCAGTACTATGTAAATAGCAGATTAAGGAGACACAATATTCTATGCAACTAATTTAATGCCCAAAATAAATACATCAAAAGAATTTTAGATCAACAGCACATCATGTGTGGTTATGAATAATGTGCTGAAATCTGCCAAGCTATTTTTGAACACTTTCAAAGAACTTCTGTATTTTGAGACGAGACTGAAGACATGTTGATGTGTTTTTATTATAGAATTTAATTTACCAATGTGGCAATGTAGTCTTCCTAAATTATTATTATAATGCTGTCTCTTTTTTAATTGAATCCACACCTCCCCTCTTCAACAGAAACACTGCACTTCTCTATGAAACATGCTTATTATCCTAAACAGCACTTAGGGCCAGGAAACAGCCAAAGGTTTTGGACATTTGCAATTCTACCACTGTCAGAGAAGACCTCTGAGCAGCCTGTATGCTTTCATACAAAAGGTTAAGGTGTTAAGTATTGTTCTGTTTCACCTGTACTTCCACTGGTTTAGTATAAAAACATAAACATAAGGTTGAGACCATTAACACCAAGGTAAGGAAGTAAATACGTCTTCTAGCATTCTATTTAAACTATAGCTTAGCTAATATGAAGTAGATACACAAATTTTGACTATTCTTTTGGTTACAGTCTTTTGAAATTTAATCTCAAGTTATATTCAGTTTATACTCTTTTATACTTCCTCTGAAATGGGATAAGTCACAGGGTTTTCAACAATGTTTCAGAACACATTCTGCACTTACAGTTTTTGAAAACCACTGCAGTAAATGGTGACAAAGGAAGAGCTTTATGATTTCAACTGTGTATGAAAGTCTGACCTCAGGTCATTTTGGGGTGTGGGTTATTGTCAATATACATGAAATGTAAACAGCAGAGGTTACTTTTTCTTACTCTATGGTGCAAAAAAGCAGGGTGCAAGTTGACTGTGAAAAGCTCTTTCATTTAGCAGTCAAAAGATCTGGGGAATCTCAACAGCTCTCAAGTTTAGTCAGAGAACCTTGAAAGAATGCCACTACTATCAAGTCTTTCTACATGTATTTTGGCACAACTTGATTTCCCTATGCTGCTTTATGTTGGCACACTTCATACATCAAACATTATGTAATCTTCTGTCTAGCAGCATATCGCCATTTATTTCCTGTTTCTTTTCTAAAATAAGGAAGCTTCCCTGCTTCGGTCACTGTCTCAGTTATCTAGCAAATCAGTTTTGCCTACAAGGCACCAGACGGGAAGTCTGGACTGGGGTCTAGAGTACCTCCTCTCACTTCTCACCATTTGCATCAGGAAACTAATCTTAGTTACAGAGAGCAGCACAGCCTTGAAGGAACCCTTTATGTAGGTCAACCCAAAGAAGATGCACATGAGTTCAAAACAATATATACACCTGGAGAATTTATAAAGGATACATTCCACTATTAGTTCTACTTCCTCAGCTCTACCGTATATTTAATGCAATCTGTCCATTTACAGCAGCCATCAGCATTTCTTAATTACAACACATCACTCGAGGATTAATGCCTCTGATATGCGACCACTGTCTTTCTAACTTCAACAAGGTTAAGTTACCAACTTCAAAACAAAAATATATCAACACTAACAGTTCTAATCTGCACTGCCAGATTTTGATTTTTAGAGGACCTAGGAATGAATGAAACAACTGATAAAATACACGTTAAAATTAAAGTACGAGTTACTGTGTATTATTTTGTCACAGGAAGATAGTTTTGGGTAGTAATAATTCAGCTTCTAAAAGGCAAGACAATCACTTTCCATCAAATGCTCTAAGTTTCCTCACATTCCAAGCTACAATTAAGCTAAGCACACATATTTTCCAATGACACAGAGCTAACAACTGCCTTGCTGCAATACTCAAAAGTTCAACTCCAAGGACAGGACTCTAATAACAACGCAGACTAACTAGCTTGTTTTCCTCCCTTTACACATTTGTGTATTAAAAGACAACAGGCATAAAATTACCTCCAAGACTCATACAGATGACTAAATCATGAATAAGACAGCACATTACAGAACTAGGAGGTTGCTCTTCAGTTCGTTGTATGAAGAGCAAAACACGCAGCGTGCTCTTCAAGAAACAAAACATTAACTTCCTCAGCTCTAACACTATGGAGGGTTTCTTGATGAAGGTGCAACAGCGATCTGGAGTTAATCAGACTATGGTCTGGAAGGCTATTTGCAGTCCCATCGACTATGCTGAATACACACTGTGCAACTTTTCAACTTCCAAAATACTTGTTTCCCTACATGAAAGGCCTGAGACTTGTGCACAATAACCCACTTTACCAACCACCTCTAGTTTGGTTCTTTTTTTTTAAACTGTTTGTTGTTTGTCGTTAGTAAGGCTGAAACGGGATACCCAACACCAGCTTGCAAGGATAACCAGGACCTCCACCATCTTTCCATCAAGAGTTGGCACGTCTGACACTAAGGCCTCCCTCACCATAAACGCCCTGAGCTTCCCACCGTGAGCAACCCACCCGGGGCCAGGTGGGAGACTGGGTGGGGAGGGGACGGGGACCGTCGCGCACCCCGAAGCGGACGAGGCCGGGAAGCCCCCAAAGGCAAAGCCTCGGGCCGGCATGTGGGGCGGCGGGCCTACCCTTCGAGGAAGGCGAGAGAGGGGCCAGGGAAGGCGGCCGCCACACCGAACCCCGTGTTTCCATGGCCGGGCCCTGCGGCAAGGACATCCCCCTCCCCGGGACGGGGCGCGGCCCGGCGGGCTCCCTTACCCACGGTGGACTTGCAGGCCTCGCAGAAGGTGTCGTCGGTGAAGCGCTCCATGAGGCTGGTCTTGCCCACCCCCCGCGACCCGATGATGATCACCTGCAGCTTGAAGTCGGCCGGGCGCGGCGGCTGCTTCCTGCGGCGGGACTGGCCCCCGGAGAGCGCCGGCGACCCCCCCGCCGAGCCCGCCCCGAGGTCCAGCCCGCCGCCCCCCACCCTGCGCTGCGGCAGCCCCGAGCCCGGCTCCATCAGCGACGCATGCGGCGCCGCGCTGGCGCCGTGCTCCCTCCCCGCCCCCGCCGCGCCCCGCGCTCCCGCCCTCCCCGCCACCGGCGCCGACGACTGCGAGGCAGGGGGAGGAGGGGGCAGCGAGGACGAGACACGGCCGCTGACCGGCCCTGCGCCCGGCCCGGCCCGAGGGGAACGGGAACAGCAACAGGAACGGGAACTGCGCCGCCGCCGCCGGGAGCGGCGCGCCCAAGCCCGCGCCCGGCCGCGCAGCGCCCTCTACAGCGCCGGAGCCGCGGCCCAGCGCCGCAGTGCCGGGGGCGGGCAGCGGCCGCCCGCCCCGCCCTTCCCCCGGGCTGGGGCCGACCCAGGGGTCCCGTCGCCCGGCGCGGCCTGCGCGGGCCCCGCCTGCGTGCGCCCCAAGAGTGGGGCGGGGGGGGCGGCCCCGGGGTCCGCAGGCTGCCCGCAGCGGGGCTGTCCCGCGCTGCCTCAGGCCCTTTAACCTGAGGTGGTCCGTGGTGAGGCCGGAGCCCGCGCAGCCAGGCCTTGCTTTGAAGCCCAAGTGCGAGTTGGGGGCGGTGGGGTCTCCCCTGAATTTACCTTCAAGTAGTCAAACAGACAGCCGGCGTACAGCGGCACGGGCGGCTCTGGTGTCGGCTGGGTGTAGATTTCACTATCTAATGCAAACCTAATACCTGTGCATCAGGATGGCGTGCTCCTGGGCATTGGCCTTCTCATAACAACTGCCTGTGCTAGCTCAGTTGTTAAAATTCCAAGCAAAGATAAAAATGGCATTAGAGGAAGTAGTGTCATAAATCATGTGAAGGAAAATGATCAGGATGAGCTGTAGTTTTTGAGGAAATTTCTACCTCTCCAAGCACTGAGGACCTAGAATTCAGAGAATTCAGATTTTTCAGTATCAGCTGGTGGCAAAGATGTGGGCCTGACTTCCAGAGGTAGGAAAGATTCACCATTTTGACTGAGATCTACAGGTAGATGCAGTGTTCCTTCGAACTTCAGAGGTGAGGGCAGCCAAAGCTAGTGGGTATTTGAGAAAAGTTGTTCCCATTTTCTAGATTCTCATTACCATTTGTAAGCGAAGGAGATTGCACAAGGGAATGCCAAATTGGTCTTTACGCTTAGGAAACCATTGCCGTACAGGAATGATTAGCTCAAGAGCTAATTTTCTTAAAGAGACGAGGTGGTTTGACAGTAAGGCTATGTTGTCAAGAACAAAAATGAAACAAAGAAACAAGAGAACTAGAACTAGTTTAACATTTTTCTTAATTGTCACTAATTTTCGTCACTAGAAATACTGGCAGTTCTTCAAACAAGTAGAACGGTCTGAACCTTAAAAAAAAAAGCTTAACAAATCAATCCCAACACTTCTTGTGTGTTACTCTCACCCCACCCTCTTCTTATTAGTTGTCTGTAATTCTGTAATTAGGTATTTGAAGGGACAATCCATCACTGAGAGTGAAATAATCTAGCAAGTAGAGCATCATAACAAGATAACCTTTTTATCTTGAGGTTTTTTTTTTCCCCTTAGGTCCTTCCGCTAGAATTATAATGTTCTCCAAAACTGGGCACTTGCTGTGACCTATCTGTAGCTCTGATAGATTCTCAAGATTGCTCAGCCCTTCCTAAATCATGCAGACCACTAGGTATGATGTGGTGTGTTTTCCCACATGCATCATCAGTCATTAGAGTAGCCCCAGTTCCACATACTTCTATGTCCTACCAACTCACGTTCAAACAAGGCAGTTCAAATTAATCTAGGTTGACCATTCTATTTTTGTACCTGCACATAGATATTCAGCAACATCAATATTAATTTTCATTCCCTTGTTAGATGAATTGAACTGTGAGTACCATGCTTCAATTGTGTAGCCTGGAGTGGTTTGTATCTTTTGTGCGGCAGGGGAGCTTTTTCTTGATTAGACAACAGCTGCAGAGAACCCCCATACATTAAGTGAATTCCTTTGTGCCTCCAGTCACGTTTAGCAGTCTGTCACCAGCCATTGCCACTCTTCCTTTTTATTCCTCTCTAAATATTCAGTGGGGCCATCTCAGCAATCATGCATAGATTTTTCATGTTAGCTAGTTTGTGGCATCCAAACTTTTCCTTCAGCATCTGTTTTCAGTTTTCACACACTGACATGCATAGTCAACTACTGAGTATCATGGAATCATGGAATATCTCAAGTTGGAAGGCACCCATAAGGATCGTCAAGTCATAAAACTACACCATATGACGAAGAGCGTCATCCAAATGCTCCTTGAACTCTTGACAGGCTTGGTGCCATGGCCACTTCCCTTGGGAGCCTGTTCCAGTGACTGACCACCCTCACAGTGAAGAACCTAAGGGCCAATCTGAACTTTCCCTGATGCAGCTTCATTTCATTTCCTCATGTCCTATCACTGGTCACCAGAAAGAGGAGACCAGCACCTCCCCCTCCACTGCCCTCCATGAGGAAGTTGTAGACTGTGATGAGGTCACCCCTCAGCCTTCTCTCTTCTGCAAGCTGAACAAACCAAGTGACCTCAGCTGCTCCTCGTAAGTCTTGCCCTCGAGGCCTTTCACCGTCTTGGTCACCCTCCTCTGGACACATTCTAATAGTTTGATGTCCTTCTTATATTGAAGTGCCCAAAAACTGCAGACAGTACTAGAGGCAGGGCTGCACCAGTGCAGTGAGGGAGGAACAGTCACCTCCCTGCACCCCAGGACATGGTTGGCCTGACTCATATTCAACTTGCCATCAACCCAAACCAACAGACCCAAAGACTTGCCATCAACCCAAACCAACCAGTAGAGCAATAGGTCCTTGTTTGTCAAGATCAAACTGCGAATTTCAGGCAGAATAAGAAGCATCTGGTCAACCTGCAATACTGCAGAAATGAATGTCATATCCTCAACTATTTCACTCCAAAGAGAACAAGTATTTTTATTGCAGCCTGCCCCCACCCCCAATAGCTGGGCTTGGATTTTCTTTAGAAAACAGACAATACTATCAGTAGCTGCTGGTGGAATGTTTTTCAAATAGACTTTCAAAATGGTCTTCTGCATTTTGCTGCTTTATATGACGTCGTTCATTGCTTAGAATGTAATTCCTTTTCCAAGAAATTGGATATGCCACAGTATTAGTTTGTTGGTGTTAACCTGCCATCTCTGAGTGATCTGATTAGCATTTTAATCTCTCTGGCTGTGAGAGCTGGGAGGGACTGATTCCTTCATCTAGATTTCTTCCTCTCCTACTGTCGTGGTTTAGCTTCAGCCAGCAATAAAGCACCACACAGCCGCTCACTCACTCCCCACCCCCCAGTGGGACGAGGGAGAGAATCGGGAAAAACTCGTGGGTTGAGATAAAAACAGTTTAACAGGACAGCAAGAGAGGAGGGAAAAACAATGATAACAGCAATAATAATACTGACAAAGGAATGTACAAGCACGAGTGATGCCCAATATGGCAATAGCTCACCTCCCGGTGATTGATAGCCTGTCCCCCAGCAGTGATTACCAGCCCCTGGCTAACTCCAGTTTAGGTACTGGGCGTAATGTTATATGGTAGGGAATACCTCTTCGGCCAGTTTCGGTCAGCTGTCCCGGCCATGGCACCTCTCAGCTTCTTGTGCACCTCCTCACTGGCAGAGCATGGGAATCTGAAAAGTCCTTGACTTAGTATAAGCACTGCAGCTACTTAGCCACAACTAAAACTTCAGTGTGTTATCAACATTATTTTCATACCAGCTCCAAAGCATAGCACTATACCAGCTATTGGGAAGAAAAAACAACCCCATCCCAGCTGAAACTGGACAGTATCCACCCCTTATTTCATACCATTTACATCATGCCCAGGTCCTACACTTTTCAATACATTCCAGTTATTCATCCAGTAATTACTCCACGTAGCATCAGCTGCATGATGTGTAGAGGGGACCCTGCCTTTGAACATCCAGCCCAGCACTGGCAGTTAGGGTGCCAGGAGGAGCTGTGCTTCAGTACCAACCACTTCCAAGGCAGCTCAAACTCCTTCATATGCTGCCATGTCTCTTTCTCAGTTGGAGATATCTCAGCGGGCCTCAGATCCTATGTATCCCCAACTCCAAAACCCTAAGGGTTGACCCTGAGTCTCCTCTGGTCCTTTCTGCCAGAGGCTCCAGGTAGGGCCATCCTCCCCAGCTGTGGGAGCACATTTTTAACACCTTGTCTTGCCCAGACTGGCCCAAGGGCTACTGCATGAACTATTTCCTGTTTAATTTGTTCAAAGGCTTGTCATTGCTCAAGGGCCCATTTGAAATCATTCTTCTTCCAGGTCACTTGATAGAGAAGACTTACAGTCAGATTATGATTTGGAATACACATTCTCCAAAACCACACAATGCCTAAGAAAGCTTGTGTTTCTGTTTTGCTAGTTGGTGGAGACATAGCTGTTATCTTATTGATCACATCCATTGGGCTCTGATGACATCCATCTTGCCATTTTACTCATAAAAACTGGATCTCCTGTGCAGGTCCCTTGACCTTACTTTGGTTTATGGCAAAACCAGCTTTCATAGGGATTTGGACTACTTTCTTTCCTTTCTCAAAAACTTCTTCTGCTGTGTTGCCCCATACGATGGTGTCATCATTGTATTGTAGGTGCTCCGGAGCTTCACCTTGTTCCAGTGCAGTCTATATCAGACCATGGCAAATGGTAGGGCTGTGTTTCCACCTCTGGGGCAGTTGATTCCAGGTGTATTGGACACCCCTCCAAGTGAAAGCAAACTGTGGCCTGCCGCCAAACTCTGCTGCCAAAGGGATTGAGAAAAACGCGTTAGCAATATCAATGGTGGCGTACCACTTGGCTACCTTTGACTCCAGTTCATATCGAAGTTCTAGCATGTTTGGCACAGCAGCACTCAGTGGCGGTGTGACTTCATTCAGGCCACGATAGTCTACTGTCAATCTCCACTCTCCATTAGACTTTTGCACTGGCCATACAGGACTGTTAAAGGGTGAGTGAGTCTTGCTGATCACTCTTTGGCTCTCCAGCTGATGAATCAGCTTATGGATGGGGATCAGGGAGTCTCTGTTGGTGCAATATTGCCGCTGGTGCACTGTTGTGGTAGCGATTGGCACCTGTTCTTTGACCCTGAGCAACCCCACAGCTGAAGGGTCCTCTGAGAGGCCAGGCAAGGTGGACAGCTGTTTAATTACTTCTCCAAGGCAGCTATACCAAAAGCCCACCGGTATCCTTTTGGGTCCTTGAAATACCCTCTCCTGAGGCAGTCTATGCCCAGGATGCACAGAGCCTCTGGGCTTTGCCAGCACTTTGCCAAGTGCTTTTGCCACTCATTCCCAGTTAGGCTCACTTCGGCCTCCAGTACAGTCAGGTGTTGGGATCTCCCTGTCACTCACAGAATCACAGAATCATTAAGGTTGGAAAAGACCTCTATGATCAAGTCCAGCCATCAATGGACCATCCAACACCACCATGCCCACTAAACCATATCCTGAAGTGCCAAATCTACACGTTTTTTGAACACTTCCAGTGATGGTGACTCCACCACTTCCCTCGGCAGCCTGTTCCAATGCTTGACCACCCTCTCGGTGAAGAAATTTTTCCTAATATCCAATCTCAACCTCCCCTGGCGCAACTTGAGGCCATTCCTCTCATCCTGTTGCTAGTTACTTGGGAGAAGAGATGAACTCCCACCTCGCCACAACCCCCCTTCAGGTAGTTGTAGAGAGCGATAAAGTCTCCCCTCAGCCTCCTGTTCTCCAAATTGAACAACCCCAGTTCCCTCAGCTGCTCCTCATAAGACTTGTTCTCCAGACCCCTCACCAGCTTCGTTGCCCTTCTTTGGACATGCTCAAGCTCCTCAACGTCCTTCTTGTAGTGAGGGACCCAAAACTGAACACAGTATTTGAGGTGCAGCCCCAACAGTGCCAAGTACAGGGGCACAATCACTTCCCTACTCCTGCTGGCCACACTATTTCTGATACAGGCCAGGATGCTGTTGGCCTTCTTGGCCACCTGGGCACACTGCTGGCTCATGTTCAGCCGGCTGTCAACCAGCACTCCCAGGTCCTTTTCTGCTGGGCAGCTCTCCAGCCACTCCTCCCCAAGCCTGTAGTGTTGCATGGGGTTGTTATGACACAAGTGCAGAACCTGTCACTTGGCCTTATTAAACCTCATACAGTTGACCTCTGCCCATCGATCCAGCCTGTCCAGATCCATCTGCAGAGCTCTCCTACCCTCCAGCAGATCAAAACTCCAGAAATACAAATGGTTTCTGCCCCTATATGGCATGATGGCATTAGGGTACACTGTGCACCAGTGTCCACTAAAGCCTTATATTCCTGTGGGTCTTATGTGCCAGGCCATCGAATCCACACAGTCCAATAAACTCGGTTGTCCCTTTCCTCCAGCTGGCTGGAGGCAGGGCCCCTCTAGTCCTGGTGATAACATTTGTTACCCACTTCTTGTAAATGTAAATCAGAAGTCCCTTCAAGAGGATCAGAGGTGAGATCAGCTCTTCTATTTTTTCTGAGGAACTGCCGACCGGAAAGTGGAGCGATGATTTTCCTGGAGGAACCCGACACCACTTTTGTAATTGTTTTTCCTTGCAACTCATGTACTTGTGCCTCTAGGGTCAAGGTAGGTTTTCCATCCCACCTCCTCATGTCCCCTCTGTGGTCATGCAAGTGAAACCACAGGGTGGCTTGTGGTGCATATCCTCTATATCCTCTCTCTTGAGCAGAAGAATGCTTGCTCCTAATAGTTGAGATACTGGTCCGTACGGGTTGGGGGTAGGGCATATCCTCTTTGAATTGCTGGAACTCCCGGGACAGTTTGTCTACAGCAGAGACACAGGCCCATAGGGAGGGAGAGACTTTCTTTGTATTGCCGGAGATGGCCAGCCAATTCATCCACTGTTTGTCCCTCTCTGTCTTTCCAGGTGATTATTGCTAATGAGTTGGCATATGATGATGGTGCACTCCATACAAACCTCTGTGACATAGGTCACGTGCAGTTGACTTCATGTGGATCTTTGGATGATTGCCTGTTGTCCAAGTCACCATAAATCACCTCCAGCACGGCTAGCTCCCTCACGTACTGGTTACCTTTCTCCATGGTGGTCCACTTGCCTGGGTGACATAGAACATCTTCCTTGAAGGAAAACCTTTCCTTCTCACCTGATAGAAGTCGCCTCCAGAGGCTGAGGACTCATGCACCTTTTCCAATAGCTTTGTCAATGCTCCTTCCCTAGAAAGAAGTCCCAGCTGCTTGGCTTCCCTAACCTCTAATTCCAGGCCACTGGCCTCGTTATCCCAGCATCGGAGCAGCCAGGTGACGATGTGGTCAGCTGGACGACAGCTGAAATCCTTTTGCATATCTTGCAGTTCACTCAGGGATAGAGATCGTGTAGTTACCATCTCTTTTATGAGTTCTTCCTCTTCCTCCTCTTCAAGCAGTGACCCACTTTCTTCCATCTTCCATCTTTGTGATGGCCCTGCTTCGGAGCACTCTGCGTCTTCAATTTCTTCCTCTGGATCCCTCTTAGAAAAAGCTTCTTCATCCCTTACTAACTGAGCTGACTTCCGCTTCCAAGATTTCTTCTTTTGTACAGGGGCAACTGATGCTGGGACGGGCTGGTTCTCTGGTTCAGCTGCAGCACCTGTCGCAGGGGTTGGAGTAGCCGCAGTGCCTGTTGCAAGAGTCTGAGTAGCTACAGTGCCCATTGCAGGGGTTGGGGTAGTCACAGTGCCTGTCGTGGGGGCTGGAGTAGTTGCAGTTACCATCATGGGGGTTGGAGTAGCTGCAGTGCCCGTTGCATCATCGTCAGATCCAGAGACTCTCTCTTCCCTTTGAGTAGAGTTAAATAGAACTCGGTAGGCATGGGCCAGGCCCCAACACATTGCAATGATTTGTGTCTCCTTGGAACTGCCAGGCTGACAGCATACTTCTTCCAAATATTCTGCTAGTGTATCAGGATTCTGCACTTGTTCGGGAGTGAAGTTCCAAAACACCGGAGGTGCCCACTGCCCCAGGCATTTGCCCATGCTGTTCCACACACCCTGCCATTCATAACTATCCAGCCTTGGGGCAGATCTCTGGATGATATTCTTAAATTGCTTGCTAGCCTTAGACAAAACCAAAACAGTGTTCTCCAGAAATACCAATAGAAGGATTTTAACTACCCAAGGGTGTTCAAAATACTGAGAAGTTATTGTGATGAAGGAGGAAACATTATGATAGAGGGTAGCAAAGGTGCCATTCTGCATTTCCTCCATAAAAAGCCTTTCCAAGGAAGAAAGTTATCATTGTGTTCACTATCAAGTGAACATGGAAAATGGATTCTTTGGCTGAGCTGGAAAGCGATGCTATTTAGGAACTAAAGATGACATTTAGGAACTGTAAAGTATGATCTATGGCATAAAAAATTATTCTGAATTAAAATTAAATACCATTTAAATTAGTTGCATTCATCTCAGATGAGTCTAACTTTTTTTAAATCTTTAAAAATGTATTTGATTTCAGGGATAGAAGGGGCTGGAATCTGAGCTGCACAGTTATAACATGGATCAATTTGACTGAGGGCATGATTGTTTTAAACCAAAATAGAGTTACCATTCATAATGTGGATACTTTTTTTACTGTTATAAAGAAATTTATATTGATATGGTTCATACACTTTCCCTAAATGGGAACCTGTATGTATGATGTGCATGTGTATGTGCATCAGTAGAATTATACCTACGCGAGAAGGATGTACCAATATTACTTTATTAAAAAGTTTTGGTAAAGCTGTACAACTTTTGTGGATACCCTGGCCTACACCTCAACTAATTTATGTACACAAATAAAAGATCATCATGGGGAACAAAAACAATAAAAGATTAGCTCAAAAAGCAGAGAAGGAGATGGGATTTTGATTTCCGTGTAATTGTTTGGTGAAAAATAATCGATATGCTAGTAGGTAGTAAAGTCTGAGTTGCAATGTTTTCATTACAAATTAAATTGGTATTGGCCAGCAGAAAAGACTTGTGGCAAAGCTCCCAGGATTGATACAGCAGCATGGTTGAAATAGAAACAGAGCTTCTGACCTCTTAAAAAGACAAAGAAAGAAAAGGGGAAAAAAAAAAAAAAGCCCCCAAACCTCTCATTTTATTAATAAGCAGATGTGTGGAAAAAAGGGCTGTTTTAATACATTTTCAATACATTCAATGCCTTTGTTCTTAGGGCAAATTGTAGTTAATATTTCCATCCCTCCTTTACATCCCAGACACTCTTAGGGCAACCAGTACATGTGTTTGTGTTTAAAAATATGAGAGGAGACTTGCTTCAATGTGATGAGCTGTTTGGAGATGTCACTTTGTGTCTGTACAGTTAATTTCCACTGTACAGCCTTTAGTATATGTCCCTTGTATGTCGTCTGTCATGCTCTAGGCCTAAACTATTTTTATTGTCATGCAGTTTCTTTTGCCCTCCACTATGTCTTGTACTCTTTTAGGTTTGACCCAGGTTGAATTTATTTCAAGAGAAATCTTCAAAAGAAAGTACATGAAGCATTCTCTTGGAGAAAGCGGGGAGAGCAGGGTTGATTGTCTAGATCAGCCTCCATGGCTGTCAAACCCAGTCTCTCTAAGCTTAAAGGATATTGGTGGAGTATTGACAGACCAGTCATCATTCCAGTGGAAGGAACTCTCACTACTCAATTGAGTACAGCAGTATGGTTAATTTAAATGCCTCTTTAATCAATCTTTCTCACAGTCTGCTCTGTGATACTAATAACATCTGAACTATGTTACTATTATAAATAATTTCTCTCTTCAGTACACATCTAAAGGGATACCGTTATGCCCATATTACAGATGGGAGACTGAGGCCCTGACATTTCTGGCTGTGTACTGTTTTAGACTGATTTGAAGCATTTTGGATGGTTTTTCTATGTGTTAAGTCTTGAGGATTTCCTTCACAAACTGGTTAGATTTTTCTGTTTTGGAAAGGGTTGCAAAATAATTTTTAAGACAGTGGGAGTCAAAATGAACACAAGGTAAAGACTGCAAGCTTACATGCGCACGCTGCCAGAGTAGTCTAAAAGCAGGATTTCAGGGCTTCTGCTATAGTACATTGGAATAGTTATAGCACCTCAGAAGAGTGATCTAAGAAATAGTAGTCTTGAGCTACTCTGCAAGAAATGTTGGCTTGATGGTTGGACTTGATGATCTTAAAGGTCTTTTCCAACCTTAATGATTCTGTGATTCTGTGAAATGCTAAGCACGAGGGTATAGCTAACATCTCTCTTCCCCACAGAGTTCAAAGTTTTATACGGCTTCTTCAAGGTGCATAACAAAATGAAGACTCTCCCTCCCAGATTAATATCCTAAGACAATCGCTTCTCAAATATAAATGAACACAGTGGCTCTGTTAGCTTCACTGCTCCTTTTTCTGCTCTATAAATTTGTGAAAACGTATCAACACTCTGGATCTGTGTGCAACTTTTTTCTGGTGGAAGTAAACAATTACTTTTTTCCCCTGTTTTCAGAAACTTCATCAACTCTGAATATTTTTCCCTCTTTTTTCAGGGTGGTCAACTGTGATTCCTGTGTGAATTTTAGATATACTTTCTAACCTGTTTTTATTCTGAGCAATAAACTCCCTTTTTAATATGTTTGTTCAAAATTTCCAGATTTGAATATTTTATTTACTGTGTGAGTGAACTGAAAGAACCTTTTTCCTAGGCCACCAAAACCCATTCTGTGATTTGACAGGATAGCAATTTTGAGTGATACCACACCATGTTTTAGTTCCTTAATATCTTTTCTTCCCTAAAAATTCAATATTAGCATTATTGCATCCTTATTGTTCTTATTTTTGACAAATTCCATACACGCATGGGATATTTATCATCCAGTATCAACATGTCATATTGAGTATGACTAAATGAAAGAAGAAAACAATCAAAAGATAGAAAAAGTCCTACTGTAAACAGCTCTGCAGATCCCTTATTGTACTATCGATTTTCAGCAGGTCTCCTCATTGATTTCAGTGCTGAGTTTGGTTAAAAATCAATAGTATGAGATGGCTTCCTGATTGAACCTTAAAATTTGTACAAAGACAATAAAAGGATTTTATGTGAGGGAGGGACTTTTTACTAGTACCATTAATGTGAGAGTTAACTTGCTCTATTCTGATCACTGTCACTTTTGAATAAATTTTCCCTTGACACATCATGCAGATCATGCACATAGAGAACAGGCCCTACACATGTAATCCATACCTTTCTTCATGCAGGAGTGAACAGTTTTCCACATCTTCCTGGGGTCAGGATTGACTTCTACATATGCAGAGACCCTTGGGAGGACTGGAAGGAAATAAGCAGGAGAAACAGGTACTCACTCAGGGCTCTTTTTTTTAACAAATTTGGAGGTGCAGAACACCTAATACCCTTTAGCTATTTCTGTGGATTTGCGTGGTCTGCCACAGGAAGTCTGCTCTGTTCTGTGAAGACAAGCAGCTCCCCATCCCTAATGAAAGGGTCCCTTAGAATTATATTTTGCTGAATTCCTTGGTTCACAGAAAATTATTATCACAAAGGAACAACGTCTTTCTCATCATTGACTTCAGTGGAATGGCTTCATAGCTACACAGTGGCTTCAGATTTGGCCTTAGTTCTGCAGTCAAGCTTTACATCTCAGCTTTCCATTCTGTATTTCTTTGAAATGTAACAGAAGATTCATTGCAAAAGAAGATGGCAATTTTGAAAGCTTCAGTATATGTATAAGAAATATGAAACTCACTCCATCCATCCATCTATCCATCCATCCATCCATCCACCCACCCATCCACCTATCCACCCATCCACCCATCCACCCATCCAGGTAAAGCTGACTTACCCAGATGAACTGTGGGATGTAGTGAGGGAGAACAGAGAAGTCCAGCCATGGTCAGTAAGTGGCTTGGGTGGCTGCTGCAGCTTCTGGATATGAGTGTTCGAAGCAATTCCCACTCTTCTCTTAGTCCACCCATATCATGGCCTTTCATGATACCCCAAAATGGAAATGGAGACTGTGTTCATTGGCTTCTATGGAATCAAACTGGTGCATACATTTTTTTTTTTTAGATCAAAGTTTCCAATAAAGTTCGGAACACTAAAAAATGTACAGAATAGTTTTGCTGATGCAAGCATATTTACTTCAGTCCTGTTTCTAGCAATGCTTCAAATAGTCTTACATATAATATATTTGCTAGTGAAGTGAGAAACTCAGTAGAGAGCAAAAAATAAATCCTGCAGATAAACGGATCTACAAACAAAATCTTAGCATAATATAAAAGCTAATGATCCGATAATCTCTGACTACTGTAATATGATAAAGCATGAAATATACCTTCAAGATATGGAGTTCAGGTTGTTACAATAAGCTTAACTGACCGAGTTTCCCTCTTACTTTTAATTCTATGCTTTTCCTAGCAATTCCAGAGAGCTATTTGTTGAATAACTGTCAGATTTGTTATTGATTTACAGAAATAAACTCTGAGGTTTGATAATCAATATTGATAATTATTACAATTAACTTGGAGGCTTTGAATTTAAAATTGAAGGGTTACAATCAGATGAAGACATTAAAGTACTTTACTCACTGTAAAGATTAACAGAATTTTTGTAAACGTGGAGTCTTTATATGGGTTGGCTCCGTTGTAACCAACGGTTTTTAAAAACTCAGGAGCTTCTTTTCTTCCTTGTATTTGTCTGTGAAATACTAAAGGATAAATTCCCTCCAGATGAAGATCTAGATCTCAGAGCAAGTCAGAAACTGAATGTTTTCTCTCCCATACACACACGTTTGTGCATGCACACACATACACATATGAAAAGTAACACTGGCTTTTAGTTCAGGAAATGTTTATTTCAAAAACTTGGAACTGTGAAGAACTTGAACTGTTTATGCATTTCAAAACCACTAGGTGCTGCCTATTCACTGCAGAAAACCATACATTTTCTTATAGTGAGTGAGAAGAAATAATGTGAATTATTCATAGCATCAAACTGAACTTGAGGCATTTTGCTTCCTAATGTAATCTGAACAACTGAGAATAAAGCTAAAAATATGGTAGAGGGCTTATGTTGTGTAATTAGGAGAAGTGTTTCCTCAGCCACTTAGTTTTGAGTCCTCAATTACTGACATGGTGAATAAAAGGCATCGAGAAAATCCTGCAAAAAGCCGTTCCAATGTTTTAAGAAAGGAAAACACAAAAAGCCCCCTTGTCTTCTGGTCTGACTGGCATAGGAGGGATTTACTGTCAGGCAATTACTGAAAATTGAAAAATGTAATTAATGATCACTTAAAAGTTTCTATTTGCACTTTAGCTCTGATGCTCAGTATCATCTTAAATGTGACGTCTATTGTTTTTTAAATAGCATGTGAAGAGCTGAGTTCTTACAGTTAGCGCTCAAGCCTTCCTAATATATTTCATTACCTGCTAATTCTGTACATGCAACTCCAAATTAAGGACAGACAGGAATAGAAGAAGGAAGTTTTTCTGCATGGTTATAATAGAAAGAAATAATACAAATCTCTATCTTTAAACAAGCCTATCTATGATAGCTGTAAATATGCTTGAGTGAAATGCCAGCAGCAATCATAACATGTGAGTCACCTACCCACAGAGAAATGGACGCTCATGGCTGCATGAAATGGCTTAGAAGCCTTTGTGATTTTCCTGTGCTTAACAAACCTGTATTCTTCTTCTAGAAGATGGACTGGTTTGAAAACAAATAAGACAAGAAATAGAAGTAAAGGGCATGGGTATTGTGTCTGTATTAGCATATTATGAAAAATGAAACATTGAGATAAAATGTGCAGTATGCAGAAAGGAGGGTTATTGTTACTAAGTGTGTTTGATACCACCGTTCTCTTTTCTAATGAAGAAGAGATGACATTTCATTCTTCCTTTGACTCAAACAGACCATTTCTCAGCAGGAAGAATAACAGAGATGTGAAACTAATGTTGAGAGGCAGACTGAGCATTATCAAAAGTTTTTGCGAAGATTTAGGTAAAAAATTGCAAGAGAACAATTGTTCTCTCTATGTCAGTAAAATGACCCTAAGAATGAAGGTGTACCCACGTTGGTTTTAAGGTCTGGAAAAAAGTAATAATGCTTGAGTAAACAATAAAATATAGTAACTTAGTAGCCTAGGTGAAGAGTTTAATCACTTTTGTAAAATATCTGTCTATTAATACCTCATGTAAAGATTGTCTTAAGGGAATAGGTAGTCAGGTGACAGAATGCCGAGGGATCAGGCTAACGGTAGGAGCATGGGTAAGATTCTGAAGCAAAGTTTAGAAACCATAAAACCCTGCATGTTCAGCTTTTGGTTTCCCCTCTCTTTAATTGCAAATTATGTAAGCCAGAATGATGTTATGATCCAGAAGATGTAACGTGAATCAAAACACACTCAATGTTATATTTATCATCAGGAAATCCCAAATCCATTTAAGCTAACGGGAGGTTATTTTCTTCACCTCCAATTTCAGTATGGCGAGGCCTCATCCATCAGTGCTTTGGCTGTTCTTTCACATTAAGCGCTGGCTAGGAATTGTAGGCTGCTGCCAGTTGTGTGGAACAGGCACGGCGTTCCCATCCATGTTTCCAAAATCCTTGTTTTTCACAGCCACTGCTAGGCTTGGGGAGATACAGTCAGTGTTCTCTGCTGCAGATGTTCGCTCCTTTTGCAGAGCAAGAGACTTGGCATCAACTATTCATACTGGCAGCGTTGTGTGACATTTTGTCAAAAGAAAAATGGTGTGTACTGGAGGTGGGAACAGTCAAGCTTATCTGGTCCATGTCACTACTTTATTGTAGTGCACATTTTGTTTCCCAGCAGTAAAAAAGAGCGTGATTTGGGGAAGACTCTAATTGTTTGTGTCATTTCCTTCTCCAGGAGGTCTGCCAGAAAAATAGCTTTAAATCATGTCTGGGGTAATGAAGAGGTACTAGTGGCAGAGCCTGCCCCAGTGAACAGTGACCAGCTGTGTGGTGTCAAAGCTTTAAGTTCCAAATTCCTGAAAACCTATCAGCTATTTAACGGTGTTATTTTCAGTTACACATGGCAAGCTTGACCAAAGGACCTTTGTGAATGTCACTGTTCAGAGATTAGTGTGTAAATGCCAGGCTTGTGTCTGATCACACAGTTACCCAAGTTACAAGGTGTAGACCTTTATTTGTAGTGAAGCTGGCTTCTTTATGACAGTGATGACAAGATCACTGTAACAAACGTCATTTTTTGGATAGAACAGTTTACTCTACCTAAGGAAGGTAGAAAGGCGATTATCTGGTAGCATCTTCTAAAATTAAATATATTTATATCGGTAAGTCATGTGCTGTTAAAGTTCTTCAAGTCATATTAAATAACACTAATTTTTAAATCATCTTGGAAACCTGAAGATATTCCAGTAAGGATTTCCAGCATTGTTCTGGAGAAAGGGAAGGAAACTCAGGGACCTACTTATTTGCTTAAATCGCATATGAAGTAACAAAACAGTTAATTTTTTTAAAAATAAAATTATAAACTGTCAATAAACATAATTTCATGGAAGGTAGATCTTTCTTTCCAAACAAACCTGTTACATTTATTTCATAGTGAGCTGTGGATCTGATGGAACTAGGCAGTTCTATTGATATAGTAGTGTTGGATTTCTCCAGTAGAGACATAATTTTATTCATAATGTGCGGTATTGATATAATACTGCACATTCTGAATAAAAGATGTGATCCATGTGGGACAACCAGCGTGCACAGCGTATAGATTTAAAACTGGATTACTGAGAGGCCTTGAAATGCATCTGATACCAGGCTGACAGAGCTGGGTGTCTCCAGCAGGTTCCAAAGGGGTCATTAAAGTACTTCAACGCTCTTTTTAAAGTCAATTGTGTAGATGATGATACAGAATCTTCGCCTGGATGGTTTCAAGATGACATAAAGATTGACCAGGAAGCAGGTAATGAATACAAGTTGCTTTACAGAGAGGACTTAGTTACCTAATTAAATGCAATTACCCAGTCTGAAGAACTGTGATTCTGAAGAGCCACATCTATAACTAGGAGTCATTACAGGGCACAGCAAAATCTGAGCCAGCGCTGGGTGTTCTTCACTTTGTCTTGGTGTGTAGTTTTGGCTATGCTGTCTTTCATATTCAAATTAACCCATCTCGGGTATGTCTGTATTGCATTGGCTTGCTTACTCTGTGTCGGTAGATGAGTGACTCAGAGTTGAAAGTTCACTGTAGGTGATCATCTCAAAATCCAACACTGATACTAGGTTTTAGGAAGAAGGAGCAAAGGGAAACAGCGAAGTGACTTTGCTAGTACACATGTCGATAGTAACAGCATCACTGGAGTACTGTCTTCATTTTTCATAGCTATGCTTCTAGAAGGTTGTGGAGGCATGGTTGAAGGATACAGAAGGGTACAGAGCAATGTCGTGATGAGATCTGTGGCTATCTCTGTTTGGATTATTGGCTTCTAAGTTTTAGGGACTTCGAAAGAAAGCCTTTTCACCAGTGGCCCATGTTCATAACTTCACTTGAGTGGACTGTTCATTACTTGGTTAGAAAAAGTCTCAGCATTGTTCTGAGAATCGCATCTATCTGCTCTCCAGTTCATGTCCCGAAGCAGAGTTTCTCTTCAGGGTTCACCCCACTGTTGCTCCTCTTCCTTGTGCTTTCCCGTCCTTATTTGGTACATGAATGATCCTTATCTTGTGACCTTCTTTTTATGAAAGCCTATTGCCCACCTAGAACAAATACTACACAAGATGAGCAAAGGACATTAACTAAGTCAGTCCTGCAGAGGCAATTGCATAATACTATGCTTTTTAAAACTTACACCTGAATTTTTTAGAAAAGATGTTAATCATTGTATACTATTCTAAAGATCCTCTATAATTACCTTTTCATTTTTGCTGACTTCACTGATAGCAGAGGGTGGACCAGTAATGATCTTTGGCTATACAGTGCTTTTTTTCCTTTCAATGAAAGGACAATAGATAATTATAGCTTATTAATGGACAAGAGAACAGTTATATACATACAGGGAAAATGTTAGGGTCTTATTCAAAGCTGCAGAGGGAAAACTTTCAATGCATAGAGACATTCTGTTTTGTGGAAAGACTTGGTTTTTTGTTTTCCCTCTAAACATTGGTTCTTGAGAGGCTCTTCAGAGGCAGTAACATTTTGCACACTGCATTGTTTTGTTATTTAGCATTATGTGAGGATTTGCATCTTATGGCAGGGGAAATCTACCAAAATTCAAAGCGGTTTATGAATTGTTTTATTGACTCTAGTTCAGGTGGGTCTGTCTTTTTCAGTTAACTACAGATTTGGAAATAGGAATTTTAAATGCAATGTAAAACATCCCTACTACTGGAAAACTCTTGCAATTTGCAAGCATCCCAAATGACATTTCAATATGTGCATTTGCTATTTTTAAAGATGATTTCTTTATATAACTCCAGTAACAACAGGTATTAATTGAATTTAAATGGTTTCCAGAATATTTAATAAAACTTGTGGCTGCAAAAAACTGTATATATCACACTAATAAAGCTAGACCACCTGCCTTGATCAATACATCAGTTGTTAGGGAAGGGATAACTCTGTGCTGTAACTCGTAGATATTTGTTTGCACTCCAAACCCTTTCAATTAATTTTTTTAAAAAAGCAAATAGAAATATGTCCTTTTCCCCAGTCCCGAACAAATATTGCTATGACTCAGAAATGCAATTTGAGATTAGGTTATTTCCATTTCAAAAGGAACTTTGAGAAGAGCGGATACATGGCAGATGCAAAACCACGGGAGCCTTTGTGGACCACAATTTCTGAACTGTAATAGACTTTTAAAAATAATTTTTTGTTGATAACATGCACCACAAGATGGCTCTCTAACAACAAAAAAAGTAAAAAAATCCAGCATTGATTCTAAAAATAGTTGTTGAGCTCTGGCTGGGAGAAAGTTCACTGGCACAGACCTGCACGCGGTGCTGTTGGAGCTGAGGAGAAACAGTTTAACCACCCTGACAATAACAAATGAATCACGGGTTTTTTTCTGGTGTTATTTGCTTACAGGAAGCAACTAGGATATAATAGTAGTTGTTTAAAGGTTTAACAGTAAATAGCCATGCTCACCTGTGACAAGTTAACAGTGTATTTGATACGTGGATGCTAAGTACAATAGCTCAAGAACTCAATGGCATTTTTAGCTGAAGAATATTTTCAAAATTATTTATATCCAATTTTGAGTGAAAAAAAGTGAAGCATTTGTTCTTATTTTGTATTACTTTGTTCTCTACTGTCCTTTTGAAAGGAAGATAAGCATGTTCCAAACTTCTATATATTTACAAAAATTAGGTACATAGCTATTACTTGACCAATGTGCAGGTTTGCTTGTTGGAAAGAAAGATTTGCATGTGTGCAAAAGTGACGGGAGAGAATATGCATGTGGAAAATACATACCAACTGCAACTTCTCTGCAGACTACTAGGAAAGGCCATCTCCCAAGAAGTATGCATTGACTTTGCTAGAGATGAAGGACCAAACTTTCGTATTTTTGTCCTTCATCTCATAGGTTTTTATCAAAAACCAGAACTTCCCTGCCTGTAGCAAAGGCTAAAACAAACTTCATTTCTTTTAAATGCAATGTCCATTTTTGGGGAGACATTGGGTGGGTCTACACAGTCCCAGCACAGGACAATTCATGCCCTGGACACCCAAAAGGCAAAGAAACTAGTCTAATTTGATTAGTCTAGTCCAGTTGAACTCCCATTGGAGCTTAAGTGCAATTTTAACAGTGCAGTGGAAGAAACAGGGTCACCATCTAAGACTGAGTCCCCTATTTGTCCTGAGCAGACCAGGACATGCAGAACCCAGAGGAGGTCAGGAACTGTCCTTAGCTGCTCCTCATCTGTTAGTCATGGCTGATAGCTACAATTCAGTAACTCCCTGCATGAGCACGTCTGTTCTGTGTGAGGACAAAAATCAGTTTAAATTCACCTGTTTGAATTTTCCCCTAGATGGAGCAGAAGAGCCCTTGTAGTCAGTTACCAGCTCTCAGCTGAGAGTTATACACTATCCAATTCACAGCAAGGCAAAGTAACAGATTAGTTTCAACTATCTTCAGCAGCTTGTTAAGATAACATGTCCTGAAATGAAGTGCTCCCACAGTCAGGCGTAGCAGAGATGTGATGCTAGAATCTATCTTTCCTTCCCTCTCAGATGCAAGCTGCTGCCCCAGGCCCAACACCTGGCTGTGGAAAGGCTTAGGGAGTACTAATAAATCAAAGGCAGGCACAAATTTAATGTGCTAGTGGGTTTGATGTGACTGAACTTGGGATAGAGAGCTTAGCCATAACCCGTTGTTATTATGGTTCTGTTGGAGACCACTTCACAGGGTCTTGTGGTTCTAGTAATGAAATATAAGAGGATTACTGTTTTAGATAGAGATTTATATCTAGTCTTCTCAGCTCTAATAAGAAGTGGTCCTAAGCTGCATAAAATGGTATCTAGACTTTCCTCAAGTTTAGTGGTGTTCTGAATGGGGACTTTGGTTCAGGGAAAGTATTTATAAACTTACAGATCCTGAAGTTTCTACTCTCTGAGACTCCCTTAGCCCTTTCTACAGCTCCCTGTGGAACAGTCCAGCAAAATTACAGTGATAAAAGTTCTGCCTTGCAGTTCCTCAGCCCTAACCTTGTTCAGGTTTCTCTTAAAGGGCTCTTTTTGCCAGGCTGGCCTCGTTTGTTACTGCCCTTCAGGTAAATCAACTTTCACAGGTCTGAGCTAAGGTTACAGACAATGCTAGTGGTGGAGTTCTCCTGATTTGTTATAATGTGGCCATTGTTTGACTGCCCATGTGAAATCATGGCACAGACTGTGTCTGTTGACTGACACCACGTGAGATGATGTATTAGACACTGAAATGGCTAGATGAAACTGGAAATCACGGTTAATTCCTTCCCTGCTACTCTTAAAACACCTTGATCACTCTCTTCATTGGAAGGATAACTTCCAGTTACAATCTGTTGCAAAACTTAATCTGATGAAAATGGCCCATTTTTGGTGGTAGTGGAAGAAAAAAGAATCCCTAGATCTGCAGAATGGACCAGGCAGATTATGTTATTTGTTACAAAATCACAGAATGGTTGAGGTTAGAAGGGACCATCTGGTCCAACTCCACTGCTCAAGCAGGGCCACTTAGAGCAGGTTGCCCAAGACCATGTCCAGTCAGGCTTTGAATAGCTCCACCGATGGAGACTCCAAAACTTCCCTGGGCAACCTGCTCCAGTGTTTGACCACTCTTACAGTGAAAAAGTATTTTCTTATGTCCAGATGGAATTTCAGGTGTTTTAATTTGTGTCCTTTGCCTCTTGTCCTGTCACTGGGCATCACTGACAGGAACCTGGCTCTGTCTTCTTCACTCCTTCCCACAAGTTATTTATATAAATTGGTAAGATCCCCCACATCCTTCTCTTCTCCAAGATGAACAGACCCAGCTCTCTCAGCCATTCCTCATATGAGAGATGCTGCAGTCCCTTCATCATCTTAATGGCCCTTAGCTGGACTTGCTCCAGTAAGTACATATCTGTCTTTTACTGGGGAGCCCAGAAGTGGACTCAGCACTCCAGTTTGTGGTCTCCCAGTGCTGAATACAGAGGAAGGATCACCTTACCTGCTGGCAACACTCCTCCTAATGCAGCCCATGATAGTTGGCCATTTTTGCCACAGGGGTGCATTGCTGGCTCATGGTCAGCTTTTTATCCACAAGGAACCCAAGATCTTTCTTGGCAAAGCTGATTTCCAGTCAGTTGCCCCTAGTGTGTGCTGATGCTTGGGATTAATCCCCCCCATATGTGGGACTCTGCATTTTCCCTTGTTGAACTCTAGGAGATGCCTCTCTACCCATTTCTCCTGTCAAAGTCCCTCAACATTGGCACAACCATCTGAGCTAGAGCTCAGTCTGGCCACAGTCGTAAAGGATAATAAAAAATGTTTTTACAAATATATTAACAACAAAAAGAGAGGCAAGGAGAATCTCCATCCCCTACTGGATATGGCGGGGAACATTGTCTCCAAGGACGAGGACAAGGCTGAGGTACTTAATGCCTTCTTCGCCTCAGTCTTTAATAGCCACTCCAGGTATCCACAGGATATTCAGCCCCCTGAGCTGGAAGACGGGGATGGAGAGCACAATGTACTCCTCATAATCCAGGAGGAAGCAGTCAAGGACATGCTAAGCCACCTGGACACCCACAAGTCTATGGGGCCTGATGGGATCCACCCAAGAGTACTGAGAGAGCTGGCGGAGGAGCTTGCCAAGCCACTCTCCATCATTTATCAGCAGTCCTGGTTAACAGGGGAGGTCCCAGAAGACTGGAGGCTTGCCAATGTGACGCCCGTCTACAAGAAAGGCCGGAAGGAGGATCCTGGGAACTACAGGCCTGTCAGCCTGACCTCTGTTCCAGGGAAGATTATGGAGCGGTTGGTTTTGAGAGTGCTCACAGGGCATCTGCAGAACAGCCAAAGGATCAGGCCCAGCCAGCATGGGTTCATGAAAGGCAGGTCCTGCTTGACCAACCTGATCTCCTTCTATGACCAGATGACCCGCCTAATGGATGAGGGAAAGGCAGTGGACGTTGTCTACCTGGACTTCAGTAAAGCCTTTGACAGCGTCTCCCACAGCATTCTCCTGGAGAAACTGGCGGCTCGTGGCTTAGACGGGTTTACTCTTCGCTGGGTGAGGAACTGGCTGGATGGCCGAGCCCAGAGAGTTGTGGTGAATGGCGTTAAATCCGGCTGGCGGCCGGTCACGAGTGGTGTTCCCCAGGGCTCGGTTCTGGGACCAGTCTTGTTCAATATCTTTATAGATGATCTGGATGAGGGAATTGAGTGCTCCCTCAGTAAGTTTGCAGATGGCACCAAGCTGAGTGGGAGTGTTGATCTGCTGGAGGGTAGGAGGGCTCTGCAGAGGGATCTGGACAGGCTGGATCGATGGGCAGAGGCCAACTGTATGAGGTTTAATAAGGCCAAGTGCAGGGTCCTGCACTTTGGCCACAACAACCCCATGCAATGCTACAGGCTTGGGGAGGAGTGGCTGGAGAGCAGCCCGGCGGAAAGGGACCTGGGGGTGCTGGTTGACAGCCGGCTGAATATGAGCCGGCAGTGTGCCCAGGTGGCCAAGAAGGCCAACAGCGTCCTGGCCTGTATCAGGAATAGTGTGGCCAGCAGGAGTAGGGAAGTGATTGTGCCCCTGTACTCGGCACTGGTGAGGCCGCACCTTGAATACTGTGTTCAGTTTTGGGCCCCTCACTACAAGAAGGATGTTGAGGTGCTGGAGCGTGTCCAGAGAAGGGCAACGAAGCTGGGGAGGGGTCTGGAGCACATGTCTTATGAGGAGCGGCTGAGGGAACTGGGGTTGTTTAGTCTGGAGAAGAGGAGGCTGAGGGGAGACCTTATCGCTCTCTACAACTACCTAAAAGGGGGTTGTGGCGATGAGGGTGTTGGTCTCTTCTCCCAAGTAACTAGTGATAGGACAAGAGGAAATGGCCTCAAGTTGCGCCAGGGGAGGTTTAGATTGGATATTAGGAAAAATTTCTTCACTGAGAGGGTGGTCAGGCATTGGAACAGGCTGCCCAGGGAGGTGGTGGAGTCGCCATCCCTGGAATTGTTCAAAAAACGTGTGGATGTGGCGCTTCAGGACATGGTTTAGGGGACATGGTGGTTCTGGATTAATGGTTGGACTTGATGATCTTAAAGGTCCTTTCCAACCTAGTGATTCTGTGATTCTGTGATTCTGTATATCAGCCACTCCTTCCTATTTTGCATTATCTGTGAACTTGCTGAGGGTGCACTCTGTCCCATCGTCAAGGTCATTAATGAAGTTGTTGAACAGTATTTGCCCCAGTATTTAGTGCTGTGACTTGTGCCACTAGTGACTTGCCTCCACTGGACTTTGGGCCACAGATCACAACCCTCTGGACCTGGTCATTCAGTTAGCTTTTAATACACCTCACTGTCCACTTTTCTAACCCATATTTTGTCAGCTTGTCTATGGTGATGTTACAGGAGCTGATGTCTCTCTACTAAAGTCAAGGTAAACAGTGTCCACCGCTCTCCGCTTGTCCACCAAGTTAGTTGTGTCATTGTAGAAGGCTATCAGGTTGGTCAAGCATGTTCTCTCCTTTGTAAATCCTTGCTGACTACTCCTCATCACCTTCTTGTCCTTCATGTATTTGTAAATGCTTTCCAGGAAGATTTTCTCCATCACCTTCCCAGAGACTGAGGTGAGGCTGACTAGCCTGTAGTTCCCTGGATCTTTGTTCTTGCCATCTTGACAATAGGAGTGATATTTACGCTCTTCCAGTCTTTAGGAACCTCTCCCAGTTGCTGTGACCATTCAAAGATGATCAAGAACGTCCTTGCAATGATATCAGCCAGTTCCCTCATCACACATGATTGCAGCCTGTCAGGCCCCATGCAGTTACCTTCCCTTGACAGGCCCAGCAGGCAGACAGGATGCATGATATGGAGGATTCCCTATCCTCTCTCCACCTGGCTGAACACAGTGACTTAAGGGATAAGGGGCAATGTCAACAAGTTCCTGTCTGGCACAGCATGTACATCTCCTCTGTGACTACCCCACTTTCCTAGGTGTCCTTGCATAATAAGTATGAGGCTTTGCAAGTGGAACTGAACAATAACAAGGATGATGATTCATCTAGCTTGGAGGTGTCACCAAGGTTAAGTTGGCCTATGTCCTGCATCAAAACTGCTTCCATAAAGAAAAAAAGACGGGTCATTGTCATAGGAGTCTCCATTCTGAAGGGAACAGAAGGCCCAGTAAGTAGACAGGACTCACTTCTTAGGGAATTCTACTGCCTCCATGGGGCCCAGGTTAAAGATGTGAAGAGAAAGCTTCCTACCCTGATACAGCCCTCAGATTATTATCCATTATTGATTTTTCAGGTAGACAGCAATGAAGTTGCAATGAGAAGTCCAAGGGCCATCAAGAGAGACTTCAGAGCCTTGGGACAACTGGTTAAGGGATCAAGAGCATAAATAGTGCTCTATACTATTCTTCCAGTTGCAGGGAATGATAAGGGAAGAAACAGGAAGCACCAGCAGATCAATACGTGGCTCCAAGCCTGGTGTCATGGGCACAATTTTGGGTTTTTTGATCATGGGTGAGTCTGCATGACACCAGGCCTGCTGGCAACTGATGGGGTATACCTGTCTCGAACGGGCAAAAGGATCTTTGCACAGGAGTTAACAGAGCTCATTGAAAGAGCTTTAAACTAGATTTGAATGGTGAAAGGGATAAAACCAGGCTCACTAGAGATAAGCCTGGGGATGGTACGCCAATGTTTGGGAGACAGTGTGCTAGTGAGGCCCTTCGGTCAGCCTTCTCAGTGGAGGTCAGGGATGGAGATCCATACAGCAGCAAAGATGCAAGGGTTATTGATGTGTTAGAAACCATGGAAGTGCCTGAGAATGGTCATGTAGGAATTAGGGCTTCTCCCCCCAAAAAGGTGGCAGGATCAATAGCCCAAATGAAGTGCACCTACACCAATGCACGCAGCGTGGGCAACAAACAGGAGGAACTGGAAGCTGTTGTGCAGCAGGAAAACTATGATACAGTCACCATCACAGAAACATGGTGGGATGACTCACACAACTGGAGTGCTGCAACAGATGGCTATAAACTCTTCAGAAGGGATAGGCAAGGAGGGAGAGGTGATGGGGTAGCCCTGTATGTTAGGGGGTGTTTCAATTGTCTAGAGCTTAATGATGGTGGTGATAGGGTTGAGTGTTCAGGGGTAAGAATCAGAGTAAAGGCCAACAAGGCAGATATGGTGGTGGGAGTCTGTTATAGACCACCCAACCAGGATGAAGAGGCAGACAATATATTCTGTCAGCAGCTGGGAGAAGTCTCACAATCGCTAGCCCTTGTTCTCGTGGGGGACTTCACCTTACCAGATGTCTGCTGGGAATACAATACTGCAGAGAAGAAACAGTCTAGGAGGTTCCTGGAGTGTGTGGAGGATAACTTCCTGACACAGTTGGAGAGGGAAACAACTAGGGAAGGTGCCTCGCTGGACCTGTTGTTTGTGAACAGAGAAGGACTTGTGGGTGATGTGACGGTTGGAGGCCGTCTTGGGCATAGCGATCATAAAACGATAGATTTTTTGATTCTTGGAGAAGTAAGGATAGATGTCAGCAGAACTGCTAGCTTGGACTTCCGGAGGGCAGACTTTGGCCTGTTTAGGAGCCTGTTTGACAGACTCCCTTGTGAGGCAAAGGACTCCAGGAAGGCTGGACATTCTTCAAGAAGGAAATCTTAAAGGCGCAGGAGCAGACTGTCCCCGTGTGTCAAAAGATGAGCTGTTGGGGAAGAAGACCAGCTGGGCTGAACAGAGAATTTTGTCTAGAACTCGGGGAAGAAAAGGAGAGTTTATGATCTTTGGAAGAAGGGGAAGGCAACTCAGGAGGACTACAAAGATGTAGTGAGGTTATGCAGGGAGAAAATTAGAAGGGCCAAAGCCCAGCTAGAACTTAATTTGTCTACTGCCATAAAAGAGAATAAAAATGTTTCTGTAAATACATAAGCAACAAAAGGAGGGCTAAGGGGAATCTCCATCCTTTGTTGGATGTGGGGGAAACCATAGTGACAAAGGATGAGGAAAAGGCTGAGGTACTTAATGCTTTCTTTGCCTCAGTCTTTAATAGTAAGACCAGTTGTTCTCCAGGTACCCAGCCCCCTGAGCTGGAAGACAGGGATGGGGAGCAGAATGAAGCCCCCATAATCCAAGAGGAAATGGTGAGCAACCTGCTACACAACTTAGACACACACAAGTCTATGGGGCCAGATGGGATCCACCCAAGGGTACTGAGGGAGCTGGAGGCAGTGCTCACCAAGACACTTTCCATCATTTGTCAGCAGTCCTGGCTAACTGGGAAGGTCCAAGTTCACTGGAGGTTAGCAAATGTGATACCCATTTACAAGAAGGGCAGGAAGGAGGATCCAAGGAACTACAGGCCTGCCAGTCTGACCTTGGTGCTGGGGAAGGCTGTGGACCAGTTCATCTTGAGTGTCATCACGCGGAACACACAGGACAAGCAGGTGATCAGGCCCAGTCGGCATGAATATATGAAAGGCAGGTCCTGCTTGACCAACCTGATCTCCTTCTATGACCAGATGACCCGCCTAATGGATGAGGGAAAGGCTGTGGATGTTGTCTACCCGGACTTTAGTAAAGCCTTTGACACCATCTCCCACACCATTCTCCTGGAGAAGCTGGTTGCTCATGGCTTCGACGAGTGCACTGTTTGCTGGGTAAAAAAACTGGCTGGATGGCTGGGCCCAGAGAGCTGTGGTGAATGGAGTTAAATCCAGTTGGCGGCTGGGCACAAGTGGTGTTCCCCAGGGCTCCGTGTTGGGGCCAGTTCTGTTTAATGTCTTTATCAGTGGTCTGGATGAGGGGATTGGGTGCACCCTCAGTAAGTTTGGAGACGACACCAAGCTGGATGGGAGTGTTTTTCTGCTTGAGAGTAGGAAAGCTCTACAGAAGGGTCTGGACAGGCTGCATGAACGGGCTGAGGCCAATTGTATGAGATTAAACAAGACCAAGTGCCAGGTCCTGCACTTCGATCACAATAGCCCCATGCAATGCTACAGGCTTGGGGAGGAGTGTCTGGAGAGCTGCCTGGCGGAAAAGGACCTGGGGATGCTGGTTGACAGCCGGCTGAATGTGAGCCAGCAGTGTGCCCAGGTGGCCAAGGTGGCCAACAGCGTCCTGGCCTGTATCAGAAATAATGTGGCCAGCAGGAGTAGGGAAGTGATTGTACCCCTGTACTCGGCACTGGTGACCTTGAATACTGTGTTCAGTTTTGGGTCCGTCTCTACAGGAAAGACATTGAGTTGCTCGAGCATGTCCAAAGAAGAGCAACGAAGCTGGTAAAGGGTCTAGAGCACAAGTCTTATGGGGAGCAGCTGAGGGAACTGGGATTGTTTACCCTGGAGAAGAGGAGGCTGAGGAGAGATGTTATTGCTCTCTACAACTACCTGAAAGGAGGTTGTAGTGAGGTGAGCGTCAGTCTCTTCTCCCACATAGCAAGTGATAGGATGAGAGGAAACGGCCTCAAGTTACGTCAGTAGAGGTTTAGATTGGATGTTAGGAAAAATTTCTTCACCAAGAGGCTTGTGAAGCATAGGAACAGGCTGCCCAGCGAAGTGTCTGAGTCACCACTCCTGGACGTATTTAAAAGACATGTGGACATAGTGCTTAGGGACATGGATTAGTGGTGGACTTGGTAGTGCTAGGTTAATGGTTGGACTTGATGATCTTAAGGGTCTTCTCCAACATAAACAGTTCTGTGATTCTATGATTTTATGTGCATCCACTTTGTTTGAATGCTCCCTAAACAGTACCTCCTCCACCAGTTTAAGTTTTCCTTGTCCCAGACTTTACCTCTTGTCTCAGGTGCATAGGATTCCTGAATGACAGTTTTCCTGGTAAAGACTGAGGCAAAGAAGGCGTCAACTACCTCAGCCTTCTCCGTGTCATTTGTCACCAGTTCCCTTGCAGCATTCAGCAGCTGGCCCATGTTTTCCCTGGTCTTTCTTTTGCTGTTTATGAACTTGTAGAATCCTTTCTTGTTGTCGTTCACATCCCTTGCCAGACTCAACTCCAAGTCAGTGTTGGCTTTTCTAGCCCTATCTCTGCATGATTAGACAGACTCTATACACTTCCTGGGATGCCTGCCTCTGCTTCCACCCTTTGTACACTTACCTGTCGTAGCCATGGACCTGCTGAAAATACTTCAGCAAACATGGAGAAGAGGAATAAGATTCTTCACTCTCCACCAGCCCTTTGCAAGACAGACTGTGCTGAGTTTGTCAGCTTCTCTTTTCATTTACACTGATGGACTTAGAATGGTTTTCACAGCTACCCACTGTGAGTAGCTTCTGCCCCAGAGGATGCAGCATCACTGGTGCATCCGTGGGAAACACTGGGGAATCAGGCTCTATTCCTACTTGCCTGGCTCAGAACTGAACTAGCTGGCACAGCGGTGAAAACACTGCAGGTCCAGCAATGCCAGCCCTCTCAGCGGCGCCAGGAAATGTGCTGTCAGAGTGTGAGTAGAAACAAGAAATTGGTGTCTCTAATGGGAATAAGACAAAAGAAAAAGTACACTCACTTCTGCTGAAAATCCAACTTTACAACCAGATGGGTCTTCTACCCAATGTGCAGGACGGGTTGCAGAGGGGCTTCCAGGCCCTGGTGTCGCTGCAGTGGGAACAGGAGGAAGCGCAGTGGCTGCAGCAGCATCTTGTGGTCTGGAGCAGACTTGTTGCATTGGGCAGTGCCTTTGAGATGTTACAGCCTG
Source organism: Phaethon aethereus (assembly GCF_964289735.1). NCBI lineage: Eukaryota > Metazoa > Chordata > Aves > Phaethontiformes > Phaethontidae > Phaethon > Phaethon aethereus. The sequence goes on along the minus strand of NC_138582.1, from coordinate 57,902,833 downwards.
TCTGGTGTTTATCTTTGGTAAATCCTAATACGGACTTTTCTGTCTACTGCGAGAACAATGGATTTTTTTATAACTGTAAAAAAACATGATACATGGTACATATGTTGTTCCATTTATTTCTCTTTAACACTTTGTTACTGAAACTTAAAATGAGAGAGGTGGCTTCATCAGTTGGAACAAGCGATCTGCTGTATTGCTCTTTGGTAAGTGATGTTTTGGGATGCCCAGGACAAATTATCATTACAGTTAGTGTGTCAGAGAGACAACTGGAAGAAGATAAGAAACAGTAGAAATCTCATGATCTTGTCCTAGTTTAAAATTCACAGATCTTTGCAGATTTAAAGGGAGGAAGAGTGTCCTTTAAAAATTGTTTTATCATTAAACTATAGAATATTAATAATGAAAACAACAGCAATGCCTTATAAATAGAAGTGTAACCGTATACTCTGTGCATGCTCAGAAGTTAGTAATTTGAGTGAATTCAGTATAAATGAAAATAAAACACAATAAGTTTCATCTGTGTTGTTCAAATGTGTCACTGCTATATTGTGAAATTTACAGTCTGTGACTCAGGTAATGATACTTGAAAGTCTTAAGTGATAAAGCACAAAACGGTGGCTTGTACAGAACACAGAAATTGCATCAACAGGGACTCAAGTAAAGCCACAATAGGGAACAACGGGAAGGAAAATTATGGAGATGCCCTCATTGCTTTCACAGGCAATGTAGGGATGGGAGGGAGAGATACCTGTTTGAGAAAAGTACTCACTTCTTAAAAAAAATTCTATTGACTTAGTCAGCAGTGGATAATATTCTCAGGGTATTAAAGCACCAGCCACTGTATTTCATCTTGTGAGATCTGTATCATTAATCTATATGTGCCCCCAGTGCGATACTAGGTTATGTAGGTGCATGCGGTTTATCAAATTGTATATTAGTTTCTTAGATCTGGCAGTCTCTGGGAAGATGTCACACCGCTAATCAGCATTAGAAGAGGCAACAAGTTTCCCCTCCTCCACGAGGGGAGTTTGTCTTCCTGGACAGCTGAGAGGGCACCAGAGACCTTTCTTTTCTCATTATTAAAGCTGAGGTGTGCCACCAGCACATGCCCAATTTTAGCTGAAAGGTATAATTCAAAGCTAATGTTGATGAAGAAGTTTGCTCAAGGGATACATCGAATGGTCAGTTTGACTTTCCAGTGCTTGTGCAGCTGGACCTGGATTGGAACCGAGGGTGCCTGTACCTCCTCACACGATCCAGTCTGATCAGACATCAGGACTGTTAATTTTCAGTCAGGAGTTGAAATACTGAAGGTCGGACTGCCGACATACCGTTGAGCCATCAAACCGCACATTCCAAGAAGCAGCACGTCAGCATCAGGCTGCCCTCGAGTGAGTAGCACTGGCGTGGGCAGTGCCCTCCTGGTTTTCTCTTGCACTCACACAGCTAAGAGTAGTCCTGAGTGAGACTGCTAATATCACTGTGAAGAATATATACCAAAAGCCAAGAGGCTGTAGCACCAAGTCCCAAAGTCCATCTCCCGAGACAGAACAAATGTTTTCCACTGTACATCATAAATTCCACATCAGTGAAAGAACTGCAGGTGTAAGAGCTGAGTTTCAAAATTCCCAGGCTTTATCCTGCTTTGCCACACAATATTTTGTGCATTGAGTACAATTGTTTTCTTATCAGTAGATATATGGACAGGCATGTGAAGTATTTTAGACCTACCTTGAATGTCTTCAAGCCATTCCTGACACCTGGAACTAGATATGTCAGGAGGAGCATCTTGCCTGTTTCTCCGTTGTTGTGCCAAGGTTTTCAGATGTTCTCTTAAAATCAGTGCTCTATCAAAATACATTCAGTACAATTAGTGTCTTGGAGGTGATTTCTAGTGAGGATGTACCTACTAGCAGAGGCAGCAATAAACAGGTTAAAAAAATATGAAAAATCTCTTCATCTAGCAACAATATCTTTCAGTCTTGTATGCGACCAGATACACTTGTAGCAGATCTTCCAGGGTCAGTCCTCTAAATGTGGGGGTGCACGAGTTCCTTCATACAGATAAATAGTCTGCAGCAGAACCAATCCCCTGGAAGAAGTTACTCACATGCCTTAGTGCGCACAGGACTGGGCAGTTCTGTATTTGCATCCTCCAGTTGCACATACAAAGCTGAATGGTGTTTAAGTGGTTAAATTTTTGCATGAAGGAGATACTATAGCACTGTAGTGGATGTCTGTGCATTGGTCCAAGGCAGTATTTTCTACAATATTCGTAGTAAATTACAATAATAATACTTTATTTGCTTAATGTCAAGCTATCATCAATCCCATGCAAATTGTTAGCTTTGCAGCAAAACATCATGTAATTGTCACTACAATATTAAGCCTCAGCAGTCTTGATTTTCAAAATACTTGTTCATCAATAAACCATTGTAAAGGCTTTAAGCTCCAACAGGAATGCAGTAAGGAAGCTCTTTTCATCTGTGATGTCAATAAGCTGAGATGAGACAAGAAACTAGATTCGTCAAAGTGACAAGTGGATATATATATTTTAACCGTAATGAATAAATGACATCCCTATTAATGATTTATCTCCTTTCAACTTTAACAAACAGTTGTAGTGATAATGACTACATTTTTTTTTTTGCATCAGGAAGGTAAACTGACACATACCTGACATAGTCAAATAGAGCCTAGTTCGATATTCATAAATGCTAGCTTTGTATATGGAACATGAGTTGGTAATTACAACCAGAACTATTCATTTCCTTTTTTAAAAGTAGATACCTGGGAATGCCATTTAGTCATTACTCAGAATTACGTGTTATCTTTGATGAACTTAGTCTGTGCTTTCATCTGGTACCAGACTGCATGCTAATGCCAATCAAGTGTGTAAATATGCAAAGAAAAAAAATATTTGGGATGCGAATTTTAAATACGCTTGGTGTCATTTTCATTCGGTTCCCATCGAATCAGACACTGCAGCGGCAGCACCGTCTTCAAAAATGCTACCACTGGGGCAAGAGGGGATACCACCGTGCTTAGAGAAATCCATCTCTATTCTTGTGACAAGAAATGCACTGTAAATGGGCATTTTTTCCTATTCCTCAGTCCATTCCATTTGTTCCTATTCTTATACCAATTTCGAGCCACTCACCCGTACCCTGCCCATTAGAGCTGGTTAAGACGTGCTGTTCGTTTATCATATGGGAAATAGGCTGCTTCACCAGTCAGTTGCTTTGCAGGAAGGTATCCATTTCAGCGAGGCTTTGTCTGAAGGCTTGAAAAGCCCGAGAGAAGAGCCTGCGTCCCAGGGCAGCCCTGCGACCTGGGAACCGAAACCCAGCACTTTGGCACAGCTCTGTTTTGTGCAAACAACGGAAACTGGTTGTTTTTATTTTAGTACAGAACAAAAGCCACAGCAGCAACAATAAATGTCACAACCTGAAGAGCTGCCACAAAACAGGAATGCCATCCTCTGGGTCAACTTTTGGAAACGTTTAGTCTGGAGATCTCACTCAGCATCTAAGACAAAAAAAGAAAAAGATGATGTAGCTGTTTTTTTGCAATCAGCTTCTATTTGTTTTCACATCCTTATAGTTAAAATCTCTATTGTAAGCTTTCCTGTAGTGTCTGTCATTATCCCCCTTAGGTACTGCTGAGGAAATTTTGAAACACAAATAATAATAATAATAAAAACAACAGTAACTGTAAATATGAATGTCAGGGAGGCAATTACTCCTATTTTTGCCTTTGAAAAGTTCTCCCACTGAATCATTAAACATCCCCAGTGTTCTCTAACCTCAGTACATTTATCTGTAGGGAGATTAATGCTCTTTGGAAGTTACGGGTCATTTTTCAAAATGTTGGTTTCCTCCTGTTTTCTGTTTATTTTTCTCAAGATGACTCTACTTGGCGATGCTGGTTAGCACATTAGCTCTTCACCTCTGAAGAGCTGGATGAAAGATTTTAGCCTCTCATACTTGTTCCTTATATTTACTCAGCCATAAACCACAGCAGAGCTACCAGAAAAGCAGGAGGTAACAGAGAGCAGAGCTGGAGCTGGAGGCATGGTGTGAGCTTGGAGAGGGGTACTGTTAGTACAGCTGCGAGGAAAACATTTTTTAATGCCAGCAGACCTAGTTACACCTGAGTTAGGCTGCCGGCACTGAGGTCAATGCATTGTATCAGCTAGACTGAGGTAAAATCAGGACTTAATCCCCTTTTTCTGCCGGTTGCAGGATCGGTGGCTCGCTCTTGCAAGACTGTAAGAGCTCTCTTCCCACCTTTGGAGACCAGGCAGTAACCTTGAAGGATAGCTATTTGCATAAAATATGTCGCAAATACTGGATTTCTGAACACAGGCTTCCGTTAACATTTCTTCTATTTCAATAAATGCACATTAAAAAAAAAAAAAGATGGTTATTTGGAATTGTCACGCATTACAGTGAATACAAATACACTCTTTTAAATGAATAAAATGCTAAAGCTTCTTATGTTAGGATCTGTCACTCAGTCTCAGTGGAACTTTATCCTCTTCGTAAAGGCTTAAATTTTTGACTGAAATAAACATAAATCAGCACCTCATTCTAAGTCATCGAAATGGTGGTTTGCTTTGTTTTTCTTGATGAAAATCAGATGGGATCCAGTTGGCAAGCTTGCGGTAAATGCCTTAGTGGTCAGACTAATCACCTTTAATAATTTCAAGCCCTGAGCCATTCTGATGCAAAAAGGGAAAATCCAGGCATTGCTGTCTGTACCTTCCTGAGAAAAACTCTGTCTGTGGGCGCAAAGCCCAGTGGAGGCCCTGGCCCAGGAAAGAGGGGCCAGAGGGAATAATAAAAATACTTCGGAAATGTTCTTTGTCCCTGTGGAGACCCGCACAGAGGATGCATCTGTTGCCCTTCAGACATGCTCTAACCTAACTGGGGAGGGGCAGGGGAAGCAGAGGGGTACACGACAGACAGTGCCTGCTGTCCCGGTGCGAGATGGGCTGGGCAATTAGGCAGAGCGGTGCTAATTCAGGAGCTTCAGGAAGCAAGTTTTGAGGAGCTGGCTGGCAGGCAGAAGCGAGTGTGTTGTTTGTGATGGCTCGCTCCCGGGAAGAGGGCTCCCAATCTCTCTCCCAATGGGGATCTTTTACAGAAAGTCATGGCAAGCGTCAGGCCAGGCATCAGTCAGTTCTGTGGTCTCGCTGTCCTCATGTTTCGGAAATAGTGTGTATCAGCCATTTTGTTATTTACACTGAAAATCACAGCTTCCTACCAGAGACTGGGGAGGTTAAATGAGATTTGTTAACATCTGTGGAATTCCTGCTGGGCTGAGGTCCATGGTCTGCATGCAGGTGTTGATAATGTCTCTGTATGACAAGGAGACAGCGTATAGAAATCAAAATGGTTGTTCAGTGTGAATGTGATTTGTGACCACAGACTCTGCAGTACATATGAACCATCTCTGGGCTTGTCATAGTAAGACGTAGAGGAAAATTTCCTTTGCAAAAAAAATGTTAACAGAGCTTTTCAAGTGAAGTTTCTACCCTTTTGCCCAGCTTCTTTCAGTTATAAGAGTTGACAAATACATGTATTTGTTTTCCCTCTCCCTCCCTCTTTCAGCTCTCCCTTCTCCCTGCTCCTCAAGCTCTGCCAGACTCTAGCTGCTGTGCCTGAGGTACTCTTGGAGCTGACTGGTTCCCAACAACATCTAGGAAAAAACTTCTGGACTGGGACCAGAAAACAGCAAACAGAAAGGAGGGAATAAGGTATGTGTTACAGACCATTTGTTTTCAACCTTTTCTGTCCCCCACGGCATCATGCAATCAGTTCTTGATTATCCACATTAACAGAGACTTAAGATGGCTTGTGTAAAGCAAAAACCTAGCTAATGCAACCCATATGGCAATTAGGCTGTCGGAACATTCAGTGAAAAATATAATGGGGAAGGGAAATAAGGCCACCAAAACTCCTGAGACTGGAGCATGGCAGTCCCCAAGCCAACACTGCTTTGAGCTGCTAAGTCCACACTGCCCTGTGGCACCTGCTTCCAAATGCATGCAAGGTCAGGAAGGGCTGTAGGAATCTTCTCTCTAAGCATGAGTTACTTATCTACACCTCAAATAGTCTGCTAAAAAATAATCTAAAGATAGTGATTCCGAAGAAGGTGTAGGATCTCCTTTCTTCCTGCATTTCAAGAGGAACAATGATCACAGGCCCCTGAAGTCTGTCCTGTCCTAAGACTGAGTTCAGCAGAGAGCCCTGAATAGTCATGTCCTCTCTCTGTAGCTGGTGAATTAACCTGGTACCAAGTTGTTCTAGTCTTCTTATTTATAAGAATAAAGAAAACCTCACAGAGCCCCCCGATTTGCTAACGCCTTACCCAGCAGAGTTCAGAGCAAGGTCCAAACCGCAGGCTTATTTTTTTCCCCACAAGCAAAGGTTGTGATCAACTCCCATTCTTTAATGCCAATGTAAAACACAACCCTCATCCTTCAGCAATTGCATTTCAAACCTGCCACTTGAATAACTGGGCCTGAAAACTATTAATCCCACTTTGGCTTCTTTGTGGGCTCCCGGGAGAAAAGAAATCATTGTCCATGCTCAGCAACCACCCGCTGCAGGTTAAGTTGCCCAGTGATCAGCACTGTGTGACAGTACCTGCAATTGCAACAGGCAAACAGTTAAAGCTTGAATGTGAAACATCCCAGCTGCTTAATGCCCTGGCTGAGAAATGAAGGGCCCAGGACCAGGAAAGATTCCCATGTGATGAACAGAAGATGACAGCCTGTGAGCAGCTCGCTGTTTAGCAGCACCATCAGGCTTTATAGTGCTTTACTCACCTAGAAGGTAAAGCTGAAGAGGTTGCTTGACCAACATATGTAATAATATCATACTAGTTTGATGAGAAAAAAAGTATTAGTTTGCAAGTTTACCATGTTCATCCTGTCCTGCTACACTCCAGTTCTCAGTGGAAGGAAATGAGAAATACTTCCTCTTAAAAATTATTCTCTTAAAAACTCCTGTCTGCTGATAGTTTGAGCGAGATACAAAAAGTCTTTGCTGTTTGGGAACATTGAGTGTCACCCTACGAGATCAAAAGCAAAGGCTTTGTAGTGCATTGTGAAATGGAATCTGGGATTTCAGGAGATGGTGAAAACACTTGGGGGGACTTAGATATAAAACTGTTGAGAGGAAAAGCAGTAATCAGGATTCTTGCAATGACAGGACCGAAACCACTAGATTCCCCATGTGGTTTAGGATGTCACTTATCTTGGAATCTAGTCTACTGATTCCCATCATATTGCAGTAAAATGACTGGAAGGATCCTGCAACCTCTTCCTACCTGCCACGGCTGTCAGAGTGTGCCTTCTGGAGAGTCTAATACCAGTCTGTCATTCAGCAATGGAATAGTAAGGAGAAAAGAGCTCCATACATCTCTGGGAGATAGAAAACACCCAGGAAAAAAATCTGTGTGGGTTTACAAAGATCAAATCATACCACCCAAGCTAGATTATTTTTTGATAGAATTACTAAATTAATGGATGATGGGAATGAAATTGATTAAGCAGTTCTGAGCTTTCAGTAAGCAGTGTGTCACAAAATCTCTTGTGAAAAATGAATAGCCATCAGAGCTGCAAAGAAACAGTCGTGAGAGCTGAGGTTTGAATCAAGGATTTAAGGGGAGGGAAAGTAAGTTCAAAAAATAAATGACAATTTATTGTCATTTAAGTGAACCAGGAGGAGGTATGCTCTGGGTTCTCCAAAATCCAGTGGTCTTTCATGCCTTATTAAGGAGCTGTTACGAGAAGTGGAGGTGACAGTAAATTAGGAGATTCAACTGAGTTAGAAATATGAGCAGGAATTAGTAGGAAGATGCATTCCTGCTCAGCCTCAGATTCATTCAGCAACAATCCCCCCCACCAACCCTAGACATCCTATAAAAACCCAAACCACACCTAATACACTGGGAGAAGGGGAAGGACACACAGCAGGACTGAAGCATGTGCCTGGAAGGAGTGACACGGCAAGGTCGGCACGGACCTTGGTGCAGAGAATGAGAGGAGACCTCCTGAGTGGCTGGCTGCCAGTTCAACCCATCTCACCATCCAACTGGGGACCCTCTGGGCTGTGGTTTTGGTTCTCTCTCACAGCTTGCTTTATCTGACAGCCCTGCTCTGCTTGGAAGGCTGAGAAGCCTGCAGAGACCTGTAGAGGTGGGAACTGAAGAAAAGAAAAATTAGCAATCCAACTCACATAGTACAGAAAAAGGATATTTTAAGGAGTATGCAGGAATGTTTCATATCATGTCACAGGAAGGTCCTGTCTGCAGAGTGCTGATGGAACTAGGCTTCAAATACAGCTTTGCTATACTGATTTTTACTTCAATTTCTTTCTCTCTTCAATAATAAATAGCATATTCTTCCCACCTCTCAGGTAAGCTGCACCTTTTGAAAAGATTACTTCTTGAAAATAAGCAGACAGGTAACCCACATCCTCAGAAAAGCCAGGCAGGGTAGCAGCGCCCTACCCTGCTCGGTGCCAGGGGCAGGGAGCAAGGAACAGTTTCTGTGGTACACCGCATAGAAGGTCGCTTTGCTTCACCCTCTCCTGTATTCGCTGCTGCTGAATTAAAGATATCTCATGGCTGTGCACGTGACATCTGTACTACCAGCTTCCACGGGATTAATAAAAAATAGGGTAGGTATGATCTTTTTAGTCCTTGTGTCCTAAACCTGGAGAAATGACAGATGACACAAGCAAGCTGAAGGACCAGCGTGGGTCTGTGGTGCAGCTCAGGACAGACCCTTGAGCCCTTGATGCCTTACACTGAGTGCCAACGCTAGGTTTTTTTAACTTCTTACAAACACTTAATTCCCTCCTTCCTCCATAATATTAACATTTAATCCCAAATGTGGTTGACTAAAGTCACCTGTTGACCTGGAAAGTGCCTTTTATTCCATTATACGCATTGTAGCAATTTCTATTCTGAAGGTCTTGAACCTTCTGCGACTCATTTTTTCAGGTGTTTTTAGATTTTTGAGCAAGTATAGTAGCGACCACGAGTGATAGCAAAACCTTGCCACACAGAAAGACTAGTTTTCTTCTGTTACAGAGATTAATGTTATTCTTTTTGGATACAAAAGAAATCTCCTGGCTGATGAACTTTGCTATGACACTGGGCGGGAATGGCTCCAGACTGTTATTCTCTCTTTCTCCAGAATCGCTTTGCTCAGCAGCTATTTGTAGGATACTGAACAAGCCAAGGAGCTGTGCCAGTTCCTGCTGTGAATCAGTGATCAGCTCTTGTGCTGAGGGAAAAGGCGGTAGGAACCGAGCCCTTCTGAGGGAAAGCTGTCTTGTTAAAGACCTGTCAGCGGCTGCCAAAACCAGCGAAGCGAGCAGCCCTCGTGGGCAGCCGTGAACCCGTGGGGTTGGGAGGTCTCTGCTGGTGGCCCAGTCCACCGGGTGAAAGCACCTGGGCTTTGAAGGAGCCAGTGGTGCTTTCTGATTAACAGCCTCCTGCAAAACACATTTTCATCTCATTTACCTCTTCTGGCTTTCAAATAAGCAAGGAATGTCACACCTGCTAAGCAGCTAGAATTATGCAGCATCATAAATTAAACTTTTTAATTTGCCAAGATTTCTGTCTTATACCATTTATCATTCAGAGAGGCAGAAGTGTTTCCTGCACTGCAGTGTACGAGAGGGGGATCTTTTCCCCTTGCCCCGCAGCGCAGGACGAGGCACGGATGACAGTGGGTGCCAGCACCAGGAGAAGCTCTGCAGAAGGATGCATCATTAACCCCAGGACACTTGGGTGGCAATGCTGTGTTTTGCACCATGTACCCACTGCAGCTGCTTTAGGATGAGTGACTGGTGAGGTCCTGCTGTTTGGGTCCCCATGGCAGGAACCGAAGCCCTCTGCGGCGCAGGTGCCTTCGGGTGGGAGGGTGGCACTGAAGAGCCAGCTGCTTTGCTGCTGTCAGATACTCTGAGAAGTTCTCACAAACGGGAGCATGATGCTCACATTAGTGATGCTGTTCCAGCTGAGTAGGCTGGCATCAGCTACAGAAAATCTGCCATAAAGGGAGGGAAAGCATCCTTATGAAGTTGGGTAGTTTTGACCTGCCTCCTCCTCTCCCTCGACTCAAGGCTCAAAGCTGCTTAACCCAAGGGACAGGGAATCAGAGAAGAGGCTATTTCTGTGAATGCATTTCATTGATGAAAGCTGGACTTTGAAGATTGATGCTTCTTGAAAACTCTTTAATACAGTGAATATCCGTTGGAAAAATATTGACGAGACTGGGTTTTACATACAAGGATTGTAGAATCATAGAACCTTTGGGTTGGAAGGGACCTTTTAAGGTCATCTAGCCCAACCTCCCTGTCATGTCATGTCATGAGCAGGGACATCTTCAATTAGATCAGGTTGCTCAGAGCCCCATCCAACCTGACCTTGAATGTTTCCAAGGATGGAGCATCTACCACCACTACGGTGCTTCGCACAAGCTTCCTGGAAGCAAAATCAGAAATGTGAGCTTGTCCCAGATGTGGTAATTCCAGACAAAATGAGGTGCCTGTCTTTTTCCTGCAAAAATTTTCAATGGGTTTTACCCCACTGGCTTTCCTTTCAGGTCAAATTCTGAACCCTTCTCATTGTTTGGAGACTGGTGGTAGTGGTGGGTTCTCCTTCCACATGAAAAATAAAAACTTGCTCATGGACTAGAATAGTTTGGGATGACAGATGTGGAGTGGAAACTCTATAGTGAAAAAATAATTTCCTGTTGAAGAAATATTTGAAGTCACAACAATTTAATTTTTGAACAAATCTATGAAGAGTCGTCTAGGCAGCAAGTAATGCAAATGAGATAAACTACTCATATGCAGTTGCCCTTTTCCGTAAGCAAAATATCCATATCAAAACAGATGCAGTTATATGTGGATCTGGTTAGGGTAAAAGAACTGCATTTAAAGAGCTTTACCCCAAAATGGTAGCACTGCACAGGCTAACACAAACAAAGAAGATGAGGGCGATTTGCGGTACCTTGCAGAGAGAGTTTAATTTGGGTGCTACCCCTTCCTTCTGTAAAACATCCGCATAGCTGCTGGGAAAATAAGTTGGGAAGGAGCCAAGAAGAAGAGCAGTGAATGGCATGAACCCCGCAAAGGGAAAACAAAGTCCCCCTCCGCGCGCGGCGCAGCGCGGCTGTCCCTCCCTGCTGTCGGCCAGGCGTGCAGCCTGGGGTCAGCGGGCAGAAGGTGGGTTTCCTGTGCTGGCCTGGCGGCTGGCAGCCTCCTCCCGTTAATAACTAACGGCCTCCAGAGGACCTGCAGCTCCTCTTGACCTTTTTGTTGCCCGTTTTATAGCACCGCTAGTCTGGCAAGGGACCCTGCCCCGGCCCCGGCCTCCAGCCCCGGGGCTCCCCGGAGATGCCTGCGGAGCAGCACGCCATGTCCTGCGCGTGCTGCGTCCGAGGTCTGTCCGGTAATACACTAACCCACAGCCAGATCTGTCTGGAAAAACAGCCTAAAAAGGCTACGGTACCTAATAATCCTGGCACAAACTTCAGCAAGGCTGGAGGTGTTTGCCGGTCATTGCTTGCGCTAGCTTGCCTCTACGTGTCCTTGCTGGAGTGTCTTCTCCCAGTGGGATCCCGGGCTTGTCACGGGGAGAGCTTAGGAGCTGCGAAGGCTCAGAGATCCCTGCACTTCCTCAAGGCACCAGAACTGCTCTTCTCATCTGGAGAAATCAGGACAGTTTGTGGAAGTTTTACCTCCTTGTGGTTTATTCCAAGGGAAGACAATCTCCTAATGTAAATATGTACATTGACCACATGTTACTGATAAAGGATCTTCTACACTATCTCCCTGCTGTTAGGGATTGTTTAAATTAACAATATGTTATTGCGCTTCACTTACTTATATATTAAAGCAAGCCATGGTGTAGAGACCAAGTCTGGAGTAGTTACACACCTATCATCCCATAGGACTTAGCCATATTTATTCAGCATAGGGATGGACGTGAGAGGGTCAAGGTCTGTAAACATCTTCGTGCCTTGGCATCGCCGTGCCCCTCTCAGTCAGTAATGTGCTTACACCATGTGGGTCACAGAGGTAGCGTGCTTCAGCTTACCGCTGGAGCAGCAATGCAACTAATTCCAAGTCCAGTGGTGGAACAAGCCGGTCCCTGTGGGTCGGTACCACTAAACATCTTCTGGAGGCCGAATCAAGTAAGTTGGATGCACGTACCTCATCACCATGTGAAGTGTATTTAGAGCGTCACACCTGTGAGTTATAAGAAAAAATATGCTAACATATACAGCAATAAGGTGTGATTTGTGATGTTAATGACTTTCTCATCTATACATTTACTGACAAAATATATTGCATAATTTATGAAATTGCTTTAGCGCTCAGAGCACAAACGATGCCTCCTGATTGGCTCAGTTCAGTGCCATATGTTGTATAGAAAATATATTTATACTCAACGAAGATATAAATTGTAAGGAAGCCTTGAGTACAATGATAAAATTATAAACACATTTTCCGCCTGTTGAACACAGGATTTATATTTGTAATCTCATCCTTGTTGCGTTGCAACCGTCAGCTTGGCTTCTGTTTTCGCCCCTAAAGGCTTTCTTCAAATATTCCCTCACTAGAAGTGGTTTTTGAAGCTCTACAACCAGACAATTAAGTGAGCACAAAGAGCACAATAATTACTTCACACAGCCAGTACCGTGTCATGTGTGGTAAAGTCTTTCTTCTTTTTAGTTTATTTGATCTAGTGATATGCTACACCGACAGACTGGCTTCCAATTCCATATTCAACTCAGTTACCATCGGTTTTAAGAGAACGCTGCTGTTCAAAAAATATGTAAATGTGCAAAAGCTTGAAAACTGGAAAGAGTTAAAGTGATCCAGGGATTTTTCATTCTCATTATCTAAGAGCATTTCATATTTAAACTCTTCTGCTATAATTTTATATATATATTAAAAATATGTAAAAAAGCTACATTTCCCCAATTGCTTGAGTTATATTATCATATAGCAAGTTACTTCAACTCTAACCATCATTCCAGAGAGGATTTAGGTGTAAAATATGTAAGAGGAGAAGAGAGGTGATGGTGGCCCTTGTTACCTGTACATCATCTACATCAGCCTGTGGAGGCAGGTGGACCCATTTGAGGACAACTCACCCTGTGGCTGTCTCTGTCTCCACAGGAAGACAGTCTTGGGGTAGGCAGACTCCTAGCAAGGTCCTTGGTCAGGTGGCCAGATTTAATGGCTGAGTCAGAGCCTTGGCACATGTGTTTCATTTGAAATACAGCTTTCTGACAATCCTGGAAGACATTGGCCAAGTTGGCCAAGTCTTTTTTTCTTTTTTTTTTTTTTCCCTTTCCAGAGAGAAATGAAGATCTGTTTAGCTGCTGCCAACTTCGTTAGCTGATTGATGGGCTTGCTGGCCTGGCAGAGCACTACTCTGAAGGTTAGATTTCCTGAAAGCAGAAGCAAAACCCCCCATGACCACTCTGGCACATGCAGAACAAGCAATTTATGTGACTGGCTGGTGAATGTATTAATATTTGAAGTTAATTTGTCTGCTTGAATAATCTGGTGCCCAATCATGTAGCCATTTATCAGTTGTAATGGGAAGATGCTGCTCTTGCCTGACCGCCTCTAGGAGGTAACCACCATAACCCCGGTACATTTGACACAGCTGATTGCGGAAAATTACATTGCAATATTGTTCTGACTGCTTGGTTACGAAAAGTATTTAGTAGCTTTATGTGCAAGGTTGGACTGAATTATATCTCTGTAGCCCAGATGAAGTGTAACAAATGAATTTGCAGTTGTACCAGCAGTACCAGTTAGGGGAGGTTGTCTAATTCTTCCTAAGAGTCTCAGCTGAATGGGAACCTCATGCAACAAGTACATGTGTTGAAAGAGAACGTTCTCAGCAGAGGTTTTCTCAGCAGAGGTGGGTCAGAGTGATTTGGCAAGAGGGGACGTTGTCAGTGGGGAGGGAGGAAGGAAGGGAGGAGTGCCAACAAAAGGAGAGGGAAGCTTGATTTGACCAGCGGCCTTTGTCATCTGATAGAGAGACAGTATAGTTTAATATATCAAAAGCTTTTATTCAAACCAATTACAACAGCACTCACTCACTGACCCTTTTGGCTGTCAGACTGAGGCATAGCTCCACGCTAGGCAGCCTGAAGAAGGCAGAAGGCAGACTGATAGCAATTTATTCATTTATTGTCACTGAAAGAGATACATACTTGTGCATGTGCTATCTTTTTGCTAGATCTCGATAGAGTACTAGGATGTGACGATTATCTAGTTTGGGGGATGGCTTGTATTTTGCTCATATCCTACCAAGAGAAAGCCAATGTATACACAAACTGAATATCATGAAGGAAAAGAGTTGCAAGCCATTGGCAGATGGTTTTTTAGCAGTGCTGTCTCTGTGGGTTTTCTCAAAAGCTGGTTGCTTTCGTACAGAGACTGTCATCGTTCCAAAATACAAGGCTGCAGTCCACCAGCGTGGCTGAATCTGCGCTGATCCCCTGTAACGGCAAAGCTACATTTTTTTTATGCGGTGTGTAATATTGACTACATTCCTGTACATGGCCAACAAAGGTCACTCTCCTTATGCCTGGCTGTGCGGGAGTTTCACAGGCGTTCCCACCAAACTGTGCAGACTAGAGGACATGGAGATGAGCAGATAATGAAGTCTTCAAGGACCAACATCAAATTTCATCCCACTTCTCATGTGGTAAGGCAGTAACTATATTTCACTCCCAAGACTTTTCATTCCCCAAAGGTTTTATATTATAGGATGATTGTTATATACCGTATAAATCAGCATTTCAAGGGGACACAACAGCAGGGTAGTTTTCTGTGTGTTCAGCTCCACTTCTAAAGATTATGAATACAGAGAGTAATGAGACTGGATACACCCCAGTGTCTCTTCAGAGGCTGTAATTACTAACCTGATGTGTAATATGAGTATTAAATACGTGATCCAGCATGGTGCTCTGCCTTCTGAGTTATCTGAAGTTAATAGTTTCTGGGGGAGCAACTCACCAGGGTCAAATCCCACCTCCTTATACAGTGTCTACAGTCGTGCAGGTCTGGAAGCTCTCAGGCAGGGTGCTGCTGCACCTGTGATGTTCATTCAAGGCATAGCAAAAACATTAGCAGAGGTTTTTTGTTGTAGTAACTGCTGGTTATATATATATTTTAAACACTTAAAATGGGCTTAACACTGTACAGATACAGAGAAGGCCAAGTATCTGCCCCAAATTTTCTGCCACACACAATTCAATTCCATGTTTTTATCACTTAAGGGAATGGGTCATTTAGGTTCATTTTAAAAATGTGCTTTTAATTTTAAAATAAAAACTTGCTTAATTTTGACCACCTAAGAAATCCTATTCCTTTTATGACAAGTAAGCTCATATTTAAAAACTTTTGTTGAAGCATATCATTGACTGATGGCTGTAGACCTTAGTTGTGCACGCACTTCTATGCCATATGTGGTGGGCTGACTCCAGACAGCAGCTAAGTCTCCACACAGCCACTTGCACATGGATGGGGAGAGAATAGGAAGAGCAAAAGCATGGGAACTCATAGGTTGCGATAAAGATAGTTTAATAAGTGAAGAGGAATAAGAGAAGAAGAAGTGGTGTTCCTCAGAGGTCTGTAGTGGGACCAGTACGTGTTAATATCTTCATCAGTGACATAGACAGTGGGATCAAGGGCACCCTCAGCAAGTTTGCAGATGACACCATGCTGAGTGGTGCGGTTGACACACCTGAGGGACGGGATGCCATCCAGAGGGACCTGGACAAGCTCAGGGAATGGGCCCGTGTGAACCTCATGAGGTTCAACAAGGCCAAGCGCAGGGTCCTGCACCTGGGTTGGGGCAAGCCCTGGTATCAGTACAGGCTGGGGGATGAAGGGATCAAGAGCAGCCCTGCCAAGAAGGACTTGGGGGTACTGGTGGATGAAAAGATGGACATGGGCTGGCAATGTACACTCAAAGCCCAGAAGGCCAGCTGCATCCTGGGCTGCATCCAAAGCAGCGTGGTCAGCAAGTCGAGGGAGGGGATTCTGCCCCTCTACTCTGCTCTGGTGAGACCCCAGCTGGAGTCCTGCATCCAGCTCTGGAGCCCTCAGCACAGGAAAGACATGGACCTGTTGGAGCGAGTCCAGAGGAGGCCACAAAAATGATCAGAGGGATGGAACACCTCTCCTGTGAGGACAGGCTGAGAGAGTTGGGGTTGTTCAGCCTGGAGAAGAGAAGGCTCCAGGGAGACCTTATTTGCAGCCTTCCAGTACTTAAAGAGAACTTATAGAAAAGATGGGGACAGACTTTTTAGCAGGGCCTGTTGTGACAGGAAAAGGGGTAATAGTTTTAAACAAGAAGAGGGTAGATTTAGACTAGATATAAGGATGAAATTTTTCACAACGAGGGTGGTGAAACACTGGCAGAGGTTGCCCAGAGAAGTGGCAGATGCCCCATCCCTGTCAACATTCATGTTCAGGCTGGACGGGGCTCTGAGCAACCTGGTCTCTTTGAAGATGTCCCTGCTCTTTATAGGAGGGGTTGGACTAGATGGCCTTTAAAGGTCCCTTCCAACCCAAACTATGATTCTATGATTCTGTAATTCATCCACCACCTCCCACAAACAGACCAATGCCCAGCCAGTCTGCTAGAAATTACTTCCTCCCCCTCCACCCCCATTTTGCTGCTGAGTGTGATGTTGTATGGTATGGAATATCCCTTCGTTGGTCAGTTGAGCTGAGCTGTCCCAGCTGTGTCCCCTCCCAACTTCTTGACCACTCCCAGCCTACTTGTTGGGGTGAGGGTCAGAGTGAGGAACAGAGAAGGCCCTGAAGCTGTGCAAACACTGATCATCAGTAGCTAGAATGTTGGTGTGCTAACAACACTTTTTTAGTCATAAATCCAAAACACAGCACCATATGGGCTGCTATGAAGAAAATGAACTTCATCCCAGCCAGACCAAATACAGCATCATGACATGTAAAAGGACTGATGAGCTCAGATGCAAAATGTGCGTGAGTATTGGATTGATTTTTTTGTGCAAGTGGGACTAGTCAAGAGGATATTAATGTAAATGTTTGTAGGACCAGGAGTTCTGATTGCATTTGCTCAGGCCTGGCAGCAGTATTAATGTATGTCTATCATGAATGAGACGTACGCTTTAATTGTGGCCCCTGAGCACATCTTCACAAAAAACCCCAATTACTAGAAATATCACGACTGTAGAGATACAATTAAAAGTCTTTTAGCTGCTACTGAAAACACATCAGCAGAAGAGATTCTGGAGTAAAAATACCATTGCTTGGAAAGACTGTCAGTGAACATGAGATATTAATCTCCCCTGACACATTCCCTTAGACAAGCTACAGCAAGCATCACTCTCGCTCTTCATTGTCAAAGCCCACCTTTTCTGTGCTTTTGTGCATTGAGTTCTATCAACAGCATTAAACAAAATCCTGTTTACAGACCCCAGCCTCTTCCAGCCTCACATCTCCTTTCCACCTCTCTAAGGTCGTATTACCCAGAAAGAGCATCATATGCTGGGGTGGCAGAGCTGGAGGGAAGCGGGGTGGAAGCTCATGTGGCAGGTTATACATGATCCTGGGGTGAGAGGCAGGACCGTGGCACCAGAGGGCAATGTGTCTTCCAGGAGGATCCTTGGAGGCTCGGATGGAAGATACAGACCTGAATGCAGTGAAGCACAGCAGCTCTCCGGCTCTGCCTGGCCAGGCTGGGCTGGGGAGACGTGACAGTCTTGCCCTGAGAGTGGGTGAGGAGCTGGAGAAACACACGGGGGGAGGCAGAGGTTGGCTTTCAGGCTTAGAGCAGGAGACCAGGCGAGTCTGGGGAGATAACCAACGTAGGAGCTGCCTTCTCAGCCTTCCGCAGAAAAGTCTGCTTGGAAATACCCAGCAGGGGTGAAGAAAGCATTTTGCTGTTGGTGTTTATTGCAGTTTGCAAAGGGTTGATAAGGCTTTGGAAAGGTTCCTTCACTGAAGTGGGCTAGGACGCTAAAGGTGAGTGCCAGTGGCTGAGTGGGGACACGTGGAGCAAGCCGCCTTGTGCCAGCAGCCTGCGGGAAGCTCCCACAGGCGGAGCGTGTGAATAGCTGAGGCAATGCAAATGCACCCATCGGCTTCCAACTCCACCATACAGACAAGGTCTAGGCTACGAGAAACAAACAAGCAAACGAGGTCCAACAGAAACAGCTTTATTTTTCACATGGTCTATTGGGTTTTCCTGGTACTCTGCCCCAAAAATGACAGTGGTCTTTGGCTTCTGTAACGAGCATCAAATGACAGAACTAAGCTGTACATTTTTCTTCTATTCCTAGTTTAATTTTTCTTTTAATAAAGCCGAGTGTCTGGCATCAGATATGGGCTGCACAAGATTTTGTAGTTCAAGTCTCCAAGTTGATAAAATAATTGTAAAACCAACAATAAATGTAAAATGATATGACAAATCATTCTGTTACAGTGGTCTGCCTACATACCTCACTCTATCTGAAGGCAAATACACAGCTGCTCGGAGAAGTTACTCTGGGAGGTAGAGCAACCAAATTACCTTTGAATCAGAAAACTAATGAGGCTGTAAACATCAAGTAAACTTTCAAATCACTAACTTTCCTTTAGTCATCCTTGATTTCGGTGGGGGGAGAGACTGAAAACAACCACAAGGGAAAAGAGGCTCGGCGGCTGATCGTAGAAACATAGAATCATAGAACAGTTTGGGTTGGAAGGGACCTTTAAAGGTCATCTAGTCCAACCCCCCTGCAGTGAGCAGGGACATCTTCAACTAGATTGATCTTGCTGTAAGTGTTTTGGAGTGACTAATGTCAAGGGGCTTTAGGTTTACTACTATTGTTACAGCCTCTCCAGGCTTCCCCGAAGGAATAGCTGCTTCTGGAAGTGTCAATTTATCTTCATTGCCGCATCTCAAAGAAGAAAAATCTATCTGTCTCTTGCTATACGTTATTAAAGGGCCAGTGTTGACTGAGAACAGGTAAGAAATCAGGAAAGGAAGGCAAGAGACCAGCATGGTTGAGTTGAGATCTGCTGGTCAAGCTAAAGGGCAAGAAGGAAATGCACAGGCAGTGGAAGCAGGGACAGGTATCCTGGGAAGAGTACAGGGACGCTGCCTGGTTGTGTAGGGATGGGGTCAGGAAGGCCAAGCCACGGCTGGAGCTGAACTCGGCAAGGGATGCAAAGAATAATAAGAAGGGCTTCTACAGGGATGTCAGCCAGAAAATGAAGGTCAAAGAAAGCGTACCCACCCTGATGAGCAAGACTGGCAGGCTGGTAACAACAGATGAGGAGAAGGCTGAGGTAGTCAACAACTTCTTTGCCTCAGTCTTCGCTGGCAGTGTCTCTTCCCACACCTCTCAAGGGGATGGACTGCAAGGTGGGGACTAGCAGAGCAAAGTCTCTCCCACTGTAAGAGAAGATCAGGTTTGAGACCACCTGAGGAACCTGAACATACATAAGTCTATGGGACCTGATGAGATGCATCCCAGAGTCCTGAAGGAACTGTCTCATGTAGATGCCAAGCCACTCTCCATGATATCTGGAAAAGTCCTGGCAGTCAGGTGAAGTCCCTGGAGACTGGAAAAAAAGCAAAACATTTCACCCATTTTTAAAAAGGGTAGCAAGGAGGTCCCTGGGAACTACTGACCTGTCAGCCTCACCTCTGTGCCTGGGAAGATCATGGAACAGATCCTCCTAGAAGCTATGCTAAGTCACAGGGAGGGCAGGGAGAGGATTTGAGACAGCTGGCATGGCTTCACCAAGGGCAAGTCCTACCTGACCAGCTTAGTGGCCTTCTCTGATGGAGTGACCACATCAGTGGACAAGGGAAAAGCTACAGATGTCATCTATCTGGACTTGAGACCTTTGTCATGGTCCCTCACAAACTTCCTTCTCTCTAAATTGGAGAGAGATTTATTTGATGGGTGGACTGTTGGGTGGATGAGGAATTGGTTGGATGGTTGCATCCAGTGGGCAGTGGTCAACAGTTCAATGTCCACATGGAGATCATTGATGAGTGGTGTTCCTCAGAGGTCTGTAGTGGGACCAGTACATGTTAATATCTTCATCAGTGACATAGACAGTGGGATCAAGGGCACCCTCAGCAAGTCTGCAGATGACACTAAGCTGAGTGGTGCGGTTGACACGCCTGAGGGACGGGATGCCATCCAGAGGGACCTGGACAAGCTCGAGGAATGGACCCGTGTGAACCTCATGAGGTTCAACAAGGCCAAGTGCAGGGTCCTGCACCTGGGCTGGGGCAACCCCTGGTATCAGTACAGGCTGGGGAATGAAGGGATCAAGAGCAGCCCTGCCAAGAAAGATTTTGGGGTACTGGTGGATGAAAAGATGGACATGGGCTGGCATTGAGTGCTCACAGCCCAGGCGGCCTACCATATCCTGGGCTGCATCCAAAGCAGGGTGGCCAGCAGGTCAAGGGAGGTGATTCTGCCTCTCTGTGCTGGTGAGACCCCAGCTGGAGTCCTGCGTCCAGCTCTGGAGCCCTCAGCACAGGAAAGACATGGACCTGTTGGAGCAGCTCCAGAGGAGAGACACAAAAATGACCAGAGCAATGGAACACCTCTCCTGTGAGGACAGGCTGAGAGAGTTGGGGTTGTTCAGCCTGGAGAAGAGAAGGCTCCAGGGAGGCCTTATTGCAGCCTTCCAGTACTTAAAGGGAGCTTCTAAGAAAGATGGGGACAGACTTTTTATCAGGGCCTGTAGCAATAGGACAAGGGGTAATGGCTTTAAACTAATAGAGGGCAGATTTAGACTAGATAAAAGGAAAAAAAATCACACTGAGGGTGGTGAAACACTGGCACAGAGAGGTGGTAGATGCCCCATCCCTGTCAACATTCAAGGTCAGGTTGGACGGGGCTCTGAGCAACCTGATCCAGTTGAAGATGTCCCTGCTCACTGCAGGGGGGTTGGGATAGATGGCCCTTAAAGGTTCCTTCCAACCCAAACTGTTCTGTGATTCTATGATACTATATACAGTAAATTGTTAGACCTGGGGGAACACCCACATACAGTGAAACAATAAGCAATCATTTCAGAGATACTAAAGATGAGTCCTAACCAGCTGAAGGAGAAATCGAACAATGAAGGTGGTCTTGATGCTGCATAGTGCCTTCAAGCGTCACTTACAGGTGAGTGGGAAGGTTTTGTATTTTAGCATCAACCGCATTTTCTATGCTTTATTTTTTTAATCTTACTAAATGTAGTCCTTAAGCTTTGTGTTAGTACTCTGTGAAACTACCCTGCCAGTGACAGACTCATTTTGCTGATAAAGAAGCCCTGGAAGCTGTTGGGAGTACTGCTGTTAAGAGAGACAGATACCTCCACACAATCACCTCTCTCACCATTCCCATTGCTGCTCTTTCGGAAAAAGCTTAGCAAAAATCATCCACCGCAAGTGCTGGAGGGATTAGGAATTTGGCAAATCATATGGCTAACCATTTAAAGTGACTCTTTATTAATTTATGTACGTCTTATATACTGGGGATCGAAGAAATCATCCCTTCCACTGTTCCTCCCAAACTAGGACTGATGCCTCTGTGAATCCTGCAGCTGTACTGGGCTTGTAATTGTGTAACTTCTGAAAAGGAGGCTCGTTTATGAACACTTGAAATGGCTGTCACTGCTGTTTTCTAAAATGCCACCGTCTAGGTAACTTTCATAAGCTCCATGATGCTTCTTGTATACCTGCCTCCCATGTTCATCTCTTCTTTCTGCTCATTTCTGATTCCTTAGGCTTCCTCTATTCCCGGCTCCTGAAGTCCTCATCTGTTTTTTCTTCTTGACAGAATATTGTTTTACCTAAGCCTGGATTTCTCTGTCATTTGTATTGATTGACAGCTGTAGTATGAGAGTGAGGACACAAATCTGCTTGCAGTGCTTCCTTTAGATGGCTCCAGCTTTAAGGCATTGTAATTCACAGAATGCCTTTTGGGACAACATCACACAGACTCTGTAACACGGGTTTGACTATGCCTATGTCAGAAGAACAACAACAACAAAAGTCATACCAACAGTAAACCGGTAAGAAACACTACAGAACTCCCTCCTCGTCTCCTGCCCTCGCTCATCTCCCAAGACCTACCCGTGCGAAGTATGTCTGCAAGAGTGTTTTCAGCATCTGAAACAATGTCTGGGAGACACTGGCAGTCTCCCTCCTTGGGAGAGATTGCCATGATTCTTGCTGCATTTCAGTAAATCTCATTTACATTTGGGATCACACTGCTTGCACCGCCTTCTGCCCTAGGGTTCCTTCAGCACGCTTATCTGTCTGTCTTGTACTTCTTGAAAGCATCAGGAAATACTGGATGCATACTTGCCTATTTCAATACATGGTGGAAACCCAATTTTAGTGTCCCACAATTACTCCAAAGCAGCAAGCCTGGCTGGCATACCTGGTCTGCCAAGCTGGTTGTGAGGAATATGATGCTAGAGGTTTGGATTTTGTTTCCTAACACTAAGGTTTCCCAATGAATCACAGCGTTTCCTGCAACAGGCTGAAGTGCTACAGGGTTTATCCAAGGACCATCATCCTCCTCAGGGCTGGAGTTGTTTTTCCTAAGTTCTTCAGTATCTCTGTGCAATTTATAGCAATGGCTGGTAGCTGCCAGCTACATTTTAAAGTGATTTTAAAAGAGATGCTTCCCAGCTGCAGAGGAAGCCTATCCTTGCGTCTTCGTATCTGAATTTTGCAGTGGTTTTGAGTGGGCAGTTGACAAGCTGTGAGTCATTCTGTCCAAGCTGGATCTCTTAGATTTAGAGGCTCTCAAAACATTTTGACTTTGATACATTTCTTTAGCTCTGTCCCCATCCCAGACGGCTAGCACAGTAAAAGGATCTTCTTAAGGACTGAAATACTGTGCAGTTTGCCGCTTTCTTGCATTGGGTTTCCATATAGCTTTGGAAGGCTTCCGTGCTGAGCAGTTGCTCTATCTGCAATGTCTCCTTGATACTGCTGGGTGAAAGAAAAATCTGTAATTCCAGCGGACGTTGCAGCAAGCCATTGCTGGCTCATTCCCCTTCCTCGCTGCTTCGCTGCCACGCTTCCTGCGTCCATGAACATGAGGCAAGTCCCAGGCTGGTCAGACACTGCTGAATGCCCAGGAGACAGGGGAACCATCCAAATGCCGTGGAAGTGCAGTGCAGCCATTCTCAGGACAGGCAAAAACTTTAATGATGTAAACTCATCCACTGGCAGAACTGGTAACAGCCCTAGTAACGGAGCAGTTTTACTCACTTTTTAACTCCCCCCGTCATTCTAGTATTGGTACCTTGAACATGAGGAACCACTTCACCCGCACAGCAGTCATTCTCCCCAAGAAGAAACGCACCGTCCCCCCTTTCGCAGCAGCGGACAGAGAGCGACTGGCAGGGCGTGCCCAGGGCTGCAGAGGAACGCTGTGCCAAGACTGAGTACCGCAAGCTCGACGTCATCTCTTCTTCACACGGCAGGACAGTTGTCAGGTTCTGTATTTGTGCACGTGCGCCTTTAAACATACAGTTCACCTCTTTTTATGCATTGGCAGGGCACACCTCGCTATTGGCTGGATCAACACTGGATCACACAATAAATACGCTCTGGAGGTAGCTCGGTATCTACATGAATTATCTGAAAAGAGGCTTAGCTGAAGGCACTCAGATGCCAAGAGATATTAAATTAAACGAGATTTTATCATGTATGTAATTATTTATTGAGCTGAGAATCCATACAAGGTAAACAAATGTTTACACTATCATACAGTAAGCATTTCCAGGGCTTAATAAAAATGATTGTCACTCACTGTGCTTCACAAAAAAATTCATTTTAATGAATAAATAATTTGATGAAATCAAAAAATATTTACAATATAAACAAATGAAAAAGCTTTGGATATATTAATCTGAGCATCCTGTATTTTGCATTTTCTAACTGTATCTCTATCAAGATTCTCTCTCTGAAATGGTACAAAGTGGATAGAAATTACAACTCAACAAAGTCAACATGATTTGGTACGTGTCTTTCCATTAGTTCAGGTAAGCTACATATGATTCATTTATTATGCACGCATTAGAATACAAATATAACTAAAATCATATATTATCAAAATGCCAGACAGCATTCTCCACAGAACAGAAATGTACACTAGGCTGTGACAATAACTGAGAATCACAGGCAACGAAATATAACAGAAAAGTACAAATTCCTTCATAAGAATATAATTGTGCTCTCTTATTTACCAGAGGACTATGCTGCTTCACCACATCAATGGCTATGTATGAATACAGTGTTCAACAACTGCCATGTGGTTTGGTGTACGTTCATATGGGTGTCAAGCAGCAGCATTGTAGTGGGAAACGGGCAGTGCAAGCAGTTTTATAGACATATTTTCAGGCTCTTAAAAAGAGCCAATTATACAAAGCAGTATAAGCATAACACTGAGAAGTCTTCATCTCATTTACACAGATATCATGAAGCGACTTGCTTTGTTTGTGGTGGTGAAAGGAGGAACTTTGTCTGTGCTATTTATGCAATCAGCCAGAATTCAAGTATTCCAAAGCCACTTCATAGCAGAATTTGTATTGATCCTGAAAAATCAGAAGAAAA
The DNA here is from genome assembly GCF_964289735.1 of Phaethon aethereus. Classification (NCBI taxonomy): domain Eukaryota; kingdom Metazoa; phylum Chordata; class Aves; order Phaethontiformes; family Phaethontidae; genus Phaethon; species Phaethon aethereus. The sequence goes on along the minus strand of NC_138582.1, from coordinate 57,878,146 downwards.
CCACAAAGTCAGTTATTGAATGAGCTTAATTAAGGGGATCGATATTTCTCTTCTGCTAAAATTATTTACTACCAGCTGTTGTCAGTGGGAACCAGTTTGCAAATCCAATTTATATTCAGATGAGAAAATCTTTATATTAACCAGATAATAGACACTACACAGTAGCTTACGGCACTGCTCATATTAGATGCGTATTTGGTCGCTCTAATACACTTGCATGAGAAAAACTGACTACACATAAGCAAATGGACTTGCAACACTTCTGTCACCTGTCAAAATGCTCATGTAGCACTTTACCAGAATTGGAGGTATTGAAATTCCTCCCTGGAAATGTTTATCTAAAATAGACCCAGTGTCAAGTACTTCCCAGATGGTAACTTTTATTTTAATGTCGTTCATACACTTGCTAATTTCAGGGCAAGAGCTGCCTACTGTTCCCCCTTTACGTGCAGCGCGAACCCACGGCTAAATGTTGTCCTCTCCCGGCGCAATAGGTCTGTAAGATCAGGCTTGAGCTAAATTAATTGGATTCACTCCAATTAATTTTTAGCAATTAATGGTGACGCGTAAGTTAGGCTCCTAACAGCTCTTCTGTTACCCAGTCTAAGTTTTCAGGTGCCAATCCTGTGCTTCAAACGCAGACCTGCTGGTTTTATTCACCACTGCTTGGAAATGGGGCCGATCCCAGGGAAACCCCCTTCCCGTGGCATGGAAACCCAGCCTGCACCCTTCAGAGATGAAGGGTCGTGACTTCATCCCCTTCACACCTTCAGCGGTACAGAGAGGCCAATGCTTTTGACTGACCCTCGTCCCCTCTGCAACTTTAAATGATGCAGTCACTGATGACTTCACAGTTTTGTGCGTGTACACGTATCCCTCTTCCCTTTTCGTTCTTGCTACTTGCAATATTTCGCAATACTACAATCATTTAAATGAAACAAAAAAGCTGAGAGAAATGGTAGGTGCAGGTTCCCCGATTCCAAGTGCTCCAGCTTCTAAAAATTCAGCTTGGGAATACCTGCCAGTTTAACAACTATTTCTACCACTGAAATGCCTTTTTCTCTTATGCACCTTAATCAATTAATGAACGATACCTGAGCACGTACTGCTAAACAGTAACAACAACAGTTAACCAGCTGACAGCGCTCAGCCTTCACCTTCCCAACCTGACATGTAGGAAGATTAAAATTACACTTCAGATACATTCTCCTTTTCACCGAAGCAAACATTTTAAAGGATTAAGTCTGTTGTCCTGTGCTTGTGATTTTGGGTCACATTTCAGCTGGAGAGGAGAGTCCACCTTAACATTTAAGAGACCAAATAAGATGACAACAATCAAAAAGCCGTTAACAAGCATGGACAATTTTGAAGTTCTTTTGCTGAGAGCTGTCACTTCAAAAGAAAACAAATCTTAGGTGCACGTATCGCCTAAGTTATGAACAAGTTGTATGAGGTTTTAAGATCCTGCAGGGTTCCATAAACTCCTGTGTCATCTTTGGAATGAGAAAAGAATAAAAAAGAAAGGAAAGAAAGGCATATTATGTAAATTATTCCTTTTATGCTTCTATTGCATATAAGTTTCTAAATAAACGACAATTATTCTCTAACTACATAACAGAGATCAAAACAAGAGATCAGCCACTCATCCATTTCCGTTTTTCCACGCTCATTTTACGCTGATTTACTGATTCAGCAGAATAAATGTCATTTTTAGTAAACCCAATACCTGTCTTAAAGAGCAGACATATATTATTTCCCACTGTGTTCATTCATGTGTGTCCTTTGTACGTTTTCATTATTCACTTGATGGTGGATCTTAAAAGTCTCTTTACATTAGCTAGCTTCAGAGAGGTATATTTATGGGTTTTTTCTAGGACACCTACTGGTAGTCCAATAACATTTATCACAGAACGCTTTGGGCATTCTGTAAGAGACATTTTGTAATACCATGTGTTACCTTTGTATGACGGCTGAAGAATTTTGTAGATTTCCATATTGTATGGATGTGGCATTGAGATTTTTACACTTGCAGGAAAACCAGTTTTCAATGAATGAAATTAAGAGACGACTTGCTAAGTGCGGAATGTAAATATTGCCATTCGTCTAGTCAGAAAGTGCATAACAGGTTTTGATAAAGCAGGCTTGAAACTATTTTTGTGAAATACTGTTATAATTCTGAGCATTTCACCTTTTATCACAGTATTTTACAAAGACAGATGAACATTATTCTCATTTTTCAGACAGGGAAACTGAGGCAAAGACACATTAATAGAAGAAATGTCATAAAGGATAAAGTCAGTAACAGGATCAGGAAAAGCACTCAAGTGTCCCGATTCCCTTTTACCATGAAACAATCTACATGGAAATTGAAACCTTGGTAATTCAAATATTTGTTCCTACAAAGTAGCAGACCATGACTGAAGAGATGTAGTTCTAACTCTGCTTTGTAAGTGAATTACGTGATAACGGGGAAAATCCTGATCATCCCCTGCCTTCGTCCTCTATCTGTAAAATAAGGAAAACAATACCAATCTCCTTCACAACTGCTTTGAAATCTCCTAATTAAAAAGGCCTTACAAGACCTCAGTGCCATCCAGACATTCTCAATAACATCCTCTATTTACTAAAAGGTATTTTTATATTCTAAAATAATACGTTTAGCTTTTGATTAAAAAAATTCTCTGCTGAAAAATGGAGACAGCTGTCTGACAAATCTACACCTGGAGAACTGTCACAAATGGGAATTTATAGAATTTATATATTATTTATTTTCTTCAACTGTACATCTTCACATTGGTATTTTTCTTTTTATTTCTATAAAATAAATGAATAAGAGATCAGCGAGTTCTGTGGACTTAAGCTCTGGGAGAACAGTGAACAGCAGGCCTGCCAAGTCTCTATCCAAACTATACTATCTGAATGAAGAAGTAGGACATTTTTCTTAATATCTAGGAAATAAAAATGTATGGTTCTCAGCATGATGAGTCTCCTCCTGAGAATATAAACTAGAGGAACAGGAGCCAACTAAGCTGTTCCCTCCCACCACTGCGAAAGCTTGATAGTTTCTCACTGGTACAAGATTCACAGTTCCACGTTGCTGGCTCACAGCCCCGTGGTGCTGCTTGTAAACTCTCTCCTCGCTTTGCACAGCTGGCAACATCTGGTTTTTTTCCATGAGCCTGGCCACAGCAGGGTCTAGGGAAGGATCTGGCACTTCATAGGTAGGCTAGATGAGAGCACTGCGACAGACGAGGCGGTGGGAGCCGTCCTCCTATGGGACAGATGAGGCGCAGTGGTGGTGAAGTGGATGGCCCAACGGTACACCAGCCTGAAACCCCCACTCTTCCCAACAGAAATTCCTGCTTTCTGCCCATTCGCCAGAGCGTCTCCCAGCCAGATCTCATGTCAGAGGGACATCTATTCTAAAATTACAAGAGGCTGGACCAGCTCTGTGAGATGCCTCCTGCCTCACCCTGAGCACTCTCTAGAAAAGGTGCCGAAGTATGACCCAACCTTGTTTAACCAGAGCTTGCAAAATCAGCTCAGATTGGTTTAGCATCCCTGAAGCTGCCCAGATGCTGCTTCCTCCTCCCTACAACGCTAAATTGCATACAGCTGCCTCTTAAGCAGCCACCTCTACAGCAGGATGTTGTAAAACAGTGTCTTTTATAGCCTGAGCTTCAGAATAGGGTATCACGCTACACCCATCTCCAAGTGCAGAACTACACGCTGGAATGTAAGAACCTGCTGGTTTAAGCTGTTCTGCAGCTCTTGTGGCATAGCAGCTGGCACTTCAGCAACTCTCCATTTTAGAAAAAAAAAGCTCATAAAACACGCTCTAGGAAAATAATTGCACATGGCCCCTTGTTTCTGAACTTCTTTAATCTTTCTATGAGATAGAGCAACCATAATTAAATGCAATATTCTGGATGTCAAACTGAAATTCATGGCTTTGATAAATATTAGGCGATTAAGCTATTTATAAAATATATAATTTGAAAATCTGGCATTTCATTTTACATAACTATTATTTCTACCATGCAAGGGCTGCTCTCCACTTGGCTCAGCCTGCTAGAAAAGAAAATTAATAAGGATGTTCGGCTGAAAGTTTAAAACTCTTAAAAATTCAAATGGAGACAAAGTCTCCTTGGGAAGAAAGCAGTGTAAAAATACTCTTACAAGTGAAGTGACTTCATTATCCCCTTTGAAAATGACTTGCTTGCTTTGTGAACAACTCCCACTGCAAATCTTGGAAATCTTACTGAGTCTTCTGAGAAAAAGGAACATTTTCTATTTAGTGGTGCAGTTAAAAAGCTCATACCAGAAGGTCCACCATGTTAGGCTTATTATTCCTCAGTGTCTTCACAGCATGGAATACATCAACAGCCCTCTGATGTCGAAGCATTTCACAAACAATACTGATTGCACAAAATGTCCCACTGCGGCCACCTCCATTCCTACAATAAAAATGATAAAATGGCTCAGATACAATTGATTCTACGTTACAAGTTCATACAGCACCAGGGTGGCTACAGAAGGCATGAGTTCTGGTAGGGAGAAACCACAGAACGTTCGTGCTCCCCGAAGGCTGCCAAAGTCTAGGCAGAACACAATTTTTAATTGGAATTAATGAGCTGAAAGATCTCAAATCTGTGATTCAGAATTCAGAAGGCTGAAAGCCTGGAGGGAAGTCAATGGTTGAGTTTTGCATCACCCTTCAGCAAACACTTGATTCAGCACAAAGAGGATGCTAATATAAGGACAAGGTACTTTTACATTCAGTTCAACAACCCGTTGCACTGTAAACGCACAAGGTTGCAATGAGCATCAGGCCTGGAAATATTATAGAGAAAATGGATCTTTGAGTTCTTTTATTCCAGATCCTGGTGCCTTCCTCCTGGACCCAAAGGTGTTTCGGAGGAACAGCAAAATGTCCAAAAACTCTCTTTTGCAGGAGCCGTTTGGTGACTGCACGTGTGGCACGGCACAAGGTGGTGCTGCCATATTCCCCTGGCTGATGCGCTCACCCCCGGCAGCAGGCGGAGGGGCTGGCGGCATGGCAACGACTGCTTTTAAAAGTGGATGTATTCCCCCTCCGCCCACAGTACCAGAGGATGAGAACCCGAAGTGACTTGCTAACAAAGAAGCCAGGCGCAAATGTTCAATTGCATGATCAAGTACAGTATTTAATAATACTTTATCCCCGGTTATTTTTAATCTTTAAGAGAATCTCTTTCTTTCTGGAAACCCTATTATTTCTACAGCTATTCTAATCAGAAGCTTTAGGCTGCGCTTCACCGAAAATAATAAACCTTAATAATTACCAGAGCGCAGGCTAGTTAGGTAGCAGGTCTTTCAAACCAGCTTCGCAAATGGTTGATTTTCAAAGGAAGCTACAACGTCGCACATCTGTCATATCCAGGCAGTATGAAAAGAATGCTCTCTGCTGCCAAAACATTGCCTGATATTGTGGGACTCTTTGAGAATTTTAATTAAAATAAAGTCATTTAAAAGGATTATATTAGAGCTTTTTTTTCTTTACTGCCTGGAAGTGACGCATGTGTGATGTTGTACAACTGTTTAATATCATCAGCCACCTCAGAGATAACAGTAATTTGCACTTCAAAAGGGTCTTTTCAGCTAAAGATCTCAAAACATTAATTAATCACACTGCACAATGCTCCTTTGATGAAAGTATTATTATCCCCATTCTACAGATGGGGAAACTGAAGAGCAACGACTTGTTTAAGGTCAGTGATAGTAGGAATTATTAATACACTCTTAGATTTTCCTCTGTAGTTCTAACATTCAGTAACTGCAAACTAGACATCAGGAAGTTATCGTCTGCTCTTGGCTCCTGACTTCTGAAAACACGTTAGCATGTGCTCTTCCCATTAGCATGTCCCTTCTCCATCATGACAGCATCTTTAAGCAGATATTTAGAGGAAGATGCATACAACTTCAAGCACTTACGACTTGGTTTCAAAAGAGTGGCTACTGCTGAGGGTGAACGGCATGTACAAGTATTAAGCCCTATCAAAAGGAGGATGGTGGCAGAGTGGATGAGCGCCTGCAGCAGTGGAGAACAAATGTGCTCCAGCTCTGGAGCCCTCAGCACAGGAAAGACATGGACCTGTTGGAGCAGATCCAGAAGAGGGCCACAAAAATGATCAGAAGGATGGAACACCCTTCTGATGAGGACAGGCTGAGAGAGTTGGGGTTGTTCAGCCTGGAAGAGAACAGGTCTCTCTCCGGGGAGACCTTATTGCAGCCTTCCAGTACTTAAAAGGGGGCTTATAGGAAAGATGGGGACAAACTTTTTAGCAGGGCCTATTGTGAGAGGACAAGGGGCAATGGTTTTAAACTAAAAAAGAGCAGATTTAGACTAGATCTAAGGAAGAAATTTTTCACAATGAGGGTGGTGAAACACTGGCATAGGTTGCCCAGAGAGGTGGTAGATGCCCCATTGTCCTGGCAACTTTCAAGGTCAGGTTGGCCAGGCTCTGAGCAACCTGATCTAATTGAAGATGTCCCTGCTCATTGTAGGAGGGGTTGGACTAGATGACCTAAGGGTCCCTTCCAACCCAAACTATTTTATGATTCTATGAAAGGTCACATGAGGACAAAAATATATACTTTTATTAGAGAAAGGTGAGGCAATTAAAGCATCATCATAACTGGTCTATTGCACCATTACTTCTGTGCTTTATTGTCTGGGTGAGGAATTACTTCCTCCAATACTACTAATTTTTAGAGTTTTTAATTTTGTAGAAATAAAAAGTACATTGTTCTGAAGGTACAATTTTGATTTACTTGGAATAAATATGCACATTTCTATCTGCAAAAGTTAACTTGTACCCACCACCTTTTCACATGGGTCTACCAAGGGACAGAGAAAGGAACTCATGAATCTACATAAAAAAATATACAATTCCTCTTGTATTCAAAGCTTTTAAGTAAGGAGGAGTATTATTTATTCAGTTCCAGATTAGACGGATACCTCTTCACAAAAGTTTTAAAACCTGGCACAAATTCTGTAACAGTATTCCCTTCCTTCCTCTCTTCTGCTTTGAGTACTTACAAGCAATGTACAACTGTGCGTCCCTCTCCCCCGTTGTATTCTTCCTGCCACTTCTCCACTTGGCGGATGAGCTTCAAGAAGGAGCGTTTAGAAACTGGAGTGTCTCTGTACATGGGCCATCCCAGGAACTGGAACTGCTGCACCATCCGATAACCATCTTGGGGCTGTAGAGATTCAGAGAGCAAGCAGGAAAAAGTAACAGCATTTTTTTTGGTATGTAATTTAGATATTTGCATCAGTGAAGAAAGTTGTTCAAGCAGATCACAGCTAACAAACTACTAATGTAATTTCAACTGCCCTTGAGGAGTTATGACTTTTAATTTCCAACAGATTTATTGGAACAAGAGGTTTTAAACAGAGTGCTATACAAATAGACTAGAATAGAGCAATGGTACAGCTGCAGGATCAAGCAAATAATTAATTAATATCATAGCAGGAGCTTGGTAGCAAAGAGGGAGCTGCAACACAACTTCAATAACGTATCTTTTTTTTTTCATATGCTTCGGCATTTTGAAGAATGTTTGCGTGCTTCTATCTTTTTTTACAAGAAAGGTCAAAACCTCTCAAGATATTTTGAAGCAGGAAACATTTAAAAAACAAAACAAAACCCTCAGATTTTTCCGGCTTATAAAAACTCTAACTACATTTTATTTTATTGTGTGCTACTGCAGCAGTCAGAACCCCTCTGGTGAAGCATTACTGAACAGTTGCTTTATGGTGATTTAAAATAAAAAAGGAGCATAGAACAAGTGGTAGTGGCAGAAAATTAGAGTCCTTTGAAAAGGGCATAAACACACACATGAAAACTGTTTTTGTAATCTAGGATTGGCCACTTTCACTTCTGTGCAAAGTGAGGGCATTTTCGTGCCACATCTAAAATGAGCAACACACAGAAATGTTGACATTACAATTTTTCCCTAGAGCAAGAGGTAATAGAGAGGATGTAAGATTAACAAGATAAGGGAATAAACCGAAGTGGATGCAGCATTAGGTGTGTTCTTCAATGGGTTTTGTCTGCTTTATGTCAAAATTTGGAATATACTGATTTCCTGGCCAGTTTCTTTCAGCTGATGGCCCCTTCTCCCCTGACCACATCAGCCAGACCCAGCGCTTTGTGTTTTTACATTGCCCCATTTACTGTGAATGCAAGGCCTTCATATATTAAAGAAACATCTTGAAGCTTACCATCTGCTTCCCTGTTTGGGTATTAGCATGTTTTTGGGTGTGTTTTTGGAGTTGTTCACTGCCCTGAATGCTACCGGAACTCAAGGCAGTTCCTGACTGTTCTCAGCAGGGAGTGCTGCTTATTCCTAGCTAAGGCTCTTCGGGGATCAATACCAGCCCACTGCAGAGGCTCCCTCCGTCTGAATGGGAAGAGATGTCTGGTTTGTGGGGGAATCTTTTTTCCACTCAGCTTGAGAGACATCCTCGTTTAGTCTTCTGTCAACTTTATGGGAGCATAAAAGCTGGATATGAGAATGTACTTGTCCCTCTGAAGTGCTTACATATATTACGAAGTGTGATTAGTGGGACAGGATCTTCACTAAAAGCCTGGGACTGGTATTGAAAAACATGCCTGGCGCTGGTGCACAGCTTTCTTCGCACGACACCGAACACAAATATGCAAGATGGCTGATTTCAAACTGTGGAAAACAGCACTGATTTCAGCCTTTCTTGGCTACCATACACTCTGAATACTGCATTTATTTCATTTGCATTTAACACACTTGAGATATGCATTAAAACATTTTTTACTTTAATTACACATTTTTTCTTATAATGGTGTGAGTCAGTATTGCACCATTGCTTTTGAATAAATAAGCTGAAAAATGAGAATGGTTTTATGTGAGTTTAACTTTCATTTTTTGTGATTTGAGTAGAGTCAACTCATCTACTGAGACAAAATTATTTTGCAAATAACATCCTTACTCTGGCTGCATTATAAATTCGGAATATCCGGCTGATTATGTCTTCTTCTAAATCAGCTGATACAAACTCCACCTGAATAGGACCGTGTCGGTGTACTCCGTTTTCTGGCCAGTACTGAGGACACAGCTATAGAAGACCACAAACACAAAAGAACACAGTTAATAATTTTGAATTTCATGCTGCTTCAATATACTTTTCTAGATTTTTCTGTGTGCTACATTTATTACCAGAATTCTCACACAGCATTTTCATAACAGTTTCCAGCACTCTGCTTTTACTTGTGCGGAACAAGTTTAAACAAATGCCTCTTCACTTAACTGAACATGCTGCTGCTTGCTGCTGTACTCACCATCCTCTGGTATTTGGAGTAACACATCTCTGACACTCAGTGTCAATTCTGCAATACATTATGACAAGACAGAGGGATGCTGCCAAATATTACCGTACCTCGGAGCCAGCGTAAAGCCTAGAGACCAAAGGCCCGGCATCTCCAACTGTCCTGAAAAGTTGGTAATAATTCAAGCCACATCAGAATGTATGCTTTATACTATGAAGAGTGTTATTCTCAAAACTCAGGACTTTCATATCTGTTTCACCCGTCACTGATGATATCGGCTAATATCAGCGTTGCTTTAAATTTGCAACAACTGTTCAATTTCATCTTATGAATGTCACCTGAAAATAGTAATTATGCTTTCTTCAGTGCTCAGAAAACATTACTTCTAGGTATCTAAAGATCACAAACTAATATTGCCATTATCTTGCACACTTTTAGTGTCTAATAATATCACGATGGCTTAATCCAGGAACAAATTATCATCTGTGTTAATCCTTTAAAGATTAAATCAACACTTTGCAAGGAGATTTTTGAAGCTAGACTCTGCTTGTCCTTTTTTTACATAAAGACCCTAATAATTTTTTTTCAGGGATATTTAGAGCAGTTCAAGCATGTAGCTTTTGCAAGCATTCACCAAAATTAAGTATGTACTCATGAAATTTTGTTTGCTTGCAGAAGCACTGATGTCATATTTGGAACTTTATTTCATTCAGTAAAACAGCTGTGGTCTTCATTCTGCTGCATTGCTGCTGGTGAGCCAGAGCTGAGCTGACAAATCACATTTACTCCAGATGTTGTTTTGCATTTCTTATAACACTTTTTCCTCAACAAAGCCATTTAGAGATGCCTACATTTTAGGAAAACATAATCATTTACTACATCAATCAAAAAAGAACAGGGTCTGATTTGCAGAAGTTCACTTTAACAAGTTAAAACCAGAAATCTCAAGTAGGAACATATATTTTCATGTATTTTCACCCCCCCAGGATTCAGTTTGCTGAACAAATTACTTTCCAAATATTGTCTAAATCTTACACACATATCTATGAAATATGCTGGTGTACAGGATAGCAAAATAAAATACTGACTGTGCTGGTTGTGGCAGGGGTAGGGTTAATTTTCTTCACAGTAGCCAGCATGGGGCTGTGGTTTGGATTTGTGCTGAAAACAGTGTTGATAACACGGGGATGTTTTCGTTACTGCTGAGCAGTGCTCACACAGAGTCAAGGCCTTTGCTGCTGCTCACACCACCCCACCAGCGAGCAGGCTGGGGGTGCACGGGGAGCTGGGAGGGGACGCAGCCGGGACAGCTGACCCCCACTGACCGAAGGGGTATTCCATACCATATGATGTCATGCTCAGCATGTAAAGCTGGGGGAAGAAGAAGGAAGGGGAGGATGTTTGGAGTGATGGCATTTGTCTTCCCAAGTAACTGTTACGTGTGATGGAGCAGCCCTGCTTCCCTGGAGATGGCTGAACACCTGCCCGCCCCTGGGAAGTGGTGAATGAATCCCTTGTTTCGCTCTGCTTGTGTGCGCGGCTTTTGCTTTCCCTGTTAACCTGCCTTTATCTCAACCCACGCGTTTTCTGACTTCGACCCTTGCGCTTCTCTCCCCCGTCCCAGCGGGGAGCAGCGAGCGAGCGGCTGCGTGGGGCTCAGCTGCCGGCTGGGGCTAAACCACGACGCTGACATGCATACAGCTGATGCCGATGCCAGCGCTCACATCATTTGACATGTGCACAATTTAGTTCACGTCTTTCAAATACACAGGAATACTGTTCTAACAGATCTTTGAAAAACGCCTAAATTATAATACGCAGAGCTGTTTGCTGGAGTTGTTTTAGGAAGCCAGTATCTTCAGGTTCCAGAGAAACCAAAAGCATTTAGGTCTGCGCATTTTGCATGCATGTGATGCTAGCGACTCTCTTTAAGCCAGAGTCATTGTGAAGGGCTGAATTTAATTTCCCCATAGAGCATAACAATCCACATATAAATTGTAATACCTAAACAGAACTGTAAACACTCCATATATACATAAATAATAATGCTAACAGTAATTATTAATAAATCTGAATGTAATGCGTGTTTTTAATAAGCTCTGCCCTCTCTCCACTTCTGTTTGCTCTGAGGGTTTTGAGATTTATTCCTAATGAAAAGACTGTTACTCACATTAGAGGGAAAAGGTTTAACATACTGCAGAGGCAGGTGCATTAACTGCATATCCCAGTGGCTTTTAAAAGCCTGTGAGGCTAATAAAGGCTTGAAATAGCCATGCACTATTGTAAATTCAAAACACAGCCCACAAATTAAAAAAACTCTGTTCAGCAGCCCCTAACACTCTGACTCCCTTGAGTCTTTCCTTATTCACTCAGAAAATAATCTTAGACTCATGAATAAAAGTTTTGTCTTTCATTTCTATTTTTCTCCCTATAGACACTTAAGGGCTTGGAATCAGAAATTCAGTCTTTAAAATAGTGTGTGGAATTTCTACACATTCCTTTGAAAGACAAAACAGAAGATTAGTATGTTTTAAAAACAAATTCTTCATGCTAAAAAGAAGCAAGAGGAAACATTTTTCTAAATATGTACAATACACAGCAAAGCAAAAAAGATCCTTGATCTTATCAAGAATAAAAATGACATGCAGTCTGCCATAATAAATAAAAATTGCTCTTAACTAATAATTAGCAAATATTTACATATTAAGAACCCAGATTACCACCACATTATTCCAGCAGACGTCTGGTGCAGCTTGTTGGAACCAAGGAAATTATATCCGTGTAAAAACTTGGAATTGCGCAGTTGCCAGCCAGGCTCTAGGATGCTTAGTGATTAATGCTAGTGATTAAATTGCCAAATCAGTAGGTACGGTTTTCCAATTTTCTAAAGAACATGTACAGCATGCACAACTCTTTTGTAAGGTAATTACATTCCCCCGTACACTTTGTTGTCCTGTTTTCTATTCCGAAGGATGCTTAGTCTCCAATCTTGTTTAGTTCCTATCTCCTTGCTAACAATGTCACTTTGTGCCAAACATAACACAGATTTTCACACTGGGAACACCTATCCCCTGGTAAGCAGCCCAAGGTCTTTGACCTGTTTCAGGCAAGCTAATGAATAGCTGTTGGCTTCTGTTTATGACTTTTGGCTGTTATTAGTGTGTTTTTGAGACTTGAGTCAGAATTCTACAACCATCATTTTTGGTTTTTAGCAGCTTTTCCCAAAGCATGTTTTCTTATCAGAATAAATTATGGGTGCATGCACTTATGTGTGTTTACATTAACATTTTGGTGGAGAACCTGTTGATGGTCTGATTTATTCCTCTTTCCCTATGTGTATCTGCAAGCTACAAATCAATTTTTTAGTATGTTAGTATATAATGTTGTTTTATAAAAATAATCATGTCCTAAAGCTGTACTGAAGCCCACATCTGCTGAAATGCTGAGGCACTAGTACTCCTCTGTTGACTGGAGCAGTTTTCTGGACTTACTTGTGCTGGATCAACGTCATTTAGCATAACTATTGAAGTGCAGTGATAATCTAGGACCAGTCTCCAGAAATCTTTGACAGTATTTGGTAAGGGATGCTGCGTAACTATAAAAGCTGATGGTTGCTTGTAGCTCTGCAAAGAAATAACAAGAGATGGTGAGAAGAATGGTAAAAGATAAAAATCCATTTAGCAGAATGCCAGTCATAGCCCCAAAACTTTGGGACTGAAAGCCTTATTTCTATTTTCTATGTAATTAATACATTGTTTTCAGCTCTTTCCCAAGATTTTATATGCTTCAAAGTTAATAAACTGTACTTAGGCGGAATATAATTTTTGCAGATATTATATTTCTGAAACTTATTTTATGCCATAGGCATAGAGTAAAATCATCAGAGGTTTTTGCCTCCAATGCAACTCCTAGAAAATTCTGAGCAACAGTTTTGTTTTGAGCTATTAATGGACAGATTAATCTTGGCTGTCTGCACGTAGCTGTTAATTTGAGTGATGTCCATGAAAGGAAATATCTAGTTATTTTTCAGAAATATTGTTGAAATTCTGGTTTATCTGACAGTAGTGAGGATACCCAGGGGATAAAATTCAGTGCGCTCTGGGTTTTTTTTAGTACCAGAGTATGTTGTTGACTGAGCTGTTTGGTGGAACTGCTCCATTGTGAATCTCTTACTAGTATTTTCAATTACGTCCTCCTGAGTGTTGAAGGCCAGTGTGGCCATATTGGGGCAGCTGGGAGAGGTTGTCATCGCCTTAATTAAAGGGGTGCAGAGAAGCCTCTACATGCACTGAACTAAAGTAGTTTCACCACTACAGAGATACAACTTTATCAGCTATCTGCATCTTTTTTTCAGAGACAGTCACTGAAGAGACCACAGAAAATTAATCCAATGTGTTTTGCGGTACAGATGAAGACATGTAAGACTTCAATTCTTTGCTTTGGTTTCAGCAAAGTGCAACCAGCAGGTATCGACGCTGCTGGTACATGTCAGCTGCCTTCTATTCTACTGGTCGTATCTTGCTGGAAGTGGCATGCAGATGAGAGATGCTCGAAGGGCTCTCCATTACTCCCTGACTCCCTGGCAGTTTCTTGGGGACAATCGTTCTCAAACTCATTCTAATACTGAATAATGAAAATTATGTTTGCTACCCCTTTTGCTTGAAGAGAGCTGTAAAAGCTTACATGAGGTGATCCAACTGCATCTCAGCTGATGCAAGTGGAGGGCGTGAAACGCATCATCTTGCCTGCTGGAGACTGGATGTTTAGAGAGGGACAAATGTCTGCTCTTCTCCTTCAGTGCAGGGATATTGCAGGAGCCTGGCTAAGGTGCTTCAGGTGGAAAGTGACCCAAGTCACCTCCTCCCTTAGATCCTTTCGCCCAGACACGCTTTTGGATCCAGCTCATTGTTTCAACAGTGAAGAAGGGAAGCATTTTCAAAGCAAATATTGAGGCACTGCTCTTTCTGAGCAGTACTTAATTTGCAGAACAAACCAGTACTGAACTCTCTGGGAAAGAAGACAATGTAATGGCCAGACTGTAAATTGCAGATCAAGGAAGCTCCGTTCTAATATGAAATGTCATTGACCTGCTATGAGAACCTAGAGAAGTCACTTAAACTTTTGTTCCCAGTTTCTCAACACAGACAAACATAAAGGTAATACACTTACCTTTTCACAGGAGCGTTTTGAACTTAGGCTTATTTTAGCAAAATGATTTAAGAACTTGGACAGAAAGAAACGTGGAAACTGCGATAAACTGTTATTACTCTAGCTTTACTTTTCAAAAAGGCCATTTACAATGTGTTCATTCTTTGCTAACCTCTGTTTTCTTGTTGTTTTTGTGTTTGACAACTGTAATTACTATAGCTTTAAATTGTCGAAGATAAGCTATAAATACCTACAGACTGTAAAGGTGGTTTAAGTGTCTTTTTACTGATATTCTATTAGCAAGATTAGAAATACCATAGATGCATTAGAAAAGAATTCCACACACACATGAAGAGGAACCATTCATTCAAACAGAAATAAATGGAAAGACTGAAGTAATGGCTTGTGTACTATCTTTGCTGGTAGACAATTTTTTTTTGTTAATTACCATTTAAATTAGAAACCAAGGGGAACTAAAATATTGCTGCAAACCTTATTATCCTATTTAACTGCCACAGTGCCTTAATAGGTAACTCTTTTTTTCCTAGGCCAGATGCTTAAAAATTCAAGCACTAGGGAGAAATTTAGACACGTTTCATCTATCAAAACTCCTTGACTTGCTCTCTGAGCATGGCTTTGGAACCTTGGCTGTGACATAACATGTGGGATCCTAAATGTACTTGGGAGTTTAAAGATTTTGTGCTATGTTTTTGGAAAACATGCTAGAAGGATTTCAGTTTTCTTATGCTGACTCCACTTTCCGGCATTGCTCAGTCTGGAGGGCTGCTTATTCCCTTTTTATTATTAATGATGTAGTGGAGACTTACATCCATCAGTGCAGCATTAATGTAGTTACTGCTCTCCCCATCTATCGTTATGAGGAAAGGCAGGCATCTGTCTGGAGGCAGAACATCCATACAGCGATTCTTTTCATGATTTCGTGGTAAAAGTGCTATGCTGCAGTCTTCTACACGCAGTGTCGGAGTCACCATATTTAAAGTCTTTCAAAAAGATAAAAAGATAAACAAAACAGAAAAATTAACACAGAAGTGAAAGCATCCCAAAATATTTAAGAATAGATCAGCTCAGTGTTCAGTTTCAGTGGGAATCAATATGCAGAGAAATGAAAACACATCACAGTCAGCAGGGTTTGGAAGCAAAAAATCGTGGAAGCATACAGATCTGAAAAATAACCCCAAAGACAGCTGCAGAGTAACCTGCTTTCTGAAGAAAGGACAGTGGAAGGAATTGACATACTTCCCTTGAGTAAAAAGATTTAACTACTACTCTATTGCACTTTTTAATGATTTTGCATAATTCAGTAGCAATTAGTAACATGCTATTTTCCCTTTTTTTTCAGTCTTTCCCTCCCAGGACTGGTCCAAAATTCACATGGCTATAAGCAAGCACTTAAGTAGAAGTCTTTAGTATAGCTGAACTGCATGGATACTAGGTACTGCTAGCCACAACTTACCCTAAATTCCTCTTTGATCTGGCTGGAGTTAGTTTGAGGATCCAGTTTATTCATTTCATAGTAAACAGACCTAACTTGAGAAGCTGGAATAGATGTGTCTCCACAAAGACAGGCTTCCAGGATAGCATCATGGATGAATACATACTGTTCCTGGTAAAGCAATTAGAATGATTACTGACATAGACAGCATACGGGATTAGTATTTTGGTAAATAAAATATCACCACTAATATGGTTGCCACTAATTCTCTTTGACTTTAGTGGCACTGAAGCAAGACCAGAGGTAACAGCAGCAGTTCACAAAACTTTATGCCATTCATTTAGAAATTCATGTAAAAGGATTGTCTCAAACTAGTTACAAATATAAACAGAAGTGCAGTGACACTCCGTAATGAAAATAGGAATGTTTCTGGTTTCCTCATTCCTCTGCAGAATTCTGTAGGCATCATCACATAACTGAGCCTCAACAAGATATACTCCAGAATGGATCCTTCCTGGAGAAGAAACACTCATCATTTTCCTTTTTAAAAAAAAACATTGTGAACCTTAAGGCCAGCATAACTGGGCACTTGTTTGGGCAGTGGTTCTTCACGTTTATGTGTGGATTGTTTTCTGCATATGATTGAATAAACTACCTTCTGGATGGTGCCTACCACAAAGCAGCTCTAGCTTTATGGGCTAGAAGAATACTTTTTCTTGCAAAGTGTAAGGCAGTATTCCAGTAGATTAACAATACCTCAGTCTGCACCATGTTAACTCTCCGAGATCGAAGCTCTCTCACGCAGTTGTATATGTCTACAACGCCTTCTCTTTCTGCCATATCTAGCATGATGTCAATAACAATGAAACACCCGGTTCTGCCAGCCCCAGCACTAAAGTAAAAGAAGAGCACAGTTAATGTTCAGGAGTGTATTGGAAAATGTAAAATGCAAGGGTTCATCTTGCAGGTACTTAATGATTACTGAAATTAAGTCTTGCATTGCAGAATTTCAGACTCAGTTTTGCCATTCTTGTTTATATTTTAGGTATTACGTTCTTGTGGGTAGCACTGCAGCGGTTCCAGCAACCTGTTTGGGGATTACACAGTACAGGAGAAGCAAAAGTAGGTTTTGAGTTTAGTGGACAAGACAACGGAGGCATTACTGTTCTGCTTACCTGCAGTGAACAACCAGAGGGCCAGCGTTTGGTGGGCTCTTGGATTTGACCTGCCGTACAAATCCCAGAAGGCCTGTCGCATGGTACGGTACACCGTGGTCTGGCCAGCCAGTGAAGTGAAACTGCCGAATTTCTCGAATCTCATGAGCACCTCTCTGTTGAAAAGACAAGGGTTGAAAAAGAAAAACAATCTGGAATGTGAAAGAAATTGTACGAGAGACATCGTAAGAATTTAACTTCAGCACCTTGAGCCTTTCTGAAAAACATTCACCTCCTACTAATACCCATATCTGTATAGACTGTTGGAGAGCTTTCTCATAGCAGGAAAGCAAGTTCAAAGGTTATAGATCAACTGGTTTGAAAGCCTTACAACAATTTAGCACCAGATTGGTTAGAAACTTTCAGCACAAGATAGACACTCTTCTCTACATTGAAGCACTAGGTTGCTTTGAAAACTGTGGCCTTAAGATGCATGCTATGATCACGGCACAGGTCAGCAGCAAGGCCATGAACATATAGCACAGATGACACTTTTTTTCCCACTGCTTTCCACAGGAGTTTTGCTGCTGACTTCAGGGAACTACAATTTCAGCATAATGTTCCTTATCATTTGTCTCCTTCATTGGTCTGAAAGAAACAGCTGAATAGTAGGAAACCTTTTTGCACCTCCATTTTGCTGTGTTTGTAGCCCTCCGCATGCTCACCCTTCAAGTGTTCTGCCACAGTCTACAAGGACATGGATATGGTTAGACAGGTATGAATGAGAAGCCGATCGTGTAAGTAATTTCCCATGTGACTTTCTGGAGCAATCTGGATATTAGAGGTGTGTATGCTAAGTTTGATTTTCTTAGTGCTTCTATTTCCCCTTCCCCTTCTGAAAATGTAGCTGCCAGTATTTTATTCTCATTAGAAATCCACAGACCAGAGGCCATCATACATATTTCATAAGCAAACAGTAAAATTATGACATATCATGTCTAGGCTGGACTAAATGTCAGTGATATTAATAACTGGTGGTTTACAGTTTTTCCTCTTAAAGATGTATTTCCTCTCTTGAGCCGGTTTGCATATAAAAGGTTTAATCCTTTTTGCATAATGAAGTAATATAAACTTCCTAATTTATTCTAGTATGCAAGCTAAAAGTCTGGGATTTTCAATGGTTGAGAAATTTTGGCTGTGCCAGTGCTACATGACCGGAGTGGGCTTGGTGTATCTTGGAGTCCTGATGCTCTGACAGCTCAGGCTAGAGGGTCTGTGGAGACTGGGAATCTGCTCAGAGGAATATCCACACTCATCTCCCTCGGAAACTGTGCCACAAAAAGGCAGGCAAGGGAGAAGATGAAGAGTGTATGTGACACTGGTGTATACCGAGGAGATCACACCCTTGCAACAGAAATGCAATAAAGCCAATTTTAAAACATATTGAAACCCAGGAACAGACAAAGTAATTTGCATTTTAAGTCAGTCTAGCAAACATATTCACATACAATTTGGTCTCTGTACTCTGGGGGTTTTTGTGTTAGTTAACACAGCTTTTTGCTACTGTAAGCAAGGCGTCCATCTCCATAAATAGCTGTGCGTAGGTGGGGTATCCATGTCCCAAACACTTTTATATTGCTCGTAACAACTGCCCACAATCCCCCAAGAAACAAAGTTCCCATACAAAAAAAGCAGTGCCATGGCTACACCAACTGAGGACTGAAAGGAGTACCCCACACAAATTCTTCATGTTGTACGCAGCCTTGATTTGCAAGCAGCTTAGAAAAAGGCAAACTGCCCCTCCAAAATAACGTGCCAAGCTGCTGCACAGATCAGGATATAGCCTGTGTATCTTGTGCATTGGTTTTGAAAATGCTGTCTGTCATGCTGACTGCATTTTTGTCTATCGTTGGTAACAGCTGCTTAGAAAAAGTTTTGCATATAGGGTACTTTTATAATGAGTTTGCTTATTATACCTACAAAAGAATGATTTTCATGTCTGTAGCTTCCCTGCTGGTTTCTAAACCCAAAATAGCAACACAACTGCATGAATCATAAAAGCATATGCTCATCTTGGAAAGACTGTATTTTTTACTTTTGCTGTCAGCTGAAACAAATAGAAAATGGTGTACATTGCTAGCAAAATGCAGGATGTTAAAAAATGCAGACCCTAATCCTACAAATACTTATAGTGCTGCTCTATGTTACTATCTGAGTAATTCACCTGAGTTAACTGTTGTGCTGTAAAGGAACTGCTCCAAAGGAACTGCTTATGCACACAATGTAAAGAGTATCTAGGAAGTGGTTTTCAGAATCGGAGTGTAACTTTGGGTTCCATTTTCTTAATATTATCCCCCTAGTTCTCAATAATTACCAAACAGCCATTTAAAAAAATAAAAATAAGTCATCAGTTTATCTCCAAAGAAATCAACTTCTAAATTGTATTTTAGGAGCAGGTATGAGATGTTCATCCATAAATAGAAAAGATGGTCAGAAGGAACCTCTGGAGGTCTCCAGTCCAACCTCCCAATCAGAGTGGGTCTATGGCCAACACTAGATCAGGTCACCAGTGCATCTGTCTAGCTGAGCCCAGATGACCTCCAAGAATGGAGACTCCACAACTTTTCTGGGTCACCTGCTTTAGCACTGCACTACTCTCCTTCTGAAGGAGTTTTTCCAGTGCAAGTCTTCCATGCTGCAACTTCTTGGCCATTGCCCCTTGTTTTACCCTCCATTACCGTGGAGAAGAATGAGAATTTGGTGTCCCTGATTTTCTTGAACGTCTTTGAGGTAGTCACAGGCTGCAGTTAGATCCTCCCTACCTCTCCTCCTCATCTCTACTACACTGAACAAAGTCAACTCTCTTAACCTCGCCTTGCAGCTCATATGTCCTACATACATAATCATCTTGGATGTCAGATGTTGTCCCAGGATGTCACAGCCTGTACTGACACATGGGGCTAGGCTACCTAAGGCACAGAACTTTGCATGTTTCCTCGTTGAATTACTGAAACGTCTGTTGGCCAAATTTTCACGTCCAACGTTCAGCATTTCAACACCACCCTTCGCTTTGTATTATCTGCAGGTTTGGTTAGGGTGCACTCTGTCTCATCATGCAGCTTGACTTAGAGAGGCTGAAAAGTATCAGTCCCAGCAGATCAGAAATATAAACTTGAGAGAATTATGGTGGAAGACATGTTTAGACTTGACTTTCCAGTACCGTTGGAAGAGTTAAAAAATATGGGAAGTAGGGTAAAAACAAATGTACTTTACTCAAACTACACTGACACCACTTTTAGGGGCTTATTGAAAGACTACCAACTATTAAAAAACAGTGTCTAAATGAAATCTTTTCAGATGGAGATTTTTCTTGAGAAAAAAAATGTTTAGTGCCTTTTATCTCTATCTGTTCTAATGCACTTATTCAAGACAGTGTGGTTATGATCAACTGTAAAATCCTCTAGGTCTTTTTTTCCAGTCCCAGTTAAGAAGTGAAAAGCTAACATCAAAGCATGGGCTTAAAATTTGCAGAATAGAAATCAACCAGTGCTTCATCTACTTCAAAGTGTAGCCACCGTTTCTCGTCTGTTTATTAAAAATATCTAAATGCGAGGAAACAACAGGCTTGAATGAATTCGATGTACCATATGTATAGTGGTAAACATGATACAATATTTCAGTTCATTCAAACCACGTAATTCTATTATCATTACCCTCAGGTTGCTGTATTGATGCATATTTAAGTATTAGATTGAAGAATAAAACAGGAAAAAACCTAATTTCTTTGTTACTGTGGATGCATGTACAGAGACCTTGTTGGGTCATCTTTTTGGCAGTTTCATCTACCTAGGTGCAGGATTCTTTGATGCTAAAGATTATGTTCTTCAAAATCATAGTTGAATACTACTTCATCATTAGAGAGAACCAGTGTAGCACAGGCACTGCAACTAAATCAAAAGGAGTTTTCTAACCTAATTAGTTGAAAATCTACTCATGGTGATACTGAGAGAATGTTACTCAGTGCGCCATTAGGAATATCAAATCTTCCAAAGAGGCTCTTTCCTCATTGTTTTGCAACTCAGATGAGTCTCGATACATACAATTAAAACACTTCTATCCTTTAATGGTCTGAATAAAACCCCAGAATTGACATAAAATGTGGGACACACCGATTCTGACTGACCCTGCTTGTTCTCACTTTCAGCAAGTACGTTATTTGTTAATTGTATGTTGTCCATATATTGTAAGCCGTTTGGGAGAGCTACAAGATCTAGTAAGCGTCAAACAAATTCATGGCATTATTCTAATAAACAGGAATACAACATGCTGATTGGAACTCTCCATATAAAAATGGATTCCAGATGAAAAGTGAAATTGCCTGAAGAAGAAAATTAGTTTGTTTCAACTATGTCTCTGCAGACTAGGAACACACCGGCCCAACAGATAACAGTATTCTCCACCATGGACTTCTGAATAATGGTGCATGCAGCCTCTGGTACAGACAGAAAATGATTGTGGGAAACATAAGATGGGAAAACAGCACGAACGTGTTTTTCAATTGATTGCTGGGAGGGAGGCTTCGATTTCTCCTAGGCAAGGAACATCACTTTTTCTAACTCAGGCAGGAGCCAACAGTGACAGAAAGCACAGAAAAGTCGCTGCATTTAAAGAAAAACACAGTTTACCATAAGAGGGCGGTAGTCGTTTACCCAAAGAATAGCTGCAAAACCGAGATGTCAGTCAAAAGATTTAACTTTCCTGTGTTGAACCTGTTATATTAGTTATTTAGGCAGATACCATTGTATTGAAGAAAACCGAATTTGGAAACTTACCTTTTCTACTGCAAATGTTCGAATCACATATTCAGCCAGGAGCTCTGTTTCTATTAGGGTCACTTTAATGTCTTTATATATCTCTGTGTCATCTGGCCAGTATTTGCAGCACTTGACCTTTAAAAAATACAAAAGAAATTAAGGTTCATTTATTTTAGAAGGTTCATACTGAATCTGTTCTGTATTCTGTGCAATGATTTCTGTTTTAAAATGCAATCACGCGCAAAACAGTCACATTTCCTACATGTGGAAATGATTAATGCTTAAGGGACTTTGCCTCTTCTTTTTTAAAGACATCTTTCAGAGTTGCAGGTGAGATTTGTGTGGTGGTTAGTGAAGTAAGGCAAACGTATACGGAGCACAAGGGACATTTATATGCTGCATAACTCAGTTACAGTAACTGTTCATTTCCTGTGCTTTCCAACACAGGGTGTGCCCAGAGGGACAACTACCACCAGAAGGTTTTTTCCCCAACCTCTAGTTGGTGATTTGTCTCAAAAATATCTTCCTACCTTCTAAAATGAAAACATTTTTTTTCAGACAGGAAGGATCTTCTCTACTGTTTGAAAAGTATCTGTTTTCTGAGATTAACTTTCCAAAGGAACCAATGAGACGTCAAATGGCAAAACCCAACACTTGACTTCAAGAGGTAAGTTTTATGTCTGGGCCACCAATTCACTAGGTGACCCCAAACACTACGGGTGGGATTTATCTCAGCTCAAACTAAGGTGAGTAGGATGAATGCGTTCTAGAGGTGCCTTTATTTTTGTTAACTGTGAAAAGAGTCTAGATGACTGCCTTCGCCTAGGTGTTTGGCTTCTTGATGGCTTAGGTTAGGTGAGATGAATTCCCCTTTCCACCATACTGATTTCAGTAGGCTTCTAGAGCTATGCATTCTTGGCAAATTTATCCTGGGATATGGAGATGGAAAGAAGGTGGGTTTTGTGAACTTTTTCAGATTCACTTTTTTTTTTCAGATTCACTTTTTGTGAATTTTTCAGATTTTCTGAGCCCTGGTGTGGTCTAGTTGGGATGGACTCAGAGCATTCAACATATTCAGACATGCACTATTATTCTGCCATTTTTTAAGGTGGGTGGTTGTGGGGAGGTAGATAGTTGACAGACTTAAGAATTTTCTTCTCCTTCCCATTTGCGTGGACAAGGTGGTGGGCAGGGAAGCTAACACATTACTTACATAGCTCTCTTTTATCCTGCTCTATCATAGTAATAGCTATGCTATAACCACTGTATCTGGCCATTGTCCAGTAGTGCAGTACGTGCTAGGAGTAGCATCTGTTATACATTTGCTGCATGGAACGGTTTCTCTCTTTCTCACAGAAGGGAAAATTTAAAATGGATCTTCTAATACATGTAAATCTACTGGTTTCCTTAAGTATACACTTAAATGGGTTGGGTAAAAAACCCAAACGCTTCAAATACTCAATGGAAAACTGATAGAAAAATAAAACAAAATGAAACTTCACAACTGGTAGAGTATTCCTCAAACACACATTCATGCCAAAATATTTGGATGACTATCATGTCTAGTCTTGTGCAAAAGGTAAAACTGATGTACATTTGGATAAGCATACAGTGAAAACTGTAATGCATGATTCAATTTATTTATACAAACTCCACATTCAGTATATAAAGGATTATGCAGAGAGTCAAACCTTGTCAGAAGAGAATGCTTTCCTCAGAATTTGCTTCAAGTGATGTAGCTGATAATCATGTACAACCCCTTTTTACTGTCTGGAGAGAAGAGAAGTCTTGCCACACCAACGTAGTAACGTTGGCTGATAAAATCAAAAGTTTGCCTGGGCAGGGTCAGTAGTTCTGACACTTTTTCTGACTCTTTAGCAGGATAAAATTTACATCTGAATAGAACTGAGTTGAAGGGCTGGAAAAACACAACCCCACATCAGAATTCTCTTCAGAGAGAGTAGCCTGGTTGTAAGCCCTGGCTCCCAGCCACAAAATTATACAAGCATCCTAACAGCTTACTCCTGCTTACACAGCTGATGGAAAGCTCCTCACGCACAGCTGAAGTTCAGGTAGCTATAAGCAGGTTTTATTTATTTCTCCATGCTTTTCTTCAGACCCAGTAACCGTATTAGGTACTGGCTGAGAAAAATTCTTCATATTCTTCACGTTTCATCTGGTATTAATCATGGCTTCAGGACAACTGGCGAACACCAGGTTATACAGTTCCCCTCCATAGCAAGAGGCTTGGAGCTGGGACATTGGACGGTCCTGGTGGTGCCTAGCACTCCTGTACCAGGGCAAGGGTACCAAGACTGCTTCCCACCATGCTCACCAGCAAGCTGACAGGGTGTCAGTGTGGATGAGAAGGTTTCCACCAGCCAAGGGCCAAACCGAGGGCCAGTCCCAGGGTGCCTAAATGGCAGGACCTCTGGCAAACGTGCATTCATCTCTAAAGCATGCCTATCAGCTGTAAGCAGTGAACAACCATTTCAAAAGTATTAAATGTTGCTGTAAGCAGTTTAGTAGTTGCTGCCACTATCTATTGTTGCACGTACTTGATATTTATTCAGATCTTACCTTGTTTGGATGTATTTCCAAAAACCCTCTGACAGAAGCTATGTGAAGAACACCGAATGCTCATTTTTGTCTGTGCTGTTAAAATAATCCAGACAATTCACAATGTTCAAATCCCTTAGGCCAGCAAACTGACTCCTTACAGTCATTGCTGGGAACACCCTGAAACAGCATTTTCCTACCTATGGCTAAGATGATTTTTTGACTCTCTGTGCAGAATCAGGCAATTCACACTGCCTCCAGACTGGAGCAGCCCACTGACGGCCCTGTCTCTGGACCTGATTTCCTTTTCCTGCCTGTTCACTTATCCTTTCCATAGGTGGAACCTGAACCACACGAAGACGGCCAACGCACGTAGGAAGGGAGCAGCTGCAGTAGTGATCCTAGTCACGGCACTACTCGTCAGCGTGTCTCTTTGTTGCTAACTTTAGCCTTGTTTCTTTCTGATGGGTGCCTGCCATCCTCAAAACAGCTCTAGTTTAGTAACATAAACAATTGGGGGAAAAAAACAAACCCTGGCTGAATTAAATTGCTCAGTCTTGAAGGAAACATGCCTGTTTCTAACTTGGTAAGTCTAGACAGTCTGGATTATGACTAAGAACTAGGGACATTTAGAAAGACCAATTTAGAAGAGCACAGTCCCCACCTTCTTATGCCTCAACTGTTGGATTTGCTTACACTCTTTTTTTAAACCTTATTTAAGATGATCCCGTGGAGTAATTAGGGGAGGTTGCACAGAAGTTCTAGCCTTTCATGCCTCACGCAGCTTGGGCCTGCCGGGGATTTCTTACTCTGCTGCACAGGGGACTTTGGGCACGGAGCAGATTGGAGCTGAGCAGAAGGATCCATGACAACACAATTTCCTGAAAACTCTCCCGAGTGGAATAGGGGCTGTAACAGCTGCGGGAACGGTGCCAGAGCCGCAGTCAGAGCCACAGACCAACACTAAATGATTCACTCACTGGGGGGGGGGGGATCAACTGTTTTTTTTAAATTCATGCTTTTTTCCTACTTTTGGCTCTCGTTCTGCAATGCTGCTGCACATGCTGAGCTCTAGGCAAGGGAATTCTATGGACTCCCGGTGAGCCAAAAATTAAGTAAATGCTTAAACACCAGTCTCCCACCTCCTCCAGGATCTCTCAAAGAAATGCAAAGGGGTCTTAAAGACAGAAAATACATTAAATAGTGTAAATCAAAATCACACTTATAAAAGTTTATTGGATCAGGGCCTTTATTTGTACAAGGAAAGACAATTGCAACAAAACAGAATATGGTTTTATTCATGAAATATGAGAAACACTCCTGGTAACATATGTTTGTTCATTTTTTCTTTTTAGTACAGCTTTAGCTACTGTGACTTGATGAATCTCTTTCCCTTTTTATAAACATTTGGTACATGTTTTTAAAAAAACCCAAAAACTACTAACAGAAGGTTTAGCTAAATAACTGATACACGAATCCAGAACGGAATATTAAATGTGTTAGATTTTTTTTTTCACACAGTTGCTACCATAACAGTAAATATCATCCACAAAGTAGAAAACATAATTTTGAAATCTCATCTGAGCAGAACTATAATTGAGAGTTTGTTCAGATACACCCCACATTTGTATCCTAACAACGTGCCAAAAAATACAGATGTTCATCACAAGATGAGATAAAAGGGTGATTGCCAAAGACATAATGAAAATGCTCTGCTTTAATCTATTCATCCCAAGGTACACTGTCCAATTGTTCCAAACATGTTTATTTTACTAATAATTTTAGAAATTTGGAGAAGATGATTACCTACTTCCATCTCCTAGCTCCATCCCCCAGCAAAATAGTCTACTATGAGAAACTAAAAATTAAAAACGAAGGTGGAAAGTTGCTATTGTTACTTCTAAATATAACAAACAATGTAGGCAGTGGATAGCTAATGAACACAAATTGTGACTTCTGAAGCTGTATATTTAGCCATTTGGCAATGTGACACATCCAGCTAAAGGCAGTATGAAAGCCAGGACAGTAATTCATTTACTTAGAGATTTGGAATAGGAGGAATATTACAGAATTAATATGTGAGCTGGCTGTGAAATATACATTGTAGTTTGTACAGAACAGTTTAAATAACACATTATTCAAAGTTTCCAATTTCCTTTGATTCTGAAATATTCTTAGCAAAAAGGTGATAGAACTGGCTATGTACTGCATGGATTGTCGTTAGTGAAGAGCAGTATTATATATTCTAATTTAAAATTAATCTGAACTAAGTAATGATGATAAGTCAGACATAAATTTTGAAGTGGAACCTCTAGGATATAAAATGAAATAGCCAGCCAAGCTCACTGGAGGAAATTTTTAACAGATTTTACAGATGTAGCTAGGATAACATCATATACTTTTATTTGGCTGACTGGAAGTAAAAGGACATCCAATAATTGAACGTATTTTTATTTAAATACTTTTCAAACAAAAAATGTATTGTGATTTAAGAACATTTTATAACCTATAAAGTAACCTCTGGCAGAAAATAAACCCCAGTCTTTCTTTTTTCATTTTCTTTGTTTGCATTTGAGTAAGTCAGTTAATTGATTTATACCTCATTTTATAGTTTTCTAAAAAAGGTATGGAAGAGTATTGAGAAATACAACATTTAAGATACTATTTGGCACCATCAGATAAATGGGTCTGTAGAAAGGCAGCCAGAAATCTTTATGTTGTTCACAGCTCCCAGAGGGGGAGAGATGTCTCTATGATTTTTACTAGCTCGGTCTAATTTCTTTCAGTGATGACTCAGAGCTGATATAATTCTCCGCATTCTGCTGCCCCGTGTTGCCCCAGCAGCGCAATCCTAGGTTGCCTGGTGGATGCACTCTCAATCAGCTTCTGCCCAGAAGAGCTGGCTTTCTGGACATGTCTAGCAGTTGCCATGCACTAATGCTTTCCACCTGAGGGAATGAGTGCCAACCCTTTGCTCTTAAGAATCAGGTGTACTGTTAGCATATCGTCATCCTGGTAGCTTGGGTTAGATATTAAGACAACAGGCCAAACCCATGGTGTGACCTTCCTTTGGCCATAAAAAAGAATTAGTCTAGAAGAATTGCTTTAGGGTAAAGATAATCCAAGGCAAAACTGTTGTAGCGTTCCCACCTTCGTTGCTAATACCAGCCAAAGAATATGGATTGGCTCTATTTCATTGCTTATGTTTAGGCAATTTTGTCTCCTACTAGTCCTTAAAAAAGGCTGTAAATTAGTGCAAATGTAGTACAGCCCTGGAGGAGAAAAGGCTGAGCACAGAGCACATGAGAAGGGTGGCTGCATGCCAAGATGATAGATGGTTACAGGATTAGCTGGAGCTCCTCAGAGCCTGTCTTAATCCCTTGCACAACTGTGAAATCATGTGCCTATCGCTCGGATCCTGTGCTCTGAGGACGTGATATACCTGCATTGAGCAGAACAGCCTGTGCACTGAATCATGCTTCCGTTCCAAGAGCAAAATCATGCCATTTGTTGAGCTACAGAGCACCACCAAGTTAGCGGATTGCCTTCTGGCTCCAAAACCTGATCATCTGATGTTAGGTTAGAAAGCTCTACATGTTACTCTACTGGGTAAGGTAAAATTGTGTCAGTGCCTCCAGGATACTTCTTCTTTCAGAGAGAGACTGAGAGATTAATTTCACAAGACTGCTGAAGTGAGGAGACTTGCAGTGATGAAGACATTTCGCTAGCCCCGACATTTCAAAGAACAACTTGAAGCCCTCTTTGCCAACTGCATCCTACACCTTAGCAGCACTTCAATAACTAGCCCAACAAGGGGGCCGATGCATTTGTGTATCCTTAAACCTCTTCTATTTACTTCTAAAAGTGAATTATGTCAACTAGATTAGTGAGCATTAAGATATTAATCTCTGTTGATTAACATTCTTTGAAACATAGCTTTTACTTGAAACGAGAATGCATCAAAACACTTGAAAGCTGAAACCATGTCTGCTTTGAGTGACATGGGACAGTGCTGAATGCTTGTAGGTTGATGTCCTGTTTGATGCTGCTAATCTGGGGACATCTTTATTAAATGATTGCAAAGAGTGCTTCCTTCTCTTTCCTGAAGAGCAACAGCCAATTTTTTTCCCTAAGGGCTCCTCCCTGCTACGCATAATGGAATAATGCCAACTTGTTATTTCTGGTTAGAAGTCTAGAAAGCTGAAAACTGTTTTGATGACTAGAGGGGTTCACTGACTTGAAAGATTAACAATAGTTTTAAATTACGATACCTTCCTTTTTTTCTCATTGATACCATGTAAAAACATAAACTCTACTCTCTTCAACAGGAGATACTGGAATTACAGTGAAACCAATAGTAAAACAGAATATGTACCATACACACAGGTCCCAGGTTTTCTGGGTACACATGATTAAGAAAAAATTCTTCTCTACATGGGGAAGGACACCATTTATAGGTT
Organism: Phaethon aethereus; assembly: GCF_964289735.1. Taxonomy (NCBI): domain Eukaryota; kingdom Metazoa; phylum Chordata; class Aves; order Phaethontiformes; family Phaethontidae; genus Phaethon; species Phaethon aethereus. Next base: position 57,849,211 of record NC_138582.1, on the reverse strand, counting down.
TCAGAAGTTGAGACTACAATTACCTAGAGGTAGGGAAGGGTTTCATAGAGCAACCTTTCTCCTTCTTGTTTATAAAATGTGGTTTCTTTCAGTAGAAAAGTTAAAATGAAATCTTAGTCACCAATATGCTTACAAACTCTTTGGCACACCTCCTAAGGAGCGCTAATGCCAGAATCCTGAACTAATTCCAATGTAGGTAATTTGGCTTATTACCTTTAGAGGCAGTTTCAATTAGATAGAGTGTTCTTCCATTTATACTAAATACAAATGTGCTGCTTGTGAGACGTGTTGAGAAGTTACTGTTTTCACCTCTGCAATATCTCCATAATGGGTGATCTGAATCTTAAACACAATTTGAATTTACCTTTGTTTATTCTTCTCATGGAAGATAATCAAAACTTGTAACGTGTAAGTGCAAGCTTCATAATAGCTTTATGTGAAAAACTTCCTTTTTTATTCTAAGAATAGGTGGCAAGTCCACTGGGAATTTCACACAGCTTTTATGTTGCTGGAATTTCCTATGAAGTTTTTGTTTTGTTCTTGCAATGTGTTTTCAGTAAGAATTCTTTGGACAGGGTTTTATTTGGCAGTTTTTCTTGGATGTCTCATGTCTGTCTATATCAGAAACAAATCATCAGGTGGACCTGAAGATCTGGTTCAACATAAAGACTTCTGGATTTTGTTTGTTAGGGAAACTTATTTGTATCTATCTGGTTTAGAAATGTTTCTTGAATGCTGACCAAGGTTGCACATCCTGAGCAAGGACCGAGCTTGGACCCAAGGCCCCAGCATGTGCACATATGACCGCTTAGAGCTGAGCCCACACAGTCTTTCCTGAGAAGAACTCCTCTTTCCTGACAGATTTTATCTTACAACAGGGAACATTTTTAGTCAACCAGCAGCAGGGTGATATTCTCTGTCAGAAGACCTTTGTATGGGTCTCCTCACTGTCATGTAGACCGCAATACTTTTTTAAGCATGAAAAGTCAGAGCCATCAACATTTTTGCAGCCAGGCAGATGAGAGTGCCATGTATGTAGCATGGCAGCCACAGGTCCAGTAAAACAAGCAAAGGAAAAGCTAAGCCGCCACTGTGTTCTTTCTTTTTCCCTGTGCCAGCCTGGGAAAGGGATACAGCCCTGCCAGCTCCTGAGAGGGAAAAGTCACCCAGAAGGAGTGTGAGATGGCTATCAGGAAAGCACCGCACTCCTGAGAGAGAAGGTGGCAGTGAGAGGCTGTTTCAGTAGCGCTAAGGTGTGCGTGCAGGCACAGGGGCTATTTACCAGTCTATGGCTGACCTTCATTCCCCTGTTTGTGTAACATCCATTCTGTTGTAGTCAACCTCGCCTTCTTTCAAAAAAAGGGTCTTTTGTATGCTTATTAACACTATTAGCACTGGATGTTTTCTAATTCTGGATAATAATTGTGAAACTCTAATTACTGTAATTACTATGCTCCTGGGGTGAGGTTTTATTTTTTATAATTATTTCTAGTGATTTTTTTGGTAAATACTTTGTTATATTAAAAGCATGATAGACAATCCTGAGTCCTTGCAGCACATTTATGTATCAACCACCTCCACTGAATTTCATCAGTGCATTTCACCATTTATTAATCATGGTGAACTTATTTCTGCCTCAAGCAAAAACAACGAGTGGGAGAGAAAGTGACTACTGACAAATGACAAATGATGTGACATGCCAAGTTTGATTCTGCCAACCAAGTATTAGTACTGGCCTAACAAGAGCAAAGATGGAGGTGACAGCTAGATGGCACAATTGAATATAATCTAAATCTTCCCAGCATAATCCTTTAAGGAGGAAAGAACTATTTCAATGTGTTCAAACATTGAAACACTTGAAGAAGCAACTTGAGACTTTGGCCAGTACATAAAGACCTTGATCCAGTTCCCATTGCTTTCCACAGAAGAATCCAGCTCTGATTTTTGGAGTCTGTACTCCACAGCAGTCTTGGAATAAGCAAGATGTTCTCTTGTGTCTGTTTCTGATCACCTCTACACTGGTGGGATAAAAAGTTTTGTTTCTTCTAGAATAATCCACCAGATTATGTTAAGTCTCTCAGGAAAAGATGTCTGAATTTACACTATCATCTTCAGTTGCTCTACGACTTAGAAATGTGAGCATTCAGGCCTCTTGCATTAATATAATCCAAAATACATTCTTTCAAAATAGCTTGTGGTCACACTGATAGACTTTTATGAGCCTTGGTTTTGCTTTTACCTGCTAGTGTGTGGTTTGGAAAATTCTGACTCTTGCACTAAAATGTAGGTATATTATACCATAAATTGTCATTCCCTTTTTGAGAACTTCATTGTGAGCGGAAAGTTGTTGACCCCAGCATGAAGAAGACAGAGACTTTTTCAAGGCTGCTTCAACGGCTGCTTTTTGGTTTTTTTGTACAAGTTCTTACGTCAACCTAGACCAATCTCAACTAAAAACCACTTCATAATCCATTATCAAAGAACTGTTCATGCAACTCAGCAATGATTTTTCTGTGAGACTGTGAGACCTCATTTAGATTTTTAATAAACAGTCACATTCTAATGAGGTCTTCATAAAACTGACTAAATATGTTTAGAAATCATTAGCTTAAATTACCAGTACAAAAGGCTCCTTAGGGAGCCCTGCAGATTTTGTCATAAGACTTCTGGCAGATGGATTAGTATAACAGCACAAGTGAGTTCTGAATTTCCACACAAGCAGTGTAAATGTGAGTGACTGGGTAACAGGCTACTCGATAAAGAGCTAAATGTCCCTCAGGTGGGTTCATTAAAGAGAGAAAACAATCAAAACACATTTCTCTGCCATTTAAATACCAGGTGCACAGCAGTCTGCAGGTGCCAGAAACACTGACAAGGGTCCCTTGCCGGAACACACAAGAGCTTAAAGGGATGCATGGTTTTGACAAGTGTGCCTCAGATAATGACAGATATTGGCAGATGTACCCGGACCCTGCTGGAGGGTAATGCGGGGACTGAGTCATTTGCAGCAGGTGCTTGCATTAGGGACAGCCTCATGGTGATTCCTCCATCTGCAATTAAAACAGTCCTGATGCATAATGCTCCAGGGCAAGAAGCAAGTTCCTAGCACTGATTTAATGACTATCCAGCCAGTCCTGGTAAACAAATACGCCCCCTCAATGATTAATTCATGAAGGACATACACTGTGTGGCAAACATGTTAAATAGATATTCCTCTTCCCCGAAAATACAAAGGAATTTTCTTCCTCAGCTTACCATGGGTCAAGAGGGTTAAAAAATAAAAATAATAAACCCCTATAAATCTTATACCAGCGATGGCAATTGAAATAGAAAACCTCAAGGTTGGGAAGGTTACAAGGTTCGCCCTGCAGGAATGCTACCAAAAGGTCCATTAAAATCATTACTAATCAAGGTGGCACAGAGCTTGTGTTAGGGGTTGCAGGACAGATGGTGTGTTTGTAATATGCCTCCTTGTTGCTGATGGTCCCAGCTCTGGGAGCGGGACAGAAGCACCAATGGAAGAGTGACTGTGTTGTTCTGTAGCTCAAACGATCTCATTTCCATTCAAAAGCTCATTTCAATTTCTGCTCTCTGATCTCACCTATGTTGGCCTCCAGAGGAAGTGAGAACAAAGTCATTTCTACACTGCCAGAAACAACAAAGCCGCAGATCCGTATCCCACTAGGACTCTTGCACTCTGAAGAAATCTCCATGGTGGCACAAACTGTTACTTGCTGTTAAGGGAATGTGCTGCATACCTAAACGTTGTGAGTTGAGGCCACCAACACCGGCACCAAGACTGGCGTCTCCCTGGCTGATACCTGACAGTTCACTCTGATGCTTTCAAATACTGACTTTAGGAAAACAGCACGTGGCTTCATGCAGTATGCTATTTTTGTCCTAAGCCTTGTTTATCCGTACCCTGAAAACATCCCTTTTTTAAGTTGTGTACTTGAGTACTTATGAATGTGCATAAAGCTTTAATAAAGACGTTTGCTGGAAAGCTTCCTGTTCTTACAAATCCATCCATTTGGAATTGATATATGACCATCCAACTATTTCTGCCTCCTTCCTCACTCAAGGGATTGAATTTTTAAAGCGGCCTCCATGATCCTTTTTTGTCTCTGCAATTAGTCTTACATGTGTTCTTGCAGCAGGTGTTAATTGCAGTCACAAATCCCATCTTTTTTATATCTAAAAATAATACTGGCATCTGACCTGTTGGTAGTCTTGGGCACACAGATATCTAAATGTTGTTAGGCTTTATATTAACAATTGACAAAGGACATAAGGAAGAATGAATTGAGGTTTTAGAACTAGACTTTCTAAAAAGGAGACAAGATCTGACATTTGGACTCACACCACAAACAGTGCTCTCTCTCCTCATGCAAATGCCACAGGGCAGAGGGGTATCAGCCACTCCACCAGCATGAACTTAAAAACATCTCTTAAAACCATGTGGCTCACACCAAGATATGTGCATTTGACTTCTTACTTCAGCACTTTGATTTACAATAATCGCAGTAGTTGCAATAAAAGCAGTGGTTTTTTCATTCCAGATGAAAGCTGTATGCCCAATTGCCAAGCAAATTTTCTTGAAAAAAGCATCCCAGATGAGAACTAAGACACCAGTGCATAGACAAGCCAGTCAATTAAAAGACTCAGTTATTGACGGTTGTGAGAAACAAAGAAAATGGTTCAATTCAATACTTGTTGAAAACAAAATTAGCCATAATGACTTGAGTAGGAGGCCTACTTTAGAAGTTAGCAAGCAAAGACAGAAAAGTACACAGTATCAACCAGGTAACTCAAACTTTCCTTTACTGCTCAGTTCCTGAAGACGACCTCCTGGTCAACAAATTTAGTATACAAATGAGTAAAGCTAATTTTTTCTTTTTTAGTCCAGAAGGCTTACAGGAAGGAACACCCAAACAAAGCAGGCTGATTTAGACAAATATACTATGAAGAAGGTGCAATTTCATAGTTTAGCTACTTTTCTCAGAAATCTGTTTCAGAATTACTCTGCCTCAGCTACCCTTAAAAAAATAACTCTATACTCATCCTGTAACCAATTCCCTGGTTTCCCTTAATAGAAATGGTATATCTGAAATATATACAAAGATATGATGCTTTCCCTCTTTGTCAGTCTTTGCAGGCTGTGCTGTACAGAATGCAGCTTTATCAGTTACTTTTTCATTGTGCTAATGTTATCAAAGCCAAGCATCCAAGGCATGTTTAAAAATAATTGATAATGAACCTCTTACCACAGGCAGTCATAAATATTTTATGTGCTATACTCAGTATATAAGCATCTTGTTGGTCTGCTATTTAATTTCCAAAAGCAAACACCTTGGAAGTCTTTCATCTTTTTAAGTAGAAAAATCACTTACCCTTCCCACTTCTACGAGATTAGTAACCATGATTATGCTGGCTGTGTTCTCATGCCATACCATTCTCCAGAAGTCATATATTGTCTCCTGCATTGGTCCTGAAATGATAAATCAAAGGAAAGGTTACTATCTGAAAGTCTCATGATTGGAAGCTTGTCTCTGGGGAACTTGGAGAAACCGTGACTATACACATATATTCGTATCACTATCGTAATATTTTTCATTTAGGGTCAATTTCTTTTCTGTCATCCCACCTATCTGCATTTAAGTATTTTTTCCCTGAAATAGTGCTCTGAAAGAAAGTTAGTTCTTTGGCATTTAGGTATTTATCTCCGTAATACCCAGAAGTGGAATTATAAAAAAATGGGTAACATTACTCTTTCTCTTAACAATTGGATGATAACCTAGGGAAGGTGTATTTGGAACGAAACGAGCCTCCATGGACTATGTGGCCTTTCCCGATTTCTAATATTTTTCTTAGTACACACTATCCATCGAATTACCCCAGCGCCTAAATTGTACTTCCTGAACTGAAATAGAAGTTACAGGTTTTTTTTCTGCAGTGTATCAACTCGCAGAAGAGCGGGGAAAGTGGTAAAGAACCCTGGCATGTCACGATAGCCATGTCCTCTGCAGCGCTTTCCCCACCCACCTGGATGCTTTTGCCAGCAAACACACAGGGCTTCCTCTAGAGTGGTGCTAGAGCTGGTACCAGCCCACGGGAAATGTTACGGAAATGGGAATGTTGAGAACAACCACATCACCCGGCGTATGCCTGGTCCTGTCTGTTTCTAGCTTACGTGTCTTGCCCGTGATGTTCGGCGTGCCACCCTGATTTTAAACCACTGCTTTAAAATCACTGAGCCAGTGAGAACAAACAAATGTAAAATACTACCAGGTACTACAGACAACATCCATACTGAGTTCATTACTGAACTGCCACACTGCAGTAAGCAATTAGTGGCTTATTTAGTGGGATGCCTTAAGTCAGCTAACTGGAGGACAAATGGATAACGTACTGGCCTAAATGCTCCTCTAGTGAAGAAACCAACACTCTTAAAGTACTACAAAACCATACACTGACAGATTTGGGTAGTTTGGCACCCATGTTTTCGTACTTTGAGCTCCCTTTGAAAATAAAATTTTCACTCTGAAAGTACTTAGTGAAAAATGTAGTAACATATTATTATATTATCATGGCAGGGGAGTTGGACTAGATGATCTTTGAAGGTCCCTTCCAACACAAACCATTCTGTGATTCTATGACTTTGTGATCCTATGATATTACAGGCAAGTCAAAACCAACTCACTAGGCAAATAACACCACAGTTATGATGTAACTTACTTAGAACTCAAGTTTAAGAAAAAGGACGGTAATAGTCTAAAACTTTTGAATTTTTAAAATTTATTTTTATTTTCAGCAATTATCATCCATAGTTTGCACAGACCATTTAAATAAGTTATGTATTCTCCCCCTTACTTTCTCTGCTTTTAAAAATGCTACATATATAGTTAGTTTCACAGGCTTCTCTATAGTCGCTCAACTTGCCTTTTACTCACTTTGGTAGTTCATATAACAGGAGAAAAAGCCATTTAAAACAACAGAAAGCTACGACTGTTAGAACACAAGAAATGTCAGAAGGTCTCAGAGTAGAAATAACAGCAGAATCTAAAACTACAGTTTCTGAAATTACCAAATTGAAGCTGATATTGTGGCTGCAAAACTGGACATGTTTTTTTTTTCTTTTAAATTACAGCACAGAACAGTTGATATTTTTGTGAATTTTCATTCTGAAGTATGACAAGAGTTAAATCATGCCCCACCATATGGAAATTTACAAGAAGTATTTTACTTCTACATAAGTGTCCTTAGGTACTGGATATGTAATACAGGCACGGTCTGAGTGCAATTTTGAATGTCACAGGAACATAATTAATATACTTTATAGTGAAAGTTTAGCTTGCTTGTATTTTAATAATGCAGGATTCAGTGTAGTTTTTTTGTCAATTAAAGCCACAACAGCATTAGAAATATTTTGGGACAACCTCTCCTACTGGTAAAAGGAAGGAAACTATTTTACTCACTGTAGGAAAATACTATCTCTGTATAGCTCCTTCCTTCCTCTCAAATCTCAAACAAATATTCAGCAAAATTACTATTGCTATCATCTTTGAAGGAGTGTAGCTAAAGATAGGATTAGGGAAAGGTAGTCTTCCAGAGTAGTGTCCTGGAAAGAGCCTGCAAGTTCATGACACATTATTAAGATTATTTGAGCTTGATCAAGAAAAAAAATAACAACACTATTGCTTCAAGAATCCTGATTCACAACCTGGTTTAATGGACAAAATCTAAATAGCTCCACTGCATTCTATCACCACAGGATTACGTGATGTTTCAAGATTGTTCATCTGAATATGTTTTTGGTAAAGCTGTAGGAAAGGTGAGAAAAGATCCTCTGTCTACATAGCCCTTTTCTTTTCCCCTTGCGTGAAGCCAGAATCTTTGAGAAACTGAGGGGCAACATAGCACGTTTCTTTATGTATTATTTCAGTTTTCTTTCCTACAGATTCACTTGAGATACTTTCAAAGGAGGGCCCAGCTATCTTGTAATTTCTTTTTGACAGCTCTGGGATAACTTGCAACAATTTATTCCCGATTTTTTTTTTTCTTTCTACAGCATAATTTGTCTAGTGAATTAAAGAGTCCTACATTTCAGATCCTGAAATCACAAATTACAACTGGGGAGAAATCCTAAACACTAGTTTTTTCCTAAAGATTTTGAATTTGTCGTTCTTTATAAACAAAAAAAAGATAATAAATTATGAGAAAAATGAATTTTTAGAAAAAGTAATTGCATTTTTCAGGCCAGAGAAAGAGCTGAGCTCTGACAAGTCTTTCAAGCTTGATTCCAAATGTTCTTCTAGAAGAAATGTCCTATTCTGCAGTGCTGAGTACGGTCTTCTCAATATTACTATCAAAATGATAAGACAATCATCATGAGAAGTGCTTGACAGAATTTCCTGCTGTCCTCAAGTATTCTCAAGTTTTTTCTTGCTTTTCCTCTCCAATTCTTACACGTAGCCTCCAAACTTCTTTCACCTTCAGGACATTGAAAGGGGAAAAAACCCACCCAAAACCCTACCTTAAAGTCTTAGAAAGTAATTCTTTTCTACCCCATTTTTCTTTTCTTCTCAACTTTTTTCAAATTGTTTTCTGACATATGAATAAATTATTACTTGTCTCCAGCCAGAATTGAAAAGCATTAGTAGAGGCTAGGTAGGGTTGCAGGATTTATTCTCATGAAGAACTGAACAATTTGATTCCAGAAACTCAGGGCAGGAAGAGAAAGAGCCTGTAATTGTTCTAAGCATCAACTTAACAAATGTGTGCACAATAGGCAGGAAGGTTATTCTCAACAGTTGCCCCCTTGCAGGAGAAGAAAGTCTGAAGAGAAGGTACTGTGCTGCCTAACAGTAAGCCCGTGGCGTACCCCATTAGCTCCACAATATAGTAGTTGGTATCAAAGATTTCTGCTGTGGAAAAAAAAAATTCAACAATACACTGCAACCAGAAGATGAAAAGCAAAGGAAAATAAGAAAAAGAAATGAACTCTCCAAACCCCAAGCTAATTAAATGCATTATTGAAAAAACTCAACAGAAATGATTGGTTGTATATGTAACAACCATTAGTTGTATTACCAGCAGTTGTTAGTTGCTGCTCTGGGAATGCAAACATATTAGGAAATGGAAAAATCATAGAGCTTTTAAGAATGGTTTAAACTCTTAAGAAGCTGCTTCTGTACACAGAGCTTTCTAGAGCCTCCTTCTGCTTGTTACTGTGACAACACCCAGTTCTAACAACTGGTATTGCTGCTGGGGTATGTGATCAATTAAAATGTGATAAACTAGGTCCAGAACACAGGACAAAGTGTTCAGATGTAGGAAAGAACGCAAACACAAAGAAACAAGTAAAATTTGAATCCTGAAGTGTTCCCAGCACTTCCTCAGACAGGACTTGTAAATCTATGGGGTCATTTTTCAATTTCTAGAAGAGCAAGCAGCTTAAACAAGGAATAAATAGCTTCTAAAACCTTTTTCTAGCGTAGAATGTCAAATCCGCAAGCTAATGTTTGGTCCACTGAGAGAAAATTCAATGATAGATATTAAAGCTAGAAATGTGCAGAAAATGAACAGATACCTTTAAGCTCCAAAGGCTCCCCAGGGACAGTGCACGGGCAGCGGTAGCCGTTAGCATGTGTTGATAGAGGCAGCGGACTGACAAGATGCAAGACTTATATCTGCAGCAGTTAAATTCCATCTTGAAAAGGGCAATAAACCTCCTTCCACTGAGTACACGCATCCACCCCGTGTGAGGAGGTGGTTATAAAATGGTCCCCTCACCTAATGGTTACTGCAGTTTCTAGTAGCAATAGAAAAAAAAAAGCCTTCACTTTTTACCAAAGCAAAACTTGCTGCTTGCTACTGTGACTGCCTACAACTTGACCACTCATGGACAACGAGCTAATACGCCTGCGTAGAGGGAGCTGCATTTTAGCCTTCATTCTTTACTATGCACGATTCCTTCAAAATGAACTTGAGATACAGTAATTTTTTTCTTATGAATAGATAAGGCTGCATGGCAAAAAAAGCCAAAAAGCAATGATTCCCTTTGCAACTACACTACCAAAAACCCCCAAACCCATTATGTAGCAGAAATTGCTCAAAATACACATGAAAGCATAAAATGAGAGATTAAAATAAAAATTACTGGGACAAAAGACTATAAGCTGATAGATTAAAAAGTTAAAGAATTCTCTTCCTAATGAACCTCTTAAATGGGACAGACTAGCTGTTAGTAGGATAACTTACAGAGAATGTTGCAGGAGCAAGCAAAATTACAGGATTACTAATGCTCTGCCAGTCCACTGATCTGATAATCCGTAAGTGTATGTTCTTTGCTCTTTTAACCTCTAGAATTGCAGAGGTAAGAAAAAAACACCCTTTCAGAAAAAGTTATGCAAAAACTGCAGTTAAATGTTACTTTCAACTATAAATATCACTGACTGCAGGCAAGGCAACATCTCCCTTAACTGAAATACATTTTTTCCCTACTCAGTAAGGCAACGTGCCCAAGATTTTATCAACAGGAATTTGCAGGCACACCATTATGTGATCAGGTTTTCATGAGTGTTCAGTTCTGTCAGCCTCCCAGTTACCTCATGGGCAGCTCATCAAGTGGCCAAGCAGCTCTGCAAACCTGGACACTTCTTTGCGTGACCAGGTGCGGACTAAGGAGTGTAAGATTAGGTTCCACCTTTTCATAAAGTAAAATAAAATAAAATGTCTTGATCTTTCCATCTAAAATAGTCAGCATACTATAAAGAAAAGTGACAGATCCCAGTTGTGCTATTTTAGTCAACTAGCAAGATAAACTGCTAGTTCAGTATTTTTTTTGTAATTGCATCGCCACTGCCACACAGAAGTACAGGGGTATGCTGGCTCATCTCTGCCCTCCCCAAACGAGCTGGGTTCTGAATGGAAGATACTTTGAAGATCTGATCAGTCGCTGATGACCTGATTTGTCAAGAGCAGTCTTTACCATATGCTTGTTGAACAGGTACGGTACCACGCATTTAACTTTAACTCACCCTTCCAGGAGTTAAGGTTTAGTGCCTCCATGGAGGCCATCGAAGTCCAGAACAAAGTTCTGCTAAAAGTACTTTAAAAACTCAGGCAGTGACCATGTAGTCTTTCTGCAATAACTTCTTTCAAAATAGGTTTAGACATTTGTTTTCTACCATAACACATACATTTAAATTGACTTTAAAGGCTTATACTGGAGTATGTTTTCACAGGCACAGTATGTATGCTCCTACAAACACTGTGAATAATTTTTAAGTCCAAGATAAAACTGTGGTCAAGGTATCCCTAAATCATATGGGCCCACCACTCACTAATAGCTATCCAAATGTGTACAGATCACTCTGGTATTTTAAGGTGTCAAGAAAATAATGAAGAAAAAGAATCAGGTCATATAACCTGGATGCTTCTAATGCTTTAATTAAAGTCCTTCCAACTCTGTTCCAGAAACTAAAACAGCATCAAGGGTAAAACATCCCCCAGTGCCACATACCTATTCACTTTTATTGAAGTCTCCTACAGGCCTATCACTGTAAAAATGAGCACACTAAAAGGCAACTGATGTTTGTACTGGCAAAACTTGGCCATAAATGCTTCAGTGTTATTTATTAATTACTGGTTTCTTGCTGCCATACTTCTGTATTAATTGTTTTTTGTCGCTTCTGCATATCCCAAACCCAGACATTTTGTGCGCTAAAGAATCTCAATGAAATTAAACAAAACCTCTGTAATGAGCTGAAAAAACAGATTCTCGCTTTCATCACTTTATTTCATTTGACTTAATAGTGTTGACTGTGATGGCATTTGAAATGCACTTTCTAATTTTAGCCTTAAAAATATTAATTACTATGTAATCTTCAGCAGGGCTATATTGTAATTATACAGCTATGCCAGCTTTCCTGATAAGCTTTTCTTGGAAATCTCTCTTGCCTTGGAAAAATACAAACAAAGCTGTGAATGAACTTCCAGCGAGGTTGGTTCCCTGTAAGTATGTTGTGTTAAGCCAGAAGGCAGCCCAAGCAAGGAAGCCTGCAAGGAAGCTATGGCTACTCTTATGTGTGGTATGGAAAAACTGCCCCCTCGGTTTTAAACCTTATTTTAACCGATTCCTCCATTGTAGTAGATTCAGAGATGGCGCAAAGAGAAATCACTTGTTTGCAGAGACAGTAATTAACTCAGAGTCAGGTAAGAAAGAAAACCGTTTTGTAAGCAAGAATTCTACCAGAGCTTAATTCACAAAGAAATAAAAAATGTTTGGTTTCTCCTAAGACTAGTTTTAACCCAGGCTTCAGAATATACTGTGCATATCTAATACATGCAGAATCTATATTTGAGTTGTAGGCAGTCCACCTTTTCTTCTTTTGGCCTTTTGCAACGATACCACCTTACGATGCAAAAAAAAAAAAAAAAAAAAAAAAAAAAAAAGAGAGAAAATGGAATGCAGCAACACTACTCCACAGTAAGTCACCTCAGCTACACCCAAATGGGTTTATCAGGACTGAGCTATGAATTTAAAACGTGTTTTTCATTATTTCCTCATCTTAGATGAATTGTCAATAAGAAACACATCTGTCTGAATCTTGTTAGCTTGACATTTCAGGAAAACGCTGCTTATAAACCAAGCTGAAAGGCTTCATCGGGACACATCCTGCCCAGTACAGCTACTGGCAACATAGAGGCTTTCTACTGTATCCTTTGCTCAGGAAAAACACAGCCTTGTCTCATTATCAGCCAAGGGACAGCACAGTGAATAGTAATTGGCTGATTTTCAAGCACAAACTAAATCCTACCTGCTTTGAGCTAGCCAGTCAGCCAGCCCTGCTGCCTGCACACTGCTATATGTGAAAATTGGCTTTCGCAAAAGTGCTTTCAAGTCCCATTAGCTTTCAACGAGGCTTAGATTACGAAGTGACTGAGGTGCATGTAGAAATTTTATCTAAAGCTCCTATGAGACTGACCAGTGCCTTGGCTGGTTTCCTGTATCACCACCTCCTCCTATATTTAGAGGAGTCAACACTAGATCTTTCACAGGATGAAGGAAAAGAGAAGATTGACCTGTAAATTCTCCACCTCTTTCCGAATATAAAAAGAACATAAAAACATTTGGCCTGTAACATGCTAGTTACAACATAGAGTAGTGATGAGCCACAGCCCTACTGTTTTATGAAATATATGCAAGCATCTCACAGCTAGCTAGAATAACCCCCCCTCCTTTCTAAATTCCCAGTTTAATATAGAGATGCTTAAAAATATATCCTTTGAGTAATGTCAAAACTGATTATTCCAGATAAAATTGCTCGTTTCACAAAACTACATCATTAGTTTGAAAATACATATTTCCTAAGTGTGTGTATATACACATCAATTATAGGCTAGAGCTGGACCATTTCTCTTGCTGGCATTTCCTCTGATCCTATTCTGCAGTAATTCCGTGGGTTGTCAGAAGTTTTATGGGGATGTGGTATTTATTCTCTGGAATATCATATGGCATTTTCTTTTCTTTATTGATACAGATCTAACTAGGCTGGAACAGCTCACACCTCTATACATTATTTTGTCTGCATTACAGTACCACCTAGAAATCCCAGTCTGGGACTGGAGTTCCACTGTAGCAAGAATTGCATTACATATTAAATGCCCATGAATACACATAAGGTGTTCATGCCCCTTACAGTCACAATCCAAACATACCCTGAGAGACAACAAGGAAGCAAGGTAGGGTTCGAACAAACTGAACAGGCTTGGTATAATATACAGCAGCCATAATATGCCAGCTCCCTAGCAATTTCTGAATAATCTTACCTGGCCCTAGCTCCACATTAGTATTTCCATCATGTTCAGAAACAAGTCATGGCTGCCCTTAAATATATTTTTAAGTCTGAGACCAGACTTTACTTGTGCACTCTTGGCAGGTGCTATTTAAGACATTTTTATATAACACTACAGCTAACGCTACCAGCTAACTTTCCATCTAATAAAGTGTTACACACTTATTGATTGACATTTCTCCACAGCTAAATTTTCAATACCAGTTCAGTTTGTTCTGTATCAACAAAATAAAATGAAAATGTCATATGATTTCCCAAAGAATAAATAGCACATTCCCATAACACCTTTTGACTACTCACAGAAGTACTACAGACTGGGAACAGAGGAACTGGCAGTGACAGAAATGGTCCAGATTTATCCAGTTAGCCTGAGATTAGGCAAAGCTGAATGCAATAAAAGCTGTTTACATAGTGCTACTGGCTATGTATGTACAATTATGCTATTCAAGAAAGCTGCTTTTTCTCATCTTAACTGCAGGAAATTAAAAAACCCAGCAAAACAATGCAGTTGTATGTAGTTCATCCACTATAACTGAGGAGCTCTTTCTTCCACATAATTTGTTTGCCACACAGCTGGGATGTTAAATGGTCTGTTCTTCTCGTTAACATTTTCTCAGACTGGATAAATCCAGCATCTTCCAAATTTTGCATTACATGTAGCACTCCCAGGGGTTAGGGATCCCCTAGTGAAGGTTATTTGGGATACCTGAATAAGGCCAGAGTCTTGAATCTTTACCTCGTACGGCTTTTAAGAGAGCACTGCTAGGCAATGGCTTGCAGGGAGTGTGTTTCCTTTTTTTCTGCTACGAAACAGGAATACTTTGAATAACTGTAATTGCAGCTTGAGGCCTTGATGTATTTTCCTGCAGTGTACTGGCTACAGAGAAACACGGTTGGTCTGACTCGCACATGGGAGCACGCTGGGAGAGCGGTACGTGACTCATCTGGGAAGCTGAGATACAGGTCCAAATTGATTCGGACCAAATACCAACATGAGGCTCTCCATCTGAGGTTACAGCTCTGACTGAAGGCTTATTCTAGGAGCCTTGAGCCCACGGTTTGAACCTGAACTCTCTTTGTGAAAGCAGTCCAACAGGAAGTTTCAGTTTAGCTGAATCTATGTTTTCCAGTAAGAAGCTGTTTTAGTTTCTAATTTGAGCATTCTTCTCAACAAGAATGATTTGCATCATGCAAATATGAATACCTATTAATCATTCTAAATAGCCCATCTGAGCTTGGGAAGACTAACAAATATGGAATTTATTTTGTAAAAAACATGCTGCCTGTAACATTTCCAACTCAAAAATCTTAGGTAATTGACTTGTTGGACTGGGTTCTTCATATCAACTTGTAATGCAGAATCAATTTTGATGATGGATGAGATGTTTAAGATCATTTTATACCCTTCAGTAGAAGGTTCCTTAGGGAATGGACAAAAGAACCTAATTAGTCTTTCCCATTTCTACTTTCTATTTTCATGTTGAGTCAATCATAAGCATCAGGATGTAATAAAATCATCACTATTCTCTAGCTCAAAAATACGAGTTCATTTTGGCTACTTGTTTATTTTATTTTTCCCCAAGGACTTTATTGTAAAGGAATGTTACTCATGCTTGTGAGTAAGATGTTCAATGCTTTATTTTTAAACTTGTACTGGGAGTTTAAGTGCATTAACACGAACACTTTACCCAGATGAACAAACAAGATAATTTAGTCTACATTAAAGCATAAGTAAAATGCTAGAAAAAACAAATTTGTCATAATTTATTATCCTGAGAGGTGTCTCATGAGTGAGATATATCACTCACAATATATTGTTCTGTGTAAGGACGGAGAATTTTGGGACATTCATTTATTCCTCAGTCATAGAAATAGTCAGAATCAAACAAATGTTAGTCAGATCAGGATAGATGTGAAGGTCATTAACAAATAAATGTCTACTGGATATTCTTCCTTTTAACTTCAAGATAATTATGGTAAAAATGAAACCTGCATGACAACAAATTCCCTCAGCACTATTATTTATTGTTATTTTGGGGACCACATCGGTTTTTACCACTTCAATTAGAAAAGGCCAATGCTCACCTTTTAATTTTATTCTTTGCCATATTTTATGGGAGACTGCAGTATTTGACGTACACTCTACACAAGGAAAGCCATTCTAACATGCGGAGTGTATTTGTGCTTAGTACAGACACAGTAATATGAACATGCTTAAAACCGAATGAGATTTAGCAGCAGCAGAGGGCATCTTCACAAAGTGTACATCTGAATGTGCACCTGCATTGAAGAATACAGATGAATAGGGAAAGAAATTAATCCAATAAGCCTGTATCTTTTTTTTTTCCAAAGGCAGTGCTTCAATATTACCCAGACTGTCATGTGCATTGGTAGCCATATCAATATAGAGATTTCAGTTGCCACCAAAGGACACAGAATAGAGAAAAGATGACAGGTTTCAAAGATTCAGATATGGTGACAAGATGAAAAAAAGCTGCCTTATTTGTTTCTTGATACTTGTATTTCTCAAATACATTCTGTTTGTAAATTTGCTACACTTTTTTTTTTTTTTCAGCAAATGAGAAGATGAAAAGCCTTCTTACACCTGCTGCAAAGCTTCCTCCAGGCTGCTGAAGACTAGCTGGAAAATAAACTTCACAGAAAGAAAGATGCTTTGGCTACGTGATTTTCCTGACAAACCGCATTTTTCTGCTCCTTCTTCTGCTTTAGCATTAGGCTTCACTGACTTGACAGGCGTGTTAACACTACTGCATCAAGAGTGCCAAGGTACCTTCCCCATCCAAGTCCAATTTATGGCTGATTCTTTATTGAGGATGGAAACCCTATCATCAAACATCACCTTTGCATAATTTGCATCCCCACAAAATACAGACATGTGAGCTACATTTGTAAGGTTGATGTTGTATGCATCTTGGATGAAAAATGGATTCTGGTGCATAATCTAAGTAATTAGGAGTCTGAGCAGCAAATACACTAATACACAGCCCCCTGCAAAATATTCTTTTCTGAAAGTGTGTTTGCTTCACAAGGACAGTTTGCTCAGCTCTTGAGTTTCAGGAAGATGATAACTTCCTTGTTTGCACAACATATTTTATTATCACATTTTAAAAAAAGAACAAATATACAACTTTTCACACAATCTTCTATTTTCTACAATATAACCTTGAAACATTTCCTTTGCATGATTCACCTCCATCTACTTAATTACGGTAGTCTCTCATTTCTCTCACTTCTTAATTCTGATACGCAAAAGTCTGTTGTAGCTATTCTAGACTGACTTCACAACAGAGAAACCAAACCAATATCTTGTCTTTGAGAGAGAGATCTATAGCTCTGAGGAGCTTTATGTCTGATTTCCTGCTGCTGTCTTTGTGGGGGAGAGGATAGAAGGACTGCTTTTCCTTCTTCTGTGGCTTTGACAATGGACTACAGAAAAATCATCAGTTTCTCAAACTGTTGTTTCACAAGCCATATTAAAAAGCAAGTGAAAGAACAGCCTGCACAGGATGTGGGAATTTATATTAGGAAGTAAATATTAAATAAATATTCAGTATAATTTCTAGAGCTTGTTTGTACTTTCAAAGAATTTCCAAAGGTTAATGAAAGGCAGGCATATGTTTTATACAAAATGTAGCCACGCACATGTGAAGAAGAATGTAAGCGGCTCTACCCAGTAATCAGCAGTTTTCCAACACTGCTTCTGTTTCACTTGGTGTGACTCACAAAGATTCAGAGAAGTGACACACTGCAACAGAGCCTAAGCCAACTTTGTATCTGTTAGAAAGATATGCTAGCTCTGCATTTACAGCCTTCCACACCGAATGGAAAGCAACAGGGGCATCTCGTTCCCTGTACAGACAAAACTACCACACAGCTGATTAAGAAAAAGACAGAAAAATAAAGGAATCATGTAAACAGTGAAAGGTAACTCTTCTAACACAGTTATTACTAAAATCTCATCTTATAAACAAAGAGGTGGAAAGAAACTCTCCTATTCTCATGTACCATAATGTGGCAACTGTTGGGAAGTGTTGATGTTGATAGTTACCAGTTTTTGATGATTAAGAAGAACAGCATCAAACACAATTGAACCTTCAAGATTAATACAAGGTGTATAGATTTCAATCACTTTGTACATCTATCAGGTAGCCTGACTACCCTACAGCCTGCAAAAATAACAGCATATATAAAGATGAAAAATTGTGTAGAACTATCTTGCTTTGTTGTTTTTCAATTCTCCCTGAAGTAATTTCAAATGTTAATTTTCATCTGGAGGCTAAAACCATGGCAGCAAAAATTTCTTTGTAAAGAAGTGTGGAGCTTCCACACTGCTGTAGTTCTGACAACTTTTTGCAACATAAAAACAGAAAACATGCCAAGGAAGTTAAGAGTATTATTATTCAAAGCAATATTTCTGCTTCAGATGCCTGAAAGGGAACTTTCAGTTTGAAAGAAAATGTATTTTTGTTTCTGAAAACCCTTATTAAAATGTTCACACAACATAGACAGTCATGTGTGGAAGAAAGACACGTATTTTGTAGAAAAGAGAAGGAAAATGAAAGGGGCTATTACAGTGGCAATTTTATGCTGCTGTAGTGAAGAGTGTAAACATTTCCACTGTAAATATTTATTTTCAGAAGTTTATAACTAAAAAACTCCTCCTAACTGAAACTTGACGATGTCTGTCTCCATATTCAGCAATACATGAAGTGAAACAGTTTAGCAGCTGCTAATGGACACAGACAAAAAGAGAGGTTGAAAGGCTACAGTGGGCTAGGATATTTAAAGAGTAACTTTTTACAGTCATTAAGATAAGCTCTGAAGTACTTCCACAAAACATCTTAGATCCGGTTCCTCTGCAGGCAGCAGCACGCAGAGACAATCTGAACCATAAGAAGTATTCGAAAGCCTGAAATGCACAGATAAATGTACTTCATATAGAAAACATGCACCTTGCATGTGAGTATCTGCTCTTTCACATAGGACTGATCTGCTCGAAAACCATCGCTGGTGGAAATGGCAATGAGCAATCCTGCAGACCTATATTAACATTCTTTTGTCACTCCTAATTTACAGCTGCTGATGCAGTGGTGGAGGAAGCGTTACAAAACCTTTGACAGAGACTTGCTAAAAGAAGCTAAGTCATAACTCAGTTAACTATGTGAACTTCAGGGGACAGAAAAGTAAATACGAAAAAAAAGATTATTTTTTCCTGCTTAGTAATCAGGGTGAGACATGCAAGACCAGCAACAGCCATCCAGTAGTAAGAACATCCAGCAGTGTGCGTGAGAATAAGTACCATACAGGTATTCAACTTAATGCTAACACTAAAGGACCTAGTTAAAATTCATTGATTACCTAACTCCTGGAAAAAAAAAACCTAGCTGCCAGTAAATTGAACAGATCATACAGGAGCTTGATATTCTGCTATAAAAAAAAATTTAAAGAATTATATCCATGGAAACAAGGGATATATAAAACAAAATAGCAAGTTTTCAATTGCACCAGCTTGCTGGTTCTGCACGACCCAATATGCCAGCTGTGACAAGGGATTCTTTTTAATCATGGTGACTCAGGTGTGGATGCCATCTGTTGATGCCAATTACACCAGATCACCAAAAGTCTTTATTAGCTGTAAATTCAGTCTACCACTCACATTGTACTTATCACATAAAAGGAAAATTGATGTTAATTTTATAATTGAAATTGCACACTCCGAATGTATTACTCTTAAAATGGAAGAAAAACCTTTTTTGATTATTAGTTGAGAAAGCCTCCATTAGGTAAGTCTCTTAAAAAATGTTTCTCCCTCCAATTCAAATTAGCAGCAGGGTGCCATGAATGCCAAGGTAGAAAGATACTAGTCTGTATGTAAAACTCTGGTTAGTATGGAAGACAGTAACACTTTAATAAACAGGTGATTATGCAACTCCCAGCTCTGTTAAAAGCAGATTGGTAGTCTATTACAAACTGATTAAATTTGCCATTTTTTCACTTCAAAAAATTATATTTGCTCATTAACACTTGATATGTTGAACACAGCTTAAGAAGAACATAGGAAAATTAAATATCAATCATTCTAACTCCTCAGAGATTTAAAACTGACTCATGTAATGATATTTTCCTTCAAAGAACAATAGGCATGTACACCTGTGAAAGTTGCGGTGGAGGAGAAAAGGGAGAATGGGAAAAGTTATTTAAAGACTGATGTAAAGTAGACATCAAGGGACTTAAATATGCAACTTAACTGTTGTGCTGCACTGATGTGTTTATACATAGGTATATGAAAGCATGTTCTAAAACAGAGCATGAACATCGTTGGCTATACTGCAAGCCGTGGCTCACGACAGGCTTACTAGTAAGGAAGATATATAGAGGCATAGTCTGTCTGACATGTGAAACAAACATCTTTCCTTTCACAGTTAATATAGAGCCTTAAAGGAGTTTTAGAGATTATTCCCAGCTACCTTATCACCTTTGCAAAAGACAAAGGCTGCATCTTACTGGAAGTGTTACTGTTGTGCAATGGCTTTGTCAGGAAGCTGGGATACTGGAGAATAACACTAACTAGCCTTTACACAGCTGCATCTATCAGGACACTGCAGAGAACTATAAAAAACAAATAAGTATTTTTAACCCTATTCTGCAGATGGCAAAGCTGAGACAGAGGAAGGAAAAGAAACCTTCTCATGATTCTTCATCAGGCCAGGGATAGAGCCAGAGAGAATACATAAACCTCTTGAGATCCATGCTCTTCATTCCTCCAAAATGAAGATGCAAACCCGCTTCCCAACTGGCCTTAGAAAATAAGATGTTAAAGATGTAATCCACAAAAAACCTTGCAGCCAGATTATTTTGAATTTGCTGTAAATTGTAAGCACATTTTAAAATTAATTTTATATTCTTCAGAGAGTCAGTTTCTCACTCATTGCACTGTGGGAGGGGTCACTTAGCCGCACCTCCACAGAAGAAACTGATGGGACCTGCCCCAAAGAATGACAGCTGAAACAGTCATATATCCTTCACATCTTGGAAGAAGACTTGTTTCTACTCCTCTTATTCTCCTTCTTGACTAGGTACTTCTTGACACCGGATCACGAAAAAAGTGTGGCAAAGAAATTGCTGGGACTTGCTGGTGGATCTGGTACATAGGCTTTCAGTACACTATTCATACATTATTACATACTTGGCTTTAAGAGTTGAAAGTACAAAACCTCAAGCTTGGTATTTTCTATTCAAGTATTACAATGAGTGATAAAGCTGCATTTAAACTTGCTTCAGATAGGGATCTCATATGTCTATCAGAAAGCTGTCAGGGAGATCTTCTGGTGAACCTCCTATTGAAAACAACTGTATTACAAACTGCAAGTAAAATGCCAACTGTGTATCTTTTTATTTTAGGATTCGATTAAAGATGGAAACCAACAGCATCATTACCTAAAGTTTAAATGGAACAATCCAATTCTCCTCAGAAGAGGAGGGTATAGAAGTCCAAAGGGAATTAAGCAAATGCTGTATTTTTGTCCTACTTGTCCTTTCTGGCTCATCTGTAAAAAGACAGTGGACTGAGGAAGGTAGCGGAAGTGGAAGAAGCATAACATTTGCATGGCTCATATTCTAAGATCACAAATTCTAATTCTGGTGTAAAAGTGTAATATTGACAGTAGTGAGGCTGTTCTAGTAATAAGATCTGCATCCTGCCCCACTGTCATCTAACATGAAGCAGCACCTCATTTGGGACTGTCAAGAGCTGAAGTACAGAAATGCAGAGATACACCACTGGTACGAGTGGGGACTGGAGGCTGCAGACTCTGGGTTACTTAAGGAACAACTGAAATCACAGTAAGAGCTCTTATTTGACATGGCCAACATTTTCTCTGCTTTGATAAAAAGTTATTAAAAACCTCTAAATCCAACATGTGGTAACATTATTCTGGGTATATTATACTCAGTACTCCAGCTGGCTCTCTTAGAACGTTGGGCATGTGTTGCAATAACGTACACGGGTATAGCTCAACTTCTTCACATCCATGGGCAAATGCAGGAAGCTCTGTCACAGAATACCTATTGCAGAGAAGATTCCCTCCCAGTAGTGGAGGAGCAATCAGATTTTCACAGATATGCTATCCAAGCATAGGCAGGAGATTGGCATATTGTTCAATATTATGATTAAGCAGTCACAGAAGACTCATCTTTCCCACCTGTTCCAGCTCTGAACTTGACCAAAAAATAAATAAGAACTGCATCAGAATGGGTAGATTATGTCTTCGAAGACAAGTACAAATTGAAAATTAATTTGCATGTTGACAAAGGAATAGGTTCTTGTTCACAAGCAAGCTTTTAGACGATGACCTGTAAAATTGTCTCTCTAAATTCCTTTGAAGAATCCCCCTGCCAGCATAATATGTCTTTGCATCCTCTACTAAAACTTGCTAACTGAGGTGTTTTGTATTTTAAGGACCTGAAGCCTCGTTATCATTGAACAATTAAGAGAACATAAATTTTTCATGACAGTGTTGTCTCTCTGAAAAGTTTACTGAATATTTCTACCATGACTTATTTCTTTTTTCATGAGTAACAACATGTTGAGTACCTTCTGCCAAAAAGCCTCTTTGAACACAAAGGTAAAGGACTGCTTACTTGACATACCTGAAAATTAGGTAGTAATTCAGTTTGCTCACTTCTACCTAAGTGACTGAGCCTACTCTGTTCTGGATATTGACTGTGGCAAGAATGCATATTAGAGAGTATAAACTGTAATCCAAGTACCAAAATGCCTTAGCCTCACATAACCAAAAAGAAAGGGTGATCAACTTACCTTGTGTAGCAATGTAGTGATTTGGTCTATGATAGCCCTAAAATAAATCGGGAAAAAAAAAATAAGCAATATGCACCTCAGTCATGTTGCTATGACTGAAACTTCATTTAGAGTAGTATTCAGTAAAAATCACAATACAGATAATGCATTAGATGAAAAAGTTCTCTCCATTGGGGGAAGGGCAAGGGAGAAGGGGAACAAGAAGCAAATGTGTTTTCTGCAAGATACTTAAGTTGCAGCCTTGTACATTAGGGGACAGAAGTAATATGTTCTTTCAGTCCCTTGTTGGCTCTGCTGGAAATGAACAGCATGAAATCCTTTCTAGCACTTGCAGCTAATGGCATCAGATGCTTATGGAGGCTGAGCTATACCTCCAAGCTATTGCTATTGAGTGCAAACCCTATCCCTTTTTTAACAGCTAAAGAATGCTAGATTTGCATTCAGCCTGGGGAAGGGTGGGAGGTTGTTCACTCTGTCCACTGTGATTTGTTTATGTTTTATTTCTGAACAGCAAAAAGGAGGGTAAAATCTTTGCCTAAATGGTTTGGTATGAATACACTTCCTCACATCTGAATAGGAAGAACATAAAACAATTCTATGTTTCCCTGATGACACAAGCAACTTAATCACAAACTGGCTGTGCATTAAAGACTAATACTCTATGGATTATTTGCAATGTTGAATAGGTTGCCAATAGGGAACAATACCATTTTCACAGTGTTTGAATTTCTGATGTGATGGCAGTGTCACAAAGGTTTAGATCATACACTAGTACGTTGATAAATTCAGCTATACCAGTGCTAATCTTTTAATAATGGTTATGATGCTTTTTCAGTCATCAACTTAAAGCTGTAGCTTGCATGCCATTGCAATTTCTTTGTAAAAGAGTAAGGGGCATTTTAGTGATGCAAGGTGTGAAAGACTCAAAACAACTGAAGATACCTTGAACATTACAGAAAGAATAACATGAATTACAGACTTGATTCGCTTATATGCCATTGAAGCAAAATTTGGAAATCTATGAACTGAGAAGTGTTCAGATTGCTACAAAGCTGCTTTTTTCTGCTATGTTTTATCTAATACCACTAATGTCTGGGATCAAACAATTCCGCTTCCCAGTGAAAAAACGCATGGGAAAAAATACAGCATAACCATAATTCTCTTTCATCCAGGAAAATTTCATAGTGTCTGTGACGATGCCATTCCCTATTAACATGTTTATTCTGACAATATGACAACTGTATTAGCAACCCCATGCCACAGTAAATTGCAGCTGCTTCTGTGGTAGAAAAACAAGAATTTTCAATGGAAACCTGACTAGCTAGATTATAAACAAAAAATGCTGTGTTTTGTGGTAGAGTTGTCTCTGGAAGGTGTCTGCAGTCCTCCAAGCTTTGCAATGAAGCCATCTGCTGAGGATGAGGGAGAGGATTTTTTGGTTCTCACCCATTGTTTCTTTTAGGATTCTCTCCATCCCCTTGTACTTCCATAAGGAAAAAAGGTTGCTACACAGCTATCTTATCAACATTTTAAATGAGACTGTATGGTCCAAATCCTTATTCCTCACATTTTTTAATATTTTAGAGTCAGACCAAAATCTGCCACAAGAACATACTAGTAGCCTAAAATGAGAATAATCCTGAATGTTGGAGAAAGTGTGAAAGTGAATTCAAATCTAGGTCCCCAGTGTGAACTCTCCTTTCATGACAGATTACTCCCCTCAGAGTTTAGTGAGACATCTAACTAAATATATTTCCATATGTGTCTTTACCTCCTGGTGACTGTGCTATTTTTTCAAACAGCAAGGGACTGAGCGGAAACCTGAGCTTAACTTAATGGTTCTTGAACATGCTAATAAGCATAAATTGGAGATATCTTTAGAAAGTTACAACTTCAGACTTCAGATTGTTACAACTGAAGTACCTACTTTTCTTGTATAGCTCTAGTTCCTCCATACTCTGAGAAAAACATCTGTTACATGCCTGTTTCGTACTAGTGATTAAATTTGAACTGCAAACTGTGACACCATTTTTCAAAGATGCCACTGCTGAACAAGAAATCTTTAGCACAGTCTCCTATGAAGCAACACTTGTTTTACTTAGCCTAACACTAAGGCTAAGTGTTATCTAGCACTCCATGTAAACAATAAAATTATTATATTTGCTATCCGTAGATTTCTGGCTTTAGATAGTATTGACTTTATAATGATTTTCAATTCTACTTTTGAGTTCATTCTTTCAACCAAAAACACCTTGTCTCTTGAAGAATTTATTCTAATGTAAAACATTAAGTTAACATGATGCAGAATGAACAAAGAAGATGCCTTCAATAATTAAACAGCCTACATATTTAATGAAATGTCTTGCTTGCATTAGAAGTACTGGTTAACAGCTGCAGAATATACTTTGAAGGCGACTTAAAAGCGCAGAGATGACAAGAGATTGCAAATCTCTGCATTAGGAATTACAGAGTTTTGTCACATTAATATGCAAACAGCTTTCTTTTAAATGTGGAACGATGCCAAGCTGTTGACAGAAACTGAAAATAACATTTTGTTAGCCCATATAAGCACCAGCAGGCAAAGTAGCCACACAATGTTGCTGGCAAGGTTTCAGTCTTGTAGCAGTTGGAGGAGATGACTCCTTTCATTTGCTTATTGACAAAACCTTTGAGACTTTTTTTCTCCTGTAGTGTACACCTAGCTTCCAAAGGTAGTACCTTCCAACAAAGTTTAGCAGCTGATATTAGCTGTGATATCTATTACAAATTATGAATAATGTGAGAATACTAAGAGCTCTGTCTTCGGCTGAACACAATGTTAAGTTTGTTGACTATATCAGTATACGCACATCAATATAATTTCCATTGATGTAATCCGAACTTGTTTCTCCTTCAATGGGCTGCAATCTCACTCGAGAATGATCATCTGAAATGGGAACAACAGAGAGAAAAAAAAGTGATTAAAGACACATTCAGTAACAAAGCCTTCATAAAAATATGACTTTAAAGTCAAACTAAAACCTCAGTATTTGCAAGTTCATGCTTGTTTTGTTGTTCATGAAAACACTGTATCCTCAGTGTATTTAATCTTCATTTCAGTAACTCATAAGGCTTTCCAAATCCCCTCTGATTTTCAGTCTGAATGTCTTAAATACTTCTAATGTGAAATCCACTGCAATTTTTTTTTTGCCTTGACACCCTCTCCCTCTTTGGTCAATAAAATAGATAAAATTAAGTTGTCAAAGGTTTAGTCATTTGGAAATGCTTCTGCCAGTTCTCAAAATAAGCTGAAGCCATTCAACAAGAGATACTGCCATCTCACAGTTTCTGAAGGAAACTCATTATGTTTTCAGTACAGCAGAACGCAAAATAAAGCAATGACAAAACCCAAGCAGTCAGATAATGGCTTTGTCACTGAATTTTGCCCCACTGTGGCCATCTATACCTATCCAGGAATGTGCAAACACTTCCAACTCTTATTTTCCAACTTCCAATCCGAAACACCATGGCACGAATTCATTTCTTGGCAGCTGCCTCATTTTCCTTATGATATCACAGCAGTGATAAGAAGTGTTAGAGGCTAGATCCCCCCCCAAAAAGAATCTCTGTATGCTGGCAGGGATTTTTCTTCTTTGAGACTTCATACACTCCTCTTGATTCTCTTGGTACAAAAGCAACAAAACACAATGCTCTTCCATAATGCTGCGTAAGTTGTTGATAAAAAAACAATTTGAGGGTATGATCTCATGGTTGGAGTGATGATAAATAGCCACTTTACTGCTGCGTTTGCTAATTAGATACCTGTGTATTATTGGTTTTGAATGCTGCTTGCTAGCTGAGCTAATATTATTTGCAGCTGATGACAGACTTTCATGACTGTCATTATTTTAATGTAAATAAGCATTAGAGCACCTGAAACTTGCCATCCATGTTCTGAATAGCTATTTTTTCAGCTTTAAAAATCTTGAAAGCTAACAAATGAATGAAAGAACACGAAGAGGCTTTAAAACCCAACTTTATCATAAGTAGCATAATACTGGCCCACATTATGGGGGAGGAAGGAGAGGGCAAGTGGTTCTTCAAATAACATTGTTTTAGAATTACAAGTCAAGAGATTTTCAAATGGCTGAGTAGGAAAGGAAGATGCAAATTCTTTATTTTTTTTACCCTCTTTTATGCTCCAAGTCTCAGGGACCAGAGATCTCAGAGACTCATTTGGTTCCCTGGGATTCCCTTAGGAGAGAGAAAGGGCACAGTTTTAAACCCAATACAGTAAATCAGAATGAATTAAAATTCCATCTCTAGGTTCCACACAACTCTTATTTTGCAATTTCCTTGTGATTATTTCACCCAACAGTCTTCAAGAATGAGTTCTTCCAAACATGTTGGAATATTCAAAGCAATTATGTTTATCAGGTCAGTCTTTTCAGCTTCTTTATTCACTTTTCCAAGACTAAAAATTTATAGAGATGTGACTCTCCATTATATAACCCATGCTGGTCTGACCCTACAAAGCTACGCTTATCAAAGTGCTGTGCTATTCTCTGCTTAATTATTTATCAGTTTCTTCAGAACAGAGGTTCAGCTCACAGGCCCTTAATTCTAAAAATCCGTATTACTTAAGAAAGATACTACATTAGGAACTACATTAGACATGGCTGCTGATTTTACAGTTTTGGGACCTGATCCAACTTCTGCTAAAGTCATCAGACTCCAGAAGTCAAGCTTGCTTGGACTCGTGGTATGTCTTCATCCACATTTTCATGATTTCCCGTATCATTGTCTTAAAAGCATTCTCAACAGGACAACTCAGGCTACTTAAGATCTCCACTTTTATTTTTCTTGAATTACTTAGGGCAGGATTCAGTTGTCTAAGCACAAGCATCTCATGCCACTTTATATACCCTGGGATATACTGCCTAGCCTTCAGCTGCCAGTATGGAATAACACAAATTTCATGTGTACTGTGTCACATTTGTTGGTCCTGCACAGACGTCCTAGGTCACCTGAAATGGCACTACATGTCTATGCTTGGGCAACTGAATCTCACCTTTGATGACTTATGCACCAATGAGTTCCATATTGGGCAAAACAAGCTTAAATTTCCCAGTAAGGAACATACTAGAAACATAAATTCCTGTTATTTGTTTTAGACTGATTTATACAACTCAATAATATACAATTGTATCTTTTCTTTACCTTTCCTATTATTTTGTTATTTTCTTTATTTACTCCATTCTTTCCTTGCAATAATACTTGCTTCTGATTGGGCAAAACTAAGTAAGTTACTTCATACCTATACCTCCATATTGTCTTTTTGCCCTTTTTTCTTCTCACATGCATCCTTCCTAGTGCTGCGTTCTCAGCTAAGTTTCTGGGAATTCTGGAGGTAATGGACTATTCAATACCCATTTATTTTCAGTGGAGCTGGAGTCACTCCATTTTTTTATTGCTTTGAAAACTCTAGTTAACTCCTTACTGCATGGCAACACTTCTTAATTCGAAAAAAATCTTTAGTCAACAAAAAGAAATGTTACTGTGTCTATGCCTGTGCTTATGTCAAGTAGATCTAAAGCTAGGAGATAGACAAAGCCATATATTCTTCCAACATGCATGTTGATTCTTAAATAGCCTCTAGGTTAACTGTCTAGATTTTTAGGGTACGTTTTTTCTTTATACTTCAGCTGCTCTTGACAATTTTTGTAGCTTTTAAATACTCTCTTTTCCAGCTCATTGTTATTTTGATACCCTTCTATTAGGAGATCAAACTTAACTTTGCACTGATCACTTAAGCTTTCAAAATTAATTATGTTAGAATCCATTTGCCTTTGTAGAAAATGGTAATAGATAATGAATATAAGCATTTTATTCTCGCTCCCTTCACGTTACCTACAACATGTATATGCCAGCCTGCAGGCTGTGATCTCTAACAAGCCCCCTGAAGTAGCTGGCTGATTAGCATGCCTAGCCAGTGACCCTTTCTTGGGATGTGCCTTGCCGATTCTTTGCAAATCAAGCCTTTTATAAATGTCTCACCTAAAATCTTTAGCTGCTTTTAAATGATGTGATCAATATTCTCTTCTCATTTAGTTAATATTGATTTAGGTAAAAATAAATACAGAACCCCTCCCATTCTGAAATTACCTCAAGAGCTCTCATGAGGAAAACCAATAAATTTTACCAAAATCCATGCATAACCCTACACAATTACAGAATTTTTCTGAGGTAAAACAGAGATTCATTTAGCAGAGTCATGACAGTTTTAGTTCCTAATGAGAAAACTTAAACATTTTTTGTGTTCGGTAAAGAAGGAGCATGTTTTCTGTGGGTGACTGGACTGTGATCATGATTCAGCTTGTTGATACAGCGGCTCACAAGTTGGAGCCACTTTCATACAGTGGGTTGGGCATGTTGTAGACAATTAAACGCATATCACTTGGGTAATGTAAAGCATATTTCCATTTTGACAAGCTCCTGCAATGCTGGCCTCTTGGTGCTATTGTTTTAGTTGCCTCAGAGAACAATAATGACTACAAGCAATAATGTAACAGTAGTATCTTGGGGAAAATTTAAACAAAGAGGATAAATGGATGGATAAAAATTACATTAAATGCTTTACAAAAAACCCCAACATTTCATTATAATCATGTACCCATAGTCAGTAGCATCTGAATCATTGTATTTTTAAGTCTTTAAATATAGCGTAAAAGAGCAATTTAGTAAAATGATTTTTGGCTAAAGCATATACTTCATACAACTATCTGGGACAAATTTTCAAAGTGGACCGCTAAAATTGTACTCTTAGACTCTGAGACAAGCGATCGTTTATCCAGCAGAAAAAACACATACAATAATTACACAGTTAACCACCTCATTTGCATATATGTATTTAATGGATGACAAACTGTGGGCAGTTTCAGCCTCTCTTTTAAGATACTCCCTTTAACAGATTTTAATTTTAACTTGTGTTATCTATGTTTTCACAGCCACATAAATAGGAAGTGTTATTGATAACAACTCCATCCAACTCCTTCCCTTCGCTAAATACTGAGGACATTAAAAGTAAATTGAGATCTAAATGATCTGAGTTATACTTGCCCTCTCAGAAAGCCTTCAGTATCGCATGTAATTGCCATTGATTTGTGTATCTAATATCTTTTATTTGTTTTCCCTTGGTTACTCATCACTTCATTACCTCAGACATCTAGCACTCATAGTCTTCTGTTTTCTTCAACCAAAGGGTATCAAAGTGTAATGCGATGCCTAACATGACATTAAAGAGGGGACTGACAACACTAAACCTGACTAAAAGAGCAGATTTATTGTCATAGACTTGGACTGGAAATAAAATTTCACAAAGGAAGAATAAACATAAAACTTTTTGGTATTCTTATTTATGCCTTCAGTATTTTTACTTAAATGATAATAGTCATCTGAGGTATTGCTACGTTCTCACAAAATAACAAGTTTGTTTCACATTAAAGATTGCTTGGAGGGAAGCAAGCAAAACCACATCTAGCTAACTTATCTTCTTTTGCATATGCTCCAGCCCATCATGATATTCGTATTTCCCTAGAAGATTAAATTCCCTTTTTCAGTAAGTAGCACAGTATACATCCAAAATACACAGCAATACTATCATGTCCATTCAAAATGATGTGGCAGATTTGCGTCTCTTGCTTAACTTGCCTCTGCCTCCAGAAGCATTTCCTGCGGGTTCTCCTCCTCCTTCTGCAGCAAGTCACAGAGCTGTTTTCTCTTTGTAGACTGTCTCAGCCCAGCTGGGCCACAGTGATATAAAGGCCTGTTCACACCACCTACTGTAGGTCACTAAGTTAGGAGCTGGTCTCTCTAGACTTGTTACACAAGCACTGCAGAGAGGTCCTCCTGAGGTGGTGATTCAGAAGCATTCAAATGGGCTCTATTTCTGAATAATTTCTCTAGAAGAGCTGTCCTCTCTGTCAAGTCCACATGGTTCACTGATAAGGAAAACTAGGCAGATCTGTGTCTGGACAAGCACCTAGACTAGGTGCTGAAGTTAGGCAGTGTAAATATGTACTACATACTCCTTCCGTAAGTCCTCCAAATGTTCAGAAAATCAGCACTGTTATTCTTCTGTGCTGTTCGATGTACCCAGATTTCTAAACTCCAGCAGTATCATTAAATGATCCCTCCTTAACGGCCATTGTTCATTTGCATGCTTACAAAATGTCTGACATGCTGTGACTGCTGCTTATTTCTCTGCTTATACCTGCTTCATGGTTATCCGTCTGGCTGGAAGAAACACATATGCTTCATATCTTAAACTTAGGTTTTGAAAGAACAATCAGAGAAGGGATCATCTCCTACATACACACTGGGAACTTACCTTTTAAGTGCAACACCACCAATGTGTAAATAATAATGTAATTTTACCAAAATTTATATATTTTCTGCCCCTGTGTTCATGTGCAGCATCTCCTGCCACAACATTTTGCAATCTCATAATGCCAGATTTAGGGGTCATTCATCAAAGCATGCTATCTTCTCCTCAAGTTATTTGATTATTAGTATAACTAATCTTTATCAAGCTTGGCATTTTTAAGTAAAACATACAGATTCTGTTTTTTTCTTAGAGTCTGTCTAGCATTAAGAGGGTAAATCAGGATAGCTGTCACTGTTATTAAGGAATACTTAAGCAGGAGTATTGTCTACTCCTACAATATGCAGAACTCAATATCAAGGTACTGATGCAACCATGGATACTCTTTTACTAAGCTGCCAGCAGCAGTCTGGGAGCTGTTAGAGCCAAGTATTGGTTAAAGGTGTCATTCTCCATTTGCCACATGTTAATCACAGGATGGAAGGTATACAGAAGGCTAGTTGAGAACATGCATTAAATCTGTCAGTTTTCTCAAAAAAAAAAAAAAAGTAACATCTTCGCTCACTTCTATGTTCTTAATTAGAGAAGAGGAATATAAGCCTGATGTGAGCACAAGGCTGGTGGTCATTCTTACCCAGTTCTGAAGGGAGGTTAACACAGTGCACAATTATGTTGTCAACACTTACATGCAATGATATTCCCATATCTATTTTTCATTCTGTTCTCATCTTTTTTAGCTGAATCCCACGGTGCAGACTGTCCTTCAAAGAAACTCTAAAAAAGGAAGGAAAGTGACATTAAGAAAAGCATGCAGCAACAGTTACCTTATGGATAAACCCAGGAGAAAGGCAAACAGTACTTGTGGGTATTATTGTTAAAATGTCATTTAGCTGATTCTTTTATTGAGCAAAAGATTGAGTCTTCTGTTTAAATGGTATTTATGCATAGCTCCAAATTTGACATGAGATTTCTGTGCAATAGCAAGAAGAACTATTTGTATGTGAAGTGCTATTAAACCTTTCCAAAGTTGCATGCCTGCAAAACTAAGAGTTCTTCATTTGTGCTATCCAGATTCTCCACATAGTTCTCATACACACACATGAAGCTGAAGGAGTTTCATCATCAGTGCTGGAGTTGCTCCAGTATTTGAGTGCAGAATTACACACTGTACTAACATGTTCTCTTTCTGGCACATCCACAGGTTTCAGTTACTTCTTGGCAGATGACCTCATGGATCTAAACGTATATAGCCATATAAAAAAATTCAACTAGCATGTATGTGTGGTTTTTTAAAACATAATTTATGATACCACCAAGATGATTATTTTGTTAGAGAATAAAAATAATGGCATTTTGTGAAAGATATAATCCTTCAGTGTCCAATAATTCACCCAACCTCTGTGCTGTAGTTAATAAATTTAATGTAAATAAGGAAGTTGAAGGCGCTACAAATATAATTTTACATTAATAAAACACACAACCTGACAAAAGGGCAGCAAGAAGTTCTTATGTCCTCTCTGTCCTGTGCATTCTGTGGTCTACAAGAGCATTTGCACAATTTCTTAATTTATGCACTGTATCTGTAAGTCAGATTATTAGATGCATTTTATCATTTTGTATTGAAGTATTAATCTTGTGTTAAAAATACTTAGTTGCCAAACAAACCAGCGGGATTCTGTCAGGACAACGGTCAGTCTTAACTCATGTTTTGATCTTTTTACTAGAATTATCAGTAGATTAAGTCTTTTGATTCAAGAGAGACATGATTTACTTTTCCGGTAACAGAAGCCAAAAATGGCTAAGAGCCAAACTAAACAGGGAAAACCTGAGGAAATTTGTGTGTCTCACAAGACCTCAATACATTTGGAGTGGTTTAAAATAGATAATGTCCATTACATGAACTACCATTAGTGTCCTTTGCCTTCATAATTGAAATGCATCGTTGTTCGAATCCCAGTGATTTCCATTACTAAAGAGCATAAAAGTCAAAATAAACCCTTGATCTCTTGCTGAAGTCAATGGAACACAGGGAAATGCAGTGTCTACCATGAGTTTTCTTTTCGTAAGTTCACTAGAGTGCTGGTTTCCAGTTTATGATACGGAAACTCTTGGGAATACATGGATTATTTCTAAAAGGTTTGTAAATAGTAACCTAAGAAAAACAGAAGCCTTGTCAAAAGGCTTCAATTTGTTTATCCTTCATCTCTCCACACTTCCTAGAACATTCTTAAAGGTCTTCAAATTGAAATGATTAAAACCCACTAATATACATAAGCTTCTCCTTAATCATGGCGTACCATCACTGGGTACAGCTCTGAGAAATGCAGATTGCTGCCAGGATAGAGAAGTGGAACCCTGTAAATCCTAAGATGATTTACAGCTTTGTGTCTGTTTGCCAAAAAAGCGCTGATCATGATCTGATTATATATCTGCCAATGTCATCTAAGGCAAGCAGGTCCTCCCACTCCAGAGCACTTTCAACTCAGGCTGGATGGAAAATACTTTTGTAATAAACCAGACTGAACTGCATAAGGAATTGCTCTCCATGGGCAAAGACCTATGTCTCAATTTCTTGCAAAGTTCACACTTACTCTCAGACAACACTGGATGATGAACAATTAAACACAGTTAAAGGCAAAACAGAGATGGAAATGTTCAGCAACAAAGCCCCAAAGGCAGAACAAACTAATCACTCACCTGATCTAAAACTTGATCTGGTATCTTCCTCAGGATTTTGTTTCAGGCATCTAGATAGACTACAGAGAATTCTAGTTTTCTTACAGTCCTGCTACAGACTAGTTCACAGAACTGATCCATAAGACATTCCCCAGCAAGTGGTTTTGGGTTTAATTCATTAAGCATTACATGTGTAGTTACAGAGAAAAAGTCCCGCTGATATAGCTTCCAAGCCTACACAAGTTGAAATATGGAGAACCCATATATACTCCTAGGGACTTCTTGCTTCTCCCTGTCCCACTAACGAACTTTTACAAAATTTCTTTAAACCAATCAATTCAAGTAAATCTCTGGAGACAACTGGAAAAGATTTGCATGGTATTGAATCAGGGAAGTTATACAATAGGCAGTGTACTGGTTTGGGCAGCTCATCTGCTTCTCATCTGCTAATGCACAGGTTCAATTTCTCCCACCTGTTTGGAACTTCTGAAAACAATGATAAGCTTCATGAACGTTACAGACAAAATATCTCCTAATAATGTATCTGCAACATAGACAATTCTATTCTTTAGAATACATATATATGAAACCTCACACAATAACGAAAACCAGGAGACAGATTTCCAGCTACTGCATATTGACTTCATTTCTTTATTAAAAATGTATTACGGAAAAAGAACTCCAGATATGTATTTTTCTTTGCGTTTTTATCAATAAATCAGTGAATGAAATAAAATCTATCACATAGGGAAAATCGAGGTAAGTTATGTAGATCCCTCTTTCTTTTTAATTCATTTTGGGATACACACTGGTATTTCAGTGAGAAGTGTACAGAAAAGATAATTTGAAGGAAGAGGTATTACAGTGCAAAAGCATAAAAAGAAACAGTTATTGTAAAAGACAGCTGGGGTGTCATTTCCTAAATTCCCCATGTGCTGCCATTACACAAATTGCAACAGAACGATAATCCACAATGAATTATAAGGAGAAATACCATTTGTCCCACAAGTAAAGAACAGAGCAGATACCTCATAACAGATGATCTGTCAAGATCTTTCCTTACTTGTGAGAAATATACGTTTCATTACAGAAATTTTTTTAATGTCTTTCCTGACATATCGCTCTCCAGGGAGACTGCTGCACAGCAGCCCACACATTATCTTAGTGGCTATTCATTCTAATTCATCCTTACACGTTTTTTAAAAATGTGGACTATTAGGAAGAAATATGCCCCCAAACAGCTTCATTCCACCAAATGTCTGGCAAGGCCAACGGAGAACCAAAAATGAGTGTAGGACATTTCTCACATAATTTAAAATAAGTATTTCTTTAACTCAAATCACACAAAACCTTGGCTACCCAGCCTCCATGATCTACTTAAAAAATGAAGCACTTTTCAAGCCAGCTGTTGTTAGAGGCAGACATTTCAGTATGCAATGTCAACTGTTATTCCATTATTAGAAAGTATTTCAATAATCAGGATAAAACAAGTTTTTGAAAAAACTGAATTATACAGAACTGCTGTATATACAACACAAGAACTGGTCAGTGATGCAGCAGCAGAATCATCTTAGGATGAATGTGAAGCTTTTGCTTGCTTTAACTCAATGCTGCAGTGGTTTCCATTAAAAATTAAGTATTTGCCAAGGGCTAATTCACTGTGACCCTCAGACTAGAAAATAACTGCAGTATCTCAAATGAGAGGGGGAGATAATAATTGCAAATACAGATTTTCTAAATTATTCCTTTTCCTCATTTAAAATTCATAAGACCAGAAAATATTGGAAGGGACCTATATAAAAGTACAGTTTGAAGAGGCTGAGATGTGGAGAATAGGGTGAGATCTTCAAGATACAATTTGTAGTTCTGTTGATTGTAATTTTTGGCAACACACTTTCCATCCTAGATTTTTGTGCTTCCAATTAAGGACAGTAAAAATAATCCATCTTTGTAAGCACTTTAAGAGCTACAAATGTAAGGTGTTGACTGGAATAACTGTTTTAATTATTAATACAAAGCCAAGCAGCAACTTTAAAAAAAAATACTTTGTAGTTGCTGAGTGACAACAGTGTGGTCTCCTATGATGTCATTTACAAAATGCAAGCTCTTACAAGCAAAGAAATGAGAAGTTAAGGATATCATAAATCTTGCTCTGCCTACCTAGTAAGCAAGAATATTATTCACAGGTACAAAGAAATGCATATTTCACTGTGTAACAATCTTAAATTTGATCTGTGGATTTGTTTTTAAATGTATGACTCTTTATGATATCTAATCTTCCCGACTGACCCTAAGTTTCTCCACTGATTACATCCATTTTTCCATTGCTATTTCTAGATAACCTGATTAAAATGCACTTTAGCAAAAATGAGTAATTTGACCTATTCAGTTATAAATGCCTCTGGATTTGTTTTTAAGCTACATGCAGAGAGTTACACACAGTCTACTTTAGGCAGACCAAATAACTAACGACGGCCCTAATGGAGGTCCTTGCCTAAACTCAATTAGCTATGGAAGAAGCTCACATTTCTACCATAGGTCCTTTGAGTTGCAGCTAAATTAGATACCTAAAATGCCCTGAATTACATATTACCAAATATATCATCCTTTACTACTGCTGTGTCCCCTTTACACGTGGAGATTACAGATGGAAAAAAATGCCTTGATTAAACTCTGAGTTAAGATTCTAGTGTCGCACTGGACTCTTCTTTGTATTTACAAAGCCTAGTAAATTCACATTTTATTTTAACCAAGTCCATAAA
Source organism: Phaethon aethereus (assembly GCF_964289735.1). Lineage (NCBI taxonomy): Eukaryota > Metazoa > Chordata > Aves > Phaethontiformes > Phaethontidae > Phaethon > Phaethon aethereus. The sequence goes on along the minus strand of NC_138582.1, from coordinate 57,812,713 downwards.
TGTTTGGAGGACAAGGACCTTCAGGCTCATTTAATGAACAGTGCAAGATTTATGAGTACCATAAATCTGTCAGTTCATTGGTTTTTCAATATTCAGAATCTGCAAAATATCTGGCATGGAAGGATTTCTTGTTATCTAACAACATTAACTGCTTTTTTAAACAGAAAATTGATATAACCACATTCAGTTTGTTCATAACTGAGTATTTAGATTGTTAAGGAATTAAGAAGGAAGAGTCATGATAGTTACGCTCAAGAAATCTGCAGAGATGTGCAAGCTATGAAACAACATTTTTAATCTTCTAGTCACTTTGAGGAAAGATTTTATCATTGAAAATGCATCACCTGCAAGTAATAGATCACCCCAAGTGTTTGTGAGCAGTGGTAAACGATTCCATTGATGGCAACCCACTGTATGCAAGCAGCTTTTCATACTTCAATCATTGCTTTGGTCACTGAAAGCATTTGTGGATGACAGTGTGCCCCTAGAGAATATATTCACCGTCAGCTTCTTCTTCTCTGTCAACTTCAATCACTGAGAGTTACGTCCAGTTTTCAAATAATGGAATTTAAAAAAAACATTTTACTATGCCTGCCCTTGAAAATTGTCTGTTGCAAGAGTCAATGTGAAAATCTATCTAATCAATGCAAACTGCCTTCAGCAGTTATAAAGCACTTACCAGTGTGTTACTGGAATCTAGGTCTGAACATGGAAGAAAAAAAACACAATAAAGACTGTTGCAAATAGAATATATTGATGTTATCACCAAAACTCCCTCGTTCTCTTAGGAATCTTCTGGAAAAATCAGGCTGATTGATAGTTTACATAAGGTTTTCTGAGTGTGAGGTAAAAGGTGCAGATCAGTTAAGACTGATACACAGATACACAGTTATAGTCTGACATAGTGCAACTCTCTAATATTGTTCCTGATGCTCCTTTATGTGGTTGTGCCTACTTGGACTGATGTTAAAAAAAAAACCAAAACATCCCTTCATAAAGGCTTGCATAGCCAGAGGTAGAAAACAGAGTCTTTTCTTTTTCTGGTGCATTTAGGCTAGTCTACATTACATACGAGAAGAATAGGAGAGCAAAAGTCCTTCTAGTCCTTGAGACACTAAACATCATAGTCACTGCCTACATCAAATGTTGAAGGGGAACCGTGGAACCTTTAACCTCCTCTACTGACTAACTGCAGCATGACTTACCATTCAGATTTCAATAAAAGGACTAAAAACATGCGGTATGACAAAATCTGGTACTAATTCTGTCATTGTATTGGTGTACTCATTTTTCAGTGGCAAAATGCTTTCAACTAGTGTATTTTCTAATACTTTTATATTTTTAAAGTCACAGGCTTTGGTGCTCCCTGGGCAGCTGGCCAGACTAGTTAAGCTACAGCTGCATAATAAAAACATTGAAATGATTGAACTGCTTTGCTGTGGTATGTATCTGTGATTGAAATACTTTGGTAGCCGAGTACACCAATTGTCATCTGGTCTGGCGATACTGCAAAGGAGACTGTCATGGAGTACTTCTATAATAACTAACAATTACTTATTTTTTAAACCAACCTATTTATGAGATCTGTTGATGTCATTTCTTATCTTGGTATCTAACACTGACACACCTGAAGTTCACTTGTAAGATTCACAGCAGGAATAGAAATCTTTATAGATTCTGCAGAGTGGTCTAAAAATTTGACATATAACCTAGTTTCTACAGGCTTTCAGAGCTATTTCCATTTTACCTACTTAAGTTTTAAAAACTCCATTACTTTCATTCCTTTAAATTCTATAAGACTTCTGTATAAGGAAAGATTTTAGAAATATGGTGAAATGTGAATTAGTAAGATGACTGCAATAGAATATACAATTAAAATTCTAATTTAGAAACTTATTCCCTGGCACACTAGATAGCAATAACTTAATCTCATTAATCTTCCTGATTTATCTCCAGCAGAAAAATATAGTATGTTGATGGGATTTATGATCCTTTTTTTATAGCAAGGACCCTCTGGGTACAATATGCACACTTGCACTGTAACTAATGTGCAGGATACATTATTTTTAACTTGTGTGCATAAAAATTAAAGTTGGTCTCAAGCAGTGCTTATTTTGTCTCATGAAAATAGAATTCCTGCTTTTGGAGGATTTAACAAATAGTTTTCATGTATGGCATGTGGGATTTTCATACCTCCCTATTCCTCCCCCACTTTTTTTTTAAAACAATGTGTAATTAAAAGTTTTGTTCACAACTATCATACCTTGTACATTTTCAAGACAGTGAAGTTGAGAAATACTCATGACTGTAATGTCTGTAAACATAAGGTGAATGAACATAGGCTACACTGAATACCAACTACTGTGCTTTGATAGGAAACCTCTCCTGGGGAAATACAGAAAGATACTGATCACCACATAGGCACTATCCATCCTTTGGTGAACAAAATTATCTGCTTCATTATTCAGTAACTCTGCTATCTCCTTGCTTCCTCCCTACGTTGTTCCAAAGGATGTAACTACATGTGTTAATTGTAAAAGATGGTGCAGAGTTATTTATTTCTAAACGAGAAATCCTACTTACCAAGACACAGGTTTTTACACAAAAGGGACAGGACTCCAGGTTCCATACAGTGCACTGAATGTGTGGATAAGGGTTTTAAGATAAATTCCAAGTTAACTTTTTTACACCATCTTTGGAAAGGTAACATGTAAATACCTCAAGTGACTTGGACAGAAGGAAAATATTCAGCCTGATCACTACGACATGGTTCGAATGAGGCCAAAAAGGAGAGGTATCTTAAGATATTGGATGAAGGCAGAGACATGAACTCTGAGCTAATGCAGGTATCCAAGGTACCATTACAATGATCTAACTATGACTTAATTCAGGGAAGTTAACATTATTATTATTATTATTATTATTATTATTATTATTATTATTATTATTATTATTATTATTATTATTGACAGGGTGATTATTGACAGAGACTTAAACTAGACTTGAAGGCGTAGGGGGATATTATCAGATTTGCCTGTGACAAGCCAAGGTTAGAAGGACTGGGTGCTTAGCGAGGCCCCTCAGCCTGTTGCACCAGCGAAAGACCTCAAAGGAACTAAGGGGTGTTCCTCTAAGTGGGTGACACAGCCGACAGCCCAGCTGAAGTGCCTCTGCAGCAGGGGCAACAAACAGAAGGAGTTGGAAGCCACCGTGCTGTTAGAAAGCTACAACCTGGTTGCCATTAATGAAACTTGGTGGGATGAATCCCATAACTGGAGCGTGGCTATCGATGGCTACAGGCTGTTCAGAAGGGACAGGCGAGGAAGGAGGGGTGGAAGCATTGTCTTCTACGTCAAGAAATGGATAGAGTGTGAAGAGCCGTCTCTGAAGAACAGCCACAAGCGGGTTGAAAGCTTATGGGTAAGAACCAGAGACCGAGGCAACAAAGGGAACCTTGTGGTTGGTGTCTACTACAGGCTGTTCAATCAAGGGGAGTCTATTGATGAAGTCTTCTCACTCCAGCTACAGGAGGCATCACACTCGCAGGCTCTTGTCCTAGCACAGCGAGCTGTAGGCAACCCAGGAGACTCCTGGAATGCATGGAGGATAACTTCTTAAGCCAGGTAATAGACAGCTCTACCAGAGGGGATGCCATACTGGGCCTGTTGGTCACCAATGCAAGTGAGCTAATTGGTGACATCAAGATTGGAGGCAGTGATTGGGCTGCAGTAATCATGCTCTGGTGGAGTTCACAGTCCTGAGGGATATGGGTCAGGTGAAGAGTAAAGTCAGGACCCTGAATTTTAGGAAAGCAAAATTCCAGCTCTTCAAGGAATTAGTCAATAGGGCCCCCTCGGAAACTGCCCTCAGGAACAAGGGAGCAGAACAGAGCTGGCAGATCTTTAAGATGCTTTCCAGAGGGCCCAAGAGCTCTCGATCTCCAGGTGTTAGAAATCAGGAAGGGAAGGCAAGAGATCAGTATGGCTGAGTCAAGACCTGATGGGCAAACTGAAGGGCAAGAAGGAAATGCACAGGCAGTGGAAGCAGGGACAGGTATCATGGGAAGAGTACAGGGACACTGCCTGGATGTGTAGGGATGGGGTCAGGAAGGCCAAGGCATGGCTGGAGCTGAACTTGGTAAGGGATGCAAAGAATAATAAGAAGGGCTTCTACAGGGATACCAGCGAGAAAATGAAGGTCAAAGAAAGCGTACCCACCCTGATGAGCAAGACTGGCAGGCTGGTAACAACAGATGAGAAGGCTGAGGTAGTCAATGACTTCAGTGGATGAAGAATTGGTTGGATGGTCGCATGCAGAGGGTAGTGGTCAATGGCTCAATGTCCAGACAGAGATCGGTGATGAGTGGTGTTCCTCAGGGGTCTCTATTGGGACCAGCATTGTTTAATATCTTCATCAGTGATGTAGACAGTGGAATCGAGTGCACCCTCAGCAAGTTTACAGATGACACCAAGCTGAGTGGTGTGGCTGACACGCCTGAGGGATGCGATGCCATCCAGAAGGACCTGGACAAGCTCAAGGAATGGGCCCTTGAGAACCTCATAAGGTTCAACAAGGCCAAGTGCAGGGTCCTGCACCTGGGCTGGGGCAACCCCCGGTATCAGTACAGGCTGAGGGATGAAGGGGTTGAGAGCAGCCCTGCTGAGAAGGACTTGGGGGTAGTGGTGGATGAAAAGCTGGACATAAGCCAGCAATGTGTGCTCGCAGCCAGAAGGCCAACCATATCCTGGGCTGCATCCAAAGCAGCCTGGCCAGCAGGTCGAGGGAGGTGATTCTGCCCCCCTGCTCCGCTCTGGTGAGACCCCCCTGCAGTGCTCCGTCCAGCTCTGGAGCCCTCAGCACAGGACAGACCTGCACCTGTTGGAGCAGGTCCAGAGGAGGCCACAACAATGATCAGAGGGATGGAACACCTCTCCTGTGAGGACAGGCTGAGAGAGTTGGGGTTGTTCAGCCTGGAGAAGAGACAGCTCTGGGGAGTCTGTATGTGCATTGCTACTCTATTAGAATTTGGAAAACTGTGGGTTTGTCTCTTATTGTTTTTTTGTTTCCAATTTCTAATCAAGAAACTCTTTTTCAAGTGCCTCTCTGCCAAGCAAAGCTTTCCTTCCACAATACTACTTAGAACTCAGAATTACATCACTCCTAGATTTTCTCTGTTGAACTTGGAATGTTAGCAGGGAGGTGGATTCTACAAAGTGTTTTTAGGTACCTTAAAGCTTTGCGCATATTATTTGGTATCCTCTTCTGCACTTTAAAATTTATTTCAAGAAACTAATAGAAGATTTAAATGTTTCTTCTGAGTCTAGCCCATTTTTTCATTGTAAAGATTAGCACTGTAATATTTGATTTACTTTACAAATAATAAAATGTTGCCCCAGGAAATGGTTTCAAAGAGCTAATGAAATGTTATTAAAACATAAAGATACAATGTGCTATGAAGAAAGTAGGCAAGAACTACAGACTTTTTTCTTCTTATAGTAAGGAGAATAGTTTGCAATTGGTTTAAAATATAACAAAAAAGAAAAAAAAAGAGAAAAAAATTAAAATGAAAATGAGAAATACAGATAAAAAGACAGAGAGGGGGGAGAAGAATAAAAGACAGAAATTTTTTAGTCATCAGAAGAAAAACAATAGTTTGCATTTAACTGAAATACTAAACTTTGTGTTGTAGTCATCATAATTTTCTGTTCACTCATGTTTTATGTAGCAACTGATGAGAGCTACTCAACTCATTGCCTATGTATGCTATGTAATGCACAAAACAAGGCTGAAGGATTCCAAGAAACTCTTTCTGAAGTAAGTGGGAAGTACTTACTTTCCATGGTAAAATACTTACTTTCTGTGATTTGATTGACACTGTAGGCCTGGACACTACTCTTTGAGCAACTATATTATTTGAAGAGGTACTATTTATTAAATACCTGTGCACTTCTGTCATCTGCTTGCTGAAGATTATTGCTAATGAAAGGTGATCAGCGTTGAACTGGTGGACACTTACACTGATAAGAAAGGTGAATTCTGACACATTTCTAGCTAATCCAGTAATATTTTTGCCTGATTTTATCTGAATAAATCATTGTAATTGAGACAGTGCGCTGAGCTCAAAATTCACAAGAACTTCCTGAATCTTTAAATTATCAGCTGACCCAAGCATAGAAAATCTGGTAACATCTTCAAATCGCCTGTAAAGAAAAGCTGTTTCTGACTTAGAACCACACAATTTGGAAGAACCTTGAACATAATACAATTCCCTGAAGCAACAGAAAACAGCATGTGGAGAAACGAAACAAAAGCAAACAAATGTTGAATTTGAAAAGTGAACAAAACCCCTCCTACCTGCATCCAAGTTGTAATGTACACTCAGCTGATCTAACCTTTCAGAAGTGATAAAGCACCCCTCAGATTTTGCTCATGAAGTGAGCCTCAAGGGTTTTCATGAGTGTATCTAGGCCGCTCTAGTTAATATAGTTTGGATAGAAGATAAGAAAGAAACAAAGCTCACATAATAAGATTTTAATTCTGTTACAGAGCGACACTGACATCATACTAAACCATAAGAGAAAAGCCAGAATACACTGGCATGCACAGATAGAACACAAGTATTTTGCACACTGTTGTTTTTCCCAGTGGATAAGATAGTACTTTTCAAGAGAAGTAAGAGAAGTAGGGTAGGCTAAAATAGATAAGGTCTACTTGCAGTGCCCTTTCAAAATAAGAACAGCACTTTATTGTGCTGGTTCATTACTTTTTTTAATCTTCACAGGAAACTTTGGTGCCTCGATGTCTGCTTTGCTTGTTTGCAAATACATTGTTTGCTAGCATATATAAAGACAATTATTCATTCCTCTAGGCTTGACTTTTAGCCCAGTATTTTTCCTGTTCTAAAGAAAAAGATTTCCTTCTATCTAAAGCAACATGTCTACTTCCCACTTTTCCTGGCTGGAATTCAGTCCTTGCATGTATCGTTTGCTACACTCTTCAGCTTGGGGGAGAGCAGTAATGGGTCAGAGCAGAGCTGCTAAGTGCTTCCACAGTGATGGGAGCTCCTGCTACTTCAGTATTCAAAACTCCTGGCTCCGGCTTTTTAAAGTTATGTTTCCCTTTCCCAAACACCCCTCTGCAGGCTCTCACTCTATAATTGCTTCCTGCCAATCATCTTCCCTTTGGACAACTACATACTTACTGGAAAGGAGTGGGTGGGTAAAAACTTTGAAAAAAAATGATGTTGGTCCTAGACGATTCCACACCTTTATGAGAAACTACTGAAAGAATAATACAGATTATTTAAGAGCATGTAAAGATAATCAGCATAAAAATAGTAGCAATAGTAACAGGATTGACAATGATGACAAGTGTTGCTGTCAGTTGTTAATCTAGCCATTTTTAGCATGGTTGCTATATACTGACAGACAGCAGCACTTCAATACAGCCCCAAGGCTACTTGTTAGAACAAAGAGTGTCTGGTTGGGCACACTAATGGACAGCAGCAGCTCACCAACCTTAATTGTCCTATTTTGATGTTTGAAATGTATATACAGCACTTTCTAATTCCAAGAGAGGTATCCCTGCAGCAATTTATCAACCAGGCTTAAAACCAGAAAGTTTATTCAAATATATAAATACATGGGATCACAGGCTACTCAAATGACCTAGACCCAGCTAATGGATAAAGTGAAGTGGAAGTACCCTGGTTTAACAATGACGGAGAGGCAAAAGGGGTTGCTGTCCCTAAACGCTGTCACTTGAGGACCACTTCTGCATCATTCATCTAACATCAGACACGTGATACCTGTATTTTGTCAATGGAAAAGTACACACATACCATACACAAGTGGCAGTTTCACTATGGTATGTATCCACAGGAGTTTATTAAGGGACATTTGGATTGTCCAACTCTATTTCCATGTAATCAGCTAGTATATTCCTGATACCTGAGAAAAAAGCTTTTAAAGAGCTTTGAGAACTCTTCTAAACTTGTATTGACCTTGTGCAATACAATGTAGATTTCTGTATGTCCCATATGCAAATGTCTCCTGTTTATCACTCACACAGCATATATTCAGAGAATATACTCTGCAAGTGAAGTAAGTTTTGGAGAAACTCACCGAAAAAAATCAATCATCTCCAGCAAGAATGATGGAGATGGCAACTTGAGTGCCATCAGTTACTTATGGGGCAGATGTGCAACAAGGATGTCTCTTCTACCCTAATTTGGTAGTGTTTTATACTTGCCATATACAAGTAATAGCACAGTTTAGCAAAATGATTAACCAAAAGTAATTTTCACAGAAAACAGACTGGCAAAAAAATGGGAAGAAAAGTGCTATTGTTCAACAGGACAGTCTTTTTTCTGGACAATATGGTAGAGGACATGAAGGTGAGTTGTTTATGGAGTAAGGAAGCTAACTGAAAAGTTACGAAGTCCATGTAACACAAACGGATTATGAAATTTGAAACTTAACAAACAAATAAAGGGTTAGTCACAGAGAAAAAATAATGCAAAATATTGTTTACATTCACAGCGTTAAGAAAAGAAAAGGAGTAATCATAGTTCTGCACTTGGATCACACCCATGACATTATTCTGTGGATTTTTTCCTGATGTGCAGGACCCTTGTGAACATGTCACCTAGCTGCTCCTTTGTTCAGATTCTGAACTTGCTGAGTATCAAAACAATTCTTCAGTGATGAAGATTGAGGTTTAATGACTTGATGTATAATTTTGTTTTTTGCAATCTGCTTCTTCATTTTCTCTTTTGCATAAACTGAGCAAAATACAGCAATTTATCAGCTCTCTGTGGACATTTCAAGATTTATATACATCGCAGCTCTACATTTTTATTCTACATTTCCTTTCATTAGAACACTGCACTCAAGCTAGATTAATTGAGGCAAGCCAACATTATAAAAGCTTTGTTGAATAGCAGCAGATGCCTTTATTCTCTGCATTCCTCCATAAACCAAACTTTTAAAAATTTGAATCTCTATATAAATATTTCCCTTACAAGACAATACAAAGATTCCAGGCATCTGTGTCTCATTAAACGAATTACTAGTTGTTTAAAACAATCTAATAAAATCCATATTTATAGATTTCTTATTAAAGTATTATTAGACTCTATGAGCCAAATTCTGCCAAGGGAACGAGATAAAATGATGAAGAGTGAGCTTGATGGACAAGAGCGACTCAGCACTGAAGCGTTCCAGTCCTGACATTTGGTGGAAGTTCCAACATTGAAACAAACAACCATTTAAACAACAGGAGAAGACTTACTACTACGAGATTCAGAGACGTCAGCTCAGTAGGGACTAGACTTTCAGCTGGAGTATTAAGGAGGACGTATACTAGGGAGCGTACAGTTGAAGTGTTAGGGAGGTCAATACCGGTTTGAATTCTGTTTAACATCTTCATTAATGACCTGGATGATGGAGCAGAGTGCACCCTCACCAATCATAGAATCTTTTAGGTTGGAAAAGACCCTTAAGAACATCAAGACCAACGATTAACCTAACACTACCAAGTCCACCACTAAACCATGTCCCTAGGTCTGGAGAAGAGGTGGCTGAGGGGAGACCTCATCACTCTCTACGACTACCTGAAAGGGGGTTGTGGCGCGGTGGGTGTTGGTCTCTTCGCCCAAGTAACTAGCAATAGGATGAGAGGAAATGGCCTCGAGTTGTGTCAGGGCAAGATTAGACTAGATATTAGAAAAAATTTCTTTACTGAGAGAGTGGTCAAGCATTGGAACAGGCTGCCCAAGGAGGTGGTGGAGTCACCATCACTGGAAGCGTTCAAAAAACGTGTAGACGTGGCACTTCTGGACATGGTTTAGGGGACATTGTGGTGTTGGGTTGACGGTTGGACTTGATGATCTTAAAGGTCTTTTCCAACATTAATGATTCTGTGATTCTGTGATTTAAATACCTCCAGGGATGGTGACTCAACCACTTCCCTGGGTAGCATGTTCCAATGCTTGACAACCCTTTCAGTGAAGAAATTTTTCCTAATATCCAGTCTAAACTGGCGCAACTTGAGGCTCTTTCCTCTCGTCCTATCACTTGTGCTACTTGGGAAAAGAGACAAGCACCCACCTTGCTACAACTTCCTTTCAGGTAGTTGTAGCGAGCTATAAGGTCTCCCCTCAGACTCCTTTTCTTCAGACTGAACAACCTGAGTTCCCTCAGCTGAAGAGAAAGAAATGTCTCAGTTTCTTATAATGCTGGATACAGGAGTCATCTGAATGCAGATTGTGGTACTGAAATTTTCCCTGACAGCTCAATGATTATGACACCTTCCTGATACTAGCTATTTGCTGAACATGGGACATAATATTTGTTAAAATTAGGTTTCAGTCAAATTGCATCAAAACGAGAAATATCCTGGAATTACCTAACATAAGTCACAAGAAAAGATCTGTCCTCCAAAACAAAATCAGCTCCAGGGCCACTGGGATGGTAAAAATAGTTAAGTTAGTAAAAGATAGTAAAATACTAAAAGACCGTAAAACTGATTCAGGCTCAGTGAACCTTAAACTCTGGGTTTCTCCCACACTTACAGTATCCCACTGCTAACAATATTTAAGATTCCAGAAGAAACCTTTTAGTAGCTGTAAGCTGCCTGGATTTAGAGCAAATCTGTCAATGTAGCGTGGTGGCCCCATGTCCCACTCTGGCCCCCTACCTAGCCCTAAGTCAATCTTCTGTAAGCTGAATTTCAGTTCCATAAGAATGTATTTAAAAGTGTATCTGTATAAAAAGTATATACTCCCCAAAAGCATGGTTTGCCTTTTTCATATTAGGTAGTTAAATTTGGAAGTTATTTTTGGTAACTTCACTGTAGTCATAATAGCTGGCATCTAAACGTGCCATATCAATTAAAATATGAATACTTGATATGATACCAGATCAAACTTGAATTTTAGCATAAACCAAGATAATTTTTCTGTTTTTCATTAGAAGATGCTGAAACTTTTCCAGGTGTAGGCAGAACTATGGTGAATGGAGTACTTCATTGCTTCATGCACATGCATTTTCAGATTTTTAAAATGTGGTGTGTATTAGTGGCATTAAAAATAGTACTTTCTACAGTGTATTTTTTGCATTTTGCTCCATGGAAATAGAGAGGAAAACAACCTTTTTTGTTTTATATTATTGCACTACTAAGCTTGAGTACTCCAACACACTGCTCCTCCATGCTAAAACAGTCAGGGAGCACCATTCAAATCTTTCATGACACCAAAAAATCATGTTACTATTATACTTAAGCTTCTAGATTAGTCAGTCAGGTTTCCAGGGACTCTGGCACTTGCTATTCTGCAAAACAGGGGAAATAGGACGCATAAACTGGTGACCTTTTCCTCCCTCAATCCCAGAGACACAGAATCACCACTTCAGTATAATTCCTTCCCACAGCTGTTTCCACACCCTAGCTTCCCCCGTCAGCACATCTTCTCCACTGTTTTTCTGGGGGAAAAAGAAGAATGCTGCTAGCTGAAAGGAGAAAAGCAGGAATGTACTCCACCTCCTGCTACTCACTTTTCCTGATGTTAGGGAAGAGAATCCCCATCCACTGTCCTGCCTGCTGCACTTCAGAGAAGGAGGCTGCAATTGCAGAAGCTGGGTGAGAGATGCGGGGTAGGTCTGGGCTGGACCAAGTAGGAAAACACAAAATTTGTAGCATACCTTAGATATTGTCCAGCACCACCTCCACTGAAGGCAGAATCACTGTTCCACACTATTTCCGTGCTTTCAAATACTCCTGCAATAGCTATGAGACTATGAATATTTCCACCTTACCCTCCCTGAGGCAGTCAGCAGGTGTGTAGTGGGGTCCCCACATCTAGGAGGGGATGTAGTGAAAGGTAAAGCTTTATCTGTGGGGAAGGGTCCTGGTATCAGAGGGAGCACTTCCGGGGAATGAGCGTGAATACTGAGTAAGACAAGCAAACCTCTGTGTCAGTGTGTAGCTAGACAGCAGTTTAGTAGTTTCACTTGTTTCTTGGCCCTTGGAACAGGTATATTTTAAAAAGATCCAACCCGATCCCTAATAAGATATCTAAGGCAATTCCACTGTAGCATACTTGAGCTAAAAGAAAACATAATCCTAGTTATGTCAACAGGAAAGACACTGGCTTCCTAACTAGGCTGTCCCTCTACCTCAGCAATGTTTACAAATCGATTGATGGCAGAATCATAGTGTTTTGAAAAAACGTCACCAAAAAATAACAAACACATAGTCCCAGTAACAAGAAATAAAAAGTAATCCACAAAACAGTTAAATTTTATAGAAGCTCTAAATGCTGCAGATAGCATGACCTTTTTTAGCTTTCTTTGTGTGCCAGAGATACATGTGCTAAATATCAGTAAAATAAACACAAATGCTGTGCAAAGAACCGTCAAATGGAGGGAAAATATGTCAATCTCTAACCATATCTACAATTAAACATATAAAAAGCATGAGCAATTTATGTGATCTTCCTTGGATTCAAACATTTTTGTATGTTCTAGCTACTGTTGGTTCTATAGACTTGATTCACAATGTAACCACCAAAATGTAAAATTCAAGCTGGTGATACTGTAGAAGAAGAGACAACTAAAAAGTCAGTGGAAGAACTGAAATGTGTATAAAACTACTAGGAAAGCAGCAAGACACCAAATTAGCTTAGATTTTAAATGTTTTCCCCAGTGCAAAATCAAAGCAAATCCTTTGGTGTGGTTTGGAAGCTCGACCTGTTTAATTTCAAAATTCATATAACTGTCCCCCTTTTCCTCTCCAAAAGGCAAGAAGTGCTTTACTGCCTACACTAGGAGTTTAATCCCACTACCCCTATGTACTGTAAGTAACATGACTCTCTTGAAAGGGCCTAATCAATGTAAACAAGGTTTTTTGCAGAATAAAGCACTGCCCAGAATAAAGGCTCAAAGATCAGGCTTTAGCATACCAGCTACATGCATTTTAAATAAAAATATTTTAGAACTGATTTTTTTTTTTCTCTTTCCCTTTTCAGCATCATCATCCTGCATTTTACAGCCCAACAGCAAGACAGTGGACCAGGAGAACAGCGACTAAAGTAAAAGAACTAGAAAACACTGAGTGTGCTAGCTAACTTAAAGAGCTTTTTGTGGCTTTTATAAACTGAAGTGATGTTAGTTCTATAAAATTGACTACCAGTATGTAAAAAAAATAATTACCATTTTACACCACATTGTTTGCTTTGTAGATACAGAAGCATTGATTTATTTTCTTCTTCTTTATGTGTGTTAACAGCCATACTGGGTCAAACCAGAGGTCCATACAACCCATTATTTTTTCTACAACAGTACTTGTAGCAGATGTTTACAAAAAAGTGTGAAGAATAGAGCAAATAGAGAGTGACTCTTTCCCCAGCATACCCTCTTAGCTTCTAGAAATCAATGGGTTTCCTGAGCAATCTCTTCCTCAGCCAGAGGCTGCCCACAGCCATTGTGTTTAATAATGAATTCGTCTAGCCCATTTTTGAACCCATTTATAATTTTGGCTTCACAGCATCTTGAGGCAATATGCTCCACGATGTAATTATGTGCTGTGTGAAAAATATTTCCTTTTATTCACTTTAAACCTGCTGCTTAATAGCCTTGTTGGGTGCTCCCGAATCCCTATATTATAAGGAATAATAAATAATTGTTGTTAGCGTTGCAGAAGTAACACTGATCTCTGGCACAGCTCAGAATATCCTAGGGGGGTATTACAGCAGCCAGGAATGAGTGATATTTCACTATCCTGGAAACAAGGTAGAGACTTGGTACTGGAGCTGACAAAGTGACTCTGTGCCACTTTAAGGATTTCCTTACTCGTAGAATCTTTACGTAGTTTATTATGCCAACCTTACAGAATCTGTGTACAGCAGTGTTACACAGAGCATAAAAGCTGGAGATGAAGTACGAATGGATGAATGAGCAAAACTACAAACTGAAAATGCTGAGTTTTATTGGAGTTATTTGTCCAACTTGACCAGAGACACCAATGACAAATAGAAACAGGAGAAGACAAAAACCAAGGCTAAGTGAACAAAAGCTCAGCTGATACCACAGCCTAATGCAGAGGACAATGTTCTGAAATACTCTTCAAGCAAACAATACACCAAAGCATTCTGGCAATGAATAATGTTTGACAGCACTTGGAAGAGCAATAACGGTATCACAAAAGACTGAAGAACTGTTGTATGCAGTCTTTCTCACGATTAAAAAGCGTATGTCTCAACTTGACAGTCATGCTTTGATTCAGAGGATCTTGGAAGGACATGAAAATCTAAAAAGAGCTTTGCACTACGAGTTATTCCCCATCTGTTTAAGTCACCTCATTTCTTTCCTAACTATTCATGTGGGGTTGGGGTGGCTGCTTTTACTGTTCTTTCCTGAGTGCAGGATACCGGAACTGACCTACCTTTTTAACAGTTGTAATGTCATACTGGGATTTTGTTACTTTGTCATCGTTCTTGGTAAGGAAAAGCACAGAGATTGCTCAGGTGTGGATATTTACTGTAAACAGTCTGAATGGTAATATTTTCCCACGTCAAAGCTCTAAGCTCTGTGATACACCCAAGTATGTAAGCATCAAAGGCGAAGTATTCCTTCTGACTTCTCCCAGAGTAATCACACATGAAAACTTTATGCTTACTTCAGGAACCAATACTGCACTGCATGGAAGCTTCCACCATCCCAGAGTACGCACTAGTTAGCATTCTATTCAGAAGGAAGTCCTGTTTCTGTTTGGGTAGGACAGAGACAAAAATCTACAATTTTGCTAAAAAGAGCTTATACTCCCTTTACTGCAGGCTACCTTTGTTAGCAGAAGGCAGCTACAGCTATGTCTGCTTCTGAACAGCCCCAGCTTGTGCATTAAGGAAGGTCCTCACTTATTTTGTCTCCCTTTGGTGTGTGGTGTAAGAGTGGATCCAGCCTGTCTTTTAGAGACTCGGACCTCTCTCTTGTAGATGTAAGAGCTTCTTTTCTGTTATATATTAAGAGCAGTTATTATTGCACAGGCAAGCACCTTTAAGCTAGACAGGGAATAACTGAGCTCAGCTGGTAGA
This sequence comes from Phaethon aethereus, assembly GCF_964289735.1. Lineage (NCBI taxonomy): Eukaryota > Metazoa > Chordata > Aves > Phaethontiformes > Phaethontidae > Phaethon > Phaethon aethereus. The sequence continues at coordinate 57,797,625 of NC_138582.1, read as the reverse complement.
TGCATTTTAACCTGACATAAACACATGCTATCTATTTTTTCCACAGACCAAAGCAGACCATTGTCAGTCATGAATCTTTTTAAGAGTGGGGAGAAGAGGAAGAAACTGCACTGTTTTGGGGGACAGATATTCAAGCTCTGTCACCATTACATGAACACATATGTACTATTATGTGTCTGATGCCCCTGGTTTTGCTTCCATTTAAGTAAAAAGTAAAACAAGAAAGAATGTGTATTAATGCCAACTTTGAAACAGTCTTTTACATCCCTTTAAAACCAACTGGACTTAAACACATGCTTAAGGTCTTCCTGCCTTGGACGTAAACTGCTGCAAACCTAAACCTTTCATCTCTTGTGTATGGGTTTGTGGCAAGTGACTCCAGTCTGCTGTTTCTGTCTTGTGAAGAAGTGTCAGTATTACGAATTTTCATCAGTCCTGAACTGAGATGCAAGCTCAGTAACTCCAATAATTTCACATGGTTGATCCTGCCATCATGTCATTTCTGAAATACTGGCTCTTACTGACAATATTTCACAAGTCCCCGAAGCCAGCCTGCTTTTCCTTCTGCCCACCTCCTGGGCTGCTTAGTTTCCACAGGTACCCCAGTCTTCCCATCAGCTTTGGCCTGGGGGTCAATTTTATCCCACAGTTGCCCTGCTCATCTTTGTCTCTGCCTGACCAAGATGCCTGCATTGTCTCATGGCTGTTTGTCAGGGTATGTCCTCTTCACGTCTCAGATGACTTGCCGAGGACCCAGGGCGACCTAACTGCTAATTAATAAGATGGATACAGAGCCAAGCAGTTGGAGAACAGCAATAGCCCCACAAGAGTGTAGGCAGTGGCATCACTGAGATTCTGCATGATGGGTAACTGGGGGAGCAGCTATCACACTGAGACAGAGGCAATGGCAGGAGACCAGCAGGAGAGAAAGGAGGCTTGCCAACCCCCTTGTCTGCTCTGCTACAGCCTGCCAGAATTTCAGTGGACTTCACATTTCCCACAGAATCTTTTGGACTCCTCAAAGCAGTATGTTGTAACAAAAAAATCATTCCTGCTGGAAAATGCTGATCATCTGTTCCATTGACAGAACAATTACTAAAGCACTACAGGAAACGTGTAAGAAGTCGTCTTGTATTCCAGTTAGAAAACTTCTTAAAAGATACACTGAGGCACAGGCTACATAAGAATACACATTTTAATTTCCTGAAAAATTTATAATGGCTCTTTTAACTTATTTAAAACAAATGCATTATAGAAAATAATGCATTTCTCAGGTATGCTGTGGATAAACTGCTGTCACATGAAAACTCCTAATAGCTAAATTATGCTAATTTGGTTTGAAAAGTGTTCCTCTCATTTTACAAACAGCCAATAATAATGCTCTGCTCATGAAACCAGCAATGGACTACAAGGCCTAATTATTTGTAGTGAATAAACACAATCCATAGAAAATACATAGGTTGTATATATAATTAATAAAGAATAGATTATAATTGTATTTAACATCATTTGCATAATTTAAAAAGGAATAACTACATGACTGGTTTTTTATGTCTTTTTAAAGGGCACTAATAAAATATGAAGGAGGTTAGGAGGCTTATATGAGTAGGAAGTAATGAATAATAACTTGAACATTAAAGCACAATATATTATTCTGTGCACATAAATTGGACCAATTCATTTTTGCAGGTGCAAAGGGAAAAGTATGGTACATCAGCAGTTTTCAAAAGTAAATAATATGTTAACTGAAGAAGAGATTATGGATTCTGATCAAATATTCAGTATCTTATTTGAATAATTAATAAGTCGGTCTGGTGCAAATATGCAGCATATAGCCTGCAATATTTCAAAAACTTGCCTTTCTTTCAAATCATACTTGTCACCAGCATTTAGAAAGTTTAACCTATCACCTTATCGCTGTGAGCATTAAAGCCATTCTTGTGCATTTCCCTCTGGAAACTCATGTTATGAGTGAAATTAAGTCCAGTGGCCTCATTTAGTTTCTTATCATGGTGTCAATAGCTCATAATGATGCTTAGATTGGCTAAATCTGAAACTAAACCCTAATTTCAAAAGGTACAGAGAGAGCATAGACTTGATACTAGCAAAAGCACAGTAGCAAGATCACTCAGCAAAAAAGACTTGCCTAACAGACAACCACAGTAAATTACATTCTGAGAAGTCTGCTTAGTACAGTTTTGAGTGTTTTTCAACCTGTGGCTGCCGAAGGGGAGGAAAACAAGACAGGCTGGAGAATAATGGTGGAACAGATTTCACATGCTAAAACAGTGGAGTGATGTGTGAGTGTTGGTTGTTAAAAGAGTAAGCATGTACCTCTGTGTACATCCAAGCACAAGGAAGCAGGAAGACGGAATAGGTTCATTCTTCCCATTAACATTATATAACCCCTGTGTTAATTACCTGAACTTATCAGATGTGGATACTGGATTTCCAAAGACCTGCTCGGTGCCAAGTTGAAAACAACCAGTGAAACTTGGAAGCTATTTCTTTTATTGCTCCAATTTGACATTGCATATGCCCACAGATCTTTCCAGAATAAATTGAGAAAGATTTTGGCAATGCCTTCAGAGAACAAAAGATCCTAATGATGAAGTCATAGGTCGAGAAAAAAGGGAGCAAAATTAAAACAAGTTTTTGAAAGACTGCTGTGGCAGTTGGACCCAAGATAGGAAAAAGCTCCCAACTTTCTAAAGCAGATTGAAACTTTATTGCCATGGAATAATGAAGGACAAGGAGGACAGCCACAAAACTGCATGCAACAACTAAAATGATTCCATTTTAAATACTTAAGTAGACTCACTCGTTAAGTATCAGGAATAACATCAGAGGTGCTTATCATGCCTTACATTCCTTTTTCATTTTCAGTTCAGCTATGCTGACAAATGAAATGAATGTCTGCTAAATATCTGAACATGGAAAAGACTCCCAGAGAATCCCATGGTCCCATCTCCAGGACCATGACAACTGAGAGGTTAAAGCCCATTTTTTATTGCTGATAGATTTTATATCCATTCATATGTTTGGCACCACATACACCAGGACGACCAGACTCAGTAGATGCAGAGAGTGATTAAAATAGCTGCCAGAGCTCCTACATAAGAACAACCTGCATTCAGTTTATCCGTCCACTTGATCAGCTTAAGCATCTATATCTCATGACTTCTGAGTGGACGAACACTTCTGAGTGGATCAATACCACCAGTCTCTGTTTTAACTGCTTAGAGGGATACAATGGTCATGAAAGATGCATTTAAAAGGTACTGGGCTCTCCTTAGGACACAGTCTGAACTTTACATACAAGACTAAACCGAGTAGACTCACATGGAGAAAAACATTGGGCTGAATTAGGCATCCTTGTTCTTGTTAGGCATCCTTGCTGCCTGAGACCATATGCAGTTAAGACTGTTCAGGCTACTAAGAAGAAGAAAACAGAAGGTTCATACCCAAATAAATCACGAACTGATCGATACCAAAAATAGCTGTGTCGCAGCATGGGCAAACAGCTGCCTACACCCCACTGAGAGTAATCCTAGGGATACTGGAAGCATTCTAGTCTATACACCTCTGCAATTTTATTATTCAAACAGATAAAACCCCAAAGCCTTTCTAACAAAGCCACGACCTGCCTAAATCTATAGTCTGCGGTAAGAATAAATTTTGATTAAACCTTAAACAAAAACAAATTAGAATGCTGTTTCTGCATATACATGCACTTTTATTTAAATTGAAGGAGAAGGCATTTAGGAAGAGTGGGAGAAGGAAACAGTGAGATTTAGAAAGTCTTGGGACACCTTGATCACTGGGCAGCTAGCCACACTGCAGCATAGGGCAGTGCCACGTGAATGATATTAAGCACTGTGACAGCATTTCTCATACATTTGAAATCTGTTAAGAACAGAAATTCACAGCTATTAAGGATAGGTTCAGAATTGCCTAAAACTGGCTGAAACACCAACAGACATTCAGCAAACTAAACGTCTCTCCTCTGAACCGAAAAAACCCCAAACAAACTCCTATTAACTGCCATCCAGCTAAAATTGTTGACAACTGATTCTTGCTGATGAACAACTAGAAGTCACCCATTCTGCTATAAGACTTATTAAAGAATTAAAGGTATATTGCATGCACTAGGAAGTTGTGTCACTAATAACATAGGCTACTTACTAGTGAATGTAGGTTCTGGTTTGGGATGACTTTATTTCGACAACTCGGTATCAATCTGGAGTATATTAGGATTTCCAAACCAAAACATGCTTCATGGACATGGCAGCTGCTCACTTTTACTATTGCTTTTGACCTCCCTAGATACGATCTCCCCCAGTGCCGAGGCTTCCAGTGTCCAAAAGGCTGGGATAAACGCAAGCAGGAACAAGTTACCTGGAATTCATGGAAGGCTGCTGCAGATCCCATAGCAATCTGAAAAAACTGAGTTTTTCTGAACACAGTCCTTTGATAAAGGTGAAATACCTGTCTCACATAAAGGACCTTTAAATCACCATTAGTTGTGCTTATCCTTCTTTGTGCACGGGAAAGAGCACTTACATAATAATATATAGCTATAATCAGACCACTGCAACTTTCCAATATTAAAGGTTAAAGATTCAACTGGGAATTCAGGTGATTGTTCTGAGCCCCATCTAAACAGATGAAACTTCACAACAAATAATAATATCAATGATCTCTACAGATGAATATTTCCAACAATTTTCCACACTGTTTTCACAGGACAAACTTCCACTATTTTACTTCTGTTTCTCATTATTACAAAAATAGAGAGGCAAACAGTTACCTGCTCTCAGTTTTGGAGGATGCAGATGTTGCCCTTTGTGTATTTACACTGTGGACTAATGCCCCCATTCCTACCCAGTGTTCCACAGCCTTTCTGTTTTCTTTGTAATTTGTGTCTTGTGGGATAGAAAATAACGTGCACTGATTGTGGTATTGACTGTCTCAGCTGGTGCTGCAGTATTTCGAACAAAATCAGAGAAAAAGGCATGATAAAAATATACAGGTTGGAGGTGAGACAGGCCAGTTGCAGTCACAAGGAACACACAAAGAAAAAGCAGCACCAGCTGGGTCCTGCCAGTAGCTAAATCAATGTAACATCAACAAAATACATATTTTTCCTATTATTTTCAAGATTTCAGAACAAGGTCCCACAAGCACAGGGCGTAGAAGTGCCATGTGGCAGCATATTTGTCTTCCAGCTGGAACAAAAGAGAAAGAAAAGCTGTGACTGGAGGACTGGGTTGGGGTGACAGGATTCTAGTCTGGTATGCCTTTGCAAGACAGCAGAAAATGGAAACTGTATCAGACTTCTGTCCTACGTCAGCCATTTATCTAACAGTGGTATAGAGAAAACAAAACCTTAAGTGGGCACCTATGGGGTAAACTTCCTCCATGAAAAATTTCTTGCTTGCCTGCAATACTTTCTGCCCCCAAAACCGAAGATCTGTATTTCTGCTGGTTTTAGAGAAGGTTTTTTCTATTTTGTTTCTTAAAACCATTTTCTATTTACCCAAGATATTTCGCTGGCCAGTATTACACTGCATGAAAAACTTGGTTTATTGACTATCAGCACATCTACCTGCATATCTTCTAAAGTTCCATTTCAATGAATATATTGCTATGAACATGGGATTTCTTTCATACCCCAAATTATTCCCAACACACCTCCAAATCCTCTTTGAATTACCTATTTTTTTATGATCACCTTTGACCACAATCCCCCAAGGTATAACTGAACAGTGACCATGACCAGATAACCTATTTCAAAATACTTCTACCAATCTATAATAGGTGCTAAGAAGTGCTAAACTGAAATGAATTGTTTAACATACATTAGATAATATATTTAATGGTCCTGACCTTGATAGGCCCTCCGAGACTGTATCCTCACAGGTATCCATCTATTTAACTGCTGTGATTTAGAGTTTAATACAGTTACATTGGTGCAACCCCTCAGAGTGGAGACCATGCAGCATAGAAAGGGCATAATCAGTACAGTTTACCTTAACAGTATATAACTTCACTGTATATAGGAAAATAATTGGTTTAACGATATTAGTATAAAATTTTTTCCTGACTGCAGGAGTTAACCGTCACAAAACCTCGAGGAAAGATGTGTTTGACAGGAGGGGAGGAGAGGCAAGATGAGAGAGACAGTGGGGGGAAAGGCCTTACGAGTTAAAGCTACATGGAGGAACCTTTTTTTAAACTCTGTTATTGACACAGTCCTGTTAGTGACAGTAAGTGAGGCTGATCTGAGCAGGATACCCTTTGCAAATCCTGGCTTTTCAAAGGAACCTCTGGTTTTGAGATAATGGAAGCTCAGAACTCCCTGTCATGGAACATAATGTGAAATTGATTTTGCAAGGCTTTATCTACGCAAAGTTGCACTGGTTTAATTAAAGGTGTGTTTTTAAATCAATTCTGTTAAACCAGTCCAAGCTCCTGTGTGGACACTATGAAATCGATTTGAAACTGTCTTATGTCAACTAACCTTAATGTGACAAAGAACCAACTTACTGAACAGGCACCAATTTTTGCTGATCCAAAAATAGGGTGAAAAATAAATCTTATTTAAAATGGTAAGATTTTGATGAATTTCTCTGTTTCTGCCCTAGCTACTCCAAGCTATGCTGGCCTCCAGTAGCCTAGTCCACCTGTTTAGCAAGGAGATGAACTCGCTTCTTTGCATCTGTGTATTTATGGCCTTTTGACAGATACACGTCCTTGAGAAAGGATACAGAGTAAAGCATTGTGAAATGAGGAAGTCTAAAACCAAAAGGTGGCAGGTGTAAGGAGAAAGCAGCGATGAATTGTAGAGACCACCCTCCTTTTCTATTTATGTTCATTCTGTAATGCAGAAAGGAGATAAGCAATGAGCCTCCGTCATGATCAGTAAAAGCTCTCTCATGCTGTAGTTTTGGGGAGCAGCTTAAATAACTTACGGTTAGTGCAGGGGTGCACACGAAATCAGGCCAATGTTATCCTGTCAGTCTAACATTGCTGGAACCAAGCCAAAATCTCTCCTTTCCTAAGGGTCCGGCAGGGGATAGAAGGGATTTTAAAGACCTACTGCAGGCTAGCTGTGTGGAGGTTTCCCGAGTTTAAGGATTTCTGTGCAATCCTTTCCAATCATCCACACTCCACTAGGCCGCAAATGAAGTTCTGCATTGGAGGCCACAGCGTACAGAAACGTATCCGCGTTATTTCCACACCTGAGAAACACACCTGAGGAAATGGGCAGTGAACTTGATACCGACGGGCCGCTACGGACACGTCTGTATTTGCTCCTATTCTACAGGCCCAGCTAGACACAAAAGCAGCAGCCGCGCTGCTACATCCAAGAGCCAGGGCCTGCTCCAGGCAACAAGAGCCTTCGCACGTGCCATCACAGGAACAGGGCCAGGCTGTGCGACGTTTCCCTGCTGATATTCAGCCAAAGCCTTTTCAGCGATGAGAGCCAAAGCATCTCAGCTCCTCCCAGAAGGAGAATAAAAGGGCACAATCCTGCATATATTACGGTGTTCTCCCCGTATATTGGGAGCTAAAGATACTCAGTAGCTCAGGTGGGTAGCCCTCATGCAGAGTTGAGCAGCGGGTGACTAAGTACCAGCCTGTCGTTGCTTAAAGATGATTTTTCAGCCTTTACCCTTTGTGTCAGTTATGTTACTCCAAAAACCCGTGCATGAAGCCAGTAGGAATTAAAACTACATAGATGTGCTTAGATTGTGAACTATAGCCCTAATTACTGACAATGGTGGCCCTAATTATTAAGTTTTATTTTAAAGCACCTAAAACTATGCATGACAGTAAGTGCTCTGTATCCTTGCACTCCTCTGAAGCGCTGCTAATGGGTAATGTGCTTCTTTACTTTCTGTTCAGTTCAACAGATTTATTTTCAGAGTGAATCCTGTGTGAATTTCTCCTGAATCAAACTCTTTCCCTGGTGAGACTATATAATCCTCCTGTCTTGTTAGAGCAAAAATCATCTATGAGACTTCACTCAAAACAAATCCCCTGCCAAACTATTTCTTCCTTTTCATTTGGACAGTTACCCTTCTGATAATTTACAGGGAAAAAATTCTTTCGTAGTCAAGTTCAACCTTGTAAAGAGGACAGTATCAGACAGCAGCATAAACGAAGAGATTCACACCCTTGGCAGTGCTAGAATATATTGGGCAATTTTTCATTGCATATGGAGGAAAAACAGCAATACTGCAGTAGTTCAATGGAAAAAAGCCCTCAAAGATATGGCTAGTTATGGTTCACTCTGATTATAAACAATTTCCATACATAACAAGACTTTTCCAGGTGCAGCTACAGTATTTTAAGTCCCCCTTCCCTGCCACTATTAATAAACTGCACCCTAATGTATTGAATCTACTGGCATTAGTCATGACTACATTCACTGTCTGTAACGGGATGCCATTCATCAGCTTGGTAAGCTCAAAATTAAGTGATTTTCCTGGAAACTGTTTTGCAGCAGCATCATTTGATCCGCTGTAGCTAAAAAGCCATGTCATTGGTTGCATTATAAATTCCATTTTACAGTCGTCTTTTTTTTAAAAGAAATTAATTGTAGCTTTCCTCTAGGCTTAATGCTGGTATAAAAGGTTTTGGCTGATGAGCAAATCTTTTCCAAAGACAAGAATTTTCAATTCTATCATTTTTAAATAACAGTGGCATAAAAAAACTCACAGGAACAAACTTGTTTAAGTCAGATACACAAATGAAACTTGACAAGTGATTAGCTCCTTCTGGGAATGAATTGTTTTCTACATTCTAGGGGAAAAAATGTCATCAGTGACTTTGGAAGTGGCCTGAAGCATGGGCTTTGGAAGTCTAATACTACAAATACCAGTTTAAACAATTACATATTTAAGCAACTGTTGTAACATGGAGTTGGCATGACAAAGCGCAAACTTCAAAAAACCATCATTTCTTGCAAAATGCAAGCAGCATGCACACTTGTAAAAACTCAGCAATGTACTAGTAATTGTATTAGTCATCCTGAGGGACCTGCATCAGTGAATACATTAGTTCCTACCTTTAAAACTTAAGCAAGATATATTGAGCCTGTAGGGCGGTGCACACTTGTGCATGCCCAAAAGAGAAATTGGTTCTTGCCTTACAGGGTGGAAGTAATTTAAATGACTTGTGCTGGTTGTCCTCCTCCCTTCTCTTTCTATCAGATGAGAGAATGAGAAGGCATCTTTTTTCTGCTGGCTTCTACTTTGAGAAGCCAGAGTTAAAACTGAATCTGTATCGTTATGTTTCTCACTGGCTATGTCAGAGTTACATGACAGTAAAACCCACTTACACCTGTTCCTCTGATTTCTCACATTCTAGTTCCCAAGGAAAGGAAATTTAGCACTGTGTACTGGATTGGAGATGGAGTGCAATTTGGACAGGTTCCTCAACTGGACAAATGGATGCTATCACATACAGGGGCAGATAGGGGCTTTGTCAGTTGTAACCTGCTCCTGGAAATGGCTGGGGATGGGCTGCTGGTGTTCACTATTTGCTTCCTAGACCACATGGCAGGGAAAATTTTTTAAAATAATCTGATGACATCATCTTGGATGTATTAAAAGTTAACAGAGTGTTTCAGAGGTGACAGCTTCAAGTCTGCCTATAGAACAGACCCCATAAGTTCTTAGGCAGTGCATCTTCTCACACGATGAATCCAAATTATCTCACAAATTCTCATACACTCCTATGAGAATTTTAGCCCAACCCTGCAGATAAATCTTACATATTTTTCCTCTGTGAAGTAATATATTTATGCTACCTGTTTTTTGTGTTCAAATCCACTGAATTGTAAACTTGTGGGAAACTACTTGCTGTAGGCATCTTATCATCCCATATTAGAGTTCAAGTATGTGAGAATCGTTCACAAGAATAAACTCCTTAAGCTCTGAGCTAAAAGGCAGAGAAAAGTGGACAAAGGACATTCATTTTTACACCCTAACAATTAAAATATTGTTATTTTATTTTATTTATTTTATTATATTAAAATATAAGCAAATTTTACATGGTCTCAAATCCTCCCTCACATTACACAAGGAACCCAGGTTGATAAGTCTCTGTTCATTCAAACATATGATTTGGATGAGGAGTGGTGCGTTCTTGAGACTTTTCAATAAAACTAAGCTTTTGCAGTCAGGCATAATACTACCCTTAATTTTGGACATGAGAGCAATTTCTGCTTTTTTTTTTTTTTTTTTTTACACTTAGTAAACTGACTCATCTCACAAGGAAGACAGGATGTGCAGTGCAATATGCTGCGTTCCTAAGCATTTGCCAGGGTGTAGTGGTCATGACATTTAAAACAAAGATGGTTAACAGGGAGTAACAGGTCACTCTAGCATGAAATGAAGAAACAGAAGTTGGCTAAAAAAAAAAGAAAAAAGAGAGACGACAAATTCATATGAAAAATAATGAGGATTAGAGATAGCCTCCAGCTAGTGGGAAACGGTCCAGGCAGCACAGAATAAATTTTATAGCCCTATGGGCCTCTCTCAAGATTTGCGCACTTCCTCTCCATGATGAATACTATTATTCCAAGAAATAGTGCTTGTAGAACTTGATTTCTAAGCTAATATCGTGTTACAGCGTAACTGTGATTAGACAATCTGTGATGTAGAACTTTGGAAAAAAGCTATATTCTTCAACAGTGAAAGAAAAATATGGCAAGTTCTGGGAGAATGCTAGTGGACCTGTTTTTTGAATATACAGTTTTATGCAATTAGAATGAGGCAGAGATTTCCAGGAAAGGTTTTTATGTCTCACTCCTCATCCTGGCTGGTTACAATCAGACAATGTGCTCACTGTGGAGATGATCCTTTCCATTCAGTATCTTTCCTCACACAGCAGCTGGCTTACTCGGCTGAGTAGTTATTTTTCCTGTTCTGTGGTACAGGTAGCAGACAGATAAAGCCAACAGTGCAGAAGACGTAATAATCATATCATTAGACCTGACACTTACTTCGTACTCCTCTTTGAACCCATAGCCTTCTGCACACTTCATTTGGGTGATGTGCTGTAGCAAGTCAGCTACACGGATGGCTGGATGAAGCTGTCCGGTCTGGTAGGGCACATCCACTGGATCTCGCTTCTTGTAGGTGTGGGATTGGACCAGGCTGCTTGTGTCACTGACCATCGTATGGGTTTCATCTAGAAAAAGAGTATCTCATAATGTACTGACTCATTTTCACTTATTAATAGAAATATAAATTACACAGATTTCTAGAGGAATGGCAGAAATCTTACACCATCAGTATCGCTTCTGTCTGTGAAGGCTACACCAGAAGAACAGTAAATCCATGGAGCAGTTTACACAGGGAAATTGCAAGACTGATTGGAATGAGGCAAAGTCCATGGTTCTACAATGGAAGCATTGCAGAGCAGTCCGAACTCTAATATTGTTTTAAATATCACTATCTGATTACAAACAGGTTTTAAATTAGGCATTTGGTTCTAAGCGGCATAGAAGTTTCATTCTGAAACTTCAACAAGTCCCATGGAATGAAATTGGACTTGTATTCTTCTTAGATTACTGAAGTGCTGTATTTTACACTGCGAATTTAGAGCAAATGTTTGGAGTGAGCAAAATAAAAAGATGCACAAAATGGCTCATGGTTTCATCAAGCTAGGACTGCAATGGAAATGTAGATCTGATACAACATTTGGAGACAAACTACAAGAGGACAAATGCAAAGGATCATGTGATCAGGAAAAATGTCTTGACTGGCTGCTGAACATGCTTTAGGACCGTGATATATCATGAGCCATCGCATTAGGCATGGAATGTTATATGTCAACTGACATGCAAGCCAACAAACAGGAGAACCCAGTGGGCTGGTTAAAATTTTTATGAGACACATACTCTCCCAACCCTCCACATCTCTTCCATGGGGCAAATGGGCAACTTACCATTGATTGGCACTTTTAAGAAGATACATATCAGGAGAAAAAAAGAGGAGGAGAAAAAGGAAACAGGGCATAAGCAACAGTACTACATTAATAATTACAGGTAATTTTATGTTTGTAATTTAGTCTTTACAGAGTGATTTCCTAAATGAGTCAGATTCTGATCTCAGTTTCACAGTATAAATTAAATGTACTGAAACCAAGGTATCTTACTGTGAGTCAATTCACATAGATGCAACTGAGATGAAAACTTACACTTAGCAGTAAATAGATAGATGTGAAAGTGTGCTCTACCTAAGGAAGCAATATGACTTTCTTCCTGTTTAGATGAAATTTTAAAAATTTGCTCAGATTTGAAAAGAGAAAAAACAACCTGAATTCTGAGGTCCAAGTGTCATCATAAATATTTTTTCTGTTTACCCAAATAATAATTCTCAAAGAGGTTTTGATTTTTAGTTGAAATTGTAGATGTGGTGCTGAGACTTATTCAAACTACTCCTCACTAGCTGTACTCCAAACAAAGGGATTTATAAAAATACTATATTTATTAAAATATTATGTTGTAAAATATGTGGTATGAAAGGGAAGCATTAAAACAATATTTCCATATTCATAAGTTAGATATATTATAGCGGAAAGTTCCACAAATACTCTGGATGAGAAGGTCCTAGATTCACCAAAAATACTACCACACCTCATTAAAGGTGAGATTCTGGTCTTAGTCAGACCATGGAAAATTGATGTTAAAGCCACAAAGCTCAATGAATCATATTTCAAGGACAATTTTAGGTTCTTTCAATTCACACTGATACTAAGACACAGGAAATCTGGTCCTCAGTAAGCATACAGTCAATATGAACTGTGCATTTAAACCTAAATCAAAAACAACAGAGAAAAATTTATGGGTATGAGTATGGGCATTTCACTATTTTTCCTGTCAGTTTGCTAAGCTGATCTTATGCAGAGGAACGGGATTCATTGTTTAGTTATAAAATTTGACAACTTTTGCCTAATGTGTGATAAAATTGTACTGCAGAGCACCTTGGGATGCATGGCATGAAGCGTGGTATACAAGTGCAGGTACAGTATGTTGCTGTTGAAATGGCACCTGAAAACTACAAGGTGGCTAAGACACAAAAGACAAAAAAAGTATAGGAAGTTGATCATGATTTTTTGGGTGGCTTCTTTCAATTTTAGAAACAGGTTGGAAAACTTGGGGGTTTTTTGCCAACTACAGAATTCCTTGTAACACAGACTGTTAGTAACCAAGATGAAGGCAAAGTTATCACATAGCAGGGTTTTGTGCTATGAAAGCAGCAGTTTAATCCTTATGAATCTCTTTCTCGTGAGCTCCTTTGTTTTAGACTAATTTTCCTCTCTCCATTTCTTTATCTCTTACAGCTACATTTAAACTATTTTTCTCTCTCTGAGAGTGATCTTTTAAGTTGTTTTAAATGAAGTGATTTCAATCTTTGGTTTACATGGTACATTAGGAGCCACTTATATTATAGTTTTTTTGCTTTGCCTTTGAGCACTGCAGCATGAGCTTTTCAGGCATAACAGTCCACTATTTTTCAGATAGTGAGCTCCTCCAGATGCAGTGTTTATGTGCAACGGGAAATTTGTTCAGCTTAAATTAACTACAGCTGCAGTTGTTATATTCTCCACTTATTCATTCCCATAGAGCTGTACAACACCTATTAAATAATGTATTTATTTACTAGTTATATGAATTCATGCCATGGAAGGTATCTGGAAACCCAGCCCATTATCTTTTCTGGGCTGAGACTCTTTTCCTTCTCCAACTGGACAAACACAATCTACTCTCATGCTCAGCAACTATAAATTTAGCCACTGTTATGTTAAGTGTTTTTTTAAATCTTGGGCTTTCACTTAGGTTATTAGGCTAAGTTTTCCCTCAAATCTAAGAAAATTTTCTCATATCTGAAACTGAGAAGTCAGACTGTTGCCTTTTGCATCATTTAAAGAGTTCACCACTAATTATCAGTCTTTTTTTTTTCCACCTGGCTAAGAAGTTACTAGTTTGCATGAATAGTCCAAAGATCTTGCTGTACATAAATTTGGAAATGTTAAGTGTGTTGTGGCCTTTCTAGCAGATTTTGAAAATCAAACTCAACCATTCACCAGACCTGTACACTTCACTGGAGGTCACACTGAAAAGTTCATTTAGTTCTAACTACAGGCTTGACTGTGCAGTCTAACACAACTTCCTTGGACATTGGAAGACAGCAAAAGCAGGTATTAGTTGCAATTAAAACCCAGAATATTGTGTTAATAATTATATTCCTCTACTGACTCAAGCACAGCTAATTTGATTTACCTCAGATAAAACACCATTCCTATTTAGAGAGTCATAAAGACATGTTGGGAGAAAAGATTTGGTCTGAACGGAACACCACTTATAAAAGGGTACTACATTTTTAACATATAAGGTTACAAAAATATTCATTTTCCATAGTGAAATAACTGGAAGATTTTCTGAGATGAGCAAGCACAGATTGCTGTAGTAGACCATAAAATATATATCTAAGTAATTCAAGATTTTACAGACTTAGTAAAAGCAAAGAATTTTTTACCCCAGTGTGTGTTTGTCTGATATCTGTATTACTTGCTTAGAGATTATTTCTTGTGGAACAAAAAGCTAACAAATAATTTTACCATCATTATTATATAGTCAAGGATCACAAAAAAAAAATCAGAGAAACCATTAACTAAAACTTAATAATTCAGATAGGAAATCTCAAAGTTTTTCTCCTGATAATAGTATTTTTCTCCTTGCCCACCCACAAGGTCAGAAAGAACATCTACTGGATGAAGCGTTGAATGAATGCTAAAGCACACAAAAAAAATCTAACATCTCAGGCAGTTAAAAGGCACTGCAAATTTCATTTGCATGCAGATTGTTATATTGTTACAGTCACTACCATTACCTTCTTCCAGATTTACATAATGTATAAAAATGCACAAGTTACTTCTCCAAGTTATCACACTGAAACACACTGCGCTAAATATTCTTTCACAATAACAAATTTTCAAGATCACCTTCCTAAACTTCTACTTCTTATACGCTTCATTCTACTTTTACTTAAGCCTGTTTACCTTACAGTTTATGGGCAGGAATCAGTTAAGGGGTCTTATATTTTTTACAGCAATTTGAAGAAAAAGGATGAGAAAAAAAATATTTGTTGTAAAAAGAATGATCATTGTAAAAAGAGTAAACAGATAGCCTTAACATTGGAGTTTGAATTCTTGCTACAGTGCAGTATTGTATTTTGACTTATTATTTTTAAAAAAATCTCCCTGTTTATTTTAAAGTTAGTATGGGAAAGAGGTGTAAATGAATACAAGCCACAAAGCGGTTAGAATTACTTAAGCATTGAAAATGCAACAGCGCCTCATGCTTCTTGTTTTATCACTGTGCAGAAACCTCTCTCTTTTTGACATTGGACAATAGCAGGTCTTCCTAAATTCCTAGTGGAAATGCTTTACACTTTAACTGTATATTTTTAACCTACAGTTCTACTGTTTTATTTCATTCCTGTGACACCTGATGCATAATAAACTATATACTCTAAGTGTCATGTTATCATTTTACGGTTCAAAATACATCTCTCTTCAGAAACTTCACTTTGACAAGCATGGCAGAAACTGTGCGGTATTGCGAGAAGAAATGATAGCTGGTGGATGGCCAAAACTGTATTTTGTCTGATTTTCTGTATCATGAATAGTCTAATTAGGAAAAAATGCTATTTTTAAGAAGTGACATCTTCAGTTCTGAGATAAAACAGAAAAAAAATGAGGGAAACTATTTCAATTGCTGCGATAATCAAATTCTTTTGTGTCACTCCAAATACATGCATAAACATTTCCTCGCAAATCCACTTGTTAAAATTATTTCTCTCTTTTCTCCTCTGACTTGCACTATGACTGTAGTAATCAAGCCTGGTAACTGTACTTAGCATTCTCAGTGTAGCCAATCCCACCACCCCCACCTTTAGGATAAAACTCCAGCTTTTTGCATACTATTGTCTGTACCCCAAGAACTGTGACTTTCTAAATTACTTCAGCAATAAACTTTGATAAAGGGAAATGTTCTCACCTAAAATTGCAGTTGGCACAAATGGATCTGTCATACATCATAAGCAGGTCAATGCAGAAAAGGTAAAAAGAGAGAGAACAGTAAATGATTGATAAATGTTCCTGAGTTTTCTTTCAGAGAGCTATGGTAAGCAACCAGTACGCTGCTTATACATGTATTAAATTTCTATGTCAAGATGTATAATAACATAATTATATATGCTTTTATTATGAAAAGTTCTATATAGGGTGGAAACCAAGAAAAAAATTGGTTACCTGGGTAATAAGAATTAGGCACTGTTGTGCTCAATGTGTTAGTTTTCATTGTAAATGAAGATGGTGAAGATACAGCTGCAAAGAGAAATAAAGCTGGTTAGAGACAGAGAAGTGCTAAGTGCCTATTTAAGCTGAGTGATACAGCGTATGTGATTGACTTGGTTTAGAGTCCCTCTTGTTGTGTTTGTTGCACTGGAATCAGGACTTAGGGAAAACTGGGTGTGTCTAGTGAATAAAACAGCTCATTGAATTTGATCAATTCTCTAAAAAGAAATGTCATCAGAGAAAGCATTTTGATCGGTGATGACAAATATACATCTTAAATCATAAGATTAGCCTGAATACTGATGCCTGAATAAAGACATCACAACAACAACAGGCGTTTTTGACAGAAGCTTTGATCATTAATAAGCTTACTTAATAATACTGTAAAGACTATATGGAAATATTCTACTACAGTTCATTTTTTTCCTCTCCTGTTTTTTTGATTTGTTCAGACAGGTGGATAATATGTACACAGATACTATTATGCCCTGAATACTTCTCTTTGTTCAACAATGGTTTTCAGGGAGCGATATATAGTCCAACACTCACATTGGTATTTAATCATTTAACCATTTGCGAAACCTATGGGAAAGCCCAATGCAACAAATTAAGTTCTGTTAGTTCCCTAACATACAAAGATCATGTGAATTACTGTTGTAAGTACAGATACAGTCAACAGGTGGGAGTTAATCACAACATTTTACAGGATGTTCAGCCAAAGAGTCATTCAAGGCTTTTAAGCAAAGCTCATTGCAAATTCAGCCTTAGTTGCTTGTTTACACAGCTCAAATTCAGTTGGATCAGTGAATGTAAGCACATTCTGGATACCTATAAACAGACTAACATGAATTTGTGAAAGGAAAGTAGAACTGAGGAAAAGAGGATCTGCTGGATGAGAAGGAGCAAGATTACTCCTGCTGGCTTTCATCCTTTTTTTTTTTTTTGTTGATCTTCTAGGGTATACAGTTGTCAGTCCTTGTTAAGATGGAGCTATCTGAAAACTGGCTTAAATAATGCTGGCAGTTATCACTTATCCTATAAATCAATATATCTGAGACCACTTTCCTTTGATTATGTCTCCTGAATCACTGGATGGAAAGAACAAAATGGTATTCGTTTTGAGTATTCCTTTGTAGAGATTAGTTGAGGTCAGGGCTGCTGTAGCTAATAAAACTGGCTAGATAGATACAGAATGCAGCCAGGATAATAAACTGTCATAGGAATTAGGAAGGTTCTAAACCTCTTGAGTATAAGGCCTTACACAAAGATTATTCCGAAAAACTGTTAGACAGCTGCTTCTGGTGACCAAATATCTTATGGAAAGTCTAATTAGAGGTTGTAGCCCTGTAGTGATATAAAATACTTGCTATGCCAATAATTTCAAATTGGTTTAAGGTAGTTTACATCAAGAGGGTTTAGGCCCAGGAACTCATTGCAGCTTCTTTGGTTGTTGTGACCATTCAGTAACACCACTGGAAAACTACATCATAATGATGGAAGATGAAGTCAAACCTCTTGATCTCTTCACAGAAGTAAACAATCTCATTAACTGCAATGGTACCATCTCACCAGAAAGGCAAGTCAGATTTTGAAAGATCTATTTCAAAGCTATTTATTTCAAAAGTAACTCAAACAAAAACTAACACTGCAAATTCTTAGCATAATGCTGCTGAGAGAAGTCTAACTGTATAAACCTCACAGAGTGTAAAATTCAGCTAGTCAAAGATAAGTTACTTAGCATATTATTAAAGAGTGGGAGTTGGGCCTTGCATACTGTTAGTACTTGAAACAAAATTCAATCTTTGTCAAATTCTGCAGATGTTCAAAAACACTGGTATACAAGAAAAACTGAGGTTCCTTAAGATGTACAAAAACCAAGAAAGTTTTTTGATCATAGTCATTCTTTTTTCATTCTTTTTAACAATTATAAAAACCTACTGTTTTTCCTGGTCTTTGCTTAGTGCTAACCCCCAGAGTGAGTCCTTGACTAAAATTCTAATACAGGAAATTTTATATCCCAAATTATATTTGTTTTCAGGGTAGATCCAGGATATTAGAGAATCTCTTATGAAATTGAAGAACAGGTAATTTCACTGAGTTCTTCCTTTGCACAAGCAACAGAAAGAGCATCATCTAGAATTGAAAATAAGACGATAATCAGATCACCATTATTAAGTTATGACATTCAAAAATAAATTTCGCCTACAAAAAAAGAAGTGAGCAGGGGAAGCATTTGAAGGACTTGGGACAGCATGAGGGATATAAAATTTTTAAGATAATAGTGATTGGAGAAAGGTAAAACTACAGCTGTTTCAGTAATGTCTTTGCTGTTCTGCAGAAGAAAAGGATGGACAGAAAAAAGCTCAATTATCCTTATTATTTTTAAAGAAGTCTATTCTTGATGTCTGACTGTCTTGCTCATTCGAATACACACTGTAATGTGCTGCACAGTGGGAAACTCTGGGTCCCATGGATTTTCCATGACTGAGTAATGAGGAATATCTTAAAAACCATTTGCACCTTTCTTCCACCTTCAAAAAAAAAAGAAAAGAAAAAACTTACATCTCCCATTTAGATTGTGCGTGTCCATGAAAGAGAAAGCTTCGTCACAGTTGGTGCCTTGCTCAGTGTAGCTTTTATCCATTGAATTCACCATCACTGTCATTTCCTGCCGTGTACTACTCAATGTCTCTTTCCGCTTTTTAGCCAATTTTCTTAAGAAATTAATGTTGAGGAAAAAAAAGAAAAAAAAACAACACTCAGTGAGCAGACATAGTCTTCATGTTGTTTAGATCAGTATTCTGGTTTGTAACCACATTATAAAGTAATATATCTACAATTATTCCTGCATTTCTGGAAACTCAAAATTAATTTCACACTCATGCCTTTCAACGGCATCTGATAATCAAGGGATAGTTGCCAATGCCCTGATTTAAGGTGAACAGCACCTTAATCCATGGGGACTGCCACTGAATTAAAGGGGACTACTTGGATACAAAGGTGATGGTAAGCTACTGTATCAGAGGCTACATCTGTTTAAATACATAAATAAAAATGATAGGAGAGAAGATTTCACTGGAACTGACAAATCACTAACAATTTTCACTTCACGTGTGTAAAACTGTCTGGAGCTCTTTCACCGAGACACTATAAAATACAGTTAATGGATTTACATCATACAGTACAGTGTATTTTTGATCTCTTAACACACTTTGCACAAGCAAGACACATTTCAAATTGACTTGCATTTCTAAATTTTCTGTCACACTTGATTTCAGGAGAATTAGTCATAAGAGTTATTTGCTTCTCAGCAGGAGTGGTCTGTCAGAGACAAGATCTTCACAGAATCACAGAATCATTAAGGTTGGAAAGGACCAACCATTAATCCAGCGCCACCGAGTCCCCTAAACCATGTCCTGAAGCGCCACATCCACACGTTTTTTGAACACTTCCAGAGATGGCGACTCCACCACCTCCCTGGGCAGCCTGTTCCAATGCCTGACCACTCTCGGTGAAGAAATTTTTCCTAATATCCAATCTAAACCTCCCCTGGCGCAACGTGAGGCTATTTCCTCTCGTCCTATCACTAGTTACTTGGGAGAAGAGACCAACACCCACCTCACCACAACCCCCTTTCAGGTAGTTGTAGAGAGCGATAAGGTCTTCCTTCAGCCTCCTCTTCTCCAGACTAAACAACCCCAGTTCCCTCAGCCGCTCCTCATAAGACTTGTGCTCCAGACCCCTCACCAGCTTCGTTGTCCTTCTCTGAACATGCTCCAGCAACTCAATGTCTTTCCTGTAGAGACGGACCCAAAACTGAACACAGGATTCAAGGTGCGGCCTCACCAGTGCCGAGTACAGGGGCACAATCACTTCCTGACTCCTGCTGGCCACACTATTGCTGATACAGGCCAGGACGCTGTTGGCCTTCTTGGCCACCTGGGCACACTGCTGGTTCATGTTCAGCCGGCTGTCACCCAGCACCCCCAGGTCCTTTTCCGCCGGGCAGCTCTCCAGCCACTCCTCCCCAAACCTGTAGCGTTGCATGGGGTTGTTGTGACTGAAGTGCAGGACCCGGCACTTGGCCTTATAAAACGTCATACATTTGACTTCAGCCCATCAATCTAGCCTGTCCAGATCCCTCTGCAGAGCCTTCCTGCCCTTGAGCAGATCAACACTCCCACCCAACTTGGTGTCATCTGCAAACTTATTGAGGGAGCACTCAATCCCCTCATCCAGATCATTGATAAAGATATTAAACAGAACTGGCCCCAAAACTGAGCCCTGGGGAACACCACTTGTGACCGGCCGCCAACTGGATTTAACTCCATTCACCACAACTCTCTGGGCTCGGCCGCTCAGCGAAGAGTGCACCTGTCTAAGCCACGAGCTGTCAGTTTCTCCAGGAGAATGCTGTGGGAGACGCTGTCAAAGGCTTTATTAAAGTCCAGGTAGACAACATCCACAGCCTTTCTCTCATTCACTAGGCGCGTCACCTGGTCATAGAAGGAAATCAGGTTGGTCAAGCAGGACCTGCCTTTCATGAACCCATGCTGGCTGTGCATGATCCCTTGGTTGTCCTGCACATGAGTGCCCTCTAAGATGAACGTCTCCATAATCTTCCCTGGTACTGAGACAAGTATCTTCTAATGCATGAACAACCTAACGGAAGTCCTTTGTAAGTTCAGGCTTATCAAAGTGACAACATGAAATGGATATATTTTTCCTCTTTCCACCCTCAGATAGCAACACACTAAGCCATGCATGGCTCCTCTTCTGATCCTCTTTATCCTTAAGCTGAAAGTACATACAGTTACTCTCACCACCTGCCAACCACTGGGCACTTCCCAGCTTAGCTGGGTTATGAAACCAGAACCTGAATGAACAGTGACAATGACAGCATCCATAGTGTGGTCACTGAAACTTCATCCGTAAGGCACATATCGTACTTATTTTATCTCATGGCTGTGCAGACCATAGGAAAGTACTTCAGAACAACTCAGCACTAGGGCAGTGCTTCAGGAAGGCATGTAGAAGCAGCTTTCCTTCATGAGACTTCCCTCTCTTCAGGCTGGAATCAGCAGCTTCTCTTTAACCAGTTGTCAATCGAACTAGGTATCTAGATACTCCATACTCACTAAAGCCAGGAACCTGAAGTATATAGGGGCCTTCCCTTGCCCATCAGTGGACCTGTGAGTACCACCTCTATTCACAAAACCTTTAATTGCTGTCAATCTCACAAGCTCAGCACTTTCTCCAAGAATGCCTGCATGTGAACAATGTATTGGTGAACAGGTAACAATTCTTCCTTAGAAATTTTTAAAACAAAAGTTACTCGGAGAATTGCCCTGGGCAACATTATAGTGATACTGATCCGTATCTGAAAATCCACGATGTGGTGAAATATATACCAGCCACTCAGTGGCATTACAAAAAACCCCATGCTCTGTAGGGTTCTTTGGGTTTTGGCTGGGATAGAGTTAATTTTCTTCATAGTAGCCAGTATGGGGCTATGTTTTGGATTTGTGCTGAAAACAGTGTTGATAACACGGGGATGTTTTCGTTACTGCTGAGCAGTGCTCACACAGAGTCAAGGCCTTTGCTGCTGCTCAACCCGCCCCACCGGCGAGCAGGCTGGGGTGCACGGGGAGCTGGGAGGGGACGCAGCCGGGACAGCTGACCCCCACTGACCAAAGGGATATTCCACATCATACGTCATGCTCAGCATGTAAAGCTGGGGAAGAAAAAGGCGGGGGGGGGGGGGCATTTGTCTTCCCAGGTATCTGTTATGTGTGATGTTGCCCTGCTTTCCTGGAGATGGCTGAACACCTGCCTGCCCGTGGGAAGTGGTGAATGAATCCCTTGTTTTGCTTTGCTTGTGTGCACAGCTTTTGCTTTACCTGTTAAACTGTCTTTATGTCAACCCATGAGTTTTCTCACTTTTACTCTTCTGATTCTCATCCCCGTCCCACCATAGAGGGAGTGAGCAAGGGGCTGCGTGGGGCTTAGTTGCTGGCTGCCGTTAAACCACGACAAGGGTGCACATCCAAAGCACCTGCTGTTGCCGGCAATGTCCTTTATTTACAGTAAAAACTGTATTCTTCCCAAGGAAAGCCAGAGTTCTTGCTTATTACACCAACAACATGAAACTCAAATTTTATAAGAAGTCAGCTAATTTTCTTAAAGAAATTACACTAACATTTTCTCATTTCCTTCATTTTTGGTTTTGGTCCCATAGTCAAGCTATAGCAGATTGTTTTTATGACAGTAACAACTGTACAGTACTTCTCAATCTGAATCTAATTCTGGAAATAGGTCTTGTGGGAAAAGTTCAAATCCAAAACAACTGTTACAGGAAGAGAGTGATACCAGCCAGACTTTTGTACTGTGAACAAAAATACCCACTGGACTTAGTCAAGTAAACTTTAGCTGAATATAACATTTTTTACATCTGCAGTTTTCAGATATTGCTGAAAGTGCTGCAGTGCTGCAGTCTCTGCAACTCATCCGTTCCTTGAATCACTTGATCCCTGGGAGGCTCTAGCTATACAAGATTTAAGAAACTTGTAAAACCATGGTACTTCACATCGCCATCACCACTCACGCTCTTAGATTTGAGGTAAATTTTTTGGGGAAAAAAGATGTAAATGTTTGATCATCTTCACTCATGGAAAAGACACTTCATAGCTACTGTCTGATATTTTCTCCTTCTTAAAGGAAGAGAGATCTACAACCAAAGGAAAAAATAAAACAGATGGAAGCTCCCATGACGATTACCTAGGATGAAATTCTTTATGTTGGGAAAGCAAAAATGATCAGCTTATCACAGAAATAGTGTTACCATCACTATATGAGGAAAGAAAATATAATATACCAGTTTCGGAAAAGAGGAGTCTGATGTTCAGAACAAAGTCAACACTAGCTAGGAACTGTTGGTATTTTAAGGCACAAGAAGATGCGAGAATTGAGCTGGTATAATGATAAAAATATGGTAAAATGCAGAGCAGACAAACATACAGACTCCCCCCTCCCCAAATTGTGTGGGATTTTGGGTATTGTTTACTCTGTTCTCTTACAAATATTAGTAAAATCAGACTAGGAAAATAACACGCTAAAGGCTTCATCACAATCTGTCCCCATTTTATCTGCCACCCTGAAACTCTTTAAATGCTGCATCTTCTCCTGTACAGTCCCTTCTAGTTGAAAGGATCACCTTGTAAAAATTTCTGCAAGCCCGACTCAATACTTTTCTCAAAATCCTCCTTCTCTGAGATATTAGGGGGTATCCTACAAAAGTGCATGTTGGGATTTGATTTGTACTATTCATCATATACACACTGATCTAGAAAAGAGGTGAACAACATTGTTGTCCACAGTGTTTTTGGACAACACAATTTTAAATTGGTAGTAAAAATTAGAAATAGGGTTAAAAAGTTACAAATTTATCTCATGAAGTAGAGTGACTAGATATTCACTTAAGATGAAATTCGGTGTTGACAGATATAAAGGCATGCATATGGGAAAAAATAATCCTAACTAAATACACACAATATTGGGTCTAAATGACTTCATAAACAACAGAAGAAAGAAATCTGGTGTCACTGATTCTCTGAAGACAGAAGTTCAGTGCTATGTACAGACAAAAAGGCAAAAAGAAGTCAGAAATTATTAGATAAGGAATAGAGAACAAAATGGAAAATGTCATTAAGCAACTGCAAAAATCTATGGAGCTTCCATATTTTGAACACTGCATATAGTTCTGCCATGTACCTATCCAAAAAGATTCTCAAACTGGAGAACATACACAGAGAGGTGATGGGAGGATCAAAGGAACAGGTCTTACCAGAAGAGCGGTAGTCCTCTATATAGATAAGGAGTCCCCATTTTAAAAAAGATGCAGTTGAACTGGGAATATGATAAAAGTATATGAAAAAGAAAAGCACGGAGAAATGTAGGAAATTAAGAAAGAATTACTGTTTCTCAACAATGTAAGAACCAGAACCAGAGGATATACAGAAAATTTTTTAAATATAAAAGTAAATACTTTCACACAAACCAGATAATTATGGAACATATCACCACAGGACTCTACAGATACCAAAAGTAAATATCAGTTGTTGTGGTTTAACCCCAGCCGGCAACTAAGCACCACACAGCCGCTTGCTCACTCCCCCACAGTGGGACGGGGGAGAGAACTGTAAGAGTAAGTGAGGAAACTCATGGTTTGAGAAAAAGACAGTTTAATAGGTAAAACAAAAGCTGTGCACGCAAGCAAAACAAAACAAGGGATTCATTCAGTACTCCCCATCAGGAGGCAGCTGTTCAGCCACCTCCAGGGAAGCAGGGCTCCATCACACGTAATGGTTTCTTGGGAAGACAGACACCATAAGTCCAAACGTCCCTCCACCCTTTCCTTCTTCTTTGTCCCAGATTTATATACTGAGTATGACGTCATATGGTATGGAATATCTCTTTGGCCAGTTTGGGTCAGCTGTCCTGGCTGTGTCCCCTCCCAGCTTCCTGTGCACTCCCAGCCTTCTTGCTGGCCGGCCAGCATGAAAAGCTGGACAGTCCTTGACTGCTCAGCAACAACCCAAAATATCAGCACGTTATCAACATTTCCTCATCCCAAACTGAAAACACAGTCTCACACCAGCTTCTGTGAAGAAAATTAACTCTATTGCAGCTGTAACAGGACAAAGAAAAATTGATAAAGGGCTGAGCGGAGGACAGTGAATCACAGAATCACACAGAATGACAGAATCATTAAGGTTGGAAAGGACCTTCAAGATCATCAAGTCCAACCATCAACCCAACACCACCATGCCCACTAAACCATGTCCTGAAGCGCCACATCCACACGTTTTTTGAACACTTCCAGTGATGTGACTCCACCACCTCCCTGGGCAGCCTGTTCCAATGCTTGACCACTCTCTCAGTAAAGAAAATTTTCCTAATATCCAATCTAAACCTCCCCTGGCGCAACTTGAGGCCATTTCCTCTCGTCCTATCGCTGGTTACTTGGGAGAAAATGCATTAACTTATCTTCACTCTGTTCCTGTGTTCATCTAAAAGTTTGTCACTGGCCACTGTCACAGACATGATGATAAGTCTGGTGGACTTTTAATCCAAAATTTGATGCAATGTTTCATTATATTAACAATCCCTGCACCGATTATGCAAGAAGCAGGATGTAAATACCTTATTTGCTTTTATAACACTCCGAATTACTCACCTTTTTGCATCGTTTAGGATACTTATGATATACCAGGCAGGATTAATTTACTCAGAAATTAATTACTTTGCCATCTATTTTAGCTGTCTATGATACGCTAAAAGAAGACTCATAATTATTTTGTGGAAAATGCTTAAATGTGAAATCACTTAATCAGCATCACTGATTCAGTACCACTCAGTTTGAAGATGTAATTTAATAGAAGTTCTCCACAAGATGAGTATAAGAATGTCTGCAAATGTAACTGACTTAATTTCTGTTTATTCTGTTTTCATACATTTTTCATACTTCTGCTGTAATTGTTTTTTCTTTAACAACAAAATAGTCCTTGTCAATAATTGTGATTTTTTCCTGTTTTCAGCAATGTGTCCTCTAAAGCAGACATAAAAACACACATCACACATCATTGTGAGAATTGCATGTATATGATGGAGTTCAGGTTTAGTCTACCACGTCTGGTTTACAATAGTACACATTTGCTAACACTGGGTATTATTCTAATCTGCATTAGAAAACTCAAAAAACTACTTTCTATTTTTTAGGATACCCTTTTAGGGCATACCTTGAATCTCCAATGTCTCATCTGTATTCTTTATGTTACTTTTCATTATTAAAAAGTCCTTGTAGAAAACAAGCTTTAGGAACCTGAATGTCTAATCCAGTTCAACCAAAACGGTAAATGTCTGTAGGTGTTATTAAATAACTATCATTATAAGTAATTAATACTTTTATTCTGCTCTATATTTCTTATCAAAACAGCAACACTGCATGGAACCCTTTCTATCTCCCCTGAATGGACTGAGACACAAATATGAAGCAATTGAAATCACGTGAGGAAGTGAAATAGAAATAGTATGGCATCAGTGATAGTAAACTTCTGCAAACTGCTGTCACTCAGTTTCACATTTGTATGCTTTATATTGAAATGTAATATGCTCAAGAATGCAATTTCACAGCAACATTAAACTGTGTACTGTCAACACTCTACCAGACAGGAAATAAAGTTACGAGAAATATTTTTAAAGGCACTGCATTTTGCAGCAAGCACTAGTGAAGACTTAATAATAAAATGCTTTACAAGTCGTCCCCACTTCAGTAACTAGCATTGCTAGAGAACAACCACAGGGAAAGTAATTGTCAAGAGAATTAAAAAGAAAAAGGTAGGCAGGATCCCACTGAGTTGTGGTGTTCCTTGCTTAGGATCTCCTAGCATGCAAACCTGTATCAGATTATAAAATTATTCTTTGTCCTAAGAACTCCAACATGTATTTTTGTATTGACATCACAACAAAGTAAAGCTAGAAGAGTATGGAAGACTGATGTAGAGATAAAAAATATTTGACTATAGCCAAGGGTGCATAAGCCCTTTTACCTGACCTTACAAAGGAGTAGTATATTATAAATTCTTTTAGATACCTTCTCTTTGTTTTAATTATCAACTTCCTGCTTCAGAGCAAGTGCTAACGTTATTAAATTAATTTTTATCATGCTCTTGCTTTCTCTGATAAAGACAAAAGAATGAACTTTAAAAAAATGCTGTGATGCTGCTCGAATTTTGAAAACGGTGTTCCTGATACCACAGGAATTCATTTTTCCCCTTTCATTCACTGTGGCTTTCATTTTTGCCACAGAGACTTTAGAGGCACTTTCAGTAACCCCGAAACTAGTACTGGGAGACCAAGAAGGCATCCCAATACTAGCAGGACTAGTTACTGGTTACATCCCATTTTCAAAATACCAACAAGTATCTCACAGGTGAAGTATGGCACGACTTAAGAAACAGTGGATCAGAAAAGAGGGAAAGAAGATATGGAGTGGAATGGGAAATGATGGAAAGGAAAAGATGATGGAAAGGAAAAGATGATGGAAAAGTAAGGTACACCTGCAGCGACAGACACACAGCTGACCTACTCTTGCTGTAAGTGTTCCTTCCTGAATTCAGGTATTCAGCACATGCTTTGAGATTTGCTTATAGTGACATTAAAACTCTGCTTATTTGTTTCTTAGCTTCTGCTTTGCATGAACTCCTACGTCAGGTTATCTGAGTTTCTGCCAGTGAGAGTTATAGCATCAAACCCCAGAACTGGGTTTGACAGATTTTCTTTGCTGATGCAGTGGTTGAGGGGGAACGCTGGTGACTGACAGCGTGAAAAAAATGGAGCTATGTGGTGCGTCAGATTAATGTAACAACATTTATTTGAGATGGGCTGACTCTTCTCTCAGTTCACAGACAAAGTTAATTTTGTGGTTACAGTCTAGTTCTTGTTTGTCCACCCAAGAAGAGCTCGGCGCATTTTACTATGACTGACAGGCTCTTCAGGGAAGGCTCTAGGCTATGGCAGTAAAAAGGAATTTGAGAAGCTTTTGCAGAACTCTATGTCTGCAAAGCACCTAGGTGCACTATTTCTGGTTCAAGTTAGTTGGTGGTCCTGGTCTTCAGAATAATGCACCCACACACTATAAAAAAAAAAATTCCAATACCCCCTTGCCCCCCAACAGGAGAATAAAACAGTAATGAGATATGAGCAGCAATATTTTTCAAAATTTACCATTATCTAATTTTGACCATGACCTTTACTGTTATAAGTAATGAATCAGGCAACAAAATGTCCCATTCTACTCAACTGAACTAAGGAAGGAAAAACGAAAAGACAGAAAGTCTCTGAATTTGTTTCAAAATTTAACAATTTTGCAATATGAATTTAAATTTGTGTTTTGATTCTTGCAATCCCCAAATTAATTAAGAAAATAGTGAATACAATGTTTAATCGACCTATAGGTCCTCCTGAATTGTAAGGGTGTATAAGAAAAATATACAGACTATTAACACCTTGTTTTTTCCCCACAAATGAATTAAAAGGAAAATGCTTATGAATCTGTTCAGTTCACTAAAGACTTAGTCAACTGACTTACTTATGTGGTTAGAGCAGCCATGTAGAATGACTTGCAGGATGAGGACCAGGGTGCCACTTAGAAAATGGGCAACACCAAAGTATGACAAATCCTTTACAGGCACAGGGAGGAACCCAGTAGCCCAGCTGGAGCAGTTGAAGGCCAAAAATCATGGAGTGACAACAAGCTGCTATGTGCTTGTCCTTTCTTAACAGGAAGAAAAGAGGACAGCCAGCCCAGCTGAGAGGTCTGTTATGGTGAGGAATACAGGGACATGAAGCTGTTGGGAGCAGCTTAATCCAGGTAGGGAGATGAGGGGTAAAATGGCTGCATTATACCAAAAAAAATCACTATAGTCCTTGACATAGGAGCAGACCAGCACCCAGGTGTCTCTTTCAGTTGACAACCCTGCTTTCTAAACGAGTAAGTCATACTCTCTGATCCAGTCAATCTTGAATTACTCTCTTCAAAGCAGTGTATTGGTTTTGGAGAGGTTTTGGAGAGTTCCTCCTGTTGAAAAATCATGTATAACCAACCAAGGGATTAGGACTGCCTTATAGGAAAGGAAATGGACTTTTAAATATTACCTGATTGAGCAGGGCACTGAACCTGGATCTCTCTCGACAGACAAGTCCTGACAGAGGAGAGACTGAGAGAGATGTGCTTGTTCAGCCTGGAGAAGAGAAGGCTTACAGGGGATCCTACTGCAGTTTTTAACTACCTAATGGGAGAGTACAGAGGAGACAGAGCTAGACTCTACATGCATGGTGAAAGGACAAGTTATGCTAGACACAAGTTGCAACTCAGGAAATTTCTATTAGATCTTAGTAAAATTTTGTCACCATCGGGGTGGTCAAACAGTGGAGCAGGTGCTCAGCGAGATGGGATCTCCATCTTTGGAGATACTCAAAAACGTACTCAACTTGTTTTTGCTCAACAAAACTGAGCAACTCAGTTTAGTCCAAGTCTGCTTTGAGCAGGACGTTAGAAAAGATGATCTCTAAAGGTCCCTTCTGATCCAAATTGTTCTAGGATACCCATTAAATGTTCTGGTAATAGGGCTTTTTTCATAAAAGGAAGCCATAGGGATTTAAAGGATTACAGATTTGAAGACAATCCTTAGCTGTGCCCCTTCTTTGGAATAGTCCTACGCTTGAGATTCATAGTCAGAACCAATGCAGGATAATACTAGCAAAATTACATACAGTCAAATAACTAAATATGATGATAGATACAGATTTGTTTTAGTTATTTATTTCATTTTTAAATCTTTTTTTTCTGCCACATGTACTAAACCACATTTCTAACTTAAGGAGCAAAGCTTGTGTAAATATTTTTATCAGTAAAGCTTGTTCATTAGAGAGCTAGTTATATTCACATTGAACTGCATAACGAGAACGCGGTATTTTTCCATGAAAAAAGGCAAATTATATTTTGATTTTCTAATATGGTATTAATAATATACATGTTCTCATTTTGATGAAGATGAAATGTTCCATTTTTGATTGTGTTTGATTTGTATTAATTTCTGCTACATTAATTGTACATAAATGTAAAACGACATTACCCTACTTTACATACTTTCTATTACACTATTTCAACTTCATTGAAATGAAGTATTCGAAGTTTCTGAAGAGATCCTTTTCTGAAATGTATGGTCACAGGAAAATTCCACACCTGACTTCTCCTTTTGCCTGAGGAAAAGGATCTCTTTTTCCCTGTAAAATACCTTTTATAGGGAAAAAAATACCTTTTTCCCCATAAAAAGAAATTTATTTTCTTAGCTAGCTCTATTAAGAACAGTAAATGAAAATTTACACAGAACGTGGACTTTGTCTTTTGTTAGCATATATGACATTTTACTTATCTATAGTTAACAGGAATACCTCGGTTCTTTTGTATGCAAATGAAGATACATACCTAGTTTCATTTTAAGAGATAAAACTTAAAAGAAACAATATAGATGAATGAAAAATGTGTATGTCCTATCAGGCTCACAAAGAGATATATTTCCTTCATATAGGTATTAAAGACTCTGCACATGGTACAAGAATACTGTATTTATGACATATTGTTTAAAAGATGTATTTTGCATTTGACATTGCAAGTCTTCACCTTTGTCTCAACAGCTTTTCCTTTTCTTCTTTTCCCCCATCATATTATCATATGATCTGAATAAAGAACTGAACAGACAACACTGGGGCCTACTCAGGAGGAGGCAGCGGTGTGATGTGCAGTGCCAGACAACACGAACATGAAAGCTTTTCACAGAAACAAATTTACGACAGATTTTGAAATTCTCTTCCTGAAACTAATTATCATTTTAGAAAAGGCTGGATAATGATGAAAGAAAACACCACCTTATCCCATAGCTGTCAGTTTTAAGTAAGTAGAGCCTCAAACCTCCCAGGGGTGGTGTGCACTGTGGGTGCCCAGAGTCCCTCTGCTTTCACAAACCGAGACAAGAGGCAGTGTTAAACTGAGGCAAATTTGTTCTGCGATGATTTTCCCCACACCAAATTTTCACCACATTTCCAGAGGTGTTCTCAGCATGAGGATTAGAGAGCTGTATGGCAGATGTATCTCTTAGGTGGTAGTTTCATCATCCTCTCTGCCCACTAGCCTCTCTTTTTGAGATTTGCTGTGATATTCCAAACTCCTTAAGCGTGGCTCAGGCAAATGCTTTTCTTTAAAATCAAATCTGCCATATAAATGGTCCCTTCGACAAGCAGAAAATCCCTAGCCCCACAGTGCATCACCACCTGAGGCTGACCTGGCTATGGGACAGGTATTTTCTACATGAAATAACTTGTTACTTTCACTATGGATTTAGAAATTGTCTTGCAAGTCCCAGCAGAGGAAGCAGATTCCCAGACTTCTACAGAGTCTAACAAGTTACTTCTAGGCTTGCATAGGCTCCAGTTAATAGAAAGCAATAGTAACTGTGACAGTTTTAAATATAGGAAGTATTTTTGTCTCAAGGTGTTTAGGTCTCTGCATAGGTCTCTCTCACACTGGACAGAAACTAAGGCATTTGGCTTTATCAGTATAAGGACATGAAATACAGTCAAAATAAATTGTTTAAAGTTCTCCAAAACATTCCTTAAAGGAATTTTCTTCAGCATATTTGCTATTTATCTACATGTCAATATATTGTATGTATTGTATATACTATATACATGCATGTATATATATAAATATATAACTAAATATGGTTACTGGTGATGAAAAATTCCATTGCATTAGTACAGATGTTCTGGTAGACAGATAAGCATCCTGACCTAGCTCCTACGTAAGTCCTGCAGTAGGAGGTACTTCTTCAGTTCCTGGGTATATTGTCTTCTATGCGAGACAGCGTTCCTTGCTCACGCTGACTTTCAAACTACGGTCTATACTTCCTCACTTGAATAGATAATTTTTGCCTCTTTATATGCCAATACAGGCAGCTGCCTGTATAACATATTTGCTAGTGCTGGTACCGAGCATTCACAAATTCACACATGATTTTTTCTGCACTACCTACACTCCATCTCCATCATGTGCCTTTCACTTTTTCAAGCAATTCCCTCCTTCACGACTTTTGTAATATTCAACACATCTCAGCAGTTCAAAATACCCAACTGCATAGGGTTTTAATCAGCCTTTTAGAGGAGTCTATCTTCCTTCTCTTCCACATGAAGAAAATCTGTCTCGACAAAAGACACTGACTAAAAACTCAGAATAGGCAATACTCAATCATGTAAGAAAAAAACTAATTTTTTCCTAAGGGCCTGCTGACATTGGGCCATCCCCTTAAGGTGGGTAGAATAACTAGTGGGATGCATGAAGATATACCCGAAGCATAGTGTTCTTGGTAGTGCACTAATTTAATAGCGCTCTGTGCTCGCTGGGGGAAGGCAGGGACTAAGCAGTGGCTCTTTAGCAGCATGCAGCTCATAAACCATTCGAGTGCTCTCCCAAGCCATGGGTATATCATCTAATTGGCAGTGGAAGTGCGGTGGCAGATGGATTGCGGGTAATCCAAAGCCATGACTACAGGAGGAAGCGGTGAGCTGAGACCTTGTGAGGCTGACACTCTTTGGTCAGTCTAAGATGCAGCTGCACCCTCAATCCCATCTTATCCCATGCAGAGGAATGGGACTTCTGGGAAGAACTGTTGTCTGTCCCCTTTATAGACAGCTAATGAAGTCATTGAGTCCCTGCTTCTCTCTTAGCAGCTATTTGTGTTGGGGTCTTATGTCCTATATTCAATGGCTCATCATGAAGATGTTAATAGGAGGCTTGTATGGCAAGGAAGGTTGATTAATCCCCTTTAGGGGCTCTTTATACCACTGTGGAAAAGTCAGCTGATACAGCTGCATACCATAGGTAAGAACACTTCAAATATATATATTTAGATCACTTAGTTTCTAATTCTGGCAAATTTGAACATATTAACACCAAAGGCTCTCAATTAAAATATGTAAGAAAGGTGTCAAGGAAAGCTTCTCTAAATCTTTCTAATACAGTTTCATCTGAAAAAAGTCAGTGTTATAGCCACAATAACTTCGACATTTGAAAAGAATGTTAATTAATGATTGCATATAATATGGGATTTTCACTCAGAGCTTTGCCACCCACAAGCAGTAGGATAATCCAAAGACGGGAATAAAAATTTTTGAATGGAACCACACTACCTTTAAGTCTACACTTCTGTCACAGAAACACAAAGAGAAAAAGAATGTCGTGTATTTTTTCTCAAATCTAATTCTAAATTCTTTGGAAATACGCTTCTAAAGACAGAAAGACATCTTTTATCCTCAGAAAAGAAAAAAATCTGAGAGTTCTGAACAGAGCTTGCATGGTAATATTCCTTTTGAGCAAACAGAGTAAACACTATAAATAATGCCATAGTCCTTCCACTGATGAAATCATCGATTACAAGAATTCTATATGTATTAACACGAGTTGCTAGGCACTGTGCTGTTCTTCAGAAGGCAACAACCCCAAACAACTAAAATACTACTACATCATTAAAAATATGAGTCGACTGGAATTTGCAATTTGAACTGTAATGACAGCTGCTGTTCTTACAATACACGGCCCAGTACTTCAAATACATTGAATATTACAGTTTACAGTAGTGATGTAATACAGTATATATACTGACTTTTACAGAGATACACAGACCTGTCTGAAGTGTTGCAGGGAGGCAGCAATGAAGCCAGAAACAGAACTAACAGCCTTTTGTGTTGAAAATAACAAACTATTCCTCTGCACCCCTCTGATAATAACAAATAACGATGAAGTTTCTAAGATATAATGTGGTAGTGCTAAAATTAACTCTCCAACTCATTATTTACAGAGAAAGGATGTAAACTGTGACAGCTGCAAGGAAAACTGCTCTTTATTAAAAAAAATCCAACAGAATTTGATAACAAAGAAAGCAGTACCTCTGTAGCAAAGCTTAAAAGAGTTCCATAAAAATGATTCTGCACCCCTGAAGAATTTAATGGTTAATAATATCCTTTTCAGGAGTTTATTAAATAATATAGCTAGCACAGAATTCTCTGGTAAAGCTCTATGTGATTTGGGAGATGGTGCTTCAGAGGGAGTGTCTTAATGCTGGCAAGAAACTGCAGGTTAGGTCAGGAGACAGGTCTGGGTAGGAGTCCCATTACCAGAAATTAGAGGGAGAGGTTAGCAGGATATTAACTTGCAAGACATCACTACCAATCAGTAACATTTGGGAATATGTGGATATTTTATCCTCCTAGAGAAATTGCTGAAATATTTTTCTGCATTTAAAAAAAATGCAGTGCTTAAGAATGCTTCTAAAAGGGTACAGTATTTACTGTGGAACAGATTCTTTCAATGTTTTGGCACAAGTGTCGGTGTATTTTCTACCGAATTAGGGTAAGTAATCCATAATATATTCATTATGGCTATTTAACTATAGAAAAGCACCTGAAAATATCTATGGTGTTGTGATGGTTTTCTAAAGCTAAAGAAATATGAATGTACCACTACAAGTATATCACATTCATAAACTACAACATGACAATTTCTCTTTAAAATACTGTTTGATTCAAATGATAACAATTTTAAGATCAGCTGTCAAACAAAAGTTTTGACTAGACTGACATTTTCTAGCCTACCCAGACAGAGTGTTAAAAAGGTGTGTCTTTCAAAGGAAATTACAAGACTCCTTACAGTTGACTTCAGCAGAGAGTGGAGTGAACGAGGACTTCAGAACGGTGCGTTCCCCTTCTGCCCTGGGAGAAAGGAGTGCTGCCTCTTTCCAGGAGCTAACGGGCTTCCCTGTGCTAACTTTAACTTGTATGAGACAAAATGTAAAAACAGGATCTCTAGTACATTCATTAAACTTAGTCACTTTGTAAACTTAGTGATGGAATCCTCTTAATGAAAAGATGACCTAAGTGCTGCACCATGGGTGCTTACAAGCACTTTATATTGAACCGCAAGTCCCTGCATGGAATGGCACTACCCTCCATCAGAGGGCAATTATTAACAGTCACTAGTAACCTTCAAGCTTACAAACACTGGATTAAAAATAGTATTGTGCTAGTTTCTTCAACAGCAATGAAATAAGTTACTTTAAAACAGAGGAGTGGACATCTGTGCAATTCATTAGGGACATATGTTCACTATTTAAACAGTGTCTTCCTTCAAAACACTAACACTATAAATAACTGTAACTAAGTAAGAGTGGGCAATGACATTGTAATAATATTTTGACATAGGTGAATTACAGATGAGGAGATGCTAGTTGACTTTATACAAGAAATTATGGTAACAAGAAGCTAGATAAACAAGAGTTTTCTCAATATCCAGACTCAGAAATGCAGGCTGGAGGAGACATGTTGACACCTGGTTTGGACATCTGGACATAAGTTTGGGTAGAAATTTAAATGGCAGTAGAGCAGTATTTCCTCTACTTTGACAACTGATTTCAGAAATTAGGTAAAGTTTCTCAATTACTGCCATTTGCCAGTAAAACTGAAAAAATCAGCTTACTCTGCCAGAAGCAGACAGAAATGTTTGCATAATTTGGAATATCTTTTTTACATACCAAAACAGCATATGGATAGGAATGTATTAATATTGTGGCTTGCATCTGATAAGGACATCTCATCTCCCCTCTGCAGTCCCAGTCTAAGTTTGTCTCTGCCACTTCTTTAATTTTTTTTTCACTACAGTGATCTACGGAGTTCGTGTTCCTACACGATACAAGACTCTCATGCTATTTTTCCACTTTATTAATACCACTCCTTTCACCTGAGGAGTTTTAAATAATTCATGGAGTTTTACTAATTAAAACTTACATCACTCTCTGTGAAATATGTACTGTAAGGGGACGGACAGAAACCACTCCTCAGTAAAATGGATCTTGGAAGGAAGTTAGCAGTAGGCTGGCAGCAGTGTGACTCGTTACACAAAAGACGACGACTATTGCATTTGGCCGACAGGTGGAAGGATTTCAGTAGGATGAAGGTTATTACCTAAACAGAGGGTTGGTCCAGAAAATGGAAGCTTTGCGTTTTCAAACAACTTTATTCATGAGCCATACAACTAATGGATTCGAGCTTTCTACAGATTAATGTCCTGTGTTCCTCAAGTACTGTGTTCCCAGTTCTCCTTTGGGTCCCCAGCACCTGCTCCCCAACATTTCCCAGCTACTTCTCCTATCTGTATAACTAAGTAGCACTAGTTGCTAAACAGCAACAAGGCTAAAAATAGGACGAAATTTTAGATGTCTCCAAATATCTGTAACTTTCCCTTTTAAGATGATCCAACAGGTGGGCAGAGTGACCCTCAGCACTGCACTGGGGCAATGATTCACAACAAACTTGTGGCTTTCAACTTGGTAAGAATTTTAAGAGAAATTTAAATATAACTTAAGCTCGATTCAGGTTTATATCTAAAAGTGCTAAACTTCAAGCAATCACGTAGTGACAAGGCTTATGGCAGTTATAGACCACTCTCACTGACAGACTGGGAGCTAATCATGTCTTGCTGTATTTATTATTTTATCTCCTCCGTTCAATGCCTCTCTCTTAACTTACCTTGCCCACTTTTTATGTCTGGTGTTTTGGATTTCGGGTTCAGCAGTGGCAAGACCTTCACTGATTAGGTGTTTGAACACCTAATATGAAAGTGTGATGTGGAATAGCTTGAGTGAGGTCTTTAGATATTTTTTTACAAGACATTTTAAATAGTAACAGGCAAAAATATCACAATAGAATATGAGGTAAGCTCGGTGCCCTCTGGAGGTCCTCATCTCTCTCCAATGACTTGAAATGGAAGCCAGCGGTAGTAATATCTTGTATTATGTATATTTACTTAGGATTTATACTAGATGGAGATAATCTGACGCCAATGACTTTAGTAGGACATAATCTGGTACAAAAAATCAAACATGTTTTAAGCTTTCTATGCGTGGCTAAAAGTGGTTTGGAGCACAGAGACATAGGCAGACATATGAACTACATTTTTATTTTGGCACTGGTCACAAGGCTTTTGCCTTTAACTGCCAAATAAATCACTATGTCTGGCTTAGGCGCACATGCCATACTAGTGCCTCCCTGCTACTAAAATCAGGTCCTAAGAAACAGGCAGGGTAGCTCCTGGTAATTGTATTCAAAGAACTATTTTGCATGCATATCCACATCTGAAATATTTTGATCTGCTGCTTGGAAATAATGCATTTTATTACTTGCAGGTACTGGCAACACCACATAGGTTGAGTCATTAAGAAGCAGGAGGTAAAAACTGAAAAAAGAAACTGCTCAGTTTCTTCTTCACTGTGTGCCATCACCACACTGTCTTTCTACTGGTTTCAGAAAGAAAAAGAAGGGGCGTGATGGTTAATCTATTGTTTATTCACAACCACCAACAGAAGTTAATAGACAGTTATAAACTAATTGAGTGCGTCTGTAGTGCTATCTCCTCATTCATCTCGCTTATTCAATTTAGCTTTGTTAGTGTTCCATATGGTACAGTGCCCCTGCTGCTAGGAACAGTCATTCATTGCAAAAAACCCCTGTAACAACAGGAAGCTAATAGTTTAACTGTTCCTCTAAATTCGTTTGACAAAACTGACATTTAGTACGCCACGTCACGTTGTCAGTAATCTGCAATTTACCCTTAGGCAGGCAGTGGATGCTCATTTTATTTACCTCTCGTAGTTAAAAGCGTAATTAATATTCCACTCTGAAACAAAGATTAGAGATTTGACAAACATTGCAATTTAAATTCTCCATTATAGCAAACATTAAAATCAAACATCTTTCACACACCCCATTGCATAAAGGACACGTGTAGCTGTAATTTAACTTTTTAGTTTTTAATACCACAAACTAATTTCTGCTGTCAGTTTAATGAGGTGGAAAACACAAATCTTGTTGCTCTCTGTGTGCACAAGCTGGGACAGTTAGACTGCAGAGAGCTTGAATCAGTTTGCTTCACAATGTTTCAGTCAAAATCCCCAGCTTATTGTGAGTCTGAAAAATAAGAAGTTTAAAAAAAGAAAAGTCTTAAAGACTTCAGCTAACAAAAAGCTTCGATAAACAAATACTTCAGGAACAGAAATACTGTAACCCCAGAGCAGTTTTCTGAATTGCTGCAGCACCGCTGAAAAACTCCAGTGATCGCAGTCCGGGCTGTAACTTGGCGGCGGCGCTACCAGTAAGCACAAAGCCCAGCTCAACTCTCCAACGACTGCATCAGGGGGGCACGTTCCCCCTCTCGGCGTTTGACCTCCTTCATCCTGCTTTACACCCAGGCGAGGTTAGGCCGTCATTCAAATCCCTTAATCGCGGGCTTAGAGCAGAAGCAGTTCGCAGCGATCCCTGAGCTGGGTCAGCCCTCGAGCTGAAGGCAGGGGCTTGGCTGGCATTGCCTCGGCCCCTTTCCCAGTCCCGTCAGGGCCAGGCTGGCACGCTCCTCCTCCCTCCTCCTCCTCACGCTCCTTCGACCTTCGCTCCACGCCCACAGATGCTACGCGTACCGCAAATGCGGAAACAATTGCAGTGCCTTCTACTCGCAGTAGTTACGCTCTGTGCGGAAGTCCCCTAGCAGGCTGCTCGGTGGTGTCTGCGTTACAACTGATTTATTGTGCCCGATTCTGTGACAACAGGCATATTATCAAACTGGCAAAGTAGGGGGAGCTCTCAGAGAAATAAATGACTGCGGTTTTAACTCGTGCTAATTTCAACTGGAATTCTAGCTCCATAAATTCTGTGTGACTGATTAAAATTATTAACATGTAGAACACCTTTAGGCAACCACGCTGGCTCATTAAACATGGAAGCCCAGAATTATCTCCACTGTAACAAATGTGTGTGAATGTGTGTGTTTCAGAGATGTACATCAGGAATTTTTAATTTTTTTTGAGGGGATTGTCTTCACAGAAGCACTGATAATGCCAAAAAAAAAAAAAAAAAAAAAAAAGACAGCATAAACTCAACAAAGAGGCTGCTGTTCCTCTCTTCTCAATCCATCCTGTGTAGTAACCCACTGACTCCTGACTCCTTCACAGGACTTCATTAGTCACTGCCAACTTCAATCTGCTTCAGTTATTTTGCATTAAGCTCCCAAAGGAAAAGCACTCTCCCCACTGATCACAGGCTAAACTAAAGATGAACTGGCTCATTTTATAACACATCAAGCTAACATGTCCTGAATCACACTACCATCACAAACCAGGAAAGGAATCTCTGAATATCTCTAACCCTGTCACAATACTAAATAAGAGAGATGCACATTACTAAAACTGGGTCTCCAAAGCAGGAATTCAAGTTTTAGATGCAGAAAGGTTACTGTAAGCACATTATTTCTCTCCTAAATGTCAGAGGATATTTTCTCTTTCATAATGAATCTCTGCATATAAAAAAATCTTAATAGTAGTATTATACTTTAAAAGAGTGCTGTTGATGTACAATCTGAGATTCTCTGAACAAATTATTTGAATGTTGCTGTTAAGAGCAAATATTTGAACAGGTTATAGCAACCGAATGAAAGTTATTTAGATTTTTATTTTATGCAAAATGAGATGCAGGTTATGAAAATGTGTAAATCAGGAGATAAGCGGCAGAGCCACAAACGTCAGAACCACAGCTGTTAATAAAGGGAACCTCATTAATCATAACGTAAGAATTGCCATATTGGATTAGAGCTGGCCCAACTGGTCTCATATCCTGTTTCTGTGAAGTTCTGGATATTTTGTGGAAAGTATAAGAGGTACCATAAAATGCAGATGTGGAAAAAACTGTTTCAAATCCCCTAATGGCAAGAGGTTGAAACTTTTACATGCCTTCCAAAATGCTTTTTAGCAGTATTTACACATGAATTTTAACAGTTTTACCTCTGCATATTCTTCAAATCCACAGAGATGTCCAGTTCACCTTTGAATTTTACTATAATCTTAGCCCAAGCAGCACCTGGTGACAATCAGTTTCAAAGTCTAATTATGCATTATATTAAAGTTTTCCCTTCTATTTTAAATGCAAGTTAACTTAAAAACCTGTTCCCATTATGCTTGTATTAGCTGACTTATGGAGAATAAAAATTCCTAGTATGACCTACCATTTATTAATTTATTTACTTCTACTGTGCCTATTTTTATCTTTTTCCTTAAAAGCCCAATCTTTCAGTCCCTGCTCATGTACCTTTTTCTGTGCCTGACTGACATTTCTCTCCCCCTTCAATATTCTTTTTCAAATGAAGACTGACCAAATTAAGAGCAGTTCAGAGTTGTAAAACTCTAATGCACATTCTTCTAGGTTGAATTCTTTCAGTACTTAATTCTTCCACTTTGTTATGAGATTGATTGCAGTGCAGACACTTGAGAAGCTGGCTGAAAGCCTTTTGTGTTTTGTCCAACAAGGGCTGGATTTTCTAAGAGCAAATTAAGAGAGAAACTTGCACAACAGGAGAAAACATTTCCTTCCAAATTCTAAATAGCAATGCTTGACTTCACACTGTTAACTTTTCCTCTTCCAGGTGAATGGAAAGCCAAGATGGCCTTCAAGGAAAATCGAAGGGGCACAAGCACACACTGGTAGCCCTCACATGTAATTAGTGTGCTCCATTGGGTCAGCATCACCATAGCAAGGAGAGGGAGGGACTTCTTCCCTTGGGAGGTCTAGAATGACATAAAATCCATTCCGTCCTCAGGGCACCAAATTTTCCATAGACAGGGGAAAATGGGAAAGCCAGACCTTAATTTGAAAAGCTAATAAACATATAGTGAATGCTTACAGTGTGTGAGCTTACTTGTGTCAAAAGTGAAGTCCCTAAGTGTCAGGGGCTTGTAAAAATCTGTTTTGTATCTGTGGTGGACATGGAGATCACAAGGTCTTCTGTAAACTTCTCAGAGCTGCATTTGTCTGTTTGCCATCTGAATCTGTCCCAAGGGTCAGTCCAGCAGACTTCAAATATGAAAACTACCAATGCTCTCATTAGGCTCTTTCGGAATTCTTTTGCAAGGTTTGCTCTGTGTATCACAAAAATCACCTGCAGTTATTTTGCCTGGGCTTTGCATGGCCCTCCCTCTCCATAAACCTCCTTGCTCAGATCATGCTACAAGAAGCTAGAGAAACCAACACAGGTTGTTTTACTCAGTCAGGATTTTTATGTAGCTTCATGAATAGAAGAGGAGAAAAAACACATTGGATGCACTTACCAGTTGTTTTTTCCCCTTGCCCTACTTTTAAGAGAGAAATTAAATATACAACAATTGCTGTGGCAACGGAACAGCAATAATTAAATCCTTGGCATTTTCATGCTCTTCTAAGTGACACGCTCTAATCAAAAGACCTTTAACTTCTGTAAGAATGGTCTTCAGAAAAGACAAAGGCAACTGTGAATAAAACATCCAGTTTGAAGGTTCTGCTTGAAATGCTCCTATCTTTGAATGATGTCGAAGGTTTGTTTCAACATTTGCACTCTAAATGCTGAGATAAAATTTACGACGAACAGCCTGGTGGATTCTAATTAACACAAAGTTCTTTTTTGTGCCTAATTTAAACAGCAACAACAAAAGCATGTCTTATTTCCTGAGGCATTCAAGAAGTTCTTGACTCTACCTGTGCCATTCTTTTGAGGTACAATCAACAGAAATCCCAGGAGTTCAAGAAATTATAGAATTCTTACTGAGAATGTCTTTTTAGCCTAATCTACCATCAAAACATTCAGTTTGCTTTCTAACTGTGGGCCATTGCAAATATTTTGCTAAAACTGACAAAACTAACTTAGATTTCTAATTTTTTGCCACAAAGCTTCTTCTCAAAGAAATACAACTTACTCAACAAGGAAATATCACCTCATATAAACTCCACTTACGAAACTGAAGTTCATTATACACCTAAAATGACACTGTATCATATTATACAGAGTATGCCAACAGTATGTCCACTGATGGCTAGGTAGGCAATTAAATATGAAAGCTAACTGAATAAACAGAGGAATTCATTTTTGGCAGTCTAGATCACAGCTAAAATTGTCTTTTTTCTGATGTGTCAAATTATTTTCATATGTATAATAATATTGCACTGGTTTTGACTGGGAGAGAGTAAATTTTCTTCATAGTGGCTATGTTTTGTATTTGTGCTGAAAAGTGTTGATAACACAGGGATGTTTTCATTACTGCTGAGCAGTGCTCACACAGAGTCAAGGCCTTTGCTGCTTCTCACACCACCCCACCAGCGAGCAGGCTGGGGGTGCACGGGGAGCTGGGAGGGGACACAGCCGGGACAGCTGACCCCCACTGACCGAAAGGGTATTCCATACCATATGATGTCATGCTCAGCATGTAAAGCTGGGGGAAGAAGGAAGGGGGGATGTTCAGAGTTACAGCATTTGTCTTCCAAAGTAACCCTGCTTTCCTGGAGACGGCTGAACACCTGCCTGCCGATGGGAAGTGGTGAATGGATTCCTTGTTTTGCTTTGCTTGTGTGCGCAGCTTTTGCTTTCCCTATTAAACTGTCTTTAACTCAACCTACGAGTTTTCTCTCTTTTACTCTTTTGATTCTCTCTGTCATCCTGCCGTGGAGGGAAAGAGTGAGTGGCTAGGTGGGGCTTAGTTGCCAGCTAGGGTTAAACCACAACAAATATACATCAGCATATATGCATCTTTTTGCATTACCAGGCTAATGGTACAGGGCAATATAATATAACAAGACTTCCTGTATTTCTGTTCTATATCCTCTTAACCAACCTTTTCCAACTATAAACTTACATTATATGCAAATAGACTTTACCATTAGATACTTAGTTTGACGATGCTTAGGCCTTCTTTTTAAAATCTTGCCAATGAACTAATTAATTCTATAAACTTAAATGTGCTCTAGGACATTACTGTATTGTAAATTGTTTTTTTCTTTTGCAAAAGACTATTAAAAAGTTGTGATTCTGCTCTGCCAGTGACATTTGGGGATAATGAGTGAAAATCTTGCATTGGTAACTATCTATGTGAGTAGGAGCTATGTGTGTAAATGCTCACCACATCTTGTGAGCCTGTACCTCAAATCCTTTATGAGAAAATTTGCTTTTATAACAGCTATAGTTTCTTGAACTTTCCTTACAATACTGAATTATTCATTCAGCCCACTTATAAATTCTTTTAGAATTTTTAGGAATTGAACAAAACTCTCCACACACTCTCTCATATTCTTTTTAGATCATTTGCAAATCTAAAGTCTTGGTGTGAAATGCACGGAAAGCTCTGAAGGCACTGTTTATATTCCAGCAAGGCTAATTTAGACATTTATCATTGCAACAGATAAGTCACAAGTACTTATTTATTGTTCAGAAATGTTGGAAGCCCTAAGATTTAATTGGTTGCATCTCAGAAGAATGGCAGAATCAGAGCCATGGCATTATTTTAACACTTTCAGAGCTGATTTGTGTCAGTACAGATGTAAACAAAAAATTCCTCTTGATTTGTTGTGAATGGGCAGTTGTACTGTACATCTTTTGACTGAGAAGGGTGTAGATTGCGGCTGTGCTGACTGGATTTGACATAGATTTGCTGTAGAGAGTGACACAGATAAAAGATTTTTGTCAGAGGCCTCTTCTAGTGCAAACACATTTTTCTTTTATCTCCAGGCATTTCTAGAGTTCCTGGGATTGTGTAGTTTTCCAAGGTGTCTGGCAGCTAGCTGAAAGCTGGAAAATGTGCAAAAAAGCTCTTACCAGTGAAGAGTATGTACGCTATGTTTAGGTTGTGTATACACTGTGTGAATGTTTGTATGTCTGTGACGGATGAATCATTAGGTAGATAAAGCTCATTGAACAGTATAGAACTGTTGTGTTGAAAAATTTAACTTTGCCTGTTTCAGATAGCACCAAAATCCATTTCCTTGACAAATGACTACAACTGCGATGGTTTCGTATACAAGGCTCTTACCACATTACAGTCTTTAAGGGATGCTGTATCTCAGTTCTCTGAATCCTACAACACTCTCAGCATTTGAGAACACTCATTGTATCTTGCTCTTTTGGCTAGAATGCTTGTCTAATTGACAAGTAAATTCAATAAACTGTAATCATTTAACTGGTCAATATTTGGGTTAATAACAGCAGAGAAAACACTCCATAAAAGCAGCAGTAAAGTCACAAGGAGTACAGGTACAAGGAACCTCAGAAATTAGGTATCTCTTGAGTTTTCATATAAGCTTTTTGAATACCATGGCTATCTCCATTACTAGACCTGAGCATTACAGATCACAGAGAACCAAGGGAATTCAAAGGAGTAAAAGTAACTTAGGATGAAACAATGTTGAAAAGAATAAATCAGCATACGTGGGATAATAGGTTGAAGATGAAGTATAGATATGGAACTTCCAGTCCAATCACTGCTCTGAATCAGGTGCAAATACAGCTTTAGACAAATTTTTAGTGAACTACAGAAGACTGACCTTTCTTACCACAACACCTTCCATTCGTCAAACTTCACTGGTGCAGACAGTAGGCTGAGAGCCATCTCCTTTTATCTCTGAATCTTCCTCTCTGTCCTTTCTCCCCTCCTCACCTCCAGCCCCCACCCTCAGAAAACTGTTACTGACATCAAGGTATGCTCATCCCTTTTTTCCACCGTTTTGTAGTCTGCAAGCAGCCATTGTGCTTTCAAAACTAATCTTCTTTCTATTTATGTATCAATAAA
The DNA here is from genome assembly GCF_964289735.1 of Phaethon aethereus. Classification (NCBI taxonomy): domain Eukaryota; kingdom Metazoa; phylum Chordata; class Aves; order Phaethontiformes; family Phaethontidae; genus Phaethon; species Phaethon aethereus. The sequence continues at coordinate 57,752,953 of NC_138582.1, read as the reverse complement.
AAAGCCTAGGCTGCAGCATTTCACTAAACAACTTCAGGGATTTGAAAAAGAAAACAAGCCTATTTCACTTCAAAATGTCAAGATTCAATTCACCCTACCATGCTATTCAGCACACACAAAGAAGGGATAAAATATATCCCAAAGTGTACTGAGTGACTACCAATCAAAAAATGTCACATTTAGGTAGACAGCTATTGATAAACCTCTGGGAAGAACAGGAAGAAGTGGGTACTAGTGGCAACAATTATACACATACACACCTCAAGAGAGGGGAGAAAAAAGGTGATAATTAAGCCTGCAACCCGTCTATCTAGAATAAATATTAACTGACACTAAAGCAACAGAAAATAAATTCACTATTGTTTCTGTTAGGCATCCACAACACAGTGATAGCGTTTGTCTGTGTTCTGTTCCTACAAAAATAGCAATGGCAGTTTAAATAAGTAGAGACTGTTTGAAGATTTTTGAAGGTTTTTTTCCCCCCTCTTTTCTTCTTTTTTGGAAGAGTGCCTTTATTCTAAAAAGATGATTGCAAAATAATCTGAAGAGGATACTTTCAACTTCAATATCAGCCACTAGAATTCCTCTGTGTCTTTTTTCTCCAATTTTCATGACAGTATGTTTCCTCAGAACAAATTCATAGACATAAGCCAAGAAAGAATAGATCACTTCTAGATATATAATGAAGGTTGGGCTTGAAAGCACAATTTTTAACAGTCTGCAAGGAACTAAATATGGAAGGACTGCCTTTCAGCTATTAAAGGCTTGTTCTACGCAATTTGGAATATTTAATTAGCTGCTTATTTATCACATCAACAATGCTAGCAGAAACCTCCGTTGCTTTAATGCAAAGATATTTTGATTGCACAACGTGTTTTCAGTACATATACTGTATCACTCAGGGATCTACTCTATTCTTGCTTGCACTGTGTTATAATGACTTCAGGCAGTTCAAAGGAGTAATCTAAATACTGCAAAAGCGCACAGAGATGCATGATTATTTTCTGCTGTCAAAATATCTACCTTTCACTTAGCTTTAGATTAGCACAAGTTTGTATGTACAGTCGGGAGAAACAGAAGAGACTGTCTGGAGGGAGACTGCATATCAGCTAAAGTAACAAAGATGGAAACAGTGCGACTTGCTTCAATGAATCAGCTACGCCTTATTCTCCCCATCACTGTGAAATCTTCTTGGCTGAGTCAAGACCCGGGGCTGCATGAACATAGTGATTATAGCCCCTGAAAACCCAGGGATCAATGGACAACACTGCCAACCAGCATAGCATGCCACCTCTTGGTCTCCTACCTAGCAATTAATATGCATGCTATGCATTGCTAAAAGGCATTGATTGTAAGATCGTGTACTTTCTACTATAAAACTCCACCATCCCCTCTCCAGTCCTCAAGATACCCAGTTCACCCTCATTTCCCAGACCTCCAATATATTTATAATGCTTGCTAACTCATCAGTAAACTTCATTAGCACACATATTTTTTTGTGACATGATGAGTAGTCAGAAAAGATCAGCCTTTAGACTAACACTTAAAAGCTCTTATGTCAAAAGGAAGTTCTGCAATTAATATAACCAACCATTGCCATCTCTACTTTGATCACTTTCATATTTGTGCTACAATTTCTGTAATAATTGCCATCTTGCCTAGTTTCACTAATACACACCCACTGCACCTGTTGTCTTACTGAATTCCAGACAGACTGACCAACTACATTCCTGCTGTGTAGATCATTTATATTATTACACAAAAATATTCTATTAATGTGGCAAGACCTACCTTGGTAAATCTATTTTCAGATACTCCTATTTATATTTAATCTAATTTCCAAATTATTTTCTTCACAAAATGTTCTAAAGATTTGAATAACAGTAAGATTTTCTGAGACAATAGTTGCCCATTCCTCGAAGATGGGCACTACATTCAATATTCTCCAGTCATACGGAACCACTCTGACTCAATAGCTCTATTAAAGATTTTTGCTAGTTGACCTGTCATTTCATCTGACAGTTCTTTTGGAATTTGAGGAGGTGCACCCTTTGCTTCCTCTAGCTTGGGTGCATCACGATTTTTGAGTTTTGCTTCCACCTTACAGGGGTAATTTCCATTTCTACACCTTTATTCATGTCAGTCATTCTTCCTGACAGGCATTTATCCCCGTGTTAAGCATGATCATAAGTCTTAGTTCAAGGAACCCCTTTCAGCATGGAGACGAGGAAGAAATAGCATAAGAAGGGTAAATCATGAACAGAGAACAGATATTATGTTGAACGGCTCAAATGACTATACTCACATCTTTGATGATTTGCTTGGTGAGTTATGCAATAACTGAACCTTACGGTAATAACTTTAACCCAGAGCTAAAAAGAAATTATTTTTGAAGAACACAAATTGTATTGATTTTGTGGTTTCAATCATCCCTCGGTCTGAGTACTGCTAAGAAGCAATGAAAATGTATTTCTACTGGTGCTCTGATGTAAAATACCACATCCTGCTGTCCCAGAGAGGCACAGAAAGCCTGACTTGTCCCAGGAGATGTAGAAAGATTTTGGCAGAGCCAGAAATTTTAACACAGCCTGAGGACGTAATTTGAAAAAAATCCTTCCTTCCTATTTAAGTCCTATAATTTGGTACAAAGTTACACACTTACTCTCAGTATCAAGAATTTCTGGTAAAAGCTGAGAGCACATTAAATGGAAATGACAGAGGTGGTAGAAGACCTGGCTGTGTTATTAATCACAATATTATTATAAGCCATCAATATGATGCAGCCTTAAATAATGAAAACCAATTCTAGGCTTTAGCAGGACACACGTTTCCAGAGATAGAGAAGTATTAGTGCCAGGGTACCAGGCACTGGCAAGACCTCATCTGGACTCCTCCAGATTGTAAAAAAAAATTTAACTCAAATCGGATCGGATACAAAGAAGGGCTTCTGGGTTACCTAGAACAGAGACCTTATTTAACAGAGGAGAATTTTTAAAAAAGCACAAATGAGGACATGAGTTCCACATAGGACACATACAGATATGGATGTGTCTGTATGCATGCGGATGGACACATGAAGACCACCTATACCTAGGAAGAACTATATGTTTGCCTTTGACAACTAATAGCTTGGAGATAAAAATAAATTATATTAGAGGCCAGTGCTGGCACAAGAAAAAATTTCTATAAACTATATGTGCTGGAAGTAGTCAAACAGGGACCAAAGCAGTCAGTGTATGGACCAACCTTCAAAACAGAGGAGCTTTATAGTAAGTATAAATTTATGAAAGTAATTTTATGACATTATCACTGAGAAAGTGATTAGATTTGATGATCCTTCCAGTCTGAGGATCCTACATTCATAGATACTCATGTGCTGTGACAGTCAAAATAGCAGGGGCAAAATTTTCATGCATGACATTGCGCACATGGTTATGTATTGATTTATGCACCTTGGCAAAAAAAGAGACCCATATCGAGATGGAAGGTGCAATTTTCTGTACACAAAATTTTTGTGGCTGGATAAATTGTATGTTTATCTGTTGGAATTGGAATGGGGATCAGTATTTGGCTAGTAAGCAACCATGCAAATCTGGTGTATTTTAACTAAGTTTTTACACTCTTACAAGTTATTTTTTTGATGGATCAATCAGAAAAAAACCCACCCAATATGGGCCAAGCCTTGCTACCACATAACTAATAAAAAGACAGTCAAAAAAAGTACAAAGAAGGTAGAATATAGATAACACGCTAAACTTCTAGCTTGTGACTTAGATTTTACTCACTGTCAACAAATTTTACAGCTGAATTAAATTAAAACTAGAAACTAAGTGAAGAGTGTTTGGGTTAAGTGGAGTGGCCCACATTAATTAAGTGGAGTATCTTTATGAAGCAAGGGCAGATGCTACCCACAGTTCTGCCCTGCTACTTGCCTTGTCTGATTTATTCCAGACAGAAGACTGGTACTAAGAACTTAGCGAGTACAAACCTATGTGACAGATTTCAACAGAAACATGGCTGATTTGTAGACAGACGTGCAATGCTAAAGACAGTAGCAGACATAACCAAGGTATGATTTGAGCAATGCTGATCACATGTAAGGTTTGAATTCAGTTCAGTTTGCTGCATAAGGAGGTACTTTAATGTGGTAAATCACCAGACACGTTACGTATCCCTGCATCTCATAAATGGCTTGCCTGAAAGGTCAGGACAAGAGTCTCTATTCTTAGCATATATCATATTGTATCATATTAGAATATGATCCAGTACATTATTAATTTTTATTAAAAATCTTCCCCCCTCATTAAGTGCATAAAGCTGAGAATTGCAGATTTACAATGATCTCTGACTCTTAGTGAGAGTTATACACCCTCAGCTCTCTTGCAATGCTGCTGCCTGAGCTATGGAGTGAATGGAGTTTGGTGATTTAGTAATACTGTAAAATGGAAACTCAAACCGAATCCAGCTGTAAAGGAACAGAGTGAAGCTCAAAAATGTGCTTACTGAAGTTGAATCTTTGGAGTTGTGGTTCTACTTTTCAGAGTGTTGTGCCTGTATTGAAGGGCTAAAGTGGATTTGGGATGTATACAAAGATGTGATTTAGGCCTTTCATGACTAAGCTGGCTATTTTTTTCCAGGAATCAAGGAGAAAGTTCTCTTCTTACTCCTCAGCAGCAGATTGGGAGAATATTAGAAACAGAACAGACTTGTATTTCCATTGCCTTTGCAGTACACAAAAAGAATCACAGCTAAAGCTGCTTGTAAAGGCTTTACCTCTAAGATATCTCACTTAAAACAGTTGGATCAATATATTCTGGCTGGATTTTTCTGCTTTAGCAGTGGCAAACAGACATAAAATTGACTTAACTTGGTAGTTAAGTCCAGTTAATAGCTCATTTGAATTTCCAAAGTATCCCAAAGCAGTTGGAGTGTACTAGTGAATCTGGCCTTTGCAGTTTTATTTTGTCTTTAATAGCAACATTCTAATGAAGTTCTCCTCTGTTTAAAATATATTCAATTTTAACCTCAAGACTGTCTTCAAGTATTTTGGGGGAAATACAAGATGACGAATTGGATTTTGAGATTTTCAAAAAATAAAAACCCCCAAATAAAATGCAATTTCTTCTATGAAGCTTTTTTTTCTCAGTAAAGTTACAGAGTCCATATTTTACATAGTTAATATGTACTCAAGGTGTCTTATTTTGTCAATTCATTATTTTCATTTTTTTCACCTCTTTACACCAACTGCAGTAGCAAGCAGGTATTTTTTCCACATTCTGCAATTTAATGTTGAACAAAATATCAAGTGCTGGATTATGAAGTCTGGGGACTCAGACATAAAGTGGAAAATGGGTTCTCATACGTGTAATTAAAGAGATGGTAAAAAATATCCCTTAATAGATGATTTATTTAAAAAGTTACTAGAGTTATGTATTTTATTTTAAATACTTCAGTTTTTAAAGGTCAGGGCATGTTGTTCTTTAATTAGTTTATAGCGATTGGGGGCAAACTGCAGAGGCAGGTCAAGATGCAGGAAATTTGCAGCACAGTCTGGATGATGGACCCTGAAAACATCTTGTGAGATGTCTGCTTAGATAATGTATTGCCATGCAAGGGTCATTTGCAAATTAAAAGCATGAAAATGCTGATACTACTCAAAACTGTATTAGCAGAACCACAAGACAGCATGTGGCCTGATTAATCTTATGAATTCGGCATTAACATATTACTAGATCACAATGTAGATTACACATATCTGAGCGTATCAACATCCAATGCAGAGTAAATATGCCCTGGAGCATCTTTGTGTGTAACTTTCTTCTACAAATAAAAACAAAGGTTTCAGAGCAATGGCCAGTAGCACCCTCAGGCTCAACAAGAAATAATGTGGTCATATTATTATCAGTTGCCACAAATGGCTGCTTCAAAATTCTATCTCCAGTTTCAGATTAAGTCTACGATTACAAAGTTTAAAAAAAGGGAATGTATATACAGAGATTTATTTTCTATACAATCCCCTCTCAAGACATATGGAATTAACACTTACCATGTACACGTGTTGCTCTTTTAACATGCAGCAAGTCGGGAGGCAAGAGTGGAACACCTTGGACGTATTTCTCTGTGCTGGTGGTATGTTGTTAAACACTGAAGGAAAGTATGCCAATATATATGTATACACATGTACTACTTAAATGGTTGTTATGCTCTAAAATAAACAAACAATAAAAACATCTTGCCTGCCATGGTTGAATCGTGTGATTTCCAGTGTTGCCTATGGGATTGGCACTGTCTAATACTACCTTCTGACTCTGCTGTGGGTGTAACTGAAATATTGAGAAGATAGCTAACAGTATCAAATCAAAGGCTGATCAGGAACAAAATTTATGAGTCTGGGACCTTACATCATGCTTGATATAATCCTGATACAATGTTCTCAATACATCTCAATACACAGATACAATAGAACTTTCTTGCTCCATTAATTCTGGTAACATAATTTTCACTATTTTCTAATTCCGAGACAGCCTCTGTGCACAACATACCTGCTTTGGGAGTGGGTCACTCAAAAGTCAGCATTCAGCCTGGCTTTGAGCATAGACCAACTTGACCAATTTCCAGGCCCACAGCTACAAAGGGCCCCAAGGTCTACCCAACAATATTCAGTAGGTCTGACAATGAACGTGCCAAACACGCTGCTTTGCACGCACATACTAATTGTGATGCAGTGGACCGACTGCATTAGGAACAATCACGCTCAGCGTTTCTAGAAACATTTAGGCAGCCCACTAGCCAGTGTCGGAGGGTCTCACACAATGTAGAGCTGAAAAGTTTTGTCTTATCCTTACCCTAGTTTAACACTAGATGCCCCCACAGTATCTATCAGGCACTTCTATCTAGGGCTGATACCAACTACAGATAAAACAGGAGACTTGGAAACAGTTTTCAGGTCCTGGTTCCTTGTGCATACCTTGAATCTACACTGAATTGCATTAGCCTAATGCCTTTTACCCTTCATGACCTGGTTTTCATGGAAAGGAAACACAGAATGATCTGGGTCTGGCGCCCCACTGGGCACCCTCCTTCAAATCAGCTTACATATTGCCAGTGTGGTTTATTCTGGAGGAGAGCACCGACTCAGGATACAGACAGCCCAGAAGCATCAGGATGAAATGATGTTCTTTCCAGGACACTTTCACAAGAGCTTCCTTGAACATATATAGAGGACTTGCTGCATAATTGTATCACAACTGACAGACTTTTTACATTTCATTTAGTGAAAAAGCTTCAGGTAACTCAGCTGTAAACCAATGATACAGCTCACCACCTAATAAACTAAACTGAAAAAGTAAAGGTTGAAGGTCTGGTTTATGAGGGATAAGCTTCAAAAAATTCAGATATCTGAAAAGCAACTGAAATATTTGGAAGGTCATTCAGAATGACAAAAAGTTGGTGAGGTTATTTTCTGCTTGCTTTATTTCTAAACATCTTGGGATGTTCTGCTTGTAAAATACGTATCACAGCTGCTCCTACCTTTTGCCTTCATGATTTACTATGCCAGATTCTAAACGCCTGTGATTGCTCAGACTAAGTAGGCAAGAAAAAACTTCTCTGCTACAATCACAGCAAATAAAGAAGGCCTAATAAATAACCATTGCTGCTTTAGACAGGCTAAGGAATTCCTGTTCTTAAAGCAGTTTGTGTAAATTTTTTCCATCATATTATGCCCTTGTAGTTCATAATAGAACAGATGGAAAGCATCCTACCCTTTGCTTTGTTACTTGCTAATAGGACAGGTGTTGACTGTGGTATTACATAAGTTTATGAAATATTGTAAATTGATTTATTTTCGAGTTCTCTTCTTTTTGTTATACATCTGCTGACATTCGACCCCACAATAAAATACTGTATTAAAAATTCAGTTTCTACTTGGCTGACTTAAAAATACAAACATATTTGATGTGAAAATACCATTTACGCAACTGGTCTTCAAACAGAAGCCACAGAAAAAATAATCTCATGTGAAAACCCACTGCAGCCTTACCATATCACCAAGTATTGTGAATGTCTGCAAAGTAAAGTGAGGTGTTTAGCAAACAAAAATGATAAGGAATGAGAACTAAGTATAGCTGAAAGATGAGATACAGCCACCTGACTTTAGAAATAGCCTTTTAACTGACAGCTGTATAATGAGAGTAAATATCAGGTGAACATGAATTCAATGACAGTTATTGAGAAAAAAATAGTTGGTGTCAAAACAAACCAGTACTACAAAATTGCCACTGCTTTTCTTAATAACTTGTTCTAGCTGGATTCAGCTTTTCTGCTATTTAACGTGTCTCTTCAGAAAGATGGTCTGCTTCTTTACTAAAAGCAACCTACTGAAGAGCTGGCTGAATGCGAGGTTCGTTTGCAGTTTTGATTTATCTTAGATCTGTTTGGCATAATTGCATATGTGAGAGTGATCATTAAATGCCTGAAATAGTGCTGCATCTATGTGAATGAAGCAAAAAGGAACAACCTTTGTAAATATTAGTGAGGTACAGTATTGATAGTCAAGAATTCTCTGTCTGGAGTCAATGCTCTTATATTTGGATGAAGACTGAACATCAAATATAAGAACTGCAGCATGTGCAAACCACACATACATTAAAAATGAACAGCTGAAGGCTGAAGGACACATTTGGCTCGAACTTTTTTAATGTGAATAGCAGACTGAGATACAGAACACTGCTTCTAGCTTCGCCTCTGACGTTCTTTGTGAAACGTCATTCTTTTCAAAATCCTCAATGGAATTTGTTCCAGAAATGCAACCTTTTATACTGCTACATCAACTTAACTTCTGGAAGCTGATTCATCTATCACACTTTTAACCTTATTATCAAGTGTAACCAAATAATGATATGAAAAATGCATTTTCTGAAAGTGAACATCTTCAACCACAGGATCACTGAAAGGACTTAATGTACAGTGTTCTTTGCTTTCCTTATGGCTGTGCTGTTATTTACTGGGGAACTACTCATCCTTCTCACTCCTCATTAAGTCATTTGCCACCTGAAAATGTCACAAGAATATGATTTTGTACTGTTATTGTTCCACGTCAACATGAAAATGCCATTTCCTTTAGCATTCTACATGCTGTCCAGAAATAAAAGATTTAGAGGCCTGGTTCAGTATAGAGTATCAGTATTCACATGCACATTTCTGGCAGAATTTGCTGCAAAATTATGGGTTGGTTTAATGCTATGGAATAGAAAAATGGCAGCTGCTGCTGCTACAATAAAGGGCAGCAAAAATTCCAGCTGTGGATATGCAATCCCTCTTTCAGTGTAGTACAAAACGTAATATTTCCTATGACTAAATGCAATGTGCAACTTTGGCTTGTTTCTCTCTAATCTCATGTTTTCAGCTACTTAACTTTCTTCAGGATTGAAAAAAATAGATGCTCAATGCACCACTCCCACAAACAAAAGTATCCATGGAATAATTAATGAAAGCTGTATAATTTCTTTTTTCTATTTGTGAATCAACCCGTAATTTCAATCTCTTCTGATTTCTGTATAAACATTTATTTTTAGCTTCAGAGATGAAAAGCTGACAAGCTTGGTAAAGAGACATTCAAAAGAAATAAGGCACAAGAAAATTTTAATAGCTATTAGATATAAGCGTAAAAATGCCATCTGTATATAAACTCCAAGACGCATACAGGAAGAAAAAAGTTCAGATGACATGTTTAAATGTCTGTATTTCACTGGTAAATTAGCTACTGTAGGAAATTTTCCACTATTAGTAATAAAAGATATGACACTGTCTTGTAGTGGACCTGACTAGATGGTGAAGGAAACGTAACACTGTCCTGTTCCCTTAGATTTGCAAAGGCAGAATGTAGTAACAGAATGTCTTGTTGCATTATATTACGGACTAGAACACTGAGAGCTGCAACTTCAAAACTGGGCCATCCTGAAGCTTCTGTGGACCTCTGTCACCTGTTTCTCCAAAACTTTTTGTCATATGGAAAAAGAGGAACTTACAGCATCACAGCAAGCCACAACAGGTGACAGGTCTCAAGTTCCCGCTGTACTCATCTCTGCTTTCAGCAATACAAGAAGGGTCCCTGCCTGGCACAATGCTGTGACAAGATGCATAGGTACTGGCTCAAAGAGGAGAAGGATCCCAGTTACTTTTCCTCCCACTGTATACCTTTGCTGCTGTATCACCAAGAATTACAGTCTATGTGGTATCCGCTAATAATTTCTCTGGTCAAATGGATACCTGTGGGTGTTGTGCTGTGAAGGAAATTTGTCAGCATCTGAGGCACTGTCAGATGAGGATTTTTAATGCTTTTCCTTCTACTGAAAAGTACTACCTTAGTCTCACAGATATTTTCTTTCTCTGGTTTGCCTCCTGGGACATTGATTTTCCTTAGCTGTTCCCTTTCGGGGCACATTTATTCCTGATAAAGCAGACAGCTGACTCCCAGCTCCTGGCTAAACTGAGGAACTCAGGAGTGCTCATTAGCCCAGCATCCAGGTACATGCCCTGACTTCATCTTGATGCAGGTGAAACTGAGAATGATCATCCCAAAGCCCAGGGTGTTGGGTTGCATGGCAGATCCAAGTTAACCAACATACTCCAGAAACTAGCATGTATGGTAGTGTCCACCTGCCTTGCAATGGAATTCCTGCAGGAGGGACTCAGTGGCTGAGGACACACTGGCCTTCCAGGACGGTATCAGCATGTCAGCGGGATGACATGGCCCATTGGCTGTTACAAGTTCACAGCCAATGGTCTCTTGTCTTACTATCTGCTTTCTATGTGCTGCTTCAGTCGCCTCCTGCAGTAAAGCTGCTAAGCTGTAAATGCCTTACCGTCTTGAGACTTGTAACAAGCAGAATTAAACCCCTGAAGCACCCCAGCACAGGCTTCCACACTTTCTTCTCAAAAAGTTGTGTTGAGTTACAAGACTGCAATGTGAAGAGCTGAATGGCTTCCTTTTTAAAGATCATCCATGCAACATTGCCTGGTCTAAAAGGGTTATGAAGAAAAGGAAAGGGAAAGCTTGTTCGAAGATGAGGTCATAGCAGCAGTAGCAGAAGAGCCATGTGCTCTTCTGCAGTAAAATTTTATAGCTTGCCACATCGTCTTAAACCCACAAAAAGCTCATTTCAGAATGGGAAAGTGAACATAACCCACACTGCACTACTTCTACAAAAACCTGCAATAATGATGTTATTAGAGGAAGTCACAAGACTAAATTAACACCCTTGATTTTGAAAGCTGGTGTACATGGATTATCATAAAAATGTTGTCAACTAGTTGTTAGTAAGACTTCACCCGCAGAAGTCTCAAATTCTCTTCCTCAAGGCTTGATAAAATGCCACACCTCAAAATCAATGAATGGAAAAAACTCAAAGGAGGCACTTACTAGTTTTTGGGACAAAAAACTGAGGAGGTTTATTGTGCAGTGCACATGTACACGCACACCTCCAGAGCTTCAGATTACAGCTTGCATAGAGGAACAGAGGTATGAAATACCTGACATTAGTACTCTGGCACTTCATTTCCTTCACTTCAGATACATCCTCAAATGATACAAAAATAGACTAGCATTACCTTCTGACGTGACTAAGGATCTTTAGTTTTGATCTACATACAACTGCATTAATAATAGATTAAGGGTTGCTATCAAAGCACAATCACATGCTCCAGAAGGAAGAAACTACAAAGTACAGCTGTCAAATCACTCTCACTAGCTAAAGCGAGGGCAAACTAACCATATCTGAACTTCTAGGACATCTGCTGGTCTATTCAACCTCTCTTTAACATTTCATTCCTGAGCAATAACTTAACTTGCGCACACATGACAAACTAGTATCCTCCTTACTGACCTTGGACAGATAAGGAAAGAAAAGATTTTTTCTTTAAAGGTGACCATATTACTGTAGGACATAATGCAATAAAACAACAGCCTGCAGAGAGTAGAAGGAACCATGGCATTAACATTTTGTGAGTTGATACTGAAGAATCACAGAATCACTAGGTTGGAAAGGACCTTCAAGATCATCAAGTCCAACCATTAATCCAGCGCCACCATGTTCTCTAAACCATGTCCTGAAGTGCCACATGCACACATTTTTTGAACACTTCCAGAGATGGTGACTCCACCACCTCCCTGGGCAGCCTGTTCCAATGCCTGAACCCTCTCAGTGAAGAAATTTTTCCTAATATCCAATCTAAACCTCCCCTGGCGCAACTTGAGGCCATTTCCTCTCGTCCTATCACTAGTTACTTGGGAGAAGAGACCAACACCCACCTCACCACAACCCCCTTTCAGGTAGTGGTAGAGAGCGATAAGGTCTCCCCTCAGCCTCCTCTTCTCCAGACTAAACAACCCCAGTTCCCTCAGCCACTCCTCATAAGACTTGTGCTCCAGCCCCCTCATCAGCTTCGTTGCCCTTCTCTGGACACACTCAAACACCTCAGCATCCTTCTTGTAGTGAGGGGCCCAAAACTGAACACAGGATTCAAGGTGCGGCCTCACCAATGCCGAGTACAGGGGCACGATCACTTCCCTACTCCTGCTGGACACACTATTCCTGATACAGGCCAGGACGCTGTTGGCCTTCTTGGCCACCTGGGCACACTGCTGGCTCATGTTCAGCCGGCTGTCAACCAGCACCCCCAGGTCCTTTTCTGCTGGGCAGCTCTCCAGCCACTCCTCCCCAAGCCTGTAGCGTTGCATGGTTTTCTTTTTTTTTTTTTTTTTTTTTCCCCCCCACAAGCAGATCCATGACTGAGCAGGTGGAAGAAATCTATGCCATTAACATCATGTACCTTATAGTGAAGAATAAGGGATGCTGGTGGCTCATCCCTGAATCCCATTCTCATTCATTCTTCTGATTTTTCTTGAGGAAGACTAACCCCATCGACTTTAGAATGCAGGAAGGCAGTAAAAGTGTGAGCAGAAAGGGGCAGATAATTTTTTGTACAAGAATTTTAATTATCGTAAATGAAGATTTTTAGAAACTTTGGATTAGAAGTGTTAGTGTCATTTTAATGGGACTAATGATAATACTTTTTGTATTTTTGATAGGCTGTTAAAACTTAAAATAAGATAATAAGAAGTTCTTGAGTCTACATGTAAGTCACGCTCCCTTTTTTGCTCACAACACTATTTTGAATGTAAAAAAGCCATACAGACCTATTAACAGAGAAATGGAGAGAATGGGGTGATGTCTTAAACCCACTTCTGCTAGGTGTAACGGTGCTTTGTTACATTGTGTTTCCATAAGTCTCTCTCAAAAACAGATGCCACCAGATTAAAAAAAATAATGTATTTATTATTTTAACCTTATTTCCTACAGATTAGACTGTTTATGTGTATTGCCTTCTCAATGGCTATGTCTGAAACAGAACAAGGGTTCTACACTGGTCAATGACTACTTTTGTTATGGTAGGGCCTAGCAAAAGGGAACTCATTTTTACTCAAGGGAACTGTTTTCTTGGAAAAGCCCAACACAGTTCAAATGATAATGCAGACCAAGAACTATGTTAACAAAGACGTATGGATGATCTTAACCCATTCAGGTAAGAAACAAAGTTAAAAACACATGAATGTGAGCCTTGCCCTGCCGTTTTCCCTCAGAGCCAGAGAATAATAGCATGTGACATAGGTCTATTTAATATTTCAATCAAATTTTTCAAGGATTACTCAATATTGAGTGGACGATGCCCTAAACTCCGAGTAACCACTTAACTATTTCTTGTTTCCTTGCAAATACCTTAAATACGCAACCTAGTCCGTTTGGACGGTAAATGTTTTAAAAATAGCTGTTTTGGTTTACTGTCTGGTAAGCAACCTGACAGCAAAACAAGCAACAAAAAAAGACATCCCATCACCATCTTTCCTCAAAAAGGCAAAGCCATTCTGCCACAGCCCACTGTTAACATCTGCAAAGCAGACATTTCTCAACACCAATAGAAACCAAGCACACAGCAGTGCATTTCACAACAAATGGCTCGTATGCCCTTTTGTCACAAACAGACAAGATCTGCATGAATATTTATGGAGAAGATCCCAACAGGAAAAACCTAGATCACAGGTACTGTGGAGGCTAATGAGATATAGGGAAGATGAAGACAGGGCAATTTAGCTTTGAACTTCTGGTGACTAATCAGCAATCATGAACCAGGACAGTGACCTTTCCTGCTGTGTTTTCATTCCTGGTTAGTCATTCCAATATATATGCATTTCTGGCCTCTCAGATAATGAAAGATGGAGCAGTTTTTCATTTGCAGCAAAGTCACAAGTACCAAAATAACATCAAGTGACTTTTTATAGGCTTTTACAACTTTTTGGACCACTGTACTTCCTCACCCATATTAAAAGACTTGGAGAAAAAGAACCGATTTGACTATAAAAATCTATATTCTCCATGATTAGTCAAATGAAAGAGATATATTATGAAAATCCTACACTATAAATTTAGCTTAGATTTCCATTAGACTCTGACAGGACACAGCAGGAAAAACTAGGCTCCCAAGAATGTCCACAAAAGGCAAACAAACCCAACACTAAAAAGGGAGAATCATGTGACCAAAATGTTAACCTGTTGTCAACATTTTTAACCCACCAGGTAATAATGTAATGATTGGAAACACCCACAAGAGATTAAGTAATGCGGAGAACAGCACTGCTCAGATGAATCTGTTTACAACAAAATATGAAAACAGTGACAAATTCGATAGGATGTTAATGGGATGAGCACTAGGACCACAGCAGGTATTTCTTGTGCTATTAAAAAGCAGTATGAGTTAAAAGGAAAGGGAAAATAAGTTTTAATATTTGGATCCTGTATTAAGGATGTGCATTACTTTGTAAATAATCAGAATGGCAGTTACATGCAGAGTCTGTAGCTAAAAGTGAAAGACACGATTAACCAAGAGCAGCGTATCTTGGAGTGCTCGTAGTGGACGGAAGCCTTTTATTTATTGTTGAGGTTAATTTCCCTTTCTGAGGGTCACTAACTTCATCTTACTTGCTTGACTTACTGTTGATATTCTTTAATCATAGCAAAAAACCTTTGTAAGTAATGCTTGTCTGAATGGAGCTAATTTAATCATATGACCTTTTCCATCTTATTTTCACCCTATGGCTATGTGACTTCTAATCAGACAGCAAATGATTAGACTCTAAGTGGTATAGTATGCTCAGTTATTTTATTTATGCATTTCTGAAAATCACGAGATGCTCAATTGTTGTATTATTCTGTTTTATTGTTTTCATATCTTTATGCAAGGAACCTACCACCATAGTATCTGGGCTTTAAATAATGGTTGTTGTTTTTTTTTTTTACAAGAGAGTAATCCACATGCACAAGAGTTCAAATAGTAACGCTCGGATGCTGATTACTCCCACTGTGGGAAAGGAGGCAGCTCTGCAGCCACTGATGTGTCAAAGCAGCTAGTGCCAGAGAAAACACTTTACACCTCCCCTGGTGCTTTTGCAAGGGCTATTCATAAGAGAACATGTGTTTCTGCAAGTATGTGTGGCTAATCCTGCCTTAGCTGGTGATGTCTCCATCACTGATTTTCAGGTACAACATTCCAACAGCATATATTTTCAGGCAGTGCTGGCTTTCTATGTAGAAACACAAAGATAAAATTTTTTCAAATCCAAGTGATGGTAAAGGAAGCATGAAGTACTCTGCCTCTGATTATTGGGCCTCCAATAGCCCTGACATCAATGCTTTGCAGCAGTAAATAGCAATCAAAATTTAATTAATGTGCAGAATACGGCACCCAAAGGTTTAAGAACTTTCATCAGCAAGTTGGTGGCAGAAACCAGACCTCTTGATTCCCATGCTCTTTCCATAACCTATTTGGAAGCTTATTTAAAAAGCAATTGCTATTATTAGATTTTTATGCCAAGAAGGAGCCTACAGGAAAGAAGCGAACACCAGGATTTCTGAAAGGATGACTTGAAAGAACTGCAAAGTTATAGACCATTCTGGTGTGAAAGGTTTTGCAGAAGTATTAAAATTACAAAACCTCACAATTAATTGTGAGGAAACTGTAGCCCTACAAAGACAGACAAAGACAGACTTCCACTGAACAGACAAGTTTTTTATCTGCCACCACAGCTCCATCACTCACCCATTAATTTCTCTTATATTGCAGCAGTTATGGCAACATTTAGAAGTAATCAAAACCTTCTTTAATCAGCTATTATTGGGATCTGAGAGAGAGCAATAATGCTCATGGTGACTTTATTGCCTTGCCAGAACTATACCTCTTTCTGTTTTTAATAGCAAAATGTACAGCTGGGCCACAGATAATTTTTAGAAGTCAGTGTATAGGACAAAAAAAAAGTCCCTTATGAAATCAAATCTACATTCTATCCATGTATGCCTTGCAGCATTACATACTTATATCAAACACAGTAAAATAGCTAATTCATTACACAACACAAGACAGTGATTTATTAGTCCTTTGTTGTGCTGGGAGAGTATCTGGAGTCTCTTGAATTTTAGTTTCATGTAGTTAGGTTTTGCAGCATCCTAGCAATTCTGTCCAGTTGAAAGTGGCATCTGACCCCATGCAGAACACATTCCTCTATTCATCAGGCAGAGAAAAGATGGATCCCTATTCTTTGACCTTTAATTAGTACTTAGCTACATTATGCATGCTGAGGGCAAGATTAGCCATAAATGCTTCCAGGGGCACTGTACACTTACTAGTAACCTCTGCACGTAAAAAGTATGTATTTCACCCAGAACCAGCAAGTGGAAAAATATGTAGCTGAGAGGGTTGGACAGCATATAATTAAACTCTCTTTGCATATTAGGTGAACGACTAAAGTAGAAACCATTACTCTCTGTCTGTAAAGCAACTCCCATGGTTGTTGCAGGCAGAACCACAAAGTGTATGTCTAGCAATACCGGGTACACGCTGCATATGACCAGTGAAAAACAGGCTTTTTGTTATGGCAGGGCTGAGATATCCAAATGTGGGACCAGATTCTGCAAGGTGCTGAAGTCAATGGGAATTGAGGGCATTCAGCACTTGAATTAATTCACACAGCAGGATATCAGAATGGCCCTTCTTTTAGATATTTTAGGCAATCAAATTTAAGTGATTACACTAAGTTTGTTTTACTCATTTGATGTTGGCTTTGTCATTCCAACATTTTAAAGCAGTGAAGCTTTCCACTGTCTAGTCAAATTACCAGATGTAAATATGACATTCTCTTTAAGGATATGATTTTAGGGAGCATGCTGATTTCATTATATTTTTCATGGGGGAAAAATATATCTATAATCTTAAAAGTCTCATACAATACAAAGCAATCCTACACCAAACAATTAAAGCAGTAAGTTCTACTGAATCTTTCTGCGTTTTTTTTCATGGGTATGTCAGCACTTTGTAAATCCGAATACATCACCATGGACTCACACTAACTAACTTAAGGTATGAACATTTTTTGTGAACAGTACTTCCTACTGCTAGACTCCATGTCATTGAAAAGTCAACTAATAACGATGCTTAGAAATTAATTTAGTTCAGGTATGCTATAAGAACCATAATCAGCTATAAATCCTTTTGCCCTATTTGCATTTACTGAATTTGCCTTAATTATACTGCTGTCTAATTATGAAGCTCAGTCTACGGAGGAACTCACAAGAAGCAATGATGCAGAAAGCAGAAGACAGTTTATTCCACTTCATGGATTTACAACTTTCTACTACTGCAAACCATTTGGAACAGACTCTATTTGTGAGGTCATTAACATGTAAACAGTGTCACACTGAAGACCCATGGCAATGACCTACCATGCTAATGAAAAGTGATACTGAGTTTACTAATTCAGATAAGGGTACACAGATTGCCTTTTCTCTAACGCGCAAAGGCCTGTCACAGAAATAAATGCACGGTCCTTGTTGCAATTAATTTGATTCTTGTTCTTTTAAAGCTTTACTTGTAGATTTAATTAAAGCTTTCATGCAGCACACACTTTCAGGAAGTATCTATGTTTAATGGCTTTTTCTCTAAATTAAAGAAATGAGCGAAGGTTATGATTCAAAGAACAACAGGCAATCATAAAATGAAAAGCTATTCTTAATACAGTAAGCATTACCTTGTTTTGACATAAGTAAATACACAATACTGTGGGTGTTGAAGTACACTTCTTATAATTAATACTATATTGCAGCTTCCATGGTGACATTACTTTCAATCGCTTAAGATAATTTTTTTCTTTTTTGAATGTAAAATATCGCATGCTCAGCTCCAACCTGGAGATGAATATTTTTAAAGCCTTAGCAAAATCAATTTTTAGATAAGAAAAAAAAACCAAATAAAAACAGCTCGCTGTTCTCCCATGAAAATAAAGAAGCAATCCCCCATGCAAGAAATTCTCATGTAGACATGTAACTCAGTTTTTCCTTGATTTTACCATGTTAAATGTTCCCACAGAGTAAGTCTATCTAAGCAATAGCCCTTTAGTAAATATCCCCAAATAAAAAGAATTACAAAAAAAGGTTGCACAGTAACAGAAGGATATTCTGACGTTCTCAGATTTGTCTCTCCTTCACTTTTACAGGTTCTGAGGAGAGAGATGGGAGGGTGTGGAGCAAGAACAAATGACTAGGCAGCCTGCATTAAGTCTCAGGAGACAAAGCAGACCATAGAGAATGAAAATAAGGCAATTCTAATGAAATATTCTTCAGGACAGGACGGACAATATAGTATCTGGGGCAGGGGGGAGAAAAAGGGGCTAAAGGAAAGGAGGAGTAAATAAAGGGAGGAACAGAGGAAGAAGAGAAACAGATGACACTGGAAATGGTCAGTAGAATAAGACGACAGGCTTAAGAGATGGGCACACACATTAGTGTTGAAAGAGAAAAGGAAGCTGGAAGGAAGACAACAACAGTAGCATCTAAGGAGTAAGTTAGATAAAACCCTTTGTGGACAAGACACTTCTGTGAATGCACAGTACTCCTGCCTCAAAATAGGTTTACAGTGTTTTGGGTTCCAACAAAAGGCAGCTGAAACTGCAGTAATCCATTCAGCAAAAAAATAAACCTATTCTTTCTGGGAGCTTGTATTTGAACGCAACATGCAACCAATGTACCTTGTTCTCCTTTTCATTTATTTTTCTTAAGCATGCAGTAGGTAATCCCTATGGTTTACTAACATCCTTATGTGTTTCTCTTCTTTTCTTAGCTTAAAATATCTTCTAAGTCTTAATCTGGAGAATATTAAAATGCAGACATGACTCTTCCCTATTTGGTAAGCAGAAAGTAAAGTTCTACTGCCAGTAACATCTGGATGTTACAGCTAAGGATCAGGGCCTTATTCTATGACGTATCACGTGTATTTCATCTGCTTTTGAAAATACACTGTAGGCAACGAACATAGCCTCTTTGAACTGACTCTTCCATGAACAATTGCCAAATAGGACCATAAACTGCAAAATACTTTCCATTATACCTAAAGCATAATCCAATACAGATCTTTAAGCAAACCAAAATCTATCTAGCCTACCTAAACCATTACTTGCTGCAGCCTATAATATGCACGCATTATTATACACAATATGAACATGTTGGCCAAATCCATACCGGAAGACCATACTGATGGCACCATACAGGAGGAAAACTCTATCATTTTGCAAGGGGAGATGTGGAGTGGCATAATTGCGCTAAACCAGCTGATCCTCTCATTCCTGCACAACTGTGAAATGCACAGGTTAGCAAATGCTTTGCCTTTCCTTCAGTAAAGCCAGAGATGTCCCTGGTAGCTGTAATGCTTGTGTCTTTGTGATCAGAGGAATCAGGGAATAAGAAAGACATAAGCTATCTCCCTCTGCAGGTGAACCGAGTATAACTTAGATACCCCTAGACATTTGGTTCAATGTCCCACCGAGGGATCTCAGATCAAATGCAGAAGTGGTCCTGAGCTTCAGCTGCTAAAAAGAAAAAGAAATGTGCTGCTTTATGTTCACCAGCTCAGTATTCACAGGAGCAGGCAGTTCATGGCACAAGCCCTACAAAACTCTGCTCTGCTACTCTACTACCTCTTTTTATTTGGGTCACTGCTGCTGTCTGGTTGGCACAGGAACTAACAGAATTATGCAAGACTTTTCTGACAGTCCTACAGATTTCTCTCTATAGCACACACTAAAACCTACAGTCTAATAATAATAATAGCAGTAATAACAAAACCTTTCTTGCACACTCGTAAATGAAATAGAGCCATGATTCTAATATCTGTGATAAGTCTTGTAAAAGATTTTCTTTTGCAACAGGCTGTCTGGGGCTGATGAAATGCCAGGCTCTGCCGGATTTGTAAGCACACAGCATAGTCCGTTCCTCTGTTTCCTTTTGTGCGGCTCAATTTCACAGCTGATGCAATCTTCCTAGCTACATTTTGCATGTGGGCTATTGCCCTGAAATTAGGAAGGATCCTGATCAGATAGAATCCTTGCACAGACTCTCACAAATGGAGGCAGAGGACCAGAGTGTCCAGGATTGGCATAAGAAAGCAGCTGAGGTATGGTTCCTTACCTTCTCAAGCCAGAGTTAGGTAATTCATTGCAGGAAAACAATGACCAAGAAAAATGACAGAAAGAACATTTGGAAATGAATGATGATTTTGGTCAGCTAGACACTACTACAGCAAATGGCCACTGTTCTTCCCTCCAGGGATCTGTCAGTCTAGACTTTAAGGGGGCTGAAGGAATACTGTAGATAAGAAAGGAAATAAAAAGAAGAAGAAGGAAGAGGAGCCAAGATTAGAATGTTTTCATTGTGAAATTAAGACTGAACACTGACAGATGCTACCTTGAGGTGGATTATCATTAACCTGGCCATAACCCCTGCAGATAGGCTCAGTAAAGGTATTTTGGCCAAAGCATCTCCCATAGGATTCAGGGGTCAGAGAAAAGATTACAGATAAGAAGCTCAAACAAAAATATAATCAGTCAATAAAAGTTACTGCAATACTAATGACTACAACACCCCAGTGCCCTGTGCTAACATCACTCAACAGACGTGAACATCTTGTTACAGTTGTTCTTATCTGTATCACAGAAGTGATTAAGCCTGGAGCAAAGAAGTCTTAGGCTAGATTCACCATATGATTCCTTCTACCCATTTTTCTTGAAGCATTTTTCTGCTGCTTGTCCTCCTTGAATCCAAAAGAGATACAATACAACATTCACCGTATTTCTTGTAGTCCCACCTTTTGCAGACATCTTCTGTTCATCAGTTCAATATAAGCCATTCTGAAAACTAACACTTCAATCTTTTAGAAAAAATACAGGCCTTTAGCAACATAAATTATGAAGTGAGTTTTGGTCTTAGTGTGCAGTATAGCTTCTTTATGGTTAACACATTTACAGTCACACAAAGTGTAATGGCAGGTTTGGGGTTTAGAGAACGTAAGTTTCCAATGCCATTATCCCTCTTGTACAATAAATACTAATACTAAAATAAGGAAGAACTCCCCTTTCTATTTGTATATTTAAAATTAAAGAATCTGAAGTCAGTTTTCAGCTACCTATGTATACAGAAGTGCAATTTCAGATTAAAAAAAAAGCATGAATTGCACCTTTTTCCTGAGGGAAAAGTCTTAAAGTGAATGAAAATGGTTCACCTTATACCCTCTTTGAAAGTCTAATTCAACAATGATGGTAGATAATGGCAAAATCTCAGTGCCTAGAATGACTGCTGTTGACAGTAAGCATGACTGATTTGGGAACCAGATTTTTAGGAAGCTACAAACAATGTCAAAAGGGTAATTGAGGAATTAAATCAAACCACAATTTTATTTCCTGGTTTCCAGGCTTCCACCCTGGTAAACTAGTAATATTAACCTACTGAGACTCAATATGGGACAGCAATACCAATACTCAAATACAAAGGTAACTTGATCTTAAAGGTCTTTTCCAACCTCAATGACTCTGTGATTCTGTGATTATTTAATACACATACCTGTCCCTATCCTTTTTTCCCCTCCCAAATGTATGTATTATGTCTCACTGTTACATATAATAAAGATAGGCTTTCAGGCTTAACCTACAAGAGTATGTGGAATCCACAATTTCTAAAAGAAATCTCAGTATTCAGTTCAAATCCCTCTATATTAGTTTAGAAAAGCAAGACAAAGCTTTTATTAACGTGGAAAGAACCAAGATGTCTGTAGACTGCATAAGCATTTATTTTTCTTACAGTTACACTGGTTCCCACACTAAATGTCTGGTACCTTCACAAAACAAGCAGTGTAAACTGAAACTGCCCCTTTAAAGACAGAAAAATGTCCAAACCCCAGCTCATCTGCAAATTTACTGCTTCACACTGAGGGAACAAGGACAGTAACTGAGTGTGACTGTATGACCAGCATAGCAATCAATCACTTCTGATACTTCACCTCACTCTCTCTGTAGGACCCATTTATTTTGAAAAACCCAAACTTGCAGCATGTTACAGATTATGGTTTCTCACTGAACACATCTAATGTGGTTTGGAAACTCTGGGTAACTTCAGAAATTACTATGGGTTTCCAATGTGTAGCTATTGGAAAAGTAACTTGGAGTGAGTATCTAAACATGTCCAGAAAAGATGAAATAAAGCAGAGCTATTCCTCCACATGAATGATCTGATCTCTGTTGCACCTCAAGAAAGCTATTTCATATAGGCAGATCACTGCCCTGGGGGGCTCACATACTTCAGAAAGAGCTAATCAAGTAAAATCTAAAAAGGATTTACTTACTGATGGTCTGAGTGTTCAGGATTATTTACATTTTTTTCTACTGAGAAATGGGAATGTAAGTCTTGTCTAGAAAGCAATACGATCAGATCCCAAAGAATCAGAAGAGACAAGAAATCAGTAGAAGAAATAATGACTTCAGATAGATTTTTTAAAATTATGTGGTGAATTTTAATTAAAAATAAAATTCTAATTCTGAGATTGCTTACTATCTCTGCATGAAAGCTAGATATCATACCTCTGTACTCAAAGCATATGGCACATAGCCCACAAATGTATTTTTCAGCGATGGTGATTTATTAAAACACCCTCCTTGCTATTTTGGGCTCTACATATTATCCAAAGATTTCAATATGTTGGCATTCTAGACTTTGCCAGATGCAACAAAACTCATGGGACATCCCCAAATCATTTACATCTAGCTTACAAGACAATTACAGAAATCCACATTTATTTCGTGTTACATGATTCTACGTACAAGTGTATGTTACCATGCATATTTAAAGATTCAGAAGAGATCACAAGCATAGTCTAACAGATGAAACATATCAAACAGTTCAAACACATTCATCTTTTTCTGTTCAGTACTCTCCTCCACCTGCAAAACACAAACTGATGAACTTATTCTAGTTCCAGGGGCAGCTGCACTTGAGAATACAGAACTGTTTCTAGCCTCTCTCACTATTCTCAAATTACCACAGAAGTTGTAAATGTGATGACTGTGTATTTCCTGGAATTATCCAGAAATCACTGTTTCGACACCACCGATTTTTTAGCAATTTTATGACTCTGATTATTAGGATCATTTTGCAAATCTGCAACCTTGTGTTTTCTGCCATAAGTACTAGGTCAATCACAATGGGATTGTGGAAATAAGCCACACATTAAGTCTCTCTACAGAGCTCCCGAAGCCAGCACTGAAAATCTGCTAGTGAAGCAAGAGAGGCAGAGATAACTAAGACTCCCAGGCTCCTGAGCTCTAGTCAGATACACAAGAATAGTGTACTTCAACTGGGCCCCAAACTATCAAACTCATGAAAAGGAGGGTATGTTTTTATTCACATTTATATGAAAAAGCTCAATGTCTGTAGAATTAATTTTCTTGGAGGATGAATTTTGTCCTCTTTAAGTAATATACAAAGTACCAGGCAGTAGGATCTCTAGTCCTATACAGTCCATTTTAGTAATGTTTCAACATTGTATTAGGCTTCTGAATTGAGATTTCCATATAGAGAATGTATCTGTGATACACTTCTGTTCTAAGTCACCTAACTAGATGATTAGTGCTGGGACAGATAATATCAGATTTCATACTATTAATATCTCAATATGATTACTATTTTATAAGAATACTGGGCAATAATTGTCTCCTATTTCCCTACTTCACCTTTCAGAAGTCGAAATGACTTGCGAAAAGACTCAAAAATAGAATAACATTATGCACCTAACTGCTGCGCAGCACCGTTGTTGCGTAAGTACTTAATTTCAATAATAATCATAAAATACCATTTTGATATCAAGTTCAAACTGAGGGACAACATCAAAAGCGACCTTCACAACTTTGTATTTTAATTGGGTGTACATCCTACCCATAGCAATGTAATGAGGCCTTTTCTTGAAAGCAATTTATAACAGCTACAATCTGTAACTGTCTGCCCCCGAATTTGGGGTAAATTGAATTCTCCAAACTCTTTATCAGTTGTCAGTGTCTTGAGTAAACTCAAGATGGTCCAAGCATCATTTTGTTTGTCTGATGCTTGAATTTGCATAAATCTAGCTATGTTAACTCCTGACTAATGATTAATGACCTCCAAGGACAGAGTCTTTATCAAAATGAAAATCTCAAATATAAAAGTTAATGGCCATTGGTCAGCACAGCGGCACTCGCTGTCACCTTAACAACAGGCTTGTCTAGTTCATTTAACCATATTTACACAATAAACTACTAATGTACTTTTCCTTCTCCGGCCAGTGTTTCAGGCGTTTTGCCCATCAGAAAACGTGTCAGGAGAAAGCAGTCATGCCAGCACTGGCTGCCATTCTGAGAACACCAGTTATTAGAAGTGTCACTAATGACACTGTCTCCATTCTTTTTTCCCATGAGGAACTGACTGCAAAGTCAAAAAGACCTGCTGCAGAGTTAATGAGCACTATTAAATTTGCTCTAATCTTAAGAACAAAAGAACTCATACAGGACTAACTATGGACAGACAAAAAAATCTGCTGCCTGACTGAGGTGAAAGGTAAAAATTGCACCAGTTCTCAGGAAAACAAGAGTGGGAGGAAGGGTGCTGGTAGAGGCACTTAAGCCCATTAAAAAGAAGTAGAATTCTCAACAGCAGTACTCAACTTCTTTTCTGTAATGTCTCTTGACTGGCAAACTAGTAAACACAAGATAAAATGGAAACAATTCTTTGCCAAATATGCACAGCTGCAGGTCCACCTCTGATGATTCATCAGCAGCTCTAGGCATCTGCCAATTTTTTTCTTTTTTAATTTTAATTTAGGATGGATCAAGAAATGGCAGAGATTGCAGTCAACTAGGGAAAAGGAGCCCACAGCACATAAGGAAAGCAACATACAAGACAATAGTAACTATTTCAGTGCATAGATGCTTGCTTGGATGTTACAGCTTGCATTTGCAATGACTAATCAGTAAATTTGAATATGATACTCAGTATAGAAGTGGTAAATTAGCAATGGCAGAGTACTTCAAATTATGTTTCTCAAAATATAGAACATTTTATAACCCATACCAACTTCCTCAGCTAAAAATAAAGCTGTAATGAATTCTGCATTCATCTAAGATTTCCACCACCACTTTCAGTGAAAATTGCATGGTGCATAAACAGGTGGAGAATTTGGTCCAAAATATTCCCTCCTATTGAGGGCTGATCTTGTCTGCTCTTTTCAGGGATCTTACTTCCCTTCCTTTGCCAGACAGCGAGCAAAACAATACAAGGTAAAGATCACACAACTGCTTTAGGAAGAGTTAATGTGCCCAAACTACAAAGTTACTGAATTTGTATCACACCAACAAAAAGACAGATCAAATACGCTGTGAAGTATTCTAAATAATCAAGAGAAGCCCTATTCCATCCACTACTAACAGTCTCTATGACTGCAAAACCAGAGACAAAACCTGTTTGTAAAACTTACAGAAACATTTAAATTCATGTATCTTCCATTGTCAGTGGAAAAAGAGAAAAAAAGATCTAATCCTATTTCTTTCAGTAATGAAAGTGTTTCATTTAATGTTCCATTTTTTTCAATTTAGTTTTTTGAATTAGCCTTGAGACATTAATCATATTAAAATATTAATTTAAATATATTTACTTATTATGGCAAGAACATACTATATGCCTTACTATATTGTACTCTTTTGACATTTGAAAAACAACATTTAATGGTCCCAAACAGAATTTTTTTTTGGAAGGCCTATCTCATGGAAAATATGGCCTTTTCATCTTGGGAAGAGAAACAAATTTTGAAATACTGTATCTGTGGAAAACATAATTTTTTCTGACCTCCACAGTAATACAGTGCTTTAAAGAACTGTTTAAAAAATTGCACTATATGTAAAGTGTCAAATAATGTAATAGGAAATCTGAATTACCAAGTAAATGAGCAGTTTCAATATATTCAGAAGTCTTAGGGAATTTCAACTAAGAGGTTTAAATTTTAGTTGCTTTAATTCATTTGAAGCATGGTTCTGCTTACCAAATTTTCAAGTCAGAAAACATTTACTAATTTTTCCATAAATCCTATAAATGAACGTTTGATGATTTTTCTGTATATTAATTGAAAAAATATTTATTTAAAAAGTTTGAAGAGCAATTAAAAAGGGAAATTAATATTGTTTTTACATAAAAGTATTACTGAAATGTATTCCTCTCAAGAGCACGCTACTACCATATGTACCTGAAAACTACTACTACAGTCTCTCATGCCAACACCCCAACTTCTGTAACTATATAAAAGTTACTGTCTCCTAGTTTCCCATGACTTTTAAACCTGAGCTTTAAAGACAGGTATCTACTAGACAGCTGATTTTGCTGCTGGCCCACAAGATTAAACAAGCTTAAATGCATCTCATTTCATGACTAAGCGAGAGCCCTAATATTTTGCTAATCTAAAAACTGTCATGTACTCCTTGTACCTGAAAAGTAAGAAAAGGCGAATAGCCTCGGAAAGGGATTTGCTAAATTCACAGAAGAACCCTTCTCATTCATCACCTGCTGACAGCAGGGAACAAAACAAAGGCTTTGGGTAAATAAAGAATCATATAATGGTATTACTGACTGTATCAAAATGAAAAGTTACTACTTACTGAAAGTTATGTCTCATCTTGCCCTTATTTTTTAGTACTCTCTCTCTTGAAATTCCCTCCAGTATCAGTAACTCATGACGTTTGTGCATGATCATTATTCATGAAAAAGTAGTAATATATACACAGCAACAAACGGAAATGCTTGTACATGTCTAACCAGTGCTATATTTTCAACAGAACAAATGAGAAAGAAATCACTAAATAAATTCTAAAAAATAGTTACATAGGCATGAAAATTCCTCATAGACATGGTAGTGAGATTTATACCTACTATTTTTCAATTCAGAAAATTTCTTACATAACGATATTCAAAGGACACTAATGCACAGTATGAGGGATAAGAAACTGCTATAAAGCTAAACATTTAATTACATTATTGACCATGTTTTTATCTTGGTAAAACTTTTGCAAAGTTTGTTTTTATAAAGGAACTTTCAATATTAGCATTCACTACTTATGCATGGAACAACATGGCAGAAAGCGTGTCTCTGTTGACAAAGAAGTTACTTACAGGTAATAAGTGTAGGAGTGATAGCTTCTTCTGCCATGATGGTGGAAGGATTAGGCAGTGGTGGAAAAGATGAAATGGAAGGAAAGAAAAGCCAAATATTAATGTATGAAAAATCAAGATGAAACTGAGACCAGAACTGGTGACACAAATGAAAGGTAGCAAGAATGCATATCTGGGCATATCGTGCAACGTGTCTGGAACAGGCAGATGACATAACCAATCTCCATAAAACTATAAGCAACACAATATATAATGCATCTCCAACTGTTACATCAAACCACCTTAAAGTACACCTACCATCCAAGTAATATTAGATATTTAATATATATTTATCTCTGCATATACCACACCCACAAACACTCCCAATTAAAAGTGATCAAACAAACACCCCCGATTACATGTCAACTGCATTGGGAATAAGGATATGTAACTTCTAACATGGTGTTACAAGTTTAACAATGCAGAATTTCAGAACATACATTACAGAATTAAGTAGCTTCTCTTCCTGTCACAGTACTGTAGAATCTTTGGATACTCTTTCTTTACTTAAAGAAATCAGTTCTGTCATTGGCAGGGGTAGCACTTTTTTCCAGAGGAGAAAAACCAATGGACACAGCTTTTTTAATAACCATTTAAATTCTAAAGAAAATATTACTTCTTGCCATGCAAATAAAAAGGCTATCCTTGCTGGCTAAAATTATTTTGGTGGTATTTCCCCATTATTTTTCCAAGAGGAAAAAAAAAGAACTGATCCAGTATCCCTGTTATATCTGTCCATGTGAATGTCATTTGTGACAAGCTGGAGACCTAGCACCACCATCTTGAGCAATAGGGACCCAGTCAGTCTTTCCTGCATCACCTCTTGCGCAGCCAGATCCTCCACCCAGATGTACTCTGCATGAGCACAAAGTATAGAAGCCCACAGGCTACGCTTTTCTGCTCTACATCTCTCCCTCCCTCAGTTGAGCCCACTACAAGCAGGACTGCAACTCTCCAAAACAGGCAAGTTCCAACCTAAATGAATTCCATATATTGACTGCAATTAAAAAGAGGCTGGAGATCTTAAAACATCCCTGAGCATAACGTCAAGTAGCACTCACATGTTGGTAAGATAAAAGACTGAAAGGAACCATGTAGGCATTTGTAATTTTTACAGCACATTCATACATCCCTCTGACTACAGAGGAAACATGTAAACAGGCCTTGCAAAGGACTATAACTAACGTTAACTTGCCTCTAGCTACATGCTTCAGGCATCCCTTTGAAAACTAGGCTTTCATCAAAGTTTCTCTCTCATCTTCTTTGTGTGAAGATGCCGTTCGAAATATTTCCAAGTTTTTATTCCCATTTTTCTAATGCAAACAGTATTGTTCAAACACAAGAGGCCAGATACTGAATACTTAATCACGTGGCACATCTGCAAAAATGCACATCTGTTAAAGTAGAGCTTTAGAAGATATCTAGGAATACATTAAGGGAAAGCTGCAAAACAGTCACACGCTTCTTCCACCAGCACATACCCCACTGCCTTCAGTAAGGAGCACAGGATCAGGTCCTGTCAAAGCAGATCAACTTACCTGCTCTATTAGAAAGGGGTTGTTTTCAGGTCAGTCATAATCATATCTCCCTCGTCCTTCTTTTCAGAATTACTCATTCTCTCATTTTCATTTAGAATCTCATGACACTGCCAACCCTATTTCTAGCCATATGTTGCCATGACAAGAGATTTAATGTAATTAGTACAAATGTTCTCATACTTCTAAAAGATGTACAGTAATTTGAGACACAACAATAAATACAATTAATCAGTGATGCACTGATTGTACTTATATGCAGAATTCTGACAAATACGTTATAGAGATAAATTATTCCTTATGAAAAAAATGCTGAAAATCCAGGAGCTTTAATTTATGTAAACATCCCATTAAAAATTGTAGAAGATGAGAAAAATTAAGTTTCAAGCTCCAGTTATTTTTATATAGTTATAGTTGTGAGATTTTCCATATGAAAGTCCTTGAAAAAGAGCACTGTGGTTTTTGACTCTCAAGCATACCAGACACTGAAAAAACCAGGTAAAAATAATAAATTAAAAACCTACAGAAACAGAAAGTTTTAGCCTTGCAAGTCCTTGGGCAAAAGCACCATTCATAATTGAGGAGATTTAGCTTTTTTAATAAATACGGACAAGTTCCATTTTACCTCCTACCTAATGCATATGAACTTACTCTCTATGTATGAAAAGTCTTTTTCTGTTGAAGAAAGATTTTTGCCAACCTTGAACAAATTTTCCGCTGTGCATGGCTCTTCAGTCTATTTCCACTAGAGAGGTTATTTTATGTCAGTAAACTCTTTCTTTGTATAGTGGTAATATAAAGCACTTTTATATCCTTCAGGACTGAATACATAAATAAATTTCATAAATATCACTTGCAGAATAAGGCCCCACTATAAAATTTATCAAAACGGACATAACTGGATGCAGGAGGATTGTCCCACTAGAAGGGAAAACTTCTGGAACTGTGTAATTACCACAGTGATTTCTTTCATCATCTCTCTTTCTAGTTGGCCTAGAGGGAAAAACAAGGTTCAGGGGTAGCACTGGGAGAAGACTGACGTTTTCCTTCAGCCCTATTATCTCCAATTTCTGTCCTAACTGCTTGAAATTGTTGGCAAAGGTGCATAAATGAACAGCCCTGATTTGTAACCAGGGAATGGGACCAATGCATTCCCAGTCCAGCTCCACTGAGTGCAAAAGCCTTCCTTATCCACTGCCAAGAACCCCGGTCTCCAAGTTAAACAGATGCTACAATTACATGTGTTAGAAACTACTGGAAGGCTCAGGCACAGAGACAACTGAAAACAGAAACTAAAGGTAGGTAAAAGAAAATAACCTTTTTATGGAGAAATGTAATGATAAGAAAAACTCCATTCTACAACTGAAGCAGAAGCCAATGTAATTAAATTTTAATAACTGCTTCCTTACTGCATTCCCACTGCAGCAACAAGACGGTAGTGCTGAAAAGAACAGCTGCCCCAAAGACATATATACTTTTAAGCAAACCTTGCACCAATAAACCCAATTTTTCAACTTCTGCATTTTTTTTAAACTTAGCTGAAATAATAGAATATAAAAGGACCAAAAAAAAGGAAAAGAATAAAGAGTAAGGTTCTGATTTTTCTAAGTCTTGATTTAATTGCTATAGTTTTTCTAAAGGTTGTGGGAACAGTTCTCTCGTTTTCATGGCTCTACTTTGACCACTGAGGTCAGTTAAGGTGAACTTACTTACTGCATTTTTTTAATTATTTTTTATTTTTTTATAAAGTCCTATGCAGGTATATCAAAGACTGGTAGAGATCAAGATTGAGCTGAGATTTAATATTCAGGATCACATTCAAAATCCACTTTATTGTGGAGCAACAATGTGGAAACACATGTATTGGTTGTGTTAACTCTTAAGTGAGAGATTCAGCTAAAAGGAAAAACCTACTGGCATTATCCTGACTTCACAGGGAAGAATCATCTCATTGAAAGAACCATATTGGCATTAGGAATAGCTTGCAGGTTGCTAGACTACATTACATGACATCTTTATGCAGGAACGTGGCTGAGTGGATAAAGAAAAGATAGAACAGATAAAGAACTCTGAACAAGCAAGTGGGGAGAAAAACAGTAAGGCACTAACAGTCTTCCCTTGGCCCAGGTGACAGGCATACAAATCTGGTTTACTTCAGTCAGAGTGAGTGCCCACACAGAAAATGTTTTATTGTCCATGATGTTCCTACCCTCACTAATGACTCCATACCATACACACTGAATAGTCAGGCCACCTAATCCCCCTGTGACCCAGTTTACAATGTAACTACTTCAGAAGACCACTATGTAGTGAAATTAATAATGATGCCTAACTGATGACTATTGATATGTGCAGAACTTCTTTACCTACTGCTTTGACAGTGGCCAGATCCAAAGCATGTCTATGCTGCATTGAAAACTTTGCTTTGAGTGCTGGTCTTGTCTACTTGGCTACTGAAGTAGAAGTTGAAGAGGTTGATCTGTGAAAATCTGTGGTACCTGGCACTGACCAAGCAAAGAATGGTTGCTGGCTGAACTGAGGTGGCTGTTATGTTAGATAAAGACATGGTTACCACGTACAGTGAAACCGCTTTCCAAATCTCTTGACAATGGAAAGAACTGGTTTGAAATTAAGTTAATTAAGCGCTGTGAAGCCCAAGAGACAGAGTAAATTTAATCTACTGGTGAGATCTGGAGATCAAATCTAGGAGGACCCATTTCAGTGAAAGAATGAGTAACAGACAGTATGTGCCTTGAGATATGCCTTGCGATAGGCAGAGTGTGAATGGGATATTGCTTTAGCTCCAAGTAAGACAAGTTTCGGAGCATGTAGACTCAGAGCTGTGCAACCTAGCACTGTAGCCCAAAAAATCTGCACGTAATAGTGCAAAGAGGTAACTGGTTCTCAGGAGAAAGGTGCCACTGAATTACAAGGTGCTATTTTGTTTTGCAATCAGATCTTTACTCCAGTAAAACTCCTGGTAAATAAAATGATCAAGTGCCGGAGTCAAATGACACACTAGCTTGATAAGACCGTTTCACAAAGTAGCACCTAAAGTATCATAAAACTGCAAAACCACTACATACTAAGCTTGCAGAATGATTTATACATTTTCTTCAAATGCATAATGTATACACAGTAACTGAACCAAGGTGAAACCATAGGGGCTCTCAGCAGTGAATTAATCCACCAATAACAATCTATTGCATAAACGGTTCATCTTTTGCTTAAGTCATGAGTGTAATTGTATTCAAAACCTTCTATGCTACAGCATCTGCTTAGAGGTCTGGGACACAATATACTTACCTCCTAAAACTCTCATTAAAGCCTAGTCACATCCTGTTACACGGATGAACCATAGGTACTTTTTAATATTCATTTCAACTCATTTCACAGTTTGTTTTGTTCAAGGCTGCAGCATCATTCTGGGATATGTTTAAGTTATTTGTATCATTCTTTCTGTACTACACAATGAAATTGTATGTATTTGGTAGCAGAGTTCCTGGACTTGTACTTTCAATAGTTGCATCTCTGTCATGAGCAGATTTATTCCAAACCCGAAAGAAGCTCACATAATACACTTTTCTTCTAACAACAGAATTACTATGAATAATAATTACTGCACTGTGGTAGACAGAAGGAATCAAGTATCCTTCTGCATTAACATGCAAACACTTAGGATTCGAGCCTTCCTACCTCTAACAATTAGATTACCAAAGAGCTTCTCCCTAGAGAATGAAGTAAGAGCTGGTATAGCATCCATTTAGCCAGAGACCCTGACACCTTATTTACTTTGAAACTGTTTGGATCATTTTGCAATGCTTTCCCTTCAGGATTAAGAAGAACTTGCCTCCCTTGGGTGAATAATCTACCTTTAGCACAAACGCTTAAGAGCCTCAGAACTGAAAGAGTGACGAATGTCGGTCAGGAACTGTGTGAGGAATGATTGGCCAGACAATGCGAGAAGCCTTCCTCCCTGCATGCCAAGTGCTGTGTCTGGCCCCAGGGAGGAGTTTGGGAGTTCAACTCTTAAAAATGAAGGTATGAATGATGCAAGAAATCGGAAGTGGGAAGAAAAAAGTACTGTGAAGTCAGAACAAGATTTTAACTCTGCCACACTGTACTTTATCGAGAAGATTTGGTTACTGGATCAGTTTCATTGCCCCAGCCAGACTTACCCTGGGGCTTAAGTCTCAGTCTCTTCTGTATGGCAGCTTTTGAGTACTGTACCTACCTCTTGTCATGACCTAGCCCTCAGCCCTGGCCACAGCTCACCCTTCTCTGCATTGAGCCCTTCTAAGTCATGGCCCTGCTTCTGACTTCAAGGAGAGTGAAAAGCAGCTACTTCTGTTGCCTGCCCTGAGGCACTGTCAGGTAGCTGCCTCCTTACCACTGTTCAAATTCTGGAAGAATTTCAGGCAGCTCAGGGGTTTGGGCTATCTCAGGCCTGCCAAGCTAGCTAACGTAGAATTAAATCACAGAGTGTTGGGATGAGCTTGCTTTGCAAGATTGACTGCAAGATAAGAAAAGGATGGATGGCAAGGAGGTAAAGTGTTGTGAGACAGTAAGAAGGCTATGGCAGGCGTGGAAGGAGAATTCATGACTCAGCCCCTCTACACAGCTCTCACACATTTCCAACCCCACATTTACAGCTGCAAAGCTCACATTGCTCAGGATACAACCTAAAACCTTGATTCTATTTGCTAATGAATTTCTCCCACTCTACACTTAACTTCTATCATAACGCATTTTTTTTCTTTTCCATACCACCTTCCTAGCTATGAGATATTTTTCCCTTTATTATTTCTCCTTTTAAAGTTTAAAAGCCTTACACTTCTAACATTGCATCAGTTTTCAAATGACATTCAAAGCAAAACAATCTCAATGCATGCGTATGTTGAATCAGCATTTGGAAACATTCAGCACCCATTGCAAAATTTTCGTTTGTTTTCAGGGAATGAAGTTTATGCAGAACAATATCGACTCCATTCTTAGCACAAATTACCTTAGCTCTAGTTCCTGTTTGACTGAGGATTTCTTTTACATTCAAGAATGAAACTACATCTGATCTGATGAAAGAGTGGAGACTCACACTTTTAGGATAGAGATACTGTTCTATTATTAGAGTCCATCATGCAGTACTAATGCATAAAGTGCTAGAATCATTAACCTCAAGTTGTTTTTCTTCTGTAACAAAGCCACAAACATTAATTCATAGAGAATGCTGTGGGATGAAACAGATACTGTAGTTTTATAAAAACCCAGCAAAGCTTTGGGGATAGGAGGGAGCAGTACTTCCTAAACTCTGTGGCAAAAGGCTCGAAGGTGGCTGGATACTTTTGCCAATATCAAACTGAGAACTGCTGTAGGAGATGCCGTGATATGAATATGTACATAGAAAACATCTACTAATTGCTCACCTTTTCTTCATTACCAGCACAACCCCCAGAAATATAATGACGAACAGCAATATGCCTGCAATGACTCCAGCAATTTTAACAGTATGGTCAGTCTGCTTCTCAGGCTCCGGGTCCGGTTTTCGAGTGGCAGCCCCTGTGGAATCAGTAAAAGGAAAACAGGACAGAAAAAAAGAATAAGAATGCTATTCTTTCAATATTTATACATTTAACCTATCAATGTTATTAGCCTTATCCAGGGCCAACAGATATCAGTGCTTGATCTTTTAAGAAAAAAAACCCTCTTTCATATGCATTGACAGGAATATAATTTTTCATATTGTTCTATGACATTTTGCTAGACCACAACACAGGTGGAACACCACAGCCAGCCCTGACTCTTTTATAAGAACCTCTTCACAGATTCACAAATTTCTATATTTTTATTATCTGTGCTGGCTCCCTTTTCTTCCTGCCATTTAGAAACTTGCTAACAACACAATAACTAGCCTAAGCCTTTATCCAAATTTGATTTGCTGGAACATTTTCCTCAATTATTTTTCATAAATGAAGCTGTAATTCCATAACGTATTAGCTTAAACACCTGGAAAAGTGAGATAAGCTCATTTACCATGCATTTTACTCTCAATTGTTTTTTACACAATAGACTTTTTTTTTTTGCCTTTGGAAATCTAAATCTAGGTCACATCTGGTAGGCAAAGACTCTTTCTAAGCAATTTATTCACAAAGTGGGAAGCAGCTGATGATCACACCACTGGCACCCACGTTTAATATCTGTTTAAATGAGATAACCAGTGCCTTACAGCAGCTACTGTCTTAGCTCTCCCAGCTTCTCCATTTAAAAAAAATAACATCGTTTGTACTGTTTACTGTATAATGTGATGGAACGTCAAATCCATGTCTGATGAAATATCCATTTCCTGTACTAAATGAGTTCAGGATGAAAAATGTTAAGGAAGGAACATTCAATTCACTAAACTGATTTTTTTTTTTTATGGACTTCTATTTTTTTTTTTTTAATCATAACGTGACAGTATTCATCATTTGAGGCACCATGCCATAAAGTGGACACAGGAATTTATGGATCACCTTCCTTCTACAGCTTTTTTGGAAAGGGAGAAGGATGAGTAAAGCCTAAGTGAAGTGTAATATTTTAAGACCAAATTCTTATATCACTGTCTGGGTTTCACAGAGGATTTTGAAAGTACCAATTATATTTTACATTTTTTTCTTCACTTCCTTTTTTTTTGAAAGAAAGCAAATTGGTGATCAGTTTACATGCAGAAATACTTCCCGAAAAGTACAATGAAAACATTTCCAATGTTTCTTCTCAGCTGTAACCAGGCAATTCTAAGATAGTGAGTACTTCCCGAGCACCCACAGTTACGCTTTTGGCTTTTATCTTCAAAACTCCTTACTGCCAGGAATGTCAGGAAAACCTGGCAATTCCTATTGCTGCCAGAAAAGGTGCTAATGTTTAATCAAAATATATCTACAGTTAACTGCAGGAACCAAGTTCATTGGAAAATTCTGGCCATGGTACTTTGTGTGAGTGCTAAGTCAGAGAAGATGATCTGCTGCCTATTTCTGTGCCACCAGAATATTAGTTCGATAGCAATATACTGCAAATCCAAATTAGTAAAATGCTTACTCTGTATGAGTAAAGGTAACAGAATATGGCTCTGTATTTTCTTCAATGCCGATGAATAAAATTCGGTTATAAACAGTATTATTTTTATTTTCCTTGTGTCATATATAAATCATTTTGCTGTAACCTGCACAGCACTCAAAAGTGTAGCAGATATTCAGAAGACATCTAGAGTATCTTCGTCCAAAAGGCAGCTGTTGAACTTGGCAAACAGGAAGCAGTGAATGCAGTATGATGCAAATGGTAAGACATGATAAGGACTTTACTGTACTGTCTTAAATCTAAAACCTAAGCAAGGAAGAATGCAAAGTCAACAACAAGCAATATCTTTTCAGATGTGATTTCTAAGACTTGCTCCTTCCAAAGTCTAGTCTTCATTATCTCCTTCAGGCTACCTCACCCTACTGGAATACTCATCAGTAATGCCTTTTTAAAGTCACATTCTGCCTCCTGGTTTCATTCCTTTCACTAAGGCTTCCAGTGCTAGTTTTGGGATCATGAATGCTAAACATTAAAAGTAAGTAAATGCCACCTTGCTACATTTTCACATACAACTCTGTCCTAGTTTCAGCTGGGATAGAGTTAATTTTCTTCCTAGTAGCTGGTACAGTGCTATGTTTTGGATTTGGTATGAGAATAATGTTAACACACTGATGTTTTAGTTGTTGCTGAGTAGTGCTTATACTAAGTCAAGGACTTTTCAGCTTCCCATGCTCTGCCAGTGAGGAGGTGCACAAGAAACTGGGAGGGGACACATCCAGGACAGCTGACCCAAACTGTCCAAAGGGATATTTCATACCATATAACGTCATGCTCAGTATATAAACTGTGGGAAGTTGGCTGGGCGGTGGCAATTGCTGCCTGGGGATGGGACGGGCATTGGACAGCAGGTGGTGAGCAACTGCACCCTTTATCACTAGTTTTTTGTATTATTCTATTATTCCCCCCCCCCCTTTTTTCTATTAAACTGTCTTCATCTCAACCCATAAGTTTTACCTTTTTTCCAATTCGCCTCCCTATCCCATGGAGAGGGAAGGGAGTGAGCAAGCAGCTGCATGATGCTTAGTTGCTGGCTGGGGTTAAACCACGGCAAACTCTCAACTATCCAACGTGTTTTATCTCTGTGTCGTCTCTCTTTGACAGCACAGGGTCCTCACTTGAATGGAACTAGCCAGACTTACACTGTGCAGAGGAGGTAATACCAAAATCGTATTCAGAGCACACACATTTTTGGCATATCATAGAATGCAACTTTCATGCAACGCCTTCAATGACAAAGCATTACCCTCTTGGGAGTCATGGACAAGCTGGGGGACCCACCACTATTGCAAATTCTCCAAAGAAAGCCTACATGAGAAGAGATACAGAGCCTAACATCAGGACACTGAAACTCCCATATTGCATCATCGACTGATTATCCAACTGGGGGATCATCTCAAGGTGTCTAAGAAAAGTGTATGCAATGCCACCCTGAGTTAAAAATTGAACAATGCTTCCCACCATGATGGACTCAGCCTGACTCATAATAGAGATTGTCTTAAACTGGAAACATGATGTTTGACATGTCTTTTAAAAACTCCTATCATTAATTATTATAGAAACCCAAATATTGGCATTATCTCAATTCTCCTTTATTTCCATTCATTAGCATTAGGGGGTTTTTTGTTCATTTTACTTTTAAGTTTTTGGTTCTACCCTTGCACATAGAAGCCTGACTTCAAACCTTGCAAATAAACTCACTCCTCTTTTCTTACTGAGACTGTCTGGACTAGTGGAGTTAGAAAAATCAAGGCCAAACTGACACATATACTGTGGTCCACCTCTAGAAAGGCAAGAGGTCAGTAAAGAGCAATGAGTGTAGGACAGCTCAAGGGAGCTGCTTAGAAAATCAAAGGACAAAGAAATGTTTCCTGCCAGTTTAAAATGGATTAAGGTGCTGACTTTGGAAAGTCAGCTTTCCAAAGATGAGAATGATCTCTTACTTGATGAGAAAAAACTAGAGTGCTTCCTGCCAGAAGTGAAAACACACTTATAGGTAAACCCCAAGGTGCCACAAAACCCAGCAAAGTATATTCACATGATTCCTGCATTTTATGAAGTGGAATACAGTAACATTGTTTGCTTCCATAACCCTTAGTTATTTACTTTTCTAATCATTGTCAGTGATTCCAGTTTCCCTTTTACTTCCTGACTGCCTATTCTTTGTGGCTTTCCCTACAGCAGCATTTAAAATGTGAAATTTTTTTTTTTCCCTTTCACTTAAAAAAAATGGCATTCAGCTAGTCTGATTTATGACTTTCCCTCACAGGTTCAATTTTGTTCAGTACTTTGCAATACCCAGTGATAATATTTTTAAGTAGTATCCATGAAACACCTAAAGATTTTATTTCATTTATTTTTGACTCTCAGACCTATTCCATTAACAACTTCTTAATACTGAAATCTCCTTTTCTGAAGTTTAGTGATTACTCAGCCACTTCTCAGCATCTTATCTCCTCTTCAGACTGAGAACTGAATTATATTCTAGTTGCTAGTACTTAGTGTCTGCCATACTGTAAATTCTTAAATTACTTCATGCAGTGAAATTTCTATTTCTGTACCATGGGTTAGAAGACTAGGTAAAAAAATTCCTCTCTCTCTGAAGAATTTCTAGTTCTCATCAGATATACAGGTCTGGTATTAGTATTATAGGAAAAATCTGCACTTTTTGGAAAACGGTTCTGCCACTTTCTTGGATGGAAAATTTCCTTTTCCTTTTTCACTGAGAAGGCACAAGTGCTGTGTTATTGATCAACCCCAAAGCTTCATAAACAATAATCTCCTGTAGGCAGCCTGTGGATAGAAAAGTTTGAGCAGAACTACTCCTCATTAAAATGGAAGCTAAGACTACTCACTGAATGAACTAGCCAAGCAAAATATCATTCTTCTAACTTGCGTGCAAGCATTATCTTTTGTTTCAAACTCAATGAAAATGTTCTTCAGTAAAAGAAATGGACCTCTACCAAAGTGAACAAAACCTCTCTCTCCTTCTTTCTGTAAATGAACAAAGTTTGGACTTGCTTTACAATGCTTATTACTCCCTTCCAAAAAAATGTAGTTAGAAACGACTGACCATTGTATAGAAAAGAATGACCAATAACCCTGGCTCAATAGTCTAGGAGCTGCTAGTTACACTTTCAAAGAAAGAAGTTAGATTAAAGCTGTTAGTACTAAAAACTAGCTATAGGTTGTTTTGTCAAAAGCAATCTTTAAAAACTCCAGACATTTCTTCTCCTATTTGAGACAAAAAATAAGCCCTTTCTTTAATTAACTAGACGGGTCTCATTTTATTTCTCCCACTCAAAACTGACCATAGTTACTGCCTTTTTTTACTTCCTTTCTGCAGCTTTAAGCTCTCAAAAGGTACTTGATTGATAAGTCACTTGCAAAACTTTCCAACTGTATTTCATTCACAGGTGTTCCAGTGACTGATGTAATGGCTAACTTTACAAAGCTTTAAAGTAATAAAACAGTTAGTCCAGCTCGTCTTAAGTCTCCAGTCAAACTTGAGACGAACTTCTTGTGTTAGTACCCAGCCCGTGATTTTTTTATGCAGGCAGTGTGAATTAGCTATCACATCTCAGCACCTGCTTTTAACTTATTTCACAGAGTGAGTCAGGAAAATGAAACATTATACCCCTATGTGACAGTTCCACTGTGATTAGGTGGCAGAAATCATGCAAAATGGTACAAGGCAGAAGGCAGGCAGAGTGACGTGATGCTCCCTTGGAACACCCATCGCTAGAGTCCCATTTGTCCCTGCCAGAATGAAAGAAGACTGAAAAGATCAGACAACTTGGCTTTAAAGACTCTGCCCACGCTCTCCAAGGACAACACAAATTACAAAGGCTACTATCGTTTTTACTCTCTATTATTTGTATGATAGTAGGATCTGGAAGCTCTAAATCAGATTGGGAGCCCCACTGTGCTAAGAACAGTGCAAGCACACAGCTAAGCAATCTTTGCCACTAAAGGCACACTATCTAGCTGAGCTAGGCTGTAATAGGCAGGTGTAGTAATCACAGGTGGGAGAGGGAGGCAAATACGCCTAGGAAAGTGCATTTACAACACCCAAATAAATGAACACTCCTATCTTTCCTGCTCTTTTAGCGAGCTAGTATGACTCAGCATTTCCAGTTAGTGACACAGCAGGAAGAGATCTTCAAGAGTGATCTGAGGGACAGAGTAATGTTGTTATGGATGATGTTGGTTAGGGTGTTCCAAGGAAGGAAGTAACACAAAGGTTCATAATCATAAAGGTAGGAAAAGCAGAGGTGCCAAAAGTAAAGGGCTGGCATAAAATGCACTATGACAAAATAAGAAAGTAC
Organism: Phaethon aethereus; assembly: GCF_964289735.1. Lineage (NCBI taxonomy): Eukaryota > Metazoa > Chordata > Aves > Phaethontiformes > Phaethontidae > Phaethon > Phaethon aethereus. The sequence goes on along the minus strand of NC_138582.1, from coordinate 57,712,339 downwards.
ACAAATGTGTCTGTGCTACTGGTATGAAAAGAGGTGTTCCACAGAGGGAGGTCCTTCTTATAAATGTCAAATCATCAACAGGAATTCCAATCTTGTATCACAGACTGCAAAATACCCCTGAATGGGGCAGTAGTGCAAAATGTCCGGTTTATCCCAGAAGTTTCCTCAGCATTTCCAACTCCATCTCCCCCATGACTGCAGAAAACTGTACCCTCATTTTTAAGTCTGTATCAGCATGGTGCTATGAAAAGACAAGCCAATCCAACATGCTTTTTATTTGAGTTTCAAGTTCATTCCAGATGCCAGGATTTGTGACTGTCTTGGAGAAGACCCAAAACACATACAGATTTGTAGATTAAATGAATTACCACCCTGGCTAGTCTGTTTATACTGTAAGTGACTGGCATCCACTCCTCATCTGCTAGCCAGCATGTATTCTGCTAACAAAGTCTTTGTTTTATTACTGCTGGTAGAACTCCAGCTAAGGGAGAAAGTTCTCCCTCCCCTTCCTCATTGTTAGCTTTCACATCAGTGTCCCTAGCTCTCCTTCAAAACTGCACTGCTTTTTCGTCCATATGGTAGAAGTTACAAGGTGTTGTTGGGCAGGGTGTAATTTGTGACAGAAGGCAGTTTTGATCAGTATTTCTTTCAGTTTCCTCTCTCTACTCCATGCCTTGAATATGTTAGTTTAGTGAATGACTCAGAGTAAGGTCTGCTTTATTTCTCTTTTTACAGCATTTTTCCCTTTCTGTTCCTGGCTTCTTTTGGAAATGCTCATGTATAAACTGCTTTTTCCACGGGGCACGGATTATGTTTTCTTTCTGTTTTGCAAGCACAGGAACCATTTGAGTGTTGAAATCTATGTATCCTGATTTTCCCTCCTATGACATGTTAGTGCTCACTAAATCTATTTTTTGAATGTCTGGGAAAGAGGGCAAACAGCACTTACATTTTTGCAGGGGAGTATCTTCTCAGTAAATTATTATCATCAGTACAATACATACTGCTGTGTACAGATCTTCCTTTCCCAAAAAAGATTTCCGTACTTCTACAAGACAACCATACTGATTTGGTACATTGTTTATTTGGTGTTTTTTAAATGCAGGGAAAAACAGCCTTGTTACAAAATATATGCTAAGAAGGGACTATCAAAATAAGGCTCCACTGTGTAACAATAATTATGAATTATTAATTTTGTTTGTGATATTCATTATGAAAATGTGAATATAAGCGACAATGAACTGCATGAAAAGAAATGCAAAGAACTACTTCACTGATGAGTATGACTCATTTAACTGACTATCAAATGAACTGTATCTCTCACTGGTGGATGATTCATGTTGGTGCATGTGAGCAAAAAGACTTTTTTTTGTTAAACATCCGTGTTTCTGGTTGTCAGGAATAATAACATCCTGTACAAAACATGCCTAAATCAAATAAAGTTCCCAGTTCGACACGTATCTTTTGGTCTCCTCCTCATTTATTTTTTAATGGGATTTTAATCCAGGCTCCTTAGACTGGATTTTTCTGGAGACTGTGTTTTTTACAAACAGGACTTAGAAGAAGACAAGCAAACAAGCCTTGATAAACATCTTATTTGCTCCTTTGCAACAAAACCACCAACCTTTCTGCTAGCATTTTTTTCTCTTTTCTCTTAATCAAGGAAATCTAAATAATTAAAATTCATAAAAATTTTCTCCTCCAGTGGGCACCCAAGCAGCTGGAAGGCCTCACTCATACTGGAAGAAAGAAAATGTAAGTCCTCACACTTTAATAGCATTGAGATCACTAAGGGATGCTTAAAGCTACACCACAACCAGAAATTAATAATGTCTAGAATATAAAGACGTGGTATATCTCCTTGTGGGAAATAAATAATTTCCTAAGGAAAAAAAAATAACATCTTTGGAACCTTAAGCTTTCAAATGGCCCCAAAGGGCACCCACACACACTTTAGTCTATTTTATGATGAAAAAATCTTGTTACATATTTATAAGTACTCACTCTGTGGCCAAAGAAGCAGCCACAATGGTGCACATCACAAACCTCTATGTCAACACAGGGAAAGGTCATGGTAGTATATGTGAAGGACAGACCCTGCCACTGAAATAAAAGATAAAATCCCCCTGACTGCTTTGGAAAGAAGAAACAAACTTCTTTACCAAACTGCTTTCTGACTACCCAAACACAACAAAGGTCAATATGACTCCACAAGATGCAAATTTCTGATCAAGAAGGTTGACTGAGGAGCAATGAGAACATAGTTGCATCAAATTAGCTGTATAAATGTATACCCTCACCAAGGACATTTGAATTTCACCTGTTGCTGAAAGAGATCTCTGGCTGACTCTCATGCTTTCAACACCAGATCTACTCCTGAAACTATACTGAAAAGTATCAAGAAATACCAGACATCCTTGAAAGTTTATTTCAACTATCTTCTACAAACAGGAAAGATTTAAACGATCTTCTACAAACAGGTAGATTTGAAGCCTGAAGAGGACTCGGCCCTCTTTTAGGCGAGGTAAAATGTGGTTTTGCTAGTACTCAGTTGACCTCCACAAAACAGAGAAAAAGTGAAGTCATATCAGAGTAATGTTTCTGGAGCCGACCTACTCAGGGTGAAACTCAGCTACAGAACTAGATGTTCTTGGCATGGACAAACACAACTGTTTTATTTTCCATCGATGAATGCAAGGGATCACATCCAGCATAGGGACTGAGTAACCTGAAGCTATGGGTAGACAGTAGTGGAGTGAGGTACTGTCTTGTGATCTTGCTGCCACTGGGGACTTAGCTACAGGAACACTAATGAACAGTTCCAAATGGAAGGTCAGTGAAGACCTGGTTACTTTGCCATTAGGAGGAATGGGGGAGGTGGGGGGCAGAAGGACAATGTAGTATAAGAATCCCAGTAGTAGGTCTGCACATCTGTGCGTTTTTTGATCTATGCTGCTGCTGGCTCATAGATGAGGCTGACATTCCTTGGTGATTTCCACTACCACCCTTCCTCCCTACTGTATCCCTTATGAAGGGTTCTTCAGAAATCCTTCAAAACCAATCACACTCTCAGAATTTACTTATCATTACTCACTACCTACCTATTTTCTTGAAGGAAAGCCTAACATAGCTCATTCTACTCAAAGATAAATGGAATTATACATGCAATGATGGAGGCAGAAAGGTAAAAAAATATTTCTGATAGATTTATAAAAAGCAGCAAAAAGGACATAAAACTTTTTTAAAGCACTTCCAAAATCAACACTGTTTTGGGTCAGGAAGGTTGGCTAGAGGAACTGGAAAGGAGAATCAGCATAAGAAAGGAAAAATAATACCACAGAATTCTAAATCTGTCTTTGTGCCAATACAGTGTAGCAATTCTTTTATTCACATTTCAGAAGCATTTAGAGTATTGGCAATAAAAAACCTGTCCAAACTGAAGCAATGTTAGATGAACCAAGAGTCTAGTACAGGGCCCAAGAATAGACTAGACCTCCTCTGAATGGTTATCACTTATTTCCATTTCATTTTTCATATATTCCCTGTAGGTTTTAGGGGTTACAGAAAAATCTCCATCTGTCCTATTGATTAAGGATGCCTTAAATAGCCATTTTTCTCATCAGTTCTTTTCGTATCACTTGTAATTATTGACACATTTACTCATAACCAGAAACTGTCTAATTCAATGACAACATACTGAAAAATGCAAAATATAATAATTTTGCTTCAAAAAGGTTTCAGGAATACTTTGTTTTCTTCTGGCCAATGACAATCTACCATTTTTTCTGTGTTTCCCTTTGTATTTCCGATGTGAACTCAAAAGGTGAAACAGAACCTGAAACTACTGTATTTCCCTTCTTGTCAGCTTGAAACCATGTGAGACAACAACTGCCACTCATTTTTATGCAAAACTGTGACTCACTTCCATTTGCACAGGAGTTTTCTATTTACACAAAAACTTCTTAGTGGTCAGCAATAACAGAAAATCAGATGAAGAGAAGGATATGAAAGTTCAAAGTTTTGGGAAAACAAATACTTGAAAATGCACACATATACTTGAATGCCATTCTCAGAGCTCTAAAATCATCAGCTCTTGCAGTCAAATTCCCATTACTGCAGAAAAAGGCATTTTCAATATAAAGTCTGGAGAAGCAGGTGTTAAAAACCCATCAATAACTACAGTCATGGCTTGCATAGTGTTGAGTTATTACTCCAAGCAGACAAATGCAGCTTAGATATTTATTAGGATTTCAGTTATTTCAAGGAATCTAAACTGAGTGAACTGCTGAAACATTATTTTGCCCAAGGTAGTATGTTCTGTGTCTTTTGATTAAAGTCGACACTATTACTCTCCTCTTTGCTGTACTACCCTATTTAACTATAACACATTTTAAAGTTCACCTATACATTAACACAGAGATAATCCATGTAATATTGCAATGCATATTTGTTAAACTCTCCAGTGATACAAACACCAGATTTACAGTTCCTAAGAATTACAGGTTATTTTACCCACAACTGGTACCACATTTTCTTTCAAATTAGAATTCTAATTGCTTAGCATTTTATGAATACAGTCAATAACTAGATGGGAAACACTGAAATTCACAGAGTTTTTTAGTTACTAGTTATATCTCTGAGTTTCTCTCTCTTCCCTCATCTCTCCTTAATTTTTCTTTGTGGTACATGCAAAACATGTTCTTTGAATGTAAAAATCAGAGACTTTTTTTTTAATACACAAATGAAATAACACACTATATGACATACAACTATGCTCTAAAATTACCTACTGGTATTCTTGTTTTGTTTTATATTTTCTGTTTCTCTGTAGATTGCTGATGTTGAACTGTTTTGTATTAGATGCAATACTGACCAGTACCACAGAGATGGCAAAGATTCCTTCAGTTAGTTAAGAATTCATCCTGGTCAGTTCATTCATATTGTTATTTTCATGACTGGGTTTTATGCTTCCATTCTCTGTAATGAGATTAAGGAAAGTGTCCTCCTGCCCAGTCCAATCTCAGCCTCACAGATATCCTCATATTAAGATTATACATTATTGAGCAAATAGATTATTTTTCAAGCTAGGATGAACCAAACAGATTCATCTTTAGTAGCTCAACTTAAATTTTGCTTCACTCTCTTCATGAAAGAGATATTTGACACTGACACTTGGAATCCTATTCTTCTCTCAGCTATGGACTGGAACAGTAAATTTCCGCATCAGTTGTGTACTTGAGGGATGTAACACAGCTCCACAACTATTAACTCTGTGGCAACAAACTTTTTAACTCCTCTGAATAAAGGAGTCTACAGCACAAACCATACCTAATTAGGCTACTTGTCCTTCCTCAAGGGTAGGGAGAGATTGATACTTTCTTCTAGGTTATGGGATCTTCTCCAGCTGTTCCCAGGTCTGTAACACCACTGATACAGTGCCAGGGTATCTGATGAACCCATACGTCCTTGCCCAACCATAACCATCAATGGCTGGAGCAGAAATGCTGGCATGACCCTCTGCAGTTTATCCTCCATATTCTCCTATTTATGCAGGAGAGTTGTAAAGGCCCCACTGTCCCCAACCCAACCTGTTCAGAGTAAGAGGAGCTGAATGGCAGGAGGTCCCGAACCCCTGATCAGAGCCTCTGACTTTTCTGTAATGACTCAAACACATTTGAAACTAAGGCTGCTAACTCATTTTCAGACAAACTTGTAGGAATTCTTGTTGTAAAACATGATCTGGAGTACTTAATATCACTAAAAGAATCACATTAGTAACTGACTACTAATCAGATCAGGTTCTCTATTGTCTACAGCTGGAAAGGGCTTGTATTTATATTATGGGTTATTTCAGCATTTGTGAATTGTTATCAGCATTATTTTTAGGCCCTCTTTGTCTATTTGTTTAACTTCAGATTTTCTTCAGGTGCTCTGTGGAAAATGTACTTATGTTTAAAATCCTAGATGCTTTGGCTGCACTGTCTTAAAAACAGAAAACCTGACATTTGACTCTGTAATGTACTAGGAAAAAAAAAAGGAGAAAAGGAAACAGTAGCTCCCATGGCACTCCTGTATCCTCTTAACATTTTCTTGTAACTATACAGTTTTATAGATGAAACTGTCACTGCAAAAATGACAAATATAACACATAAAAGAACAAAAATGGGCAATAAATCACAAGTGACACTCCAGCCCATTGAAATGCATTCAGCCGGTGCTGCAGAATGTAGGAAGATTTCCTCTTGCTTTGCATTCTGCCTAGCTGAGCAAGAGCACCAGAATCCTTAACAATTGGTACAATAAATGCTGGGGCCGTCATGTGAAAACAGGCTTAGAATTTAACTTTGGAGAGTCAGATCCATTCTCATGCTGCTTTCCTTGTCACTTGGCCTTGCAATGGCATCGCAATATGGCTTTGACATTACACCACATAGTTGCTCGCTTTCCCCTGGATAACTATCCACAACTCCCACTGATGTAAATGATGTTCAGAAGTATCAAGAGAAGATTAAACTCCTAAAATGGTGTATTCAACCTGCAGACAGACATGTCTGCACATAGCTTTGTTATTACAGACAGCACTGTAGTTTCAACTAGGAAATCATGGGTTCTCCATTACCCAAAATAGCACTTCAAGTTTCAACATGTCAGAATACATCTAAATCAATGCTACATAGTTCAGGATGGAGAAAAATGAATGTGAATGTCTGTCCAGCCCGTGTTGCTATACCTCAAATGCATTACATTGTAAGGGAGAAACCACAAACACTGACAAAGAAACTACCGCAGCTTTTTCCAACAAGCTAAATAAATAGGAAAACAGTCCTCCTCAAATTCACACCGTTGGTTTTTGCGTTAATAAACGATCTGTATTTTCCGTAATGCAATAGAAATCTGGACTACATCCCTTGACCTAAAAAAATTCAGGAACATCCAGTTTAATCAATCAATTAAGTTGATTTTTTTCACTTTTACAGTGCAATGGCTGAGAACAGAATCTGACCCAGACATTAGCTATAAATCTTGCTGTGTATTGAATACACAACTGAAGAAATCTGTACATTTTATTATGCTGCTAACTTTATACGGGAGGAGAAACCAATTGGGATTATTTTATGACTGCTTCTAATATGGTTATAAAATATGCTGCTCATCTAGACCTTAAGGTATGCAGGGTAAAAATCACTTAAGCTTTAAGATTGCCACTATCTTTTTAAAAGAATTCTTCCCAGTTATTAAGTATCAGTTATTCTACAAGACTTCTGACATATCTTGTTGTATCTGTACTAAGAATTTCATCTATGAAGAGTATACAATACAGAACTCTCCCGTCCAGCTGCATGTGTAATTAACAATGGGTAGTAAAAAGGGCGTTCTATGGAAATCAGTCTTAATAATATCCACTAAAGTAGTGGCTGCTCCACTAAATCACAAATGGAAATACTTTAATTTAAATATAAGTAGCTCAGACGTATTTCAACAATTAAGAAAATGCCTGAAAGAATGAACACCCTAATCATAATTCCAAGCATGCTATTTTATCGGAATGCAGACAGAACAAAACAGATGAGGGCCAAGTGAATACCAAATATGGCCAATTTAAAACTATTACATGAAGTGTCTCTTACATAGTGAAGCAAACTGCAAATGCTTTAAGGCTTTCTCGGAAACATATATTTGTTATTCAACTTTGAAGTCAAGATCATACAGTCACTTATGTATGTGATAAGTTTTTTTTTTAATCTTCTAAATGATTTCAACCATACTGTTAAACCCTATTTGTTTATGAAAACATGGAGATGGTATCATGAGGGCTATAATCCTTCACGTATACATAGTCTTTTCTCCTGACTGACAGATGTTAGATAGTTAGATATACTCACCATCTGCGGGAGAGTCAATTCAGTGGATTTCAAGTTAGTTTTTGTAAGGTTAATACCAAAAGCTAAACACTATCCCCCAAAATTGAATTCTTAGTTACTAAGTTATTCAATGAGTGATAATAATGTATTCACTAATACTAACAACACTAATTTGCTTATTTTGGCTTGTAAGAATCAAAATCGCACAGTTGCCTTTACAGTGTATTATACTGTAACTTAAGGACACATACATTGCAGGTATTTAAGTTCAACTGCAAGGAAAAGTTCCCTTTGCTACAGGCTGCAAAGGAGTACTAAAGCAAGGAGTGGCTGTCAAGATATTCAGGGCAAATAGCTGGTAATCCTATAGATGGAAGTAATCTTATTTTCATATGAAAAGGAAGGAGAAAGGAAGGACAAAGAGGAGCTCATAAGGCATTGTTTATAAACTGTACCAGTAAGGGCCAGGATGAGTTGATGACAAGGGTGGAGGAAATGAGTGGAAGCAGGGTTGGCTTGAAAGCTGAGCTGTATTATCATGATCTTTCTGAAGAGGAAGACCTTTTAAAATTGGTAACAATATTCAGGAATGCAGCCAAGATTTGAAATTTTAATTATGAAAGAAGCATCAAATTTGCACCTGAAAAAAAGAAAATCCCAACCCTGACCTCCCCACTGCCAGTTATGTATCTCCTCAAATGCTAAAGGCAAAAGTAATTTCTTGATCTCAAATGTAATTACTTTGGTGCTGAGCAAAGAAGTGAGGAAAAGGCACTGAACGGAAAATACTAGGTAACATTATTTAACAGTTACAGCTGTAGGGCTTGTGGTAACTACAGCTAGCAATAGTCCTATGATTTACACATAACGAAGTCCTTTTACATGTAGATCCTTTCCACAGTCTGGGAATCTGCAGGAGAAAAGCGTGGGGAGAATGTGCATCATTCCCTGCTTCCTGATGTCCAGTCCAGCTCCTGGAAATCTCCTTTAAGAAAATATTTGGGGTCCTGATGGATACTGTAGACACCATTATTGTTGTACTGCCCTGAAGTCGAAAAGTCTGCCTAAGGGACTCCTCCACAGTACGTCTCTGTACACAAATATGAATTCCTGTTGCTGTCATGGGACCAACCACGTGTGCTGGGTGAGGTTTTTTCACTCCTCACTGGCAACTGAGAAGGAGGAAGATGCTTCTTTCCATTTGATCCCACAGTCTTCCAAGCATGGGAAGGGGTTGTGAAAATGATGAGGGGATTTCAGAGTCTTTTTAATACATCTCACAGATAGCCATAAATGCTGTTTGCAGGTATCATATGACACTTTCTTTTTCACTATAAAAATTAGTTCTGGGTAGAACAGATTTTTATTTTTTTTTAAAAAAGAGGAAATAAAGTCACAGATCTGACAGACAACCAGAGTGCCATTGCTATGAGCCAATAGTGACAAAGCAAATGAATAAATACTTTGCTGGCTCTCCTACGCTAGAAATATCTTTGCTCTTTCATTGTCAACAACTATAGCCATCACCCTCTTGTGGAACAGGCATATCTCCAGTGCTGCCTGTAGCTAACCAGTTTTGCATTAAAACAAATAAAAAACAAAATCAGAGAAGAAAAATATTTAATTCTCTGTATAGAAAAATATATAAGCTTATTTGAATCCTGTGATGAAATCAAAACTTGTTCAAGTTCAAGGATATGGAAGAGATGCTCTTTGTTTCTTCATAGCTTTATTTGTATTTGCAAGCAAAAAATAAATGAGCTATAAAAATGTATGTAGACAGAGCTTCTGACAAGCAGCACTAACAAGAACAAGCTAGTACTTCCTGGCATCATCTAAAAAACGTTATTCTGGTTAGTTCATATGTTATTACATAATAAAAATATACATGCAACAATTTTGTCTTGACTGACACAACAACTTGGGCACTATGAATCACTCAGCTTTGTTGTTATAACACATACTCCAAAATTAAAAGCTATAGCAGACGTGTCACCAATCCTCTTGCCTTAAACTGAATCATTTAACTGTCTCATTGACTACAACAATATCCAGATGCTAAGCATCTGAACTCCTCCTCATTCCTTAGACACCCTGGTAGCAACATTTACATGCTTCTCAAGTAACTATGCCAGTATTCTTGAAAAAGGCGATGATTTTATTATATGCCAAATGCTGATGGACTAGATCTAACTTCCCCTGCTATGTATTCTATCAAACTCACCTTAGAGTCTAGAGTTTTTAATGCTTTTTGCTTTTGTTTGAAAATAAAAAGGTTTCCAAATCACTTAAAAGCTTTATGTATGTATATATTTTGACAAAATTAATCATGTCTCTGAGTTCATAAAGATTTTCTGGTACATTCTGAACCGCTTCAAGCCACACACAGCCTAAATTGTCTCATTGGAGTACCGTGTTTATTTTGACAATTAGATTTAAAAACCTTACAGCCTTGCTCACTCTCGTACGTCACATGCTAGGTTACCTTGCTTTAATCTTAGAACTCATGTATCACATAAAAAAAAATTAATCAATTTTATTTCTTTAGTTTAATGTTTTGCATATTGAAATGTTGCCAGAAAATATGATCTTCCCAACATTCTGCAGTAAAAAAAAAAAATCTATTAATACAAGATCTTTGTTCTAACTTACACATGCAACTCTTGAGCCTAAATTATTTAGAAATTCTAGTCTTGACCTAATAACACAGGAAAAAATAAACAGGTACACAGATAGGTATCTATATTCAAACTGTCATTTAATTTACAGATGGAGCCAAGACTAGATCTCTTCACAACATCAGGCTTCAAGGAACATTCCACAGATCACACACACAATTGACACATGCAGCGGAGTTGTACATACAGGGGTGTGTAAGTTTTGGTGCCAAGCACACAATTTAGTTTAATGGAGCTGACGAAAAATTTATGAACGAAAAGAAACTTTTAACATAGAAAACTATTTATGAGCAAAGAATGAAGAAACGGTCAGGGAAAAGGAGACAAAGAAAATGAAACAAAATGGGCATGATGACTTGTCTATACTTGAACATCTGACCTGTTAGTTGGTCGTCGCCTGCAGCAGGGGCGATGCGAATGTATGGTGTTGTAAGCTGAGTCACGATTATCGCAGCTAAGGCAAAGGAAGATTTCCAGGTCAGCATGCATGAGGGAAAAAAAAGCCAGACTGAAGCTAGGCCAGCAAGAAGAATCTTGGTCAATAGTTTAATGTCTGAACTTCTTACAAATAAAAACAAAAAAACCTCCCACAAGTTCCTTTTCATCTTCAGTTGTTAGTTTGGTTATTCTGCAAATTAATAAGCTTTTGTACGTGGCTTTCATTCAGGAAGAGGACTCAAAGCACATTATTTAGATAATTTGAGGAACTGAAGACTCTGGCTCTGCCAGCCACAGCACTGGGCTTTCTAAGTGCAAATTAACAGCTTATTCAGATTACTCTAGTATTAACTTTGCCAGGTAATTTGAACTAGTTTCACTTTTTGTTTTCCTATTTCATAATAGTCTATTTTTCCTATAATTCTTTTTTAAGATAATTTTCATGTAAAATATTTTGAGCTAGTTAAGATTCATTTTTCTTGTACCCACTTGGGTCCTTGTTCTGAAAATGCACACACTACACATATACTTAACTTTGAGCATACAGAGAATGACCACTGAGAGTTGGCACACTTTTAGTTAGGTATGTAACTGAGGTCCAAGTTTCAAGTTCACATTTTGCCACTAAGACAAGAAAAAGCCAAAAAACCTGAATTGTTTGTGTGCATGAAGTATTCATACTTTTCTGCTGGAGCTGTAACAAGCATTGACTGGTATAGATAACTATTAACATGGCTTACGTTAATAAAATATGGTATTTCTTTGTTTCTCAGTAGTTCTATGATTGCCTTTAAATGGTTAAGCACACATGATACATATATATTACGGAATATAAAAAAAATTAAAAGGTCAGATCCAACATGATGCAGCTGGAGAATGATGCAAAGAAAAAATATTGGAAAATTAAGGACAAAATTATATGAAAGATCACTCATTTACATAGAACAGCCTGGGTGCTATTAGAAATGTGGCAACGAGTGAGGAAAATAGATCATCTACCATCTGCAGACAATTAAACTCAAAACTGCTGCTGCATAATATTTTGAAATATCCCTCTGCAACACTGAAATGCAGTGTTGATAGTAGCTGCTACAGTACTGTTGCTATTGGATTTAAAATATTATAATATCCCTTTCTCTCTCATAATTAATGAAAGCCTTCCAACATTGCAAAATTAGAACAATAATGTCTTCCTCTTGAGAACTGGAATCCTCAGAGATAACCAAGATTTTTCTATCCAGACAGTGTTGTAAGTCATATCAGCAAATATAGTCTTAATATAAATCACAAAACACCACAAAGTTGATAGCAATAAACTTGGAGGAGTTTTGGAATGTTTTCAACTTCGTCTGCTGAGATTTTACAGTCATTTAGCTTGAAGAAAGAGTAGGTATATGAAAGCCATATTTCAAGCAAAATACGACAACCTTTATTACCACTGGTACAAAAATCTCTTCCTGATTTTTGTTTGTTTGTTTGTTTACTTATCTTGTAAAAAATAATGGCAGTGGAAACCCTGCAGTCCCCATATTTGTATACACACCAAACAGTCACAGAGATCCTAGACGCCTTTCTCTACAGAAAACTAAGATCAGAAGACTCTGCATCACAAGAACATGCTGTCTGATCCTTTTCCTAGCAAAGCCAGTAGCAAAGGTTCCCTTTGACTTCAGCAGAAGCAATAGGAGAACTCTCAGCTCTACAAACCCCAATATTCTAAATATTGGATCCTAAATTACACTTACAATCACTGCAATCAGGATTTTTATATGATCTCTAAAAGAACACGTTTAACAGAGGTTTCATTTGTAAAAATGCAATGGTCATAAAACAAGAGCATTTTTTAAAATCTTACAAATTGAGGTTGTTTAAAATTTACTTGATGGAATGAGAAAGTATTATCCAGCTACTGACCCTACACATGCATTTGACCCACTAGAGTTAGGCTGTACTTTTCTAAGAAGAAACTAGTCAATACGATAATAGGCTATCCAGTGTACTTTGGTTCTGATTCAGCAACTGAGTTTAGTGTGTGCCAGTTGAGCACATGCTTGACAGTAAGCACATGCATTATTCCTCTTGACATCAACAGAAGTGAGAAGTGAGGTACTTACTCAAGGGTTCTACTGGATCTGGGGCAAGAATGATCTGTATCTTTATATTACACTTACTAACATATTTTTATTTTAACAAAAAATACAAAAGCATATAGCGGGTCATGGAATAAACACTGCAGAACTCAGTGATAAAGCAGAATCTCAATGATCTTAAGAAGGTCTCATGCGCAGTAACGACTTTTAGATTATCTGGAGTTGGGATAATTAAAGGAAATACAACTAGCAAATGACATATGACATATCTATCCTTATGTGAGGTTCTGAACTCACATATTGGTCCTGAGGGCAGACTTCAAACAGGCTAACCACGCATCCTTAATACAGACAACGAGGTGGCTTGGCCAAGCTCAGCTCGCTCAGTGGAGCAGCTTAGAGGTTGCCTTGGGTGACGTGGATCCCAGTAAAGGCTGCCGATGTGCTTGCTGCAATCCTCAAATTCCATGGGAATGGAATTGCAGAAGCTTTCTGCAGTCAGGGAGTCAATAAACAAGCCTCCAGTTGGTAGCATTGCCATATTTGTTTTACATGGTGTTTTACCTCATGGCACAGGCCTTTACCCAGTAAAACACTTACCTGTCTACTTTGAGACAGAACAGTTGCAATGTAGTCAGTGAGATTATGCTTTGTGCTCAATTAGCTAAATAACTGACTTGATTAGGGCCTAAAAGCATATGGTTTCCCACATATGTATTAAATTCTAGAGTACATCTACTAACTCCAATGGCCTACACAAGGCTGTATGTATTTTCAGGATTGGACCTCAATTTAGATTGTACCAATTTTACACACGAATGGCCTAAAGCACTTCCTTTTTGCTTTAAAACTCACCAGACTTGAACTTTTAAAGATAAGAAGCCCAGAATACAAACACTTCAGAAATTATATTAGTATACAGAAAACTAGATGTTGTACTGGAGAGCGTTCGTAACCTTATTTGTAAGAAGCACAAATAGATGGACACAATGAGCACATGACAGCTTAAGCAGCTTACTGTCTAGTAACTCTACCATAGTCATGAAACTCAGTGGAAAATGGTGTGTATCTGTAAGAGATCCGGGGGTACAGGCAATGTGAATGTTGTACTAAGCTGTTTGAGGGGTTGTGGAACAGAAGGAGAGGTGAACGGGAGACGACAATTCTCTGTCTTGTCCCACTGCAGATATGGTGACTTCTGACCTACAGCCATTAAGCATCTTTGCTATTTTTTCTACTCAGTATGTGGGAAGTACAAAGAGGGCACAGAAGTCTACTTTTCTCTCAAGTATCTCTGTTAGATCTAAGGAGAAAAAAATCTGTACAGACAAGTATGATTAATACCATATTAAATTATGTCATGGTCTCAATTTTCTTTTTAAAAATTAATACAGTTTAGAGAGATAATACAGACATTCAGCTTATAAGCGTGGAATCAGTGCTTTACAGAAGCCCCCCAAGAAAGTTTTGCACCAGGGACTATAAATGCCATTGAGGACACCTTTGGTTTCAAAGTCCCCACAACAACCCCTCACATTATTTTACAGGCTTCACAAAGGTATTATGAAGAATTCTGAAACATACTTTCAAAAAAGAAAGGTATGGAGATTTGCTTAAAATAAAAGCTGCATTTCTCACATGTCCATTGCCAAATGGGTTAGCTCAAAGTAGCTTGTTGCTATGGGAGCTATTCCTACCCTTGCTTCTCAAATGAGAGAGTAAAATTTTTCAGTCAGTCAAGTAATTGAAATAGTTGAACAACCATTAGTAATTAGGAATGCAAATCTTCAAAGAATTTAAAATCCACCTATTATGATTTCTGAGGTAATGTAGTCCACTCCTGGTATCACTTGAAGCTACTGGAAACCACCACCACAGGATTCGACTCTAACCAGGAACTAATGTCTCATCTATATTTTAGTGGGTATTAGTTTAGATATGTGAAAGTTTTCCATGGTTTAATAAGCAGTCAGTAAATGAGAATTAAAACTACTTCCTTTGGTTTGGAAAAAAACCCAACCAACAAACCAGGAACCAGTTCAAAGAGCCATAAAAACTGTATTTGTCACATTAGGGAGGATCCAGCCCTCCAACAGAGGCAACTGTATGCTAACATTTCTGTTACTTTTAAGTAATGAGATTCTCATCCATCCTGTTCAGATTTAGTGGTGTTGGTGGAATTGTGAAGTCTACGTGTAAAGGACATCAATTGGTGGAATCAGTTATGTTAGGGATAGTCACTATGAGACATGCATGATATTCCACAAGGAACAGTGGTACAGGGATGAAGAAGTTTTTGTTTCATACTCTTACCAGGTGTCCAAACTGCAAGGTGGTATTAACTGTTCCTACTCACAACAGTACTTTTTTTCCTTTTCCTCTATTACAGTCTCCAAATAATCATACTAATCCATCACTTCTTTCTCAGGCCTTGAAGTTGCCACCAGCTAGAAGTACTAAAACGGTGAGACTACAAAGATAATCACAGATCCTAGCCTCCACAGTTTAATATATCATCAGCATGCTTATCTTTTCCTGTTTGGGGATCAAACCTGTAGCTAGCACTGTCTCAGTTATACAAACTTGGCTCACAAATGGTAGTATCATGTGCTAACAGTCCAATAAATATAGCTGATCTGTACCATGAAAATGAAGAACATGATTTCTCCACTTTTCTTTTATAAAGCAATTAAGATAAGATAATTGCTTATGAGTAAAGGATAATTTTTCACTACGGATGTATAAGCAGCTAGTATGCACTTTGCAATTTGCAATTTTACAATTCTACTATAGAAAAGTAAAAAATATTTATTGTGAGATCATATAAAAACCCACAGAATATATCTAAAAGTCCCTGTGTTCAAGTACACAACTAAAAATGAGTAATATGTTTGTTATTCAAAACAAACAAACAAACTTCCTAAATCTCAGCTAGAGATGCAAACGAATCATTTAAAACTCTGTAATAGGTTTAGTGATGCCTTTTAGCAATATAAACACTTCTGTAAGTTTGCAAAGATCATGTGAGGAAAAGGTCAGCTGGCTGAAATACACAATACATGACATAATATGAACATACCTTTTGTGGCTACCCTGACGCAGTCGATTTTGGTTTCCTGTGACAAATAAAGAGGAAAAAGGTCACATCTCGTGTTTCTAAGCAAAGAAAGTCATCCATGATCCTGTTCTTAAAAGTACTGACAAAATGTCAGAGAAGTATTAATTTAATGTGCCTCATCACACATTTAACTGCTTATTAAGCAACTCCAATGTGCTGTCATAATACGGACAAACACTGCTTCGGTATGGTATATAAACATTTCATTTAAGATTCTTCTTAAAGTAGAAAATATGTGAAAGATATTCACAAGAGCAAAGGCAAGTGTTTAGCTTTTTTACTTGGGCAACATAATGACCTTGGGAGATTTTTCTTTTCTTTACAGTTCGAGGCATCATGCTAGACAATTTTAGAAAGAAAAAATAATCAATGCTGTTTCACATTTCCGCACTGTCAGTGCACTGTGAAAGAGGGACCATTATGGTTTCTAGCAGAAAACATTTCCAGGCTGTCAGCACAGACAGCCAAAGCTTATCAAGTATTGAAGGGCTCTGGGTAGGTCTGTCCAGGAAACGAAAAACAATTCCAGGAAGAATTAGCCCGATGAAACATGATCTGTGAAGGCCTTTTTACACACTTTTCATTTCAGTTCCATCTACTTATTTTACTTTTACTGTTTGCAGAAAGGAGAGAAAAAAGTGGTTTCTAATTCCATCAGAGCAACCAAATGAGAAAATGGGAGTTCAAGACATTACACAGTAAGGTAACAGGACTGGACAGGCCAAGACAGATGTACTAAAAATCCACAGTGAAGTTTGGCTTAAACTTAGTGAAAAAAATCACAACACTGTTTTCTTCAAAGCGAGAAAACAAAAACAAAAAAAAAAGAAAGGAAAAAGGCCAAACACACTCATTGGACAGCTTTTAGATAGTAAGACAGAACGGTAATGCACTACTTTGCCTACTCACTATTGACAAAATGTGCTATTTGCCCCTCCTCTTTCCTGTAACCTTTAATCATTAAGCAATATTGTGTTAGGAAAACAGTTATTTCTTAAACTCAGTGTGTTAAATTTCATGGTTACTTCATTTTCTCATTAGGAACTAAATTGGGCATCTTGCTACTTGGTGCCAATCATCTATTTACACACAAATACTGTACAAAACCACACTTGTCATAAGACTTACCCCATTGGCTCTACTAGCAGCTTGAAAATAGATGCTGTAGCTCTTATGAGGAAGAAGAGGAGTGTTCCAGAAACCACTGTAGGTTTTGTTATCACCAATAGTAAAAGGCTGAGCAGCTTGTAAACCATTTGCTGGAAACTCTGCAGCAAAGTAGTACTGGGAATTCAGAAGTGAGGCATTCTGGAAATGAATGGGCACTGGGTAGCACTTCAGGATTTCAGTTGTCTTTTTGGTCCTCCGTGGGCGTTCTTCTTCAACAACTATTTGATAGACACTAAGAGTGTAGAGAGGAAAGAACAAAAGAAACACACCGGTTATTTTAAGACTCAGGCAGCCAACTCATTCTGAAACCATAATGGCATACCAGTACTTATGGAAAAAAAAGAACTGTTAAAAGCAAAGGACATGGGAAGAAAATGTCGTTTTGATATTCAGGTTTAAGAATTTGTGGAATAGATTCATGCTTTCAAATAAATTAAACTTGTTTTGGAAAAATAAAATTAGCCATAAACACCACAGCTTTTCATATAGCAAATGCACAGAACACTTTCTTGTTTGAACTATTGTACAGAAAAAGCTTGCTTGATTAATGCTAAAATGTAGATTTAAGTATTATATTGTTTATAGAAGTATAAAGCTATAGATTCCTTCATCTAACCTGTCTAAATGAAATGAAATGAGTAGCAAGATAAAAATGAAAAAATAAACTGCAAAGAGATGGGGAATAGTATTTGCCTAACTGTTGACATTGTAGTTATTTATAAAAGCACACATGGAGTAAATTACAGTCTTTTAAAATTTCGGTGGCGTATTGACTGTTACTGAGCATGAATAAAACACTTTTTGATGGAAGTTATTCTCACTCAGCAAGCAATTCAGTTTGTACTTGCATTCTTTGCTGTATTGGGACCTACAGGGACCAGTCCATTGCTCTCTACTGCAAAGGTGCTATGGACATTCAAGTAGGAACAAAGACATTATGATTTCTGCTGTATATGCAAACAGTATAATCATTATACCCTTGCAGTTGCTGTAAAAGCCCGAGTCAGTGATTTCAAATTGGTGAATCAGGAAGTCCATGTCTCTAAAGACGACTGGCTTGCAAGTTTATTACTTCACTGGGGGCCAGTGATTCTTAATTATTTGCCTCCTGGAATCTTGAATTCCAATAAGCAAGTCAGTGTAGGTAACTGATGTTAAAGTGGCAATGTGTCCACTTTTTGGCACATCATCTACATCTAAAAACAATTTATGATTTTTCAAGTTGATAATTTGTAAAAAGCAGCAGTCTCTGGGTAGGGTATGTTCCTTAAAGATGAAATACCCACGCAGCCTTCTGACATGCTGTTCCCACCCTGTTCCCACTCTGTCATCCGTAGGTAGATGATTACGTTGACAGAATACTCTGCGCAAAGTACAGGGACACTTGGGTTGGGCCTCTGCAGGTCTCAGTCTGGACCCAACAGGGTTTATTGGCTTAGTTATATCACTGCACGGCTATGGCTATTCCCCTTCTGAAGGTAAATCTGCTTTAGAAATAAAAGAGATGACTTCATGCAGTCACCAAGCCAGTTCATAGTCAGTGAGCTCCTGCACCTGCTGGGGCTCTGCTAGACTCAAGCTGCTTTGAGCGCTGGCATAGAACTCTCCATCTCTTGCACTCTGTGGAGCCTTACTGACTCAGTGCACAACCAGACTAACACACTGCTTCTACACACAAGCTGCCTTTGCATGTTTAGATAATGCTATGTGCTTGAATGATGGCCCATCAGTGAAACTGTTCAAGGTCAGGTTGGATGCGGCTTTGAGCAACCTGATGTAGTGGAAAATGTCCCTGCCAAAAGCAAGGGGGTTGAACTAGATGATCTTTGAAGGTCCGTTCTGACCCAAATCATTCAACGACTTCATGATTCTATGGCAGCACGACGCTAGGTCTGCAGAGCCTTCATAGCTGAATATCACCAAAAGGCAGAAGAACACAGATTCTCTTGGCCATCTTAATGGTTTTTTACATCTACTGATCATGTGCAACAGACCCCGTTCACTATGTTTTTAAGTTCTAGCATCTCCATCTGCACTTCCTGTGCTCACAAAAAATGCACAGGAAGTTAACACTGAGAATGATTAACACCTTTTCTTCTGCCTAATTTAGTCTTTCACCATGGTGGAGATTTAGTTTAATGTTAAGACACTTAAATTTAAGTGTCTTCATGAAGATGTCTATACATCTGTAAATTCCTATTATAGTCATTGGAGAGCTACTCAGTACAGGCAACAAATCTTAAAGACCAGACCAGCAAGGAGGTGTCTACTTTTGGGTCAACTTAAGTGTTTTCTAGGCTCCACTACTATAGTAACTAAATGCTCAGCTCACACATAGACATCTACAAGTGGACACCTAAATTTAGATGTTTTAATCTGATGCTGAACCCCACACAGAAATCAAACCATGTATAAGTAAAATTTGGTACAGCCAGGGAGACAAACAAATGTCTTGAGAGTCCACTTGAAGGCCACTGTCTGTACGTTTTGCAGTTTTGTACAACAAAGTCTACACATCTGGCAGAAAGACTTTCATTACCTGATTAATTCCATGCTGAGTAGTAAATGAAGGTAAATACATGGCAACCTTTCTTTGATCCTATGAAAACTGATCTGCAAAAACTAGCCATGAAATATCTAAGCTTAAAAATTAACCACTGTCATTACAATTCTGTTTTTTCTCTTACAAAACAATGTTTGACATGACTTTTGCAGTTAATTTTCCAGACCAAAACACAGTTGCTTAGAACTGGGATTCTCAGGTACTTTGAATCTAGCTACTAATTTACAGTTAATCTAAAATGAATACCATTTGCAAATTTAAACGGAGTATTGGAAAAAAAGGAGAAGGTGATGTAAGCATCTATTCTTGCAAGGTAGTGAAGCAGAATACACTTGCCAATACTGCAGCAAAGATAAGAATCCCTCAGTTTCACTAAAGCATGATGCATAGTAAGCCAAGTTATTTGTCTGTCACCTTCAGGAGAGTATTGTTACCGTTTTTATTGCAGCAGGACTGAATATAAGAGGGACCTCAGACCAGACAAGGTAATATGACCTGTTTCAGTACTGGTTGAAATGAGGATTCTTTTCATTTTTCACTCAGTGATTAAAGCTAAAGATTGTAGATATTTTAGAAACAAATCTGTCATTAAAATGCTCCTTTTCGCCTGGCAAATTCATGTTAGTTATACTACATGCACTATTCCTTGTATATTACATTTTAAATGCCTGCCATGTATTCATCATCAGATACATTAAAGAAAGAACTAAGTTGACTGGAGCAATTTCAAACTCAAAATGTCTTTTCATCCTTACTCCACAAGACAAATTAGATTTGCAAGCATCTAGACCTCAAATCTATTTGCTCTTTAATAATTTAAGCACTGAAAGGTCAAGCAGTTCTTTTCTGTTCCCCTTTATCAAAGTCCAAGTGCTAATGAAAAATAACTAAATCCTATCTGCTGCCCAATTTCCACACACTGCTGTTTCTCTGATGTAAATTAACACATTATAAGCACCTGGGTCAAAGGAAACATGACAGAACTTTATGAGTGATGCGTTTTACATTTGTACAAATGAGATCATCTTGCTAATTAATTTGATAAAATTACCCCAATTACAACTATAATCCAAAAGTTTCCTCTAATTCTTACTGTTAAAATTGCTTTCTTTAATACGTAACAGCCAAATTGCCTATGCTGAAAAGCGTTCAAGCTTAGGGAATTGAGCTAGCACTGCACAATAATAGGATTCTATTATTCCTCTTAGGTATTAGTCAGATTTCCTGCTTGTTTGAAGCTGCACTATTCCTTTTGCACACCTCTACATTTAAGAGAATAAAGTCTTCCTACCTGTAATCCAAAAAATAAAATTTACACTATAGCAAAAAGTGACAAAAGCATATTGGCTATTGGCAGAACTTAAACTGATCTTTCCGAAGGAAAGAAACAGAATCTAAGTTTAATTCATGTTATGCAGCTCTACTATAGAATTCCAATGCCTTGGAAATTTAACACAAAAATCTGCTTTGATATAAACTGAAACTTAATGTTGCATCAAGAAAGGAACACATGGGAATCATTTTTAACTTAGGATTCAAATATTTCAAATTTGAGGATTAAAAAAGTTGTCTGGCAAAAGAAAAAATTGATGTAATTTTTAAGCTACTTATCATTTTAACAATTCCAAACCAGTTCCAAATTTAAATGATTATGCAGAGATACCGGTCTGAACATAATAAGGACTATAATTTTCATTAGAAATTATAGACATACCAGGCTTCTATGATATTTACTGAAATTGGGTTGCTTAAATTAAAATAGTCTGTCAATGTCTGCTAAATATACCATTTTCAGACAGAGTTGAAAAAGAGACATGAAAGAAGAAAGAAAGCATGTTAACACAGTAATCAAAGATACTAAGAATACTTAGACAAATTAACCAAACAATTCAAAAAATTCAAAGGAAGACGTAAGTGTATATCTATTCTTAAGTACACGACATGGTGGAATTTAGTAGCTTGCTTAATCAGGACATTATTCCACATTACTGGAATGCAGTAAATCAAGTTTTAATCAATCAAAAGTCTCATTCAAAGAGACAAAATCATCTTCCAAGAAGGGCCTATTGGATACAAGGATGAACTTCAGGATTCTTGATACAGAAGTACTCAACATGTACAATCTAGGTATTTGTCAATTAAAACTTATGAATGTGCAATTACACTTCCACCAAAAGTAATTCCAAATACAAAACAAAGGGAAAATAAGCTTGATTACTTCACTACTGATATGTCAGCTCTATTTTTTGTGTCTTAAACAGTCTTGATGATTCACCTAACTGAAAGCAATTTGTCGAAGCCATAAAGAATTTTTAAATATTTATTTTACAGAAGAAAGATAGCCTAAGGACCTGAATCTAGACTAAGATTATCTTAATTTATTTACCAGTCTTAATACAACTGTTGTGTGTAGTCCTAGGCAAGTCAATTAAATATTTTGTGCTTCAGTTCTCCAGCTGTAAAATGAGAACGGGAATGCTTCTTATGCCCTCTGGCCTGCTTCAACTGTCCAAAATGAAAACATCTTCAAGACCTTCTTTTCTATTATTCTTGAAAAAACAGTTGTTTTTTTTCCTAGGAAATGTACAAAGCCTGCAAAGCTGTTCAGCTCCACTAACAGTGCCCTGCTCAGCTGTTTAAACTGTTGAGCTATTTCTGTAGACTGTTAATGGTGACACTGTAGAGACTAATTTGAAGTTTTCTGCTCATTGTATTAAGTCTCTTCATAGAATCATAGAGTCTTTGGGTTTGAAGAGACCTTTAAAGGTTATCTACTCCAATCCCCCTGCAGTGAGCAGGGACATCATCAACTAGATCAGGTTGCTCAGAGCCTCATCCAACTTGGAAACATTCAAGACTCTTCTTAGCCTCATGCTTTATTATAAACATATATAACTGATACTTTCTATAGATCTATTTCTGTATCTAGACTTGCATGCTTGCTTTGTTTTAATGCTAACTAGATAGAATGATAGAATAACTTTTAATCTACATATTGACCATTATTTCAATTACTTATTCCCATAGCCCTACTTTATCTATATGCTAGAATCACTTCACTGCATTCTTCTACTAAAATACCAAAGTTCCAACAGATGGCACAATTAAGAAATCCAAAAACCACCCTCTTATCTCAGTTTCATGCCCATGAAGAGCTCAATTGCTCAAACCCTAACAGTCTATAGGGTCCTCACAATTTCACCAAAACTTGTGTATACACTGGAAGTTCTTCTATCATACTACCATTTAAGTCATAAGCACTGTTAAAAAATATCAGTTGTTTCATTCATGTTTTGCATGCAAAGCTTCAAATGTCTTTGCTCATCATATGTTAAAGTAATTTAACACTGCTTCTTTAAAAAGAGACAATCTTTGGACAATTTTTGTTATCTGCAACATAACTTCCTCTTCCTCTCTGTCATGTCAGTTGTTTCTGACATGTTCATATCTATATGGATTAACATTGGCAGTTTTGATCTATTTCTTCCCGTCCTTACATTGCACTAGATTCTTATAATGACTTAAAATTTTACAGTACTAGAAATTGTATGTAAACCATATCTTGAAATGGAATAGGGAAATCACTCTTTAGAGGACGGGAATTAATAATTTACAGTCATCAGGGAAATAGAAAAAGGTTACCATAAATTGCAACTAACTCTCTTCCTACTGAGTGAGTGTCTGTATATTTATTGTAGGTGGCATTGAACAAAAGTGATAATGACAATCCCTGATTTATCAGGTGTCTCACCATCATAGCTACATAGGCTTTGCCAGTGGAACAGGAGTTCTAGCAACACATAATATATACTGAACAAAATATACTCCATGTGCAGTAATTTCAGTACAGATGTGAAGCCAGAGAACCAGCTGAACAGTAGTTCTGTCCCTCTGACCCCGTAGAATTTTGCACATTTTGTCAAAGGGGGAAGCAGACACTGTTCAACTGTGTTTTGTCTGCATATCACACAGAGACCATTGCTATATTCAAGATCAGCAGTTATAGGCTGAAAGAACTGGGTGCAGTAATAATTGTGTCTAGGGAGGGTATGGTCTCTGGACAAGGGCACTCAGAAAGAACATAAAATAGGTAGTTTATCTGGGAGGGGTGACTTTCCTTGTCCAAGCATTAGAAATGAAGCAATCTGTATGAGTTTGGAATTTTTAATTTTTGTTTTTTCTGAGAGTGAATTGCCATTGTTATAGGTGGGATAGGGATTAGGTCAATGAGTAGAAGTAAGACTAGGGAGTTTCTGATTAGCAAAAGGACAAATGAGTATGCCTAGTAATGATGGAGAAACCATACAAGGTAGCCCCCTGTATTTCAGAAACATTGTATTTGGGAGATCAGAGATTTTCTGGGCTTTAAGCAAAATACAGCCTTGCCTTCTATAGCTTCTAAAATGAGAAAAAAATAAAGCAGCTTAAAAAAACAACCACCTTTCATGAACGTAAAGTTCAAATATAAAAATTTAGAACTTACAATAAAGAAAAACAAACAGACCAAACAAAATCTCCAAAGCAAGGCTGCTGTATCAATGCCAACAACGATTGTTAAAGTAATATACTAAGACCTAATTTATAAAGGGGGAAAAAGAAGGTGAACTAGACAATGTTGCAAATCATACTTGCAACACAGAAGCAATCAGAATTCTTGCAACTGTTCACATTTAAGTGCTTGACATACCTGTGTTAAAGGTGTATTGCCTTTTCTCTTTGCAAACGAAAGGAGTCTTAAATCCCTGTAACTCCTTGTTTGCATCTAACGTTACTTAAGTTAGGAGGTTTTAGGGAAATGAAAGTTCTACAATCTTTGGCAGTCTTCTAAGTCCATGAGACAGTTGGTGCTTCCAAAATGTAGGAAAAGGACTAAGAAAATAAAATACTTTATGCTAGCAGCTTGTTGAAACTTGAATGGAATGATTCTACTTCCACACCTGGCTTTATTTACTGGCTTTGCAATTCAAGAGGTAAGTCTGGTTAGATTCTCCAAGGCAGGGTCTCTCTTTATTCTCAGGAAATGCTATTACTGGCACCTGAAATTTCCAGCCCATGGGAAAAGTAGAATTGGAGAAAGCCACAAATCTTTTGGAATCAGACCTGGAGTGAACACAAGAGGGACTAACATTATACAGCACCTCCACTGTCATGCAAGGAGCCTTATTTCTCAGATCAATCAAAGCAGAAATACCTAAACAGCTGTAAAGGAGGAGATAAGACAGCTTAGGTTCAGCCCCTAGAGATACTGCCAAATGTAAACTCTCAGGTGTCCTAATAAGCTTTATCTTCACAGACCCAAGTCCACTGGGGAACAGTATCTGGTTTTTAACATAAAACTCCTAAGCTGCTTTGTGACTGTCCAACTCTTTCGTATGGACAGTCTCAAAAGACTTAAAAGTCAGTATTTACAAAGGGGATTTTCTGGGAAAAACACATCCAAGCAAACCTCTCCTTAGCATTCCTACAGACTTATACAGGAAATCCTGACAATTCTCATATGGGGACCACTGTCTCACTGGAAGTGAAAGACATTTTGCTTGTTCTTTCCTCCAAGGACAGTCACCAGGGGATGATATGACAATGCATTCAATTCCTTCGAGAAGGAAAACAGTTGCTACACAGTATCTTAATTGCAGAAGAGCCAGATGGGCTCTGACAGTGCCCATTCCATTCATCATGGAATTAAATGGATTTTTCCAAACACAGGACAATTGATAAATTTATTTTTTGTGAGTTTAGACTCTTTAGGAAGGGAAATGTCAGAGCTCAGGCTCCAAAAATTCTTAGAAGAATATCTGCAAGAAAGGAAAAGGAGACAATGATGCATGCTTCTTCAACCTTCCAGTAGCCAGATGGGTGCCACCGAGTCCTGATGACACAGCATATTTAATTTTTTGCCGTATTTCCTTGTATATTGATTCATTGTTTTAGAGAATCTAAGCACATTACATCAGGGGCAGAGAATGTCCAGCAGATCTTCTGCCTTGTAATCGCAGGCAATCGTGTACCATTCACAAAACGTTTGTAAAATGTTTCTGCTATTAGATGCCGTCATCATAAATGATGACTCAAAATATAACTTTGTTTTGTTAGTAAATAAATCAGAACGAGAAGGAGAGAGAAAAAATCTTTTAAGGAATTCAGTTTGTAATACTTTTGTTTTAGAAGGATAATAAAAGAGTGCCAACATGTAAGTGGTAGTAGATAATCTGTATTCTGTTTTACAACGTATAGCGTGCTGATGGACTGCAGTTTTAACTTTGTCCATGACATCCTTTGCAAAAATCAATAAATTCAATAAATGTGCTAATCTATCCTTATTCAAAGCAAGTATTAGTTTACTACTGAAACAGCATATTAAAATTGATAAGAACCATTTCGTCAACGCATATGGCGGTTAGCGGCGGTTAGACATCATGACAACAATAACTGTGGCACAAGAAACCGCTCTGCTATTAACTGACATTCGCTGCCTGGCAAAGGAATCAGAACTGTTCCGTCAACCCTCCCAACCCCCCCAAATCCCTGATAAATATTGATGATTTTTTTAACTTTTTTTTTCTCCCTGGGTACACATCCCCACAGTTAATTATTTCCAATTATGTAAATACTGGTGCCCAGCTAGGACTTGGGAGTGATACAACCATACTGGTATAGAAGCGTAAAAGACTGTCAGAATTAGGACAAACAGGATGACAAGGATGCAACTATGTCTCCACAACCGTTACATATGTTTCTACACCTGAAATTCTTAATCCTGATATAAAGTTTCGCCACCCCTGCTCTCCATGGAACTGATTACTACTCTATACTGATATGATCAATTTGATGAAGGACAATGTATTAGCAACTCTCC
Source organism: Phaethon aethereus (assembly GCF_964289735.1). Lineage (NCBI taxonomy): Eukaryota > Metazoa > Chordata > Aves > Phaethontiformes > Phaethontidae > Phaethon > Phaethon aethereus. The sequence goes on along the minus strand of NC_138582.1, from coordinate 57,685,564 downwards.
ATACTTAGAAATAACCACATAGTTCTACCCTTTTTCCCCCCCATAAAGGTCTTAGAATCATAGAATCATAGAACAGTTTGGGTTGGAATGACCAAAAGGACCTTTAAAGGCCATCTAGTCCAACCCCCCTGCAGAGAGCAGGGACATCTTCAACTAGAGCAGGTTGCTCAGAGCCCCGTCCAACCTGGTCTTGAATGTTGCCAGGGATGGGGCATCTACCACCTCTCTGGGCAACCTGCGCCAGAGTTTCATAAGCATATATGTCCCTTTGCCATTTTGAAGGTAGAGTTTTTCGTTATTATATCTTCTGCAGGAAAAAAAAAAATTCTAAAACATTGCAGGCCACAAAAAAAACTATGATCAGAAACATACTTTTTCTGAACCATTTACAACCTCCCTGTGGCTTGTGCTCTCCATACTTAATGTGGATTCATGTACTCGGCTGCTTTTGCTTCAAACTCACAAATGTCAAGAAAATACATAGATTTTGTACATATTCTGTAGTCCTGCACAGAATAAAGTGAGTTCAGAATGAAAATAGAATTAAACCTACTTATAATGGTACTGTTTCACACTGACACAGATGTAAGTAATACAAGGCAAGAGAGCATTTGGCTCTATATTCATGAATTCTCTCAGCTATTAACTGTGTATTTGCTGGACAAGCAAAAGACATCTTTGATTATAGATCTCCCTTAATGTGTTCCATACTGTATCAACAAGATCTAGCTACTAATTACAGGGAACCAGAGATTTGGCAGTGTATTTTTTTTTTTTTTTGTAGGACAAGAAGTGTTTAGAATGAAGAGACTGTAAGGACTCATTTAAGTAGTTTTAGTTTGCAGATAAGTTAATGTGCATGTGAAAAGAGAAAGAAAAACTGAGCAAACAAAACCAGAAAAAGTTTGAAACATTTAATAATACAAAATATTACACAGGGTAGGAATATAGAGAAGGAGAAGAGAAGAAACTAAGAGGAAAAGAAAAGAACAGATAATATACTGAAAACAGGTTGAGATGTACCATGACCTTTGATAAACAAGAAGTGAAAGAAAAAGTAGTAAGAGGAAAGCTAATGTCAAAATTAAGTCTTTCGAATACAGATATACTTTAAACAAAGCATTTCTTAACAACTTAACAGTCAGCTACTTTTTACAAATTACATGCAATAGGTTTGTAATAGGTATTTGATTTTATAACTATATTATGAATTACATAATTATATAGTTTCAGGATTTCATATATCATATCATTTCATATATTTCATATTTCATGTAATTTATAAAATTACTATATTACATAATATAGTTATGAAATCACATCATATAGTTTTATGGGGAGGGGGATTGTTTATCCAAGAATGACTGCCACAAGATCTCTTTACACTCATGATGAACTACTGAGTGTTTTTTGAACTGCTCTATTAACTGACACTTGGCTTCTTCCATAAAAACTCTGGTATACATAAGCTGATAGTCTTTCTAATAGGTATGTCACCATTGTATTTTTGACAAACATAAAACTTCTGTGCTGATATCTCTGTTATGTACATGGGACAACTACATCCCATTTATGTTGATCTGATACTGGGTTCTTCAAATGCCATTTGAAATAGAAGATGCTTCAAAGCCTTGTCAATAGACAATAGGGTTTTTCCTCTGTACACAGAGATTCCAAAATGTGGTAGAAACTTACTACTTATGCAATATTTCAACTATTTCATACATGCTTGAAAATTTCCACGAGGTCTGATATTAATGAGGGGAGGAAGGAACCTACAGACAGGTGAACACCATGATACCTAAGCCTTGTTTTCTTCGGAAACCAGGATAAAAACAGGTGTAAACTTTAACTTATGTTCCAGAAAGTTTAATTCTTGTCTTGGATATGTTATATAGCACACACAAGCCAAGAATTACTTCCTTTTTTCATTTTACCAGTGAACAAGTTTTATTCCTACTGAATGTAAGGGCTCAGTCCCTCTACACACCAGATACTATTGATCTCATTCACAAGGCTTTATGCTCTTAATTTAAAGCCCAAGCAGCAGTATCACTAACTTAAATTGATGCTGGTCTAAACTGAAGTAACCTAAGGCTTCAGATTCCCCAGAGCTTTGAGACTGACTTCACTACAGAGCAGTATAAAACAGGGGTGCCTCCTACTTCCTTTGTAGTCTGCTCACAACATGGCTTTAAAATGAATGAAATCAGGGATGGATTGTGAGGATAATAATTCCACAAAATATTCCACAAAGCCACTATTCTGAGATCTTCTGGTGGGTATCATGGAAGAGGTGAGTAAAAAAAAAAATAATTTTCTCCAGACAGTTAGCTATACATACTGCTGCTTATTATGACACTCCTCACCATTGTCAAGTTGTTCACAACGTTACACAGATAACTTTTCCTCTTTTCCTTTAAAGAGGAAAATGCTATTTCCATTTATCTTAATTTTAGAGATAGGAATGCAGAAAGCATGAATGGATTTACCAGAGTCTGTAGTGACAGGACAAGGGGCAACAGTTTTAAACTGAAAGAGGGTAGATTTAGATTGGACAAAAGGAATTTTTTATGATGAGTGTGGTGGGACACTGCAACAGGTTGCCTGGAGAAGTTGTGCATGCCCCATCATTAGCAGTGTTAAAGGTCAGGTTGGATGGGGCTTTCTGCAACCTGATCTAGTGGAAGATGGAAACCCCTGAAGCACTTCTTGATGCAAGTACTAAGGGAGCCAACTAGGAAAGGTGTCCTCCTAGATTTGTTGTTTGTAAAAAGAGAGAGACTTGTGGGTGACATGGTGATTGGTGGCTGTCTTGGTCACAGTGACCACAAAGTAGTTGAGTTTCAAATCATTGGCAGCAGGAGAAAAACTGCCAGCAAAACTTTGACCCTGGATATGGGGAGGGCAGACTTAGGGCTGCTGAAGGAACTAGTCAGCAAGGTTCCCTGGGAATCTGCTTTTGAAGGTATTGGGGTCCAGGCACACTGGTCACTTTTTAAGAGCCATCTCTTAAGAGCGCAGGAGCAGGCAATTCCAAAGTGTGGGAAGTCAAGCAAGCAGGGCAGAAGGCTGGCTTGGTTGAGCAGGGATCTTCTAGAACTTCGTCAGAAAAGGAAAGTGTATGGACACTGGAAGCAAGGGCAGGCAACATGGGAGAACTACAGAGATGCTGTTCACCACCGTAGGGAGAAAATTTGTGTTGCCAAAGCCCGTTTAGACTTCAAGCTGGCCAGCACTGTGAAGGACAACAAAAAGGGCTTTTTTAAATATGTTAACAGAAAAAGAGAGGATCAGAGATGACATTGGACCATTACTTGATGAGATCGGTCACCTCGCAAATAGCAACATAGACAAAGCAGAGACGTTTAATGCCTTCTTTGCCTCTGTTTTTAACACCGATAATGGGCCCTGGGACCCCTGGACCCTGTGTTGGAAGATCGTGAACGGGGGAATGATAAACTCCCAGCCGACTCTGAACTTGTTTGAGACTTGCTGCTCCAGCTGGATGCACATAAATCTCTGGGGCCCAGTGGGAATTATCCCAGGGTACTGAAAGAGCTGGCTGATGTTACCGCAGGACCTCTCTCCATTGTTTTTCTATGGTCTTGGGAGTCTGGAAAGGTACCAGTCAAACTGGAAGCTGGCAAATGTTGTCCCAATTTTCAAGAAGGATAATAAGGAAGACCCTGGCAACTACAGGCCTGTCAATCTCACTTCAGTGACTGGTAAAATTATGGAGAAGGTTATTTCCCCCACCCAAAAAGGACTGTCGTGGTTTAGCCCCAGCCGGCAACTAAGCACCACGCAGCCGCTCGCTCACTCTCCCTCCCACAGCGGGACGGGGGAGAGAATTAGGAAAAACCTCGTGGGTTGAGATAAACACGGTTTAATAGGACAGAAAGAAAGAAGGGAACAATAATGATAATACCAACAAAGGAATGTATAAGAACAAGTGAGGCCCAATACAGAAATTGCTCACCACCCCGTGATCGACAGCCCGTCCCCGAGCAGCGATTTCCGCCCCCCCGGCCAACTCCAGTTTATGTACTGGGCATGACGTCGTATGGTAGGGAATATCTCTTTGGCCAGTCTGGGTCAGCTGTGCCGGCTGTGTCCCCTCCCAGTTCCCCGTGCACCCCCAGCCTGCTCGCTGGCAGGCCAGCACAAGAAGCTGGACTGTCCTTGACGGCTCAGCAACAACCCAAAACATCAGCACATTATCAACAGTTTCTCATCCCAAATCCAAAACACAGTCTCACACTGGCTTCTGTGAGGAAAACCAGCTCTATCCTGGCTGAAACCAGGACACTGAGTTACTGAAAAACACTTCAGAGACAATGCAATCATTGCTCTCAGCCAGCACAGGTTCACAAGGGGAAAGTCCTGCTTAACTAACTTAATTTCCTTTTATGACAAGGTCACCCATCTAGTTGACCAAGGGAAGCCATTAGACGTGGGTTTTTTTATTTTAGCAAAGCTTTTGATACTGTCTCTCACAATATTCTTTTGGACAAAATGTCCAGCACGCAGCTAGACAAGTCTGTAATACGTTGGGTGAGCAGTTGACTGATGGTCGGGCTCAAAGAGTTAAAGTAAATGGGGTTATATCAAGCTGGGGACCAGTCACCAGTGGGGTTCCCCAGGGCTCAGTTTTAGGGTCAGTGCTTTTTAATGTTTTTATAAATAATCTGGATGCAGGAGTCGAATGTACATTAAGTAAGTTTGCTGACAATACTAAACTAGGAGGAGCTGTGGACTCCCTCAAGGGTAGAGAGGCCTTACAGAGAGATCTGGATAGACTAGAAAGCTCAGCAGTCACCAATAGTATGAAATTTAACAAGAGCAAGTGACATATTCTGCACCTGGGACGGGTAATCCTGGTTATACATATATACATGGAGGATGAGAGGATGGAGAGCAGCCCTGCAGAAAGAGATCTGGGGGTTTGGGTTGGTGGCAAGTCGAATATGAGTCAACAGTGTGCCCTGGCAGCCAAAAGGGCCAACCATATCCTGGGATGCATTAGCTATCCAGTATAGCACAGCATAGCTAGCCGGTCGAGGGAGGTGACTGTCCCACTCTACACTGCACTGGTGTGGCTCCACCTCGAGTACCGTCTGCAGTTTTGGGTGCCTCAATACAAGGTCATCGAGCTATCAGAGGGTGTCCAGAGGAAGGTGACCAAGACAGTGAAAGCCCTCGAGGGCAAGACTTAGGAGCAGCAGCTGAGGTCACTTGGTTTGTTCAGTTTGGACAAGGCTGAAGGGTGACATCACAGTCTGCAACTTCCTCAAGAGGGGCAGTGGAGGGGGAGCCGCTGGTCTCCTCTCTCTGGTGACCAGTGATAGGACATGAGGAAATGAAATGAAGCTGCATCAGGGGAAGTTCAGAATGGACCTTAAGAAAAGGTTCTTCAGTGAGAGGGTGGTCAGTCACTGGAACAGTGTCCCCAGGGAATTGGTCACAGCACCAAGCCTGTTAGAGTTCAAGAAGCATTTGGTTGATGCTCTTACTTATATGAGATAGCTTTAGGTAGTCCTGCGAGGAGCAGGGAACTGGACTTGATGATCATTATGGGTCCTTTCCAACTTAAGATATTCTATGATTCTGTTCTATGATTTTATATATTCATTTGCAGAAAACTACACAGATTGCCCCTACCCAAACCAAAGATAAAACTGCTCTCACCTGCACTAAGACCCAGCCCTGTATCTTCTAGGCCATCTTTCCTACCATAGTAACACTACAGTTTTCAGTAAGCAGAAACACACTGTAATTCCTTTCCTGGTGATCTCAAGAGGCTTAGCTCCTCATCATCTCTACAACAGAGCTCTCACTTGGGGAAGATGGGCCTACTCATTATCGGGGCGACTTTGTTGTGTACAAATAAAAATAATTTTAAAGAAAATGTTGCAGAGATGTTTCAAGAGACTATTTCTCTTGGTATCAAAGACTTAACAAACCATTTCAAGTACAGAGCTTCTTCTGCACTATTCTGCTGGTGACCTCTGTCTTAATTTGAGTATTTATTTCCCAGCAATCACCTATGCAAAGCAGGGAGGGAAGAAGGAGGAGGGTGAGAGGGAGGTGGGGGGCGAGAGAGAGGTGCAGAGGGAAATAGGGAGAGGCAGAGCGGGAGAAGCAGAGGGGGAGAAAGATTTCTGCAAAATCCTGCCGGGAACAGGAATGCCAGTTAGTCCCAAATTATGTGGGAGGCTTTTATAATGAAAAAACACCAATTAGCAAAGTTATCTAGGTTTGGAAACATTTCTCTCCAATCTTGGTTACAGCTATTTATATGATAAAACTGCCTCCATCTTTCAAAATTTGTATTAAAAGCACCTTCTTTCCATCAGAATGGTTTAGAGTAAAAAAAACAACCCTCGGTATGCAGTGCGGTGAAAGGAAGGCATTTTGGTTTATTCCATTTTAAAGAACAAATAGCGTAGCAACTTAAATGCTCAGATTTTTACATCTGTCATGCTGTGGAGTGTTTGTGCTTAGCAAAGCTCAGAGAACAGTGTGTAACTCTTAGTACAAAAACTGTATTATCTAAACCATTCTTGCTCATAAAATATAATAATGAAAACAGATAATAGCTGGTCTTGCACAGACAATTTTTGTTAGATGCCACATGTTTGATATAATAACACAGTGTTGAATATTTCATTCTTGTAACTTTAATTTCTCTTTGTCCTGGTTTGATCAAGATAAGATCAGTCCTAAATTGCTTTGGAATATTAGCTGGGTACCATGAATGCATTTTGTATTCTCTCAACCATAACTCATTACATGGAACTTGCTTGGCATCAATAAGTCACTATCGCTTTTGTGTGTGTACGTGTGTGTGGGAGCGTGTGTGTGGCTCAATACCCTGCTGCTAGGCTATTTAGTGATAAAATCTGATATAATAAAATATTAATTACAGCTGAAAGGTTGGGTGAGAAATATGAACTCAATTACAGTCCCATATTGTGAACAAAGGGCAGGGTGAAAAAAATCCTTTAGTTACAGAGGTTTGGGATAATAAAGGAACAACTAGAACATTAGACTCAAGCTGAGTGCTCCCTAAAAGGCCACCTGTTATTAATCTTCACATCAGGCATAGCCTTTCAAGTAAATTAGGTCAAGATGAAAGATTTTTGCTGCTGATTTTTTTGACTTAACTAATTTAAAGATTTCTTTATTTGAGCATTTTTTTTCTTTGATGTCATTGCAATTTAGTAATTAGAAATTTGTAACAAGCACAAGGACACAGCAATTACAAATAAGGTTACATATCATATACAGTATGCAAAATGATCACCTTATATAGTATCAAAATAGATAAGAACTAGCAGCTGATTCTAGAAGTCTTCATTTCAGTCAGATTTGCAGTTTCTCAGTGCCAAACTGTATCAGATGTGGTCCTACCATCTTAGAAAGCCAATTTTTTTTTCAAAAAATACCAACAGTGGAATATAAATTATTTTAAGGCTTCTTAATAAATACATTTCTGTTCATCTGTTCAATTCACCTCAGTGTGGAGTCAGATGAATTACCAAAGACTTAATAGAATGTGACCAGATTGTAAACAAGCACAACTGTAAACCAAAGGTAGTCCAAATCAAATAATATGACCTTGAAATCCTACACACATTAGTGAATCACAAGACCTGAGAATCTTACCTATTATTGCAGGCTAAAATGTGCCATTATATCATAAAATAAGATTTTCATTGTCTGAAGAACTGTGTTTTCTATTAACAGTGTTTTCTATTTCAACAAATTTTGCTGAAACTATGGCAATGTATTTTGGTACCGAGCCAGAAAACATGCTTTCAGTGAGTTTACATTATGATACTTGGAACAATCCAAAGACCATTTCAAAGCTTCTTAATCAGCTTTATGTTCTTTGTTTAATTTCTTTTTAAAATGAACACAGAAAAATTATAAGTTCATAAATATGAGATAAAAATCTTGGTACAGCAAGTGAGGTGCTTTTATAAGGCAGTATTACACCATTTAACTCAGAAATTTTCAGGTTGCCAAGGCCAATTTATAAAACAACTGGAAAGCATGAAAAAAGAACTAAAGTCTTGTCACAGATTAAAAGAAAATAAAGCAAGCAAAACTGTCTAAAATAATTTAGTCTGAAAAAGAATGAAGTTAGAGGGGATCTGAAGGAAATATTCAAAACTGAAAGCCATGGCAGAGCTGACTAATCCTTTCTTTTCAATCTGTTGCAGAGAAAGAAAATACTGATGCATAATGGCACTGAAGTACAGACCAACAAGGAAGAAACAAAAGGCAATTCCAGGAATCTGAATGCATGCAAACCAATATGCAACAACCTGTGAGATCACACAGCCCATCTCATCAGAATCAGTAGTAGCATTTCTGAAAGTGTATGCCTTACTCTCTGATATTCAAAGAAAGCTCACTACTACTTGCAAATCGTAGGTCTGCTTCTGACTAGAACGGAGAGATTCATTACAGCACACTTTCAGCTTCAGCAAAGTCACTGACAGTACCTGAACCATCAGTTCTACCTGCTTTCTTCCTGCTTTGTAAGCCAGGGTGCAAAGAAGAAACAAACTAGTTATTTTTCTTATTACAGAATATGATACAATGCTACTACCCAGTCTTCACAAATTAGGTAGAGAATAGATCTATCAAGGTCTAAGTGACCAGTTCACTTGGATTCCCAAGAAAACAGGAAGGCAGACTCCCACCTAACAGGGACTTTACTAGTTTTTTAAATCGACATGGGATGAATGTGTTATGTCATTTCCACTAAATAATTTTGAGATGCAAGTACTTTTTTAAGAAATACTGCACTATGTTGTTATCATTCTACAATGTTCAGGGTTCCTGGATATAATATGGTAAAATACTATACTGGAATTCATAGAATCATAGAATATTTGGGTTGAAAGGGACCTTTTAAGGTCATCCAGTCCAACCCCCTGCAGTCAGCAGGGACATCTTCAACTAGAGCAGGTTGCTCAGAGCCCCTGCCAACCTGACCCTGAATGTTTCCAGGGATGGGGCATCTACCACCTCTCTAGACAACCCATGCCAGTGTTTCACCACCCTCACTGTGGAAAATTTCGTCCTTAGATCTAGTCTAAATCTGCCCTCTTTTCATTTAAACCCATTACCCCTTGTCCTATTGCTACAGGCCCTGCTAAAAAGTCTGTCCCCATCTTTCTTATAAGAATTGAAAGCAGTGGAGTAACAGCAAAAAAGGCAGTCTTCATGCAAGAGCCTGCCCAAGTCATTTCTGCTTTCAAAGAAATCCAGGGCCACTTGCAAACCACGGGTTTCTTTCTGAATAGCCCTGAAGAAGACCCGTAACCACACAAACATAAAGTGTAAGAATAATGAAAAAAATACTTTGAGAAATAACGTAATGCTCTTAAAGAATAGGAAGATTTCCTCAGATCTAGAGGATAAGATACACTATTGCTCATTCTGCTCTATTCAACCCCCAATTTATGCTTATTATATAAGATGCTGTATCCTAGAGCAGTGGTTTTCATTCTATCCTCTGCAAATTCCTAGGGATGCACAGTTTGCAAAAGGTAAGAAAAAAAACATACAGATTATAGATTTAAAACTGCAATGTGAAGATCTGCACATACACTGAAATGTCTTCAGGGGTTTACAAATTTTCAAAAAATCACTTCTGTGAAGAAAAACTGATTACAAATAAGCAACATTCTACTTCAATATTTTCTAGTAAACCATAAACTCCTGCAATGCTGTGACTACGCCCTGGAGAGTGTCCATGAGGTGTGGGCACTCTGCAAATGTAACGACATTCATGTGTGTAACTACGGCAAGTTGCACAGCTCTTATTTATGAACACAAAATAATATGCAAATGCAAATTGATCAAGGAGCCTGGTGTCCTGGTTTCAGCCAGGGTAGAGTTAATTTTCTTCATAGAAGCTAGCGTGAGGCTATGTTTTGGATTTGGGATGAGAAAATGTTGATAAGGTGCTGATGTTTTGAGTTGTTGCTAAGTAGTCAAGGACAGTCCAGCTTCTCGTGCTGGCCTGCAGCGAGCAGGCTGGGGGTGCACGGGAAGCTGGGAGGGGACACAGCTGGGACAGCTGACCCAGGCTGGCCAAAGAGATATTCCATACCATATAACGTCATGCTCAGTATATAAAGCTGGGACAAAGAAGAAGGAGGGGGTGGAGGGACGTTCGGAGTTATGGCGTCTGTCTTCCCAAGAAACCATTACGCGTGAGGGAGCCCTGCTTCCCTGGAGATGGCTGAACACCTGCCTGCCCATGGGGAGTGGTGAACAAATTCCTTGTTTTGCTTTGCTTGCGTGCACGGCTTTTGCTTTACTTATTAAAATGTCTTTATCTCAAACCATGAGTTTCCTCACTTGTACTCTTCCGATTCTCTCCCCCGTGCCACCGTGGGGGAGTGAGCGAGCGGCTGCGTGGTGCGTAGTTGCTGGCTGGGGCTAAACCACGACACCTGGATATTGCAGAGAAATGAAGAAGTAGCATTTAGAGCAGGACATCATCTTAATTCAGATTAATGACACAATGTTAACACTAGAAGAATGAGATCTTTCTATATTCTACAAAGCTCTGCACTGTAAACTCACTACTAAATTGGACTGGGGAATTAAACAAATGTATTAAAATGAGTAGTTTATAAGTAGAGGGAGAATGCCTGTTTTCGCCCTTTTTCAAGGATGCTCTGCAACCTGCTGGTTTGTGTGCAGCACAGAAAGAAAAATATTTGCTGAGACAGCTGAATGAACATACAGGCCAATTTCAACAGCTTTTTTTTTGATTCAAAGCTTGAAAACTGTTCATTGCTCATTAAAGTACTCACAGAGGATACAAAGTTTTTAATCTATTCAACAAGGGGATACAACACGGAGCACGGAGAGACTAGCTGAAACAGACCCTCTGTGGTGGTTTAAGATGTTGTCTCATTTGTCCACTTTCTCCTTCTGCCAGATGCTACACTTTCATGGGAGACTTGGTGGAAAGCAATACATGCCTGTGCTTCAGTTGCGACTGAAAAGCCTAGTGTTATCACTTAAGCAACCCAAGGCACAGACACATTTTCTCCTACTGACTCTGCTGTGGGAGAAACAGGACCACAGCAAAAATAACCACAACAAAATTCTCCTCTCTCAGTGCTATCATCTCTTTCCACAACTTAAACACAGTGGGTCCTGGTCCAGCAATTTGGAAACGGAGATTACTGTCTGTGTTCATTTTCATCCTTTCTTCTCTACAAAAGGCTCTGCAGGGCACTCTAATCAGCAGTGCAGAATGATGCAGGCAGATAGAGAAAAACAGTCAGTTTTTGTGGCATTGTCCCCAGTTTCTCAGGACTTCTGTGGATAAATACAAGGCTGACCTCCTATTCTGTCAGTAAAAGTATAACTGTTCCTCCTCCCTGCACTGGGAATGACTCTGGTAGGATTAGGTGGCATAGAAACCTTGGCAGCATGACATTGTACAGCTCTTCCCACAGGAAACCTGGCTGTAGATAAAAGATTCTGCACAGTTCAGGATTAGCACAACTGTTAAATACAGATGAGATTCTGGCCTTGTGCTTGTACTACCCTACGAGACTAATCTTGAAAACAGCTTCAACTCTAGATGTGAGAACACAATTCATTTGCCCATGTCCAATTTCCCCATGGTAATTTCTCCCTAAATGAAACATTTTTATAATGCCTTAGACATCTATCCTACTGCTTTCAGAGACTTTTTTAGGCTGAGGTATTTATATTCCTCCTTACTAAAGAGTTGCTGCTTTCATTTGTAGAGCCCAGTGACTCTAATGTTTCTTTATGTCATTTAATGTAATCCAGTTGAGCAGATTAGCTTTTACTTAGCAATGCTTTAGAGTCATGATGCTTGTTGTAAATGCCAGTGATTTCCTTTCCTACTTAAAGGAACAGTGTAACAGAAACAAACTTTTCATGTTAATGTTCAGTAAAATGAATACTCTTTCAACATCCAGTATGGGAAATGACAGTGTTTCACTCAGAGCACACCCATGGCTTTTCTTCCTCTTTCCATGTAGCATTCCTCTTTTATTCTTTGGTCTCCTTTAATACTACTTAGTATCAAATAATAAAAGCATTCACTTGTTTGCTTGCAATGCATGACAAAAATGCTTTAGTACACACAGAATGGGTCAATCAAATATTATTTATACTGCGAATTAGGAACTCCTCCAAATTAATTTGTCCTGGAAACTACAGTCCTCCTGCCATACATTTATGTATTAGTAGCAGCATCTTTTTAACGCAGCCATTTAGTGTTTGCCAGTGAATAAAGGGCCTGTATAAACTTGCTCAAAAAAACCAATACCAGAAGAAAAAATCCTAAGGTCAAAGCAGTATGAAAATGCACCATTGGAAAAGAATCTACGGAAAAGGCAATTAAAATGGTACAGATTACTTCTGCGTTGTAACCTAAATTATGAGAAAAATCCTGATGACTTTTGGCTGCCTGATGAAGACAACGCTAGTCTGTGTGAGAATCTTGACAAAAGCTTGTGCTTTTTTGGGGGTTGTCATGTACAGAAAACTGGAAAGGGACTTTTGGCACCACAGTGCTGTGTGACTAACTCTCACACAATACCACATCCCATAATCATTTCTATAAATCTCTCTAGCACCACCTTCCTGACATTTGTATCTGTACATGTTTCAGAGCTTCAATTCACTAGTAGGTAGAGACTTTGTATTTGAGCTTCTATTTACATGCTCTCTGAACTGAAATTGTTCTTTTCCCTCGCTGAAGTTTATTACCCTGACGTATTTTTAGGAAACCACCATGTCTTCTCTTGGCCTTAGTTGGCTAGCTGAAAAAAGTCCAGTGTTCTTCGGCCCTCTATGTGCAACACAGGTTTGCCAGTTACCTGATCATTTATGCCATAACGCTCTGTCGCTGTGGTGCTGGTAAATTAGTATTTCTTGGTAGATCAGAAATAGGCACAGTTCACATGAGGTCCTGCCAGTGTCTTGCACAATGGTATTTGTATCTTGTCACCTTTGCTGGAAACCCCACCTGCTGTGTACAGTCTATTTGCCTATTTCACAGCCATGCCATGTTTTGATGATTCACAATCCTACCACAAGCCATCACTACAACACTTTCTTTTCCTCTGTTATTTCCGAAAATGAGCCTCTATCTTACAACATGCGTCCTTGTTATTAGCTCATAAAACACCAGCTTTGCATCTCATCTTTCTTTGTAGGAGGTTAATCCTGAAGGCTATTCAGTATTTTCTGTGTAGCATTCCAATCCAGTGCTGCAGGCAGGATCTATTTTTACTGCCAAATGGATTATAATGTGTCATATTTATATTTGATATCTATAAACAAAACATGCAGAATGTTACTGGGTCATCTCTCAGTTGATAATTCAGTAGCTCACAATACAGCACAACAAACATGTTCTTACATCATGGCCACTGGTTTAGAGCTCTTGTGAGCCGGTTAAAAATACATAGTTAATTTAAACACTTACGAAAGAAAAGCAACTGAATCTCAAGAACCACAAAAAATATAAAGTCTATGACATGGCTAAAGCATAGAAAGATTGATGTGCAACATTGACAAGGCTTTGGTACTAACCAGGCCCAAGCAGCTATGGCTTCCAATATGACCTGCAAGACTGACTTCAGTGCTTATTCAGTCAAATGGGTGATCACTAAAAGTGACGCCATACTTTTCACTAGGGACATCTCACTTTGGCATCCAGCAATCAAGAGCAAAAATACCGATGAGATTCAAACCTCCACGAAAACAAAAAGCTGTAGTGAGATGATAAGCCACAGTGGAAAATCTAATTTCACGTTGACATTAAGGATATGGAAGCGCACATGGGTAATACACAGTAAGATCAACAGTGAAAGCTCCCACAGACAGCAGTGGGTTATATGTGCCTGACAATTCGTCACAGTTTTGCAGGAATTCATAATAGGTCACTCAGCACTGTGGCTACAAACTAACATACAGCTGCTGTGAAACATACTGTCATAAAATGACTTCAAAATGTCTCCAGAAAGTACATCCCCACATAATCCTGTTCAACAACCACTCGGAGAAATGTAGCTGACTCACATACTCCCCTTTCAATCCTTCCACAGCACAGAGTAAAAGGAAAGCAAATCCCTGGCATACTTCAGTAACCACAGGGCCACAGCATCTCTTTCTTACATTTTCAAGGAATGCTCTTGTTGTTCTGTGTTTGAACTGAGGTATGTATAAACTGAGTATGCTTTTAAAAATCATGCAATGCAGTAATTTCCAGTGATGTTCATAACTCTTTCATTATGGTCCCTAAATTAAACACCTCTCTCTCAAGGCAAGCGCCCAGAAATACACTTGAGCCCCCCACCCACCCAGTGGGAGAGAGAAACATGTCTCTTCACAACTCCAGAGAGCCACTCTGAGATGAAGGTGGGACTGTACCTCTCATACTGTCTGTACGGGGTGACCAATGTGCCTGTAAGTGACGAACTACCCAAACTCAGACAGAAGTAGGTGCTTACATTTAAAGACTTGAAAGGTATTTGGGGCTTTACTGTACAGGTCTACATCTGCTTAGGATACAAATGGCTGAGTTGTCTCATGAGAGATGTGACAGTCAAGCCAGCTTTTTCTACAGTAATCTAATGACTTGAGCACGTTCTCAGAAACTGGAGGCTAGCATTGCATATTGCTTTCAACCTGAGAGGCTTTCACCATAATGCTCCCACCCTCCAGCCACCTGAACAGCATTACTGTGGTCTCCTGCTGAGGCTGGCCTAGCATGCAGACAGAAATACAAGAAGAATCAGAGAACCAGGAGATCATTCATGAAGGAATCTGTCTAATCAAACAGAGACTCTCCTTATTCTGTCCATTATTTCTGTTTTTATTCAATGACCATCTAAGATATAATACATTGAAAGTCCCATGAGAAAGAAACAAGACCTTCAGGTCTCTTGCTTGCCTAGAAGGAGCTTTAGGAACCTTGTGCTTCTAGTTGGAGGTTTCTACTGGTTTACTGAGAACATAGCGATACTTTGAGAACAGGCTGGTGGCTCAGACTTGCTAACACTGCGCTGCCTAAAATCCATCTAAGCTATATATGCGTGACAGGAGACTGAATAGAGAAATGCAACTCCATCCTCCCTGTTAAATGGTTTGAAAGGTCCCCAGCAGGGCTTTAGCACCAGCCAGCTACCACTCTCCCCAAAATTTCTAGACATGAATCAGGGCCCATTCCCAATTGGCTGTAGACTGTAGGTGGTCATTGTGCCTGGGAGCTCAGCAGTATGAACATGGACTGTTTTCAACCAGTTGGCCTCAGTACCAGAGAACAGTACAAGGCATAAAAATTCACTAGTAAATATGCACGCCTGAAGTCTGAACTTAGGTAGGCTAAACTGAGCACTGAGTAGCCATTCCTTGGAAAGGGATCATGGAAAAATGACACTGTTCTGCTCCTTTCATACTCAGAGACCAAGCTGTTCATTTTAGTATGTAGATTTAAGAAAAACATGTTTTATCAATTCTGACTGAAGTTGGCGGTCCAGAGTCAGCAAAACAGGGTATGAGTTCCAAGAGTTTATGATTCACCAGTTGAATTGCTGCTGGCCTTCAGCCTTCACGAGGGAGACTGGAAAAACTCAGTGGTCCAAAGGATGCTAGCAGAGAACTAGCTTAGCTGAACTGGACTACCAAGCTGTCAGAATGAGAGGTAATACAGAGAAGACTATCATTAGGAATTATGCAAATATATGGTCTCTACTGCATCCTACTTAAGGCCAGCATGTAGAAGGAAAGTAAAAAAATAAAACAAAATAAAAGCAGAGCCTCGTAACAGCACAGTAATTTTTTCCGTTGTTAATTACAACCAAAACCCTTGAGAAAGTATTGGTAAAAAGACCACGGAAATTTCTAAAAATGCCAGCAGGCATGTGAAGCTGCACCATGCACACCCAGGCAATACATACCATAAATTCTAACTCAAGTCACAGTAATAATCCAAGGACAAGTTCTACTGCATAACAAAAAAGAATTACAGCATTTTAACAGCATAAGCAATTATGGTGCTGTTCCCTCAATGAAACTGAAACTGACCCTTCTGCTGTAAATAATTACACTTGTTGCTATAAAGAAGTGACAATTATGGGCATTAATAAAAACCTGTCCCTTCTGTACCACAGCCATCCTCAAACAAGTTTACTGTCTGCCTCACGGGTTGTAAAACTATGATTTGGAAATATAGTTTGCAGATGGGAGCTGACCCTACAGCATACAATTCAAATCTTTATGTTTACAAGTGCTGAAGCAATGGAAAGGATGCTTGTGACAAGCAAATTAAAGGACAGTAAGTTCCCTTTGTGCTCTTTAGACCATGTGGTCTCGAAGTATTTCAAAAGGCTGCATTTTGAACATGACATTTCAAAATACTAGTGAGTTAGTAATGGTACCTGAACATGAATAGTAACATTATTTCAACATAACCGTTTCTTTATCATAAATCCACCAAATATCTAGACTGTTTTATCAGTGAGCTCTTGAAACGCCAAAGTTCATATTTCATTTTATTGGGAAGCTTTCCAAATCTCTCTTGCTTAATGTACAGTTTTGATACTTCTCTCCTCAGATGTGTCTACATGAGATTTTCTTTTTTCTCATTACTGCATTATCATGTAATGTCACTGGGAATAGAAGGAAATTACAACAACATACTACCATTACATAATGTGCTAGGTAGGAATTGTGAGAGGACACAGCTAAAAATACATATATTGCAATGCTTTTATTTGCATGTGCTGTTGCCATGTTATTGCCCTCACAGAATGCTAACATGTGTCTTATTGTGCAAATCAGCATTCTCCCATTTCAAAACTCATTTATTCATAAAATTCATAAATTCATAAAATCCTGAGTTTATAATCATACTCGTGATGTCTGCCTCCATTATTCATACATGGGAACTAATACTGCACTCTTACCATGCAACGCAGAAACTCAGATCGAGCCTCCTCTTCGCTGAGAGGTGGACAATAACTTTGAGGCCCAGCCCTGTGGCTGCCATGTACTCACAACAGCAATGCGAGTGCCCCATGGTCTCATCAAGGAAAATATCCCAAAACTTTTGTATTCAGAGTGCTTGAAGCCCTGCTGCTTTTTGAGTTCCAGTGATACCTGCTACAGGTTTCCAAACAGCCTCGCTAGCTTGGTCACTTTTGTTTGGATTTCTCAATTGCCAGTGAAACAATTTAATCTGCTGATCTACTGACCAGGAGAGTGTTTTTGTGAAGATGGTAAGTTTCAAGAATAAAGGTAGGTAGTGGCTTCTCTGGAAGGCTGTCTGTCAGATTTGAGGGTCCTGCAAAAGGTCTCTCAGGCTTCAGACGATCCCGTTTCTTCGTATGGAACTGTCTGAAGAGTATTGCATGCCCTAACTGACACAGCACAAGGAGGGCAAACTCCTGCTGCCAGCCTATGATGAAGTCAGTAGATGCAGTGACAAAGCAGAGGGGATGGCCAGACATGTAGAAGGCTGAGCCTCATGGCACCAGTCATGCTGAAGAAAAGAGATTAGGCCCTAAGACACATCCTCCTACCTTGCAATGTGTGTGGCAGGGATGAGAAGGCAACTGCAACCTCTGCTTGGTGTGCGGCGCACGGTGGTTCCACCAGGGAACTGTTGCATTACATATGGGTCTTTGCGTTTCAAAGGTGACCACTTCAGTTTAATTTACTCCTTCCTACTGCTAGTCAGTGGGTAGGAATTAGGGGCCCTCTGTCATTCATTGAAGAGTTATTATACTATGAGTGTTTTTGAAATGGCTAAGCCACATACAGACTCCCTGGACTTGGGCTGACAAAGGTTTCTTTACACCATGCATCTTCCTTTGAATCATGCTGTTCCTATCCCAGGGACAATGTGCAGATGGCCTTCATTCTATCAGTGACAATGAACCCAGTATTTACAGAGTGCCTTTAAAGGTCTGGATTAAGCCAATAAGAAATGTAAATCTCTCTGGAATTTAGACAATCTGAACACATCATGAAGTGTTTATCTGATGAAATAGCAGAAAGCAGTGCTTATTACTTTAGAGAACATGTAGTTTGAAATTTCTATGGTAGTTTTCAGCTGCACTTCAAAATACTTAATAACTTAATATGGCTTTTTGGGTTGAAATATAATATACATTACTTCTTCAGGGAAGAGAGATTAAAAATACGTTTCAAAATTAAGCACTTCAACTAAAGAGATGTTTGCTTTATTTTCTCAGTAGAGTTGTTCTTATTTATGCATGTTGAAGTTGGGCACACTGATGATAAAGAGGATGCATTGAAAGTACAGACTGCCTTCATTTAGCACACTCTTGCTCCCTTCCCCGGTCTGCAGCTCCCAGAGTGCTTGCCATGGCCAGGTGGTTCCGGTGTTATCTGGGCCAAGATCTTTGTGGTGTTTACTCTTAAGGCTTTTTGAGGGTGTGGCACAGTATAGCAGGAGGAGGGTGGTATGGTGAAGACGTTTTGCTGGTTATGTAAGCGAGATAAAAGAAGTGGAAACACTCAACCTTTATCATGGCAACACTGAATGGAAATCTGTGTGACAAAGAAAACTTGCTTCTCCCCGCTGAAGCTAAAAGCTTGCAGGAAAACTTTTCCAGAGAAGGTCACGAGAGCCTTTTATAATGGAGCGTAGCAAACAATCTAAAGCTCTTTCTAACACAAATGAATATATAAATAACACTAAATACATGCAGTCACCAAGCATTACATTTTTCATTTCTGTGTATGAGACAGATCTTTGCAATAAATTAGCATTCTTTAGCTGAAGTAAATGGAACTGACCAGTCTATGGACCTGCAGACAATCTGGCCCCAGGGTCTTTTAAACTTTAGGCTAACTTGCCCTGAAGAAGGAAAAGGTACAAATGATACTGCCTTGGAAGAGTGAGTCACTCAATAGATGTTGACGAGCCCTCATAGAAAAAAATATTTGCATTTGTATGTTTTTTACGCAAATTCTTTAAAACTTTACTGGCTCTTACATACACATATCTTTGAAAAAAAGAATATCCACAATAAGACATATATTACACAATTTCCACAGAGCCATCATCTTAAATTAAGAAAAAAAAAAAGCCTTGCAAATTACAGTCATTCTAAAAATCAAAATAGCTTAGCCAGCTGTTAAAGAAGTGTATACATTCATCATCACTGAATGCATTACTCCTTTAAACATATATAATTCCAAAATAATCTCCTTGAAATAAACACAGCAATAGCCATAGAACATGCTGGACCTGAAATTGAAGACAAAGCATGCAGTATTTGTTGTATTAAAACTCTGACAAAATACATTTTAATCATGTCCAGTCTTATGAGTTCTAAAACAACCTGGAATGCCATTTGGTCTTCATGATTAATGTGCACTTTATCATTGTAAACAGAGCTTCCTGAACATTTCTATAAAGTCTGCTTTTTGAATCAACATTTAAAGAATCAGCATTGCCCTTTCTCTCCTTTTATGTTGTGCTGGTTGTGTGCGGATTGTAAATAAGGTAGAAGATTCCAGGATTTTTCATATTTAAGTAGAGAAAAAGAATTTAATCACAGAAAAAAGCTGGAATTCTGAATGACCTCAGATATTAGCTTTGTTGACTTGAATGGTAGCATTTGTGCTACTTATCCATGTCAGGAATTAAAGAATTTTATGTGATGTGGCTGATGTGTTGATCAATAGAACAACAGCAATCATTTACACTGCAAGTTTAGTTCAGTTTCAAAAATCTGCATTAACCAAGCCGATAGTTGTAGCAGAATCAATAGACAAGGCATCTTGCTTAGTGATGTGCACAAATGAAGTATGACTGAACTTTTAATACCCAATGAATACAGATTAAGATGATAAAACCCATATACGGAATATGTTCTGCAAAGTATGCAATGAGAGTTGCAAATGTGCAAATGAGAGTTGCAAGACTCTCAAATGTGTTTGAGAGTGTAATGCACAATAAAATGTATTAAGAAAAGTAATAAAAAGTATTAAGAAATTCTTACTTTAATTTTTACTCTGCTTCACTCAGCATTTACACCATGAGTTTGCAGTCAGCACTCATTTTAAGACCTGTTGCAAAGGTCGTCAGTAAATTTGCTGCTGTGTGTTCATCTGTCAGTTCTATAGCTTCATGTTACTTTAAATCTCTCCTCCTATTTTTCTAACCACTCATCCCCTTATTTGGCACACTTTAATCTCCTAGCTAGCTCCTTTCTATTGTCAGTGAAGGTTCTGATGTGTCACTATTGCTATAGGAGTCAATCATCTTTAGTTCATGATGCAGATAAAAGGAATGAAACTGGTTTTTTATTAATGGTCTAATATGTTTGTGTTTAAACAACAATGACTCCAATTGGTATAATTTTAATCCAGATGCTTGAATGCAGAAGGACTACACTACAGCATTGTGAGATAAAGTAAAGCAAACATCAAATAATTCTGTTTCTAATAGTATTTTCCTAAATGCAAGCCTACATACATATAATATATAATGCAACAATGAATATGTTGCATGGTAAAAAAACCTAATTATATGAAACATTGAATATTCTGAAGAAACCTAGAGAACATTTTTTTTCATTCACGCATATAAGAATATAGCTGATCTGTATTTCCCAGGCAAACAGAAATTACCAAAAAATCTTAGCATCACAATGAAAATAATTGATAGCCATTCGCTATAGGTGGAAACTCTTCCTACAGTAACAAAAGAATTAACCATTTTTAATTATACACGATTAGACAAGAAAAACCCAAAACATGCTAAACCTCTGAAAAATCTGTATTTTCATTTATTCAGAGTATTGAGCTTATTATTGGTTGTCATTCAAAATAATCTAACCATTCCTCTGTTTTCTTCACTGAAAAGCGGGCATTTTTTATTCTAATCAATGAGGGACTTAGTACCATGTATCTAGTGGTGAAACAAACCTCTGCCAATTGGAAATTCATTAATGGATACTATATAACAGTAAAGAATCCAAGTTACTGGTTTTCCAGATTGATTTTTTTTTTTATTTCTGCTATCATGGTCAATTAAATGTAAATACTTTATGAATGTTACAGTACATATTGTTTAAATGGGCTAACTTACTAGAGTTGATTATCTTAAAACTGTGAAGTAATAAAGACAGTAGCTCAGCATAAAAAATGTGATATGTCCTTGAACTTATAACACTGCAGTGAGCAATTACCTTAAAGAAGCCACCCACACAACAGAACTATGGCTTTGTTCCTTATCTTCAAAGAACAAGCCACTTGCATCTGGATCAAATCCTTTAAACAATACACGAACACTCCACATCAAAGCACTTTCATTTTCTTCAGTTATTTAATTTAATTAGAGCTAATACAGACAAGAATTTAGACACTGACTGCTGTGTAGAAAATCCCCAGAAAACATGTTCAAGAAATTAATCAATTTGGTTTTAAATTTATAAAGATTTTTTCCCCCCAGTACCTGACAGGAGCGCCTCTGCTCTGTGCAGGTTTCAGCAAGACTGTCACAGTGCTGTCAGTTTGATTCAAAGGTGTTTCAAGTTCATATGGTGGCATAGAGGGTGCTAGAATAAGGAAAGAGAAGAGGCAAAAATAATAATTATTCCTGTATTTCTTCTTTCAAGAACTGTACCTTTATTTGAATCGGTAATTTTAAAGACTTCTTCAAATATAAGGACCATATTGTAAGTCAAAGATGTGTTCTGTTACAAGTGTGAGACAACTGTTAAATAACTTCAGGGAAAAAAAAAACAAAGAAAGAAATCCCAGCTCACTACCAATTTCAAGGCACGAAACAGATACTAGTAGGAGTAAGTTTGCAGAAGGTATTGAGAATCCATGACTTAGAAATCAAAAGTTATCTCAAGAGCATGTGCAAATGTGCATGCTGAAGTGACTATAGTTTTTGAAGTGACTATAGTTTTTGAAACTGAGCCCAGCTTTCTCAGTATGTCAAGTGGTATTAGGATGCACTCTCAGAATTTGTCATTCCTGGAATTTTAACTAGTGCTGTAACTATCCTGGGTCTCTTGTCCACCACAGACATAATTTATAATAATGAAGCAGGATTATCACCAAGAGAGCTTATCTTAGTTTGAAGCCACACTCAATAGCACATTTACACACTGTATCTTCAAGGAATTACAGTTGTGATTAAAACAAATGATGCCTCAGTTATTGTCTTTTACTGTTGTTACTTTTTTCAGTGCTATAATCTAGTCGCATTTTTATCATTATATTGGGTGGAAGGTTGTTCAGTTAATTGATTGTTTAGCAGTCTGTTTTATCCTTATTGTCCAGTTGTTAATGATGATAGACAATTAACAGATTTAAAGAAGCAAAAAGCAGCCATTGCAATGATCTTTTATGACCACAGGAATAATGCAGAGCAGTGAACTCCCCTAAACTAATTCCTGCTTGAAAAAGAAATACATCTGCGGGGGACAGGGGAAGATCTTTTCTTTAGCAGGTTCTTCCAATGGCTAATTATACTTCATATTGAACATGGAGACTTATTTGGCATCTCAATTTGTTGAGCTTCATCTTCCAGCCACTAGATACTTTGTGTACCATACTGATAAAGATACTCAAAGTATATTATGCTCCACATACAGATAACTTACAATCAACTTCTATGCTCCTCTAGCAAATTAAATAGCTCCAGCAACGTGAGTCTTTCTTTCAAGTGTGTTTTTCAAACCTTTTCACCTTCCCAGTAGTAGTTGCATCTACTTGAAAGGCATATGAACTTCTCTGTCCTTTATCCATATTGCCCTATATATCCATGTAAGGATTGCATTAACACTTTTGTCCACAACTCTTCAGTCTGCTATGACAACATTAATATCTTCATTGCTTTTCATTGATAGTCACCAGTTTTGAAATGCTTCACAAATAAAAAAACTAATCTTCAAAAACCTCCTTGTAAGCTGAGAGGGTTTTATTCTGTTTACAATCCTGGATAAAAGGCATCAACATTTAGACTAATCATTTTAAGTAATCTGTGTACCCATTTTGAGAAGCCTAAAGGCATACTATTACACAGTACTTTAAAGGTTCAGACACAATTTTCACATATTTCAGTTTTGAATATCCAGAACTTGATCACATAATGCTCCATTCTCTAGCTGACCATCCTGAAAATAAGGGAAGCACTGAATAACTGCATCTCCAAAAAGCTGTATGAACTCAGTGTTTTTGGAAGACTGTAAGTGTCATTACTTGCCCTTGGTCTCCTGCTCACATCTTAACAACTCTTGTAATCTTCCTAGCTTATGACTCCTAGGTCCCTACTTGCACTGTTTACTAATCTTAGTCTCCCTCTCCAAAATTGTCTTCCTGTCCAGGATATAAGTTGTGGTTTTCCCAGTCCCACCTTTTAGTCCTGGCTACTTTTTCTCTACTCCACAGATATTTGGGCATTATCTGTTCTTACACTTTTCTCTTGTCTAGGTTAGGACTGTTCCTACTCCACATTGCCCACGTGTAACGAAGGATCTTATCAATAAAGAGGTAAAACAGGTGATATTCTTCCTGTTCACAGTTTTTGCAACTGCACACCGTGGTCTTCAGCAGCAGAAAGCTCAGATGTGCTAAAAGGTAAGGCCCGTAGAGACTCTCTATCTGTGTTGGGTCATGCTGACGATGAACACACAGGCAAGGCTCTAAAAGCTTGGAAAACTTAAATCTATTTAGTGAGGATGTCATCTATGGTGACATTTGCTGCTCAATTCTGTCAAGTTTCCACCGTTTGTGTGCAAACTGCAACATTTACAAATTGCCCAAATCTGGACAGATTTTCAGAGTGATGGCTCAGAGTAATGTCTCTCTTCTTGCTAAATATTTAAAACCCTGTTTGAAAGCACTTCAGTAACGTATCAGTCACCAGAATTTTTCATTATGTCAGCCATGTTCCTGAAAGGGACAAACTTCTTCTTGGTATGAAAAGCAGCATACAAAATTTCTACCTGCATGGCTGACTTTTCACAAAGTTATGTCCAACAGAAAACAGTCTTCTAATAGAGTCCCCATCAATTTTGATAGCAGGCACTGCTACGAGCTCAGCTTTTGGTAATATGTATTTACATACAGATCACTTCATCCATCAGTGCCAAACACACAGCTGTAGAGTAACACATGGCAACTATTTACAGTACAGAATAGTGCTACTCAAACATTTAAGACAGGAAATTAAGAGTATTTTATTCAAATGAAAATGCAGTCTACAGTCAGACAAATTAAAATGCAATGACAGTTCAGAAATTAGTCAGAATTGGTCACCTCCTCTGTTCTAAAAAATAGTGAAACCTTTTATCCATAAATATTCCGCATTTTCTTTTCACATCTCTCCAAAATGGAGAGCACTGGCCAGATGAAGAGCCTCAAAGCCTTACAGTGAGACAATGAGATCACAAGCCAAAGCACTGCAAAGAGGGTACCATATTCAAAAGCTAAAATTTCAGTTGTGATTTTTCAATGATACTAAGACATGTATGCTTCTAAATTCATCAAGAGATTGGCTTTAACCAAGATAAGTCATAAACATTCTCTCAGTAACTGACATGAAGAAATGAGAGAATGGAGTGCAGACAAGCCAGCTTGCAGAACCTCACCACATGGTAGCTTGGAGGTTAGTCTCATTCCCAAGCATGCCTGCAATGCCTGTTTACACTAATGAGTTTTAGTTGGTGTCACATCAAATTTAGAAAAGAACAATTTAAGATCCAGCTCTATTCCCAAATGCCCAGATTCTCTTCCACTCTCAATAGCATCCTTCCTTCCTCCTTCTAATAAGGGTTGATTCTGCCATCCTAACTCCTATCAAGCCTTGCTATGTCAGAAGTTGATTTCTGACAGAGAAGTTTCTGCTCAGTATAGGAAAGGACATGGAAAATGAGCCCCATCATTACTGGTCAGTGTTAACTATATTTACACTTTCTATAAAGAATAATTTTCTAACTTGAAAATTAACAACTTTTTTTTTCTTCTCTACCAACACCTGTATTGGCAATAATTTCAACCTTGCATTAACTGCCTTTTCTATAATAAGAAAAAAGAAATTGCTCTATTTCTGATTAACACTTGCTACTTTTTTTTCATTCCAGTGAGGATGGAAAATGAATGATGGGGAAAAGCACAAAGAATGAGAGTAAAAGGGGAAGTATATTTTGTATCCAAATGCCTGCCTTTATCCTTTCTAAAAAGCATAGTTGATCACAAATAGATAAGGTAATTTTCTCTAAATACTATCAAGGGGCCATAGTTCAACTGTCAGGTTAATTCCCATGAACATTGTAGAGAAGTGAAGAGTAAAGGGATTCCAACTGCAACTTTGCAAAACGTTTTGTCATCAATTATATAAGCATGTAGAGTATATAATAGTATTGCATCCTATCAGCTAGAGAAATGAAGTGTTCCTCTGCCTCTGGGAGGGCTTTAAAATATTGTTCATGGATCTGCAGAAGTGACAGTCTCATGCTTGCTGTTATCTGAAAACCACTAATCCTGATGTTCTTGTCTAATACAGTTTCATATCCACTTCAGTCCACACGCCTGCTAGGAACATACGCGGGCTGGCAGTTAGCTACACTTTCTAAGTGAGTGCTAGACATATAGTATTTCTGCTCTACACTCAATTGTTCATGGCTCATTAAAGAGATTTTCCAGCACTGTTACTGTACTAATTTAGAATCATGTCAAGGCTGACTGAGCTCTGAATGGAACCCTCATTGTCATGTCCAAAAAACCCTATGCTAAATGTTGCAACAGCAGCTGGCACTGACTGCAGGCACATAATTCATAGGGTTTCTTGGGTGATAAGATACAGTTGTGAATAGGAGTTTTAAAGTATGAGCTGATACTTACGCACTTGGAAGTTTTTCAGATATGTTAATGTGTGTCACTGATATCTTCAGGGATTAACATATATTTTACTTTTTCAATTTGCTGCTTGTTAAATCATAAAGAAGTAAACAACAAAAAAATCACCCATGTCATTATAAGCAAACAATAACATTCTTTAATCAAGTACCTGATATTTTAGTGGTGAATTGATTTGTGATTGGAGGTCCAAAGCCTTTAGCTGTGCTGGCTCTGATGGTAAAAGAGTAGGTAGTGCCAGGATACAGTCCAAAAAAGAGATAGTGCGTTTCATTTCCTGGCTTTGAGACTCGTCCACTTTGATTGGATAAATCTATTTCTGGGTCAAAGGAACTGACTGCTTTGTAGGTGATCTGCAAAAGAGTAAGAAAGTTATAAACTGCCTTGAGCAAATGCACAGAGATTGCGTCTTTATCCAGTAAACCCTTCTGATGTATGCGCTGTCAGACATTTTATGATAAGCTATCTTACTCTCTTATACTCTTCAAATCCTGAATCCCACGAAGGGACATGGAAACTCAGCCATAGCTGGTATGAGTTATTACTTTTATAGATACAGAGACTTAGAGGCAGCTAGATTACAACTCTAAAGGATGGGTTCAGGCTTACATTAATTCCTTCAAGATGCTGGCTTTATCAGTGTCATTTTCTGAATTCGTATTACTGTTGGTTTTGATCAGAAACAATACCAAAACAACCAGGTAAAAACAGATAAGCAAATAACAGAAGGTATAGCCCCCAGTTCCACCTGACTTCACTATAATTACACTTTGCTCTGAATAAGATTATCCGTAAAAGATGATAAGGGCAGCTTAAGGCAAATTTTTCAGAAAGTGGGTGAAGCTTGTATTTTAGTATGAAGCTAAATTGTAATAGCTATTGTAATTGCTAATTTGGAATTTTCAGGTTATTATATTGTACCTAGGTCAGATTCTCATTTGGAGGAAAGGAGAGATAAAATATTAAGTAATATATGCAGAGTGTATATTGTATCCTCAGTTCCTTCTTTGATTCAAACAGTATTTTTAGTTTTCATTAGAAATGTTAATATAAGTTCACAGTAAAATTTGATCCAGATTTCTTCTATTAAATACTAATTTCCATGCAGTGTAATGAGAATTTAAAAATAAGAAATCTATTAAAAAATTAAGAAGTAAAAATGATTCATCCCTCTTTTTTACTTTTAAAGTTTCATTTGTGTGCAAATAATTCCAACACACTTATTATATAAAGTGATAATTGACATTCTTTTTGCTATATTTATTCCATATCATTATAATTAAGAAGACACGTAAAACAATACCTAGAAACATAAAAGTGTTGGCATCTTAAACACTTGCAATTTCCTAAAACCTCTGACTTGATGAAAACTGATTTTTGTATGACCCATCTAATGTAACATCAATAAAGTGCTGAAGATTAGTAATAAAAACTTTGATACCATGTAGATAAACCCTGACATTATTTTGGTAGATATAGGCAGATCCTCTACAACTCCTCATCCATAAATTGAACTGAAAGTACCTTAAAAACCATTCAACTAATCCACCTAATTATAACAGAAGACAGAAGAAGACATAACTTTTTTTGAGATTTTAAAAGACAGGTTAGGCAACTACATCACAACTATGTTTGATATACAGCTGATCCTGTTTTGCCACAGATACGCAAGCTAAATGACCTCTTGCAGCTCCCTTTAACTCTGTTTTCTATATTTCTATGATTCTTAACTGGATTTTCCAAAATCTCACTAAGTTTTATTCAAAATAATACCAGGCTATTGGAGACTACACAATCTGTGCTAAGATTCTTATAAATGTTTTGCAGTGTTTAGTTATTAGATAGCTAAGTGGCTGATGTTCCATAATGAAATAAGTT
Source organism: Phaethon aethereus (assembly GCF_964289735.1). Classification (NCBI taxonomy): domain Eukaryota; kingdom Metazoa; phylum Chordata; class Aves; order Phaethontiformes; family Phaethontidae; genus Phaethon; species Phaethon aethereus. The sequence continues at coordinate 57,657,745 of NC_138582.1, read as the reverse complement.
CTTCCATGGATCATGCAGAACACATGAAAAAAAGAAGTGTTTTGCCTGATTAAAATGAACTTGCACTTCTCTATTTCACTCCAACTTGTAAGACTTTTTTTTTTTTTAAACTAATTTCTTATGTCCACCATTGTTAATGCCAGTTCAGCTTTGCAGTGATTAAAAAAAAGGGCATAAGGGTAATTTTCTCACTGGATGTTGACTCTTTTTATAAAATTTAGATGAAACTATGCCCAAAGGACTAATCCCTTTATTCCCACAACTGCGGACCTGTACTGATGTTAGAGGAGCAAAATGGTATAATTTGTCATTATGTCATTTCTTCATCTGAAGGCCTTTTTCTTTAAATATTGGTAAAATAATTGGATTTGGACTTAATATCACAATAGCAATGAATACTTTAATACTTGATACTTCAACACACAGTTTTCCCCACCACGTATATTAAAAGACTGTCTCCTTCAGGCACTAGAAACAAATGCCTGGCTCCAGAAAACAGACTAAGTTATGAGATTTTTAACAGCATAGAAAGTTAGGTGCTCAGGGTAAGAAATGCTAGACACAGAGGTGAGATTGAGCATTCTCTCTGCAAGCAGGGTTGCAGACTCCGGGCTGCACATGAAGTTCATCTATCTGCTGGGATCAAGACCCCGGGACCTCCTGCTGTCATCTTAAGGCTGCCCCTAAAAAAAAACAGCTACCAGCTGAAGAGCTTGCCCTGGAAAGAGCAACCTTGCTCCTAGGTCTGACTCAGTCTTACATACTTGCAGTTTTGCCTCACTCAGGCTGTGTGTCTTCAACTCTAGACTAAAGCACCCTGCACTCTCATACTCGCTTTCCTCCTGGCACTACAGTTCTTTCACCCCTCGTCGTGTACAGCCCAGTGGTGGGTGATGGGTGAATAGAAGGAACAGTCCCCCCTTGCTGCGGCTCTGTGCCTAAGTCACTCCCCTGCAGGCAGATTATCATGAATTGGGGAATCCCTCAGGCTGAAATGTCTGCTACCCTGGCCTCCCCCTAACTAGGTTAGTGCTCCTCTGCTAGGCCAGTGTCTGAAAGGTGAATGCCATGAGCACCATAGTTTTCATGAACATACCAAATATGGCATATGTTTGTGTAAGAGCAGCTTTAGTGGCTATGCTTTTTAGATCAGAATCGTTGCTGTTCACATAGCCAAGGCTTAGATGCCTCTTGGCCTAAGCTTTGGCTTGCAACTAGGCTTAGGCAGGACCTAGGCACCTCACTTCTCATGCTTAGGTGATTTGGAGCTGTGCTGGATGCATTACCTTGACACAGGTAAGGAAAACGATCAGCCAGAGAGGTGCATGAATAGTCTACATCAACCTATAAAACATAGGTACCTTAATTTCATCTAATTTGTCTGGATCTTATCCTGTGAGCTACTTCAGTTAGCTAAAACATACATTAAGTATACACTTTTATATTTCATCTGAAGTATACATCTAAAATAGGTAAAATGTCCCTGTGATGCACTGTGTGTATTTGTTGGCCTTCAGGTAGTTTACCAGTCATATTTATAAAAACTTTGTGATACATTTTAGGCTTATAAGCAAATATCAGGGCAGAAAAAGTATTGACAAACAAGCTTTCAGCAACTAGGTGTCTGTTCACATTCAGCTACCTGACTGGACTGACTTGGCATCTTTAAAACAAGGGGTGGTTTGGTTGCATTAGTCAGTTGGTATCTTTAACTTTAAAAATCAATTAAATCAAGTTTCTGATTTAACTGATTGTCTTGCTCCCTCTGTCTCTGCTTTGAGGTGTATTAGACAAACAGTATAAGGAGATATTAGTATTTTATTTCCTTTTCAATATTCTCTTCACTGTTGGAATGCTAGGTTCTTTTGATGTTCAGAGGTTTGCACAGTCCTGACTGCCTTAGAAAGTCTGGCCAAGCTATTCTTTCCCATCTCTGAACACACCTGCACAAGTCCCATTACAGCTGATGGAGTTATGTACCTATATACATTTAAGAATTAACTGCATGTAGACTGCATGCACATATACTCCTCAGCAATGTAATTAGACGTGCATGCATGTTCTGAAGTAGAAAGATGATTCACCACTGTGTATTTCTATGTATATAAATCCTAACATCAATAAAAACATTAATACAATAAAAAAAACATTCTGAAGATGTCCTGAAGATTGGCCACTGTCAAACTAGCTGGAAAATAGTTCACTTTTTATAAAGTCAATTCATACTTTTTCATAACATTTTATCCTCTTACAATAAAATAGTTTTCAAAACAGTATCAATAGGTTACCATTCAATTTAACTTTTCTTTTACACCATATCTCATTTAGGTGTTGTTTTTTTTAACAAAACATTTCAATACCAATTTTATAGTAAGGTCAGGTAAGAAGCTTAACAGTGATTACTGTCTGACAGCTTAATCTGTGCAGTCTTTTGTCAATTTTTCTAAAAGGTATTCAGGCAGAGGTTCCACATGAGGAGAAGCAGAGATTTTTAGACATCTAACAACATATAATTTTGTTGAATTTGCATTTAAAAAACAGTAGATTTTTTTTTAATTATGCCTGCTTGTTTCTATTACAATAGCCTTCCTGTAATGTCTTATCTAAATGTGATGTTGACTGTCACCACTGTGTTACGTCTGCTATTTTTTTTTAATTCACTAAGATCTGTCTTTCAATCTTTTAAATATTTGATCCACATTACTAGATAGAATGCTATATCACATGGTTCTAAAAATACCAGTTTTGTTAAAGCTGATAACCCAGGGACATTTTGGGTCCTGCAGAATTCACCCCTACATTATATATTTGATTTTACTGCTTTGTAAGTGCTGCTATCTTCAAAAAAGAAGGTTAATTTTACATAAACTGGAAAAAAATAATTCCTTGCTGATTTTGCACTTTTGAAAAATCAAACCTATACATAAAAATTAACACATGGCAAAACGCTAGGTACCTCATACAAAGTAATCACACCATACGTTTGCACTGGCTCTCTCCATTGAAGAAAAATCTTCTCTTCAAACGTACTCCCTTGAATGGATTCAAGTGGCACAGCACTCGGGACTAAAGGACAAAAAAAGGGAAAAAATGCTGTTTTGAGAAAAAATTCAGAAGGAGACACTCTGCTTAATATTTGCCTCATTGAGGCATAAAAAACATCCCACTATTATTTTCCCAAGACTGCAGCAAAGGCCAGGGTAGCTCAGGAGAAGAACAATTTATTTAACAAGATAGTGCCATTAAGGAAACATATGTGTCACCTTCAGTGTAAGAAGGAATTAGTGAAAATCATTCTTTTCCTGTAAAATACTACCGATGAAATAAAAGGACAAATCTGCTTTTTATAAGGAATTAGGTTGTTTCTGAAATACAAATTCTTGTAAATAAAATATATTTGTGATACCTGCTTATCAATAATGTTACTATCCCATAGTGAAAAACATACTAAACATCCATATATGAAAATGGACAAGCATTGTCCAGGTAACAAGGTATAGTTTCAACAGCGTTAACTGGAATGGTTAGCTTGGAAAGATAAGCCACACGTTGCATAGAACAGTGATGCCCATTGTCATTAGGCCTGAAGACCTACAACAGAGTGAACATAAGGAAATTATGAAGCAACCAAACTAAAAATCTGACATTATTCATTTTAAAGTCTCCTAATTTATAAGAATGACCTCTGAAGTGTCAGGGATGTCAGAAGGTTCTGATAAAAGGTTTGTCAACTGCTCTCAGGTATCTACTTCTGTTTCCTCTTTGTTCTGCAACAACTACCTTAACCCCAAACCAACATCAACGCAGTTTTCAGAGAAAGAGATGTATACATGGATGTGTATAGGTTATTTTATGTTGTAACAACACTTGCAATGGAAAGTGAAAAGAAATCCTGAAAATTGCACACAGGACTGTTGTGAGGCAACAGGCATTGATGGGTTAGCAATTTTCCACAAACTGTATGTGAAAATCCATTAAGAAGGTACACTTAAAATTTTCCACATGCTGGAGAAAGAAGATGGAAAATGTGAGGGAGCTGGTGGAGGAGCTTGCCAAGCCACTCTCCATCATTTATCAGCAGTCCTGATTAACAGGGGAGGTCCCAGATGACTGGAGGCTTGCCAATGTGACGCCCATCTACAAGAAAGGCTGGAAGAAGGATCTGAGGAACTACAGGCCTGTCAGCCTGACCTCTGTACCAGGGAAGATTACGCAGAGGTTCATCTTAAAGGGCACTCACAGGCCATGTGCAGGACAACCAAGCGATCAGGCCCAGCCAGAACAGGTTCACGAAAGGCAGGTCCTGCTTGACCAACCTGATCTTCTTCTATGACCAGGTGACGTGCTTAGTGGATGAGGGAAAGGCTGTGGATGTTGTCTTCCTGGACTTTAGTAAAGCCTTTGACAGCGTCTCCCGCAGCATTCTCCTAGAGAAAGTGGCGGCTCCTGGCTTAGACAGGTGCACTCTTCGCTGGGTAAAGAACTGGCTGGATGGCCGAGCTCAGAGAGTCGTGGTGGATGGAGTTAAATCTAGTTGGCAACCGGTCACAAGCAATGTGTCCCAGGGCTCAGTTTTGGGGCCGGTCTTGTTTAATATCTTTATTGATGATCTGGATGAGAGGATTGAGTGCTCCCTTGGTAAATTTGCAGATGACACCAAACTGAGCGGAAGTGTTGATCTGCTCGAGGGCAGGAAGGCTCTGCAGAGGGATCTGGACAAGATGGATCGATGGGCTGAGGTCAATTGTATAAGGTTTAATAAGGCCAAGTGCCGGGTCCTGCACGTGGGTCACAACCATGTGACGCTACAGGCTTGGGGAGGAGTGGCTGGAGAGATGCCCAGTGGAAAAGTACCTGGGGGTGTTGGTTGACAGACGGCTGAATATGAGCTGGTAGTGTGCCCAGGTGGCCAAGGCCAGCAGCATCCTGGCCTGTATCAGAAAGAGCATGGCCAGCAGGAGTAGGGAAGTGATTGTACCCCTGTACTTGGTGCTGGTGAGGCCACACCTTGAATCCTGTGTTCAGTTTTGGGCCCCTCACTACAAGAAAGATATTGACGTGCTGGAGCGTGTCCAGAGAAGGGCAACGAAGCTGGTAAGGGATCTGGGGAACAAGTCTTCTGAGGAGCGGCTGAGGGAACTGGGGTTGTTTAGTCTGGAGAAGAGGAGGCTGAGGGGAGCCTTATCGCTCTCTGCAACTACCTGAAAGGGCGTTGTGGCAACATGGGTGTTGGTCTCTTCTCCCAAGTAATTAGTGATAGGACAAGAGGAAATGGCCTCAAGTTGCACCAGGGGAGGTTTAGACTAGATATTAAGAAAAATTTCTTCATCAAGAGGGTGGTCAAGCATTGGAACAGGCTGCCCAGGGAGGTGATGGAGTCGCCATCTCTGGAAGCGTTCAAAAAATGTGTGGATGTGGCGCTTCAGGACACGGTTTAGGGGGCACGGTGGTGCTGGATTAATGGTTGGACTTGATGATCTTAAAGGTCTTTTCCAACCTTAATGATTCTGTGACTCTGTGAAAATACTTGCTGCAGTGGTTGAATTAACTTCTCAGACCTCTTATGGAGATTTACCCAAATGGTTAAAGAATAGGAAGATCTGAAAGCAAGACATCTGGTAACTCCTTCCTGTTGTTCGGTCTGGTAAAGCACTATCCTCCTCCATGCTGTTGGTCTGGGAGTTTACACAGTCCGAGACTTCATAATCTTACCTCTCCACAGCTCTCTGCAGAGTACCTTGTTTTGCCAAGGGGAAGCTCCAAGGACACAGGTGATGGTTTCTGAACTGGTTTACCAGTCCTGTATGGACCAGTATGATTATGCCTTTAGGGCAACCTTAAGTCTGGGCACTAAACCTTGCTTCCAAGTAGGACAGAACTGGTAAAACTCATTTGGAATCATGGAGTTAATGATTTCTGTGTAAAGGGAAAGGAATCAATTATAGTGTAAATAAGGTAGAAGTATAGCAAAACACTCTGGTAACCCTCTAAAATTATCTGAAGGGCATAAACTCTGAGCAGGTATGCCATACAGGAGGTCAAACACTGGCAGAGGTTACCTTGAGAGTTTATGGGATATCCATGTCTGGATATACTCAAAACTCAACTGTACAAGGCCTTGAGCAACCTGCTCTCACTCGATCTGCTCAGAGCAAAACTTTGGACTAAATGAGCTCTGGAGGTTCCTTGCAACCTACATGATTGTGTGATTCAAAAAATTATGATGGTTATTTGGGTCACTATACTCTGTTGTGTTACATCCAGATTTATGCACCTTACTGAAAGTGTATGGTATACTAAAAAGTTAACAATTTTTGTCCAAGGCATTCTCTCAACCACTGATGCTGGTTAATAGCTCTTGGAATAACAGAAAGTTCCAGAGGGCCAGGAATAAGAAAATATTATGCAAAATTTTAGAGAAAATACATAAATGGCCCAGATAACTATAAGGTCTTTAGCTTTGTCATCCAACAATTGAACCAAATCAAAATTACACGATGACGGCAAAATTAATTCTAATTAAACAATTTTTTTGTTAGCTATGCTTTGTCAAATCTGTTGCATTAGCAACTATACATTCCTAAATGGTTTAATTTATTCACTCATATATTTTGATTAGAAATTAGTACTACACAAACCCAATACAGCATATATTAAATGCTTTAATAGGTTTAAATGACAGACTTCAAGTATTTATTGTAAGAAATAAGAACTTCATCATCGCTGAAGTTTTTTCTAGAAATCTTTCCAACATGTTTGCAGTAAATCTATCATCGATCTGGAAGAAAATACAAAGCCATTCCTGTTCAGACTGCAGAGGATAAAAATGGCAGGACGACAGATCTGTTATATAGAGCAATGCCAGTCATTTGATAAGGTTTCTTTGAACAGTATGCATTTTAAAATCGCTAAAAGCAAGGTCAAAAACACTAAGGTACATTTGCAGAGGGCCCTAAGGGACTATACCTCAGCACGGAGTGTTCTGGAAATGTGAAACTGATTCCTGCTGCATGACCAATTCAACAAGGAAGTCCCATTTTGGTATCATAGCTAACAGAGCTACAGTAAACTGTCTGCATGCATAATCACAATAACAACACAAAGGACTTAGGAGGATCGTATAACCTTTTGAGGCAATATTACTAGAGCATCACAGAGACACAGTAGCCAATTCTGCTGTCCACGCATCATTCCCAAATTACATTACTGCTCAAATAAAAAAGTGAGATCTGAAAATCCCGTATTAGCTGAAAATTACTAAAAGGAAGGGAATATCTATATATTTGAATGCCTGTATACAGAATATATTATCTGAATAAGCAATTAAGCATCCACTGGTTGGAAAGCCAAAGGTAGAGATTGAAACTGCAAATCAATAACAAATACTTAATGTTGAGCATATCACTCAATAGAAAAGCTCACATGAGGATACTGTGGACATCATCACTTGAAATTTTTTCAAACTGATACTGGAACTTTTAAGAGGCAGAACATAGTTCAACACAAATTATGCGTTTAATGAAGAAATGATAGAATGATGTGTGATATTACAGGTTATGCAAAAGATCATTATAAGACTTTTAATGGACCCTTTACTGCCTTAAAAATTGCTGAAGTTCATGGAGAATCTGTTACAGATTTTAGTGAAAGTAGAACATGCACTTATGTAGAAAAAGTGTATTGACTATCAGGTAGTATGCGTGTATAAAGTATATGTATATGTAAATACAAAAACTCACCATCTTCATCAGTTTGTACTACAAGTTCTTGGCTTTCTTTTCGTCCTTCAGGATTCATTAGCACTAATTTGATGCTGACATTTGTGTACGGTGATAGATTAGTAATTGTGTGCTGGGGATGTGAACTTTCTGTATCCCAGCTTACTTCTTCTCTCACTTGCTCTTGTCCTCCAGCCTGGTAACGATAATGGACTGTGAGGTTGTATCGATGGCAACGTGTGACATTATATCCAAATGGTTCCCAGCAAATAGTGATTTGTCTAGATTTGATCTCCACAACCTCTAGTTTTCGTGGCCCACGCATTGGATCTGCAAAATTGCCAACATAATTCTGGTATGATTTTTTATTTATATTATAATAGTAAGTAACATGAGTAATAAGAAATTATACAGTTCTATAAATATGACATATAAGCAGCAACAGAAATGCATTGCTTTATCTCTCATAGTGCAAATGACAGTAAAAGTATAGGTCTTTGAAAAATCAGGGGAAAAAAACCAGTGAGAAAAGGAGAGAGAAGTGTCTTTGATGAAAAATGACGAGCAAACAGAATACCAGAAAGTTTTTATGCTTAAACACAAACTGCACAATACAGTCTAAATGATGCTTACTTTTTTACCTATCTGTTGCTTGCAAAAAATAAATATGTCCAATTCTTTAAAAAAAATTAATTTGTGTAAACACTGTTAGAGCAAAAACCTTCACAAAACAAGTATCTAAAAAGAAAAGGTTATTTTAAGGAAAACGTGCCAGTACCCGGTGATTTTCTCCTAGGACTGTTTATACAAAGAAAAAGTGTTAGGCAGTTCTTCGGCTATTTCTTATTTATTTGTTTTTAAGTTAGACTGAATGCAATTACTCAATCTCTATTTGACCAGGACATTAAGTTAATATTCCAGTTCCTTTAAAATTGTCCACAGGGTTCTTCTTCCATAAACATTAGTTGTTAATAGCTTCTTTCTTTCTTTCTTTTTTTAATCACATCTGAAATAAACAGTGCAAATAACTCACTTTGTAGTAGTGGTTTAGCAAAAAATCAAAACAAATGACAGGAGTCACATCAGCTGATATCCTACTGCATCTGAGCTTTCCTAGAGATCTCCCATTTGACAACTGTCCATAAATTACATCTAACAAAATCATACCCAAGGACCTATGGCTATCTATATTCAAGAACCAAAGATTGTGGTTGATGAAGTTAGATTCTCTTCAGTCCTACTGAAGTCACAGCAATTGAGATAAAAAAGTGAACCCAAAGTTCCACCATATTACAGCAAAACCACTGAATTGACACACACCCCGCATTTTCAAAATACTATCATTAATAGAGCGATTATACATATTTAGCAATAATCTGGGATTTTTTTATACTGGCACCCTCAACAAGATTAAAGACAATGTCTGGTTTTATCCACTGCTTCACTAGTTAAATGCTTAGAAGATTTTTAATGAGCTAGAAGCCTCTTATACATAAACAAATTAATATGCATCTTCCCTCTTTTATGTTTATTAATCAACATGTCTTCACTAGGAATGTTCTAAACAATTTACACAGGATTTCATCTTTTTCCTCTTTAATAAAATCCCTGCATGCTTGAAATATTTGTTCAAAGATGCTATTAATCTTAACTCCTTGAAGAAAAGGTGTTAAGAAACTGCTTTTTCTAACATCTACAAAGCAGGGTATATTTTTCCCCTTTTAAATTCCCCCCCCCCCTTTTTTGTAATTAATTGCCACTACTCAACAGTGTTGATCACCAATATAGAATATCTGCCAATTGGTAACAAAATGGTGAAGTGAAACAAATTCAGTAACAGATCTAATCCTGGTCTCCTTTCTAGTGACTAGACTGACTGGTAAAAATGTCCTCACCAAGAATAGGTAAGTATAGAGCCATTTACCTGCTTCCAGACTCAGATACCCCAGCTAAGAATCCTGGTGTTTGGGATATTTTCTATTGCTAGAACAAGTAAGATTAATGAGAAGCAAACCTCAAAGACTGGCAAGTCCTAAGAGTTTCATGTCTTCCCTAAGCATTTACTTCTACATAATTCAGACATAAATTTCATTAAAACGGAGTTTTCCTTTTTTTTTGGTTTCATATCAGCTTCTAAGCATTTCTTCATTTAGGTGAGACTATGAATAGCAAAGGACATTTGATGACTGTGTAACTGTAATGCTACTCAAATGAGCTAAATAGGACTAGAAAATGAACAAAATTGAGGTGACCCTGACATACAACATTAAGTAGTTGAGCAAAGTTCCTAGCTGCAAGTATATGAAACAGCCTGCTGCAAGAATATGGAACAGCCTGCTTCATTCCATAGTAGGCACATCAGAAAATTCACAGGGGAGCTGAGAAACCATTTTATTAGAGACATAAAACTAATTCATAGCATTTTAAAATTGAAATCGAGTGGCTGTACCAAAAAAAAAAAAAAAAAAGGATCAAAACCTATCCAAGATTTCTGCCCAGGAGGAAGATATTCTTATGTCACATTACCTTTAAAATAAGTACAAGTTAGCTCTCTAGTTAAATCTTGAAGTCATTACTATGAGAATGACAGACACATTTTCACTTCTAACAAAACAGACAAGGGAAAAAAGACATTAGATTGTAGAAGATGGAGACAATACAGCTTTTGTTGATATTCACAGGATAAAGCTCATCAGACTCACAAATACCCTTGTGGTTTTGGTGCCTGACTTGATTGTGTAATCTATAGTATCAGATAGCTATGCAGCTTATATCTGTTTTTCTTATCATTCATTCAGCGATCATGCAACTGATAGGGCCCTAATGACCCCTTCGTGGGGCAAGCATAAAGTGTCAACCAGTTAATGACAGGCTAAGGAAAGAGAGAGGCAGGATATAAAAAACCCCCTGGGACACAGCACAGAAAGACTTTTAAGGAAAACCAAAGCAAGACCTTGTGTGATGCACCAGATGGGATAACTACAGGATTACGGTGTCTGTCCACTGAGAAAGTTAAGCTGAGCATTCCAAAGAGGTCTGTCCATGAAACAGCCTCTTGAAGATACAGGCCTGTACTCCAAAGAATTTAACCACTTTGTGTCCTCAACCTCACTTTTAAATTCTCAAAATGAATATAGTTAGTGGAATAGATGATGCTTTATTATTTCTTTCATCAAATAAACCTAATTCCTGAATTATCATTACTTTTTTTGCCTTATTTTATTTTTCTTTCCAGTACCAGACTTCTTTCATTTATCAGCCATGACTTCATTACAGACCTGAGGATAACAGTTCTCATCTGCTCTATATAGTTGAGTTCTCAGTCATAACAGATCTATACATTTCAAGTACATGACAATTTTGGTTAAATTCAGTTAATTCATACAGTAAGCATGAAAAAGATGAAGGGAAACACGTCTACTTTTAACCAGAAAAAAAGGCTAAGGTAACAATGTAATTTTTGGATTGAAAAAATATGTGGCTCGAAACAGTCAAGAAAAATAGCAGTTATTGCAAAAAAAGATTGAAAAAGAAGTTTCCATTTGATCAAGTTAGCACTTCTGAGCTTCTCCAGAGGTATCACTGCATACCCCAGAGGAGATATTTAATGGGATATGGATCTGAGAGTACAGTACATCACTTCCAATACTCTGGAAAGCATATGCTCTTCATCATGAAGGATGCTGGATAATTGGGGAAAGAGAACTGTTAAGCAACACAAAAAGAATGACAGCTAATGACTTTTGTTTAAAAGGGAAAGCTGAATTAATTACCACAGCATGATGACTTCATTTCGTTGATTTTGTTTTCTACAGGATCTTTTTATCACTTTCACATGGTAAGTTCGCAACTTTAAGTGAAAAAGTAAGCATTCTCTAGAGATGCTGCTGTTGTGCTGATGAGACTTGCACTAACTATTCAGGTAGTACTTGAAGGTTGTCATCCTAGCAATGGTCTGCTGTTATTACAATGCATCATGTAAGGTAAGTGATAGCTACATAAAGCAGTGTCATTTCGCAGTGCTAATCAAAATCACATTTTTTAGAGTAGAAGATAAAGAGATTAATATGCCATACTGATTATATTATGTGCAACGTATACACCTCATACCACAACAGCTTTTTGCTGAACCTTTGTTTTTTCCTTACTTGGTAGAGCCCCACCTGCAGAGAGGGTATACAGCCAGACCTCTCCACTCACTCTGCAGTCCTCTAGATGAACTGAGCCTCTGTTGTTCCTCAGTATTCCACCTATTTTCTTATGCCTCACTGGTACAAATCATGAGGTGAATGGACAAAATAAAGCCTACCAATTCAGAAAAGAGGAAGTTTTCCTCCCAAAGGAGCGCACTGCCTGTCATGCCTGAAGCTTAGCCAGGTAGTTCTTACTCATTCTCCTGCTGGTGCCTGCAGCATTTTTCACGCTGCTCTCCTTCTGCCAGCTTCAGCAAGGTATCAAGCAGTGGAGTCTGACAGTTGCAGCTCTGACCTGAAGGACCAGCAAACCCAGTTCTAGCCCCTGGCACTTTAGCATCCCATTTAATCGTTCATCTTGCCTCCTTCTCTGCGCCTCTCTGTTTTCCTGAGAATATGGAGCAGAGACTGACAGACAGGATCAATGTCCATTGCAGCTGCAATTCACAGCTCATTTCTCTGGAACTTCACACTTTACCTCTTACCACAAGTACAATGCTTTTTCAGAAACTCAATGTCAGTATCACAGAGACATTCAGCTGTAAACCCAAAACTTGGGTTTAGAATGAAAACTCAAGACACCCAGACTGCACAGACCTACTGAAATAAGAGATGAAGAAAGGAATGACATGGTGATTTTCTGCCAGTCCATGATACTCCAGTAGCTGGAGACATCTGGTATATGTTAGGTACCATTTGAAAGACATCTGAACAATAGGGATGAAGAATTTACTTCTTGTCTAGGCAAACTATGGGCGTGGTTTAGCTCTGTAATCACAACTCTTGTGATTTCAATTCCAGATTGGACTCTATTGTCCTTCCTCAGGAAGTAAAGGATGAGCAGAACAAGAAAATGTAAAAATTTAAGATGAAAACAGAATAATCTAAGATTTAAGATATTATTCACTGCAGCTCTTTTAAACTCAAAATTTAACTAATTATAATAATGTAATAATGTACAGGCTTTGTCACAGGTTGCCTAAGTGGTCTTGTTCAAATTACTTAATATCTTTTCACATCAATCCCTCTGAGTGAAGTGAAAGTCATAGTACTCTAGCATCAGTATCAGAGGATATCGCATATGATTTCATGAACACCTGCAAGGAACTTGCATACTTCAATGATGGAGACCATAAGCACATACAAACTTCAGACTTGATTCCACACACTGAATCAGGGCCACATGTGATTCAGCAGTCAATTTAAGACATGTGCTTTGCTTGAAACAACGCTACTTGTGTTTTAAGTCAAACACATGCTTTAAGAGTTCACCAGCACTGGTAGAAGTGATCAGGCTGTCAGTGCACTTCACTGAATTGAACTACCTTCCAGGGAAGAACAAAACAGAACAGCTGAGAAGGAGACATGGGAAGTTCACTCTTCCCTGCAGAGAAACTACAACATTAAACACTTAAACATTTTTTAACAATGGAGACTACAACTCTTACTTTAGCTATATTTATGCACACCATATTTCATCCATGTTTCTCCTTACTTGGTAAAACCCCACCTTGCAGAGGTTATATACTCACTCTACAGTTCTCCAGACAAACAGATACTCTGCTGCTCCTCAGTAGTCTAAATACTATGTTATGCCTCAGGGGCACAGATCATGAGGGAGTGAAATATCACTTCATCTACTGGCGTGAAATATCTTTTCATCTATTGGGGAACAGACTATATGCCTCATGAGCCAGCTGCTATCAAAGTAACAATGTTTGGTTTGGTTTTGGAAAACAAATCTCAGGATTTGTATACATCTATAGTTAAGACCAAACAAGAAACAGGGAAAATATTTTACTTGTTTGGTTTGCCCTTATTCAATTTGATTTGATATCCAATCTATACATGACTGCAAACAATTTGAGGTTGGTTGCAAACTTTGTCAGACAGTTTTGTGAAAGCTCACATTCAACCGTGATGGAGTGATTTTTATACTGTAATTAATTTTCATCTGAGTTCTCCTACAACAGACTGAAGTTCAAAAAGAACTCTTCTTTGCTCAAAATACCACATGATTTATCAGATCTGGTAACAGACCACGGTTTTTTGAAATCCAATTTACAAAAAACTGCAGAGTGCAGTGAGGAAAGAAACAATGGGCAAGATTTTGGGTGGTGTAATTTCACAACTTTTTAACACATTTTTATTTCAGTCAATAGAAACACATTGGTTCTACACAGCTGCATGTCAAATCCAAAGGAGCAGTCAAATTTGTTAATATAAAGAACTGCTTTATAGTTAAGACTAGAGGAAGAAAAGGAGCACTTTACCCTCATGATTTTTCATACTGTCCATTATTTGGGTTATAAAAGAAAGAAATCAAACAAAGAGAAGGCAAACAAAGAAACAAAGGGACAAATTACTCATGAGCAAAATCAAAATCCTAGTATCATGTTGATGTCATTGTCTTGCTGAGTCCAATCATTTTTAAGTGAAACCAAAGACTAAGCTACCAGTGTGCACAAAGCTGGCGAAGATCCAGAAACAGCTGCTGGAGTAAAGAGGGGCACATTAAAGGTTGGTCATCTTACTTATCTAAGAACACAGCGTGTTGTGGCAGAAAGCAAAATAATTAAAAGCAGCAAAGAACAACTGTAAATTCGTAAAAAACTTGAAACACTGGTTTCATCTGGGATATCTCTACCTCTGGTCATGGAGCAACCACAGCCATTGATAGCAAGTTACTAAGATTATTCAGGTAAAAGTAAATGACCGCAGAATATAGCCAGCATCTCCTGGAAAGATTTCAAGTTATGGTATTTAAAATTCTTACCAATCTTTCACTATTACTTGCTAATAGGATTTCCAAAAAACCCCACATCCCTCCTTCTCCAAAAATAGATGCCTCCCACAGAAAAGCAGTGCCTCTATCAGTCTTCTAAACGCACCCCCTGACACTTTAAAAAATGTTGGGATGCAAGCCCTGCAGAGCTTCAGTGCTAATGAGAGAAAGAACTATGAGACAGCAAAACTGAAATGATAGTCACTTGCAAACCAAAAGAGGAAGAAATAATCAGTTATATATACATATTCTATAGTGAAAAGCAGACTATGCCTGTTTTAGTTTGAGCAGATTGTATTAAAAAAATTGCTTTTTGAAAATTTTTTTTTTTTAAAAATATTCTTTTTAATGATAGTCTTTCAGTTATAGTCATTGGTCTTCCACAGTCAAAACACCAGTGAAGGAAGATGAACGCAAGGGTGTATGTACCCTAAAATTATCAGGATGCTAACTTTGAGCAGTAGCCTGTGGGGATCCCTTCTGAACCCTTCAAGTTATTGCAGATTTAAGAGCATTGAGAGGCAGGATTAAGCCTCCTGCATATGTTTCCCCCAGCACTTTTACTAATGTGATCAACATCTACAGCGTCACAATGGAGAGAAGGTGTCAAGGGGACACCTTAGGACAAGACTTAAGTATAAAAAACCCACATCTCAGGGCAACCCCACCACAGATAGTTTTCTGTCTCTGGACTAAACCACTTCCCAGCATCTGAGAACTGGAAGATTTTCACTTATGGCATGTGCTGATACTCAGCCTCTTTTTCCTGCCAGAGATGCCAGCAGTCTACTGGGCAAAAGAGAAAAGCTAGTATCTCCCAAACTATTCTGCTGTCAGTAAGGTTGTAACTAACACCATTCTTCTTCAGCATGAAACCAGATGCAAGATCATGCTTCCACTGATTTTGTTTTATCATCTACTTTTGAAGTATTGTATAGTTAAACTTTACGAATCTGTATGAGCTTCAACAATTTCTCCTAGTTTATATTGAAAGAAACTGAAGCTCAAAAGAAATGCATTATCTGCTGAAGGTTACAAAGCATCAACAAAAGCCGTGGAATCTTAATTCTCAGTCTCACTTCTAACCCATTAGAACATAGCACTCAACAGGTTCTTCTGTACTTTGTGGCCAGAACTGGTTAGTTCCAAAATGTGGGAGCTCAGAAATAATAAAATACATACTCGCAGCTCACTGCAGTAAAATGAGTAGGCCAAGTTCTTAATATGAGCCAGCTTGAATCCTCACTCAATTCTCCTTAAATTCAACTGTGAGATGTAGTAGAGGTCTACTTTTTCCAGGGAGTACTAGTATCAGCTTATCACTAGGAGAATTCTTTTTGTGATATTTCTAGCTGAAACACAACCTAAAAATATAGGAATTCTTGGGAGAGAACGACGATATTTAGCCAATTATACAAGATTCATTGAAAGCACATTCTAATAACCATCCAAGGCATCAGCTCACTACTTACAAAAAATAAGTGTAGCTGTTGCTTGAAACTAGATGAGGCATTGGACTTGGATTTAAGCTTTTAGTAATGTATTGTTACAAGCAGTGGATACAGAAACAGGAATGAGTGATATAATCCTGTACGAGACAGTTTCCTTAACTTTTTCATCTCTTACTTTCCAATTCATGGCTACACATATCCCACGAAGCCTGTGTCTTCAGGCTGCCACTCACAGTTGCAAAATATATTGGTCTAATCATCAATAACAACTTTTTAAAGTTAGTAGTATTTTTAAAGTGTTAGTTTCCATGCAATGTTTTGAGAGAGCTGATATGAACTCTTCATTTTATAGTAAAACTTAAATCTGAACCAATGCAAATTGAATCTAATATTTCTTTATGTTGTCATTTTATAGGTATACTCTGAATGGCGAGTCATTTAAATTCTAATACATTTAAATAAGGAATGAAAGAAAAACATCACTCGATATATTTTTGTCAAATTACATTATTACTCCTCCACAATCAAAATCAGATTTTAAGTATGAATGATACAAACAAGATTACATTCCAAATCTGCAACAGAGATTTTAGCTGCTTGTTTAAAATGACATACCTAGCTATTCAGTAATCATTTTATAATAACCCCTTTCATTTCTAAATCTACTTAGCCATCAGCCACTAGTGAGGAAAATGCTGGCAGTGGTTTTTATAACCACACATTAGTTTTACATTTCATGACAAGCTAATTCTAAAGAGTTCGAAAGACAGACAAGCATGCGTTCTTAAGGTTTTCTTTCTTTTGCACGAAGGAAGCACATATCTAACTGAGAAATGAAAAATAAAGAGTGCAGACATATACTTTTCACTTCACACATATGGCAGTGACAATTTATCCCAACTTCACCCCAGGAACCTCCGTGAATAGGTAAATCAACAAGAAATAAAAGGTTGTGACAAATACCTCTCAGAAGAATTACTATGGTCAGATGGCAAATGAAGTGCCTATTTCTGGTAAATCCATTGTTGGTAGATACTTGGATCAGACCGATCTTTGAGGAAAATTAAAGTCAAATGACCTTTGTTGCACGTATTGTCCCTCTCGATTGACTCTACCATCACAGGTGTTTAACCCTTTTTCTGAGTTGATCACATGGCTGGTTTACAGTGTCATTATTGTCCCTTTCTATCACATGTCCACAGTATGTTAACAAAACAGAGGTCATTATCTCCTAATCTGACACATAGACACATTTAACCAGACATGTACCTCCACACCTGTGGCAACCTTCAGAAGTTGGCACAGGTAGCAGACTTCTAGACCAATTTATACAGCGTGCAGCCCAGACGCTGCACATACTTGAGAAGCCACAGGCAACACTAATGAAGCTGAAGGTCTGAGGAACTGCTCTTGTGGCCATCTGAAATACCTCCTTCACACAGTTACCACGCAACAGCATTGTCTTCGCTGAACATGAAACCATCGGTAATACAGGATCAATACAGAAACTTTCAGATACTCTAACAGATGGTGCAGGTGGCTGGCTCATAATTAAGTATATTCATGGGAATAACAGACATAATTTGATCATGCACCTTGAACAGGGGAAATGGCATTAATGTAACATCCACTCTTCTACTCAGAGGTCAAAAAATGGGAACTCAGGAGAACATTTAGGAGAAAAGTTCTGTATAAACATTTAGAAGTTCTGGTGTAAGGGAAAAGTATTTTTCCTAGCCCATTTTCCTGGAAATGGCTGGAATACATCTAAAACATTGTAGTATGGCAAACTATTCTCTTCACACACTAATACAGTACATTTATTTTTGTACAGTAAGTGACCCAATCACCTTCTAATTGTGACTAATATTAATGGCAAAGCATGCACTGTTTGCTCTGTTGTGTGACACACATGTTTGAACTCATTAAGTTTTACAGTACAGTTGTTTGAGTTGCCCCTGAAGTCAACTGGAGAAAAGATAAACCATTGTGTAAATTAGTGAAGGTTTCAGCTGCTCAATACCTGCCATGAAAGTAGAAGCCCAGAGACTGTTTATTATGTTGTGCAAAAGAATAAATGGGCAATGCTGTTTCATAGATCAGTCAGAATAAGATGTAGCAGCGTGTTCTGGTTATCACTGTGGCCTATTGTTACTGACAAATCACATTAATTCAGAGCTGTTACATACAGTGGTGTTAGCTAAATTGGGAATTGAAAACAGGCCTTTATTGAACCTAGATGACAGGACAACATGGTCGTATAAACCTAAGTAAAAGAGAAAATGCCAACAATCGATGTTACTCGTCTACAAAGAATATTTACCATTCCTTCTAATCTGACATGTGCAATCAACCTTAACCAAAGGATGTAGAGTGAGAATGGTTTTGACAAATAACTCTCAAATGCATAAACCTGATAAATGAATCAGATTCTCTGCAACAACTGGTAAAAGAAACTTTGAACTTACACATATGTCAAAAGGGAACAGAATATTCTGTTTCCTACTGCACTACTATGTGCTAACTACTATTAACACCTAAGTACAATATTAAATGAGAGGTAAGTACCGTAAAGTTGAGAAGATGACTTTTAATTTGTAACAAGACCCTTTTCCCAAAAGAATCGCCTACATAATTCCCAGTCAGTCTCAATACAGCTTTTAACTTTATTCTGTTTAGGCCCATCCTCAGGAGTTTTCCAGGAGCTTCACACAAGCGTGAAGAGTTACTAGCTACTGAGTAAATGAAGGTGCTTTTTCACCCACCAATCTGAACTACCATCTTTGTATACTCTGTAACTAATAAACTGTGCCTCAATATCAGTTGCAACATTGCATTCTGATTCCTTTCTCAAGTTAGCACAAACAAGAACAGTACTTTACTCAGACTTTCTTAAAAGAAGCAAAATACAAACATCTTCTATGCGATCTGGGTAACTCATCAAGTTTTGATTGTTTTAATTTAGAATGATGTGAGAACTTACATAAATGATACAGGTAAAGTAATTTTTGGTTTTCGGTGTATCGGGTCACCTTGTATGAAAGGAATTTCTTGCCGATTATCTTTCCCATTCAATAACTACACATAATGTCTTTATACATTAAAGTACTTGAAAAGTACCTACATTAAGAGCATACACTTGTTGACTTGGTTGGTTGAATATATTCAGCCTTTTGTTTCCCTGCTGTATCACAGTATCTAGAAAAGTTCTTGAAGAACATCCCCCCTCCCGCCCCGACATTGCTCCCTCTTTGGCAGATTTCTTTAAATTTTCCTGTGACAGCTGAAGAAGTAACTTGCCGCCAGTGTTCTCTGCTATACCATTCCCTGTAAAAAGCAAACATAAGAAAATATGCTTGCTGATGAAGGAATTTATAGTGTTATACTGTACTACAAAATACAGAGGAAACCAGCCAATCCTTGCTTCTGACATGTTTGCAACAAAGAATGAAACTTCCACTGGAGGAGGAAGGAGAAGAGCTGGGAAAAAGGAGTGTAGCAAATGCTAAACTGCTTTAAAGTTAATTCTATTTTTCCTCATAAGATTGAAGAGTCTCCTACGTTTCCCACAAAAATGCATATACCTGGGACTTTGATGTCTGCCTCAGATACAGAAACATATGATACTACTGACAAAAATGGTAGACATTAGAAATAGAATACAAGCACAGAATAAAGAATAAAAAAGGAAAATAAACATGCTTTTGTGCAAGATGTATCACAGGTTAGTTAAGTCTGTGTCTTTTATCTTCTTTAAGCCATGCTTTATTTTCACACATGGTCTTGAGCCCGTGTTATTTATTTTCTTTCTCTAGTCATAAAGATTAATCTTTTATCAGGACTACATTTCCCTACGTTGCCTGCAGCATCCCCTGCTTTAATCGCTACAGGTCACTTTGCATTTGGTTATGTCGTTTTGCTTCCTTCCCCTCTTCTAAATTTGGTCCTGTCAAATGGATTAAAGATCATGTGCATTTATGCCAGAACCATAGCTGACATGGAAGAACACAAAGCAGACATCAAATATTCAGGAAAGTGAAGGTTATGGGAGGCTGCTAAATTACCTGTGATCCTGAGCGAAGGAGAGGGGCCAGGACTAGATTATGGTTTCACTGGTTAAAGACAGGCAGTTGCTTTACTGCTGAGAAATAAGCCAGCTCTGCGGGTCACTCAGGAGCCCTGGATCACAGTTCTACCACAGAGCTCAAGGAAAACACAGAAGAGGTGACCGGTAAAAGTCCTCCAGAAATCAGCTGGTATGACAAACTACAAACTGCATATGACAGCAATTACATAAATCTGAAAACTGTCTAATTCTATCACCAGTGACCCAGGATTCAAAGTCCATTAAGCATTGTTTTTTCCAATTGAACTGAACTAATGGAAAATAATTGCTACTCTGAAAAAGGTCATACATGAAGTAATAAAAAAGCAAGTGCTATACAGTCAGTATTTATATGTTACTCTAATTTGAATTTATAAATTGCTGACATCTGTTATAAATCATGCGGTTTTCTTCCAAGCACAGAAGCTTCTCATCACAGGCTCTCCCCTGTCTCTATCACGACTGTAAAAGTAAAAAATTCAGGATGATAATAAGTTACACAGAGTTTGTGGAGTGCTCAGGTTTTCATCTTTAAGGGTGCTTTTCCTGACAAAACTGGGAGGAGAGTAAAAAGGAAGCAAAAAACCCCCAAAACCCAAAGGCATAAAAAGTAACACGAGCCTACAACAGCTCAAAATCAGCAGCTCCCAGAGCTTTCAGTCATAGAATAGCCACAGACGTGACCTTATTTAAAAATTAAAATTAAGTTTTAAAATGGTTTAATTTTAGAAAACAGGAAATAGTCAGAAAGATATAAACCATGCATTTGAAGTATCAAAATTCGCACTGGCATGATAGGAAATGTAAGCTCTTATTTATAACTCAGAATTGAACCAAATGAGAAGGCGACAGTAGAAAAGCTGCTGATTTTGCATTTGCAGAATGGTCTAGGGGTCACCTGTTATAATCTTGAATTATGATGATGGTTATTCTTTTGCCAGTAATCTACATGCACATAAAAATGGTTTTCTGGATTTAGTACACATATGCACACAAAACCTAGAAATACTCATATACTGTACAACAAAGTTAAGCTAAGAAGTTTCTTGATAACTGAGCATCTGCTTTGTGCTTACGTAAGCTTGCCAGTAGCACAACTGCATTTTAAATTACGTTATATTTGTAGGAACAAATAATTTCATTGACTTGTAAACAGGATTGTGATATTCAGGACTCCGTTTCCAATAGTTAATCTGAAAAAATGGAACGCAGCCATTGATAAGATATTATAAACATTAATTGATCTTGTTGTACTAGATGGTGCAAACACTCCCATGAGGTCCTCCTGACTGGATCTCAAAGTTCAACCACAGAGACAAATTGTAAAAAAAACCTCACAGAAAGACAAAACAACAGAGACTTGAAGTCAGCAAAAGCTCATTTGCTCACATGCTCCATCCAACCCGTCGGCTAAAGTCTGTGTGGATCAGTATTACTCACACAAGTAATAAGGCTTAGTGGAAAGATCCCTGTAGTGGGTAATTTGAAACCTCGGCTCAATTTCTAGCTTAGGCACTTGTCACTGGAAGATCGTAAAAATGCTGCTCAACATCTCAGATTTGAATAACTAAATCCTCTGTTTGTAAAGCACTTTGATATTTATGGCTCAAAGGTGTTACGTCGGAAGAAGACAGTATTACTTTTTCAGTACGCTCTGAAAGTTGAAAGAAAAGCAACAATGAAAGTCAGGGTGTCTGTAGCTATTCCACTGCTGAGGACACTCACCAACTCACACAACCGTGTCGAAGCTGAGTGTATGTGGTAGTCTGCTTCACTAATACATGACTTCAGAAACGTCGACCAACTGGCATCAAGGAAGGCAAGTGCTTAACTCAAGATGAACAGGTGAGTTAGGATGGTGTATGGGGTGCAGCTGCCCAGGCGGGTAGGGCAGCCTCTGTGAGGAGCAGGTGGGGCTGCCCCATGCCGGATACAGCCGGTTCCAGCCGGCTCCAACCAACTCATCGCAGGGCACTGCTGTGAGGAGGGGGAATTTTGTTGCTTCAATTTGTCTTTGTTTCTCACTACCCAAATCTATTTCAGCCGGCAATAAATTAAATTAATTTTCCCCAAGTTGAGTCTGTTTTGCCTGTGACGGTAATTGGTAAGTGATCTTCTCTTTACCTTGACCCATGAGCTTTTCCATCTTATTTCGTCCCCCCGTCCTGCTGAGGAGAAGAGTGAGAGCGCAAGCCAAGGTCAATCCACTATGGACGGGTTTGGTGTTTTGAATATTTAAGCCTGAACCAGGTACAAGTGAGTGTTCCCTGAATGAAGAATACAGTATCAAGACCTCAGTAAACAGCAGACTAAAATAGACAAGAAATTTTTCACTACACAATTTTTTTTGTTTAATTTTTGATGAATTCACAGTGTATTAAATATTGGAGCAGAAAGCAATAATTTTAAATCATATCAGCACTAGCAGCATGTAACCATGCTAATTAAAACAATATTATTTTTAAAAATTACAGAAGACTACTTGAGACATACAAAAAGGCAGTATCCAAGAATGAACATCTTTCTTCTGACAACTACATTTCTGTAAGTCTGCAAAATTATTAAAGACACAGACATTTTTTACTCCTGCTAAATAGTTAGTTAGGTGTGCTACAGAATAATATTTTTAATTAAGAATTAAATTAAACAGGGAGTTTGCATGGATAGAACTTTCAAGAAGCCTTGAAGCACATTACTGTTAGACCTCTGAGAGAATATTTTGACCAGGATTTTCCTACTCCTTATTTATATGGAGATTTGACTACCTTAGTGCATATTTACAAGTATTCTAATACAGCAGTTCCCAAGTAGAAAAAAACCACAACACTAGACCCATAAAAAGTCAGGTCTTTTAAAAGTTAAAGCAGAAGACGCTCAGAA
Organism: Phaethon aethereus; assembly: GCF_964289735.1. Lineage (NCBI taxonomy): Eukaryota > Metazoa > Chordata > Aves > Phaethontiformes > Phaethontidae > Phaethon > Phaethon aethereus. Next base: position 57,634,613 of record NC_138582.1, on the reverse strand, counting down.
GCATTTAAGTCCACTTCAGCCCTTTCACTGAACACTGCATCTAATACTACCATTAAGAATATAAATGAATATGGGTTGGAGGGACTGGTCCCTCACGATGCAGTCCTTGCTTAGGACAGGAGAAAAAACTTAGTAGGCAACAGCATGGAACCACTTAAGTGGTAATTTATATGATAATGTTTAGCATGGTACAAAGGCATTCTTGATTTAACTTCACTGACCTGAGGCTTCTTCTAACACTGGCTTGTGCCTACAACAAAACAGATACCGTTCTTGGATGTGTTACAGTTGTTCAATATGGCCACACAACTATCCCTGGAGAAAATCTGGTTTAAATTATGAGCTAAAATAGGAGAAGAAAAATCCTTCTACAAGCCCAAAAGCAGTTGTTTTCTCTGAATTCACGAGCTAATTCAGCCACTGCATAGCCATACATGTGGCTGTCTCAGCAAACCTTCTGTAGCCCAGTACACTGAGGAAAGATTTGCAAGGTCATAAGACTTTGCTGTCTCCAGCATGCTGCAGCGCAGCAATTCCCCACAGAGTCCTGCGGCGCACAGGATCCCTGTAGTGGCTTTCCGCCTACAGCAAAGGGACTTTAAAAGCTCCCGGTCATGCCTGAAGCCCATTAGTGAAAGCAGGCTAAGAAAGGCACGTTTTGCCTTAATAGAACAGGAATGTGGATGAAAGAGGTAACACAGACAAGTCTCACGTGCTCTCAAGTTTCCCATCAAATACGAAATTGAGACCAAAAGTCAAATGTAACTAACACCGGGAGATAGGGGCACATAAAGGTTAACCTCTTATCAGATTCGGGGAACTTCTCATCCTTCCTGCTTAGGGTTGTGTTTGAACATGCAAATGCCCCAGGAGAGATGGTCACCACAGGACCGCCCTGTATCCCTGGGCATGTGCCCAATATCATGACTGACATGAAGTCCTATCTTTTGGAGGCATGCCAAGAATCTCCATCCTTGCTGTCTTGTTTCCTGAGTGACAGGTGTAGCAAAAGCTGCTGGCTCACACAAACAGGAAAACACACTTTTGGTTTTCTTCATTTCTCTCCATTGCCCTTGGCAAAATGCAGCAAGAAATGGAGAACGGAACAAAGGCTCCAGCTATTCTCAGCTGCCTCCAGGAAGTGGTCGGGACCCACCACACACAAACATGTAATGGGATAATGAGGGAGCTCAAGGATGCTGGAAACCTTTGGTTATTCCTACGGCCATCTAGAGATCCTTAGTAAAAGCTTCAAGTTAACCAGACTGTCTGATAAGAAGCAGAAGTGCCAAATGTCTCATCAGTAAGCTTCTTCACAGTACTAGTTGATAGTTTAATTCAGCAGATTCAGGGCCTAGGAAAAAACAGCTGAATAAAGACAAAGGTTGTTTAGTTAAATCAGGCTTTTGCTCAGAACCTCACTGTATGTGAGAAAGAAGCACTATATGTCAATGCTATAGGTAAAACACCAAAACAGGTAGTGTTTACGTGTGCTGTGCAATGTCACATTACATGAGGTAAGAATGCTTTAAAAAGATAAACAAAAAGCTGAAAAAACAGAACCTATTATTATGGCGTTTCTGCCTTCTAGCAGAGGGAAGTCTAAAGCATGGTTATGGCATCTATTTTTACAAGTTCATGCCAAATCACCTATGCAAAATTCCTCTAGATAAATTTGCAGTAACAAGTTTAAAAACACATAGAAGAATTTAGTTACAAACGGCAGAACAAACCCTAGGAGTCTTTTGGCAGCTTCATAGAAATTAATCATGACCCATATATAAAAGTACTGTCCCTGAATTCACACAAAATAAGGCAATAATTCCATCTATGGTTTCCAATGACACGAACAAATAACTCAAGATCCAATCCTGTTGTTTATGATGTTGCTAGAATCTCTTGATAAAACTAAAGCCTAATGTTTGTAACTATAGACAACACTATTCCTTACAGTATGTCCAGCAGACCATAGGATTACCTACATGACTGTATGTTGTTGAAACATTTTTATTCTCAGTACAACCAAGCAGCTAATTAAAAAGTACAATTAACAAACACATTTCCTTCAGCAGAACTTGCAACTCATTTCAAATTTTAAAAATAGAAATAGCTATCCTGATTTTAATGTAAAGCTATGTCAAGTCAAGAGGGAAACATATGGGCAACAAAATAAATATAGCAGTAATACAGAGACAAAAGAAATAGGTGCATGAAGGCTGTCCTATATTCACATGAAATACTTTATTCTTGCCTAAGGCACTGTCTGAAATGTCCTGGAAGAAAATTCCTAATAGCTGGTTTGAGCTTTCTCCATTTCCTTTAATGAAGAAGAATAAAGAAGAGAATCTGAAACATTCTGAAGACATTCTACCAAAAACACTAATACAGAGCTCCCTGTATAACACCCAGTAATACTTACAAAAATCACTGTACGTGCAAAAATGCCATTACAAAAACTTAAGTCAGGAAAATGCCAGACAGTATCACAGACCACCCTGAAAATCCCAAATTCCTTATTTATTTACAAAAATTAAGGAATCCTATCGTTTCTCAATAAAGCTACAGAAGTGCACAAACAATGCTGGTATCAACCTGAGTGCTCTTGTGGTTATCTTGTGCATGCCTTCAGTATTACATTTAGAGGTGGATATAGCAGTTTGTCTTACCAGGAAAGAAATTTATCAGTAATCAGCAGGTATCTCACTCCTGTGTAAATATATTTTTTATGTATTTAAGTCTGGCAGTCCACATGGCAACACTAATGATTGCTGTTTCAATTTAAAATACATCTACATATCCAAAATTCAAATAAGGCATTATCAGTACATTAATTTTTACCTTGAACTCGTTGTTAAATAATATTAAAAAGCCATACACAAAAATTTAATATCACTGGCTAATTTCTTGAACATAAGCAAAATAGCTCATAAATAACCTGCTCTTTAGTTGAAATAGAACTGGATCATTATAAACGTTATAGAAAGTGAAGAAAAAACACACACTGCATGAAGATGTAAACTGAAGAAGAGCAAAGAGGGGGTACTATCAGGGCTTAGGTCAGCACAGTAAAACTCTCTTTTTATTAAAAGCACAATTTCACAAAATACAGGATTCAGGTTTTTGAGTCTCATCAAGTTTATGGATGCGATTTCCTTCTCATATGAGATGTTGATTGATAAGCACGTGTGGTAGAAAAAAAATGGGCTATTCATGCCACAGCTGATCTACAGAACTGTCCTAAGCCATTGCAGACCGCAGATCCCAGCCAGCTTGGCGGTCCTGCTCAGCATATCTGCAATGGCAGGAAGAGACGTTCCCAAACGCTGCGCGGGAAAGAGCAGCTTACACTCTTCACTGAGCACTTACATGTGAGCATCCTTGCTGTTGAGCAGAATTTAAACGGTAGCAAAGACAAGACTGATGTTTAAGGAATGGAAGCTGCTGGCCAGATTCCAGAGAAGAAAAAAATAAACATCTTCTTTAGAGAAGGACTTGTAAGAGGCAACCGATAAAAAGGAGAAGAAAAAAGAAAGAAAAAAAATCTTTAATTAGTAACTTTACTTAGCAATTATTCCAATCAGAGAAGTATATGGATAGCACAATACATACACTTGTTGGGCTGTGAACAGTCCTTGCTTTTCAGCTTGAGTTTGTTTCTGAAAATGAAGTATTTTTTCAATACTGTTGTGGAAATAGAAAACTTACCTTTTATAGTTAAGTTGAAGAAGAGCAGAAGTCCTTTGTATAAATCATTTATGGCTTGAAGCATATGGCAAAACAAAGCTGGTAATTTTTAAGGTTTCTTTTCCTTTTGTAACTGACTCTACTTTCTAAAATGTGTTTCTTTCACTTGCATCCAAAATACAAACAACTTCGTCAGATGGCAAATGGCTCACCTTGTGACCACAGGCTAACATCTCAATCTTGTATTATAGTAAAACATCACCTATAGTAAAACACACTCTGTCATTTTGGTTCAGGCAACCCGATACCTAATGTACACATCCAGGGGCAGAATTTGGCCATGTGAGTGCAAAAGAAATAAATGTATCCTTTCGACAAAAGACAAATTACGATGTTACAAAACTAAGCCCAGCTTATTGCCGAGGGTATCTGCAAACTGCTTGTCAACTGTTTGCCTACTAGTTTTAAAGTAAGACGACAAAGGACTAGAGGCCTTTCTATCTACAGTAGTACAGCAGACCTGAGGCCCTTGAATCTTCAAAAAAACACTACATTTGAAAAATTTTTCAATTCGTTTCTCTTTTTTGTTAAGCACGTATTTTCACTTAATGGTTTTCCCTTACTCTACGTGATGGTTCTTTAATCTTTCATACCAATTTCTAGCATGATAAAACACAGTCAGTGTCCATTTTCATTAAATATTTGATGAATACTTTGCTCTCACACGGTAAAAAGTTTCTATGATTTTTATTGTAGGTTTTGGATGCTTTGTAAAATCCTAAAAGTACGCCAAGAAGTGTTTATGCCTTAAAACTTAACTAGATATACACTGTGATACAGAACAGCTAGTCTGCATTATATCTGAGAAATGCTTTAATTCAAAACAATCCATGAGCATTTAATATGCGGCGACCAACGACTTGAGCATACAGCTTTTTTTTGTCCATTCATTTCATTCTTCAGGAGTAATACAACTTGTCTATGCTATTATGCATCATTGGTTTATTTTATTAACCAAAGTTACAAAGGTGTTGCCTATCGAATGAAAGCATTTACTATAGTGCCTGTCTCTAGGAATAGTGAGAAGCCTCCATGAATCTACCTTCCCTTTATTTAAGAACTACTGTTGGCAGTTGATTTGGTCTGTAAACTCAATCTGGAGACATCTCTTCCTGGGAAAACATTCTCTCCAGTCATCACAAGCTTTGTTGTCTTTGCTTCTTTGGCAACATAGCCCTGCAAGTTTGTGACTCCTAGCAAATGGATTCGTAGTAGGTTTGGTGCTAATGATATTCCTGTCTTCTGTATGCTCCCATGTAATGTTTTGATAAGTTCTTCAGGAAACCTCTGTAACCTTAGGGTTTGGAATGGGTGCAGCACACAGCTGAAAAGTCCATATGACAACTAGATTTTTGTGATTGCCAAGCAATGAAGCTGTTCTACCAGACTGATGAAAATTTAGTCTTGCTATCTGTCATGATGTTTTCCTAGAGCAATTCAATTTCTGTGAACAAGCCAGTTTTGCTTGGTCATTTTCCTCCAAGGCAGAAGGCTGGCAACTTCCTTTACCAAAGAGGACCACATTTGTTCAGCTCTTAATATCCACTCCGAGATGAAATACCAGATCCACATTTATCCACCAGGCAAAAGATTTAATCTACTTGAATCGTATAGCTTCCACATGTGATAAAAGACATTACGTTTACAGATCACCCTACTGGAAAATGAAATGGCAACGAACAAAGAATGTTGAAGCCTGAGATTTCATGATGACTGTCAAGGTTCTTCAGAGAGTCTAAGACCCTAACTGGAGCATCGAAAGGGCATTATCACTGCTTGAAGCTAATGCCATAAAGCCACAATAATTGAATGCAGTATCCATTCCCTATGTGCAGTCTTTGCTTTGCTGTGCTTTGCAGGCATACAGATATATCAGGAAAACACCATTTCTGGAACACACTGATTTCTCTTTCTAGAAGATATGGAAATAGGAGTATATTCCCTCTTTTCAGTTCATTATAAAGTTTCCCTCAGCAGTCCACCGATTAGTTAACGATACCTAGACATGTAAAGTGATAATTGCTTAAAAACTTTAGGTGCCTACGGTACTGTCACGGAATAAGGTGAACTGTGAGCCTAATTGGAGGTCTGTACTAAAGACAGGGCATCTTTAGCAAAAGCTCCTCAATTATTAGCAGTTTTGATGACAAAAGCAGGCAATAGTTTCAGGTTCATTTAAGAGACAGGCATACCATAACTTCTGGTCCTATGCCAGTCCTTTTTCTCATGTGACACGTACAGTCTCAGGGAGAGAGCAGCTCTGCACATATTTCATGTCTTTCTTTGGTTTTGCAAGAAGAATTGTGCTAAAATATCCAGACTTTGTGGTTTAGTCACTATAAAAGTACAGTTAGAATTAAAGGTCAAGTATGTCCGCTGCAAAGCACTGCAAGTGTACAGACATGTCAGTTGTAAGCTGGGAGCATGTGACTGACATCTTCTGACTGTCCACAGAGAAACAGCATGGTATCATACTGCTGGTATTTCCCACAATTTGCAGCTGAGAGTTGTAGCTGCTGCTGATGCATTTGGCGATACTGGGGGGGCTGGTAGTGATGGAGTGGCTAGGGTACCTCCTGTTATCACAAGAAGAGAGAGGAAGTGAGCCTTGTCAAGTGATGGAAAGAAAGCTCCAAAGATAAGCAACTCCCAGCGTAACGTGAGCGGTTGATCTAAAATGACCACTGCTACCTGGTGCCAGATCTGAACTCTCTGCACTACTAGACCTGCAAAGTTTGGAAAGACCCTTTTCCAAAATGATGCCATTATTTCTATATTAGCATAACTATAAACAGTACTTTTCACCAGCAAGTGTGCTTTCAGCACATTATCTAAAGTGTCTCCTAAGCTTAGGAATTATAACTAATAGCAAAGACATGTTCTATTCAGCCTCCTCCTTTCTGTTAAAATGCCTCCTGGTAGGTAGGTAAAATTGAACTAGTGTAAGAAAACAGACAGCAGAATCAGAGCTTTCTGATACGCTGGAGAAAAGCTTCCTATTTCTTAATTTAATACAGTACTCATTTTTATCTTTGATTATAAATCACATTTTTAGAAGAACTTTTCTTTTTCTGTTAGTGCTTGTTGACCTGATGAAGAAATGTGTTTACATTTCACCTCTCTATGTTCTTTTTCTCTGTCCCTCAATGTTTTTTTAATCCTATAATACCTGCCTATAGTTTGCATGACCACATAGCTCTGGCTCTCTTCTGAGTAGGAACTGCTAGGAACACTGAAGCATGCTGCACTGCTTTCCGCATGCCACAATTAAACAGTCAGCTCTCAGAACATAATACAGAGGAGACCAACTGAGGTAGAGAGCGTATGTTCTGTATTATGAGTTGCAGCTTGAAAGAAAAGAGAGCAAGAAGGGATGCGAGATAAAAACAAGAATAGATAAACGTATTATTAAAGGACTCAAGCTCACAAGTGAGGACCAGCATTTCTAACTTGTTCATTAGTTCCTCACATACTGTATTTGACTATTACATTTGACATTACTGCTATGCTTGCTGACACAATCCACTGGCCTCCAGACAGCATGACAGTACTGTCCCTGTCAAACCTGACACCTGTTTTTCATTTCCAGACATTGATTTTCCACCTTATAGCCAATGTATTTCATAAGAATCAACGTTATCATTATGAGCAAAATATTGATTAGACTGAAATCCCTACCTGTAAATTTATAGCCTTAATTTCCAGTAGGTTTCATCAGTTATCTTCAAGCAGATGAAGATGTAAGGGAGTCATTAACATGTGTCAAGCAAAATGTTAGCTAGTCTCTCATGTATTTATTAAAGTTTAACGAAAACAATGAATAAATAATTACTTCTATGTAATTGGAGAGAAAAAAAATTAACAAGCACCTGCTTGGGGTCAGACAATAGAAACTCAGAATTACAAGCCACAGACCTTATAGCCAAGAAATAACATAGGCAGAAGTCTACAGGGAAAGAGCATCACTATTCTAGTTGCAGAGCAAGAAAGAGGTCAAAGCTTCCCCACATCAACCACCTCTAAGTCCATGTACATTCAGCCTATTACCATGGCCAGGTCTCTCTCTGTCCCTGTGGTATCATCAAAACCCAACTTAACTTCAGTCCCTGGATTTCTGAAAACCTCCATGCCCGAGTTATCCTGGATAAATGAAGTCCTCTATGGCCTCCACCTTTCTCGTATTCCAACCTGAAATAGCTGAAACACCTTCTCCCATTTGTTGCTTTACCCTGATACATACTGTTTTCAGTTTCCCATGCATTGTTTTACTGTATTTAACCTCCTCATCACAGGGAGATACCAGTTTTCCCTGCATACTTCCACAATTAAGATCCTCCTAATTCCTTCCACATTCACTAAGCTTGTACGAATTAGTTTCTTCATCTCAATTCCTCACCCTTGGCCCTTGACTGTTCTTTGTGTGGATCAATGTTCTTTCTCCTCTGAGTCTTTTTTACCACCATTTTCATGTTCTGCCCCCAGCTCTTTTTCCTGCTATTCTTCAGGGCCATGCTGCTATTTAGCTACTGTAGAAACACTTCACAATACCCTCTTGTAAAAGGTATTGCAACAATCACTGTGCTTTATCATTTCAGCGGGTGCCTTATTTTATATGTTCAAGTTGAAAACTTGGACCTGTAACCTTATGATCATTGAAGAGCAGGGTCAGAACTAGCTTTTTAAAATGCAGAGCGTTTTGCCAAAGCAGCCTATGAATAAAAGCTCTCCTGAGTCTTAAGATACACATGAGGGCACTTCCCATCATACAGTGCACCTCTGAGATGAGCAAGACCTCTGGAAGGCCCAGGGTACTCTTATTTTCTTACCACCTTCAAAAAGATCATTCTTTGCTCCTTCAGTTACAGATCATCACCATCAGTCCACTGTACATCTGAAGAACAAATGGGGCGTTTTCAGCAGGAGCAAAAAGTAAAGAGTATCTCTGGAAATTACACTGTTCTAATTGACTCAAAATGCATTTAAGTGACTAAGGATCAGAAATTTGACTTCTTTTTGACACAAACCTCTGTTTTTGCTAATTATAGCTGAACAAAAAAATGCACGTGAATGTAGTTGTGTGAACCTTGTCAGTTGTAAACACGGACAAGTGGATTTATAAGTGGAAATTTATGATTTGAGAGGTTATTTTTATGAAACATATATTCCAGAAGAATCTGAAGTCTCAATGCTTCATATATGCCAACATTACAATGGCTCCATTTACTTACAGGAATACATTTCTGATAATGTAATCCCAGAAACCTCTTTCTCCATGTCCTCCCTATGACATGTAATTCTCTATTTAACCTCAACTATTCCTTAAGTAAAGAAGTTATTTTACTTAATCAAAAGAAAAAAACACTTACCATTTTTATATTGAAAATATCAATGTAAAATAAATTTAAGCATTTTGTTTAACAAAGTTGTGTTGTTTTCAGCTGCACTGATAGTGCTACAAGTAGGAATGAAGATCCGATACATTCACACTGCATTTTTCATATTTTAACTAGAATAACACACTTTTCATTTGTTAACCAGATATTATGACTCACAAATCTGAGAGAGACAAAATAGCTATAAGAAAAAATGCTAAATCTTGGCTTTTTTTTTTCTAGCTTTAAAATATCCTGGAGCTTTTTTATATGGACAGACTCAAAATTCTCTGGAAATCAACAGATAATAGTTAGATGAGATTTACGTGCTAAAACAGCATAAAATCCAGGATGGTACTATACAGGTTCCTATATATATATATATACACCTTTTTTCAAATTACATGCAAGTCATTTACACTGCTAATGTTGATACACATTTCAGTGAGAGAAAAATGCACGGTGTTCATTGTAACTGAGTTGTGCCTAAAACCAGAGAGGCAGGTGATTACTCCTTCAATTTACAGTGCATAATACAAATTTTGCAACCTGTAAAAACATTATACTCTGTTCTATTCTGCCGTGCTGATAAACTAGCTCATGGTTGGTCAGCCTGACATTTTTTTCTGAATAATACAGAGAGTCAATACTCTTAACACGGAAGGGGGGAGGAAAAAAAGGATCCAGTGGGGGACTTGCAGAAAAAACGTACTTGGACTGTGCATATTAAACAAGTCCCAAGAGTCCACAGAGTAATACAGGTACCTAAGCAACGAGGTCCAAATCTGCTATAAACTTTTCTATACAGAGACTGGAGATTTTCTGCATTTCTTTCTTTTATAACTTAAAAAATTGTTATAGGCTTCTAAATCTTTAAAAGATATCCTGTTCTTTTGAGCAAAGATGACGATGCTTAAGGAATTATCCAAGATGTTGCCCAAACCTCTATTTTGTCCAAATGTGAGACACTCAAGAGGAAAATTCTCTGTACTTTCAAACCTTACATATAAGAAGGAAGCATATGACAAAGTTGGTCAAATCACTAAGCACAGATACCTGGCCACAAAGACAGAATCAGTAGGGTGCAGCAGAATTGTGTAACTAGCACAGAAACTATGGCAAAAAAAAAAAACACTAAGAGAAAACGGGTTTGCTATTGAACAAAGAGGAAAAGTATCCAGTATAGAAATCAAGACAACTAAGATATGTAATGCCCTTTTTGTACTAGTCCCCACTAAGAAAATCAACTATGACCTACTGGTTATCAAAAATACAAATTCAAGGGGTAAAGCCCTTAGCCTACAGTAGGGAACGAACAGGCATGAAGGGTACTCGGATTCCAAGTTAGGTATTTTCAAACCTCTAGGCCTGTTGCTCATCCTTTTTAATTGAAAATTGACTGGTGGTATCTTCAATATATTAGCATCTATGCTGGGAAAATTGTGTGTAAGGTCTCAAAAAGGCAAAAATAATGCTGTCTGTTTTTTTTTTAAAGGCTATTTCTAAAAATCCTAAAGGAAGATACATGAAGAGTTACAGACCTATAGGACAACTAACCAGACTACATGCAAGACACAGAACTCCTCCTCAACCTTGTCAAATTAGTAGAAGACAACATAGACTTGCTAAGATCACATCACACAGAAAATTACAAATGTTTTCTTTCTGTGATAAGGCAACAGTTTAGACAACTTTTCCATAACCCAAAGAAAGTAAGGAAGATTAGCCTAAATGGAGACACTATCTTGTGGACTCAAAGAACCCACTGGAAAACTACACTGAAAATTTAGCTATCTGGTACCCTACCAAAGTGAAATGTAGCTAACAGGTATCTGTCTAAGATCTGGTGCTATTCAAAATTTTCACTAGTGGTCTGTGCAATAGCAAAGTCAAGAAGATCTTGGCCACCAAATCTGAAAAAAACCCCAGAAACCACTCCACCATCAACTATCAGGACACTACTCATAAGTTAAAATTGCAAGATGCTACAATGAGGCAGCAACAATGAATTGCACAAACTTCGGATAGGGAACAACTGCTTTAGCTGTGCTTCTGTAGAAGATGGTCTTGGAGTTAGTATGAAGTTTGCACCATTAGGATCAAAGGGTATTGTTCAACAGTTTAAAGTCTGACTGATGGCTGGCTAGAAGTGGTACTCCTTGGGGGATGACAGTGGAGTTGACATTGTTCAGTATATTCACTGAAGATCTGAAGAAAGTGATGGAATGTACCCCCAAGCTTACAGATGACAAAATTAGGGGAGCACTTTCTGCGTGGGAAGGCATGACTACCAATCAGAGGGATCTCAACCAGCTGAACCTGGAGGAACTGCCCAACCTCAGTAAGTTCAACAAAGACAGATGCAAAGCTTTACGCTGAGGATGGAACAACCACATGTGTGAGGACTGGTTGGGGACCAGTGGGCTAGATAACAGCTCTTCAAACCCAGAGATCCTTCTGGGTAGCCAGACAAACGTGAGACAGGAAATGTGCCCTTGCTAATTACATATGGGACTGCATTAGCAAGCCCACAGCAAGCAGATGAATGAAAGGGATTACTCCTCTGTATAAGGCACTGGTGAGGCTGTACGTATGTGCACGTTTTGGTTCCTCAGTACATGAGATTTGATAACAAACTGGAATGGCTCAGCGGGTGAATAAAGTGGCTGGAATGCATCTAAATAATGAGAAGCTGAGGGAACTGGGGTTGGTCAGTCAAGGAGGCATTTCTAATTGCTGTATTCCAGTACATGAAGGAGAACTGCAGAGAACAAAGCACCAGACTCTTGGATGTGCAAAACACAAGGATTAGAAAACACTCTCATCTTGGAAATTCCGTTTCGCTATGAAGAAAAAAATTCTTCACAGTGGTCAAGCACTGTCAACAGGCTGCCCAGAGAGGCTGTGGAATCTCCGTCTTTGGAAATATTCAAAACGACTGAAAAAGTTCTGAGCAAGCTGACCCACCCTTTTAAGGACTGCTGAGAGATGGAGATTGGACTGGATGACTGCCCCAGAGAAAACCCTGTGATGGTTCTTTGATTTTATGATTTAGCAATATCACGTGAAAAAAGCAACACTACTGGGACTACTTGGGACTCAACCAGGATGCCATGTTCAGGAAGGGAATAACCTTTTCTCTGTGTCTATAGCTGAAAAATAAGACATTTGTACTGCAGCAAAGACGACTGAGCTTAGAGATCACGAAAAATTCTAACAGCATGAACTGCTGGGATAGGTGGGATGAAAATATTACAAAATTTCATTCCTTTGAGATCTTTCAGAAAGCTAGACAAAAAGATGTCACAAACAACAGAAATACAGATGACATGCTATATAGTGTATTTCAGGGCAGGGAAGGAACAGAAGGCCTCTAAAGAGTCTTTCCATTCTAGGACCCTATGAAAAGCAAACCATGCTAACACACAGAAATGGGAAAAAACACTAAACAATTTATTTAGGGTTGTGGGGTTTTTTTGGTCATAGCCTTTGCTAAGAAATATTCAAATATTAGCACTACACCATTATTTTGAAACATAGCTCTCAGTTACTTAATGCAGTTTGCTTTGGGCAAGCCCCTAGGGAACTCAATTCAACATTGTTTCCTTGAAGAAAGTTTCTTAGTAAAAACCATGAGAAATGAAAAAAAGAAATCAGAGATAGTTGCTTTCTTTCTAAGCAGGAATTTGCTGTTAATTGTTCCCTCCCATGCTTACCTTTTGAAATGCAGTGGTATGAATGGACTAAGTATCTAGAGCTTCCAAAATTCTAGACAAAGGAAAATGCAACTTGCCCATTGGCAATACTTGACATCAGCACTAGAAAGAAAATGTTATAGACTCCTTTGAGACTGCAGTATGTGATGAATAGAGAAAGCCGAGAGCTCCAGGCTGACAGGTGGAATGCAGCAGTCTGTTGTATATTTTGTGACAGCAGCTTCAGAAAATAGTTCTGTGCTCCAGAAATCAAGTTTTAATTTTATCTTTAAAAAAAAAAAACAAAAAAAACCCACGCAAAAAACCCCAAACCATCTTGCATTTGAAGTTTTGGAAGCAACCACAATGATGACAATAGCCAGTATACTAAAATTCTTCTTTAATCTGCCAGTAATTTAAAACAATAGCTTTAGGAGACACTAAAATCTAACTTTGATGTCAATAAATTCTTAATTCTAAAACCTGTCCACACATCAGCATCATTAATTCCTTGCTCTTGCTGACTGGTTATTCTCCCTTCTTCCCAAGGAAAGGTTGGTGGCCAAAATGTCAAAATTTGGGATATCATCTTTCTGAGGGCTTGTGTGCGTATGCAAGAGAATGCACACAGGGGTGCATGACCTTGAGTGATCATTTGCAAATTAGCACTTCTCTCTGTTAAAAGGAGGTAGTTCACCTAGATATTAAATGGCATCCTAGATTCCTCAAGTTGACATTTTTTTCATCTTCTAAAGAAGCTTAAATGTGATGATGTCATGCCAATAAAAGTTTAATTTCTTTTGATAAGTAGGCCAAAGTAGCAGATGCCTAGTTTAGCCCAGAGGAAAAGACATTTAATGGTGTGTGACAAATAAGAAATAGAAAACCCCAAACAACGTCTTTTCAATACTACCTACTTTTAAAATGTTGCTCTACTCTATTATTTAAGTTGTACATCCCTAATTATATTGCATTAGAATGATAGTAATAATTTCTCATTCAAAACTGGGTATTAAAAATCACTGCAGCGACCTTTAATATACTTAACAGTTAGCTCTCAATTTTATTGAAGTCTTGACCCACTACTTACCTTTTGAATGGCCATCTACCAAAAGTGAAGGATGATAATGTAGATAAATACAAGGAGTCAATTGTATCATTCCTTTCAAGCCCTCCACACATGTACACTGCCAAATCCGGACAACTCACTTTACTGGTTTAAAATGCAACACTGGTTTCCCAGAGAGGATAATGGACCAGTGTATACATAGAAATTGAAATAAAATTAAAAAAAAAAAAGCAACAAGGCAACCCAAGTGATAGAAACCTTTTTTTTTTCCTTGGGGGGTGGGGGGAAATCTTTTGAAAGAGAACAGATGCTTTAAATACTATGTGAATATAGTTTTCAAGAGCATCCTACTCACAAAAACATGACACACTAAATATATTAAAAATAACAACATGTTCTATTGTTAAATTAGCAAGAAAGCAGGCAATACTCTCCCAGTAGTGCCTAATCTAACACCAATAATAATAATCACTTATATTACCAGTGAGCCTAGAAAACGTTAATTATTCCATATTCCATTGACCTAAGAGCTAAATACATGCAAAATTAAATGACAGCACCTGTCCCCTGTTTACAATCTCAGTAAAATGGAAGATAAAATCAGAGACTGCAAAACAGATTCAGATACAGAGGTGTCAGAGAACAAGTGAAAAATCAGATAATATTAGTTACATATACAACATGTACTCTAGGCCAGGGAGGAAAAATTCCTACAGTCTATATTTTAAAACTCTGAAGAAATGTATCTCTACATATCTCTGATGTATCTCTTGGATAACTGCATTTTATCTGGAACTCATTTCTTTTCAAGGATATTATGGATTTAGATACAGAAACACTCCAATCACCTTGTTTTTCATTCTGGATAGTCCATTAAAAATACTTAGTATTACACAAAGTACAGTTAAAAAAACATTTCTCACATATTATTGTTTTTGGAATAAAAAGTCCCTAGTGTGGCAGACTGGATTCTTTAATTCACTTTGATCCAAAAAATTCTCTACAGTACTTATGAGGGCTCTTGCATACACTGTGATCTCAGAACAACACAAGGGAATAGGACAATAGCGCAGGCCTGGAAGGGACAACCCTCAGCACCAAATCCTGTCCTACACAGTCTGTGCGAAGGCTACATTCCTACCCTTCCCTTTTCATGGGGTATAACATTTAACAAACCTAAATGTGTTTCTCCTATTTTTTTTCAGCTGCATGTTTTTACATTTCACAAAAATTCACACTCTAAATTCCAAACGTCCCTTTGGAGTACAAGGTGGAAAAGGCACGATCTTAATTTTGGATGCTCCAGAGGAAGCTTTAAGAAATAAGATTACTCTCTTTTTACTGTTAAGAATGAAATAAGGAAAGTAGTAGCAGGTTTTGTGAATAACCCTACATTATTTTGTATGTGTTGCGAATGTTGCGTAAGGCATTCTTAAAAAGCAGTGACTGGGGTCAGTGTAGAAAGAACTGTATACATTGTACTTGCTATTACATATACATTTTATGCCCTTTCATACTGTGATTTAGTCTGCAATGGATGATCTAAATAATGTGTGTAATTGTAGATTTATTGAAAGGAGAAAATTTCAGCAGTTCAGTGAGCTTATCACAATGAGTTTTGCAGATGAAACTACACAATGTTCTTAGAAATGAAATGTGAAGGACAGAGACGAGCAAAGCCCTTTTCTTCAAGACTGGCTGGTTACCAGAGCATGCAAGTGGATATTTGTAATTGACAATTTTTCTCTGGATTCATAGCAATACATTACTGGGATGCAACATAAATGCTGAAGAGTCACAGGGAATGGTGCATATTTTCCACAGTAGGTTTTTTTGACAAGATCTACAGACTTGCCTGGCTGTAGGCTCACAGTCCTCATACATAAAAGGAGTTCCTCAGTCAAAACCTACAAGCAAGAAATGGGTTCCCTTCTGCCAAGCTCTCACCTTCATTACTGCCTACTTTGATATCAACTTTTCACATTTCACTTAGCAGTAAACAACTGAGGCATAATGTACCCATAAGAGACCATTATCCTCACAGTTCTAATTGCTATGTAACACTTCTGCACTTTAGTGTAATAGAATACAAGTGTTTGCCTTCTGCAGAAGCAATATGAGGATGAAGATGCGACTGCACTATCTGTCAAGATTTCACCCACACAAGTAACTAGCAAAATCTGAAAATATAAATGCATGAACAACAAATTCATCCACACAATTTATTTGTTTTTGGGTGCAGTTTAGTTGCCTAAACACAGGTGTCTACTGCTACCTGAAATGTCCTAGCATATCTGACTGATCCGTACAAGGCCTTCAGATAAGACGAACTCTGTGGGAGATCCTCTGCCCTTCTGGACTGGCAGAGAGACCAGGAGGGACACTGCTAGGAATGTCCGAAGATACTCACTAGTTGCTCGTGATAAGGGACCTGAACTGAGCCTTACAACATAAGGTAAACAAAGTAAACATGATTAGTTAGTACTTAAATAAAGTTTTATCATACACAGCGCCCAAACTACCAGAATCATGCATGAAAAGAAGTAAAAGCAACAAGAAAAATATTCAATTAATTATGTTTGACTGCCCCAGACTGCTACTTCTATTACAAACCAATATATTCACTTTTCTTCTTTAATACTACATGTATAATGGGAACAAAAAATAAAAAATAGCAAATTATTATACCAACTGCACATAGCCAATCTAGCACATTGTCAGTTGAAGATCATTAGTTTTACTTAAGAAAATATATCTGTGGTCTAGCTTGACTAAGTGGACTGAAAGGAGTAGAAAAAACAAAGCAAGAGAATCAGGAAAGCAATTCAGACAAAGCAACAAGAGAACCCAGGTTTATTCCTTGGTTCATGATTTCCTTCTGTATCCACTATTACTTTATTTCTTTCTTCCATTCTTCATGAAGTCATGAAGGTAAACTAACAAAACTAATTACACAATGATGGAAAAGAATTCCTTTAAATACTAGTTTTGTTTCAGCTAAGTACAATGTTACATGTCTGTGGCTAGAAAAAAATTCAAGGTGTGAAATGAATGCCCATGAATGAAGGCACACACTAAGAAAAGTTAGCTTTCCATTTCAAAAGTGGCAGTGACTTAAGACAACTGAAAGACTCAGAAGTAAACAAATTATGCCGCTCTTTCTCAGTCTTCTGTGCAATTTTACACCGAAATCATCAATATTAAGCTTCGTAAGCAAAGAGTTTTGATTCCAATCACAATATGCAATTCCACACTGCTGGAGGAAATGCATTAGGGAACATACATATTGCCCTTTCCAGGTTATTAATGTGCTTGCCTGCTTAAAAAGTAGTGCTAGAATGAATTATCAAAACATGCCTTTCTGCTTTAGCTGTATTTCTTTTCATCATCATCCCTTTAGCCATTTCCAACAGCATTTAAAAAGAATCAGTTGCCTCTTGAATTTTGCTTTTTGGATGCTGATGTTGATACGATATGAGGCCATAGGACAAAAGTCTGCTCTCATCTTCCCATGGTGGAGCTTAGAAATGCTGCTGTAGTTGAATGTGCGGGACTCAGATATGTTCCTCCTTTGGCCCCATGTGTCTGAGTAACACAAACTGAGAGTCAAGCTCCACAAACTGAATCGGAGACCACCGTCTGCTTTCAGAGCCATATACCTTCATGCAGGTAAAACTAACATCTACATTCAAGTTTTTCAAGCTTTTGTGCAACATAAAGCCATGGATAGGTGCATTAGCAGTTTCGTACAGCGGAACAAGCAGAGGAGGTTTTCCTTGTTTGTCTTACGGGTAACACCCATTTCCAAAGAAAGGACTGAAGCTATGAAAAGAACCAGAAGCTATTTCTGTTACTATGACTCCTTGGAAACGACAGCCATCCACTTTGGAAAAGAAAGTCATGTGCTTTCTTAAACACTTCATAAAAGGATACTTAAATATTTTTTTTAACACATTCACAGTGCTGTATGAAGAGGATTTTCTTTTTCTTTATGGATCTGTTCTAAAAACAATACATACAGACAAAAAGAAGAGGGATTGTTTTTTTCCCTCAAGAATTTTATTTTAAGCTTAACAATGAAACATTTCACCACCTTTCTTCACTCACCCATTAATTTTTCCCATAGTGTGTCAGCAGCTGCTTATTGATTTTTTGGACATCTATTTTACATTGTACAGGACTTCACTGCCAACCTCCTACCCTACACATCTGATAGTCTGCAATTTCCATAATATGTAGGAGGACAATCTGATATTAGTAGTTAACATGGCAGCAATATTAGCACCTCGCTAAGTTGGTGAAGACTTCTTCTGTAATGTTTCTCTGCTCATTTACCACATATTCAAATAACAGGCTGAAAACTGTTCACCTACATTTTACAGTTCATCTCCATATCAAAATACTTGCTGATCCTCTGAAAGGGCCTGTCAGGGCATACGCCATCTAAAAATTTTGCAATCTGCATAACCAGGCATGGATGGTAGCTAATTTTGCAAAAATATTCCAGAACAATACTGAAATTCTGTCTCTTTTCTGAATATTACAAAGATGCTTGACAGCATTAAAAATTAAAATGCTTTATTTTCTTACAAAATTTGCATCATACTTGAGTTAGCATTACAGAGGTACATCCAAGTAAGGGTTTTAGTTTGTTAATATGCCCCAGAGTCACGGCAAGCCCCTACTAGTTCAGAAGCTATAAAAAGTAAAGTGCTTTTGGGCATTATCTGACTTCACCCTTCAACATAGCTACTGTAGTTTGTGTGTGCAGGACATGATGATTACTGAAATCAATTTTATTTTAATTTCGTACCTTTCTTGGTTTCTTAACCAAGTACCTCCAGACTGGAGGTAAATCTGACTACATGATGGAAGAGGTACTGAACACAGTCAAATAGTACGTGTCTGGTTCTGTGGTATGTCACCAAGTCTGGCAATCCAAAAGCTTCTACTCAGACCTCTAGAGCAGAAACTATAATACTGATATATCACACCTCCTGCCACTGTTTAGAATCTGCTGCTCAAGGAGGAGAGAGATTTGTCAAAGCACTTTTTTAACTAAAGAAGCCATTTTTGAAAATGGAAAATGTGTGAATATGGCTCATCCTCGGGACAACAAGCTTTTAAAGCTTTAAATATCCCCAAGGATGTGTTCCTTCCTTGCAGGACTAAATTCAAACTGATGAGTAGGATTTCACAGCTCACATGAAACCATGTAAACTCCTAGATTTTGTTCCACTACTTTATAACAGGATTAAAGGCATTGTAATTCGAGTTAGATGGGCCATATTCAAGTGTCCACAGACATAACATTCCACCAAACCACCTCAGACTAAGGTTGTGGAAACTACGCCAAGTTAGATTTTTCTTCTCAGGATAGCTGGCTGAGAAGGCAAGAAGTATGCTTGCCAGCAAGTGAAAAAGAGTGGAGCAGTTACATTTGTGACTACTGAGAACAAAAAGTCCTCACAATAAATAGAGGTCTGGCAAGACACAAATATTAACCAGTTCAGATAAAACACTCTAACCCCTTGTTCAAATTTGCTTGAGAATGGCTTATTTAGCCTAAACCAGTTCCTAGTTACATTAACATTATCTGAAAATTAAGAGAGTGCACACAGATTTTACTCGGGCTACATCAGGCTCGTATACAAAACTGACCAAGAGCATCTTCTAAGCCATTTATGTTAAACATTATGCCAGGTCAACAAAGCTGCACAGTATCTAGATATTGTCTGATTAGCATTTGGCCAACTTGTAGCTCATGCCTCAAAAACCAGTCTAAGGTCAGAACTCCAATTAAACCAGTACAACCTTACAGGCATATCATAAGCTATAGTGCCAATCAAGTTTGCATAGCTGTGAGCAACTAAAATGAAGATACAATCAATTATTTATTGTTCAGGGTAGTGGTAAGCTGAGATAACAGAGATAGAACAAAAACTCTCTAGGTGATACAAAGCATTTGTATAAATTAGGCCACTGCAAAGTTGAAATGGGAGCATGCAATACTGGTGTAACGGAGAAAAGACAGACTGTGGAGAAGGCTGAGAAGGCAATGCCAATTGAGCTTGAGGGCTCCAATGCACAACCTCATGCAAATGCAGCCCTGCGGCTTCCAGACCCCAGCTAGCTCACTGGCAGCCTGCTCAGGTCTCTTCACTGGTGGCACAACCTACTGTGACGTTGGATAATCCACCAACAGATAACCGTGGGCTGAGTGTGGCTGAGTTTCCTAGCAATGTACTTTGTGATGGCAGATCATTATAATTGGAAATGCTATTGCTAGAAAAATACTAGCTGAGAAATAAGCAACCCAAGCCAGTAAATGCAAAATAAGTAGTATTGTGGGCTTCACCTGGAATTTCTTCCTAGTCTATACATCACATAGCATCATACATTTCCTTTAATGTATATAATATAGCTACTAATTTTACGTAATATGGCTATAATATACAGCTAAAAGTATAATATTAGGTAGTAATATCGCTAAAATATAAAATTATAGCAAATACATTTTTATAATATAGCTACTACTTTTATAACCCATATAATTATTGCTTAGGGATAACACTACCTTTAGAAATTTGTTTATTTCCTTAGCCTTTGCAGCGAGTTATTGGTTAATGGGATACATATGGGATTTAGTTTTGAAGGGTAGAGAGGAAAAAAAAGCCAATCAAAAAAAGAAAGATAAGGAAATAATCACACATCATTTGTGCTATCTGAATTTCTGAAGTTGTACCGAATCTGTAAAGAGTGTATGAACTCAAGAAGGTTCTGCTTGCATAAAAGAATCTGAAACCTTCCAGCACAGGCTTGAAGTTTATCAAAAAACTAGAACAGAATAGAATACTGCATCCCTAATTAGGAAAGTTCTTTTAAACTATAAATAATTTGTCTAGAAAGAACAAATTAACATGGTAAGACACTCGTGCACACAAGCATAAACGAAGTTTTACCTGTGTTCATTATTCAGCAACAAACGTATTTTAGAAAAAGCTATACACGTTTGTAGGACGACTGCATTCCAAGAACTTGATTCTTCAGAAGCTATTGTCTAATGTCCAAGGGTACTGTGAAAGCACTGAGCATTTTCAGGATCCATTCCTTCTACGACAGACACATAACTCAGCTGGTAAAGTTTACAAAGCACAAACATGGGAAAAGTGCATTTTCCGAATTCTCACCTGTTTTTCACAGGTAGTTTCTTCTTTTCCTCGACTGATTTTTTACAGTTTATTTTTTCCTTTCTTAAAATCATTCACAGTTAAGTTATGATATTCCTTACTGATACCTAGAAACAAGATTTACATTGTATTTCATCTTTGAAAACACCTCTTTCTACTGGCACTAAAATAAAACTTGTTTAAAACTGTAAATAAATAAAGCACACCAACAATAACGACATTTCCTTATTCTATGCACAATGTAACCTCTGCTCTGGTATGGACCAAATTGCATTAAGACTATCCAAAAAAATTCACCATGCAAGTATATCTTCTTCTTACTAGTCAAGCCTTACCACATGGAACACACTTTTTGTGTGCGGAACAAAGAATATCAATTATGATCAGCAATTACGGCATACACTGTTTATCTGAAGTTTACAAAACCCTTTATAATATTCAGATGAGGAAATTTTTTATGTTGAGCGATGTTAGGTACAATAAATGTACTATTATAAATGCTTTACAGTAAAATAAGTAAATATGGCCTCACGTTTATATCACTATTACTGCAAATCTCTGATCTTATCCCAGTGTCTCAGAACTGAGGCCCCAAGGTGAAAAGCCCCGGCCTCTTGTTCCGCACTTCTGCGGGCACTGCTGGGTTTCCCACTACTGGCTGCAAGGCGTCAGCAGGCCCCCAGCAATGCGACCTCCTACGCGTCACCCGAGGTGCTACGACGAGAGCGCGATACAGCACTGCGATGCGGCTTTCCCAAAAAACGCACCGTGTTTTCTAACCTCAGGAACAGAAACGAGGCAAAGAGGAGGTTTAGCCCAGCTCACAGCCTACAGGCATTCTTCTCTTGGGAACACTTACACAGACCTAATTTGGGTTAACAGAAATCTTATCTATCCCCTCTACTCCTAGAACAATATAACTCCATTTTCTCTGTCTCCCATTATTCTTTAGTCAGCACATGCCTTTAAACCATGCTGTTCTGAACCGAGCATTCGGAGACAGTCAAATGAAAAAGTCTATATCTTGTGTTGTACTGAGAAGCTACAAGCGGGGAGATCTATCAGTATTACTTCCTTTTTATGCAGAGTTTAGCCCAGGTCTACGCACCCTAAGCCACAGAGTAACAATCATGTGGACTTACAAAATTTGTAATTCCCGAAGTGTCACTATCCAATTTAGTCTAGGTGACACAGTTTACCACAAACCCTTCTATAAATCACCAGGATCCGTGTTTTTCAGGCAAGATTTCTGGGGTTCCACCAGTTACTTCAATGTGATCCTCGACAGGTAACTGAGCAGACCTCTAGTCAACAGGCTTATATGCATTACACAGAGTGCTAACGGCAGTAAGTGCTAACACAGTAATGGCACAGCTCTACCGCTGTTAAAATTTTTATGGAGGTCTGCAAATCAAAGACATTGGCGGGGGGGGGGGGGAGGGGGGGGAATTTAAAAAAAAAAAAAAAAAAAGACTCAACTGTGCTTTACCCAAACAGATGTGTGAATCATTAAACGTTTTTTTTCCCCATTATTTAATAATTCTAAACCTATCTGATTTACCAACACAATGGAAGTACAAATTAAGAGCTCTAAGTTCCACCTTGTCTCAAAGACTAATTGTGAAATCAAAGAATGCATAAGGTTACTAGCCATTGCTGGGGGAAATATTAATTAAAAACAAAGCACCAGTGAAACTACCCTTCACACAAGAGATGGTTGTTACCACTATCTGCACCCAAGACCAGGCGGTTTTGACACCCAGTAAAGATCAGGGCCCCAGTCTTCTGACATTCACAGAGATGCTAATTACTCTGATAACAGCAAATCTCCTGTAGAGAAGGTGAGACCCAAAGATCTGGCCTTTTTGTCTGTAATTTACTAGAGCCAATTCAGCACTAACCCAGCAATGTCATGAAAAAGCCAGGAAAGGACCACACAATAATGAATTTTTCAGCTACCTTACTGTTAAAAGGAAATCACTAACTGGTAACAGAATCAAGCACGATAAAATAAAAGCACGAAAAATATATGAAGAATAAGATCCACAACCATGTCACAGATTGATTTTACACAAGTTATTATGGTGAAAGTCACATGGTGTAATTCGTTTCTACATCATCAGCATTATGTATTTTGGAACCACATTAACTACAGGTATCATTAAAGTTAAAGAATTGCTTCTTTTATGAGAAGAGATACATTTGCAGCTCTACAAACCAAAGACTAGCCATTAGGGAAAACATACTAACATCTGAATTTAATCATATGTTCCTCCGCCTCAATGAATGGACTTCAGAAAAGGTTGGTACCAATGCAGTAATATCAGTCCAACATGTGGAAAATATTCTTGTGGTTAAAATATACTTGGGTGAAATATTTAAGGTATTTTTGTAGTTGGAATTGCCATTTTCATATGTCAAGCTTCCCTCAGATTAAAGTAAGTTCACAAAGAAAACAAAAACACTTTTTCCATCTACTTTTCTCTGCCCATTTTTTTATTGGCTGCTTGTATGCATGCAAAAGCAAGCCGATTCTGCAATGTGAAATATTATGACTTGCAGATTGTTAAAAGGATCGTTATATATTTCCTCTTATTTTTTTTCCTTTCGTTATTCACACTTTACCAAGCAATAGCTGTATAACTGTATCTTGACAGCAGATCTCTGCACAAGTCACCATTTATGCTATAATCCATGACAATTAAAGTTTGCAAGTGCTGTTCCTACCTGATGGTGATCCTGTTACTTATTATAGCACAATCTGGTTCTATAAAAAGTGGCTGAATAAATTTGCTAACTTTTCCCAAGAAAGGATAAGGTATCACTTTTGGATTTTCAAAAGATCTTTCAGTCCATGATATAAGAAATTTCACTGTCTATCTGCATGGTAATAGGATTTATATAGATTGCAAATCCCTTATCAATCCCTTTTACAAATACCGATGTCATGATTCTTTCTTAGAAGACTAGGCACCAAAAATAGCTTTCTGTGAATATCTGAGTTCTCTCAAAATTTGACTTTCAAAAGCAAAGCAGTAAAATGGAATGAAACTGGTCTGTGAAAAAGGAAAAGGCCTCCCAGCAAATATCTTGGCTTGTGTCTATCTTATGAAAAAAATCTATGGCTAAATCTACTTAGACATTTGGTTACCCATATGACAGTTTTCAGCTCTACGTTTCTAGAAAAAACATGGAACTGGTGAAAAAATTATGGGAGAGCATATATGTTGGGTCCGGAATTCAACCCTTTGGGAAACCAATACTCCTCCTTATGTTTTTCTGCAAAAAAACTAGTTGAAACTAGTCCAGGAACTATTTCCTAAAAGACTTCTCATTACCAGGGACTTTCCTCGCCGATTTAACATTCTCATATTCCAAGATGCTGAGGCTGTGCTTTCTTCTGGCTAATGTCCAAATTCCTAAGCTTACTCCTTTTCTGAATGTGCTCTGAATTCCAGAATGATGCCATCTGCCAGCTGACCCTCCTTGCATGTAGGGTCATGCAGGGTTGCAGTCAATTAGAATATTATTAACTAGATCCCAGCTACTCCTTTGAATCCAGGAATGGTTCCATGCTGAAGTTAGCACTGTTTGTGCAGGTGCAATATCTCTGTGGGGAAAAAAATCATTAACTCCAAATACTCCAAAACGTGATGCATTTCTGGAAATCTGTGTGGAAATAGAGCTTTCATTTTTCTAAATCTCATTTCTGAAAGAGCACCCCTGTCTCTTTTGATGTTTATCTGAATCCCTGGAGGAGTCAGTGCTCTACCGAAGATGAGATTGCTTTTGTCTAGATTTATTGCAAATCAATGGGTGCTGAGTTCACAATTCACCTTGGTTATATTCTAAATGACTTTGCTCTTAGATGATGACTTGATGAAAGTGTCATGCCACTAAAGAAAAAAGTTCACCACCACAAGTTTCAAAACTGCTTTACAAATTTTTGGGATCTCATTTCATTAGAAACCAAATGGCACGTATGTATCAACAACAGATGTCCTTTCAATGTTGAAACTATAGGTTAAAAAAACCCTCCCTGGTTTGAAAAAACATGAAAAAAACTGTCAAGAGTTTCTTGGATCAAATTCAACTCTGAAGTAGCTCTTTATTTTACAAGGAAGATTAACCAGATGATGCAGGACATTCACATTTCTTTGATTCCTTTGACAGTATTCCCTTTGATCAGATCTGTTCTTCAGATCTGTTTCACAAGGCAATTCTGCTTGAAGCACCTGAGGAGGGCCGGGGCCAAATATAATTCCTCCACAGGAAAGAAGAGAGCTGCTTCTCCCTTATCTGTTGGCATTCCCTTTGGAGACTTCAGAAGACCTTGGTTGGCCAAGGACAATGGACCACAACAGAAAGTCACTCAGCCAAAGCTTCAGAGAAGCTTCTAGCCCCAAAAGTGGAACTAAGGAGAAATGGAGGTGCTCATAGCACCATCTATAAAACCCCTGCCCAATTTTAGGTGTCTAAGACTGGGAACGTTTTTGTGGTCATTGCTATGGCCAAACCTCTTCTACCCTGTGACAATTCACATTGCTTTCTGAAAACACTACAAAAAAAGTTTCATGATTCTACAAACAAAGCTTTACAATGTTTTATTTCAAATAAAGCCTCAGTAGCCTGTGTTTTTAAAGAAGTCTTTTGGTCACTTCTGGTACTGTGAAATTTTTTAAATCCCATACATATTAGCCTACATTTTTTTTGTTAAACCATTACGTATATAAAGCTGGTGAAAAAAAAGGCAGTAAAGATCCTGTCCCTTAGATCCTCATCCCTTAGTTGCTTTATTTCTAGTATTTCCATTTCTGGTTCACAGGATACTAAGAGTAAAGCCAAGCATGTAGTCTGCATCTTAAAACAAGATACATTTAAATATTTTGCCTCCATTCAGTCTTACCACACCGGAGTAAAATGCAATAGTATAAAAATTACCACATTCTTTCAGGTGTGCATATTTACTTCAGTGGGACTTAAGTGTAACGTGATCTTAAATTCCTTGCTAAAGATGGGTGGGTTGTCTGAATCAAAAATCTAAATTTGCAGCAGAGGAAGGAGAGGAAAAAAAGTAAAGATTCTAAGCAAAACGAGCAGTCACAAGAAGAAACATAGCGAAGAAGTATGAAGCACAGGAAAATATTCTAAGAATAATCCGATAAACATTTGCAACATGTTTCAAAAAAATCAAGCATCTCAGATTTGAATCTACTGAACATAGTATTTTGGTAGGGAAGGGAGAGATCTGGCATGCCTATGTTTTTTCTTCCATTGTGTCTACCCTTTTTTCAGTCCCCTACAGTCTGTTCCAAGTGCCTTCTCCTGTCTCTCCCATCAAGTTTGGAGGATGTGTGGCTAAAATCACAGATTTGTTCTTCTAGCTGCCATTTACATACAAAGTCTTGTCTTGAGCTATCAAAACATTGTGAGAACATATGAAGTAAGTCATCTCAGTACACATACCGTAATTTCTGTTCTATTTTGGCTAGCAGTGGTATGTACCAGCAATGCATTTTCACCCTTTAGCTGTAGTGTGTATAAAAACCCTATACTCAAAACATAGGTTGGTGGTGTTTTTTAAAAAAAATGATGTGGATATATTGGTAAACTATTGGCATAGTCTAATCTGGGAACTGATTTAGCTACAGCAGTGTATTACATATATTTTAAGGAATATATTTTTTTCTTTTTCACTAGACTTGACCAAAAAGACCACCCAAAGAACCTCCCCCCGCCATTAAGGGCTGTTAAAAAAAAATAAAGCAAATCTTTCTGACAAAATGGTAGAACTATTTTTTTTTTCCTTTCTTCTGGAACACAAAACTCTGCCAGTAACGCTACTGTTGTCAGCTTATTCTTAAGCAGCACAATTCCCTTGCATGTCTCATGGTATTTCAAATCAGTTGCTGAAAATCCATAGCAACTAACTTCAGAATTTGGTCTTTTTTCTGGTATGGAAATTCCCTTGTTTATATTAGATGTTTGGACAACTTCTACCTCCACTGACATAATAAATAGTATCATCCTTGAAACAGCCATCAAGAGTGAGCAGAGTCAAAGTGTTATACTTTAACCTTGGCAATGGCCCATCTAAAAATGGACACAATCAGGAAGATTAAGGAGACGTTTGTCCTATCTATTCAGAGCAAGAACACGTTCTGCTCAGATTTGGAAAGTCAAAGCCCTATTTCATGTTATAACACAAAACTTAATCAACAGTGGCCTAAAACTGAGGCTTTAAACACGGTGTTCCTGACCTTATTTTAGGAAAATAACTGATTTTAGTCCTTTGTCAATGGATATTAGGACTGATAGTATCACTGTCTATACAGCCTGGGCAGGTATTTACATATTTTATAGGAGCAGCAAATCTTATCTTCATCCTACAATGTTTTAACTTTATCCCCAAGGAGATTTGTGGGTATTTACAAAGATGTAGGAAGTTAGTCTCCCCAGACACATTTTACCATCAGTGGAAATATGATAAAATTCAGAAGAGGAATAAAAAAAAAATCATTTAAAAGATGAACAAGAACACTTCGTTTGGATCCTGCTCTGAATCAGCCTCTTGCAAAGTCTGTCTTTCCATGTTGACTACAGAAATTCCTGAAGATACACACAAGCACAGTTCCTGATAGCATGTGTAAAAGCTGGAGGTAATTCTCAATTAGCAACCCATACTTCTGCCAAATCTTAGAAAATAAGTTTATGGGAGTAACATTTATTGTTTCCATAGGCACTAAGCTGCATAGGAACCACAGCATTTCCTCAAATTACTCATAGGAATTCTGGGGCAAAACCAGAAGAAAGTTTATTACGAATATATTGACAAAACCTTTCCAAGTTTGATCATAGAAGGTAGAATTAGTATAGTCTTACTGGCTTATATTTGCTTTCCTCAAAACAAAATCACTTGAGATAACAGCATGGTGGCAATACAATTATACAGCATAATCAGATTACTTATTAGTATCTTGAAAACAAACATTTCTTTGCTTCTCTGATTACTCCAGATAAATACCATAGACTTGCCTCGGAATTTCTTTTTCAGCAACAATAGATCATTATTAGTAAAAAAAAAATTCTAATGTTATTTGAATTATTGCTTTATCAGCTGTGCTTTTCAGAATTATGCCTACATGACCTATTGTGTAATACATCTTATACATGAAATGCTACCCAAAACTGGTGTCAAACATGATGAATAAAATAGGAAAGTTAATGAGAAGGAGGAAAGAGGTTTTCTCCACAGGTATAAGCAAAAGAACATGCTGGAAATCAGCAAAAAATGGGGGCCCAGGTTGGACTGGATTAATGAGCTTCAGCAAAAGCAAAAGTTTAACTTTTGCCAAAGCAAAGGCCTCAAGGCTCTCCTGATCCTCACCTGGAAAGCATCTATCTGAAGTGAGCTTACACCTTCGCCTCTTCCCTCCTCAACAGGAGACAGATTCCACATTCACTTCGGCTCACTGACCCACCCAAAAAAGCTGTTTTGCTTTTCACCCCTTTTGTTTCTCAGTATGAAGAGTTAGGATATGGCTCTAAAGATTGTCAGCTTTTGCAAGTCCTGAGCTGTACGCAGGTAAAGGCTTACTGACCCATGACAGCTTCTGTATCTTCCTGCAGACTGTCTCACTCTAGAGCAATCTTGAGTTGCAGCACATTTCACCTTCTGTTTTTCACTAGGAAAAGTGATTCCAGTCATCATCTTGACATCTAATACCGCTGCAACACTGTTGAAGCCTTTTCCCCTCTCCAAAACAGCAAAAATTGTAGTTTTTGCAATCCACGGAAACTTAAAATTGAAAATAGGCAAAAATTATTTTTCTTCTATATCATGTGCCCTGTGCTTTTACTATAGCTTGACAAAATTGATTTGAATTCATGGCCAATCTTGTACTATTCAGGACAAATGACATCACTTTAAGTTTCTTTAAAATTATCTCAGGACCATATACTAAACTATATATAATAAACTAAATATCTTCGGAATTCATTTGGTAAGCTTAAATTTGGTGTTTTGCATGAGAAATAGCACAAGCAAGTATACGCCTACAGATACCAGTGCACATAGTTGTCACATTTTGTTATCAGAAACTGAAACAACTACCCTTCCTCTTTCATCATGCTGGAAAATTTTAGCAAACATAGTTCATCTTTTTCTGAGAATGAGTCTAAAATCAATTTATCTAATGTTACATGTGTTTCCACCATCCTTTAATAGCTCCACCATCCCTTTAGGGCCAGAAACAATCTTGTGCCAAAAATTAAGAAGAAAAAAAGAAATTGGTTACCTGTGTTCATAAAAATAAACCTGGATTTATGAGTTGTAAATCTAAGAAATAAATAAGTGACCATTTATGTACAGTCTAATAACTTCATAAAGATTTGCTCCACCCAGTTGCTCAGCTGTACTAGGTGCACCCATTTTTGATCAAGATACTAAGTGATGCCCTATGAAGAACTAATTAAATGTTTATGCGGATCTGTGATGTACTCATGTTCACAGAATTCTGTGAGGGCTACCTTTTTCTTCTTCATGCATCTTTAAGACACTGCAAAGGCAGAATACTGTGTTGCCCTGACATTTTAGCATTTCAACTTGTAAAAACACCTGATACTAGACTAGAATTGTTACAGAAGACATGTAGGGCCATGCCACTTAAAACTTCTCAATAACAGAAGACAGCTGAAACCTTTTCATTTTAAGGAAAAAATTCTAGTCTGATCCACTAGAGAACTGTGCATCTATAAAGCTCCAAATGCAGAATAAAACCTTAAGATGTTACCTAATTGCAAATCGTATAGTTTTAACAATCAAGGCATAAATCAGTTTGCAGAGATTAAAGCCTGTGGTCTGAATCAAAAGGAAGAGACATACAAACCGGCCTCAGCAACTTGCAGTAACATCCAGGAAGCAGCTACTGGAGAGCATGAAAATGAATGCAGAACAGTATTTTTCTGACAGATTTCAAGATATTAACACTGACTGCTTTCATAAGCAATGGTCTATAAGTCAAAAGACTAACAGTGAAGTGGTAGTACACACAGAAGTAAATGATAAATTTGAATTTCAGCAGAGTCTCTGAAAATTATCGTTATGAAACTAACCTGTTTCCAAGTCAGTTGTTTTAGGAACTCAGTACAATATTGTACACTAACTGCTTAGCAGAGATTGTGTCATTGTAACACAGAATAAAATAAACTAGCTTTGGAAGATTCGTGCCAAACTATTCTGTGACGTTAATAGAGCAGAAATAGCTTAATTGTTTTAACAGATTCACAGGTAAGACGAAAAGCATTTTTACTTGGTCAGGAGTCCAGCATCTATGTGTATGTAAGAATCATATTTTGAGATTAATGGCATTGTCCTGGTTTTGGCTGGGATAGAGTTAATTTTCTTCCCAGTAGCTGGTATAGTGCTGTGCTTTGGATTTAATATGAGAATAATATTAATAACACACTGATGTTTTAGTTGTTGCTCAGCAGTGCTTATATTAAGTCAAGGATTTTTCAGATTCCCATGCTCTGCCAGTGAGGAGGTGCACAACAAGCTGTGAGGGAGCACAGCCAGGACAGCTGACCCATACTGGCCAAAGGGATATTCCATACCATATAATGTCATGCTCAGTATGTAAACTGGGGGGTGCTGGCTGAGCGGTGGTGACTGCAGCTCAGGAACTGACTGGGCATCGGTCAGCGGGAGCTGAGCAACTGTATTGTGCATCACTTCTTTTGTTTAATCTTTTATCATCATTATTATTATTATTCCCATCCTTTTATGTCCTACTAATCCGTCTTTATCTCAAGCCATGAGTTGTACTTCTGTTTTTCTGATTTCTCTCCCTGATTCCTCTGGGGGGCAGGGAGTGAGCAAGCAGCTGCATGGTGCTCAGTTGCCCGCTGGGGTTAAACCACGACAGGCATATACACTTTGTTTAAACAATGAACAGGTAGTATAGTAAGAGAAATCTGTGTACAATGAGTAGACTTGTGTCTAATTAGAGGCGATAACAAAAGCACACAAAATACTTCTGTAAATACAGAGCTCAAATGAGTGTATGGAAGAAGCATCACCCATCTGTCAGTGATTCTGAGCCTTGCAGTTGCCAAACTTTGTAAAAGCTGGAGGTCCCTTTGAAAGATTATGTAGAAATGAACAAGGAAGCCTCGTAATGTTTTTATTCATCTTCTTTGAGACCCCAGTATTAGAAAGCAAAGGGTCCATCTCAGTCACTAAGTGGAAATGTTGAAAATCAGAATATGTTATCACTTCTTGTATTAGAAACAACTCTGTTCAAGGTTAAACAGAACCTTAATATGATGACCTTATAAAGATTCAGCTTCTTCCTGAACAGTCTTAGGTACAGACTGAGACAAAGTTCATGTTAATAAAGAGAAAAACAGACTGAGAAGACCTATCTGCATAATATTACTCTGAATTACTGCAGGACTTGATTCAACTTGCAAAATTTTTCACCTCCTTTTACAGTAAGTGAAATAAATAATGGAAGAATTTTTAGTTTCTTTTTAAAACAACTAACAAAGCAATGCTATTTGTCAGTGAAAGGTTTCTTGAAAAAAGAAATGCTTCCATTGATTATCCTGAATTATAAATTATAGCTCTCTAATTCTTCCTCTTATAAATGAATACTCTTCACAATCTAGCCTTACATGTCAGACAAAAAAAATGAAACTTTTATAATGGAAATTTAATTATAGTACAATTTTTGCCAGTTGTCATTCCAAAGTCATCTGTAATTATGCTCTGGTCATTAAAAGTTTGTGGGTTTTTTTCATTTACTTGGCCAAATATGCCAGTTGCACATCGGGTCATCCTCTCAAATTTAATGCTGAACAACAGTAATTAAGTAAATTATTGAGTATTTTTGGTGCTTTTTTTTTTAAACTAATTGCAAACAAAACATCTGCAGAAACAGTCAAAACAAAGAGCAACTGACAGACAGTTTGATTTTTATTTCCAAAGAACATAAATTTTTAGAAATGAAAAGGCACTTCTTCGTGTCAGGAGTAAATACTTATTATTGCCTTTTTGCTTTACATGCATTTTCCCATAAGTATAATACTAAAAGATAACCATCCACTATAAACATAATTTTCTACTGCAAAATTTCTGGACCAAAACACCTTCAGAGAGCTTTTTGAAAGTGATGAATCTCAAATTAATGGATAAAACTGAACTCTCCCTTTCCCAAAAGAAAACCCTCATTTTTCCTTACAAGGAACTGGATCAAGCTTAACAGAATGAATAAGCATGAACTAAATGCATAGACATTTAAAAATATATATATAAGTAATAAAAAGTGTGCTTAAAGGATGATAGATACTGAAAGACAACTAAATGCAGGCATCAGAAGTGTAAATTTGAAAACACAATTGTTGAAAGTATTTTGGATGGTTGGTCATATTTCTCATTCTAAAAAAGATCATCCTATGGATGAAAGAACATGAGTACTGAAATGCAAGAGCCCTAAATCATTAACTTCATTGGCAGTTTTATTTTAATCTGCATTTTATTCTTTTAATACAGTACTTCATGATAATACTATGCACTGCATTTCTCAATTTTGTTACTTAGATTCTTTTAGATATTTAAGTATTTGGTTGCTCAATGTCTTCAGAGTCAAATGTTTTTTGGGCCCAATTCTTTGGGCCAGAATCGATGTAGCCATGTAGGTACAGAGTAACAAAAAAGAATACAGAGCAGCTTTCCTTCCTCAAACATTTGTTGCCTGTAAGCATCTGGAAGAATCACAGTTCCACAGGGATGCCCCTCCCTGCCTAACCAACATACTCAGCAGTAATTAGATGGATTACCAAACAAAATTATTATTTTACGTCTATAGAAACAGAGGTCTGTCTCAACTTTACTTTTCTGTAGTTGTAAAAAGAAACACTATGCACACTTGCTGACCAGAAGAGATCCTTGGACTGTAGGACAGCATTACCTATTTACAGCACTGCAGTGACCTAGACCGTGAAGGGAAAGAGAGAACTTCTTTCCCTCCAAAATCAGGATATTTCTTCATTGGGACCTACCCTGATTCCAGGTCTCAGACTAAACATCTATTTCATAGTCTAGGCTGTAAAGTTGTAATTGTACATTATGGCAAAAAGTAGTACCAGAAAAGCCAGAGTTACAGCACCAGCTCTTCTTCCTGGGAATCTTGAGGAGGTTGGACTGGATTCTGTATACAACAATTCTGCATTTGTAAAACAAACAGCTTTGCAACGCCAAAATGCCTTCAAAGCACTGAAAATAAAATGGAAGCACCTGAGTTGTGTCACCATTTGTCTTCCTTTGAAATGAGGTAGAATTAATGCATCATTCGTTATGCAAACCTTTGATTTTACTTTTTTTGAGCAATTTTTTTTTAAAGAAAACTAAAAGATTAAAAACTTAAGTTTCTCAGTGTTTCTACATAATTTCTGGATGCTTCATGCTTCATAAATGCTCCAACAGAATTGTGCAGTTATGTGTTTTTACAAGTGCCAAAGCTGCTGGGCAAGACAGCACACGATCTAACAGACTCAAACAAAAGGGTAAGCCTTAAAATAATGAAACAGAGGAACATGCCTGTTTGTTCATCCATTCCCATCTCTCAATACCCTTTAAAACCATTGACAAATTTCATTCAAACAACTTCTTTCAAATTTAAACAAATTTGACACAGTCCTGCCAGAATTTAATACCAGAAGATGAGAGAGCACCAAACTAGTGCCCTCATTCAGGAGGCTCAGGGCAGACAAGCAGAAGTCCAACATCAAATACTGCATTTGAAAGCAGATTCCTGGTTAATTGGGTGCTGTCTCTCACCTTGCAGGACTGTCATAAGGGCCAATGGGATTACCATCATAACATGGCAATATTTAGTAGACAAATCTTTCAGAAATTAGGCTTTCATTGTCTATGAAAGATCTTATTTTCCTGGCTCCTAAAGTGGATGGCTCAGAAGTTCACTCAACCGTTTTTTTTAAATACAAAATCTGTTCTTTAGACCTTAAATCCCATTTGGTCATAGAGATGATACATTCATACATATATATGAAGGAGAAAGAGAACTGGATTGATGAGGTTGTATGTGTATGTGCATATGCATATGCACACATACACACCCTCAGGCACGCATAGTTAGTTATTCTTTTAGACATAAATTGGAGAAGTAAATATACTTTGGATACTTCAAATGCATAAAAGATTTTGCTTTGATTTGGATAAGACTTTCTCCATTGGCTAAGTCAGAGGAAAACCCATCCTTTCCTGTCTCATTTGCTAATGTTTTTGCCAAAGGGTCAGCATTATTAATAATGAAGTTTGTCTATAACTGGAAGACAGTATGGCATAACTGATGTGAAAACTGGAATAACTGACATGAAAATTGCCCTCAGAAGAGGGCAAGAAGCGCTCAGCAGAAAGTTGTTAAGGATGAATTCAAGGTACCTATGGAACTTCACAGGGAAGGCACCTATACCCAAAACGTTTCCTTTTCTGTATTTCTAATTGCTTTTAATAATAGAGTACCAATGCATGTATTTAAATCTGCAGTAATAATACTTCTGAAAAGAGAGATCCAAAGCATCCATGAAACAGTTCATGTTCAAACTGTTCAGAACAGAGTAATACTAAGGAATGCCCTATCAACATTTTTCACAGGTATACCTAACATACCATTTCTATTAGAGGTGCCCACATAGCAGTCTTTTGCTTATATCCAGTACACTCCCAACTTACTGGGGTTTTTTCACTCCACACCAAGAAATTCTTCCTGAATCAAAATTGGGTAAAATAATTATTTGAGTGTGTGTCTTTTGAGCTTATCCTCATAATTAATAAGAGACTGCAACAAATCTGGAGATGGAGATATGTCATAGAAGGAATCACATTATCTACATTTTCTCAAGGGTCATTATGTTTTCTTCACATTCCCTCTACCTGGCAGATGTGAAATTAATAATTTTCCCCCTCAGGTTTGCTATAAGATGGTGAAGGTTCATTTGTCTCAAAGAGCAGGTTAATTTCTTCCTCTGCAAATGTTTTGAAATAGCAATCTAATAAAGTGAAGAACTAAGCCTCGATTTATATGACTGCTTTTCACACAACCAAAGACCATCCTACCTGGCAGTTCTTTTTACAAACACTCAGTTTCCACCCCTATATTAATTCAGCTATAATTGTCAAGAAAGTATCCTAAATGCTTATCCTTGTTGTAATGAGGAACTCCTCAAAACAAACCAATCTGACGGTCAGGTTTCATATTCCATGGCCTTATCATCACTAGAATGTGCCTACATTCCTTATATGCTCCAGATCATGTGTCAGAAAGAGTGACAACAGACCTATATCTCTGCACGAGTCTTTCTGTCCTCTTCCTGCCAGTACAGGCCCTCCCCCTTTAGATGGTGGGGAGGGAAAATGTTCTGTTTCTCCAGTGAGGCCTCTGGATGCTGTAACTAAACCAAAAAGATGTATTTAGGGACTGATGAAGACACAAAAGTGCAGGGATTAGTAATTTCTACGTAATACCAGCTTGTTTGGTTGCTGGTGTTAGGAAAAGTGTTTGTGTGCACAGGCTGAAGATTCACTGAATGGAGAACCGAACTGTTATTTCCCCTGCAAAGCAAAGACACACTTGGATGAAAGGGCAGATACCCTGATAATGTTTTATTTTATATAAATATTATTTATATTATTATTTATAAAAATATTATTTATTTTTCCCTAACACTAGCAACCACAAATCTGAAGAAGCATCCAGTATGATGTGGTGGAACTCAAACTTTTGCCTATGATAAAGAGTCTCTCCATCAGGCTGTACCTCACAGTTCATATAGCGTCGGGGAAGGACGGGAATATGGTGGAGACATCATGATACATCCCTGCTTGTGAAAGCAGAGTCTAGGAGAATTTAATAGACACCATGGTGACAGCTGCTCTTCCCAGAGTTGGACAGAAACTGAGAATCACAGAATGGTTGAGGTAGGAAGGGTCTGGTCCATTTGGCTCAACCACCCCCCACCACACCCTTGCTCAAACAGGGCCAACAACTTTGGAATTTCTCCACTGCTCTCCCCTCAGCTACCAAACCATTTCATTGCAGAAGGCTATCAGGTTCATCAAGCATGACTTTCCCTTTGTGAATCAATACTGACTTCTCCTGTTCACATTTTTTGTCCTTTGTGTGCCTGGAAATGGTTTCTGAGATTAGTTGTTCCATCACCTTCCCAAGGATTATGGTGAGGCTGACCAGCCTGTAGTTCCCTGGGTCTTCTTTCTTGCCCTTCTTGAAGATAGAAGTGGCATTTGTTACAGCTGCATTCACTGCTGTTTACTGAATATTTTTTTGCTTTCATGGACTTAGAGGACTCCCAGAGGGGAATTTTAGACTGTGAGACAAAGAGAAGGAGAACTGGATTGAAAGACTTCTTTTTATGGGAGGAAATTGTATTATTTTGTTTTTTTCTTGACCAAAGATCTGCAATAACACAAGGGAAAGCTGTTCTGTAACACAGCATCAGAGAAATCAGCTCAGTAAGGAAGAACCTGAGTGTTTTGTTTTCAGGCAAGTGTCTGCCAAGGAAGAACTTGCATATAGTAGTCACATGGATGTGATTTGTGTTTTCAGTTGGGCCCTTTCCAAGAAGATGCTTTTTTTGTTTGTTTGTTTCCTAATCAGAGGTAAGTGACAACTGACAGAGAGACATGGACATACATCCCACTAGGTAATATTTTCCTGGAATTCTATTAAAATCTATCAGCTTACCTTCTGCACATCCAAAAGCTGTGATGCACCTGCTACAGTGCGGAAAATCCAATACTAGCATTCAACCTTATGAGAAAATAGACCTTATACAGGAATGATTTGTATAGCAGAAAGGCACTAGGAGAAAGGATGATGCAGCAGGTATTCTTCATTTCAAATTTCTATTAAAACTGTAACTTACTTTCACAATAAAACCATACATGAAATGTGTGGTTGACTTGCCATTCCGATAAATCGATGCAACTTCCTACTAAAATACCTAACTTCAGGTTTGGAATGGTGACCTTAGAAATACCATTGAGATTTCCATGGAAAACAAAATGGTGCAATATCTGCAACCCTCCCTCTCAGGGTTCAGGTGTCTGTGACCTGAGGTCTAGCTTGGATACAACACAGCTGCACAACCTTGGTTCAAACTTCATAAAATATTGCCAAGTTCTGAGAATGAGCTGTAGAAAAGAACCTGCAGCATGGCTTGAATTCAACATTTTCTTCTGATCACAAAACTAAGCAATGTTAAGACTTCGTTATATGCCTGAAAAAACCTGAACCTGTTCACAGGTAGTCCCCCAAGGTATAGCAACAAGAAGGAAGAACTTAATTCCCAGTGACACAAAGATCCTTCCTCTTTTCTTGAGACAAAAAAGGTCAAAAGATCCAAAGAAGCCTATAAGAACAGAGAAAGGCAGCAGCCATTTCAACTTAGAGAATTTTTTAGGAAGGAATTAGTCTTTCCCAGCAGTGATATAGAATGGGGAATGGCATGGAAATAAGCAGTTAAGTAAGACTGAGATTCAAGACAGTCTAGAACGTGAACAAAAGGAGAGACTACAGAATTAATAACAAAAGAAATGGGCGGATGGAAAATGGGGAGGACCAACTGCAAAGATGACTGAGTATTCAGAAACTCATACACTAAGGGCTGCAGACTGTCCGTTCTGTAGGACCTGGCACATGCTTCATGTCAGGTTAGTTCTTCACATCAGAGAAGGAGAAAAGTGGTGGCATGGAGTACTATCTGGTGTACCTGAGCATGTTGACTTTGCAGGCAAGGTTCAAGACAGACACCTATCAAGACCTGATGCAGTTAGAGAGTATATGACAGCAAAGTACTGTATAATTTGTAGGGACTACCTAAAATGGGTAGATTGGGAAGATTAACGGTTTTATACTTTGGCTGTGGATCAGGCTATAATTTTCAACAGAGTGAATGTATGTTGCCTATGTGAATACTATATTTTCATATAGTTTTTAAAAAGGCTATAGACCTTACATGCTTGGAAGTTATGCGCCCCTTTTAGCAATGAAAAGGAGAAAACAAGGAACTGAGTTAACATTTGCAAGTAAAAATAGGGTTGTTGCTCTGGTCCACATTTTCAGGATCTGGTAACAGGAGATGACGTCTTAATTGATCATCAGTGAGCATTTTGGCACGTGTAGGTTTTTTTCATAATGCTAGTGGGCAGCACAGACTAGCGAAGTAATTTTGACACCTTGGAAAATTACCCAGCTGATGCCAAAGCAGTGAGCAAATGAATAAAATGAAAAAGAATAATCTTTTAGAGTGGGGATTTAAAGAGTTCCTCTGCTCTGTTCTTCCAGATTGTAACAAGCCTTCTAGGAATAACAGACAGTTTACAACTAACTGCAGCAGTGATTCAAGAGCTCAATTGTACTAGGAATAACAGCTTTCCTCCTGACAAGCTCAGGTGATGCACTAGAAGGGACAGCAAAATGAACTATGTTAATTAAAACATTCCTGTTACTTCCTTGTATGAGGAACATGTGAATTCTCTGCCTGGAAAATTACTGGTTACATTGACAATGATTGTTTTTGCAATACAAAACAAGGCAATATGTATCTTATACTCCAAGGCAATAATTGTTTCTTAGCATAGAGTAGAGTTCTGACTGTTAAAAAAATGCCATGATTTGGGGATAGTCCATCAGAAGTTTCTTTATTACCAGTCTTTTTATTTATTTTTTATTTTCTTAAATTCCAATAGAGTTTTCTAGTTCAGGAAAGAAAAAGATGCAATTTCCTAGAATTATTCCAAATGTCACAGTAAAAAAAGAAACGTGATGAGAAAAAGGCAATGATTTTCCCTAGAAGGCCTTGAAAATCCCCTCCCTTAGCAGGAGAGAGGATTTTATCTTACTTTTTCTTCCTAAGGTAGCTGGCTTTAAGCTATATCTGTTCATCAGCAAATTCAAGGAACATAACAGAGAGGCCACAGCAAAAAAATTTGCAGGAGCTCGTTTAGCAGTTCTGGATTTTCCACGAGACTGTTTTAACTGGGGCCTCACGATCAGAGTGGAGGGACACAGTGCATCAAGATTTGTATCGTACAATGCATGTCAAAGACAAAACATGTTGCAAAGCACTGAAATAAATAATTCTACCCACAGAAATATTGATATAGATAAGAGGAAACTACAAAACATAAGTCTACCTTATTAAGCGTTCAACATTCCTGCTTAGGTTTTACTACGGACAGTTCTACTGGTTTTGGGTCAGACTTAGAGAAGATTTGATTATGGACTTTTTCAGGCACCAGAGATTCCCAACCTACTTCAGTAAGGGGTAACTTTTTTTTATAAATATTGATTCTCTTACCCTCAAACTTATTATATCCCAT
The DNA here is from genome assembly GCF_964289735.1 of Phaethon aethereus. Classification (NCBI taxonomy): domain Eukaryota; kingdom Metazoa; phylum Chordata; class Aves; order Phaethontiformes; family Phaethontidae; genus Phaethon; species Phaethon aethereus. The sequence continues at coordinate 57,595,119 of NC_138582.1, read as the reverse complement.
ATGGCAGAGTCACTGATTGGATTCGTGTTTACGTACAAGGTGATTTCCTTGGTTCAAATACTTGAGCAGCTATTTAGCTGCTAGCAATGGCTGGGTGGCTGAGGTGTCTATAGCAGTAGTAGGCACTGCGAGCCTCTTATCTGAGGAATAAGTCTGTTAGCTCAGTGAACAGTGTCTTAAGTGTGAAGCATTCTGATATCCTGCCTCTAAACAACTCTAATTGTGGGTGACTACTCTGGAATTCTTATTTTACAACTGTACCAGAGTGAAAATGGACATCAGAGTAATTTGAGATATACTGTATAATGGAAATGTTCTGTCATGTATCTCCTGATGAATTTTCTTCCCATCTCCCTTCGCCTCCCTTTTATTTTAAATGGCAGCACTCTTCTAGGTTCATAACATCACATTAGACATCTGTGGGAAAAGGGAACTTTGAGCACAGCAGCTGGTGATTCAAATTCCAGACAGCCTGAGGAGGCCTCGATTTCAGACCTTGAAATGAAAAAAACCTTTTTCCTAAGTCTGACTCAAATATGGTTCACAATGGCCAAAATCCATTAAGGCCCTCTTTTTCAAACCTGAACTCCACGTTCTAGGTTAAATCTAATCCAGACCTGAATGTAATTCCTCGGCCTTCCTGAACATTACATTGAAAGAGCACTTACATTTATATTACATTTCATGAAAAGGAAGCAAAGCACTTTAGAAAGTATGCAACTGCTCCACTGAGGGTGATGAAACCAAGTCTGGAGAGATTTTTTTTCTTTGCATTCTAATTATACATGCTTTTCTTTACTAAAGTTACAGATAGGACTTGTCTGTTACAAGCCTCTGAAATCTCATTTTGCTAAAATGAAAACATATTTCAAATGCTTTGGAGAACTATTAAGATTATTGAATGTCTAGGATATTGCTTCAAGTCTCCAAGTGGTTCACTAGACCCCTAGGGAACAGGCAAGCAGCATACCATTATCACAGTAATTAAAAAGGTGCAATGACTCTTCTCTTAAAGACTCCTGCTTTATTAATTCTACGGTATGCTTTGGAGACTGGCATTATTTTACTCCTACCCAGCTTAATTATACCATCATTAGTTTATCAGCATCTCTCTTTAAGCCCTTGGGCTAGTTATTAGCATGTCACTTGCTAACAGTTAACCAATAACCACTACACCTTCAAAGCAGGATCTTCTGCTATAAAAAGGCCAATTTGTAGAGATAGATTTAATATGATCATTCAATTTAAATTTTTCAGTCAGCCATCACTTTCTACTTTTAATTTAAGAGGGTTACTGTTTAGCTTAATGAAAACACAAATAATGCTGATGTATTACAAGACGTTATCAGGTACTAAAATTCTTCCAGTACATAGTGGTTTATGAGACTGAATGCATGTTTTAATACTCAACAGCATGTACAACTGAAAAGACCAGAAAGCATATGATGTTCTTAAAGATAACTAAAATTCTGGATTTCTCTCTCTACTTGGTCTGGCTGGGATGGAGTTAATTTCCTTCATAGCAGCCTGTATGGTGGTGTGTTTGAGATCTGTGACTAAAACAAGGTTGATAACACACCAGTGTTTTGAATGGTGCTGAGTAGTGCTTGCACAGACTCAACGCTTTCTCTTTTTCCCAATCTGCCCCTGCAGCAAGTAGACTGGAGTTGGACAAGAGGCTGGGAGGGGACAGTGGGGTCAGTTGACCCCACCTGACCAAAGGGATATTCCATACCGTATGATGCCACGGTCAACAACCGAAGCTCAAGCAAAGGGGGAGGAAGGGAAGATGTTCATGGTTATGGCATTCATCTTCTCAAGTAACCATTATGTGTGCCAAGGCTTTGCAGGAAGTGGATAATCATCTGCCTGCCGGTGGGAAAGAGCGAATAAATTTTTTATTTCACTTAGCTTGTGAGCACAGCTTTTGCTTCACCTATTAAACTGTCTTCATGTCAGTCCATGAGTCTTGCTTGCCTTCCTTCTATTTTCTCCCAGTGCTGTGGCAGAGATGACTGAGTGAGCGGCTGTGTGGGTACTTGGCTGCTGGCTGGTGTCATCCCACCACACTCTCTAATCCTTTAGTACAGACAGGCTCACTTACACAGCACCTCGTGCTACATTATCTAATCATATAAGCAGATGATCAAACTATGATAAAAACTGTTTTAATTTTAAAATACCTGAAGTACTGGTGTACTGAATACATACTTACCTTAACTAGTCAGATAATTTAACATTCTTATGAAACGCATAGTGACAGAGAAACCCTCCTGAAGGGCACTCTTAATTATTATGGCTAAGCTGAAGTTACCTTAGTCTAGTGAAGAAAATCTTGTAAATATGAAATACTTGACTGTTATTATAACTTAACTGTACTGCTTTTTGGTATTTTTCATTAAATACTTCTTTCCAGTAATGAGAGGAAGAAAAAAACCCAAAATAATATCAAAGAGTTAGTACTTGTATAAGCTTGCATCTTCAAAACATAACACTGGGATCCTGATAGCAACTACATTTCATTCTATGTTTGACATCACACCAATCAGTTCAACTGAAATGCCATTGAGTCACCGACAGGTGGCCAAGTAACTTTGCGAAAAGTAACTTCACTTTCATATACAATAGAAATACATCATTATTTCTGTTGAAGTATGTAATTTTTCCTGTTAAAGGACAAATAACAGCAAGACATTCTTTAATAGATTAGGATCAATAAGCTAACACCATTTGCTTAGTCCCATTTCCGCTACGTACACTCCTGCCTATCTTCCATCTACTTTATAGCAGCAGAAAGAAGATACAAAATATTGGGGGTAAATACTAATGACAAAAAAATTTCCAAGTCACAATATACTCTATTGCTTTCCGAGTGGCTGAATCCCAAATTAGTATCTCTGCCACTCTTCCTGAAAATTACCGTACAATTGCTTTTGTATAATAGGTCTAGTTTGTATCTTTTTACAGTCACAGGTCAGCACTATTAATTATAACATCCAAAACAGGAGCCAAGACTGCTACATAGCACCACAAATCACACTATCTCATTTAATGAAAAGACATGCTGTCAGTCACTCAAGAAAGCCGTCCTCTGCTAAACCTCATCTGCTAATTGAGACTTAACAGTGTATACTTTTGCTGCTACACCGGATCTCTTTCTACTTTATCTACAAGTTTGATATACCTGACACTGAAAAAAGGAAAAAAGAAACTTTATCCAAAACAAACAAAATTCTTATCAAGCTTGGGATACTAGCCAAGAAAAAAGAAAAAAAATTAACTAACCTGAAACTCAAACATACACCGGCAAGAGAGAGGTGTAATGAAATGCAGAGAGCTCAGTGCATACTTGATAGTAAAAATTGTTTATTTACGCAGCACTCTACACTGACCACTTTAAGGCATGAAGAGGTATGATTTCATCTACCATCTACAGTGGCACTGAAGGTTGGCTTCAAGGTCATCATAGCTAGCAAATACTAAGAGCTTATACTTAGAAGCGTTGTGTCTTAATTCCTGGAGCCTGCTGGTTTAAGGTAGGCAGCAAAAACTGCTAGTGAAATAACTTACATTTTCAACCCTAGAAAGACACTTACAACTTTCCAATCACTTTTGAGTACTCACCGGCACATTTTGTTCTTGTTTTGAGAGCCGGGCCAGGAGATCCAGTTCCTCCTTCACCTGGTCTTGTAAGTAATACACTGATTTCATATTCTGTGTCAGGATCCAGGTGCCCGATCTTATAGCTTGTGGAGTCCACAGGTTGTATGTCATACCAGCTTCCACTTGAAGTTCGATACTCAACTTCCCTTTGAATAATGGGTCCATCCCCATTGATGGAATTGGCATTCAACTGTATCCACAGGTAAGTTGCACCAACTGAAGACAGCTGAGGTGGAGCAATGGGAACTGGTGGCTCTGAAGCGCAAGTTACAAAAAGCAGCAGTGACTATACTGGCACTTTTTCTGCTTTAAAACATTCAAATAAACAATGGGTTTTGTACTGTATTAGAGCTGAAGGTTGCATAAAAATATGGATATGAAGAAATCATCACTATAGATTAACTGATTTCCAGTAAACTGCAGTATGCAAAGTCTTTTGCTTATGCACTTGGAGATTTTAACATAAAGCTTTTGTTTTATACCATATAACTTCAAACCAGGTGCAACTGGAATTCTATTCACTAGACATTACACGGTAACTTTTAACTTCCAATTTAAAAAAGAAAGATGATCTCAGGTTTTCTTATCAAAATACAGTTCTTACTGGATGTAAATATATATCCTACTCAAAACTAACATTTTCAAGCTAAAATTGATATTGTATTCTATTCTTAGACATAGCCAGAACAGTGATTTCTGCATGAAAGCAAAATGAATTTTTTATTCATTATTTCTCACAGACTGTACTATTCAGCCTTCAGATTTTCAGACTTCTGTGTAAGCAAAATAAATACAGTATTTTTTCAAGTCCTATATCCTGGTTAAACAGAAAGAGCTTCTAAATGAGAGCTGGGGGAATTCTTAAGTCTTTACTACAACCCTGACTTTATTGCATGTAATGGCTTATTTTCACTAACTACCGCAGTAGAAGCAGTACTCTGTCTCACAGAGCAAGCATGTGATCTCCTGATCGTTTGCATTCTAAAGATGTTAAAAGTGAGAAAAATTTTAAACCCACTTTCATTTATTACGTGAGGGACATCTTTTAAATTAGACTGCAGAAATAATTTGCAGACATCATCTCTTTTTAAAGGTAAATAACAAAATTATTTTTTTCCTATTGATTAACCAGGAAATTACTCTGCTGTTTCATGCATCACATCTGCATAAAATTCACCTTCTCACTGGTTAAATATATTCAAGTAGAATGTAACCAGGCCGCTGTAATAAGGCACTGTTTGATCCAGTATTCTTAACATATCTATCAGCAAACACTGCCACCTTCTTAAGGCTACACAGAATACGTAATGAACATAGAACATCTGTCTTCCCCAAGCTGTAGATTCAAATTTATCCCCTTCTGCTAACCACTTCCCAACGTGTTGAGATACGGGTAGTGAAAGAGAAAAGAAGTTGAATTTATATATTTCATCATGTTCTCAAGGACTTCAAAGTCAGAGTTAAAGCAAACATAAAAGATTGAAGTACAAGGGAAAAAGAAACTCTGGAACTACGTATTAATATTTCCTGAGAAATAGTAGAATTGGCATTTTAACAAACATGTGATTATCCAACGTTATGCTACCTTTTTTATTTACAGAAAGAGTGCCCAACTCATGGAACACCAAGTACACTGAAGATTAGCAATGCCTCAGATAAGATTGTGTTTCTAATTAGCACTGTATACTTGTACGTAAGCTTCAACCTGTGCAATCCGTTAGTAACTGCTGAAATACGACATCACAAAACAGCAAACATAGGCATCCACATTACCTATTTTCATCTTAACAAAATTAATGATTACTATTATGAAGAACATAATATAGTGGGCAATAATCCAGAATGTCTCCAAAGATGCCTACTAATTATTACTGATTGGAATAGACATATATTCCATATAGCTTAACATACTGCAGTAGATTCCAGTACGTAAAGAAAATAATATTGTTTACATTTTCAAATCACTAGGGAAAACACTCTTATATGTCAGTAGTAATATATGGCAAACTGATGTCATCTTTCGGTTAGACGAATATTGCAGTTTTACTTAAATTATTGTTCCTGAAGTATATAAACTATGGCTTCATACAGCAATAGCATGTCTGGAAACAGTTCTGACTTGACTCAAAATGATTTAGCATCAATTTAAATCATTAGGCTGTTTTGTGAACCAAGACATGAAATGGAACTTTTATAGAGCATCCTAAGGTATTTACTTAGCCATGCTGAAAGAACAGTTAATTACTTTCAAGTTTCAAATGCTACTAAAGGCTGTTGAAGTGCCATTCAAAATGCAAACTCAGGAGTTAGGTCACTAAGGTTAGTGGTTACACCAATTCATTCCAAGTATTACAAGTACTTGAAATAGACAGTATTTTATTGTCTTTTTATCCCTCGGGGCATATTTTTCATTCCTTTGTGACCAAAGTGCAAAAGGTTAATGCAAGCTCCATGATTTCAGCAAAGCCTGCATATACTGCAGTTTAATACTAGTAACGTAGTTTAATAGTAAAAGTAGACTCTTACCAGAGATCGAGGTTACATAAAATGAACCTTTCATTACAGATATGACGCTCATTATTAAGTGACTGGTTAAAAACATGAGACCCAGAGTTAAGTAGACACTTTAATACAAACTGTGTACTATCAAAAATAATGAGCTGATTTCATGACTAAAGTATGAAAGTTGTTCTTCTGACTTACTCATTTGTTCCTTCTTTAGGCAGAATGATTTAATATTTTTAGGGTAAAGAAGAGTTTGAATCACTTAATCAGGTAAGTACCAGACTGCAGCATCACCATCTTTCACTAAAAGCAGTTTTACTGCTGGCCACTGGGGTAGTCTCAAATAAATGCCATGCAAGTTATTTTCCGAATAATAACTTTCTGAAAATGGTACAGTAGACCTGTGATTTTATAGCTGTGTACATTCAAGGAAGGAATTTCAACTGATTGCCGAAACAAGTTTGTAGCAGTGACTATTTGATACAATGGTTTAGCTTAAAGAGTTGTCCTTCCTTGTAGATCTCTCTTGAAATAAGTAAACAAAGCTATTCAGTACTGTGAAACCCTTTAAAGATAGGGCTTTAAAACAGAATATTAACTCAAAAAAAGGTAAGTTTATTCGTAACTTCAAATTTAATGCTTTTTAAACTTTGGACAGACAGTTCATCTCTTCTTGAATTCTGTGACAAATGGTCATGGGCATAATCCCTTATGGAACAAAAGTAGTGGCGACCGTACAAAGCCAGAGAACTGCAGACGACAGAAGGCTTTAGGGAGATGCTCTAATGTAACCCTACGTAAATGGATCATTTACAGCAAATATGAGAAAAAGACAAAGCCTTTATGATAAGGAGCAGCCCTTCTCTTATGCAGAGGATAAAAACAAATTTAGCAGTACATGCATATAAACTATGTATTCTTATGAGCTTCTATATTAATTAGAAGCACACTTGAAACAGCAACTCCTTTATTTACACTGCTTTGTACTTTAAATCATACAGAATTTCCAAACATTTTCTACAAGGTCCTAACATCTTTTTGTTTTGCAGTTCTTTTAAAATGTTAATAGGGAGGGGAGAGGCATCACACAGAAATGCCAGTGGAGATAATGTAACTCTCTGAGATTTAAGTGAGTTATAGAACACAAAAAATAGACATTTCTTCTCTGTGGCGGCTTAGAACAACTAACTTGAAAAATTAAAAAAATCTACTTCAATAGTAACTATAATATTTTTCAAATTTTCTATGAGGTGAGAGAGTGGAAGAATGGAGCCATGCTGCATGGAACAAGGGAGAAACATTTATCCTGCAAGCTAATTTTTTTTTTATTAAATAGTAACTGTTAGAAAGATAATGCCACGCTATTCCCACGTGATGCTGTTCAGCACATCATGAGTAGGTGAAGTGATAAAAATAAGGTATTAATCATCTCTCTGATGCAATGTCCACATTAATAACATCTTAATTATTATAAAACTAATCAAATCATTATAATTTTGTAGTCTTAAAATCAACTAAAGGGCTTTATTTTAATAATATTTTCTTCCATTTTCTGTCCATTTTGTTTTTTTATACTTATATATTTTATTGTGCTCCTCTGTTGAGCATGCAAATGATTCCACCCCTTTGGAAACAATGGAGAGCAATGCCATTTTGCAGCATTTAATTGTGGATGAAGGGCAACAAATACCTCCACTGATAACAAAAGACACGGCAATGATTTTGAAACACCACAGTTCTTCATGCAATAGTTTTTAAAAAAAGTCTTTAAATAATTCCTGCTATTAATTATTTAATTAAACAATACAACTAAACAGTATGATACAGAAAATGTGAGCTAATTTTACACTGTTCCTTTACTGAGACTGTTCAGGATGAAAACTTGACCTGACCCAGTATCCCAATGTTCTTAAAATTACTTGTAAATTCATCATTTAATAAAATATCATTGTTCTATTTTATATATATTTTGTAACTTTACAGAAAAGCAAGAGTCACAGAATCACAGAATCATTAAGGTTGGAAAACACCTTTAAGATCATCAAGTGCAACCATCAACCCAAGACCACCACGCCCACTAAACCATGTCCAGAAGTGCCACGTCTACACGTTTTCGGAACACTTCCAGTGATGGTGACTCCACCACCGCCCTGGGCAGCCTGCTCCAATGCTTGACCACTCCCTCCGTGAAGAAATCTTTCCTAATATTTAGTCTAAACCTCCCCTGGCACAAATTGACACCATACACTGCCAAGCCTATGCAGGTGCAATCTAATTACTTGGACATTAGCAGATACCTTGCTAAACCCTGCAGTAGGAATAGTAGTAGGCACAAACTCTTCCCTTCCCCAAACATGATTCCTCCCAAATCAGGTTGATCTGACTTGCCCACTCCTGACGCACCAACTGTCTTTTAAGACATTGGTGCCTCAACCTGCACTGCTCTTGCTCCACCCTCATCTAAGTGGTCCAAACCCATCTACCCTTCCTATTCTCAGCTTTGTTCGGTTTTTGCTTTTTCCCCACACTAAGGTGACCATCTCCACATTGCAAACACCACTAAATTCCCACTCCAGGTTCAGTTGTTTTTTTTTTTTTACCCCATGCAGTATCTACAAGCTCTGTGCCTGATCCTCTCCCTACCTTCCAGTCTGCTGCTGTTCTTCTAACCATGCTTCTCCCTAGCGTCTGCTTTTCGTCTCCCCTCCTGCACTAGACAGTTCCCCTTTCCAGACAGTTCCCTCTTCCACTGGCCTCAGCCCCCATCATCATCCCCTACACACACATATATATGTATATACACTCATATGTATTTTTTCCATATGCATGTATGTATATGCGTTTATCTTCCACCCTTTGTCGTCGTTATCCCTGGTTTTTAGTGCTTCTGTAGTCAAATTTTCACCTACCTGCCCTCTCATTTCAAAACACTACCCAGTTTGCCAACAGTCAACTTTCAGTCCCAACCTAACAACCTCATTCGAGTAGGCAGCTTCTTGCTCTTGCACCCACAGAATCACAGAATGATAGGGGTTGGAAAGGACCTCTGAAGCTCATCTGGTCCAACCCCCCTGCCAAGGCAGGATCACGTAGGGCAGGTTGCACAGGAATGCATCCAGTCGGGTTTTGAAGGTCTCCAGAGAAGGAGACTCCACAACCTCTCTGGGCAGCCTGTTCCAGTGCTCCGTCACCCTCACAGTAAAGAAACTTTTCCTCATGTTGAGGTAGAACTTCCTGTGCTGCAGCTTGTGCCCATTGCTCCTTGTCCTGTCACTGGGCACTACTGAAAAGAGACTGGCTCCATCCTCCTGACAGACCCTTCAGATATTTATAGACACTGATAAGGTCCCCCCTCAGCCTTCTCTTCTCCAGACTAAACAGCCCCAGGTCTCTCAGCCTTTCCTCATACGAGATATGTTCCAGTCCCTTAACCATTCTCATAGCCCTCCATTGGACATGCCTCGCTATCTACATCATGCATCTCACCATTTTACCCTCATAGTACAAGGGCTCAGCAAGGTGGAGGGCTGTAGGCTAAAAGCATAGGAATGGTAAGCTCACAGCTTTTGATTCCTGTGCCTGGACCCAGCCTGTCCCAGAGGAACTAAGATCAGTGCTTGCACTTAAGTCCCATTCACTGTATCTAGAATTTGGGGGGAATTTGAGAATTTAACTCAGAGAAGCCTCCATTGTACGTATCAGAAGGAGGGTCTTGGTGGGTTTTATTTAGTAGCTTGTAAATTAACTATACTTGGAAACAGATTTTCACAGGAACAGAACAACAGTATTCTTGTCATAACTACTACTCTCATGAAAGAAAAGCTCCTGCTTGAAAGCCCAGAGTCTTCAGCACTTTCCTATGGCAAGTTTACTTAGATGGCTGAACTATCTCAACTGCTTTGGCTGGAGGTTTTCTCAAAACCTTCAAGCTGAAGCACACACCAACACTGGAAAATATCAGCCTGAAGTCAGTTTGCCAAAACATGAGCATCCTAAAGCAGGACTTCATGATAGGAGTTGTCAGGCAACCATAAAATTAAGTCCTAATACCAGAACTGTCTGTAAAAAAGGGGTACAGACAGACTGATGGATCCAGCATGAAAGGTTAGTTGGCAGAGAGAGAAAACAGACATTAAGTACCTCTGTATATTCAATGTATGAGAACAACTGGTACCACAGATAAGCAACCGTTAATATATTCTTACTGTGTCTTGTTCTCAAAATGATTTTGTCCTCCAGAATAAATTCTTTGCTCTAGGGGTCCAGAAGAGGTTTGGTTCTGTTCCTGGTGTTAAATCTTCCATTTGGAAAGATGCAGACATTTAAGCTGCCAGCATTACAGATGGTTACCTTTCTATGCCCTTGCTTAAAAACCTAACAAAACTCCTTTTAACCAATTTGACACCTAAGTTTACCTTGTTTGAACTCAATAAGCAGTCTGAACTCCATAATAATCTGATGTCTGCTCAGACAGGCTCATTCTGTTCTCCTAAATCTGGTCTGTGTTGGATCTGCCCACTATTAGAAAAATTCAGCCTAGGGATTGTATGTAGAAGTCTAATTTACTTCACCAAATACATTTAATCAATTCCACCCTACTATTTCCCTTTTGCTCAATGTTTGATTACTTTTATGTCACCGATTAGATACGAACTGCTGTTTTTTACAGTAAGTGGGTGATCTGACAAGGCCAATTTCATGTCTCCCATTAGATAAAGTGACATTTCAATCCAATTCTCTGACAAACTTAGATGAGGATACTGTGTAGTTTGAGCATACACAATGACAAGGCACTTGTCTTTTCAGACTTTCCTATCGGATCAAACACTTGGGTAAATTGAAAACCTCCCCTTCAGGACTTATTTAAATAGAGCAATCGATACTTTATTTCACCATCCTCTAAAAGATAGCACAAACTAGTTTACAAAAAAAAACCCCACCTTTTTTTCCTTCTTGTTTAAGGCCAGACTAATTGTTCATTGACAGTCTTTTTGCTCGTTAACAAGACAATATTCATGTCTACAGCTCTTTAATAAGATAACATGGGTTTAACTGACAGCTCTTTAATTGCCTTTTTTTTTACCCTCCATACAGATTAAACCTTGCTATAACCGTATCTGCTCAGGTGAAAAAAAAAAATTAAAAAAAAGAACATTTGACAGTTTCTTACATCTCTCTCATCTTCAAGATTTCATTCCTATTCTTCTGTGATTTCAGGTTTGGTTCGCAGCACCTGAAAATAGCAGCCCTTCCGCTGACTTCAAAAGTGCTGGTACCTGGTCTCCAGTGCCACACAGCATCATGCTACAGCAGCACTACAAATCTTAAAGAGGTTTACATAAAAAAAAGTAACTGGAATCTGCTTAGAGTAAGTTCCTATTTAGTGAAACTATGTCTACAGTGAAGTAGTAGAAGTAGAATGAACATTGTACGGAATTGTAACCCACTCTAGTGTCCAAACGTCCCTAACTAAAAGATATTTTGAAAAAATCCCAACTCCAGTGCAGGATTTATTTATTTGCAACTTCAGTTACAAGTTCAGTAACCAGAATGAAACAGAGCACAATAAAAGTGAAGAACTGATGCTCTTTAACTTACAAACACTAGGTTTGACTCTCCTGTCATCCTAGCGATGTAATTCCAGAGAAATTCCTCCTAAGTCAGCTTAGTTACACCAACATAAATGAGAAGAGAATTAGATGCATTGTTTGCAACAAAGAACGGGGAGTAATTACACCACCGTTTTTACACATACTATTATTAAGACATCAGTAATTCCCAAGTATACTAATCATTACATGCAATATGGGTAAATGTACATTTTTTCATTATTTATTGATGGTAATGGATTAAAAAAAGATATAGCTGCACTGAAATCAATCCATTATCTTTGAATTCTGCTAACTAACATTGCAGAAAAGCTGCTGAAAAAATTAGGAAATACAATTTCTTAAATATATGGCATCAGTAAGAAAGCATATTTACTAATTAGCCCCTAATGCTACTATTTCAGTACAGTCATCTAAGGTTTTACAGCACCATGTTTAAAATGGGTCTTTTTAGGTCAGAAGGAATGACCTGCAGGTGGTCTCATAAAAGCTCCAATACATGCAATGGGGATTACCATAATTACTTTGCCACTCCACAAGTAGTTAATGGGATTACACCCGAAGGCTATACACTCTTTCACAGCACCCAGTCCAAATTTTCTGAAAGAATCTGAGTAAGCACAAATGCTTTAATGATACGCTTCATAATTTCATCTACTACACCATAAAAGGAGCACGAATAAATTAAAACATCCCAAATCAAAGTAATTGAAAAAAATTTAACTTCTTCACCTTTCTGTACCTCCTGTCACTGATGCAGTCAATGTTCCATATGCCTCATTCAGGCAGCCTCTGTTCTTGCTTGTTTCCACTGACATTAGGTCTAAGATTCTTCATCATTCCTGTTGGGGTTCATACTCTGCCCCTTCTCGCTCTCTTTGCTAACCTCCACAAAGTAAAAATTTCCAATTTTGGCCACTTCTTTTATTTCCTTTTCATGTTATCTTTGCTTGGACTAAAATAACTTCATTTTTTCCACCATGCCTTGTAATTATATTCTCATCTCGCCTTCTCTATTTGTTTCTTTTTTCATCTGTACCTTCAAATAGCTCATCTACGTTTTCATACTAAAATTTGTTTTGTCATGTTATCTTCATACACTGGTTGTTCACAACCTCCTCCTCTTGGTCTTGTCCCGCTTCTCTCCATCTTCTCTAAAACACATCTACTAAAAGCTTCTTCTTACTTTTGGAAAACGTCCCTTCTTATTTAGAGCTCTCTTGAATCTTCTTCTGGTACCTATTATTCCCCAGTCTAACCCGTAGCCCAACTTTCTTCCTCTTCACTCAACACCTGCTCATCTCACAAACACTGTGCTAACCATATCATCTCTCCATTATTCCACTCCTCAGTTTCTTTTTTAATATCCCCCTCAATTTTAATTTAATTCAAAACATTCATCCTTATCTACAGCCTAACTGCTAACCCTCCTATATGTCGTCTTAATGTAAACTCATTCTTCTCATTTTGCCTAATCTTTTTTTCCTCAAAACTTTTCCTTTGCTTTTTTAATGTCTTGGCCTGATTCTTTCTTTATGCCACTGTGCTCCTGTCTTTCAAACCCCTCCTTTACTGCTAGCTTCTCATACACACGCTTTCTATACTGATCAGAAACAAGATCCATGCTACGTTTTCAGATATAACCATTATTCCACACCTTGTTTATCGCCCTATGTCTAAGTTGCCTTTGGGAAGCGGATCACATCTTTATGAAGTGCTGAGAAATCATACAAAATAATTAGAGTCTTAATCCAAAAGATAAAACCTAGAGCAGAATCTGGAAAGCAGAGTGACAAGAAGGTACTACACAAAAATTAATTTCTTGCTCCTGTTACTCCTTAGCCTATAAGTTTCTTTAATTCTATGAGAACAGCTATAATGATACCATCCGTGATAATCTGAATGCTACTCCCAAAAGAAAAAAAGGCCTATCCAAAGAAGGATACTGCTTCTAAAATCAGAGGATGTATAATAGATGCAAGTGTGTCCTTCCTAATTCCCAGAGGAAAATTCCACACCTGGGGTGGCTTTAGTTTTAGGGCACTTATTCACTCCTTGCCAACTTAGATCAAATTGTTTCAGAATGAAGAAAAAAAAGAGTTTTTAGCCCTTCACTCACTTCTGGTTTGTTAGGCACAGAATGAACCAGAAAGGGAAGACACATAACACAATAATGTGTCTCCACAGCTTAGGTGCTATGGAATCTGCTCTTGTCTCTGAAAGAACAAAAATAAAATATTGTTCCTCCAGAATACTAGCATAAAAGTAAGGAGCAATCAAAATGCAATTTAAAAATTATGAATGTCAAAAAGTTGTTTTAGTGCAGTTTTTTATAATAAGAATGGACTTACCTGTATGCTTTGTATTTATATTTAAGTGTTTCCTGCTGTTTTTAAAAACACCCCTCCATATGTTGGAATATGTGTATTTTATGGGTTCATTTTAATGTAAATCTTTCATATTTTGCAGCAAATATATTTCTAATATGTGATCCACATAAAGGCAGTAAATAGCCAGCATTATATTCATAATGTAAAAAAATCTTGTAAATATAGAGACATATAGTTTTAAACAGTGCATTTGGGGGAATTATTTAGAACAACAATCAACAAGTAACTAGTTAATTAGTCCTGGCTTCTTCTGTCACTCTCTTGTAACAGCTGGATAGACTCTTAAGATTTACATAAACAGAGTCTATTTATTGAACCTCTTACTGACTTTAACAGGCTATGGGTGACATTGTTACTGAACTGGCAATAACAGGTCCTTATTCCATACATTAAGCATGCAAATACTCATTTTTTTATTGTGAAATACCTTTGACTATCAGTTCTGCGTAGTTTGATACACCAACTCCTCCTTCTGTCCGAATCATGCAGCGATAGTTGCCAGCATCCCGCTTTGTGGCATTTACCACACTAAAAAGAGCTACAAATCGGCGAAAGTTGAACACTTTTATGTCCTTCAGAGGTGCATCCCTTACATAAATACCCTAGGCAAAGAAACAAAAATAAAGTATATTGTTAGTCATTTTAAAAAAATACTGAAAAACTATTTCATTTCTCAAGTTCCTCAAGAGGGGAGGCAAGATAAAAGCAGAAGTCTGTATGTTTCTTTTACAGATGTTTACTTTACTGCCTTCTCATGTGAGTTAAACCATTCATCATCAGTGGGCAACCACTCATCTGGAACAGCTGCTTTCAACTCTTTATAGATTAACGAATAGAAAGATTTAAGAGCAATGGAACATTTACTTGCTTGGCTTGCTGTACACAAATATTTAAAGTTATTTCTTTTAAAGAAACATGAAACCCAGCATACTCAGTCTCCACTTTCTCTTCCCCTTGCATCTGCTACTTGGCATATGCACCTTGCACTGCTTGCACGGAAACGTCAGTGGATGGTTCTCACCGCGCAGCACCTCCACGCAGCATTATCAGCGATTCAGGTGATGAGGCACAGATCTACCAGGCAAATGACCAACAAAAGCAGAAGCTGCCTCCGTCTCCCACCTCCTCAGCGTGATACTGGGAACTGAGCAGTTTCTACCTCAGCGCAGCGTTTCGCCCTCAATTCAACATATTGTATGTACAGCATAGGAAAATGAGCTATGTAACAGCCGAGGAGCACAAGGCCCAACCTAAGTCCCTGCTCCCTCATGTGACCCAGTGCCTGGCTGGAGGAGGTAAAAAGGAGGGTAGCAGACAGAAGAGGGCCGAGGTAACATCTTGCCGTGTCCTCTGACACAAAGATGAGGGCAGAGAGACTTGGAGCTCAGATCCTCATCAGAACTCGTGCTCTACCTGCCCATGAAATAGGATACTTGCACCATGAACACCCAAAAACCCTTAGAAAATGTATAATCTTAAAATTACTAGAGCTGGTTTGGAAAAAAAAATATGCAAAATCTAGTGACAACATTTAATCAAACAAGCAAACAAGAAAGACATACTTTTCACAGAAATATATGCATTTCAACAAACTGAAGGCTACAGCCATTACAAAAACATCAAGAGAAACTGGAGAACCCCAACAAGCACCTCCCAAAAGACGCCCTTCTCCAGGAAAGCATATGCACAGCCTGATGCTAGGTAATGATACCAGTTATTTTTAGTAGGTTTTTCTGACTTCAGGTGCTTCAGGCAGAGCAATGGCCCTGCACTACCGAGCTTCTATAAACCCTCAACACAGCTGGTGATGCCTGGAATTTGTAGTTTGTCCAGCAGGATTTAAGACCTATACAGGAAATACCGACCTCAGTTTGTTACAGCTTTTACTTGCCACCATACTGAAAGTACCCTTAAAATACCAGTTATAACCAGAGAGCTTCAAGTACCAGCCACATAAAATTAAACACAAAATCACAATGTCCTTAAAGCACAAAACCAAGTCAAAGTTAATCATGCCATTAAGGCCAAAGAAGCAGCATAATTATCAGTAAATACTGATTCTCATGCACAGTAAGGTAGAGTTATTTCCTCTTCAAAAATAAATGTGGGTGATGCATGGGTTATTTAAAAGAACAAAATACTTCTAAGGTACCCAAAGAAGAATGCACTATCATGCCTTTAAAACTACTTAAATTTTTAAGTATTAAAGTCTTAAATTATTACTTGAGAACTACTTCAGATAATTGCCAGCTCCTTAAAATTCCTAGAATTCTGAGCTGCTGATAAACCAGCTTCTCTGACATAGCATTACTGGCCTGGCTGAACAGGGAGATTTTGCTGGGACTCGGGGAAAAGAGGAGAGTTTATCACCTCTGGAAGAAGGGGCAGGCAACTCAAGAAGAGTACAAGGATCTTGTTAGGTCAAGCAGGGACAAAATTAGAAAGGCAAAAGCCCAGCTAGAGCTCAGTCTGGCCACGGTCATAAAGGATAAGAAAAAATGCTTCTACAAATATATTAATAACAAAAAAAGAGGCAAGGAGAATCTCCACCCCTTACTGGATATGGCAGGGAACCTTGTCACCAAGGACGAGGACAAGACTGAGGTACTTAATGCCTTCTTTGCCTCAGTCTTTAATAGCCAGTCCAGGTATCTGCAGGGTATTCAGCCCCCTGAGCTGGAAGACGGGGATGGAGAGCACAATATACTCCTCATAAACCATCAGGAAGCAGTTAAGGACCTGTTAAGCCACCTGGACACCCACAAGTCTATGGGGCCTGATGGGATCCACCCAAGAGTACTGAGAGAGCTGGCAGAGGAGCTTGCGAAGCCACTCTCCATCATTTATCAGCAGTCCTGGTTAACAGGGGAGGTCCCAGATGACTGGAGGCTTGCCAATGTGATGCCCATCTACAAGAAAGGCCGGAAGGAGGATCCCGGGAACTACAGGCCTGTCAGTCTGACCTCCGTACTGGGGACGATCATGGAGCGGTTCATCTTTAGAGTGCTCACGGGTCATATGAAGGACAACCAAGGGATCAGGCCCAGCCAGCATGGGTTCATGAAAGGCAGGTCCTGCTTGACCAACCTGATCTCCTTCTATGACCAGGTGAACCTCCTAGTGGATGAGGGAAAGGCTGTGGATGTTGTCTACCCAGACTTTAGTAAAAGACCCTTTTGACAGCGTGTCCCACAGCATTCTCCTGGAGAAACTGGCAGCTCATGGCTTAGACAGGTTTACTCTTTGCTGGGTAAAGAACTGGCTGGATGGCTGAGCCCAGAGAGTTGTGGTGAATGGCGTTAAATCCGGCTGGTGGCTGGTCACAAACGGTGTTCCCCAGGGCCAGTCTTATTCAATATCTTTATTGATGATCTGGATGAGGGGATCGAGTGCTCCCTCAGGAAGTTTGCAGATGACACCAAGTTGGGTGGGAGTGTTGATCTGCTCAAGGGCAGGAGGGCTCTGCAGAGGGATCTGGACAGGCTGGATCGATGGGCCGAGGTCAACTGTATGAGGTTTAATAAGGCCAAGTGCAGGGTCCTGCACTTTGGTCACAACAACCCCATGCAATGCTACAGGCTTGGGGAGGAGTGGCTGGAGAGCCGCCCAGCTGAAAAGGACCTGGGGGTGCTGGCTGGCAGCCAGCTGAATATGAGCCGGCAGTGTGCCTAGGTGGCCAAGACGGCCAACAGCGTCCTGGCCTGTATCAGCAATAGTGTGGCCAGCAGGAGTAGGGAAGTGATCGTGCCCCTGTACTCGGCACTGGTGAGGCCGCAGCTTGAATCCTGTGTTCAGTTTTGGGCCCCTCACTACAGGAAGGGTGCTGAGGTGCTGGAGCGTGTCCAGAGAAGGGCAACGAAGCCGGTGAGGGGTCTAGAGCACAAATCTTAGGAGGAGCGGCTGAGGGAACTTCAGTCTGGAGAAGAGGCGGCTGAGGGGAGACCTTATCGCTCTCTACAACTACCTGAAAGGGGGTTGTGATGAGGTGGTCTCTTCTGCCAAGTAACTAGCGATAGGACGAGAGGAAATGTCCTCAGGTTGCACCAGGGGAGGTTTAGGTTGGATATTAGGAAAAATTTCTTCACCGAGAGAGTGATCAAGCATTGGAACAGGCTGCCCAGGGAGGTGGTGGAGTCACCATCTCTGGAAGTGTTCAAAAAACGTGTGGATGTGAAGCTTCAGGACATGGTTTAGGGGGCTTGGTGGGGTTGGGTTAACGGTTGGACTTGATGATCCTGAAGGTCCTTTCCAACCTTAGTGATTCTGTGGCATGGCAGTTAGCTAAAACAAAACTCTGAAAGAAACATTTCAGATTAGTATTTCAAAACTGCTGTTTTTACTGGTTTTGCCACTGTAATATCCTTCTAGCAGGAATGGCTGCAGAGAGCAGGAAGCAAGCAAAGTGGGTTAATTATGATTCTGGAGAACTACTATTTCTTAAAAGCAACATTATTTTTTACCCAGGACAATAACTGATTAATCCTAATTATCAGAGCTGCTGACCAGTCACAAACCACATGGTTTTAAAGTGTGTTTCTGCAGCTTTCAGACTCTGTAAGGACTCTCCACATAGCCAAGCCATGTACTTACATTACACCCACTCACGCTAGTTTCTCCTTTTTTCTAGTCACAACATCAGGAAGCTTTACACAGGCTATTCTATTCTGCCAAGAAATAGAGTAAGTTATTCTCTAGGGAAGAACACACCACCACACACCAGTTAATTCTAGTACCTAAACTAACTCGGCTCATTTAGAGTGTGAACAAGCTCCTCCACACTCCAGCCTGCATGGTACACCCACCCTTCCATGCAGGGCACCTGCGTCCAGATTTTACCAGGACTCTCATGAGTTTTAACAAAACTGAAGAACCAGATAAATATTTTAAGAATTATTTCTTGCTGTCTCCACCCAACCAAAGGCTGTGGGACGCTGCTAAATGGAGAAAGAGGTGATGGGAAAGGACTAGGCAATGCCATGAGGTAGTATAATTTCTGCCTTCATCTGCAGCCTGTGGATAGAGAAGACCATGGAAGGGTATGAGGCATGCACAGTCCGTGCTGGCCCTATACCGAGGACTACACTGGCCTAGGGTACTAGGGCCTACGCTGGTGCTAGGGCCTACCATGCTGGCCCCCTCAGACCTCCCAATGGCCAGTAGAAATCCTGAACAACACAGCCTGGGCTGTAACATAAACTGCCAGCAGTCCACGAAGGGACCTGCTCAAATACCTGGCCCCATAAGACATTTTTCCTATCTTTTTCTGCACATATTTAGAATAGAAATTGGAACTGATCAATGCACTGCAGCATTTATAATAGAATATTATTTCACTGGGGTCTCATAATCTTTTTCATCTTCTTCTTATTCTCAAACACACAAATCTTGCCTAATTTCAAATGTCTTAACTGCTGTTCTACAACAGGAAATCTTAGTTTTATCAAATAATTGACTACATGGCCATGCAACACATGCTATCCATTCACATGTCAATAATTTTGACTTAGAAAGAGAGAAGCCAAAGCACATTTCAGAGGCACACATCAATTTGCTCAAATGAATAAGCTACATGAGCCTTAAATGTAACTCAGCTTGGCTCTACAGAGGATCTGAGCATTTTTGCCCCCCTACCGAAATCCAGATGTGAAACAGGTTATTAATGGTGGCTTCAGAATTCATGAAGGAGCTCCAGAATAAAAAGTCTTTATTATTATAACACACTTGTAGAATATATGTGAGATTATTATTAATAAAGATTATGTTGTCTGACTTCTCTTAAACATTAGAAACTCACAGGGGCAAAGCATAGTGTCTAATTATATGTAAGAACTCAAACAGTCCCACAGAAATCACTGGCATGACATTTCGTACTAGAACTCAAAGGAGAAAAAAAACACAACAGATTTTTTTCTTTAGTCTCTTTGGGAAAAATATTTTCAAGGAAAACATAGAGTCTGGAACAGACGAAGACTAAGAATCGTAATTGCTTTACTTTCCACAAGAAAAAGTACCGCTCAAGTGAGCAAGTCTTCCCCCTCTTCTGGGATGACAGCAAATGAGTAGGAGAGCCGCCTAATTGATTTAAGCCTGAGCATAAAGGAATGGTAATGAATGTAATGAATTCAAGTATAAGAAAAGTTCAATCCACAGGCATTGGAGAAGAGAGTTAAAAAGGTTGCACAGTAAAAAACAACCCTGCACCTACAACCTCTCCCAAGCACTTATTTAAGCAATGGACAAATGGCAAAAGACTATTTTTAGTCTGAAAAAATACTATTTATAATTTGATATAAGAATACAGAATGGCTTAGAATGGCTTCTGTTTTAACTGTACCCACGTGGCCAGCTTCACTCCCTTTATTCGTGATTCACATTTTGTTCTCTCTGACTTACTGCACAGTGTCTTCAGGAAGCTGCACAGGTATGACGGTGGTCACATTTATGGGTTAGTTAACTACCTGAAACTTGGAGGAGAATGTCGATAATATTTTTTCTTCTATATTTAACAGGCCCCTTTAAGCATATTGCATGATAAATGACAAGTTCTCAGTGCCAATTGTCAATAGCTATTTCCTTTAGAACAGCTAAAAATAACTTACTTCTATCAAATGTACATTCATTTACTGAACATACTAGTACACACCACTACACTTCTTTTACAAGGAATTATTTTTAGTAACATTTAAAAATAAGTTTTTAACACTCAGTAATGCAACATTCTGAAGTTCCACAAATAAAGAAGATCACTTACCATCTATTGCTTTACTAAATATAGTCATTAAAACCTTAATCTCAGTTTTTTTAAGATAGATTCTCAAATTTATCTATAGGTCTTGCAAACTAACAGTTTTTATGTGGAGTCTTCACAGATGTATGCTACCTCACCGAAAATTAAGCAGAAAATGTCAAGTCTGCAATTTACTAAATCTGTTCCAGAAAACAGTATAAAATTCATGATTTACAATGCAACACCATGGTACTCTATATTAAAGCCCATTAAAACAAGCAACTCTACAGTATCCTTCTATTTTCTGGGTGGGGTTGGTTCGTTTGTTTGAAACACAATTCAAGGATAATTATAGCTCTTTCGACTTTTTTACTTTAGCCCTGCTTTGCCATGTGAAAGACCGAGGCTTTACTATACATTAAGCCTGCTAGCTCTTCCTGCCTCTGGGGCTCGGAGAACTGTGTGAACAAGGACACTTCATTCTTTGGAAAGAGGAAACTGCCATAATCATTTAATGCTAGACCTGCTTGGACAACAAAGGCCACATCCCCAGGGCAGAGCTATCTAACCTTCTTCGAGCAGAAGAATTTTGACTACAAAACAAACATTGCAAAAGTGAAAATAACAGATTCCACTGGCTGCTGAGCAACCCATATATTTTCAAATGCTTAGAGAAAGCTTTCAAAAAGAATAAATACACATATTCAAAAATGTTATTTAAGCCAACTAATTAAAATATATAACTGGTAAGTCACTTAGAAGAATAAATTTTCTATTAAACAATGTGGTATTTAATATATAGGGATATATATATTTAAAAAAAAAAAAATCTTAATTTAACCTCACAATATATACAGCTTGAAAATCCATATTCCCAAGTACCAGCATACTAAATGCATACAGAGACAGTTTAAAGCACTTTAAATGCACATTATTTTTCCATTTTAGAGAAGCTGGAATGAAAAGAAATAAGTTGATGGTTATTTAAATTAGACTTACAGTCTCTTTTAGGCAATGAACTAACTCTAAGTCTTCTAAATGAACGGCAATTTAGCAGCAACAAGATATATATTAAACCTTTCAGAAATACTTTTAACAAAAATGCAGCAGTAATTCAAAGGGATTGAAGTTCTGGGATGTTACATCCAGGACTACCACTGCACAAATCACTCTCATGTTTCAACAATTTTGCCAGAAAAGACTTAAAAGGAAACCTCGGTCAGTCACCCTCTGTCCATACAGGTAGATTTAAGCAGCTTTTCATATATTTAATAAAAGATAGGGTTTGCGTTATCCCATTTTCAAATACGCACATTTACAAAATTGTGATTAGAGTCATACCAGTGGGATCTTAAACAACATCAGCAGTACCAGAAATAATTTTGTTTAAAATATGTATAAAATCTAAATCAAATAATAATTAATACCTCAACAAAATTGCTTTGCAGAATTCATATCATTCTAATCATTCTAATAATTAAGACAGTTAGCTTTACCTCTGCATTTCAAGAATTGCTTTCATAACCAAGACAATTGTTTGTCAGTCTAGATTAGAACCACCACAGATCCTGTGATTATCCTGTATTTATTCCATCTGTGTAAGTTAACAAGTGCACTTCATTCAAGTGATTAAGGCTGTGATGGAAAAAGATTATTATAGTCCTATTTGGAATTATTCTGCTATGAGCCAGAATTGCACTCTGCGTGTGTAATTAATGGGCATTCAAGCAAAATGTTATCATTTTACCTTTCAAGAAAGATTTCAACTTTCAATATTTTAACGTTTGATAGCCAAGCCTTTTCTTCAAATCACATAGCTCTCCATAAACGCTGTTTATTACGACTAAAACTAAATGCTGGTTGAAGCTGCCAGGTAATATTGTAAAATATTGCTAAAGTTACATCAAGTAGTCACGTTATCAAATATTAAGCTATGACATCTACTTGAAGGTACAATTAAACATACAGAAAGTAAACAAAGACACTACTCCATTATCTGGAGTTGTTAAGCTCAGTGTAATTTACCCAAAGCAGTTACTCTGTACTTACTCGTTTTGTATCATTCTGACAGGAGCAAATCTATTATTATTACATAGAGATTTTAAAAGGAAAAATTAAAAAAAACTCTGCTCAATCTGTTTTTTATTTTTACATTAAATTCCAGACATATTGAGTTAATATTCTAACAACCTGTCAGTGCTCACAAAAATATGTAAAAAATCCAAACCTTCTTTCCATCCATCTTTAATAGCACACAACAGAATACAAAATGACTTATAGGGAACTACATCCTCAGAAACACCTGGAGAAAACAGAACACTAGGAAATCTCTCTCTAATGGAGAGGTTTATACTTTGGATAGAAATTATGGCAACAATCCATGTATCTGCTAAGCATTTTGCTGAACCCGTAGCCCTACTTAGAAAGTCATTTAATCTAATACCATATCCTAATTCTTTGAAACGTGCAAGACTATGTACTTCTCATCATCCTTTTATTTGTATTAAAAATTCCAAGAGTTAGGATGAACACCTTGCTAAAAAGTGAAGAGAACATACATAGGATTTTAAATACTCTGGCTTGGAGTTCTGCAGACGCCAGGCTTACAGAGGGGCTGGGAAGGAGCAGAGTGATGAGGAGAAAAAGAGAAAGGAAAGATCATTAGCAAAGTATACTCATGCAGGCATTTGTCTGCCTTTTCTATCCAAGTACATAACAGGATAGGTAAAAATCAGCGCGCTCATATTCTACATACTCTTCACTGGAAAAGTCTTATCTTGTTGGGAAGAAAAGTGGCATGAAGAAAATCCAACTTGCAAGTTCTGGGGACAACCTGAAGTCTATTCCAAAGTCTTAAGCAACCAGAATAGCAGGCAAAACAAAAGCGATACCGAGTCCTACAAAGCAGGCAAAGAAGAAATAGCCAAGAAGAAAGCACACACACATTTCATGATGAAAAGCCATGCCCTGTTCAGGGCAAGGCAGCAGCCTCCTGAAAAGATTCTTCCAAATGGGAGGAACGAAGGGCAAGAAGAGACACATGCCTACAGTTAAAGAAAGCTATAGTAAACGCTTCAACAATGACAGTGCAATTTGTGAATAAAGACAACCATAGCAGTAATAAACAGTAATAAGTAAGGGACACACTGGTTCATGTAAGAGTGAAGGTAATGTAGGGGAGTTTGGCTGGAGGTGTTTCGGTCTTAATTACTGAGCCAGTCACATAATTTAACAGCTCCCACCCCCAACACACACCTCCTCCAATGCTGTTTCCTTCCTATCATCTTCCCTTTGGGTTTAATTTAATTTAATCTTTACGTTGGTTCTCCTTGCCTCAAAGCAGCTTCAACAGCCCTTGGTCTTATAAAAAGCCTCCATTCAACTCCAATTTGAACACGATACCTCCCAGCAGTAAGTTTGTACATTTTAACTACAGTATTCATTGTAAAGGTCACTGTTTCTTTCTCCCAAAGGTCCAAGAGCATAGCACAGAAAGCTTATTGAATTTACTTCATCAACTGCCTAACTCATATGTGTCCCTAAGTGATTCTACTGCTGCTGAACTGTGCTTCATATCAAGGCAGTCTTCAGGGTCTAGAAACAGGCATACCTAACACGCTCTTCAAAAGCAAGCTGAATTTAACCAGCCCTCTGTGGCACAGGTCAACTGTTCCATTATCTCGGGTTTGCTAATCACCACTTACTATATACACTCCAGAATAGCTGGAAGATTAACACTGAGTTTTATTGAAAGAGGACACTACTTGGGTCGCTTCATTTCTAAATTCAGACAAGAATATCAAAAATGTTAGACTGATAACAGGTAATCACAGAACAACTTTTCTTATGGGTCACTTCATCAAATGAGAACATATATGAGGATGGATAGGGATGGAGGAGAGGGACAGATCTATGTGCATCCCCTCTGACTTGCATATGTCAATAAATCTCTGCAGGTAAGCAAATTTTCTGCAAATCAATATATGTAGTCAATTCATTAATATCTAGTAGTTTATAACTATTTTTCTAAAAAAGGGAAAAAAGGAAGAAGAAAGAACCTATTACCAAAAGCTTTTTGTTCAGAGTCCAAGTTTCATATCATCCTCGTTAAACAAAAATAATAATCGCTCTCTTAGGTGGCACTTCTGACTCTCTTTATATATATAAGGTGCAACAGGGCATCTTCAGCAAATGAGGAGGATCAAAATCTACTAATTTTGCAGGTTACTCACAAATAAACTTTGCCAAGCATTTTCCAACTGTCTTAAGGTTTTGCACTCTTGTCCATAACCAAGGCCCTCATGGATTTCACAGAATTTCCAGAGTACCTCTAAAAGGGAAACTTCTACATTCATGAATTTTTCAGAGTTATTTTCTCCCAAATCTCTTTTGGTCACAG
Organism: Phaethon aethereus; assembly: GCF_964289735.1. Lineage (NCBI taxonomy): Eukaryota > Metazoa > Chordata > Aves > Phaethontiformes > Phaethontidae > Phaethon > Phaethon aethereus. Next base: position 57,569,826 of record NC_138582.1, on the reverse strand, counting down.
AAGATTACCAAAGTGACAGAGGATTAAGAGCTACATTTTTGTGATAAAAAGGCTTTTCTCAAGACAAAAATTTTAATACTTGTATTGAAAGTTTTCAGACTCCATATTCCCTCCATAAGCAGGAACAGTTGATATACTAGTTGAAAACAAAGTGTGTATTTCAGTGTCACAAGCACACTCTTGGCAGAGGAGCAGCCACCTCTGCTAGACAGGTGTGAAGGAAGGCCTTGGGAGACACCACCCATTATCACTCCTTGCAACCTGATGGATGACTGGCACCACTACGGAGATAAGCACCTCTCTCCCCTCAATCTACAGTAGTGTTTTTTCCTACTGTATTAAAGGTTGCTTAGTTTTCTTGCATTAAAATAAAATTTGCTCACAACTGCTAGCGTTTTTAGCTTCTTTTTTGGTATCACTGCCAGTGTGGTCTGCAGTGGTCATTGAGCTGAGGAGTTTCTGATCTAAAGGTTTTGACTAATGTCATAATGTAAAACTTTACAGCTTCTTCTGTCAGGCTTCTGATTTCAGCAGAAAACAAATACTTTGGATAACATTTTAAGCTTCCAAAATGTGTTCTGCATCCACATTACTTAGGAATGGTGGAGCTGGTTTATGAAGTTAGGACTGAATTTTGTTCTTCCATTTACCCTTATCTGCATGTTTTTAATATTAGTAAGAAAACACACTGACATTTCTTCATGGCTACCAACATTTGGCTCTTGTGCCAGGCACGGCAGTCTGGGTGGATCGGGAGGCTTACCCTGTGGAGCAGCTTTGCTGGCCAGGTTTCTGCAATATTTCTGAGCAGAAGAATCTAAGGCTCATTTTTGTCTCCACTTTTACAGTGGCACCATCTCATTCAAGCAGTGTAAGGCTAGCATATAGATTCAGAGTAGCTATTGCACTAACATTTTAGGTTTTTTTTCAGCTGGGCATGTTGTTGGTCACAGTAGCTCTGTGAACCCCAGTTGTGCTACATGGGAAGCAGGCAGTAGTAACATGTCAGTCTAACATCCACCAGTGATTGCACTGGGGCCCTGACTTAGCAAGTTGGCCTCTATTTTTATGGGTGGGTTTTTTGTTTTGGGGGTTTTTTTTTGATAGTTTATTTTTCTAAAGAACATGCAGAATCCCTTGCAAGAACCAGCCTGGGCAGCACACTGCTGTGGTGGAAAGATTTCATTGTGCCTGGGTGCAAAAACAGGAGATTAGCAGGTTGGCAATACTCCCATATCCAAGACTTCTGACAATATGCCAGTTCCCTGTTATTAGAATTTAGGCCTAAAGCACTCTTAATACTCAAAGAATCATGCCAGTGATAAGAGTAGACAGCACCTGATGTGCCACTCAGCATCACTGACTTTAACCTATAAAGGAAAAGATGATGTCCAAAAGGAAAGTTACCTTTACTGTACATTCCTACCACATTCTAAACATGTTTTATAAATTCAGCTGGACATAGTTTACTAATAAAAATACTAGGCTGTATGGTTTCCCATGTCAGCTCTGAAACTTCACTGGAGTCAAAACCCCTCACAGATACATTGATTTCAAGATGTCCTTCTGTTTCTTGCATGCATTCACTGGGATTCATCATTAACAGTCCACAATTAGTTAACTTCCCCTACTCTCTGGTAATTGCAAATTCTGTAAAAGACATCTTAGCATCAGAGAAAGATTAATCAAATCTACATACACGCAATAATAAAACTAGTAAATCCAGGTAAAACAAGCCTGGCTGGTGTTGTCCCCGACGGGAGATTGCATCCCAACAGAGAGAAGAGAGAAAAAGGACTGCTCTAAGTGTGATGAAGTCTTCAGCCCTATTGCCCAGAGGGAAGAGATGCAACTGCTCACAACAAAGCTTGCCTCCTAAGCAATGCATTCATCTTCCTCAAAGGATGAGCATCTAACTACTCTTTTGTAACAGAAACTGGTTTGGAAGTTTAGGTATACATATTCAAAAATGTATTTGACTCTTCATACAATCTAAATATATACTGTCTTAAGGTATAAAGCTTGTAGTATATGCATTTGCTCACAGCTAGAGTGGAACAATTAAAATAAACGTAGATACTTTGCTACAAAAATTCGGTGTGGGATCTCCAATACATGTGAACATACTTTAAAATTTTCTAAGTTTGAATTGATGTTTAGAAAGTTGAGATGTTACATTTCTTTCTTATGCCTTTCTTTAGGGAAAGAGAATATATAAATTAAACTAAATCCTTCTATCACATTTTATCGAAGTTCTTAAAATGCAGAAAATCAGGAAAATTGAAGTTGTGTCCTTGAAAATTATTGTGACAGAGTATGTGCAAATTAAACCTCAAACAGAATTAAAATAAACACAAACCCCAAAAGCTAACACAATATTGTATGCAGATGGTTATAAAATTATGCTGTAAAAATTATGTGAGGAGGATCAGGAATATACAAATAACAGAATGCATTGTTCCACAGACACTTCGAAGTACCTTTTCTTCGCATTTTCTTTACTTCAGTTCTGTAAATCATACGAAAAGGAGCTTCTTTTTGCCGCTTCCTGTACTAGTAGCATTTTATACGCAGTACTAGACTGCAACCTCTGCATTAACAGATGATCTTGTATTTCTGACACTCTCTTAGCAATATACTTACTCCTCCCACATAAATTGCTGGACTTCCAGTGTGATCAGCTATTTAATAGGTCACTGCTCATGGACAGCCTAAGCTCCATCCCAACTGTTTTGCTGGATTTCCTCTGTGTGCTCTTATTGCCGAGATTCTTCTTTCTCTTCCTTTATGATCGACAGAGGTAAAGTAAGAAATAAGAAGTGTAAACTGACAGAAATAGAAATTAACAAAAAAGACCAAGAGGTTAAAATGAAAAAAAAGAGGAATCCAATCAACTACTGAAAACCAGTGTGTGTACACAGGCACACATCTCACCTCACCCAAGAAAGTCCACTTCAGTATTTCTTTACCAGTAAAGCTGCTAAATGCTACAGACAAGAAGAGTGATTTTTAAATACTACCACAGAATCACAAGACAACTGTGGTTGGAAGGGATTTCTGGTGATGATGTAGTCCTAGCCCCCTGCTCAAAGCAGGGTCAACGACAGTAAGATGCTCATGATTGCAAGCAGATGCATTTTTAATAGCTCCAAGGATGGAGACTCCCTAGCTTCTCCAAGCAACTTGTTCTAGTGTTTGAACACAGTATTTATTTTTTTTTCCTTACATTTAAGTGGAATTTCCTGCATTTCAGCTTGTGCCCATTGCCTCTTTTCCTGGCACTAGATACCACTGAGAAGAGCCTGGCTCTGTCACCTCTAATCCTTTCAACATCTCTCCCCTGATCCTTCCCTTCTCCAGCCTAAACAGGCCCAGCTCCCTCCTTGTATGTCAGATCCTCCAGTCCCTTAACCCTCCTCCAGCATGTCCGTATCTTTCTTGTACTGGGAAGCCCAGAACTGGACCCAGCACTCCATATGTGTCTCCCCAGTGCTGAGCAGAGGGGGAAGATCTCCCACCTTGACCTGCTGGCAACATTCCTCCTAATGCAGCCCAGGAAGCTGTTAGTTGTCATTGCTGCAAGGGCACATGGCTAACTCATGCTCAGCTTGTCCACCATGATCACCAGGTTCTTTGCAAAGCTACTTTCAAGCCTGTCAGGCCCCAGTATGTAGTGGTACATGGGATTATTCCTTCCCTGGGGCAGGACTTTGCACTTCCCTTTGCTGAATTTCATGAGGTTCCTCTCTGCCCATTTCTCCAGCCCATCAAGGTCTCTCTGAATGGCAGCCTGACCCTCTAGTGCATCAGCCACTCCTCCCAACTTTTTATTGCCTGTGAACTTGCAGAGGATGCACACTATCATCATCCAGGTCAGCAATAAAGAGGTTAAACAGTACTTGTCCCAGTATCGATTCCTAGGGTACTCTACTGGTGACCCGCCTCTATAATGCTTTATTATCCATTATAGAGTATAATCAGTATACATAATGAATGCTAGCTAACATATGCACAAGTTTTTTCTGTTAGCCAAATATAAACATAATTTTGGTTTTGTTTTGTTCTTTCTATTTCAGCCTATGTAAGTAAATTGGTAAGAATGGTCAGGCCATCCGTACATGTTCTACTTTTTCTTTTTTCCTCAAAGAACTTAAAGCCTCCCAAGAAAATCCAGGCAAACTTGAAGGAATATTTCAGTTCTTACCATGTCTGTAAAAATAAACAGCACAGTTCTGTATGGTTACCCAAAGCATAAGCTAAAGTATATTATACGCATCAGGCAATTCATATTTAAGGCAGATAACAAAGCAGAAGTTTTCATCAAAGATTACAGCTCTTGAGACATTGGCTAACACAAACATGAGACCCATCACAAGCCTCCTATATTCTTCTGTTCATAGAACCTTTTCTGCCATATAATAAGATTACTATGCAATTAATGAAAAGCAACTAAAACTGATTAATGACAATTAATGGAAAATATACAGTACTGACTGCAAGAAAGGTACTAAATATATACTGGAGTGGAGAGGGCGACAGAAAGAAATTAACATACCAAAACCTGGAAATAATATTAAATGGTTACCAGAACTTAAAAAAAAAAAGTTTAACTTTCATCTATTCAGTAACAGTGCCCCTTCCTACAGGGCACTAATTATCCTTCTAACAGTAAAATCATTTCAGGTTATCTACAAAAAAACACATCAGGATGCGTGCAGTCTTAGCAAAATCTTTAGTTGATTGATGTCATTAAAGCTCTTCTCAAGTCAATGGACTCAAGACAATTTGCTATGCTCAAGGTGGTTTGATTAGTCTCAGAAGACTGAGCTACTTATGAGCAGAAGGAAGAATTATCTCCTGCACTCCTGTAGTACACAAAAGCACCTACAGATCAAAACCCAAACTTTTCTTTTTAATAGTTGAAAGGACACCTTCTTTAGATCTATCTCATTGTACAGTTTACATTAATAGTTCTACATCTTTGTGATACTAAGTTGTTACATATGTATATGATTTAATTTTAACAGGTAAAACACTGCTTCATTATCTTAGTACTCAAAAATGGCTGAAATATTTTTTCCTCAAGTGCTTCCAGACTTAGCAATGAAAATGGTAATTATGTGAAAGCCTCAGAATGTTTACAGCATAACAAAAAATTCTTATGAAACTCTAGGACTTCAGTTCACCTTCTGGGATACTTTATGTAATTTACATAAACAAGCACATGCACACACACACACAAGATTTTGTGTAACCTATAAATATGTTTTATTTTCATAATTTGCCAGGAGTCATTGCACTGGTTCTACATCACGATGATATTTTTGATACCTCTCATTTGTGTGTGTGCGTATGTATTCCTATGGAAAACAACTTGCTTTCCAGAACTCCCTCTGACACAGGATTATATCTCCTTGAATAAATAATAAATAATGCATACAGGTTTTGCAGTTTTGTGTGTAGAGGAATAAAATCTTTCATATGCTTCATAGCTTCAGAAGAAAAAAAAAGATACACTGACTAAGGGGAAAGACAGCTTTCAGGAAAGACAAGAAGAAAAGCCAAATCCCTTATTAACAGGTAATAAACTGTTTACATAGGGTAGAGAAGACTAGCCATTAGAGTGATACTGTTCCTAGTTTCTTGGCTGCAAATGAAGCAGCATGCGTTCTGCATGCATAAACCATAGGTATGAAAGATTTCACCCTCTGCCCTTCTAACAGAGAATACCCATTAGTCTCTTGCTACTGGTAAGTCTGATGATACCAGTTACTACAGCTGTCGGACATATCCTGAGATCCTACTGTTATTTGCTCACCTTTGACAAATTTGTACTCTTAGATCTGCGTTTCTGCAATAGAAGTTATGTGCCTGAGAATTTCATTTTTAAATAATTATTTGAATTTCAACCATGTATTAGAATGAGGCTAGGAAAAAGACATTACTTCAGTGCTCTCTTTCTCATCAACTGTAGCTTTCCACTGTTTGAGGAACCTCTCTCAAGAAAGGCTAGCCAAACTGCGTACAAGTCTCTGAAAAATGCAATTGCCGCATGTTTAGTAATGCTACAACAAATCTTTAGAAATTAATATGAAAAGATTGGGTTTGATATTAAAATGGAATTTTGTAATACCTGGGTATCATCCAAACAGCAATTTCCCTGAAGTCACACTCTAGATCGTTCTAAGAACAAGTAGCACACAGAGGGAACTGAACGAACCAGCTGCAAATTAGGAGAAGCAGCAGATGGGGGTGGGAAAATGAAAAGATGGAGCCAGGCCTGAGAAACTAAGGTGCAACAAGCCAACTGCAGAATCTGTGTGATTCCATGATTTAACAGATATGCCTCTGTCACAGAGGCCCTATGTCACGTCACTTAAACTTCACCGAGGACTCTTCTAAGTGTATACCGATATTCTAGATGCCTAATTTTGGTCTTTGAGGTCAATTCCCCAAAGTACTGGCCACTCACTATTGCAACTAACATAGAAAGTGCTCAGTGCCTTACATGGAGAGAATCAGGTCCAGGTGTCTGAGAGACTGTTTCCAAAAGTAAGGGATATGTTTTGCTTTTGTTTCTCAGTGTCTACGTTCCTCTATAAAATGAAGACCATATCAACCCATCCCACAGAAAAAACTTAATATTATGAAGTACTAAGATTAGTAAAAAAGATTCCATCAGAAAATGAACAAACCTGTTTTCAGAACTGATTTGTATAGTATTTCGTAATCAAGGTGAAGCCCTAAATATACTTGTGTGAAGGAACCCACATATTAAGGAGCTCTTCATCAACTGAGCATGTCCACTATATCGAATGAGATGGGGATTCCACAGAAAAATAAAAGATGTTAGTATGAGGTTCAAACCTTTAAGGCTGCAGAGGCACAACTTTTCCCAAGTATTGCCTTGGAAACATTTATTTTCATATTTAAGCAGTTTTCACTTGATTAAAATTTTTATTTTAGTTACTATTAATTATAATATTTTGTATATGTAAACATTCAGTATATAGTAGTTCAAGCTTCATACACTTGCCAAGAAGAAAATCTACATATACATACATTGTGTACACCTTGGGCTCACAGTGGAAGAAATTCACCTGGTTTTAAGTAAATCTTTTAAGTAAATTTTTATTTTTCTAAACGTCATTCTAATTCTCAAGCAACAATTTAGATTCCTGGCTCACAGATGGTAGTAGAAAGCAAGATGTTTGATTTTTCATTATGCTAGGCTGCCCAAAAGGTTACTTCCAAAAAGAATTCTACTTTCTTTCTGCTATAATACAGATTTGTGTTTCTTGTGCCAATTTACTAAATAAGAATACTAGCACAAGCTTTTCAGAGGTCATTGTCTCAGCTGCTTTCACTTGACGATGAACTGTTCTGTGTTCCACATGTTCATTTCTTTCCAAATTCTAACCTTGGCTCCCACCTACAAATGTTGGTTTTTTTCTGAAGCGTATTTCCATTCCTTGGGATTCCCAGCTCCTTTAGTGCCTAGTGCGTTATTTTACTGTTGGTGTCAACTTCTCGAGCTTGTATTTTCAAAGAGGAATTTGTTTAATTAAGAAAAGATTACAGCAATTGCTACAGCCTTTACAGTGGGATAAGGGAAAGAGCACAAGAATGGCATTTTTGCTCAATCATTCAATGGAACAGTCAGTTATCCTTTACTGACAGTAACGTGTGTTGTCCACAGATGTGATAAAGAAAATATAAGCAGATGGGACACATCTGTTAATTACAAACACTCCTTCATTAGTGTCATCAGATTTATTTTTAAGTCATTTTTATATTTAGAACATAAGCTAATAAGGACATGAATTCATAAACATACAATTCAGCCAATGACCTCATTAATTGGACACTAGTTACAACAACAAAAACAAACAACATGCTGCGTTGTGTTCTTGAGTCCTTTCGTTTGACTTCAACTTGAAATAATACCACTGAAAATACCCACAATTTGTTGTCAAGTTATCTGACAAGCCTACAATCATAGTTCATGCACTAGGGCACATGGCTGCCTAGCGGGATCAGGAAAAAAATTTTTTTTTTCAAATCACTGCACTATGGAATAGTAAACAGTTTTCTGCCTTCCCTTTCCCAAAAGAGTAAATACTGATCACAGCATCATGAAACAAATTTCATGGCTTGGTGGTCTAATTTGGGCAGCTAACCTGTGAATTGTGGTTCCCCCATTACCATTTCAATTGCAAAAACTTCCATAATACTCCATAAATTAATAGACTTAATATTCCACAGGGAATAAGAGTGGGATGGGGGCAGGGGGGAGATAAAATATGATCTACGGATTTCAGGTAGGACTGCTTCAAGGCCTGGTCATTAATAAACTAAGGACATCCATGCCGTTTGCAACAACTACACAGCAAAGACAAGGAGACTAAAATAGCCATCCAAGTCACAGTTATTTTTTTGTTTTAAGGAACATATATTCCTCACAGACCAAAAAAGTAAAGTACCCATTCACCAGAAAACTGTGTACTACTACACTTGAAGTCTTTTGCTGCATACAAGCTGAGAGGTACTACACAAAAGAGATAGAAGTACAGGAGTAAAACCCTGCCACAACTGGAAACAGTCAGAAACATCATTGAATTCAGTGGGTTTGTGATTTCACCCTGGCAGTCTACCTGTACTTCAGACTAACAATGCAAATCTGAAAAAATGACAGGTACTGGAAATCGTTTGGGAGTGAATACTCTTCACTGGGTAAAAAACTGGCTGGATGGCTGGACCCAGGGAGTTGCAGTGAATGGAGTTAAATCCAGTTGGTGGATGGTCACAAGTGGTGTTCCCCAGGCTGAGGCTGGTCTTGTTCAATATCTTTATTGATGATCAAGATGAGGGGATTGAGTGCTCCCTCAGTAAGTTTGCAGATGACACCAAGTTGGGTGGGAGTGTTGATCTGCTCAAGGGCAGGAGGATTCTGCAGAAGGATCTGGACAGGCTGGATCAATAGGCCAAGGTCCTGCACTTAAGTGACAACAGCCCCATGCAATGCTACAGGCTTGGGGAAGAGTGGCTGGAGAGCTACCCAGAAGAAAATGACCTGGGGGGGCTGGTTAACAGCTGGATGAACATGAACCAGCAGTGTGGCCAGGTGGCCAAAAAGGCCAACAGCATCCTGGCCTGTATCAGAAATAGTGTGGCCAGCAGGAGTAGGGAAGTGATCGTGCCCCTGGACTCAGCACTGGTTAGGCCACACCTCGAAACCTGTGTTCAGTTTTGGGCCCCTCACTACAAGAAGGACGTTGAGGTCCTGAAGCGTGTCCAGAGAAGGGCAAGGAAGCTGGTGAGGGGTCTGGAGCACAAGTCTTATGAGGAGTGGCTGAGGGAACTGGGGTTGTTTAGTCTGGGGAAGAGGAGGCTGAGGGGAGACTTTATCATCCTCTACAACTACCTGAAAGAGGGTTGTGGTGAGGTGGGTGTTGGTCTCTTCTCCCAAGTAACTAGCAATAGAATGAGAGGAAATGGCCTCAAGTTGCACCAGGGGAGGTTTAGACTAGGTATTAAGAAAAATGTCTTTATTGAGTGGTCAAGCATTGGAACAGGCTGCCCAGGGAGGTGGTGGAGTCACCATCTCTGGAAGTGTTCAAAAAGCATGTAGATGTGGCACTTCGGGACATGGTTTAGTGGGCATGGTGGTGGTGGGTTGATGGATGGACTTGATGATCTTAAAGGTCCTTTCCAACCTTAATGATTCTGTGATTCTATGAGTTATCCCACAGTATTTTGGACTTGCCAAATCCAAACAGATTCGGCCTCCTGATATGACTTACCTGCCAGAAATGATGAGAAGCCCCTGATCATCACACAACTTTAATTATTTACTATGGTTTGCCCTTAAGGTTTTATAATTTTAAGGAAACAAACCATCAAAAGGATGGTAGAAAGGGCTTAATATTACTGGTGGACAAACTAGGCATATCAGAGAGATTGCATGACACGTTTGTACTACCACTAAAACCTGAATCCCTATTACCTGAGTGCTAGCATAAATGTCTCCAGAGAATGGTGCTCATTTTATTCTGGATCTAGTGTCCCTAAGAATGTCTTTTATTAAGATATTTTGTAGTTGAATGTTGGTTCTACTGTCACTGGGATTGGAAGGATCTTTAACATTCATTTAACCAGTCGTATGACATAGAAGATACCATGATTGGAAGGATCTTTAACATTCATTTAACCAGTCGTACGACATAGAAGATACCATGTTTTCTGACAGCTATAGCAGATAGCTGCACTGTACTCATGGTCCTGTGGCCATGTCATGAGGACTTACACACAGATGTATACAAAATTCCTCAGTATCACACCATGAAACCAGATGGTCTCAGCTGATTGACGGAGAACTGCAAGGTCTGGGGATCTGTTATCTGATACTGACCCAGTACAATAAAATACCGCTAATCCTGTTGGGAACAGTATCTCATAGCCTTGATTTGCAGCATCCCACATGTGGAGCTGTCTGATCAGTCTTACTGTAAGTTGCAGCAGACATCTGTGGAAACTGGCAAACAAGTACAAAAATAAATCCAAGTTATCCAGGAGATCCTGTCAACTTTTAAAACATTCTTACACAAAGGCACACCTGGAATTTGCACAACCTTGGACTGATTACCAGAGGGACCTGTAGTTACATTGACAGGATAAATAAACAGTGGCCCTGCAGGAAGATGAAATTCCTCAAAAAGTCAATCTGTCACTACTTTCTTATCTGTGATATAGAAAAAAAAAAAATATCTCATAATCATGTGTAAACATGGAATCACTTAACTAAGCTCAGCAAAGATATCTTGGAATTGCTACTACTATTAAGAATAATGGTTTTAAATTACATAAAATCTAGAAGGATATTTAATTTCTAAAATAAAGAAATTACATTCCAGCCTGGCAAAGAATTTCTGTGTGTCCTAAATACCATGCAAGAAAGCTAAAGCTGAAATTATACAGTCCTGAAATCTACAGAAAAACTGAATGGAACCAAGATTTCCCTATATTGAATTCTACCTTCAATTTTACAAAAGAGCATTATGCACAAGTTCAGAGGTTCTAGAAAGGTTATCATCGTAACAATCCATTATTTTCCCATAAGTGCTAAACTCTTTTCATGACTTTTCTTTCAAAAAAATCTCAGTGGCTTACATAAGACAGGAGTCGACTTCTACCAATTCACCAGTGTAATACTGGCTTTAAAGGGCTGGAGCGTTAGAGAAGTATCAGCCTTGTATCAGCACAGAGGTTGAAAATACCCATGCAAACCCAAATAAAAACAAAGGAGATTTCCATTGCCTTCTACTGTATTTGATCAGATTCCTTCTGGATAGATGTAACAGTTTATCATTCATATATAGATAAATATGGGTCTTTGCTTTTCAAGTGGTTTTACTTATTTGTGTGCTAGTTTTCTTATAACTACTCAGCTGTTTAACCTGTCACACCTAAACGAATCATTTCCGAAATACTTGATGAAATTTTTGCAGCACGGGCAATGTGAAAGGAAAAGTATAGTAAAAGCCTGAAACTGTTTAAACAACAAAAATAGAGAATTTCGTCTCTAAGTCCCACCTGTTACTATTGCTTCAATTTTTCCTATGCCTCCTTCTCTACATACTGCAGTTTCATCCAACTGATCTCCTTCGGCATTGTTTTAGGCATCCTTATTTCCTTCTCACAGACAACATCCCAGTTCTAGCATGTTGTTTGTCACATATGGAAAGTATAGGGATCTGGAGGTTGGTATATCCCTAATGCTAAGTCCAAATACAGACTACTGTTTGTGGTACAGAACAGACAACCCTGGAATAAAGGCAGCAAGACAGCAGTTAAATTTGCACCCTATTACTAAAAGAGATCAAGTAAGATGCACTTTTTTAACACAAGGTTACTCATATGGAAAAGGGGAGACTGTCTTTTCTGAAAGAAAAGGAGTTGGAAACAGTCTTTAAATCAAGATCTGATACCTATCTAGAAGCTACATTACTCAATAAGTGAAAAATTATGGACTTAATGAATACAGGTAAGATTCTTTGGCTCTATAATACAGAAGGTCAGATTTGACTGTCATATTGGTCTTCTCTAGACTTAAAATGTAAGAATGCAATTTTAGCTGAAAATACTAAAGAGAGATAGAGGTAAGCCAAGCAAATCACTGTGCACAATGTTGCACTTAGCCAGCACAGACATTACGAGAAAACCGTGTGCTCTTCCTTGGAGATTTAGCCTTTATTCATTATTGCCACATGTAGAAAAAATGCTACCTTCATATTTAATAAGGCATCCCATTGAAACAAGGGAGCAAAATCTTCCAGTTGGCATTTTCTAAAACAGAACACCTATTATGCAGCAGTTCAAAGGCGCTATAAAATCTAATATTGATGAAATGGACAGCCCTATCATTTTTCATGTTTTAAATTCCTTTTGGAGTGATGAACTCCCCTCTCCCCAGATCTCAGTGCATTAGGAAAAAAAGAAATTACCTGTAACCAGAGTCTGTCACCCGAGTCTGTTCCACCATTGGCAGTGCACTGAAAAGTAGCAAATTGTCCTGCATTGACTTCCACACTCTGAAGACGCAAGAAATGGGGAGTTTTTGCTGTTGGAAGAAGATAAAAGTATTGAAGTTATGCAACACGGAAGTACTGGCTTTGAATAATACACCAAGCAAATTAAATAGCCCTGCTTCATAAGGTTCAATTCACTGACTACACATTAGATTTTAGGTTGGTTTACTTCCATACCTGGGAAAGGTAAGAAGAAGAAGGGTGTTATTTAATTGTTCCTGCTGTGTAAATTATCTTAGCTCAGCATCCCTCTTGCAGTAACACTCTTAATAAAGATCATACTGGAAAATAATTATGTTTTCAACAGAAACTTATGAGATACGTACACTGCCAACTAGACAAAACAGTAAGAAGTTGAATGATGTTGTCAGGGAAATGGGTTTTTCTTTTTAACCAGTTACAGTGTTTATAAAGGAGATGCTTTTGTATGTAGCACACCAAACAGCTAAAATACTAACATAACACTTCTCACTAACTACAGCTGTATTCTTTAAATACAATTCTTTTCAACAACACTGCAGAAAAAAAAACAAAACACAATGGATTCTCCGTATCAATATACTTATTTTTCATTTAGAAAGAGAAAACACTTCCAGTAAAAATTAAAGCAACCCAGCTACAAATAACCTAACAAATGAAATAGATATTCAAACAAGAACTATGTCCTCTGAAGGAGGAAAGATAGCATATGTATTGTTGTTTTACTGGAAAGAGTCAATTACGTGACACAGAAAACCAGAAATTTCATACAGAAACCTATCCTTGAAAAGGCAGTATTCCCCAACAATTCAAATCCTACTGCAGGCAATGGGACTTCTGCACTGTTTATACTAGCAGATAAGCCAGGCTCTGTACATTGCTTTCAGACATGGAAATGTTAGTACTAGCAATGAACTGGCAAATTAAACATACATTTTCTAGCAGAGCATCATAACCATTAAAATGTTGATATTTTCTTAAAACACCTTATCACTGGGAAAAACTGCATTAGAATTCAAGAAAAAGTTGCTTAATATATAGCATAAGGCAGTATAAGAAGGAGAAGATGGCATAAAGTAGCCCATATTACTATCTAACAATGGAAGGAAATGTTTTCATGACAACTGTCCTTAAGGCAAATTTATTGGACATACTGCTTTTTTTTCCTTAAACACTCCCTAGTTAGGACAGACAGACTTTAGGCCAAAGTCATCCTCCTCTTTGCCTATCAAACTATTAATGTGTGAGTATCCAGTAAAATTCTTCAATAGGTTCCCTGTTTCTGAGTCATTATTTTTTTTTTTTTAATTTCTGTTCCTTACCCCACTCAGTTTTTTTCCTCAGTCTTCCTAAACTCCCCCTAAAACCCTAAACTACCCCTTCAGAATTACCAGGTATGGCCTAAGTGGAGATAGGCATTACGTTTTAAAAAACAGACAGACAAACACAAGAAAAAACCCACCCACCCATCACAAGCCATCCCTTTCAGTTCTGTGTGCTTACAACTTGCCTTCTGCTTGGTCTTTGTCTGTACTACCCAGACAACTGCCTAGCAAATGTTTTTCCCATTTCAATTTTTGTTTAAAGAGTTAATCATTCCAAAAGTATTTTTTCTGGCAATATAGAGAAAGGACAGCATTATGAGTCTTACGACGTTTTAGACACTTGGTAGTTCTATTCCAATTTTCACACTTTTTCAATTTTCTTGTAGACAATGTAACTGGTTTGATGTCTTAATTTCTAACATTTTAATTACTTCATCAAAGAACTTTTCATTAAAGCTTTTGCATTTCAACACTGTCACGTTAGAACTCTATGCACTATGGGGTATAACTCAGTCTCCACATTAGCAAGAGCTCCTTGCAGGTTTTGAGAATTGATTAGTACAAATGCAGAGATCAAACCTCTCAAAATACGTATAAGAAAAATTATTAAGCTGATAAAATGCTGCTTTAGGCTCATCCTGCTTGAACCCAAAGATACAAATTTGAAATGCTGAAGCACAAATACTGTCTAACAACATGAGAGCCTGCTGTCTTTATTAGAACTAAGTGATTCAGAAACAACAGCTGCTGATTCTGCATAACTGTCTCTGTATTTGAAGAAATATCTGTGTCTTTTTGCTACTAACTCTAAAACCATTTTTATGAGGTGTTCTCATCCTAACCAACAAACCACTTTTTATTTTAAATTGCAAGCCATGAAGAATGCATACAAGGACAATATGGCTTAAGAGGAAGGTTAACAATTACAAGGAAGTTGGTGTTTTCTTCCCCCACTCAGTCATTTGGTCAGTAAGATTACAGCCCACAATTCCATGTATGTACTTACTACACGGATGTCCTAAAACTTTCACTTCATCAATAGCCACATATCCTGTGTGACCTGAAGTGACCACTTCAAAAACAACCTGAAAAGCAAAAAGAGAATTTCAGTTAGCAGCTTTGTAACACAGGGAACATAAAAATACTGCATTATGGAAAAACACATCAACTCTTTTAATATATTAAGAACACTTTGAAAACAAAATACAATAAAAAAAAACCTCAAAATGTGTTGTTCTTATAATTCAAATGAACCAAAACATAAATCACATTTTTTCATGTTTATACTTTTTCTTGAGATTTACAAATGTGATCATATATAGCTCACAATGAGAAGTAACCAAATCCCCCCAATATTTGGTCTGCAAAAGTAATTACTTAACAATAATTTTATTTTCAATTCTTTGTCTTGCGCAATTAACTCATAACTTTATTTTTAAAAAATTACAGTTCTGCAGTATACAGAGATTTGCATGGTATCAGACACAAACATACCTATTTTCATTAATGCATTTTCTATGCTTTTAATCTTCCACCCAATGTAGTGAATTAAGTAAAGCAGATCCATTTGCCACGGTTTGTTTAATGGCTATAAATAGGTCACAAAATAAATGGACCGTTCTTGTCGTTCGGATTAAGTACACTCAGAAGTAAAACTCTCCAAACTTTGGCAGCCATAACTTTGAACATCCCAAGAATGTTTATGTGGAACAGAAGAAAATATGCCAGTAACATTAGCAGGTACATTTCCAAACCAATGCTCAAGAAGTTCATGCTTAAATCCAGGTTGTGATTTTATTTTTTTTAGTACTTCCCTTTTGCTTGAAAAGTTAACTCTAATTGCCTCTTGTAACCAGCCTCAAAAAGTACACTGAGGAAGAAAAAGTATAGAAACTCTTTTTCACACATATGCTCTGCTTGACCTTGGAACAGATGCAGAAGGACACTAGGAACCATATACTTGACTGCAATTATTCTACCAGAAAGAGAATGATACAGAATGCAAACATGTTACAAGGATAACTAGTCCTGTAATATTATATCACAGTTTCCTGGTGATGAATAAACACCGGCAGAGCACCAGTTCTGATTTTAAAACAAACCCTGAGGTGAGCAAATTCTTCACTGCTGCTTGCCCCTGCCTTCTCCCATCTTTCTCATTGCTTCACCTGCAAGCACTGATCCCGTTCTTCTCTCCCAGATTTCACCTTCCTAAACTCTATCCTTCTCCCTCTCAATCTCACTGGAGTCAAATTGCCATAAATATGGCTTTAAGCCCATAAGGCTGAGAAGGAAAAACATACTTTTCATTCTAGTTCTGTCTCCTGTCCACATAAAAATTTCAACCTCTAGTGCCAATGTTGCCCCCAGGTGAACCAGGCAGCAACAAGGAAACGCAAAACAGTGATGAGAAAAGTCTGAAAGCCACCAAACAGATTTTGTAGGAACAAGTTCTGCAAAGGAAAGGATTGCTCAGTCACAAGTCATGGCCTGTGGCCTTCTAAAATGCCCAAAGGCATTCTGATGGCGCTTAAAGTTGATGCTGCTGATCCACAGCAACAGACTGGACAGGGTATGGATTTGGTGCCCAGCATTCAGTAGAGCATCCAGAGCAAGTCCATTCAAAATTTCAAAGTACCTTGCTCCTACAAAGAAGAAGATCTCCTGGTGGAACCAGTCTTAGGAACTATGATGGGAAGCAGAAGTTCTTAAAGAAGAAAAAAGCAGAAATTCTTAAAGAATAACTTGCATTCAATGACCTGAAAGAGCTTTTCCAGCCATGACCATTCTTACCCTCATCTTAACAGCCTTGAAATAGAAATACAGAGAGATAGCTGACGTGCACGAAGTAACCCTAAGTTTTGACGGCACTGCAAGACCCAGAATGCAGCTCCTGTTTTCACCCTCTGACCTTTGAAAAAAGAATAAGCATGCCTCTGTATTAACAAATGTGACACACAGTTGTATGTTCTCAGTTTGTGTTACGCTCTCTGAGAAAAAAATAGTTATGCTGATGCCCTTGGAGGAAGGAGGAGACTGCTCTATTTCATGGGGAGCTACCAAGACTATTCAAAGCGGAGAAGGTCTGAAAGGCTGTTGGGCATGAGAACCATGGCAGTTAATGCAGGCATGTTACAACACAGTGGTGAAGAACAGGGAGCAGACAGCCAGGTCTCAGAAATGGTGGAAAAGTTTCCCATGGAAATATGCTTCCACTAAGAAAGTAATTGAGTTAATTCAATCTAAGTGTGGAGGCAAAGACCTGCCATTAAACAAACAAAGGGCTGGGGACAGTTACTGATTTTCTCTCCTGTATTCCTTAGTGGCTTTGAGTTTTCTCTGTTAAGAAGAAAAAAAGTTAACTTTCTGGGTTTTATTGAAATACAACTTTTTTTAAAAAAAAACAAACAAACTCCTTGCCTCTTGGAGCGCTCAGTATAAGAAGAAGATCTGTGCAAAGCCATCTAAAAGGTCTGCCTATCCATGATCCCATCACTGCAGAGCAAAAGAGTTTTTTTCAGGTTCTTCACTTTTACATATGCTAAATTCTAGAAAAGCCCAGGCAGAACTGGCACATGGACACCTCTGAAACAGCCAAACCAGTCAGAAGTTTTCTGGTAAAAGTATTACTGCCAGAAAATGGGTATTTAACTATTTTTTTTTTTAGAAGTTGCATAGAAGTGCCTTTTCTGAAGAATTACCTGACTTTCAACAAAATCAAATACCTGAACTCTAGAAAAAACATACACAATACCTGGGTAGAAGATCTCAAAATCATTTCTATAATTCATAACTGGGCAGCTCAGCTACTGGCTCTCCAAGAGGTTTTAAGTACTTCATTATTGCAATACACTCGCAGACAAACAAAGCTTGTAGATTCTAAATGCGAACCCATTCCTTCAGTTCACAGGCCGAAACTACAGCCCTGAAATAACTGAATCGGACCTGCTTATGACAACAAAGACTCAATGGGTGATGTAAAATATCCCGCCGTATTTCTAGACATACCAACAATGTCATTACCACAAATAAGCCCAGCAATATATCTAGAAACTGCCAGCTGGACATACTGTTAAATTACAATCATTGTCATTAAAGAGGGCATGTTCCAAAGAGAAGTAATACAAATTGAACTACTGTCAGTTTACTCATGCTTCCGTTAAAAGAATAGCCAAGTTGATATCAACTTAAATGACTGTTAAGTTTTGGTCTCTTCTGACATAAAATACGCACATTTTAGTAAATGGGAAGATACACTACAGTCAGCAGTGACACACCACATCACCAAAGAGACATCGCTGATGTTTTACTTCTTGTATTCAAGAACATGATACCTATGCCACGTGCAGCAATACAATTTCCATTCTGTTCACAGGCTGTGAAATACTATCAACTATTATATCCAAATGCAGTATTTTGTTTTATTTAAGTTAATAAATGAAGATTATGGACTAAAATATCTGCTCAGCAAAGCGTTTTCCCCTTTTTATAGAAAAAAAAAATGTTATGTTCCTACACAGCACGTTTCTGCAAGTCCTAGTAAGTGTGCTGCACACTGTAAGAGGGTGCTCAGGAATAGACCTAGAAACACTTCTCGTAGCTCCTTTATTAATTGAAAAGGTTATATTAGGGCTGTCAAGACTATTCACAAATCTGGATCAGTTTTGCTAGCAATTTCACTAGAAATTAAACCTAGAAACTTATCTCATGTCCATTTTTTTCCATCATTTCACATCTGAAAAGTTGCTTCTCTTGTAAAAGTTAACATTTTTACTCCCGCCTCCAAACTTTGCCTTTCCTCGCAGCTGATGCAAAACCTGCAGGCAATATAAAAGACCCCAGTCAAAACAGAGACAACACTCCAGCAACGTCAGACTCTTGGATTTTTTGCCTATTATTCTGCCACCTTATCAGTCAGGAAACAACCAGTTAAAACACTGAATTCATTTGCTCAGGAAAAACTCTGCCAAACGTTGGCCTGAGAGCTGCTTTACACCCTTCTCCCCCTCGCAGGCCTGCCAAACAGGAACCAGGGAAGCGGCTTAGCACTGCACTGTCCCTGATCCTCCCTGCTTCAGTGAAGAGCAAAATTAGCTTTTCATTCCTGCTACTTCCTCTTGTTACATATGAACAAAGAAAGGGGGTCTGCTCACCAACATAAATGCTTACTGCTGAAAATGTGCGACTCAAGATAACTTGTCTGTTCCAAAGAACAATAGAAATAAACAAGTTTTGTTGCCACACAACCTCACTCCGTAAATTCCTGCCTTTGTTGTTGCAAAATTACAACACTTTTAGTCAAAAGGTGGATTGTACCTAATATAAACACTCCTTACTTCACGTGATTTAAAAATAGCAGTTTGCAAAAACAAGAAAGAGAAAGGAGTACTAAGAAAGCTACTTAACGTCAGGCTGCACCCCCGGTAAGCGGGCAGTGACGTATCACATGCTGCCCGCAGCACGCACTGCGTTCTTCCCTCTGCCTGCCATACTTTGCCACACAGAGTGTCTGTCTTTGATACATTTTACAAGGCATTGGGAACAGCCTCCCTCCAGAAAATTGGCAACGTCTTGTACCCCTGAGGTTTGAGCTCTTCTCCCCCTTTTGACTTGTCCGAGGACTACTGGCTTTATCACCGGGGCACTATCACAGCAACCTCGTGAACCAACGTGTGTTGCCTCGTGAAGGGAGGTTCCTGACCTGGTCCTTCCTAGGTCCCATGGAAACCCGTCACAGCTATTGACTTGGGCTGCCTAAAACATGGTCAGGCTTCCCTGGCCGGGAATTCCTTTTATGCAGTTTCCCTCCCCACCTCTCACTCCTACACAACTATCATTCAGCACTCACATCTGCACTCAAGCACATGAAACAACATTTTGTTGGTTGCTGCCAACCTGAGACTCCAAAGAAACCTTTTATGGGTGAGCAACACTGAAAATTGAACTCCTGCCATTAAGGCTTATTAAATTTTATTCTTCTCTTTTTGTTTTTAAACCAGTTGTTGTCTTACATTTCTCTACTGAAGGCCCTGAAGCTTTCTTGGTTTAGGAACAAGGGACGGGAGAAAATAACAGAGCCTTGTGTGTATGACAAAAAGCACATGCCTGCTTACTCTTGGCCATTTTTAGACTGATGAGGTTTTTAAATTTAGGTATGCGGTCTGCTCTGGTGCACCTTTCTCAAAATAACTATTCCCAAATCACCCAACTCAATGAAGAAGAGCGATTTAAGATGCCTGACAGAGGGTTGTGATTCAAAACGCAATATGCATTTCAAAGTTCCTTTTGAGTTCAAAGCACAGTTCAGGAACCGTATGAGTGCAGCTGAATGCAACACACACAACACACGGCAATGTGAGCCTGACCTTTACTGCACAAGAAGCTTAATTCTCTGTCCTAGCTGATGACTTAAGTACATTGCATGAGCCAAACTCCCAGCAAAGCAGGTACAAAGCAGGTTATCAAACAAATGAAAGTTTAAGCCCAGATTTGAAAAGGTAGGTTGGATCTACCCTTATTCCCAAAACTCCTAATTTACAGGGGAAAGTGTCAGAATGGTAAAGGGTAAATCAGTGTCAGAATGGTAAAGGGTAAATCTCATCTCAGTGTGAAGTGATACCATGTAACTCCTTTGTGTCCTTACTAAAAAAGATCAGGACTTAGCCCATTTTCTCATTCCAGCTTCATAGGAATTTATGTTTAAAGCAGGTGCAGTGGCATAGAGAGCAACGTTACTCCACTGGAAGCTATTTTTAATCCTTTCAATTCAATTTCTGGATTTTAAAACTGCAGTGTTTGTTGTTTTATTTAATCAAGATTTGT
This sequence comes from Phaethon aethereus, assembly GCF_964289735.1. NCBI lineage: Eukaryota > Metazoa > Chordata > Aves > Phaethontiformes > Phaethontidae > Phaethon > Phaethon aethereus. Next base: position 57,549,113 of record NC_138582.1, on the reverse strand, counting down.
TTCAGCTCACTGCTGCCATGCCTAACGCCCAACAAAGTACAAAGCAAATAACTGAAAATATAAAAACTGGTAGGGAGACAGTGTGTAACTCACAACAGTGCTGTGGCAAATTGCTTGCTTGCAGGGTTAGGAGCTGGAAACACAAGTCACTCATCAGACTCAACCCAGCAGTGGAATTTTGTATATTGTAAAGTTCCAAAACTGCAATGCTTCAAAATAATAAAAATATATTTAAAATACTACTAACTGGTCTGAGAATCATTAACTAACCTGGGGGGGGAATTCCCCCCTCAACAGACAAAACAAGAAAACAACCCTGAAATCAACAGATTTTCCTTCTGTTAAAAGATCCAAATGAGGGAAAAAATCAAAACTTTAAAGAATATTAAAAAAAAAAAAGCTCTCCCACCCTCTTCTCACTAGAGAAGCAGCCTTTTCAGGACTTACTTTTATCAGGACTTTTTTCAGGACTTACTTTTAAAGCATTAATTTTAGAGCCTCTCAACCTATAGAGACTGTTCCCCAAGAATCTAAAAACAAGCTCACCACTACTCATGGAAATCTACATAGTATTTAATCCTCTTAATTCTATTCAAGTAAGGAGGAAGGTGAAGGTCTTGGTAATTATGTGAAGCTTTGTTTTGTTTGCAAGCTATCTCTAATGGCATGATAAACTCCTTGATGCTCTTGCTTAAGATGCACAAGTAGACAATAGCTCAGTAAAGCAAATAATTTCTCCTGTGACCAATGAAAAAGAGGAAGCCAAGGCTCCCTCAGGGGAACCCTCCTAAAGGGATTTATAATACAGAAATAAGACTAACTCCTATAGAAATATCACAGCTAGTTTGAAACACATAGCTCAGAGACCAGGAGGCACAGCAGAAAAGAACAAGCTGTGCTGATTATCTTTGACCCTCAGAAGGTGTTTGGCAGCTTGAATATATGTTACTGCAACTACAGTGTAATCGGTAACTGGACTGCAACGTAGACATACCCTAAAGTCAAAGGCAGATGTTAAGCTGTAGCACTTAGGAGACCATTAATTATGGAATTAAATATATCTTTAATCACCAAAATACTTGACAATTTAAGTGTAAATAAGCAGTAATTAAACTACAGTTAGTGTTGTTACATGCAGGTTATCACTGTGATTTATATATGTAGCACAGCTTTCATATGGGATGAAACCTACACAAATAATTGCTTAGTAAAAAGAAAAGTTTACACTAAAAGAAATTAATTACTTTGTTCAGAGACTGTACTTCTAAAGAGTCAATTCTAAATGGAAACCCAACATAAAAGCTATTAACAAGCTTGGATAACTGGTGCCACAATAATAAAATACTGTTAATTATTAAATGTTTTGAATGCTTTGCATATGTGTTAATAATATGTGGTTTAAACAAATAAATCTTAAAAAGCTGTTTTAAAATTCCTCCATGCTAAACAATCTAGTTTCTAGTCAGTTACCATCAGCGGGAGTTATTTTGCCTGTATTTTTCATGAATCAACAGCAATAGAGACCAACATCACTGTGTTTTTAAGCATCCTGAATTGTATAATGACTATAACTCTGAAATGTCATCATATGACTTGTCTTCAGAGTTCTGTAGTACATTTTGTTTCATTCGCAGCTAGACACCTTGTAGGTATCCTACTAACCGAACGGAATTATAAGGCATTCACAAACATGCAGATGCATATGTGGATAAGTGATTTAAAACACAACAAAGAAAATCACACAGTTATATTGTTTTGTCTCTTCATCTACTAACATGGAGTCTTTTCCTGAAGATTACTCATCAGGAAACTACTGACCTGCATATATGAAAAGTTAAAAAGGGCTCTATCATTCCTTAAAAATCTTCTTAGCGGACTTCTCTTAATTTTGTTCAGTAAGGTCAGGCAGCCTCAGAAAAGCCCTGGGAGGAAGTCTTGTACATTTTGGAGGTTACGTGAGAAACAAAAGGATTTGTGCCAAAAGAAATTGGAGTTTTGGAATTAAATTAATAGCAGCTTAGGAAACAGTCCTGATGCTAGACACTTGTCAGATGGGTCCTCTGCCTTCTCCTGCCATACATGCAGTCACCTGAGCTCGCACCTAACTTGGATATACACTCTCACAAGATCTACATATACCCTCTTTCCTCTTCCTGCCCTTCTCCCAGCTGCCTACAGTTAGCTTCCTGCCTCCCCCCAAAACAGACTCCATGAAGAAGAAAGAGCAAGAAAACAGATTAAAAACGTTCAGAAACAATGAGAAATTGCAAGTGTCACTGGGTGAGTGAGGACATTGCATCACAGATTTCTGAGAAGATAGAGGCAACCAATAGGGACGATTGACCTTAAGTTGTCAAAATGGAGACAGAGATTTCTCAAGAATAAATTAGCTTATCTACAGTGAAACCATTGAAGATACACGATTTTACATTGGTTCCTTGGACTGCCACGGTTATCACTACAGCATAAGACATTTTGGCACATCAGATAAATTGCAATACCTAACCAGGTATTATTTCAGATTGTATGCAGCAAATGCGAAGAGAATTACTTACTATACTCCTCAGTGAGAGAAAGATTATGTAGAAATTTTTTTATTTCCAGAGGCAAAGATAGCACATGGAATCCATTACAGACAGACTCAGGTATCTATTATATTATCAGCTGATGCAGGGTAATTTGCTAAACTGCATGGACCATGAAAGCATAAAAGGGTTCACCTACAAATGAGGGCGAACAGTCCAGATGGCAGTCTCAAGGAGAAAGTGGACTAGAAAGGTTACCTTTGTATTTCTATGGTCAAATATCCATATTACTCAGACATCAGTTAGATGTATCATATTGATAGAAATCTGACACAGATTATTACTAATATCAATAACATTTAAAACTGTTAGAGCTTGCCTGCATTTTTATTAGCATGCTAATTTAGCTTAAATCTACAGGTCAGGGTCAAGGTTTCTTCTATTAAAATTCCCCTGGCCATATTAGCATTTTGGTTCAGAGCTAGAGCGAGGCTTTGAAGCACAATCCTCATCTTTACTGACCACTGGTTCACAGAGCAGTTCTGTTGCGTAAAAACCAGACTCCTTTCAGAAGAAAGGAAATTGAGAGCTCCTCTACAAATTCATTCCAAACCCAGATGGGGACATTACGGTCCAGGCTTAGGCATGAATGACACAGTCACACATTCATCCACGTCTGCAAAACGTGCACAAACCACATAGCACTCCTGAACCACCCAGCACACTCACAAAACCCTCCAGCAGACCCCATGTTACAAACTGCTCAGTTGTATCTGATGTCAGCCACGGAATTGTCTGTGGGACGCTCTACTCTTCTCCCACCATCCACTGAGGCTAACACCACAGACTGGTCCTTACTATTTCAGTCAAGACAGAAAGGCTTTTTGGCACCACTGAAGTGCATTTTCAACACTGGCATCAAATCAGTAACATGAGGTCCACAGTCTTGCAGTAAGGTCATAGAATCATGGAATATCTTGAGTTGGAAGGGACCCATAAGGATCATCGAGTCCAACTCCCAGCTCCTTGCAGGACTACCTAAAACTCAACCATATGACTAAGAGCATTGTCCAAACACTCCTTGAACTCTGACAGGCAACAAAATACACACTGCCCTTTCACCCTGTGAAATGTAAAGGGATTGCTAAGCCAAGCTTCGATTCCGTGACCAGGATACAGCCTCATGCTCCAGAAAGGCGGGCAGTACACAGCTTCTCGTACAACGCCGAGGTGAACATCAACTCTGCTAATATGCCTGCCCTTCTGGAAAAGGTGTCAATATTCCGTCATCAAGTCCACAGCCAATTATAGGAGATCCACATCATTAGTCCCCCAAGTGAAATTTGCTAAGATGTTCATAAACTTACCTTGAAGCCTCCCTAGGAAGCCCCAGTGATGCAGTTGCAATTTCCAGCTACCTTGGGCTGAGCACTGGATGCAATGTGGACCCTGTCAATATGTCCTACACAACCTAGGAACAAACTATCAGAGGCAAGAGGAAATTAAATGAATGAGTGTGCTCTTTTGGGTCTGCAAGTATTGTACCCACTGCCAGGTATCCCATGTTCCAAGGACAAGATGGTCTTGGCACTCCAAACTCATCTTTTGGACCAGGACTTCATGTCAATTGTGGGTGAAGCAATCACAAAGGTAAAGACTCCAGAAGTTTCTTCAGCTTGTTTTTTTTCCCTTAGAGGAGAAAGGGTTCAAAAGGAATGGCTTCCTTTCACTTGAGACATCTTCACAGGTCAGCTGCTGCAGCCGCAGAAAGAAGTCCACTATAGCCTCCTAGAGTCCCTTGTAGTGTACATTGCCAAATTCATGATGAGAATATGATGGGGCACCAAACACCTGGTCATTCTAAAAAGCACAGGCAGGAACAGAAACAAGGCTCTGCCATGTGTAACACTTGTAGTTGGGACATTTACATAGTAATTAAGATGCTGTCACCGCCTGGAACGACACTGTGGAATGACAACATTGTACTTCCTAGGGAGGTCTGCAGTCCAAGAAACTCCATCTTTGGGACAGCTTTTCTTCAGAAAGGTTCAAACTATAAGTACAGTGACAATGTTCAGCACAGGGGACCAAATAAAAGCCAAACCAAACTTTCCAAACTTCAAGTACAGACGAGAAAAACCTCAATAACATCTCTGATCTACTGGTCTTCTCTTATTACATCATATAATTTGCTTCTGGAGACATAGGCTATATTTTCATGGGAAGAAGGAGAAAAACTGTTGAACTGCTATACAACAGTAAATAACTCTATAATCTGTAAACTTTCCTACAGAAATGTAGCACCCTAAGGAACTGTCAAGTAATGTAATCAGAAGCCCATTCCTACGATAGCTACTCTTATATTAATGATTACTACTGGACAGAACAAATGGATATTGCATTCAAACTGAAGACTCAAACTGAGGATTCAAAGGATTCTGCTGGTTCTAAAGCAATAAGTATCGCTGATCTAAATCAAACTTGAAGTCTCTACTGCAATAAAATCTATTGGCATTCAATAACAGCATCCCTAATGAACTGAAAGAATGAGTGAATTTATTATAGAGAAACAGAGGTAATTGACTGAAATTAATGACAAAACTTCTAAATTGTTTCAATACAATTATTTCACCCACATTTAAAGCATGTGTGTGTGTGCATAAATTTCATACACATCTATAAATATATGTAAACATAAACACAGCCATATATACATAAACAAACATTTAGCATCATCTACAAAAACATAATTAAGATAAAGATCAACAAAACACACTGGAAGACATTTTGATTTAAATTCAAAATGATGATTAAGAACAAGGTGACTATTATGAGAAACAAAATTTCATAAAAAGTAAAGCATACCTGATAAAAATTGGGCCAGAAAGTGCTAATTGCCAGTTCTGCTCTGTTCCAAGTAGCAGTGATAGATGTGTTCCAGATTGGGTTACCAATAGGACCATCATTAACTTTCACATATATATTCAAAGTGCCAGGGCTAGATCCACTCTTGCTTGAAACATAATAGTGGAAATCAATACAATGCGTATCATTTTCTTTCAGATGGGGCAGCAGGAGGTGAGCTTTCTGTCCCGCAAATCTCCCAGATGTATTCACCAACATGTAAGAACCTGCAAAACAAAGTCACTAGTTCAATTTCTTCTTTATTTTTATTTTCCTCTCCCTAATATGATGATCTGTAATTAAAGCACCATTAAAAAAAAAAAATTTGCTTTGCTTTTACTAACATAACAGTAATTTTTTTTCAGTAGGTATTTAAACTCAAATTACTTTTGAAAATCTCAAGACTCTTTTGCAAGCTAGTAAATATTAGAATCCTAATTTTACACTTGGAAAGAGACAAACAAAAAACCACTGATCACACAGAGCTGAATCTACAGATGTTAGAAAAGAATCAATTGCAAGTCCCAACTATCCAAGCATTTCATTATGCAGAGCCTGCATTGGGTTTGTGTGGCAACGTTTTGGTAGTGGTGCGGCTTGCAGGGGTGGTTTCTGTGAGAAGCTGCTAGAAGCTTCCCCTGTGTCCGACAGAGCCAATGCAGCCAGCTCCAAGACAGACCCACTGCTGGCCAAGGCCGAGCCCATCAGTGACAGTGGTCAGAGAACAGAGTTAAGAGGAAAAAAACTGCACAATGTCAGCAGCAGTCAGAAGAGAGGACTGAGACCATGTGAGATAAACAACTCCACAGACACCCAGGTCAGAGCAGAGGGAGGTGGAAGAGGTTCCCCTGCAGCCCCTGGTGAAGACCATGGTGAGGCCGGCTGTGCCCCTGCAGCCCATCGAGCTCCACACTGAAGCAGATCTCCACCTGCAGCCCGGGGAGGACCCCACACCAGAGCAGGGGGATGCCCGGAGGAGGCTGTGACCCCATGGGAAGCCCACGCTGGAGCAGGCTCCTGGCAGGACCTGTGGCTCCGTGGAGAGAGGAGCCCAGGCTGGAGCAGGGTTGCTGGCAGGATTTGTGACCCTGTGGGGGACCCAGGCTGCAGCAGTCTGTTCCTGAAGGACGGCACCCCGTGGAAGGGACCCAGGCTGGAGCAGTTCGTAAGAATTGCAGCCCATGGGAAGGACCCCACACTGGCGTAGGGGCAGAGTGTGAGGAGAAAGGAGCAGCAGAGACAATGTGTGATGCACTGACCATAACCCCCATTCCTCATCCCCCTGCTCAGGGGGAGGAAGTATAGAAGGTGGGAGTGAAGTTGAGCCCAGGAAAAAGGGGAAGGTGTTTTAAGGTTTATGTTTTTATTTCTTATTATCCTACTCTGATTTGATTGGTAATAAATTAATTTCCCTGAGTCAAGTCTGTTTTGCCCATGATGATAATCGCTGAGTGATCTCCATGTCCTTAACTTGACCCATGAGTCTTTCATATTTTCTCCCCTGTCCAGTTGAGGAGGGGAGTGATAGAGGGGCTTGATGGGCACCGGGCGCCCAGCCACAGTCAACCCACCAGAAGTCACAATGGAATCGAGGAGAATTATATGTGCTCGGATGGTGGGATGCAGTGTATGTAGGAGGAGTTAATTCCTTTGCCTTACTCTAGCTAATCACCAGTTACGTCTTTGACTGATTAAGTGTGACAAGTACCTCCTGGACTCAAGACCTGAGAAAAGAAGGAACAAATTAAAATACCCAGTAAAGTACCAAACTTTACAGGGGGAAAAAACAAGGAGTGGAGGGATGGTGAATTTTATACTACAGTCCCAACTTAAACAACAAACAACAAGAAATGTAAAGGTATGGTTCAAACAAAGTTCTGCTCAAACAACCCTCACATGAACAGCTAGTCAATTTACGCTTTATTGTTCAGTGCCTATTAATATGTTCCACTGAAGTGTACCTTCAAAATAATCATGTTACAGAACAGATGTCAACTAAAGTATCTGAATGACTGTATAGACATTATACTAGAGAAATACAACATGATTTTAAAGATATTCATATTTCTGGGTTGAACAAACCCAAAGGGAAGAATTCTATTAATACATATATTATGGTATCATAGAAGGAAATAAAATTCAACACAATGTCTACTTTGGAAATAAAACATATCAATAAAATACATGAGGTAATTTAAACCCTGCATTTTTCATAAAAGAAATTGATATGTTATAGGTGCATACTATAAATTCATAGCTAAATGCTCTTACAAAAATATTAGCACACACTTTTCTCAGTTACTAGAATTTTTAATTTTTTTCTTTTTTATCTTAAATAGGTTTAACTGTTCAATAATAAAGTTTTGCAGTTACTTTAAATTACTTATCAAGCATAATTTCTCATTAGTTTTCATTCTAGACAAAATAACTGAGTTTGCAAAGTTGACAAAAATGGACATTAATTGTGATACAAAGGAATCTGAATACTTCCTAAAAAGCATTACTCTCTACTGAATTTACAGACTGTTAGTTACTATAACATATTGGGACTAAATCCATATTCGTTAGTAATGTAAGTAGAAGTCACTGAACGTGTTTTCCACTCTCCGAGAGAAAACTTCTAATTTTTAATTTAGCAAAGGAAAGAAGGCAAGAAGACAAGATTCACATGCTTTTCCATGCAAGAACTGGTTTACACAAGTTTCTGATTACACTATGCTCAAATCTATAGTATGCACATCTGCAAGACTTTCTTTCTTGCTGTGTTTCAGTAGTCTAAAAAGTAGGAAGGCCATAACCAGGAGAAAAAAGGACACCCCCCCCTCACACACTATTCTAGATGCAGCAGCCAAGAGGTGGTAGCCTTGCTCCTAACCTATTGGTGCAAGCACAGGAAGGAATACTCTTCAGTACTACTTTTCACATGCGCTCACCCTGTTTCAGCCTGTCACAACAGTACACCATTTTCATACAGAATGCCCTATGTGTTTTTGACTTGTATTAAAACATTTTCAAATACTCCAATGCAGAAAGAATCAAATTTACTTCCACGAAGGTATAGTAAGGAGAAAACTCCTGTCTTTACCTTACACAGAGAACACTAACCAAGTTAGTAGGCTTTGGTCTTTCCAATACTTTTCTTAGTATGATGGTTCCTAAGTTGTTTGTGGTCTTGGGTTGATTGAAGTATAAAAGTCGCCTGTGTTGTAATTTTTTATGTTGTTGCTCAGTGATTAACTAGGATGATGAAGGGTGAAGGATGAACAGACACCCAGCTAGAACAAGAGTTACTCCTGCTGTATTACTTCTAACACATTTCCCCATCTTTATAACACAAAGGGTTAAAAATAAAACCCACAAAAATATATTCAGGTACAAAAAGGAAGCAAATGAATTCTGAATTTAGCCACGTGGATCTTTTCTTTAAACAGGCATGAAAGAAAGCAATGTTCCTTCTGTCACTTAGGACATGCCCTGCCATTTCATTTTTTTATTTAAATTTAAAATGTAAACCCCTTAAAATAGTCATAATTTGCTAAGTTATCAAAACAACATATAAAGCAGTCAGGCGTTCACTAAAAATTAACTGGCAAGCTTTTTTAAATCTTACCACTGAGAATGCCATGGACAAATGTCCATCTTTTCGCAGCCACCTTAAAATTTCAAACCGGTATCTTCCTGACAACCCAACCAATCTTATATTCAGGGCTGCTAAGAATCCTACAGTCTTTGACAGAATTCTATTTTTAAGAACTATTTAACTTATAGCATCCTGATTAATGTACTATGTATTGCACAATTGAACCATGTGAAAAATTACCAGTGGCTTAAGAAAAGGAACGTAGTCAGCCTATTTTGAAAATCTGTCTGTAACTCCTGTGTTGAAAAAGTACAGAAGAATATCAGTGTAAACAGAATAAATCCTACTTTCCTTTTGTAAGAAAAGGGAAGCTTTAAAGAGAACTAAATTAAGCAGCAGTATGTCATTCAGATGTGCTGTTTTAGTTTTTCTGCTAGAAGTTATCTGGTAAGCCCTTGTTAGTTCACGAGGCAAGGAGTAGGATGCAGATGCATCCTTTTAATTGACTAAACTATCATCTGAATCTCAGGAAATAAGACACCTAGCAGTGCTTTGACGGGTAAACTACATCACAGAGATCTTTTGGGACAACTTGTTCTCCCACTTGTGAAGGTCACACCAACTAACGCTTTCGGAAGCTGAAGTTTCTTTTGTTCCAGCACACCCAGAGAAGCACCTTCACCCATACAACTTTTAACAGAGCTGAAAACCAAAAGGACATTCAGCCATCTAGTGTGGCCTTCTAATCCCACAGCTGATTAATAATGCGTAATAGCTTATTGTATCAAACATAGTAACTTCTATTCTAGCCCAAACATACCCTCTTAGGCAGCATTTAAGGAAAACTTTCCCAAAGAAAGCAAGCAGCTAGACAATGGATCCAGGAACACCCAGCTGTAAGAGCCTGGTTTCAGAGGAGAACAGACTTTTTGCATCAGGCACAGGCCACGACTTGTGTGTGTGAGAACGAAATCCCAAGGTGCCTGTACATTACGCTATCTAAAACGCAGAGCTATTTCAAGCTAGCCAGTGAAGGAAAACTGAATATAAGTACATCTGCAACATTAGTCATCTTTGAAATTGCGTTGAAATTCTCAAGGTACAAGAATGTGCTCTGTCTGTCTAGAATAGCTAGCACTGCTTTTTTGAAGATAAATGCTTAAATCTCTTCTTTCAGTGGGCCAGATGGACATGAAACATGGGACACAAGTAGCCTCAGGTACACACAACCACCAGCATGTGAGCAAATCCAAACTTCAGATGTAAGCCATGGAGGTTCTGGTGGTTTGACTAAGGTTTAGCAAAAAGAAAACAAGGATAATAAATTTCATGCAAGCCCCCAATTGGCGCCTTAACCCTTTATTAGCTCTTGTCTTTGAAAGGCTGCCATCTCATGAAGGAATTCAGTGTTTTCTTTGACAGTATCTGCTTTTTAAGACACATGAATTCTGATAAAAATCAACTCAGCTTCTACACCTCATTTTAACTAGGGATCTCCCCACAAGAAAAAAAAACTATTATGTACTAAAATGAAAAGGCATAATCATTAGACAGAAATCATTATGTATATAGTTTACTTAATGCCATACAGTGCGTGTAACAAAAAGAAAAAAGTGCATTTAATGCATTGAAATCTTTCTTACAATGTTTTTTTTTTTTTCAAATCTGGTCAACTTCAGTGTTAAGTCACGTAGAAATTTTCTCCTTCAACTTTTACTATTGTCATCTGTTAAATGGATTGCTGAAATAAGACTATGCCATATGTTTTATATAAATCTAAAGCATGTGGGTAAACTCAATACACAAATAAACACTTAATTTTGAACAAAAAAAGAAGGTAGGGCAGTTCTCAGCCATGAAAGAGGGGAAAAAAGGGAAGAAAAAAAAAGAAAAAAAAAAAAAGAAAAAAAAACAAAAAACCCCATAACAACCAAACCACCATTTCTTACAGTGGATCAGTTCTCCAGAACAGTTTATCACATATTTGTGCACCTGAGAAATGCATGCGAAATAACTACAGCTATTTATTGGTGTATCTACTAGAAAACAGTTATCTGCCAGGAAACAAAGATTCAACAAGAAAACAGGTAAAATTATAATCAATTCAATACGCATTCATAAAAGGAGATAGCAAATGCACATAGTACTATAAACATCTTCCTGTTAAGTGACTGATTTCCCTAGATGTACTTTCATGTTTAAACACATGGATGACGACAGTTTCCTCAGTCAAAAAGTTTAAATGGAATTTACTTGGGTTCAGTGCTTAGGTCTATGTTTAGGCACTGTGTGCAATTTAATAGTTTGAAAGTACACAGTGAAATCAAACTGAGAAAAAAATCTAAGGTAGCTGATGGTGCTCAGCATCCATTAAATTCAGGCTTCTTTAATCCACGAACTTGCTAAATCATCCATATTTCATCATTTTACCCAGAGGGTTTAAATCAAACTGGTGGATTTGCTACAGTTGCTACTGTTGTTTACAATTCCTCACTGCAAAATGTTTCAGCAGTAATTCAGCAAATATTTGGTTCATTAAAATATTAATTCTAAGAAGATGAAATACTTGAAAAAGAAAATACAGACTAGAGTACAGTTCAACTTCTGTACACAAAAAGATGCCCAAAAGATAGAGTGAGACAAGAACTGCAAAAAAAGTCTTTGTTTTTTTTTTTTTTAAAAAAAAACTACAAAAACTGACAACTGGAAAAGCAATGTACTGTCCTATAAAAATGATGGAAATGGCAGAAGAGAGATTCTTCCAGTCACTTCTGGTTTTCACCATGTCACATCACCTTGTTAAGAGACACTTTTTATACCTGGAATGTCAAATGCAATGAAATTGAATGCAACATCATTTTTCATGCATGAAACAAATGTTACTTGTGAGCAAAGAAAGTTACTTTGTTGATTTTTTACCAGTCTTACACAGGTTGAGACCAAATGATTAGTTTTCCTTCCAGATTGTGGCAGTGGACATGACCTATCCAGGTTATAATCACAATCCCATTGCAATTTCATTTTTACAATAATAAATATAAGTTAAAAAGTATTGGTGCTTAACTGATTTAGGCATCAAGTATTGGTTGCTTTTGACTCTCAATATTTAAAAAGTGTGCTAAATACAGGAAAACAGAAAGTCTGAGTTTAAGAACAGATTTTCTATGTATTATCTTACTAACAAAACATAAAATACCACTGACTGTTGACTACTGTGAGTGCTCAAGACTAAGTATGTGACTGCCCAAGATACTGGAACTGCTGTGCATATACAGATGAATTGCAGGGTTCAAGTGTAATGGGTCCCACTTTCAGACAAGACAAAGTCAATATATTATGTTCTTTTATTTATTTAATTTATAAATGTGTGTACGGACCATCTTGGAAGGACTGCAGAAAGCATAAGACCTGAATTTAGTAACAGCCAGCCTGGACTTTAATTCCCAAAGCTAGTAACCAGAAGAGTTTTTGTCTTCAGTATTTTTTCCTACTATTTACTAACTTTACAGATAAAGGAAAATACGTCTTCAGGTAACATTTGACAATTACGGAGCTGCTGTAATTTCAGAAACCCCTCAAAGCATGACTAGCACTACCTAAAGAAGTTGGAACTTATGCTCAGACGCACCACTTCCAGATACCATGCAGTAACTGCACATAAACATCAGTGCTGCTTGCACCCCTGAATTGGCATAATAAGGTGTGCCAAAAATACACCAGTTGAGAGTCTTCCCTTCAGTACTTCAACTAACATCAGTTAGTTCATTAACTGTCCATTAACTTACGAAACATTATTGTCTCAGGTGAATTTTAAGCCTTCTTTTGAGAATACTTACTTATATTAAATTTCATGTGATAATTTTAATCATTATTTATCACCAGTCCTAAAAAAAAACCTCATGAATCATCTCAACTTTCAAGTTGTTTATCTTTCAAATTTTCAATTACTAAAACTCTTGAAAAAAATCTGTTAAACTATTCCATCATAAATCCTGTACACTGTTTGAAAACATCAATCCATTTCTACCCATAATGCCATGTTCATTTTAGCAGAACTAATAAGCCTACTAAGCCTTATAATTCTTTCACCAAATTCAATTCTTCAAATTCTTCCTCATCTTATATGCACAGACACATCTTCCATTATTTTGTTAGAAATTGTTTTGATCAAACACAAACATGAACTCACTTATTTCTGAATCATGTATTTCTGCAGTCCCTTTTCCAATAGCCAGTAATATCTAAAAGAACTGCTTTCTGATGAATGCTGTTTGTTTTTTCAATCCTTTTCAATATTTAAAGAGTTTCAATATTTAATGAATTTCACTATTCATTCCATAATAAGGATCCCATCCCATAAAGGAACTGTGCTCCAATTGGGTTTCAAAGAGACAAGTTTGGTGCAGGACAACATTCTTGGTTTTTTTAATTCCCATAAGATCCCTCATCCAGCGTTTGGCTTAAGACAGTATGCTCTGGCAGCTCCACCAGTAGCTTCTACAACCAGTGAGAACTGTGCTACAAACTTTTAAAACAGTAGACAGCTTCCCACAAATGGTACGCAAAGTTTTCTTCAGATTCTCTTGAGTCCTCATGATGGAGTCAGCTGGATTTCTTTAAAGCTGGCCTAATACCTTTTACCAGCTATAACGTTTTTCAACTTTTATGCTATGACTGGATCTCAAACATGCCAAAGCTTTGAGACAGACCTGTCTGCACCTTTTTTTTTTTTTTAAAGTGAACACACCAAAAAATACCAAAAGGGCTTTGAAGAAGTGATGTTTTATTAGAACATAAACCTGAACAAACTCTCTTGTCTGAAAATCCACATTTTTTCAAGTGAGAGAGATAAAATACAGCCATTTGACAACAAATACCTTTTCTGCCCAACCGTGTCTTTGCAACAAGAGCCTTTTTCCTCCAGACCTGCTTTTCACAGTGGCAATTTTAAATAGCCTCTATGGTTTCAATAAACTCTACTTGCTCTGCTCTGGGTCAGTAGAAAAATCTCCCCCCTTTTCATCATCTCTGGCCTGGTTTTGTGTCTCTTCCCAATAATTCTAAGAAAACTCCCTAGGTGCGAGCTCATCACTCAGCCCATCTATTACTGCCTGCCCTGTTCTTCCCTGGAAAAGCTTCTCCCATTGCCAGGTGCTCTCAAAGAAGAAATCCTCTCCTCCCCTTCAAAGAATTGTCACTGATCAAAAAGCATGCAGTTACCAAGCATGGACTTATCACAGCATATAATGTGCATACAAAAAATAATTTTGAAAGAGACCTTGAACCACTACCTCATTTGTCACACACAGAATGGACAGTACGTGCATGAAGAATTTTTTGTATGTTCCTTCTTTTTTCAAGGAAATAAGATGAAGTTTCCAACCTCACAAACAGAGTAAGACTTGTTTAGCACAAAGGCTCTTTCCCTTCCTCTGAGGGCTATGCTCACAGTTGCCTCCTTGCCTTGTCTGTTCCTAATAGGGCACAGCTGCTATCCTAAGACACCAGTTCCTTCTTTAGCCTGTGTACCTGCAGTGAGATTGGAAGAAGGTGTGTCTGCTAGACACATCTGCTAAATCTATCCTAAACAAAATAAGGAAATTCAAAATACAGGGTTCAGTAAAAAAAAGATAGGAATAGAAATAGTAACCATCAACATGGGGGGGGGGGGAGAGGGAGGGAGAAGAAAGCGGGGAGGAGAGGGGAGGAGGGGGGAGGGAGAGGAGAGGGGAGGAGAGGGGAGGAGAGGGGAGGAGGGGGGAGGGTGGGGGAGGAGGGGGGAGGGAGGGAGAGGAGGGGGGAGGGAGGGAGAGGAGGGGGGAGGGAGAGGAGGGGGAGAGAGATGGCCTCACATACAGCGAGAAGAACAGTGCCTTTATTGGCACCCCTACAAACACACAGAGCACTTGCACAAACAGCATGGACAGCCCCGTCCTGTTCCTCCTCTCCAGCTAATGGGAATTTCAGTCTGCTAGTGGAACCCACACCCTGCTCCTCCCCAGGTGCTGGCCCCCAGACCCAACAGCCCCTGATTTTCATGGTCTCACAACAGTTGCTGGCACTCAAATCTCTTCTACTGCTCTCTGGTTAGTCTGGTTTGAAGTTCATGAGCATTCACACGCACACTGAAGATGAGAGTGCACCCACACACAAGATGGTTAGAAAGATTTAAAAAGAACACAGGACAGACTGCAGTGATCAAGCATCAGGCAGAGCCACACCAGCATACTGAATGGCCAGCTATTTACACTTGATGAGCCTCTTTTATCCCCTATTTTTTTAGGGATTTCTAGGGATAACCTTCTATTTTTCACACTCTTGCTCCTTCCCAATCCAGCTTTACTCCTGCCTTTGGTCCCCACACTAACAGTCGCAGGTGCAATCAAGGCAGCAAGCAAAACTGCAAGCCATGTTTTCCAATGAGTTGCTTACCTATCAATTTGTATTTTATTATAAATTGGCATTCAAAGCATGAGACAGTTGTTTTGTCACTGAAGCTAAGTATCTGTAAAACTAACCCGCACATGCCAACAATTAATGCTGTAGCAGAAAGTCTCCCTTCTTTTCTAAGCACGTTCTCTTGGCTGCGCCACCAATAACATTAGGCTTTACTTTTGTAAACCATTCAACCATGCAATTCAGCATTTAAGAAACAATACTCAGGAGAAAAGCAGAAATCAGCTTTAACATGTTTCAGGGGAGCTCCTGGGGTAAATCAGTTGCTCTTCAGATAAAAGCTTTGGGTAAAGTAAACATAATAAGGGGGGTAGGGGGTGTAAGGGAACATGGCTTGATCCTGCATGTTATTCTTACTGAAAAGGGCCATCTCCAAGAACAGGGTTAAGTGCTACTGGTGCTCTTCTGCCTTCCCAGTGACAGGCTGAAAGGCTTGTTAAAACACAGAGGTTAATATAAAAAGCTTCTCAAGGCCCAAAGACAGTAAGCTGTACAACTTTTATAGAAATTCAATTTTGTTTCAGCTTTAGGTTGCTAGGTTAATGTTTGACTAATGATCATACCCAAGTATACACTTCCAAATTTTAGATCACCCCAGCAATAAGTTACATTTAAAAGCAGATTATCATTGTACTTTCTGCATACAGTATTCTCTGGAAAGATTACTGCTACCTGGCCAATTACCCATTTCCTATGGGTGATAAAGGCACACTGTCACCATAATACTATCAGGTGTGTAAACTACTCCTAAGGTGTTGCACAGATTAGTATCCGCAGTAACACAGCACATGCAAATGACATCCATCTTTTGAATTCCACTCAAATGTCTGATAGTTTGTCACAGACCTGTAAGACAGAAAACAAAACACTGCTATATTGCCTATGGCACTAAATCCCACAACAATACAGAGCCTTCTGAAATCTTGTTTGACATATCAGTAATTTTAGAAGCATATTAGCCTCAAGGGCCATTCTGTTACTGGAGTAATTTACTCCTGGTTTTATGAGTGTGAACAAAGATAACTCACAAGACATCTACCTTATCTATCAAAGGGCAGGGTAGGATAAAACCAAACCAACTCCGCAGATCTACAGTAGACTACAATGTGGTGTTTAACCTACTCTTTTGAATCAAAGCAACCACCTTTTTCTCATCAGTTTAATACATTCATCTCCCTTAGCGTAGACCATATATAGCCTCAATTCTTTTACTTCCAGATAAAAAGTCCTGCTCAGCAATTAGAAGCTTGTCAGTGTAAGTGCAATCAGATGCCTTCCTAAAAGACACTTTTATATTTTGTTTGTTTGTCTGAACTGAATCACTGGTTGAAAACACAAAACACAAGTAGTGGTCTTTTTCCCCCATTTAAAGTAAAAATTATTTTAGATTAGCATTTACAGCATTTTTCCTCCATGGAAACACTGCAGAGACCTTAGGTAAGATTTGCTCAGTAAAATTTTAAGCACATCAGGGGCTGTGTTTAGCTGATGTGCAACAGGATGGCTCAGGACCTTTCATCTTGAGCCCCTGACCCCACAGGAAAGCACTATGTTACATCAGCATAAAGGCACTCACCTGCCTCATGGCAACTACATGACAATTTAAGCTGTAATGGATAAGCTACTGCACTTTTCAAAGGCTCAGGGATACACTTTAGATATCTACTTTTTGTTGTCTTATAGCAATCAGTCTGCACAGTCAACCTATACTATAAAACTGATATAATAGCATATGCAATTGGGGCTGTTACTTCAATCTTAAAAAAACAACACAACAAACAAAAAAACCCACCACCATGAATACAAAATCTGCTTTTAAAATGAAATGTAACTGTGGTCTACACGAAGATTTATATATGTGTATATATCGGCCTGAAATACTGCATTAGTTGTACTTACTCTGTACAGGAATTAGAGACCCACTATGTCTCCATTCCTGGATTTCTCTCTCTCTTTTTTTTAATGCACTAATGCCTTTGCCACAGAAGCAGCTGACAGCATTTTCTACAAATTGGCATATAAAGCCATATTTCACTTAGGTTTTCTCCTCTTAGGGATCCTGTTACACTTAGCAACGATAGAGAGAGGAGTGACATATCTTAAGAGTTCAGATTTCTTTTTTCCTACCTGATTTCCAAATTCTAAAGCAAGTAAAAAGTACAGAGTTATTTGGTCTAAGTTATATGACAGGGTTACATGAAAGGGTTTCAGTACATGACAAATGAAAAAAAAAGAATTTAAGGCATCCTTAATTGTAATTGCTTCAAAAACACATTTATTGATTCCACAAATTTGAAATCTCACCCCTAAAATAAAACTCTTTTTGCAAAAAACACCTTCTTGGCATCCCAGGAAGAAAAAAAAGACTTACTCTCAGCTATTTTATTGTAGACACGTTAACCACTATAGTACAATCTATCTTTAAAGGCTCTTATCTAGAAGAGATTGTCACAGACTACATCACAAATAAGGAATATTGTGCAGGTTGCCAATTTATCTGTGGTTATTCACATAATAATCTCTTTCACTGTGGCAACAGGCAGACTTTCCAAAGCCATCTGCACACTGAGAAGGTGGGAATTTTCCTTCTCATTCTTTTAAAGAGACTTCTTCCAAGCCCCAGAAGGAATTGGTTTTAAGTCCTGTACTACTATGGCTATTTGCTATGTCCTAGTTAGTCGCAACTCGTAACCACCTTAAATATAGCAGAAAGCATCCCGAAATCATTTAACTGGTGTACATAATGAAGTTAACATACTTACCCCATGGAACTAACTATATATTTTTTTTTTCCTATGCAGTCCTATGGAGGATACTGTTTGATATACCTACTTTCAAGTTCTAGTCTGCTAGAGGTGCATTAAAGATATTAATTTGGGCCTGATACATTCCTGAAATAAGCCCTCCAGTTTCCATGACTCACAATCCCAGGAATTAGATTGTCACTCAAGAAACCAACAAGCTCAGGGTTTTTTCCCCAAGAAGGAAAGCATAAGACTAATTAACATAAGGGCTTAACGATGTGCTTGAGTACCACTCAGGAAAGCACTTAGATACTTACTTAATTTGGCTTTGACAAGACCAAAATTGAGAAGGTACATGCATAATGTTTCCGCATGATGCTTTCTGGAGTTCTGAGTTCCTACCATTGCAGGAACCTGACATTTCACAGCTTATTTAAAAATTGTTAATTGAAATACCATTATATTCACAGATACAATGTTCAAAACCACCTAAGTGATACAGAAATCCTAGAGTTGATGTCATGAAAGCTAATCTGTCAACAAAGTACAGTAGCTAAATACAGCAATTGAGGACCTGACAGCTGTAAAATGATATTAGTATATATACATATTGTGCATATCAGTAGGGCAACTGAACTAACCCTTGCCCTGAGGAAGAAGTTGTCCTGGTTTCAGGTTTTCAGCAACACTCAGACTCCTAAGTCCTGAAACTAGTTTTTCCAACAATATTTAGGCATTTCTCAACAGACTTGTAATTCTCAAATAACCTAGAGCAAATAAACCATGCAGAAGCATATTCAGCACCATTCAGTATGGTGTTTTCAGTTAAATTTTATATTAAGGGTGGCTGGTGGCCCATAAGAAAAGTTAAGGCTTGGTAGCAGTGCTCAAGCCAAAAACATTTGGACAACACTGACTCATACACCCGAAAATTTTTTTAAAGCCCAGAATTTAATCCAGATGTTAAATATTAAGGCATGTGAGTGATTCTGAAAGGGGAAGAGGGATAAATGTTTTCACTGCTGTGAAAGGGGAATGTGTATTCACCTGTTTTAAAACCCGCTGCAGGATAAAGCAGAATCAAATGAAAACCAAACTAAAAGACAAATGCCCTGCACTTTTCTTCTTCCTTGACTTTGTCTTACATTTAAAGCTTCTATGTTGAAATTTGGACAGGATACCAGAATCCTCAATATTTCATTACATATTAGTCCAACAAAAACTAGGGAACTAACCTGCCATTTTTTAGATTATGTTACCTTTTTTCGCAAACATTGTAGCCGGGTACTCTCATGACCCATCCTGCTTCTCCATGCTCCCCATGGTAACGCGCCTGTCCCCTCTGCAGCTTCCAGGGACAACTCCCGTGCGAGCCCCAGGCCGCCATTTGCAGCCTCTGTCCTCTCCCGGCTGTGGCTGTCCCCCGCCAAGCTGGGCCTGGCTGTCGGGAGGACAGAGGAGGCTCCTGCCGCCGGGGCCCTATCCCCCGACAGAAAGGGTGAGCAGCCAGGAGTCCAAGGCAGGTGCAAACAACTCCTGCCAAAGAGAGGGAGGGAGCAGAGAGGAGACGGATCCCGGCCCTCAGGCCTGCAGGGAAGGAAGCAGGACACCAGCCGAGCCCTTCCATGGCGCCCACAGGGCCCTCAGCCCACAGCTCAGACCGGGAAAGACGTGCACATTACACACGGCACATTCACTGCCAGCCCCTTACCCATCCTTCCCCACTCCTGGGATGTTACACATGTTCTGCTCATTCTTTAATAAAAAAAAAAGAAAAAAAAATCCCATTTCAACTGTTTCTTTCAAACAATGGTTGTTGCGATGCTGCTGAGCGGCTTGAAGCGTCCCTTACCAACCCACCACCAGAGCAACCCATCCCCGCTGAATGCCCTCTGCAGCAGGGAGGTGAAGGCTGACCATGGCAACGACAGCTACAGCCAGGTTTTACTACAAATACGCCGTAACGCTTCCGCCTGCCATTCAACGTTAGCGTGTTCGCACGTTTCTGCCCCCCTAATATTAAGAGCAAATTGCCGTGTACAGGCAGGCAGCCTTACACTGAGCCTTGTACCTAGGTGACCACGAAGACAAGCAGTGTAGGCAATAGTTTAGGTGTAGGTACGCCAAACCACTCGCAAAGTAATGGTCCTGTATTTTTAACATTTAATAAAAAAATTTGTTTCCAAACTGACTTATATTTATTTTGTCTGACTGTACTTTAGGTTAAGTTTGACTAAAATACGATGTAAATTCTCAATTCCATTAAACTTTCTTTACTTCTCTGCAAACATGAACCATTTTAATGTATCCTCTGAAGTACTACAGACCTTTTTCTCGTTATTTTCAAAGCCTGTTACACATAACCAAATAAGCTATACTTTAACATCATTTTATGAGGAAAAAATGTTCAGAAATATTATGAAACATTATCATAATGGACCAGATTACATTAAAATATTAAAGGAAAACGAAAATCCTAAACTGAATAATTGCTAGACTCAATTACCCTTTACGGTATAATAAATACTTTGTTTTTCATTCAGACTACAACTTGGTGTCAAAAACAGGAACACAAAGCATAGTGACATAAATTCATTTTTAGGCGAGCAACAGAATCACTTGGCTTTACTGGAGACACTGTAGCATTTGTCTCCTCTAATCTCACTGGTTACCTTCTTATTTTGCCTAATGGAATTATTTTACTTAATATCATTTTGGTTTGATTTACCAAAACCAAATTTGCAACACCGCAGTTCCTTCTCCAGCATTTTTTTTGCTGCGATCCTTTGAAGGATTACCATTACTTTGGTGAGTATTTTCCAGGGTTTTAGCGGTGAAGTTTCAAATAAACGAAACGTGTACCAAATTTTAAAGACTTAACTGCGATCAGCCCAGGGATAATTTGGCAAGGAAATCATATCAGTGGCAGAACATACTCAAACTAAAAACTTCACTTATAAGCCAGATATTTTTAAATCAGCTACTATTACAAGCAATACCTACAACTCTAGTACTTAGCCAAGATAAAAATAATATAGCCCCCATTTTCCAGTCTACTTTGTGTGTGTTAGACAGTACTTTGCATAAAGAAACATGCACACTCCAAGCTATATATTCAAATCAAAATGGAGGTGGAACTGAAAAAAAACTAAACAAAACAAAAAAAAACACCAAAAATAAGTATGGTACTGTAAATACACTTTTTTCAATTACTTTGAAGTTGACTTGTTTTGAAATAGATGCCTTCTCTCTTAGAATATCTTCTCTCTTAGATACCTAAGACCTAAGTCCCTTCTTCATAAAAGCTAGAAAATAAACTACAAATAAAACCACCCCTTACAAAACATGCAGTCTCTGAATCGCAGTGAAAAGCCCAAGATCCTCAGGCAAACCGGATTGTTTGCTAAATCTGTTGGAATAATCTGAACGCTGAGCACTGCTCACTCACTCACTGTAACAACTTGTCATATTTTTCCAAGTCATCTGTCTCCTATTCCTTCTTATCCCCTGCTGAACACAAGAGGAAAGCTGAGAATAGCCTACTGAAACGCGAATGCACACTTATTTAACAGATGTCAATAATCTTTTTCACATGTTGCACAATTATGGATTTACAAGTCCAGAGACTAAGATTTAAGAACACATTAAAAACATCTGAAATAGAATTCTCGGAAAAGTATTTCTTGACGTGTGGGGATATTTTAAACAAACACCCTGAAATGCATGGTGAGACACAGAAATTGCTATGTGAAGCACAACAAACAGCTACGTACTGAATGCCATTTATGCACAGAATGAATTGTCATGCTAAAGCAGCTGTGCACCGCTGTTTGGGTTTTTTTTAAAGTTTGCACTATCTTTTGTAACTAAAAAAGTCTGTTGAAAATTAATCCTCTTTCACTCTCTTATGTAGGTCTCTAGAGAGCGGTTTTTAATCATTTGAAATGTACTTATTTTCAAAAAGAAATAAAACTTTTCAGTTAGGCAGCGACATCACCCATTTCATAACACTCAAACTTCATTTTTTGTGCAGACTAACTCGAGAGACTTTGCCATATGATGAACAATTAATAGATAAATGCATCTAGGCTATTCCTACTCTTTGCCCATCATTTTGATAAGGCTTGTCATGATATATGAGGTAAAACTCACTAAGCTTTAACAGAATGTAAGTTAATTTCCTGAAAGAATAATGTAAGGGAGATTTTTATTAAATCCTAATTACTTCTATTTCATTATCACTTCAGTAGGTGGATTGGCTGATATCATTATTGTAATTGAGGTCGGTGAGAATGAATCAGTCCAGTCTTACAAATATACTGCTTCCTCTCATCTTTTTATAATAGCCTGTCACCTTTTCTGTAGTTCAGTAATAAAATTCACAGAGGTCATACAGGCAAAGTGAAAAAGCAATGACTGAAAAGTGTCAAATGGTAGACAAGCTCTTACTGCCTCTTTTAAAAAAAAACTTCATCCAGAACTTCCTCGAGTAGTAGGGGCTGGCAATATTGCTAATATGAAATAATTTAACTTTCAGCTTGGTTTGTCAGATGAGAAGAATGTGTTATGAATCTCCTTGTCTTGTCAAAAGTCAGGAGGAAAAATTCTGGAATATATTCTGGCAATGGCTACTTCAGGAGCGACCTACAGCTTTACAAGTCTAGCTCAAGCAAAGTAGCCAGGAGGATTCTTGAACTTCTGTTTTCTCTGGAATCCTCTTTTTTGCTCAGCCAAATATTTTAAAACAAAGCAAGATCGGCACTAAAACTAACTTAAATGAGTACAATTTATAAGCCTGTTTCACTGATTTAAAAATCTTTACACTTGATTAGAAAAATTGCTGTTTTGATACCCCGAGTACACTTTTCATCAACAGTAGTTTGTAACTACTGTTTTCCAATCCTTCAGGATAAAAAGCAAAGGGGGAAACAAAGGCCTAGCCAAAGAATCAAATCCTATAAAGCCTAATTACTTTAAGAACTAGAATCTGTAAAAACTACGTATTTTTATGAAAAGCTAGGATTCCTGAGAAAGGATGGGTTTTTTGACTGTAGCTAGTTCACTATGTTATTACTACTAACAAGTACTGATGTTTATTTCACACCTACAAAAACCAGTTTAAGATTCTCACAGTTTTTATGCCTAATTCTTTTTTTGAGTTTCTGAAGTTTATGTCCTGCCACACTCTGCCTAACTTTGCTCCATCAGGGACACCAGCCTCATCAATCTCTTTGCATTCCTCCTGACCATCTCCCTGTGTACCTTCCCTCTGACCCAATATTCAACAACCCACTTGCTTTCTTTCTTCAACTAAATCAGTTTGAAAGGGCACTCAATATATTAACAAGCTAAAGAGGTTAATTGTTGCATTTTGCTGTTTCCTCTGCCTTGAATCCCGATTCCTTAATTTTTGTTCATGGGGGCCACAGCTATCATTATTTCTAAAACCGTAGGTGGATCATATACATAAGCCTTATACACATATCTATATAACTATACATAACCAGATTGTCTGGTTTGTCTCACCCTCGTGGGTACCGGGAAGATTGCTACAAGATAGATGGAGCCTTTGAACTTATGAAACTATGCAAATAGCAACATATACCTGATCTAAACACACAGTCAGGGTCTTAAAGCTACAGAAAGCATTCACATCCTTACATACATCAGTTACCTATCTACTGATTACCTGTGCTAAACTACACATGAAAAGCATTCTTCAGATCAACTAATTTTAATCCTAGATTAAACAACAACAAAAGTATTTCATACCTTTAAAATCTCAAACCATTTTCTAACAGATGGAAAAACATTGGTTGAGATAAAAATACCAGCATGTCAGTTTTTCTCTGTAGCATACTTTTTAATTTATCGCAACTAAAAAGACTTCTTTTTCTATCCTTTGTTTTTAAAGAGTAATACTATAGTTCAGTCCATTGAAAAAAAAAAAAAAGGAAAGAAAAAGGAAAAAAGTCTGAAAACACTGAAGATTTTCTAAGACGCTAGTAAAAATCTTGCTTAAGGGTTCTCAAATGCCCAAGAAAATCATTACCAGGAAATTACTTTTTAATCAAGCATGAGGAGGAAAGCAGAAAGTATTTTATTCCCTACAACAATATAGCACATGCTTAAACAGTTAGGAAACATTGTTTGCACTTTGAGAAAGACTATATACCCCAGAAATAACTAAAATTCTCTAATGTTTAGCTTATATCCAAAGGGGGATTGAAACTCATATATTCCTGTAGCTTACTTTTCCTTACAAATTTCTAGCATAAAACATGTAGTTACTCCGCTATTATTTATGATTTTCCATCTGTTTCAGCTAAGACAACAACTATTGAATAGCTATTTTTCCTCTTACCTTACTAACCGAATTTGGGTAGTGTTACTAAGACCTAGGGAGAAACCTGCAATCCTCAATCCACTCCCACCTTTCTTTTCATTTTTTTAATTGCCTGAGCATAAGGAGGAATGGATACTTAGTACTGTAATTACTTAATAATGGCTCCGATACTTAAGTAGCGAAGATAAGTAGTATTTTTAGGGTTGCACGTGTCATGAAAGCTTAGCTAGTACGATAATAGAGTAATATAAACATTCACTGTTTTTTAAAAATAGTTGGCATTCTACTAGAAAATCCAGTTAAAATAATTCTGCTGAACAGTCTACTAAAACCTCTATAATTTATATATTTTACATTATCCTTCTGCTTTATTCTTCCATAGATCTTCACCAAATATTTTGCAGCTTTTAGACAAAAAATGGTCAAATTGATCCTACGTAAGAAGAGATTCCCAAGTCTTGCACATCACCACCAAAGATGCTGAAAAGTATGACTACAGCCCATGTCCACCTGCATGGTGACTCAGTCTCTAAAATTAAAGACTTGGAAATGGAGACTTAGAAATTCCAATTGCCAAAGAAAATCTTTAGCCCTTCAAAAGCAAACTGCATCGTAAGTCTGCATCACCTGATACTGTTTAGAAAGTTTAAGAAATATATTTAGTACTGTTGTCAAGTAATATCAGAATACTAACGTTTATAAATAACTGCGAAGTAAAATGAATCTGGAGAGAAACCCTCAAATTTGGAGCACTTGCCACAATGCTTTGTCTCCGGATAAAGGCTGAAGGGGTGTAGCTCAGGCTTTCTGAAACAAAATTCCCTGAAGAATAAGAAGGACTTTTGCCAGCCTTGCATTAATATAAAGAGAAACTTCATCTGAGTCAACCGAGAGCCAGAGATCACTGGAGTGAGGAAGATGGGCAACATTTAAAGCCACATCAACATCTGTCATATGCAGGGATACTGCACTGCTTCTACTGCATTTCTCTAGAGGAATTACCCAGTACTGAACGCAAACATCCATTATAAAAAGTTTGTATTTTACCAATGTCTCTTTCATTAAGGTTGCTTTTTATTGCAACGAGAGTTGGAGTTAAAGGCGGATTGCAGACTTTGAGTCAGCACTGGTGTTTTAGAGTGGAAGGCAACATAGGCATATATTGCCTATATATTCCTGACAGAGGACCTGTCAGAAATCATGAACCAGCGTTAAGTACCTCTCAGCTTTATTTCACACTCTGACACTGACTCATTATCTCAAGTGAGTCACTTAACCTGCGTCGGCCAATTAAATTCTCTCTAAATTATGCAGGATACCACTCGGTCTTATGGTTGTTATGAGGTGTTACTCATTTCTGGAAGAACATTTGACATTCTTGGATAAATAAAGAGTGTAAATTTTATTACTGCCAGCTAATGAGAAATTAGCTTATAAGAGGGCCACGCTATGTGCCAGTTGCGGTTGTTTTGCATGATAAATGATTCTCCCGAATAGTCATCAGTAGTGAACGTCACTTTTCTCAATCTTTGCCATGTTTTTCATATTTACAAGCATTTGCAGTAGGTATGCAAGAAGACAGGCATGAAACAAGGACAGCAATTGTCAGTTCAGACAGAATTGAAACAAAAATGGGGACGCGGCATCCAGAAAAATGAGATATAGCATTTATTTTGTTCTGGAAAGTAAAACAAATAGAAACTTTTTAGTCATGATTACTATGTCCTTGATTAATTTTCTCGTTTCTTGAAAAGTGGAACCATACTCCCTATGTAATATTGAGTCCAAATACCTAGTTTACACCATACTATTATTTATCTGACAGGTACGTTAAAACCAAGCCCTCTGAAGCTGTTTATATGTGTTTTATTATTTTGTTATTACCTGAAGCCAGAAGCAGAAAGACTGTTTACTACACAGTAATAAGCAATGTTTGGGATTAGCAGGCATAGGAGATGCAGAGGTCATCAACTTGTGATGAGGGAATACACTTTTATTGCTTGACTCACAGGAAACACCTTGTTACTAACACCTTCTATCTGGGCTTTTTCTCCCCTTGTTTTAATTAATACAGGAATAAACTGTCTTCCAGTTTTCCCAACCAGAAAAAAAGATCACACTGACAGAAGGAAGAAAAGGTTCCTGAGAAAATACATTTCTTAAATGCATAGCCTTCAATAACCATTAGTCTCTCTGGATATAACATGGAATTTTGTCATAGACAAGTGCAATTGTTTTTTGAAATGGGCAAAGAATTGTATCAACTATTAGTTGATTAAGTAACATTAAGTAACACATCAGGTAGAAAGGCAGAAGCTAGGCTAGGCAGCATTTCAAGCCCTACCTCTGTAGCCAACATTGCACTTTAAGCTGCTGTAAGATCAGTACTGCTACTGAAGGTGATCCACACATTTCTACTCTGCCTTCTTATTTCTGTCCTACAAGGCTGCACAGTAAACCAAACCAAGGACCCAACTGATCTTCTGTTTTCTCTGTTGTCCCTGTTTCACTGCTGGGGATGTTGGAGAAGGTGGTTTCAGGTCCCCAAGGGCACTACCAGGCCTCACTGTCCCACCCCTCACCCTGCCCCTGCAGCCCCGTTTCAGGTCAGCCCTGGGGACGCTGGAGGAGTGCCCGTTCCCAGCCCCGTCGCTGCTCGCTTCTCCTTCGGCTCCTACCCGGGGTCTCTAACTGGACCCTGGACCTGGGGCTTTCCTTGGATCCCAGTAGCAGGACACTACTCCTGTTACCGGCTCTGCCGGCTGCGTTCAGATGCTGCAGGACTGCGCCGCTCGGTGAGGGCACAGCCAGTGCGGGGGTCACGCTCGGACCCCAAGCCCCCTTGCCCTAAGAAGCAGCCAGCCCTTGCTGCTCCCTAATGGGGGAAGGACGGTGTTGGTCAAGTTAATATACGCATCTGAAAAACAACTGCCTAAAAACTAGGCTTCAGCTCAGCTCATCCACAGGAAATAATAATGTATGTACTTCCTCTCCAGTTGTACAAACAACGCAGTAAGAAATGAAATCCTAAGCAACACTGACGTTTAAAATATCACATTTGTTACATGAACTAGCACTTACGGAAGCTATTGTTTCAGGTCTTCTGCAAAAGCAGTTACAGCAAAGTTAAACACTTCCATCACGTTTTAAATGTTTGCAATATAACAGCTAAAGAGCCATTTCTTCATGAGTTTAAGTGAAAAGACTGATGCAAGAAATCCATCCCTACCCTGACAACTGCTGATTCTTTATCTATCTTAAGCAAAACCATTATGGCCCTCCTAGATGTCATGATAATGATAGACCAAGAAAACGTCTGGGATGAACAGATACGGCCTACCTCCAAAACAGAACATAGCAGCCGTGTGGCCCATTGCATTCCTTTCTACAGATGATCTCATAGTACAGGAAAATAGCTGAAAGCATAGCATGATCTTGAAAGGCTTTTAAAAGCAGGAGCTCTTCCACTTGATTTCAAAACGCTAAAGAAAGGTGTTTCAGGATCAGAAAGATCGATTCATTTGACAGAACCCAGGAAGGCCTCATTTCAACTTTAAATTGCTTTTGTAAAAAAGAAACTGCTGGAAAATACCAAAAAGATCCGCTCTGGGAATTTTAATATGCATTAGACTTGAATGAATGTTAACATACAGTCTTCCCACACCTTATTGAACGTTTTATTTCTGAAACGTCTCTTACCCTCCAAATTCTGTTCCAGCAGCTATCAATTCCACTGACCACAGAGCACGATGCCTTGACTTGCCCCACTCAAACCACAATATGATCTTCGTCTGCTTATCTAGCACAGATTCTTCTAACTCACATGACCAGATAAAAACGGACAATATTTATTAATTGGACAGTGTCTTGAACTAGATGTCAAGGCCAACTTGATGGACAGAGTGCTCACTGGAACAGAAAAACAAGGAGTTTGCCTGACACCAACAAAACCAACCCAGTACCTACCTGAAGACCATAAAATGAATACATACTTTTTCTAGTACTGTTTTTTCCAAGCACCCCTTTCTTGAGGTATCTCTAATATTTATTCTTTCCTGCAGACAATCTTATTCTATATGCGTGCTGAAAGTGTCTTGCTTCTGATGTAACTCCTTATATTTAAAGAAAGGTTTAAGAAAAAGCTGATTTGGTCATTTAAAAGTTTCCTGTATCCTTAAACCACGTGTTGTTTTACAATGTGATGTAGCTAATTAAGAAGGCTTAAACTCAAAGAGGAACATCCCTTTGAGCACTAAGCCTGAGCAACATTTCGGCTCCTCTCCTCTCTCTATTGAGAAGTACAGCAAAACACAGGGGAGAACTGCAGGAACCTCAACTGTGGCCCTACTAGGTTGGATCTGATGCCAGCCTATTCCAGCAGCTGGCATCTTGCCTGTAGTAAAAGGAAGTCTTTGGAGATAGGGGCTATAAGCCCTAAAGTAGGCTGGCCTGAGACAATCCAGACTCCATGTTAGTCTTTTCCCAACCTCTAGTAGTCAAAAAAAAAGTTTTAGAGAGGCAGAGAAGCTAACACTCCCAGCTTAGTGACAAAGCCAACTCCAACACTATGCAACCATGGTACACACAGCTTTACTGTCCTGAATTTTTTCCTTTAGTAATTTGTGTGGTAATGTTTAGTATCTGTTATATATTTAGCACATCAATATTTAAATATTATGCTATTTCATTATACAACTGTTTGTATGAAAGTAGTTGATTTATTGCTTGAAAGACTGGAATCGTTTTGGTTTTCTGGGGTTTGTGGTTTTTTGCTGTTGTTTTTTAAAGAAACCTAATATTCCACTCATTGCCCGAAAGTAATACATAGATTTGGAAAGTGCTGTTGTGTGAGTGCATAGGTATTAAGTATGTTCCTTGTAAGGAAACAAAAACAAAAAAACCTTCTCTTCTCCCAAGGAACTGCAATAAAATTAATACGTACATTCCCATCCAAATCAAAAGGTAAAAATATTTCAGGGATCCTCACAAACCATTTGGAACTGCAAAGTAAAACTTCACTTACGCTTCCTCAATGTAACAGAGTTGGAAATATAATCCTCCAAATTACAGTACAATAACTATACAGAATAGGCTACTCTGTTGTTACTGAAAAAGGCTACGAAGGCAGAGGGAGGAGTAGTAAGACAGCAGGAGAGGAAAGAATGACACAGAAAAATTGTTTTACTGTGTTCTCTTCATAGAAGTTTATCATTATTTTGAATTACAAGCAACTTATACTCACAAATACAGTCCATCACAACTTTAGTTGTCAGCATTTGCATTTATCTAGCCTGGCATAAGACAATGAGGTCCAGGTGAAGTCAATGGCAGTGATGGACATGGCTGGCAGGATAACTATCATCCAACTTCAGCCCCTAGTCAGATACAATGCGTTACTAAAAATCAACGTGTTGTTCAAGTTCTAAGTATGCTGTCCTCACAATTTCCATCAGAAAGTTTTGTCTTATTAGAATGAAATATTTATCTTCCAAAAAGACACTTTAAAATTTACTTAGAAATCTCATTTCCAACAACGAGATTTGGCTCCTTTAAAAGACCATGAGAATACTTGAGGCAAAAATCTTTTTGATACCATAACAAAGAACATACCGAACAAAGAAAAACAGTAATTATACTTTTAATTACTGTGCTATAATTAACACATCTTGTATAACAAACTTCAGAATTTTAGACAAAGATGAGGGCAAAACTTGGCGTCATCTGCTGCTATTTGCACTTAATTAGCAACCTCAAAATTCCAGAAAAATATTACCAGTTTCTAAAAACATGCTTTTTCACAATTTAACCTTGACATGGGAAGAAGCATGTGTTATGAAGCTTTGTATTAAGTATTGAAGAACGCCTTAAAAAAAAGCAGGCTGTAACATCATTTATCTTGAATGTAAGTAATGCATCTGCGTGCGTGGAAGCCAAGTGAAACTGGATCTCTTCATGTGCTCATTTCAAAGTAAAGGCAACTACCTTCCTCAGAATATCCTGTGGCTCAGCAGATGTATTGAAAATCATCAACATGGTTGTACCCAATTGCTAGTCAGGCCTTCTGGAGTCGGAATACATGCAGATATAAATATTAATGCGTGTGCTTTTTTAGACCTATCTTCAAATGTTCCATCACATTTTCTTTAAATGCGGAAAAACATAAAGGAATACATTTTAATAGGCAAAACAAAGCTCAGGCAACTATTAAGTAAAAAAAAAAAAAGATATCCCAGAATCCTTTAGGGAACTTAAGTCGGTGCTTCCCTAGACTCTGCATCATTGATATGCTAAAATGCAGTACACCAGCAAAGCTTTAGTTATGAAATGAATCCATGAAAAATAATAATGCTTAGAAAAAGCATCTTGAGTTAGAGGTGGCAAAGAGAGAAACTTGGCACCAATAACAAACATGACAGCTGATGCAAAATGTAAAGTCTGTGGCTAGCGGATCCAGCACAATTTACAGAGGTGCTATGAAGACTTCCTGACCACAGAAATCTCATGCACATACTGAGCTTAAAGCAGAAAGAAGACAGAATTAAATCCTTGCAAATAAATATATTCTCCCAAGAAGTATTATGGCACACGGACTATACAGAACAGGAATGAGAACAAAATCTTGAAGTAACAAAACCCCAGAAACACAAACTAACAAAAATTAATACGCCTTTTGGCAATTAAGTTTTGCTTTCGTTACAAAGATTTGTCATTTAACAAATGTAGCCCAAAAATTAGGACTTCTATTAGGTTTTAGCCTTAGAATAGTATTGAAAGGCTCTTAAATTGCAAAATAAAGGAAATGCACTGCTTCATTGTAAAAGCAGCCTACCCATTAGCAGACAAAACAGTGGCCTCAGGTTACATAATTTCAAACACTTTTCTTCTCAATATGAATAAAATTCACCACTGAAAGAAACTAGACAACCTGAGATTATACCGGAGCATTTTCTATATAACCTTACACAGTATAGGCTCCATTTGCCAAACACAAAAGATAAATAGCAGCACTCTAGTCGTTGAAGCATCATTGCGGTATCAATTTTATTTCCATATTACAGGTGGAGAACTAGCTTTTCCAAAAGAGTATTTTCATTTGAACAACAGTGATATGGGTAAATAAAATATCTCAGAGGAGCTCTTTCCTGAAACTTTGAAGGCAATTCATTAACAGGAAAGAAACCCACAACACTTTTTATTTATGTCTAGATAATTTCACATGTGCATTGCTAAATATCTTTCAGTAGATCATAACAATTACAGATTTCAGATTTCAGAAATAACCCTCTTTGGAGAAGATTTTTTTATGACCCATTTGCTGTTGAGTCACAACATCACTGCTGTTTAGCAAAAATTATCTCTACCAGCTGTAAAGGGGAGTAACTTGATAGAAAAGGATGCATCTAATCTGAACCTTAATACTACAGAGACTGTCAAATAAGAGTTGGAGGCATTTCCAGTACATACAGCTTGAAGATAAGGAGGAGGAGAAGAGAATGATGAAACTAAAGGGGAGGCTGGATGAGGCTAATTGCCGTAGAAGTGTATCACCAGAGAAATACTGTCATCCTACTGGTCCTGCGCAGCTGTGAAGACTACACCTAATATAAATCTATTTTATACATGCAGAAATCCTAATGATTGACTGCTCCAGTGAATACACACCATATCCAATGTGTATATACCAACGGCTGCTTCTTTTTCTTTTTTTTTTCCTTTCTTTTTTTTAAATGAACTTTGCTTCTTCATAGGCTTGCACAGGAGGTAAAATGACCTGTTTTAGTACTTTATGTTAACTTAAAAGTACAACTGGATGTAGGCACCCTACAACAAGTAGCATGGGTAATATTTAAATTCAACAGGCACTATAAAATGCCCTTGCAAAATATACATTTTCCTTGCTGTAACTAAAATAATAATAAACTTCTTAATAAGTATATAATTGTTGTTACTGCTACAGTAAAAAGCAGGGGAAAAAAAATCTGCCATGCACTCAGTAAAGCTGCTTATGTTTTGCGAGCCATGTAAGTAAAACCCCTGAACAGACATTTCTCCAAACAACTTTCTGTATTCACAAACATGCCTCATGCTAAAATTAAACGTGGCAAGAAAAACACCACATCACACATAACACCTAGGTATCATTGCTGAAAGACACCACATCTCTTTATACATGGACACATCAATTTATTCCACTGCAAAATTTCAGGGTCACAGGCTGCCTTAAATTTCACATAGCACATTGTGCACTCATGAAGAGAACTTGATGCTGCTGCTGACCAAGTCTACCCTAGAACATGATGATTTGTTTTTTTCAGGCACGTTATCATTGCTAGTGCGGCTACACAACGAGCTTCTAAAACTCAGGTAGCATCGTTGACCTGCACGGTGCTTTTTGGATTGATCAGACCCATAGGCACTAGCTCAAGAGCAGGTACACAGTATCCCACTGATGTTCTCAGAACAGGACCCTCATCAACCCAGCCTAGACCTTTCAAAAGCTACCATATCTCAATTGACGTGTTGATGCTTAATAAGGAAACTTCAGAAGGAAATAGGAAGGCAAGCAGCAAGTTTTCCACTCCCCTCTTCAGGTACCCTGCTAGCTTCTAGAAAAGCACCCTTCCCCATTTGGGATACAGAAGAGCCCAGAATCTTCCTCTGAAAGCCCATCCTCTCAGTTCCTTCTTGGGATACCACCTGTAAGAGATCACGACCCCATCCCTTTAAGTAGCTGCACAATGGTAGGATACCTTTCTTAAGATGTGCAAACCGTAGGGTCAGTGCTGTCTGCCACTCAAACAGTAATTACCTTTGATTCCTATTAACTCAAAACCGCTAAAATACTGTAGAGGTAGAAGACTGGGCCAGGGAACTGCTTCTCTTCACCTGCTGTATTCCTTCCAGAGCCTTCTCAAGTACCTGACAAATCCTGATTTGTCTTCTCAGATTGATTTCTCATGTTGATTTGTCTTCTACAGTAGCCCATATGCAAAAGGACGGCTAACGACCAACTTAGCTACTCATCTTGGGGATAGGGCCTTTCCTTGCAACTGCAAGATGTGACTTTAAAAAAGCTTCAGAAAGGAGCATCTCCAACTCCTTTCAGCAGTGGTCTGATCACACAGGTCTTGCGTTAAAAGAAACAGCCTCTAGCAAATTCCTAATTCCCCTCCTTTCTTTCTTTTGTGGCTCTCAGCACATGAGAAGAGAATACATGAGGGATCATCCCATTGTCAGTCACTACATGTGCAGGACACGGACATTCTGGGAAGAACAACATCTGACTCCTGCGTTCAGGCTGGTGTCACAATGCTCAGCTGCAGATGTACCAGGCACTTGGAGAATGCCCCTTCGTTACACTGTAACTCACACACTGCTTAGGTGCTTCCAGGAATAAGCGACAATGTTCCACTATAATTCCATCAAGGACTTGCCACCATCGTTTTGAAGTCGTGCATCTTAATTTCACTCTTATCCTATTGTGGGTTTCTATGTGCCTTTTTCAGTCTGGGTCTCACTCTCATCTTTTTCCAACCTGAAAGTGTTTGGGGTGTTGGGAATTGCTGAATGCCACAATAGCAACTAATGACCTGTGAAGTATATCCTTGCCCAGTCATGCTCCAGCAGAAACCAGAACGTCACAAGAGTTGACTGTGACACCTAGGAGAGGCAAAGACTGTAAGAGTATGGGCAGAAGCACATTCCTCCCCTCTAATGTAAGAGGAAAAATGAAATAGTAAAATTTTAAGTAACAATAAAATCATATTTGAACTTAATGTAAAGGCACAGTATATGAAGTTACTGGTGAGAAAAGTGCATCTGTAGCTTCCACATTCTAAAATGAGTATGTATGTATTAAAAAGTGCTTTTCAAATCTCTATCATGTGAGAAGCACAGAACTGTGATCAATTGCTTGCATGCAATTATCACAAATATTTGATGTTATTAGCTACTGCAACATTATGACTCGGATAATTACCTGCACCTGTTTTCTCATAATTAAATGGCTGCGTACATCATTAAATTTTCAATGGGGTCCAGACAGTATTTTTTTTTCCTTTGTGCTACTGAAATGCAGTTGATTAGAAATGTTGTGACTTCTAGATGAAGAATGCATTATTTCAGCTGATGAGGGAAATAACTATATTGCTTTAGCACTGAGAACAAAAGTACTGAGCTCTTTAATTCAGCTCATGGAATTAATGAAAGCCTTTTAATTGCTTCTTCTCTGACTCCGAGATCTGCAAACTTATACAAGGGAATTAAGACTGTGTCTGATACGTTGGGAAATCTGATTGCTTCAAATACAAGAGGACTTAAATACAATACAAAATAGAATCCATCCAATTTGCTTGGGTACTAACCTAGCTCCACAGCCACATCTGCCACCTGACATACTGCCACATGACTGTCCTCAACTTGGGAGCAGAAGTACAAGAAGTATAGACATCTGGTGACACTTGAAGATGCATTGCAAGCAGAAGTTCTAGGTGGCTATACATAGTCTCCTAAATGTGTTGCTTTTGGTCAAACCAATTACTTTCATTGAAAAAAATGTTGTTTATGCCCACATGCTAAGAGAAGAAACTGCACTCTGCAAAATTTTAGACGTTTTCCAGTACACTTCTACTGTGTATCAGATTTTTAAATATTACATAGAGTATTTCCTACGAGGCTTTATTTAAGGTTAATGAAATAATTTAAACCACATAATTCTCTGCTAAAAGGAGGAAAACAAAGGGAGAGGCTAAAAATACATTGTTCTTAAACTATGATAAAAATATTGTTCTGGTTAGAATATGGGCATGGTTTTCACACTGATGAGCAATAAGCTTTCTTTATCACTGTCTTGTACTTCAGAGTAATTCCAAATTCAACCCAAAGAACAAGTACTCCGTGAATGACAGGTTTGCCAAATAGCTTTCTGATGCAGCATTTAATGACCTCTGCTTCAAATCACTCAAATCAATGACTTTTTGGCTGCTCTTACTATAGTCACAGCTCAAGCTGCTAACAACATACTATCAGTCATCAATGCCTGCCAACAAATTAAGTGCTGTAAGAAGGGATGAAAAAAATCTCCCATAAATCTAATTGAGACAAGAATTCCCTCTTTAATTTCA
Source organism: Phaethon aethereus (assembly GCF_964289735.1). Taxonomy (NCBI): domain Eukaryota; kingdom Metazoa; phylum Chordata; class Aves; order Phaethontiformes; family Phaethontidae; genus Phaethon; species Phaethon aethereus. Next base: position 57,513,435 of record NC_138582.1, on the reverse strand, counting down.
GCAAAAAACCTTAAAATAATATGTCAAGAAAATGATTGCCCAAGGAATCATAATGTTTGTGCTCCTAAAGAGGAGTGATGGAGTTCTCCTCCAGTTCACTGGCATTTTAACTGTGACTATGACTATGATCTCGTCACATGGAAGAACCATCTTAAAAGATAAACTTCTAACTCCGGCAATAACTGACTTAGGCCCTGAAATGGAAGCAGTCACGTTACATACTTTAAAGCCTGTGGATGCAAGGAAAGGTTTTGATCCACTCTTTATTAGTTGCTAAAGGGCAGGATGGATGAGAAGAATTCTAATGGGATAAGCATGAGACTGAAAGAAAAGCCCTGAAGACTGCAAGAAATTAAGAAGCTTTTTTCCCAGAAGATTAATTACTAAACAAGAAAAAGCTTATTTAGGAATACTCTGATTATTCCCCTTCCTCCTGAACCTGCAATGCAGTGAGTGCAGCTCCTGGAGGAGCAGCTTCAGACTCACTGTTTATTCACAGTCCTCACAGGTTTTTAATGGTCACAGCTTTTCTCAAAGTGACTAAGTATTTTAATTCACCAGTAGAAGAAAACAGTCAGGCAAACAAGCACAGAAACTGTATTGCTACTTACTACAAGTCTGCTGAAAGTGGAACAGAAACTGCAATGGTCTCAGCAAGAAACTTGTGGCAGGGAAGGTAGAGTAACATAGCCTTCAGCACTGAGTCAGTACCTAGGGAACCCTATGCTAAAGCACGTGCTACTTCATTTATATTACTATGGCGTTCCAAACTACCTAGACTAAAGCTTCCTGAGGTACATTTACACATCTCAGGCATACCCCCAGGAAAGAAAATTTGCATTTTGTGTGGTCTTTTCTGAACCAAGAGCCTCCACCAGAAGTAACTGGATTTTTCTTTTCCAGACCAATATTCCAGTTGAAAAAATGCCAGTTCACCAGAAGGTAATGCAAAGGTAGCTGTCCTGAGTCTCCAATAAAATACTTTGATCTTTATTTACTGGCTTTACAACATGAAGTGCTTTCCCCCTCTCCTGTTGGGATTCTTCTCATAAAAAGGAACTCCTCATGAACACCCTGGGGAGGGAAAACACACAAACAAAAGCCCAGTTATTCAGTGTACTTCTACTTTTAGTTTAGCAAGGAAATCTGAAACAAGATTCTGACACACTTAACCAGCAGGATAGCGTCTGGCACTATGGGTGGAAGGTAGGAGGGAGACTGGGTTTCCAATGTATAACAGTGAAACTTTGTAATCCTAAACATTTTTGTTGTCAAGAAATGCATTTCAAACCCAGCTCCAGTGTCTAGTTTATTATGTTAGCTGCTTTTCAGCACATATTATGGCAGGTGTTATATATAACCTCAGCAGGAAATGTGTAATCACAGCAAGGTAAATGAGTTAGGCTAGAGGGCTTGCTTAGCACTGTGTGGCACTACATTGTGTTACACAGAAATACCCTCAGCAGACAACTTTATCTTCCAGGTTGCTTTGAGAATACTCTGGTTTAACAAGAAGTGAATTCCCAGACCTTTCATATGGCCTCTATCCGACTTCTACAGAGGAGGAGAGTTCCTCAAACATTAAAAAAAGTAGTAACTTATCATAATTTTCTAGTCAAACATCTTTAACAAATCTGTATCAACAACTGGCGGATCCTAACACAGTGTCTCCCACTCACTTTCACGAGTTGCAGCATGTTCTATCATTCTGCACTCAAACATCAGAGGACCGCTGGAATGCACAAGAACACAGGACAACTGTTATGCTCCTCCTGGCAAGTTACAGTTATAAATACTAAAGAAAGCCCATTGCTTCAAATGAGAATTTGGAAGTCAGTCATCTGCGTTGGGCATTACCTCATAAACCACACTGTTTATATTCAAAACACTTTGTTCCACAAAACAAGAAAAATAAGAGTCATATGTAAAGAACATCTACACCAAAAGATTAAATAAATCATTAGCATTAACCCCACCATTTTGTCTGAAAGCTATTAGGCATGCAGGCAAAATACCTTCAAATAACTTGTCTAGTTGCCTATCAAGCAAGGAACATTGTCTGTCAGTGATTCAAAATCAGAGATTCTGATGCGGATTAATCTTTTACTTACCTTTACAAGAATACCGGATGCTCAGTATTTGTAAATAACCCAGTATTTGTGCCAGGTGCTGAAATCTGTATGTCAGGTCAGAAGTTACAAAAATGACTGTCAGATTCCTGCAAGCTATCTCAACACGCAATACCTCAGACATAGCTGGTGGCATTATTTTGGCTGTGGAACAAATCTGTGAGGCGCACTACTCGCTAAGTCTTCAGGTATGTTTTTAAAGTAGCTATAACCCCCTTGGTGCGGGCGCTGTAGCCATGGCAGTGCCAAGCTAGCTGGGTCCGTACTCGTGGTTTGCTCAGGCTGACCTCCATGTTGCTCCATATTAGCAGCAACTGATATTAGTTTAAGCAGTTAATTGGAAACTGGCTTGAAGGTGTCAGCATGAGCCGGAGCTGCTTGCAAAAGAGCCATGGCCTTAATGCCTGCAGCTATTACCTGGATGTGCAATAAAATGCTAAACATGCCAGCGCTCCGGGTCTAGAAAATTCTACAAAGAAATGTAACTTGCGCACAGTGAACAAGGTGCAACTCCCACACCTTGATAGTAATGTACGTTATCTCCGGATAGCGTTCAAATGAATTGAAAAACGCAGCTACTTAAAGTAAGCTGGAAGAAACACCATTGAATAAGAAACATATTTAATTCTCTTCTACATGAATTTAAACAGAAGAAAAGCATCCCTGATAACACAGAACACAATGCAGTGCTAAAATATACTTAATGATAAATTATTCATCACAATGGAAAGTCAAAGTACTGTAACTTTACATGATAAGACGCTGCAGTTGGCTTTAATATAGACTTGCCAACAGATCTCTAAGTCTTTCTGTCTTTTTAAAACTGATCACAACTCTTCTACACACAGTTAAACAACAATGTACATTTTTCACACAAGTACTTCACAATCTATAATATTTAATACTCCTTTAAATCAGTATCTTGGTTTATGGAATACTGCTAGCTATGCATGTCCGCTAACTAGGTGTCAGAAGGCCATCTTGAACAATAATTAATATAAGCATTATACGCATTTTCTGCAGACACTGCATAAACATTGCTAAACATTAAGCGATACTAGATATTCAGGATACAAATAACCATAGTAGGCCATTAAAAAAATTAAATATAGCCATGAAAATCATACAATATCACTGCAAACAGCACAAGCAGAATCCTCACCCTGACTTTGACTCGCACTATATTAAACACAGAAGTCTTCATTGCTGAAAACATCCTTTCAATGCAGTGAGTGGCAGCCTGTTAAGATTTGATTTATAATTGATTTGAAATGAATGAAAGGCTGACGCCAGTGACTCACTGCAAATGCAGTGACATCCCTTCAGTGATATCAAACCAACCGCTGCATTGAAGAAAAATGATGCTGCTGTCCTTTAGAAATCAACCGGAACTGTGAAATGCTGTAGAAAGATTTTAGACAACGGAACATAGTGTTTTGTAACAAAACACCTGAACATGAAGAGAACTGATACCCAGCAAGTGACAAATAGAGCAGACTCTTGACAATATTTGCATTTCTTACAGTAATCTGTAAAATTCTAATTGTATCACTGTCAGTGACAAGACTCACTGTAGCAGCATATAAACTAACACAATGCACTCAGGCATCTCAAAAATTCTGTCTTGAAGTTTGCATACTTTGTACGTTCACAAATTTTCATGTTTTGTTGGGTTTTTTTTTTTTACTTCTCTGAGTTTTCTCAACTCTTACCCTACTTATTCCTCAAACTACTCCAGATCCTACCTAACTCACTGCTTCAGAGCTGTGACCCTGCATCCTCTCCTCTCCATGCCTGTTGTTCTCAATTGGTAAGCTGGCGTCCATACATACACATGTATGTGTCCATATATATATATACTTACACACATATTAATTCCTCAGCTTGTAGCCCACCCCCCCTTTAATCCAACCAACGCCTCTGATGCTCTCGGTTCTTCTGTTCTTCCCTTCCAGGATACACCGCCAGCTGTCAGAGAGATGGCTTCACTACTGCAGCCTCACACACTCAGCCTGCCTTCCTTCCCATAGACACCTCAGAATAAGCAATAGTTTTAAGTTTTAATGTAAAGTACCAGAGTACTCTGTGGGAACACCACAACACCAAAATGCTGACAGGCCACAATGAATTGGATGGGGCATGAGCATAAATGGGAGTATGGAGTGACAGTAGGGCAGGCACAGGCCAGAGAAAGAATTCAAGACCTGGGAGATAAACCAAAAATCAGATTAGAAATGCAGGAAGAAAAGCTCCAGAAGACTGTTTATGTTTATTTGCATTATCAGAGGATCTTGGAGCACTAACATGAACTGCTGGGTAAACACAAAATAAAAAATAGAATAAACAAATGAGGTAAGGAAACAGTACTGACCAGAACAGTGACAAGAGATTTAGGCACAACTTTTTTTTTTTTTAGTAGAAACCATGACAAAAGAATGTTTCAAAAACAGTAAGACCGACACATATGTGTTTAGAGGGAGCACCTTCTGACAGTGAGGCAGCATGAAGGAAAGCATAAAGATCTCTGGCTGAAAGCTTACCAGCTAGATGACGAAGACTGCTATCATGGTATAGCAGAAAGCAAAACTGGTGTAACGACACTTAAGCTAATATGAGATAACTAAGGAGGTAACAGACAAAGAATTGAGATAAGTAGCTCATATTTGATGCAGTACAGAAATAAAAAAAAGTCAAAGCAGCTGGTTTGGAAAAGGATCTTTGCATTTGGAATGTAGTTGCAAAGAAGTGGTTTGCAGATACCTGTGGGCCATAAATCTGCAAGAATTTGGCATAAGTTATGTTCTAAATTTGCTGTTTTCTAAAACAAAGCCAAAACTGAAGATGCCATCAATGTGACATAAACAAGATCAGAAGAATGGTGCTACTCTCTACACTGATCAAAAATGTCATTTAAAAAAAAAAAAATCTCATGCAAGTGATAAATTGGATTGGGGATGTCTTTACTGGTGAGCTGACCTTGGCTGGCTGCCAGACATCCACTCAGCCACTCTCTCATTCCCCCTTCTCAACAGGAGATGGGGAGAAAATGAGATGAAAAATCTTGTGGGACAAGATAAAGACAGGGACATAACTCACCAATTATGGTCATGGGCACCCCAGGCTCGACTTGGACACAATTAATTTCATTTATTGCCAATTAAAAATATAGTAGGATAGTTAGAAACAAAGACAAAACTAAAAACACCTTCCCCCCACTCCATCCCTTCTTCCCAGGTTCAACTTTACTCCTTTGTTCCCAACTCTTCTACCTCTTCCCCCGCAAGTGGCAGAGGGCAATGGGGAAAAGGGGTTATGGTTCAGTCCATAACACTTCATCTCTGCAGCCCCTTCCTCCTCATACTTTTCCCCTGCTCCAGCATGGAGCCCCTCCCACAGGACACAGTCCTTCACGAACTGCTCCAACATGGGTCCTTCCCACGGGCTGTAGTTCTTCAGGAACTGCTCCAACATAGGGCCTTTCCATAGGGTACAGTCCTTCAGGAATACACTGCTCCAGTGCGGGTACCCCACAGGCTGCCAGAAATCCTGCATGGCCCCCCTACATGGGCTCCTCTCTATGGGCCACAGCTCCTGCCAGAAGCCTACTCCAGTGTGGGCTCTACATAGGCTACAGCTTCCTTCAGGGCATGTCTGCGGGCTGCAGTATAGTGTCCTGCACGGGCTGCAGCGTGGGTATCTGCTCCGGCATGGTGCTCCGTGGACCACAGGGGACAACCTGCTTCACCATGGTCTTCTCCACAGGCTGCAGTGGAATCTCTGCTCTGGTGCCTGGAGCACCTCCTCCCCTCCTTCTCTGACCATGGTGTCTGCAGGGCTGTTGGACGTTCTTCTCACTCCTCTCTCTCGCAGCTGCTGCCCGGTGTTTTTTACCCTTCCTTAAACATGCTATCCCAGAGGTGCCACCAGCATCACCAAGGGGCTCAGGTGTACCCTGTGGTGGGTCCACTGGAGCCAGCTGGAACTGGATGCATCCAACATGGGGCAGCCTCTCATGTCTTCTCACAGAGGCTGCTCCTACAGCCCCACCCCCCCCTGCTGCCAGCACCTTGCCAATAGAGTAATCTACTGTTTGGGCACATTTTTCTGAAGACGTCTTTACTGCACTACAGCTAGAGGGTTTACAGTTAGCTATGATCATAAACGTGTATTATATAAACACATTAATATAAAACTGCTGTATCTGTTCTATAGGACAATGCAAGATGGCATCAATAATGACTAAGTGTTTCTATAATTATAGTTTTGAACTCTATTGTTCTTGGAACAAAAAGACAAAGAGAAAGACAGAGGTTGAGAAAAAGGAAGAGCCACTCTGCCTACAACATTTACTCAATCTGACTCCCAAGACACTTGAAATAGAAGAGCAGTGGATTAACCACTCTCATTTAATCCATACATATATATACAGAAATATATACGTCATTGCTTTTTGGGTCTGTTTAACACAATTTCAGATTAGTACGTATTAAAGGTCATGCTTATATTTACCAAGAAAATTAGAGCACTAGCACTGTACTTGCTTTAGTATCAATAACTTCATATTTCTCTACTACAGCAACAATCCAACAAGGATTAAAGTCCACTGTAAGAAACACTTTCAGAAAGTTTTTGTTATCGTCTTTGATACAACTTACCAATTTTCATATAAAACTAGATCTCACAAAGAACTATTCATGTTCATTAACATGTAAATATATAGTGTGTACCTTAATGTGCGCACATATATGCATGAATGTCATATGACATTTTTTTTGTCCCACTGAAATAACATATCAAGCCAAAATATTTGTCTATCTTATTTTAATCCACTTAAATCAAATGCCGTAATTTGGTCTCTTCTCCCAAGTAACTAGCGATAGGACGAGAGGAAATGGCCTCAAGTTGCACCAGGGGAGATTTAGACTAGATACTAGGAAAAAATTCTTTACTGAGAGAGTGGTCAAGCATTAGAACAGGCTGCCCAGGGAGGTGGTGGAGTCTCTATCACTGGAAGTGTTCAAAAACCGCGTGGACGTGGCACTTTAAGACACGGTTTAGTGAGCATGGTAGTGTTGGGTTGATGGTTGGACTTGATCTTAAAGGTCCTTTCCAACCTTAATGATTCTGTGATTCTGTGAACTACTGTGCTTCCCCCGACTGCCACTAAATTATACAAAATATTATATATTGATATCAACTCACTCACTGGAGCATATTACCTGAAATTAGGAGTGTTATGTGCATTAATATTTTCTCCTGACAAGGGACTACTGAACTGAGAGTTCTTGTTTCAGTCTAGTATTACAACATTGTTGCATAAAGCATTTTGCTTTCAAGCCAAGAATTCCCCACAAACCATTAATCTAAGATGTTCTATTCATTATCATCTGAAGTTATTTTTTCTAAAATATGTAGCTCAGAAACTGCTGACAAACTACATGAAATCATTTTTTAAGTGTATCACATAACTCTCTAGCTAAGGCTAACTGAAAACTAATTAAAATCATTAAGATGATGATTTGAACAAGAACAGGAAAAAACTGTCTAGATGAAATTATGAGGAAAAATTAGATACCACTTGACTGAATCATGACCTTAGACACACTGCTTCTCATTTGCAAAAAATGAACATTTCTTTCCCTCTCAGAGGGGTTTTTGACCTTTTAAGGCACCAATATCCACAACCCTCCTCAGACTAACTCGTTCATATTCTGACCCAAGACTCCCAAAGCATATTTCTGCCCATAAAGGAAGTGAAATAAAACTCCCTAAACTCTAAATATAATTTATTACCAAATTTAATATATTTTTACTTGATCATCAGAACATTATTTTAGTCGTCTGATAAAAAGGCAGTAAGACAAATAAGAAACAAGTGGTATGATATCTGATAAATAAAAGTACAAACATATCATTTTCCCTCCATAAAAATACCACTCCCTACTCCAGACTCTTGCCCCTGGGAAAACAAAACAAACCAAAAAATCTTCAAGCCTGTGGTCATCACAGAGAAGAACATAGATTTAATGAACCTTTTCTATCTGACAAGAAGACTGAACAAAATATACCGACAATTGCTTTCACAAAATCCAAGTGGGGAGAGTAATGAATGAAATTTGGAATAGAAAGAGAATTTCCAGTGGCGTGATTGAGAAAATGAATGTATAGCTTGTACTGCAAGCCAAGATAACTGATAAACTATGTGTGTGAGCTCCAACTTGAGAAACAGTATTAAGCACTAATGAAACAGTCCAGCAAATTTTTAGCAGTGTGCGCCAAGACCACTGGACAAGAGCCAGTTTAAAAAGGAATTTGCAAGAACCTCCTTTATCTGGGATGATGAACTCAAACTAGCGTGACGATCCAAGTGCCTGGACTCAGGCAAACTGAACGTTTATCTTGAAGTTGGGAGTCCTCCCTTTGCCAGAGAAAATGAAGTGCTGAAGGACAAGGCACTTCAGTTCAACCATCAACCTCAGCTACGATGTCCACAACAAATGGCAACAGTGATAAATCTATAGTTACGACCACTGAGAGCATTTTTACAAGTGCATGATATCTAGGGCTGATCAGTATGTATCATACACTAGTGCATTTATTAGTCCGCTAGTGACGAGTGCATACATTCAGGTTTTGTTTATATAGTCACTTCTGAAGAGTCACACTGTTTATCTCCTAATTCCCTTATCCAAAAATAAAGGAGGAACATTTTCTTGAGAAGGACCACTATTAAAGAGATCTTAAACAATCGCCAAAGCACATTATGGGTGCTATAAAGAACTAATTGAAATGGATGAGAAACACCAGGACATCCATCTGCAATGCTTTTAAGTGTTGTGGATATATTTATACGAAATTATGAGGCTAATGCAGAAGTCCTGTGATGCTACAACCAGTGATTTTATGAAGTGCTCTTTTTGTTTTGGTTACTTTTAGGTGACAATAGTCACAGGGGGCTCAGTCCTTAAAAGCCAAAGAAGATGCTGAGCTGCACTGTAGGCAATTATCCCCCAGGAGATGGAGGTCAGTACATGGGGGGAACTCTTAACATGTCTAGATAAAAACATGAAAAAAGAATAATTAATAATTTTTAGGCTAGTGAATAGTTCAAAACCAATGGTCAGATTTTACATCTTGTGTGGGTGAAGTGGTAGAGGAAACGCTGTATTACCAGAGTAAGTTTTGAGTTCAACAGAACGCAAGGGTTGTTGCTATGGAATTAGGTCCAACTGCATGCAGTGCACAAAGCACATTAAGTAATAGTACCACAACTGTCTTTTAAACACAACCGGCATAATATCATTGAAGCCCTTTCTTTTGGGATACCTCTCCTTTCCTTCTTCTCTCACCTCTTTTTCACTCTCCATTTCTTTTCAGAACACGTTTTTATTAATACCTCTTTTCAAATGAAAATGCCTAAGGCCATCTTTGTTGTATCTCTTACTATTCCCTCTTCCTTTGAGTCTTCCTGAGTAGTCCTGTCTGCCTGTTTCCAGCACTACTTCACATTCAATTTCACGTCATCATTCTGTTTTCTTTCTGCCTTCCCTGATGAAACCAAGATTCTATTTCTACTTTCTAACCTTTATGTTCCCCACACAACAAAACCAAACCTTTGATTTGCAAAATATCCCTCACAAAAATCACTTAGAAAATCTGAGTATTGCAATTAACAAACGGATTTAGACGAAATAGCATTCTAACAATAGTACTGTCAAGAAATGCTGGACAAACACATAAGCTAACGTCAAAGAGAAACAAAGCAAAATAAAAGACTAACCAGAGGGCATCCCTTGACCTGAGGAGGGCTTTATCGGTGCGTTCACCTGATCCCAGTTAAGATCATCATCATCTGACTGACTATAGCCACAGGAACTAAGAGGCTCATCGAAAGTACAGCATCCTGTAAAATAAACACAAACATAAAAATTAAAGAAGACATGCAGGTAACTGATTATGAATCTCTAATCCTAACAACTGCAAATGATTCAATGCAGGATGTGTAATTTTAAATGCCTTTTAATACAAATGATTATAAATTTATTAGTCGTCGCTTCCTGAAAGGGCATAGAACTTTCTTGTCATGGTAACAAAATCCCAAAGGTAAAAGAACAGATAGAGAACTGCAGACAAATTTTCTCCTGTGACACATTTGTCAGGTATCAAAAACAAACCAGCAAAATAGAAAGCAGTAAAACTCAAAAGATTGAATGATCAGCGTTCTTCAGGAAAAACAAACTATTCCGTGCCCGAGAACCTGTATTTTAGAAGAAAACGGTAAGTATGGGAACATCGGCTCCCATTACTCTGTCTTGGTATCCAAGGAAGGGAAGGCCTAGATGCTCCCAGGTGTAACAAGTACAACAAGTACCGGCCCGGGTGTTTGGGGCAGCACCTCTGGTACAATACAGCACGCCCAACTCAGAAAGCCGACCTATGCGCAGCCTCAAGCTCTCCAAAAGAAAACCAGCACTATTTCATCTCTTTTTCCCATTCTCCTCTAAGTAATTTGGAGAAGAGTAACATGTTATAAAAGCTCACACTGTCCCGAGCTGGGGCAGGGAAAAATCTAATGTCACGAATTTAGAAGAACGGAATCTAACATCATCCACAAGAAAATGGAAAAGGTTTGCTTTTTCTCTTTGGTACAGAGGAAACTTTTCCAGCTTTTTTACATCATTCTCTTTTAACAGGAAACTAACACAGGGTTACAAAATTCTGTTTTCTTTGATGTTTGATGTTTCACTCCAGTGAAAAATGACATCTCTCCTATTCGGGAAAGCAAATATAACCCTAGTCACGGATATTTCAGTCTGTATTAAAGTAAATTCTGCAGCTGTTCAAACAAAACTAAACTTTAGGGCTATTCATCATCTTTGCTATCTGTCCACAGGCACAGCAGGCTTAGCCTTGCCAAGCTGTATTAAAATAGGAAACAGACAAAATCTAGCTTTAAAAAAAGACTTCAAAAATCTAAATTTTCCTAGAACATCATAAATGGCATTACAAAATACCTTATCAAAAAGTGGAATAGAAGATAAATTTTCATTATACCTGACAAGCTTCACCTAACTGAAATCCAGCCTTTCTAATAGCTAGTCCCAGTGTATATTTGAGACTCATGGCAAGCACTTTGCAAGCATATAATCTTCAATAGAAATTATTTTTATATGCAGTCACCAAATAATTTCTTTTTTTGTTCTCTTACTGTGCCATTGGTCTTTATAGACATATCATGCTTGCCCTGCCGTTGGATACAGGTCATCCTACACTGTTCTCTGTTCTAAAATACCTTTCTACAGGAAGACTTTGTAGGTCTAGGTTTATCAGGGAAATTGGCACCTCTGGACACTGCACCTATCCATACAATTTTAAGTGCAGAAGATTCAATTAGATAATTCAGTGGGAACAGAAAACTCATTAAAGAACTCCCAACTCCAAACTCTAATATTTCACCTCAGCGATAGCAACAGATACAAATTATCTCTCTCCGAAAGTTAAACAAAGTCAGAAACACAGGAGATTTATATAAAGTATATCAAATAACATCTGCAACATTTCCAGCGGGAAGGCTTAGAAAATTAGGCAGATATTTACACGTTTGTTCTAGTACTTGGATATATATATTACCTCATGAAATATGCCACAAGCTAAGTTTCAGACACAAAAGCAAAACATCAACTTTCACAGACCTGTTTGTGCTTTTTTTAAAGAATTTAAAAAACCCAAATCACAGGTGAAGTAAAAGGTAGTTTCCTTGCAAAGATACTGCAAACGATACTAGGACATAAATTTAAACACCAAGTTATGCAGTGCACAACATAGTCAAGCTTGGCAAAAAATATACACCGCAATGAAACCTGTCATAAGTGAGGGGTTTTACAATTCAAACACAGGACTAATATATTTATGGAATAGCTCACATACCTCATTACATCATACATATCTCTAGCAGTAAGAAGACAGAAGAGTTTAAGGTGTTTTCTTGCTCAAACCCAGAAGTGCAACCAAGCACTGCAAAATGTCCAATACTGGAAAAAAGGGAAGAGTTTGTGATTCCAGACGGTTAGTAAAGGCTTCTCTCCTTCTCGCTAGTTAGGAAGATGTCAAAAATGTGTATAAATAGAATGACAGTTCTACTTGTCTAGACCATTTGTCTGTCAACACAGGACCATTTCTCACTGCTTGCTTTTCTTCATTTCTCTTGCAAGTCTACAGCTAAATCACTCTGTCAGGATTTCTTTTTTTTTTTTCTTTCATCTTTCCCATTTACATCCTTCAAACCTTTGTGAATTTACCATCTTGTAACTTCCTCAAAATGGGTGTCTAATCTTCACATCTGCAAGAGGAAGAGTTTAAAAGGAACTTTTGAGCTCTTCCTTCCATTCTTAAGTCACTTCCACCCACAACTAATAACCTAACCGTAGCAAGTATTACTGCGAGTAATCAAACTGTACAGTCACCTATCCAGAGAACTGACCAACACGCATTACTTTTCTAACATCGCAGATAACCAAGCTATGTTTCTTTCTACAGCCATCCACTAAAGATAAGATGAATACTAACAAAGCCTTTGCACAGCCGTGACTTTTTGGAAAGACTTTTGTAGATTAAAAAGGCATACATGGCATATATAGGTGTTGGAAGTATAGGCAAGTTTATAGACTGAACTAAGAATAATAAAAAATGTCTTACTGGAACGGGGGGGGAAAAAAAAAGCTTTGCCAAATTAGCCAAATAACAATTACTGTAAATCAAGAGTTATCAACAGTCTTAATGGCTTATGCCTGCTCCCCAAAGTTCTGACCCTCACATCTGCCTGTGTTACAAATCAGATTAAGTTCTTTAGAAACAGGTCATGACACTTGACAAAACCCTACATTTGAATCTACTCAAGCCCTCCTGCATTCTTCTGTAATACTTCACCTTCTTCCTAGTCATGATGGTCTTACTGTGCAAGGTTTCCACGTCATAAAAAGTTATCCACATATGATATCAACAAGGGCTAGTAAAACCTGAAAAATTATCAGTGCTCTTTAACACTCTCACCATTGCACTGTTTTGAAACACGAGTCACTGCCAAGATAGGCAGTTGTTTATAATCAACTGGCACACTTGAGCAATCCTGCCCATTTTTGCTATTAGAATTTACAACAACAATCAAAATACATGGTCTGCCATATAGTTTAATCAAGCAAAGCAATTTCCCTGCTTGTTACACTGGCATTACAGTTTGGATAGCTGAACTGTATTTTAAAGGATGAATTCTGTGCTGACTGAAATATTTGTAAGTAAAACAGAAGATACATGTCCCATTAAGATTCTTTGGCTTATAATATATTTTATAGATGTTTTTGGATTCCTAAGAGGAATTGAATTGACAAATGCACAAGACGCAATACAGTCTATTACAGCCTGTTGTTCTTTCAACTGCAATTATCCATCGAACCGTCATGAATCCTGTTCAATGTAACCATGACATTGTCCAAATGTAGTCCTTTTTGCATGTTTCTATTTTTATTTGGTTAAATTTGCTTAGATTGTGAAAAATTTCTGAGGTTAAACTAGGAATATAGTTTAAGATGAAAGCAACCAATTAAAGTATATGGAATAAATAATACACTATGTTTTTCCTAATGTGAATAAAGATTTATTCAAAGTATTCTGTGTGTTACAGACTATAACTACAACACCTGTTATGAAGTATTCTCAGAGAATACTTTATCAAAAAGTAGGATAACAGAAGACAAAAATCAGTTAAGTGACTGTCCTGGTTTTGTCTAGGATAGAGTTAATTTCCTTCACAGTAGCTAGCATGGGGCTATGTTTTGGGCAACAGTGTTGATAACACAGGGATGTTTTCATTACTGCTGAGCAGTGCTCACACAGAGTCAAGGCCTTTGCTGCTGCTCACACCAACCCACCAGCGAGCAGGCTGGGGGTGCACAGAGAGCTGGGAGGGGACGCAGCCGGGACAGCTGACCCCCACTGACCGAAGGGATATTCCATACCATACAACGTCATGCTCAGCATGTAAAGCTGGGAGAAGAAGGAGGAAGGGGGAGGATGTTCGGAGTGATGGTGTTTGTCTTCCCAGGTAACCATTACACGTGATGGAGCCCTGCTTCCCTGGAGATGGCTGAACACCTGCCTGCCCATGGGAAGCGGTGAATGAATTCCTTGTTTTGCTCTGCTTGTGTGCACAGCTTTTGCTTTCCCTGTTAACCTGTGTTTATCTCAACCCATGAGTTTCCTCACTTTTACTCTTCCGATTCTCTCCCCCACCCCTCTAAGGGAGGAGCGAGCGAGCGGCTGTGTGAGGTTTAGCTGCTGGCTGGGGTTAAACCACAACAGTGACAAAAACTAACATAGAAAAAAGTTCCAAGTTATGCTGGATATTGTTTTATTTTTGTTGGCCTCATATACCGCAAAGATCTCCGATCAATACGTACCTTCTATCAAAAATTTGCTGCCAAATATACAGGCACTAAAACTTGTAACACTTATGAATATCAATGCTAGAATTGGCAAGGAACACATGTGCATACCAGAACTGATACAACGGCCCTACTTTGGAGTAAAATACATTTTTTTCTTTACAGCAAAACCCTGTCGTTTCTGGTCTGTCATAGTACCATGAATTCTGTTGCCGAATAGGTGAGGCCACAAGATGAGTTTATTGAATCCCACATTTTATTAGTATTCTTCTTTATCTCATTTTAAAAGTATTCTGAATTCTTTTGTCTCTGTATTTTTGAGTTTCATACGGGAATTGTGTTTATGTCGATTAACTCTAAGTACAATGTAGCTATTATTTGAATCAGAAATAAAAGTTTTTATATCTGATCCAAAAGCTGGGTGTCTAGATTCCATGTGGTATCAGGGAGCTTTGATAATGCAATGAAAGATTAATCTCATATTAGGCAATGGATCTTTTCTTTCTGCCTATAAAAAAAAGGAGCCTCTGCCCAAACCAAGAATATACCATTCCTCAGCCAGCCACAAACCCTCCTGTCCTTGGGCATCCAACAGCAATGGACCAAGCACATCACCTGGACAACACACCAAGGCAAATGAAAAGTGAAATAAGTGAAAAGTGCGACAAACAGCAACTGTTAATCTTGACTAGACTGTGAATAAGTCAGCTTTCATCCCCAAGGGTTACCGCTCAGGGTGATGAGGCAGCATTACCGCGCTGCCTTGTGCCTCCTTTTACATTTTTAAAGTTTTAGATTTTGGAACTATCATCCTATGTAGACGCTCTCATGACAATTAGAAAATGAACTGAGAAACACAGCATTAGGAAAATGGGATCCTGAGCCCCTAAGCTGGCAAACCATCAAATCACAGAATAACCTACTACGCCTTTGGGGGCAGGTAAGAAGTCATAAAGTGGAAAATAAAAAGCCTTACTCAATTACAAACTGGCTAACAGAGAAAGCAGAAGTGGAAATCAATGGATAATTTTTAATGTAAAAAATTAAAATGCTGGTCTGGTCTGCTGTATAACTTTCATTAAAGATAACAAAAGGGTGATGACAAAAATTCTCCAATACAAAACTGTTCACCTCTGAAATCAATAAATGGTTGAGCCAATAAAGCTTCAAGTAAACTAACTACAGCTACATAAATGGATGGTTTAAAGAACGTACTAGAAACGGACATAATGGCCTGCCTGGATTCTGCTTTCTGTGTAGAGTCTCAGCAAGAAAAGGCTCTACCTGCCCTTTCAAAGGTGTTACAGCATTACATGTTAAAAGCACTTCCCAGACGTGCTAGCTCAGAGATAGCTAGCAAAAGAAACTCTTCTCTGTGTGCCTCCAAAGTGCATGCAGAGCTGCCACATATCTGCAGTGGCATACAGACACCAAAAATTCTTATCCAGGCTTCACAAGTGAGCTTTCAACAGTGGGTAGTCTGTTTTAAAATGGAACATTTATCTTCTCTCAAAGTATACCAAGTTTTTGATTTATACTATAGGCAAGTGTTCAGAGCTGTAAAGTAATACTGTAATCTAGATAATCTAGATTACTGGTCAGGGAGTCTGAAACATCATGTGCTGCATAAAGTCAATCTAATTTAAAACAGTATCTACATTTTGTCAAGTCTGCATATGGGCGGGGGCGAGGGAAAAGAGCAAGCGGAAACAAGTTTTACAATTAAAGAAGTTCTCTGATTGAGGTTGTGCTCAGAAAGGGTTTTGAAAAAGGTAGAGGACGGAAGAATTATCTGTGAAAATCCCATGGGCCAGAGTGAAGATGATGAGTTAGAAGGATGTCTTTTGCAACTCAGAAAGGCCAGATGTTAATTCTGGCTGTAAGGGAGAACAACAAATGGGAAATGATACAAAATCGTACTAAGGTATGTGGAAAAGGTGGTATAAGAATGCTAGAGAGTTCCGAATTCACGCACCCAATTCCAGCAGTATCGCAGGTGATGGCAGTACACAGAAAACCAAAAAAGTTTTGTATAAACATTTAAAGCTGTTATTTACAAGACTTCAAAAGCTCACCACATGGTCATAAAACATTTACAACTGTTCTTTCTGTTCTCCCTCCACTTACCTGACAGAAACTGAATGAACACAAATGCCTCCAAAAACATTTCAGTTTTGGTGACATGGGACATTGCAGCAAAGTTGCATTTTATGGAAGACATATCTGTCAGTTCTAACTTCCCTGGAAACCTGCCCACATTTAGGCAACTAAAATGTTTTTTAGAAAATTAGACTTGCCTAATAGATACTGAGAATAATTCAAAATTTGGGTTCCTGGGCTCTAGTGAAAAGCCCTGAAGAAAAGGAACAGTTTCCTCTCAAAACATGCTTTTAAACTCCTTTTAGATACCAAGACATAGGAACAGACACCACTCACCAAGGACAAAAGATAAGACATTGAATAAGGGCTCCTACCATAAATATCACACATTTCATGTAAGCAAATAATATCCATACATTTGTGTAATTTTTATACCAGTGAATATTTATGAGGCCTGTGGAAAAACGGGTACACATTAACATTCTGTGAGCAAACTTATTTCTGGCATTTTTTTAATGCCAGCTTTTCTTAACGTACGGCATGGATTATATGAGCAAGTGCACATGTATGCTTACACACACAAATTATATCCCTGCTGCAGTTGGGGGATATACACGACTTACACACGACTACCAAAAAAAATATTCAGGTGTTCCATCCAATAAAGAAAGTATAGGATTATGTAGAAATGTACTTAGGAAACCCTGGTTTGAAAGGTATTATTAAAACAAGCTTATTTGCAAAAGTAATTGGAATTTTATGCTTTAGTAATAGAGAAGGATACCATGCTGGGTGTTAAAACTACTAGCTGGTCTTCCAGTTCAACACACGTTAATACTAAAAGTGACATTCCTTGTACAAATAGCTGCTATGGATAAATTTTAGTGGTCGAGGGGGTTTGGTGGTTTGCGTGGTTTTTTGGGTTGGGTTTTTTCCTAGTTTTAATTTCTCTTTGTATACATACCTTTGTACCTTTTTAATTATTAATTTGATGCTTAAATCAAGTTCCAGATTAGGGAATTCACTTTATAAATACAATAAATATTGTTACGATAACTTTTTTAAAAGAAAGCCTTATAAGAAAAAAATCTCCAAATGATAAGTACTTTGTAATGACTTTTCAAGAACAACTAGAAGTCCAATTAGTAACATGTATTTCACCTACAGATGTATACAGCTTATGAAAAAGATCACACTGGGCATACCAGTTGCGAAAGAGAGACAGGTGATGTACATGTGTTTTGGAGCTGACTCAATCTGCTGAAATTCAGGACTGTGGTCAAAACCACTACAAAAATGAATAAATAAAAAGCAGATTTCCCATATGTTTTGTACCTTGTTTATTACAAATACATGATAAAACAGTGCTTTAAGATACAGAAGTCTCTTGTATAAACTGCCTGAAACGTTTTGACATAAAGCTTTGACCTACAAATAACTAAAAAAAGGAACATTCTTTTCACATACTTAAAATAGAATTAAAAATTCAAAAGATATTCTTGCAGTGGAATAAGCCTCCTGACAAAAACACAACTGAACACCTCTTTCATACAGTTTATATCATAGGATTCACTTAATTTATTTTTTATAGCTACCTCTCAGGAGCGCACAAAACCCCTTTATTAAAGGTGTAAAAGCATTCAGTCATCCTGGTTGGCAAAGAAAGCAGATGTTACAGAAGAGAGATGTGGGAAAGCTATTTTTTTCTCCCATTTACTTGAAATGGAAACTAGTAAGGACATACTGGGAGGGTGGGAAACAGATGTACATATTGCAGTAATATATACAGAAGGTAACAACTGGCTTTACTTTCTTTTGACAAGTTAACATGCAGTACCTTTTAAAGGACTTGAAATGACACCTCTGTTTTGAGAAACTACAGTAAAACACATGACAATGCTTTCTGTACTCTTTCCTAGGGAAGAAAAGAGAGTAATTTTCAGTCTAGCTCGCTCCCAGACCATACATTAGCCAGCTGCGACTTTGAAGCGGTAGTCTGCAGCACTTCACCCTTCTCCCATCAAGGGACAAAATGCATACCATAGGTTTCTCTTTTCCACTCAGCATCTATCTGTGATTTCCTGTGTTGGTAAGAGAAGCTGCCCCTATTAATATAATTGTTATAGAGAATGTCTCTATCCTTTCCTCACTTGGATTTTATTGCAACTTTACCTTCACTTCTCCTTTCAGTTCACTGAGGACAGCTATCACCAAAAACATGCCCAAGCATGTGCAGCTGGAACTAAAAAGAAAACATCTAAACATAGCAAGAAATGTTCTTTTTTACCTGTTTCATTTGCTCCTATAGAGCTACCAAGGCCCAGAGGCAAAATCCTAAATCGTTTCCTCAGGTAAACTGCTGCCCTGACAAAGAGTAAGCTAAAGAATCACTCGCCTCACTATGGTACGAGGGATGGAAGCAGTTGTGCTGATCTGTTGAAGATGGGCAAATTTCAACAAAGGAAAGAAGACAGCTGTCTGCTTTCAGAAGCTTCATACTAATTCCACTTTTTTGATTATCCAAAAAACCGCTTACTCCATTTCACTTCACCTGAGTACCCCAGCATCTTCATATATCATTAAAATACAGCACAGCAGAGCTGCCCCAGAAAGATTTGTCCAGGGGAAGGGAGAGGAGAGCAGGGGAAGGCATTTGGGAAACAATACAAAGCTGCACAGGTGATATTCAAGAAAGAAATGTATACATCGGAAAAATCTGAGATGAAATAAAATGCAGTTTGGAAGGAAGGAAGGAAAAAACTGTGGGAATATTCGGTCGTGTGGTTTGGGTTTTTTTTCCCTCCAGCTGTGGAGAAGGGATTGAAATGCAGGCCTCAGTCAAAATCCATCATAATAAAGGGTCTGCTCACCCTGACACTTTATTTAAAACACGGTGTAAACTAAGAAGCATACAATCATCAAGACTGTGATTATGAGATCACACCAGACCATTTCTCTAACATCCGTGCAGGAAACATTGTATTAGATTTTCAGTTTGTCATGAGGACAAACCTTTTCATGCTACGTCCATCCTAGGGCTCTGGGGAAATACAGCCTAATAAAAGGCAGTCAAACCACCTTCCCCACAGCCAGCACTGCCAGCCGTTCAACTCACAAAGACATTAAGTTCCTGATCCCAGCGTACTCGGATTTTCACTAAGGTACTTCTTAGTGGTTTTGAAAAATAGAACTTTTTTCTTAAAATTACTAAAAGCCAGTATCTTCATTCGTAGTTAGAAATTGTGCTATCCAATTATCCCCCCCAAAAGTTTTTCCCCACGTTTATGTGCATGAATGAATGGATGTGAACAAAGGCAATAAGCAACACAGTAAGCAGCCGCTGTTCTTTTGTCTATAATTGTGCCAAGAGTCATACAAGTTTTCACAAAACAAATCAGTGTTCAGCTGCATTTCATGAGACAATGAGAAAAAGACTGCGTTGCTTCAACACATTTATCACATAAAGTTACAATTCAGATTAAGTTAAAGAACACTCGATCTGACTGAAAAAAACAAAGTACCTTGCCTTATGGCGTTAGGTAAATGGACAGACATAGACAAACAACTCTCAGGCTGTCATAGAATAATCAAAACCTGTGATATTTTGAATTACTTTAACTACTAGATAACTACTACAACTGTATCTGTTAACAGCACAGATTGTATCAGAATAAGAAGCAAATAAGAAGCTAAGCTCTGATTTTAAAGCTCAGTATCATTATGTTTTTCTAAGGTCAATAAATACAACAGTGCAAAATATTTCGGAGTCTTAGAATAGGAAAAAAGTCAGCTCTAAGACAACGGGCTCACAGCAAACTTTAAGATGCCACAGCTGGATTGCCAGTACAGTGTAGAATATCATCAAAGTGAGCTCCAAGACTCATTTCTTCCCTGGCTTCCACAACTTTTACAGCCAGTTAATACTGCCTCTGAAGTTACCAGATAGCAGGACTGAAGTCAACCTGTTTTATCAAATCCGATTTTGATAGCTGAGAGATTAACTATTATTTCATCCAACTATCGGGACATTGTGAGCTGAGTAAGTTTTTTGAGTTGGTGAGTTGGGTTTCTTCTTTTTTTCAGTTGCCAAAAACCTACAATAATATCCTATTTATCTATATATAAAGGAAATTCATTGAGAAACCTGACAGCATTCTTCTCATCTGTCAGTTGAGCTTTTAAAATCTATCTTCACCTTTACATTCTTTAAGCTAAAAAACACACGTGTACTTGAAGCTAAATCATTCTCCGTGGTGCTCCTCAGTTTTAATGAGCCTCTTGTCTTTACATCTCCCAGAAGACGGACTCCACAAAGCAATCTCAGGTGATGTGAAACCAATGCTTGATGCTTCTCCAAATCCCTGTCTTTTTGAGCCTAAAATCTTCCTGCTAAACCCATATGGGACTGATGGGCCATTTCAGTCAAACCCAATTTCACTTATTTATCACAAGCCCCTACTTAGAAACTCTACTGTGGATTGCTTGTACACACAATCTGTTTCCAGCTTTGAACTTTAAAAAGGATTTATGCAGTCAATCTCAATATCATTATAAATCCAACATACATTACTTGCCTATTGATTGTGAGAAAACAGAAGTTTGAAGCTTGATTTCAGGGCTAATCTTTCCATTTGCTTGATGAGTTCTGCAGTTGTTACAGAACACTTAGTGCATCCTGTTAGATAACAGCATATTAAGCTTGGATGAGAAATCCAGACTATTTACAACACACTTCTGGCTTTAAGTAAAAACAAAGGCAGCATGAGCTTTGCTGGTCTCAGAGGCTTTTCAGCTATACCACAACTAAAAAAAAAAAAACAAACCCCATAACAACAAAACAACCAAACACCCTCAAAAAAACAAACAAACCCAAACAAAAAAACCCTGAAAGAAAACAAACAAAAAGAACACCAACCAGAAAAAAACCCAGTAAACATTTCTGTATAAAAGATTCCACAACCTTAAAATATTTTCATAAAACTAATAATGTTAAGATGTATTTTATATTTCTTCTGCCCAACATATAAAAAGTCTAGATTTTGACAGAATATATTGAAGTTTATAGTCTACTTCATAAATGGATAGAGCAAATGAAAAAATAGACAGGACACACTGGTATTCATTCCATTTGTTATTAGACTATCTTACAAATGGTATTTCTCCCTATAAATTTTAGAGTGAAATAGTTTATCATCTAATTGAGCTGTTTATGTTCTGAATTTTAATGTGTGTACCGAGACATTCGAGAACAAATGCTATAAAAGATTTTTTACACATAGAAAGAATTCAAATAGCTGCTAAAGCCCACGAAGCCCCCTTCCCTGCCTGCTAATCAAAGAATTCCCCCACCCACCCCCTTTTTCTTCCCGTCCTTTTTTAAATCTCTAGGTTTTCTGCTGCGTTTAGTCTGGGGGCTTTCCTTCAGGTGAGAAAGGCTGTTACTCATTTTGTTTAGCTGCTTAAAGCTCCTGTGTATGCGTTTTCCCATGCAGTGCCTATGAACCGCTACAGATGCATCCCAAAACATTTAGTTCTATGATACAGCTCCAGCTACTCAATCAATAATTCAGGAAAATATTCACCTCGATTTAGTCACTGCTGTCAGTACAACTCTCTGTGTCTGGATGAAAAGAGAGCGGGACCTCCATCTGGAGATTTTACCCGTGCTGCTCAATGAATTAACCTGTAGGAGGTGCCACGGTGATGAAGCAGTCAAAAACCTCCAGCAGGCAACTTCATCACACGGGTAATTAGTTCACTACATCAATAACGCCTCCAGAAGTTAGCAGCGCCAAGGCTGAATCCCAGGTCTCCTTGTTAAATTCAGTCGGCACAACAGGCTTTCACTGTGCTACAGGTATAAATAATTTTCTATGTTTAAATGTAGTTAGCTACTGCTTCCCCCCCCCCTCATTTTTAGTCATTATCTCATGCAATAAATTATACTTTATTTCATTCATCACATCTCTAACCTCCTCCCAAGAGGAGAAGAAATAATTAATTTTAGAAACCTCTGACATTTTCAGAAGGTCTGATCAACTATAAAAGGGACCCACATTTGAGAATATTAAAAACACTACTGCTGCAACATTGACATGCCCCATCTCATATGACCCAAAGAGTGAACTCTTGAATCTCCCGCATAGCAGAACAGGGCACTAACACTACGCTACCCAGATAAAATAATTACTTCCAATTCTTGCTTATGAGAAGATTAAGTCAGCACTAAACTCACTTAAATGTTGTACCACAACAAAACGACACATCAAGGCCACCTAGAGCTTCACGCTTTCTAACCTTGCAGAAACCATTTCAGGTCTGCGTGCGAGTGACTGCAGTACCGAAATACTAGCAAATCCAAGGACTGCCAGGTCGATTCAAATCATTTTTGCTTTCTACTAATCCCTGTTTCATGCCTGATGAAAGGGATGTTTTGTCCAGGTCATAACACTGGGATAAGCATCTCTGATGCTTATGAAAAAGGTCTGATATTCCTGGGACCCCAGTATGTTACTAAACTGGGAAGGTCTTGCCCCCCCAACTGCTGAAGTTCACTCCAGGATAGGATACTCCAATAAAAGCTAAACGTATGCTCCTGTCTCCAAACAGTACAGTTTAGGACAGTATCACCAATTTATGACAGGTTAGACTAGCTCAGAGTTTTTGGCTTAATAACTTGAAAAGTACCCACTTTTTATTACAGTATTTTTAGTAATATCGTATAACCTTTTTATATACAGTGTATACAGATATATTTTTACATGTATTTTGAAGTTTCTTTCTTAATTTACCTTTACAGAGGTAAAGAAGAGAAAAGAATAAACAGTTGAGCTTTTGGGGCAATTTTCTTCTTATGTAAATGCATTTTACTTACATGTTTAAAAATCTTAATAAAAGTTATGTTTGGCCTTAATTTTTTGAGGTAGCCAATAGGTCTAAAGACTTCAATGCATGCTAAGAACTGTGTGTCAAGTGTTAATGCAGTCCAAATACAGGGATATTTCAAGTGGATGCAAGACATTCATACATTAATCTGTCATCACCCGGTCTAACCCAATGTACAGCACAGACCTCGGGACTTAAAGTAATTAATTCCTACCTGAACCAGAGTCTATCTTTTAGCGACATACGCAATCAGAGACTTCAGTCATTTTACATCATAGAGATGTCAGAGTTACTGAGCTAACTGCATTCGCTTCTTTAATAATCTGTTTGAGTACCTTTTCAGGTCTTAGCTCTCAACTCTGTTCATGGGTGGAATTCGAAATTTCCTGTACTGTCATGTCAAGTCATGGACTGCAGCCCCCCATCCTACTCTCAATCAGCCTGACCTATTCATATCTCGCTGCTATTCACAGTCCTCTGCTCCCTTTGGAGTCAAGGGTGATAACCCACAATTAAACAGCTTGGAAAAGCAAAGTATTATTTGTTCAGGTTAAAAACATACTAGAAGAAGAATTTAACACATTAATTCAGTGTGTTTTGCATAGGTTTTTTTCCATAATGTTTAACATTTCTAGGACTTAGAGGAATATTTTTTTTTTTCTTAATTTCCTTCACAAAATGCCTCTCTCTGCCTCCCCACTACTGGTTTTGCACAGATCCTGATAATTAGTTGAATCCTCACTTCAGCAAGCATTCCTAACTGTTTAGAGCCCTTTGAAGTACTGCTCCCATGAACTAGCAAGAAAGCCCTCTTTTCAGCTTCAGGCATGGAAGCATGTAACTCCCCCACAATTGTTTCCTGGTATTAATTTGAAGATTACGCATCTATAGCTATTGTGCTGTCTTCCTGTTTGTCTTCCTTTCTGAAAGATGCACTCGGACAGAATAATCCATTTACCACAAAAACATCATCTCAAATATGTCACTTAAGTGTATTTGTAATCTAAAAATGCCAAGAAGTAATTTTCTTGATCACAGAAGAGTTGAACTTGGAAGGGACCTCTGGAGGTCATCTCATGTCCCCCACCCCAAACATGGACAACCTAGAGCAGTGGTCTCCAAAGTGGGGTGCATGCAAGACAAACCATTGGGGTGTGGGAAGAAAACACTAGAACTTCTACGTTTTTTTAAATGTATAAATAATACTAATATTTATAATATTATAAATAATATAATAATACTAATATTTAATATACAGCTGAATATTGGCACTCTCAGTTGGTCCATATGTCAGAGGGTCATGTCTTCCTGGAGGAAGAGTGGGTCCTCCACAACACAGAGGAGGTGACAGTGACACCTGTGTGAAAAGCTTTACTGCAGTCAAGGTAGACAATATCCAGTGCTTTCCCCTCATCTACCAAGCCAGCTGTTTCATCATAGCAGACTATTAAGTCAGTCAAGAAGGTTTTCAAGTTGATCACTTCCCGTGACCATGAATTCATGCTGAGTGCTCCTGATGACCTCCTTGTCCCTCATACGCCTGGAAATGGTTTCCAAAATCAGTTGCTCCATCACTTTCACAAGGATTGAGGTGAGGCTGACCTGCCTGTAGTTTCCTGGGTCCTCTTTCTTGTCCTTTTGAAGACAGGGATGATATTTGCTTTCCTCCAGTTCTCAGGCACCTCTTGCAGCCACCATGATCTTTCAACAGTTATGAACAATTTCCTCCCAATGACATCAGCCAGCTCCCTCTCAGCACTCATGGGTGCATCCCATCAGGATTGCACGTACCAAAGGAACATTCTCTTCAACCTTAAGTTTTTCTGAAACTGAATTCACCTAATTCTTTGCCTAAATTTGTTTAGTCGTTCAGGTTTGTTTTACTAGGGGCCTGCTACTCTGTGGGTCACCTCAATTATTAACTAGCAGTTCTCTACAGCATGCTTGCAAACCCAGATGAAATATTGTAAATTTGATTTATTGAATAGATTCCAGTGGCAGATGTACGGAATTTCAAAAGGTGTGCTTCCAAACACTTAACGTTTCAACATTGTTCTTCTGAGCTCCCATGAGTTTTTTGTCCTTCACGAGTTGTGATGCTGCATGCGCTAGAACAAGTATTCGAATGACATTATAATAATGCCAGGTATTCCTCCCATTTCAGATACTTCTAATCAGACATCAAAAAGCATGACCTCCAAGTCTTTTTCAGTCACTGCTTCCTTGACAGTGTTTTCTTTAGGCTGGAGACATGTCTTTATTTCTGTGTCAAAACATACAGTGCTTTCTTGCACTCCAGCTTTCAAGATCACTCAGCTCTCCTCTGATCACTACTTACCATGGCTCTAGCCCTGCTGTCATCTGCATGCTTTTAACAGTAATGACTCTGTATTTCTTCCTCATCACTAATAAAAAGGTTAAACACTGTCAGATCCAAAATTAATCCTCAGAGGATCTCCACCTACTCCACAAGCCAAACTTGTTCTCTCAAAACATCTTGAGAAAAGATGTATTTCCCATAATCTTGCGTTGATTGAAATTAATTAATTAAAAATTAAAGGTACGTAACACAGTTGATATTCTATTATTTCACACAGAACTACTGTCTGCTCAACAGACTTATTATTACTTGGTCACCTGATTCACCATTTTAATGCTTTGTCTTACCAATTTTAAACAATTCCAAACTTTTTTTTATGCGTACAGCTACCCATTTCTCCTTCCCCTCTTCCCGCCACTTCCTCCCCACTTTTACAACCTATTTTACTCTTCCTTCCTTCTTAACAAGGATAAACCAATCAATTCTATTATTGCAGTTAGTAACATTCTGCATATAAATTTGACTATCTCTTCCCCTACTACTTCCAAATCCACATTACTTCTGGAAGCAGAAATAAGCACCTGTGAATTGTTGGAAAGAATGTTTTACTTTCCTGATAAACAAGCACACCAAAATACAAAATCAGAGAATCACAGAATCATTCAGGTTGGAAAAGACCTTCAAGATCATCAAGTCCAACCATCAACCCAACACCACCATACCCACTAAACCATGTCCTGAAATGCCACACCCACACGTTTTTTGAACACTTCCAGTGATGGCGACTCCACCATCTCCCTGGGCAGCCTGTTCCAATGCTTGACCACCCTCTCCGTAAAGAATTTTTTTCCTAATATCTAGTCTATCCCCTGGGGCAACTTGAGGCCGTTTCTTCTCGTCCTGTCACTAGTTACTTGGGAGAAGAGATCAACACCCACCTCGCCACAATCCCCTTTCAGGTAGTTGTAGAGAGCGATAAGGTCTCCCCTCAGCCTCCTCTTCTCCAGACTAAACAACCCCAGCTCCCTCAGCTGCATCTCGTAAGACTTGTTCTCCAGCCCCCTCACCAGCTTTGTTGCCCTTCCCTGAACACATCCAGCAACTGAATGTCCTTCTTGTAGTGAGGGGCCCAAAACTGAACACAGGATTCGAGGTGCTACCTCAGCAGTGCCAAGTACAGGGGCACGATCACTCCCCTACTCCTGCTGGCCACACTATCCCTGATACAGGCCAGGATGCTGTTGACCTTCTTGGCCACCTGGGCACTGCCGGCTCGTGTTCAGGTGGCTGTCAACCAGCACCCCCAGGTCCTTTTCCGCCAGGCAGCTCTCCAGCCGCTCCTCCCCAAGCCTGTAGCATTGAGTTGTTGTGACCCAAGTGCAAGACCTGGCACTTGGCCTTACTAAACCTCATACAGTTGACCTCTGCCCATCGATTCAGCCTGTCCAGATCCCTCTGCAGAGCCCTCCTACCCTCCAGCAGATCAACACTCCCACCCAACTTGGAGTCGTCTGCAAACTTACTGAGGGAGCACTCGATCCCCTCATCCAGATCATCGACAAAGACATTGAATGTGACGGGCCTCAGCACTGAGCCCTGGGGAACACCACCTGTGACTGGCCGCCAGCCGGATTTAATGCCGTTCACCACAACTCTCTGGGCCCAGCCATCTAGCCAGTTTTTTACCCAGCAAAGAACATGCTCATACAAGCCATGAGCAGCCAGTTTCTCCAGCAGAATGCTGTGGGAGACTCTGTCAAAAGCTTTACTAAAGTCTGGGTAGACAACATCCACAGCCTTTCCCTTACCCACTAGGCGGGACACCTGGTCATAGAAAGAGATCAAGTTGGCCAAGCAGGACCTGTCATCTTTCATGAACCCATGCTGGCTGGGCTTGATCCCTTGGTTAACTGCCAACAGCATTAGAAAGGACAGTACTGGGCAATTCCTAACCTAAAAAGAGTTCTGAATTGTGAAGCAGGTTAATTCTTTACCAGGTCTATCCGCTTCGAAAAAAGAGGACTTAAACATAAAAACAATAATAAAGATATTTTTATATAGAACCTACCAGTCCAAAATGTTTCATGAAAATAACATATATAGCCATACATCACTACTCTGAATGTAAAACAGTCACCTGTAACATAAAACATCCTCACTGTCAGTGAAGTCACTGATCTTTCAAGTAACTCCACTAACCTGGACTGAGACTTTAAGGAACTTCCCTGCTCCCCCCCACCCCCCCCAGCTCTTTCACACACTTTGTTTTTTTTTCACAAGGGAAAAAAAATTGTAATATAACTCACCTGTGGCATGAAATGATTAGCAGTGTTCAGGACAACACAGTATTTTATTTAAAGGCACTGATTTGCAAACAATGGGGCTACAGAAACAGGGCTCAATAAAGGACCAAACAAACATTCACGGAGACAGGAAATTCTGTGCATGAGAACTTTCTGCAGAAAAATTTACAATAAGCTTTTGTTCTCTAAAATTGAGACTAGTAGCTGCAAGATGAATGGCCAGTTTCACTGTGTTTAATAGTTTCTATTCCTTAGAAAGTTATTTTGTAGATGTAAAATTTAAACCATAGTTGACAAAATGCACCTCTGATTCCCCACAGTTGTGAGAGTACTACAAAATCATGGATCTCCTTTCTGCAGAAAATTGCCTCATTTACAAGACAAGTGTCCTGCATTTTATACATGCATTACATTCAGCCATATTTTCCTGTGTTCTTAATCAGTTTTTATTCTCTCTTTTCTCCTCCTAACTTCAGGTAAGCCTGAGAGCACCTAAGAATTAAACAAAAGCAACCACAGTGACATAAATGTATTTCTTTTTTTTTTTTTTATTATTGTTGATTAGCATATTTACTTTCCAATTTTTTAGGAAAGTGTTTCAGTCTAGCTTCAAATTCACGCATACTGGCAACTTATTTAAGTAAGTGCAATACTAATACTAAGTCATTTTCCTCCTCTGCTGATTTTCAGTAGTAGAAAATCAGCAGTAGAAAATGTTCTTCGATCCCAAAGGGCTACTGGCATTCATCCACTCCCACCCCTCCTACCTTTCATAGAATGGTTTGGGTTGGAAGGGACTTTAAAGATTGTCTTGTTCCAACCCCCCTGCCATCGGTAGGGACACCTTCTACTAGATCAGGTTGCTCAAAGCCCCATCCAACCTGGCCTTGAACACTTCCAGGGAGGGGGCATCCACAACTTCTCTGGGCAACCTGTTCCAGTATCTCACCAACATCACAGTAAAAAATTTCTTCCCAATATCTAATATAAATTTAGACTCTTTCAGTTTAAAACTGTTACCCCTCATCCTATTGCTACACTCCCTGACAGAGAGTCCCTCCCCATATTTCTTATAAACCCCCTTTAAGTACTGCAAGGCTGCTATAAGGTCTCCCCCGAGCCTTCTCTTCTCCAGGCTGAACAAGCCCAGCTCTCTCAGCCTGACCTCACA
This sequence comes from Phaethon aethereus, assembly GCF_964289735.1. Taxonomy (NCBI): domain Eukaryota; kingdom Metazoa; phylum Chordata; class Aves; order Phaethontiformes; family Phaethontidae; genus Phaethon; species Phaethon aethereus. The sequence goes on along the minus strand of NC_138582.1, from coordinate 57,484,090 downwards.
GAAGAGGTGTTCCAGCCCTTCAATCATCTTTGTGGCCCTCCTCTGGACCTGCTCCTACAGGTCCATGGCTTCTGCTGGGGGCCACAGGAGCTCACCACAGGACTCCAGGTGGGGTCTCACCAGAGTGGAGTAGAGGGGCAGAATCACCTCCCTCGACTTGCTGGCCACGCTGCTTTGGGTGCAGCCCAGGATGCAACTGGCTTTCTAGGCTGGGAGCACACATTGCCAGCTCATACTCAGTTTTCCATCCATCAGTAGCCCCAAGTGCTTCTCCTCAGTGCTGCTCTCAACCCACTCATCACCCAGCCTGTATCTGTGTTCGGGATTGCCCTGACCAAGGTGCAGAACCTTGCACTTGGCCTTGTTGAACTTCGTGAGGTTCACATGGGCCCACCTCCCCAGCCTGTCAAGGTCCCTCTGGATGGCACCCCTTCCCTCTAGAATATCAACCACATCACTCTTTTGGTGGTTGTTTTGTTTTGACAAGATAAGCATATCAAAACAGAAGAAATGGCCTACTTACAGTCTGTCCTTCTAACCAACCGTACTTCAGAGTCAGGTAGATGCAGGACATGAGGGTAATGGGGGATGTTGCACATTGACTCAGCTGCCCTCTGACCACATTCTTCCTTGCTAAGGAAAGGTGCTACAGCTTCCTGATGTGCTTGCTTGCTGTTGATGTTGTAGTTTATATATGGCAATGCCCCAATTCTGGCATTTTATTTGCAGAGAACTAAGCCCCGCGTTACAACATCCTCAGCACTATGTGGAGCCGTTTGACATTCACCAAACCTGACAAGAATGAAATCTTAAGGTCTTTATGCTGCAGCAACCAGTAGCCCTTGTGAAGGTTCACCTTAAACAGACAAAAAAAATAATGAAGCAACAAAGATGGCTTCACTATTTTAAAAAGGGCACACCACTATCACGCCAAGTTACATGTGAAGAGAGTCTCAACAGCTCACATTAACACTGCTGCAGCAGTTCTCACAGATGGTAAATCTGCAACAGCTTCTGCACTGTAAATCCTTTACTAAAAACTGTAAATCCTTGCCTTTAAGGCCCATCTCTGTAATCATCTTTGTTCATCTTTCACTACATTGCCAAAAGCCCCTAATTAGTATCATCTTAGGCTGCCTTTCACTGCCCCTCATCCTCATCAGTTGACTAATTACTTGCACTAATCTCAGTGTCAGGTTAGAAGATGTTTTTGAATGAAGATAAGCATGTGGAAGAAGTCCCTTGCCTAGGGGGCATGGAAGATAGCTTGTAGACAGCTACGAGAAGCCCTCAAGTAGCAGGTAGGTAAAGCTAACTAGCCTTGCTTAAGGGAAGAAAAGGGGGAGGAAAGATGCAGTCACAGCCAACAGCAAACTTACAAACATGGTAATACACAAAAGTCAACAGCAGGAAGCTTTTAATGAAGACAAATCAAGGCAAAAGCTGTAGTATGAAGAACACTCATTCTAGCAGGACAGAAGGGAATGCAATTTCAGATGAGCTATACAAGAAACACCAGCAGATGCTGCAGGAACTGATGCAGGAGGAGAGCATACAAAATTTGCTTTCTAAAAAGCAAGAAAAGAACATCTCTTATTTTAGGAATCCAGAAAAATATTTTGAGGTGGTATGCATGTATGAGAGAAGCAAGCACCAGAGATGTACCTCCAAAAAAAGGAACAATACGAATGAACCAAGGAGCATGGGCAACAGTAGAAAGAACAATTTTGGAGAGAACAACACTTAAGAGGACTTAACTGCCCCTCCGTCCCACCAGCTCAGACAGCACTGATGTGAATTCCTCAGCATAATGATGGTGCATTAAAGATTAAGGATTGTGCGTTAAAGATGAAAAGGACTGGATTAGGAATGGAAACCTTCTCAGATTCTTCTGCAAAGAACAGACTTCATAACAGAAAATATCAGAAGGAAAAATTAGATGCAAAAAAAAAAATCAAAGAACAATTAAAAAAACGCCTTAAAACTATTAAGTTTCTATCATACTTTTGCACTTAAGGAGAGAAGAAATACAATACAAGATTTAAAAAAAATGTTCTGGTGACTTAATAAAAATTCCACCACGTGGAAACATCTTAAGGATTTATCTGGGTATTTTGGAAGCAGTACAGAACTTGTGAAGAATGCAGAAGAGCATTTCACAGATAAGTACTTACGATGTTGCTAATTCAGTAGTTACCAACAGAGTAAGTACTTCAAAGACCCCAAGCCGACACAGAGGGAAATTTGCAAGGATGACTTTTTACTATTAAACTCAAATTAACATAGTTTTGTTTCATCTTACGTAGTTTATGTTAGTACATCAAGGAACACTGGAAGTTCAATATCCACAAGTTGTGATTCTGTGCCCCCCCCCCTTTTTTTTTCTCCTTAATTAAAATGCCTTGCAGAAATACTTCTACTTTGTGCCTAAGTGCAAGAGGAACCACAGTACTATATTCAAAATTAGGAACTCATTTGAAAATGAAACAGCAACATTTCAGAAACAGCACCTGGGCTCAGCACAGCTTCCCAGCAGAACCCCCAGGGTGTATATTCTGCCCAACAGTTTGCTCCACGTAGCATTTCTAGGGGCAGGTCCTAAGCTTCTTCAAGCCGAGCCATACAGTAACACACCCATGAAGTTACACTGACCAGCGGCCAAGGATGTGGACCGACAGCACAGCCAGCAGCTCCGGGCTGACGCCCTGGGTCCAACGGCAGCCACATACCAACAGTTTGAAGAAGAAAGTCTGACAGTCCTTAAATCTCTCGTATTGCACATCCTGTTAAGATGAGCAGAGGCTGAAGATTTAACTCCACACTTGGCACCAGTGCTGCAACACGTCAATCCACAAACTGCAGACCTGGGCTGTGTCCAACAGCCGGTGCAGCCCGCCCTGTGCAGTCACTACCAGCATCGCTTTCACTGTATCCTCTCAGTGATTTGTACCGAGCTTTGCTAGTGTCCTTCACAGTCAGTGGCGCGGCCCAGAAGCAAATACTCGCTGTAAATCATCGCATGCCAAGGCCTGGAATTGAGCGTTAGGATGCCACAATGTCTTTGCTGTGAGAGTCTCCACGACCGTCTCGGAACTCAGAAAAATGTTGTTAGCTTCTCCTCACCTAACACAACATGTGTGAATTCAATTAAACTGCTAATTGTCAAAAAGTACAAAGAAACTACTTGGTTAACTGCATTTTCCTCTTTATTTAGCTCATTTCTTATTAATGGGGAGAAAGTTTAGTTTGGCTAAACTATCATACAAGCAACATAAAATAGTTTATTCATCTCAACAAGGCAAGAAAGAAACTGAGGCCTCTGTTAAACCTAAGGGTTGAAGAGGCTCACGTCTGCAATGGCATTCACCTCCCCTTGACTTTGGACACAACTGCCTAAATTAGAAACTCAGTTCCCTTAAGGCCCTGGCCCCCCACCATCTAATCCAGGGAACAGGCAGGTACCTCTAAAGGACAATTCAGATTTACAGTAGTACTGCTTCCAATTTAGGTTTGGTTGCTGCTGGTTTTGTTCTAGACACATACAACGTTTTATCTATGCAAGTCTGTTTTTCAAACAGCTTTAAAAAATTTCTAGTTCAAATTAAATGTTTTGTAACAAATGTCAAAACTGTAAATCACCGAACAATAGCAATAAGCTGATAGAGAAGATGCAACTTGCTCGATACAATTCTCCAAATCTGTTAAGCCAAAAGTTGTTTAATACAATTTAACTCACCCTGGAGTGCAGTTAAATAATTGTGATGGATGGCAGCTTGTCTTAGTCTTTTCCATTTGTTAAATTATGATAGATGAATTATGCACACTACTGAATTTCAATGCATTCTTTCTGTTCACCACCCCTGTTTCATGAAAAACATCCAGTCAATAAATAGTCTAAATCCATCTCTACCAGAACCATAGGATGTTCTACAATCATGATGAAAAAGCTGAAGGCCAAAAATGTTTCACAGTGAGTCCCTTGACGTTAAGAGCAACAATAAATGTATGCATGTAACATGTAATATAACTAACACTTGCTACTATCTCTATTTTAAATGAAGTAACTGAACGTGTGTCTGGTAAAAATGGTTGTTATTAGTGCTTTATGAGAAACTTACGGGGGGGGAAGACTATAATAAATCAAATCACCAAAAAGACAAAGGCAGGTTTTTTTGAGCAATTAGCTAACATGGTATCAAAGACACATACTGAAAATTATGCAAAACCAATTCTTTCAAAAAAGAAGAAAAACAAGAAATATTTTGCTAAATATAATATAATCTTTTCTAAGAAAACTTCACTTGACCAGCCATTTAGTAATTATCTGCTCTTTGACAACACCTGCAGACACTCCTAAGATGTACAGTTTGTCATTTTAACGTAGTCCACAAAATCCCAGAGTACTAAGCTTCAAAAAAGAAAATCCACACTGTCTACTTTTTCAAAGGGTTTTTATCTTGCAATAATTGTTGCATATGACTGCATCTGAATTCTAGCCATTTCAGTATCTGTGCTCAACCACTGTGGCATTTCAGGAGAACATCTGTTCACTTTGAATTATGTCCTTCAACTGGATTGTTCTTCATTTAACCACAGATGTACAGTGTCTTAAATTCCTCAATTTGGAGGAAATTATAAAGTGAAAATGGCCAATACAGAGGTTTTTCTTTAGAAAAAAGACAGCATTATGTCTCCATGTGTAACTCTGTATGTATCCATAAACTACCACAACTCAAAATGTCTGACAGATGTAGTGGAAGATTAACAGAAACTGCTTCTGATTTCAGAAGCACTGACGCGCACCAGGAGAAAGTCTGTGAAACCTATGCAGGTACATCAAGGAAAGACAAGTCTACAAGAAAATCTAGTCAGGCTTTAAATGTCAATGTTTAATCTAGTCAGGCTCAAGATTTATGAAAAAGGAAACAAAACCAAGAAAACAAAAAGATTTGATTTGACAAAGTGCCATGCATTTCAAAGGTTACAGAGTATTTACTTTAACTGTTGGTGAGATATAATTTAACATGGGTAACGAACAGCATTACATATAAAATTCACAGCAGCAGCCTGAGGTACCTCGGAAGGACTCAACCTAGAATGGCTAGTTTAAAGAATAAGGGGGGGGAAAAAAGCTAGACTATTAACTTCACTAGCAAGTTTCTCCATCTTTGATGAAAAGACTTATAAAAAGTTTATGAAAGTACAGACACAAGGCAGTAGCTCTGTCAAATCTCTGTGATCTGGTCTGACTGATAGGTATACAGCTTCACAAACGCATCCTGACAGTTACACACACTGCGGCATAAGGAATCTTATTTAAGTAAAGTTTGCTAAAACTGAAATGTGACATTTACAAGATTTCTGAGCAAAAAACCTCAGGGACAAATTCAACCTGTATTACCATTACCTTCATTTCATCCTAGTTTTCCTTAAACATATTGTCCCGGATTGTTCTTCTGATGTCTCCTATCCTGGCACAGACCTAATGCCTAGGAACTACATTGACACTGTGAGTCTGCCAGGAGGTTTCAAGAAGCATTTTTATCTTACATATGAAGTGTTTTCCTGCTGCTGAAATGGCATTACATCTTGCAGAATTCTTCATTCATCCCCAGTGATACCACCTACTGTGGAAGGTTAGATCTGAATCATCTTCTTAAAGGAAGCTTGACAGTTCATTTCAAAGGTTCCTTTTTGTCTCCAATTTCTAAGCAGAAAGTAGTGTACATTCAGAAATTTCAAGCAGCTGTGCACCACTGCAAGTGCCACAGAACTAAAATAGCATTTCTGAGAATTAGTCTGTCATAGTTTTAAGCATCAAAATTTTTAAGCAATTCTCAAGTGACATTGTAATTACAGACTGCAGCCACTGTGATGCTATTCTTAAGGTTGAAAGAGCTATTCCTAGCTAATACACCGTTTTCAGTTTCTTGCAACTTTCTCAACACCAATCCCTTTAAAGGCATAGCTGACGTGGGGCAGATAGAAGCACACTTTTTTGGCATGGGCCTCCTTCACAATTCCAATTTTTACGGACTAAACAAGCTCCTGTTCCTTAGAGAGGTTAATATTCAAACAGCAGATGGAAGAAATTGCTATACATCAACATTACAGAAGAACAATTAAGTAAAATCATACATTCTTATCCCCCTGGGTCCTACTTCGATGACAAAAGCTATACACGTAGTTGAAAGCAGGTTATGATAGCAGTGCTGACACTATGAAATGGTAAAAAAACTCAATTAGGCATCATACAGTTTGGACAAGATTTTAACATGGAAATCAGTTGTTATTTGTTGTCCCTATTTAGCTGTCACCCAATCCTGGACGGCCTAAACTCAATGAGTGACACAATTTCAACTTTGCACTCCCTAGAGTTAAGGCTATGATGAGCCCAAACAGGCTATATGAAATGCTTGTGTTTGACTCCTTGCAGCAGTCTCATTATTTTTGAAAGCTCAGCTGAATGATCAGGTATGAGCTGAGCCCTGCCACTCTTTCTCCACAAGTCTAATTTGTGCCAGATGCTACCAGCCCTACTGAGATCCAGAAGCGAGATGTTTTTTAACTGCAAGACTCCTATTTGTAACAGAGACCATGCCTAGCACACACCTCAGGGAAGGGCCACCACACAACATTGCAGTGGACACCTTTCAAAAAGCAGCAGAAGAGGCTGCCCTGTCCCTGTTTTTAAATCAACAGATTGGATTTCAGTTTTCTGGCCAACATAAACCCTAAAATCTCTTGAGGGAAGACCACTCTCCAATGCTCTTATTAAAATGTACTGTGCAGAAAAGGACGCAAGACTCACCAGTCCAAAGACAGAAGACAGAAGGATGGCTGATGACACTACAATCTCATAATAAAAGAACTTATCGTGAAGGTGAAAAACTTTAAGCTATTATACAGTAAGAGACAAGAGAAAAAACACAACCAGAAAAAGAGGAAGCAGACAATTGCATTAAAGAGCAAGATGTATATTCCAGAAGACGCATTGAAAGCTTTTGGGGATTCAGATGTCTTCAGTGCTTCCCTGCTGGTTAGATCTAAGCAGACTTGGCAAGGTGAGCTAGCGAAGCTGCCTGTCTACTCTGCCAACCATCCTGGAATGCCTGGCTTTCTCCTTGCCCCACAGAGAATGCCTCAAATGTATTAGGAAGACCTTGCACGCCCAACAAGAGTCCAGCATTTCACTGCAATACCCAAAAAGCTACACGGTATGACACCTAAGCTCTTTTAAGTATTTCTACTGGATTTGCACCTAACACTTCTCACTTCAGGCCCTGAAAATCAGAAAGGTCATGGCCTACTAATAAATTGCATTCACTGTTTGTTCTGCCTGGTGTCAGTAGATTTGTGGAAATAGTGAAGCCAAAGACTAAGCAGTGTTTATCTGCCCCTTTTTGTGCTAGCCTACCATAGAGGAAGACAGAGAGCAACAGTTTTCTCCTTTTCTTTCTCCTGACTTTTTCATCACTTCTTATTGGTCAACAACTTCTCAGTTCTGTAGCTTCTTCTGGGTTTTCTCAGATATTTGTTAATTTACAAAGTTTCCCAGTGCAGGAAATCACCAGTTTTTATGTGAAGGATAGCTTTTTCCCCCCCTACTAGCAGTCATTTTCAGTAATTACCAGTCAATAAGAAAATTATGTCTATTCAGGCATACTAAAATTCTTCCCAGAACATGCAATAACTGTTTCCTTACCAAGACTGCCTTTTTAGTTGTCAAGGTTGACTGAGGAACAGAGGGACAGAAAAACCATCTGCCATTCCTTCTATCCTACCACATCTACGTTGTATTTAAACCAACAGACAAGGCAATCTCTCGTACAACACACATGCAAAATCGTGAACACGTCGATTTTTGTTATCCGCATTTCGCCACTTAGTTACTGAGATCAGTCCTTGAACTGCACATTACAAGTGAGTGTGCTGAATTTTCATTGAGACAAAAACAGTAAATTATATTGATTTATTTATACATTTTGGGATATATATTCTTACATATTTTTCTATACATACAATTTTTATATATATTTTATTTATATATTTATTTATGTTTCTTCCTTGTCCCTAACCAACAGAGACAGCATCTGTCCTTAATTCCTGTAGCTGAGGTCCCTGAATGTCAAGGAACTAGCTTATTTGTTCTGAAGGAGACAGTGAAACAGAAGGATATCATCTAAAAATAAATAAATGATTAATTAAAAGGAATATCCTTTGATAACTCTGGCATACTGGACATGACAGCCAGTGATCTTAATAAGCTACTTCATTTCAAGAATGCTAAATAACAGAACTCTTGCTAGAGCTCAGACACCAATACTTATAAAACAATACTGGCTTAAAAAAATTAAAGGTTAAGTTCTCAGATCCTGTTTATCTTAGAAGGAAAAATCAAGAAAGCAAAGGGAGATCAAAAGAGCCAAGAATGAAAACCGATTATTCAGCAACTCTTAAAACAATAGTTAAAACATTTTCGCAGAAACTGAAAAAAATTGAGAAAAAAAATGGGAATTTGTGAAACCTACCACCTAGACTGAAGTTGGATAAAATCATAATTATTATGAAACTGAATAAAAAATATTAATTTTGTTCCTTCCCAACTTCCAATTATATAGCAATAAATAGATTTACTTTAAGTAGCTTTGAAATGCAGCTCTTAAAACAAGAGAATATGGGTGGAATAAAGCCGGCAAGTACCTTTTCCATCTGCAGTGACCAATCACTGAAATGCACCAACATGAACTAACCACCCCATTATTTTAAACTGGAAATAAAACTAACATACTATCAACAATATAAGTGTTTTATATAAATTTTATTATGACTTAATAAAAATTATTCCTTCTTTGTATGTACAGTCAACGTGACATTTCTCCTTCCCCCCAAAAGCAAGAGACATAAGAATTAATTTCATTCCATTGTGAATAATCTAGGCCTATTTCAATACTTAATACATTTCATGCAATAATTTATAGCCTGAACACTTGCAGTGACAAACACTAGCCCAGAGTTTTTAAGTAAAACGATGGAAAGAGCACTGCAAGTAAATAACCTAAAATGTTTTCACCAAATAAATTGTTCTCTTAAAAATGTAATCCCCAGTAAATTCTTCAGAAGAAGCCTGATCATAATTGGCAGTCCTTCAGAACAGGTTAATTTAATATAAAGAAACTGGAAGCCAATTTGTTTCACAAATACTGCTAGCTACATTTCACGTAAATCGTGGTCATAAAATATGTATCAAATTTAGCCTAGAAAGCTGTACCTTCTCTTAGTTCAGCTACTTTTTTCCCCACAAAATCATGTAGAAATATCTACGATGCATCGTATTCCTCAATGTCCAGATGGAGTTGGGTGACGAGCGATGTGCCTCAGGGGTCCGTATTGGGACCAGTCCTGTTTAATATCCTCACCAATGACACAGGCAGTGGGATCGAGTGCCCGCTCAGCAAGTCTGCAGATGACACCAGGCTGTCATGCGGTTGTCACGCCTGAGGGACGAGATGCCATCCAGAGGGACCTGGACAAGCTCGAGGAATGGGCCCGTGTGAACCTCATGAGGTTCAACAAGGCCAAGTGCAGGGTCCTGCACCTGGGTTGGGGCAACCCCCGGTACCAGTACAGGCTGGGGGATGAAGGGATTGAGAGCAGCCCTGCCGAGAAGGACTTGGGGGTACTGGTGGATGAAAAGATGGACGTGAGCCGGCAATGTCCGCTCACAGCCCAGAAGGCCAACCACATTCTGGGCTGCATCCAAAGCAGCGTGGCCAGCAGGTCGAGGGAGGGGATTCTGCCCCTCTGCTCTGGTGAGACCCCACCTGGAGTCCTTCATGCAGCTCTGGAGCCCTCAGCACAGGGAAGACATGGACCTGTTGGAGCAACTCCAGAGGAGGGACACAAAAATGATCAGAGGGATGGAACACCTCTCCTATGAGGACAGGCTGAGAGAGTTGGGGTTGTTCAGCCTGGAGAAGGCCCCGGGGAGACCTTATTGCAGCCTTCCAGTACTTAAAGGGGGCTTCTGAGAAAGATGGGGACAGACTTTTTAGCACAGCTTGCGATAGGACATGGGGTAATGAGTTAAAACGAAAAGAGGGTAGATTTAGACTAGATATAAGGAAGAAATTTTCCACAATGGGGTTGGTGAAACCCTGGCAGAGGTTGCCCAGAGAGGTGGTACTTGCCCCATCCCTGGCAACATTCAAGGCCAGGTTGGACGGGGCTCTGAGCAACCTGCTCTAGTTGAAGATGTCCCTGCTCACTGCAAGGGGGTTGGACTAGATGGCCTTTAAAGGTCCCTTCCAACCCAAACTGTTCTATGATTCTATGTAAATAGGTGTAGGACTTTTACACATGATCCTGAGAGGGGCAGTTTAAAAGTCAGAATCGATCCTTCCAAAGATGAATATCCACAACGTGAGAAGCAGAGATGCTCCTCCATGTCTTCCACCTGCTGTCAATGGATGACAGCAAGAACAATCCAGGAAGAGTCATTTACAGCCCTTCTGCATACAGACATTTCCCCAGTAATTTTAGTCACTGGAGAGAACTACAAAATGTATAAGTTTCCATACAAGAATAATCTATGATCTGATGTTAAAAAAAAAAATGCTGGAGCTTCACCCACATCAAGACTCTTCTGAGACAACTTACAACAAAGCCTACACTCTTTCTTTTTTTAAGGCATAAAACAAATATAGGAATTTACAGCTTATTCAGTGACAACAATTGGACATTACTGCTAACTTCAATCTAATTAATAAAAATATAATCTACACATTATATTTAAAATAGCTGCGACTGCTTGAATAGCCTAAAGATTTGTCATGAATACAGATCGGAATACTGACATAAATGTTCATTTTTTTAAATGGAAACTTTTTTTTTAAGCAATCGAGCTTTTAGGGAAATTAGTAAAATACGAGGAAATTAATTTTGTATCAACCACTAATAAAGTTTGGAAGTAACATGACCAGACCTCAGCTCTCAAAACTAAAACTGCAACACTCCCTTTATACATCTTTTTCATTGTTACACCGTCATTTATTCCTCCTGTCTTGGCAATTGAAAAAGGTCAGCTTGTTATGCACTAAGGAAAGAATTTTTAGACCATAAATTAATAGAGTGAGTTACATGACATTCCTTATCAACCTTAAAGTTATTCCCCACTAAGAAGTTTTGCAGTGAGACATTAAATTGCAAGGTTTTTACAACTACACCTCCAAACTTAGCCTTTCAAATATATTATGGAAGCAGGGAGAAAATAACTTGTTATATCCAGAAGGCAAAGCAGTGAGAGAAAGCAATTGTTTTTAAAAAAATTCTTAATGCTCCCCGTGCACTACAGAACATCAGAAATCCATTCTTTGATGATGCTGTAATGAAAGTAAGTTGCTCTGGTAATATATACAAAGCCCCAGATAAAAGCTTACAGGATTAAAGGATTACACGAAGGTTATTAAAGGGGTTGGGGAGGGAGGGAGGAAGATGCACGCTCTTTTAAATAATGATCATCATTCTGTTTGGAAACATAAGTGATAAATTTGTTTTTAGGTTGTGTTCTAGCTTTTGTAATAAATGCTCTACTTACTTTCTTCTGAGCAAAACCAAACCAGTAATATCTAAGGAAGTAAGTGCTTAACTTGCTCTTCAAATGCACAACAGATTTGTTTGCAACATAAATCTGTTGCCCTGGCATAGCTTCATTAAATAGAGTTTTCCGTTCTGAACTGGCATATTATATATTGCATTTTTATCCCTAAGACTGTCAAGCACCATATTTTCAGTATTTCCTCCTATAGAAACACAGATCTAAATGAAAAATTGATATATCAGTATAGTGAATTATAATATTACTTCTAAAATAAGTGACTACTGTTAATTTATGCATGTCGTCCAGATACATTATGCATGAGTTTCACAAAGTTTACAGTTAACCAAGATTAAATTCACTGTGGCCTCTTATTTTCACCTACTGTTGAAAGTAAATGCAACTCATCATTTGAGGAAACATCTTTTAAAAAAACTACAGTTTTTCCTCATATATCAGATTTCAGTTCATTCCCAAAAGAAAATTCCAAAATTAAGAACATATAACTGCCTCCCAAACTCCCCTTCCCAGAGGGGGAATCCTCAATATGATTTGGAGTTACTACGATTATTTACAAACACTGGTTTCATCATATCCACTTTGGTTTACTGACTTTCAGGGTGGTTAAGCTGACTTTATTAAATATAAAGCACTAACCTCAGACATGCAAGGTATTAGACTAATGGGCTATTACTTTCTTCCAATGCAGCTGTATGGTTTAAAAACAAAGCTTCCTTGAGAATTATCTGATTTCTTAAAACTGTCAAAAATGAGGAAAAATATAAAAATTAAACATTATTTGATTCTAAACCAAATACTGGCATTCCCAGTGTACTGGATATAGTTGGTATATGAAGACATGAGTAAAGTAATTAGAACTGCACTCTCGCTCTTTTCAGATATAATGAGATACATGACATCTCCTTGGGGACTCATTTGTTCTTAATAATTAAGCATGAATTGAAACTCTTGCTGAGGGCAGATCTGTAAACAAGTACTTACCATAGTTATTTAAGAAAACAGGACAGTTTGTCTATTCTATCAACCAGCAACTACTAGTAACTTTTAAGGCAACATATGGATGCAAGTTCAAATAATTTCATTTGTACTAAGTAAATGTATTTCATTTTACACGTACCAAATTATCCTATTAACATGTTATGCAGTTCATTGAAAAATAAATTGAGGTAATTTTATCACTTTCCAAAATCAGGTTATTTTGCAATGTTCATAAGCAAACATTTTACAGTAAAGTACTTCTTCTACACCTCACAGTATATATCGTAATACCTACCAAAACTGGTATGAGAACTAGCAGAACACTTTGTGACTGGCTTTTTTTGCAAACTTTTAAAGTGATTTAAAATACATCCACAAATTATGTAAGAACTGAAAATATCCAGAAGTCAAGAACATGGGTATCTCTGATGCCCTAGTTAATAGGCATTTGACATCAACATTTTAAGTCTTTTTGCCAATCACTGAGTCATCTAACAGTGGAAGATTGAGGGGAAAAAAGGCCAGAAAGTGAATATGCATGTGGGCTGGTTTTGGCTGGGATAGAGTTAATTTTCTTCACAGTAGCCAGTATGGGGCTGTGGTTTGGATTTGTGCTGAAAACAGTGTTGATAACACGGGGATGTTTTCGTTACTGCTGAGCAGTGCTCACACAGAGTCAAGGCCTTTGCTGCTTCTCACACCACCCCACCAGCGAGCAGGCTGGGGGTGCACGGGGAGCTGGGAGGGGACGCAGCCGGGACAGCTGACCCCCACTGACCGAAGGGGTATTCCATACCATATGATGTCATGCTCAGCATGTAAAGCTGGGGGAAAAGGAACGAAGGGGGGGATGTTTGGAGTGATGGCGTTTGTCTTCCCAGGTATCTGTAATGTGTGATGTTGCCCTGCTTCCCTGGAGATGGCCGAACACCTGCCTGCCCGTGGGAAGTGCTGAATTAATTCCTTGTTTTGCTCTGCTTGTGTGCATGGCTTTTACTTTACCTGTTAAACTGTCTTCACCTCAGCCCATGAGTTTTCTCACTTTTACCTTCCAATTCTCTCCCTCATCCCATCGAGGAGCAGCGAGTGAGCGGCTGTGTGGTGCTTAGGTGCGGCTGGGGTTAAACCATGACAGCATGAGATATGTAAGAAAGCCAGATAAAATAAAAGCTTTACAATTAATACTGAGAGAACATGGGAATGTTATTTAAAATATCAATTTTATCTCTCCAATACTCTTAACTTTTAACCTATTACCCTAACACACCTTCTAGAAAGAGGTATTGCTAAGCAACCATGAATGGGTACAGAGGATTTACAGTGATAATCGTATTAACATGATTGGGTTCTACTAGTGTAAATCATCACCAGAAAAAAAACACAATATAAAACTCCAAACACAGATACAATACGTACATACTTTTGCTTGCATTTGTAACACATGAATCCATTATTAAAGCCTTGTGTTGCAGAGGGGTTGCACAAAATCCCACCCATTACTGGAACCTTCATGTAGGGAATGTTAAAAAGGTGGTAGGAAATTTCCAAGTGACTGAGAACATGATTTCTCTGTTTCCACCTCAGTATTTCCTATGTACATTACAATCACCAAAGAAAGTGATAGGCTTAGAAAAGTCACGCTTTTTCCGAACCATTCTCTGAAGCTCCTGGCAAAAGAACCAGTAGAAAGACCCTCACCATTCCAAAACTGCCTTCTACAGTAAACATGAACAGAGCTTAAAAGTAGCCTGATAAAAGGGCACAAAATCCAGCCACTCATTCCGCAACCACACGCTGCCTTGGACCTTTTTTCTGCTGAAGAGTCCCACGTTTCATTTAACCCTATTCTTCCCTGCGAGCTCAAATAATCTGTAACCCAAGGATTTTGGCAAAATGTCCTGTAGATGGGCAGTACTCATTTCCTTGGAAAGCTCTGAAATGCAGCTTCTCCGAGTAGTTTACTCAAACACATCACCGCAGTAGGAGCATTCATAAATTACCTTTGTTGTGTTTTATACCTTTCACTTGCAATACTCGCCCAACTTGCTCTAGTTATAAAGCTTCATACATATGGATAATGCTCCTTTGTATGTGCTAACAATCCTGGCAGGTTTCCCTTCAATAAACCACTCCAGATGTTAGTCTCGGTAATTATGTCTGACATCTCTCAGCTTTGGTAATGAAATACTGCTGATACAATTCCTTGTTTGTATTTCTATGGATCATCTTCAGACATAAAAACTACACAGTGAAAACAGCCAAATCGACGGGCACAGAATGAATATCTGCTAAAATGAATATACAGCAATCGCATGATTAGCATAAACAGGATAAATATGGAAATACAGGATTCTATGAGAAAGCTATTAGGTTATACAGTATATTTCGCTCTTCTGCTTAATAAAGATGCCCTTTCAAATACTGTATCTACATATGTATGACTACGTGAAAGACAAAATTACCAGTGTTATCAATACCATGTAACACTGTGTAAGATACATCCTCTTTCTTGCTTAAAGAATCAAAACTCAACTTTACACACAGGCCTGTTGCCAACGAGGTATGAGAAGAAAGACGCACAATGAAATTTCTAACTTGACAAGTCAAGATTCAATACTCATCTTATGTGAAAGACTGAATCGTAAAACATTTGTCTCAAAGATTGTTTATCCAAGATAAGGATGGCTACCTGGCCACAGAGATCTCCGGTTGATGAAAAACAGCCTGCCAAGATAACGGCTACAAGACATGAGATAGTCGTGTGAGGAGCGGGGCTGGAGCCAAGTGTCTTTTTATTCCATTCTGTCCTATCACTACTAATTCTTTACTTTTGATAATAAAAGCTGTCTTGGGTATACAGCATTTGACCTCATTTGTGTCTTAATCTCGCTCTCGGGATCATATTGAAACCTCCCCCGACATTGGATCGGGTCATCTTACCTACAATATTATCACATCAACTAAACTGAATATTAAGAGAGCTTAGGCAAAAAATGCGGTTAAATAATTTGCATCCAAAAAGCTTGAATTTTGCAGATGTGAACTTAGAGAACACAGATTCTCGAAAGTATGTTGTAAGATGTGTACAGTTTCTACATTGACAAATAAGCCTGCTCAAGAAGTCATCATTGTCTCATACTGCTCTCCTGGGGTTTTTAAATTATCACGTTAAATGTCAACACTAACAATAAAGTAATTAAATCAGTACACAACTACTGCTGATGCCTGAAATTGCAAATATTAGTAATGCTGTCAATGTTGTATGGGGCACACAGAAAGGAATTCAAGCAGAAGCTGATTTAGTATTAAAAATAAACAATTTCTTATGGTTTTAAGCTGTAATAGGTGTCATGCCAGTACTTCTGCCAACATTATTTTATTTCAGATAAATAATCAAATAATGTTGACAAGTTCTTAATGGTAACAGGTTTCCTATATATTACACAAAAGTATTAGATATATTACACAAACGTATTAATTATTATGACTACCATTAAACCCCATCACTAAAAAGCAATTTGTAGGACCTACACATCAGCACAAACCAGTTTTCATTTTAAACGAAGTAAGAATAATGTAAAAGTCACTTTAACTACTCGACTTCTGAAAGACTGAAATTAAACTGAAGTCACTTAGTTCAGTGAGAACTTAAGTGACTGCTAATATGAAGTCTACTTAATTGAAAGTCAGGAAGCTACTCATATTTACTGTAATACGCAACTCTACCATCATTTTCATCACATAAAACAAAAATTTCAGCACATGCAGAAATAAAAGAACTTCCCCACAGGCTACATGAAGTACGTGAAACGGGCTGTTTCCCAAATAGTATTATGACTGTTCATATTGTTATTCTCCAATTTAATATCGTAACTGAAAATAATTTATAAACATACACAATTGCAATAATGCTGTCCCACCACTGAACTTTTTTTTTATATCAGCATAAGCAAATGTTTTGAACAGCAGTATGTGGACACACAGACAGCTGCCCATCCCCATGGCAAAAAACCCAGAGACTCTTACAAAAGCACATGCAGCACACGGGATGTGCTTTTGCAAACTCAAGGTCATGCAAAACAGCTAATGGTTTTTAACTTCTCTAAGTATTTTTAGGCATTTAAATCAACATTTAGTTAATGATCAAACAAGAAAACCAGTACTAACTGGCCACCCATGGCAAAAATCTCATGACTGTAGTTTACTAATGAAGCGATAATTATGTTTTGTAAGAAATAAGGAAGTATATGTTTCAAAGGGATTCACATATTACAAAAATCACTTTAGTATCTCAAAAGAATGCACATGGGTTTGCCCCATCAGTGACAGAAGAAAGGTGAAAAGAAGTCAGAGGATCATTATCTGCAATTCTGAACATCTCAGTTTGCTCATCACATGGATTCTGTTAACAAAAACCACAGCGTTTAAGTGAAAGAAGTGAATCTGTGCCAATGCTGTCATTCATAACAAGGTATATGAAATGTCCTGACAATAAGGTGATTTTATTTAACCTAGACTGTGCTAATACCTTGGCAGGTTATTTTTTTCCTGGTAGGATGGAAAGATAAAAAAGAAAAGTACTAAGAAACGTTCAAGAGAGACTTGGAAGAGAACGGTTTCAGTAAAATATGAACAGTGTATTTTGGAAGGAGAGAATTAGGAGAAATACATCAAACGCTTCTGATGATTCAGGACGTTCAAGTACGTAGGTGTTACAGACACTGCAGATTTTCAGACACCACTGCTATATCAGACTCTAAACAGAGAATCGTCAAGCTCAGAAATAAAAAAAAAAACAATGTTGCACATTTAAGCCAAAATTTGAATTGGGCAGATTCATTAAACTCCCTGTGTTTTCTTCAAGAGGAGTCTGGCTGAAGCCTAGAACCAGCCACAGGAAAGAGCTGAGGCTGGGGATTACATTCTGCACGAGTACATCTGAATTTACAAAGGGTGTCAGCTCCTTACAGACAGGACGGGACGCCCAGCACAGCACTGGTGAAGACTCGTTCAAGTCTCAGGTTAACGATTCCATGACTTAGGTCAAAGCTGACATGCTGGTAAATGAAATTCAAAGGCAAACTTTTCCCCTTTGTCCATGTTAATCCTCACAACCATTCTTCAAGGTATACCATGGAGAGGGATAAATTGAACCTCTCAGAAGCAGCACTGCAAAGTGACACACCGGAGGAACAGACAGAGCTTAGTCTTCCCATCACCTAGGCCACTGACCTGTATTTTGAAATATTCACACCACACAAAATAAAGATGTTAAATCTCATATGTTGACTATATGAAAAGGAGAAAAGAGTCAAGGAAAGAGAAAACAGTAACTACTACTCTTTGTGGAAAACAATAAACTATGTGTTAGGAATATTTGATTATGCAGACTGGATAAAACCAGTTCAAATAGCTCTACAGTTGTTATTTTCTGTGTCTTCTCCAAGCGGAGAACTATCTGCAGCTGAAGAACTACCTCTCAATCTCCCTGTTCTTCAAGTAAAGCCTTCCACATTACTAACACATTGTATAAACATGTCCTTGCTCAGGTTCTAAAAAGCATCATTATTTTGACAGGACTGCTTACATGGCAATATGCTTGTGCTGGACTACTTTGCTTAATTGAGATCTAAAGGCTGAAGTAATGAGAGAAAAAACATGAATACCACCACATTCTCTGAAGGTAAATTGACCAAGTGCTATGTGAGGCATCAATTGCTACAGCCAAAAGTTTCTGTTAAAAAACTTTTGATCTGCAATTCCTTTCAAAATTGCTTAACAGTAGAGCTTAAACATCTCAGTTTAAAAGGACTCTCCAGAGAGAAGGCAATACTCACCGCTCTGAAATCCATCAGAAAGAAATAGGTAGCTTATGTCAAGCGTGCAATTATTTCCCAAACAAGGTTTTTCACAGGATCAAGAAATTATGAATTCAGAGACAGATTAGTTGTGTTTGTTCTCATACAATATTCAACAAGCCTATGCTTTCACCTGTTCCTCAATAAAAATATTCTGAATTGTCTAAAACACAGACCATACCAATCTTGCATTACTGGCTATAATCATGATAACTATTTCAGTACGAGCCTTGAGTAAGCTAGTGTGAAAAGTTTATAACAGAAATATTAATGAATTCTTCAACAGCATCATTACCGCCTTTTACCTTTTGAATAGTGTTAGGAAGGCGTGCACAAAACAAAGCCACAGCTTTCTCCCTCCTGGCCCATGTGGCACTGAACCAGTGCCATTCTTTAAAAAGGCAGATTCCTATCTGTGGTACTTAATGCCAAGGCTAAGCTAGCTGCACCCAGACAATAATAACTATTCTTATTACTTGGTTTCTGAGATAAGAGGATTCTGTCATTAAAGTGTTCCCTTATGCAGTGCTTATTCCTGCTCTAGCATACTGGCTGAGACTAGGAAAGCTCAGAATTGATGACTTCCATTTGTTTTAATAAACTGCCCTACTTAATTCCCAAGACTGTATTGGCTTCATTCTCCAAGAGGTTTCGAAGATGCCGATTTAATTGTGTCATTTTTAGGTAGTTTCTAACTCTTATTTTAAAACGCAGCACTAATTTATAATGCATTTTCTAGCAAACTGTGGTATACAGATACCCTATGTGAACTACGAAGATGTTGAAGCTCTGTTTCTATTCTCAATGGAATAAATAGTACTTTGGACAAAGTTCCTGTACTCTCAGTGCAATGTGATGCAAAGAATTATTAGGACACTTGATGGAAGTGTCTTTCTGCATGTGAAAATATCTTGACAGCTGCATTGCTTGGATATTGTTATGTGTTTTCACCATTATAAGGTTCCAGTAGGTTTTGGGTATGTTTTCCAAAGAAATTTTTTACTTTATTTTTACCCTGGTAGTGCTGTACCCATGCAAGCTGAACACTGCTACAGTGTATTTTTACTACGTTTTAAGGAACAAATACAGTTTACTGCAGGGAGTCTCAAGTTATCAAATCACCTTTGAACACGATCAAATCCAACCTCAGAGGCAGACGGAGGACCAGGTACACAGCAGCACCACATCACTAAGACTGCACCTACAACTAGGGACAAAGCTGCACATCTTCTGTAATGAACCAGTCTCCTGCAGCACTGATTCACAGCACAAGTGAAAGTCAGATACAAGGATCCAGACATGAACAATGGAAAAAACTCCTGAATCTTCCCAAATCTCAGGCTGGAAGCCTATGACAGAAGTAAAGGGTTGAGCTGGGGCAGCGGAAAGGTCTCATGACCTCAGATTCTCCCCCACAGCCTTCAGTGTTACTGCATTACCAACAAGTCAGAAATTACCATTTTTCCCCCCTCTATCTCCAACTATTCACATCAGACTGCCTGGTTCCGGGCTCCCCAGTGAAAGCAAGACATGGACATACTGGAGAGAGTCCAGCAAAGGGCCACAAAAAGGGACTGGAGTGTCTCTCCTATGAGAAAAGTCTGAGAGCTGGGACTGTTCAGCCTGGAAAGGAGAGGGCTCAGGGGGAGCCAGTCAATGTCTCTAAGTACCTAAGGGAGGGTGCAAGG
Source organism: Phaethon aethereus (assembly GCF_964289735.1). NCBI lineage: Eukaryota > Metazoa > Chordata > Aves > Phaethontiformes > Phaethontidae > Phaethon > Phaethon aethereus. The sequence continues at coordinate 57,463,949 of NC_138582.1, read as the reverse complement.
AGGATGGAGCCAGCCTCTCTTCAGTGGTGCCCAGTGACAGCACCAGAGGTGATGGGCACAACCTGAAACACAGGAGGTTTCTTCTGAACATCAGGAAACACTTTTTACTGTGAGGATGACCAAGCACTGGCACAGGTTGCCCAGGGAGGGTGTGGATTCTCCGTCCTTGGAGATATTCAAGAGGAATCTGGACATGGACCTCGGCAACTGGCTCTGGGCAGCCCTGCCTGAGCAGCACAGAGGTCCATTCCAACCTCAGCTGTTTTGGGATTTTGTGAATTATGTAGAGGCAGAACATAGGCCAACAGTAGCATCTGATCCAGGATTTGCCTGTAATACCCAAATGACAAGAACACTTTTTAAATGTCCATTATAGACCTGACCAATTCTTTCACATCTTGACTGCTAAGAAATGCATACAGTATTTTATATTACCCCAATCAGATGAAATGAAATGATCATAGGAAGAAATTCATCTTTTCAAGACAGCTGTGAATGCATGTGCAACTTATCATCTTTAACTTCTGGCATATTTTGAGATAGCACATCATTTTTTAGAAACCCACTGAGGTTCATCCATAACTAAAGCACCTGGTGAAAAAGCACAGAAAACAACTGGTAAGTACCCGTACCTTACAGAATATTTACTGTATGTTACTGTGGGAACATGGTTAAAGTAATGAAAAATCATAGTATTTTTTTTACTTTTAATAATATGGTATCTCTTATTCTGAGTTTAAATGGCAAATAAGATTTATTTATTTTCCCATTAAACAGTTTTCCTTTCTGTGTGAATATCTCATAATATGAAATAGAAACTTTAAGTCTGACCATTGTAATTAATCTTATATTACACAGCATCACCATTTACACTCTAAAGTCAAATAGCTAGCCAGTATCATCCCAAACCTAACTTGTCTAACTTAGTTCCTGCATGTTCACAGGAATATTAGTTTAAGAATCTATTTACCAGAAAACATGGTTTTCTGTAGAAACAGAAAATACACTTTCTTTTGCACTAGTTATTCGTCATAAAGCAGATACTGCAACCTGTTTTGCAAGCTGTTACTCTCCTACTTGAATTATATTATGTATTTCAGCTTTCTGTAGCTGTCATTAACTTTGGCCTCTTCTTTATCTTCAATCTGAAGTTAATTCTCTGGCCAGCATGTTGCTTGCTGCTTTGAGGGATTAAATATAAGGGTTTATGAAGAAAAGAAGCTTTTCATACAATGCTATTACACCATGATAGCTTTCACAGAAATTGTTGACTCTTGAAAAATGCATGTAAAACACACGTTGTTCATTTAAAAAGAAATATTATCGTATTGCAAAATAATAAAAAGGGATTAATTTAAAGCATTCACTGAACATATATGGAAACCTATTACAGGAAGCAGACAGTAACATACCTATATTCTCAGCACAGCACAAAGACATTGGAAGTGCTGTTTGTTGTTTACATACATAGTACAATTATTCTTCTTAGATGTATTCAAAATAATACCTAAGTTTTTACTTCTACAGGAAACTCTCTTAAGAAAACAGTAAATCTAGAGACGCATTCTAGTGTTAGAGTTACAAATCTGCGTTCTTGTTGTACCAGCCTTTCATTTTGTCTCGCTTTAGCTGACGATAAAGGTGTTCATCTACAGACCAATTTGGAAATTTAGGACAGTAATTATACGGTTTATGCTAACCATAATATAGTATGTCTGTGCTAATGTCTAAGATCTGTCTAACCAACAAATGCAGTAACAGAGGAGTATTATTGTTATTTGTGGACCACATTTCCTTTCACACATGCATCAAAACAGAAACTGATGGATAATTCTTCAGCGATAAAAATACATACATCCTTTGACTTAGAAAATGAGCAACTTCAGCTGACCCTGCTGGTCTATTCGAGCACCAGTAGAGTACCTCAGGCTTTTCAACTACAAACAGCTGGGAAAACCTTAAAGTACACATGAGATGCTAGCCAGACTTAACCTGGGCCAGGTCATCAGCTGGAAATAATGGCAATATCACTCTCATTTCCCTTCCCAGCATGTTTTCTACCCCATAAAGCAGTGCAGGAAGCTGCAAGAGACAACCTTGCTAACAATTTAGCTACTGAAAAGTCTCCACAGTTGAGGCAATTTTCCACAGCTTTAAGCAAGAGCTGAAACAACCTACCACTGCCTAAAACTATGCATTTAAAGCCTCAAATTCTGCATCAGAAAAAAACAAACCAAGCCACCAAAGGAACACTTTACTCTATGTGCCAGCAAACTTGTCTCTGTGGAAAGAACATGTTGCAACGTAATTTTGTTTCACAGAAAATCATGTTGTATGCAAAAGAGAATGTACCTATCTCTCTATCTTCTACAAGCAATAATCATTCAGATGCGTTCTCTTGCCTCACGTACTCTGACATGCTAAAATAAAGGCTCTTTCTAACTTCAGTTAATTTGCACTGGATTATAGCTGAGTGACTTAAGTAAAAAAAATATATGTTATTAATATTACATCTGTTACAGATGGAATAAGCATGGATAAGCATAATCTTTTCATTGTTTTATGGAACCACAATCCACCAGCAAGTGTACAAATCCGCATGATATCCTTGAGTGCCAGATTTAAAGTTGGGTCTCAGAGAGAGGTGAAAGATGGGCAAGATCTTAAGTATACAAAGAATCCTTAGCTGACTAAACATATAAGCTAGCCGCTGGAACTCATTTGCGGGGATAAAGCACATCTTTATTTCAGCATAGTCAACATAATTTCTCACTTGTTCCTGATTTTCCAAGAGCACAGAGAATAAACACACAAATGGGTGCGACTGGGGACTTGGGAACCTGCAGCTCAGTCCGGCACATTGCAACAAGCTTCCTGCACGCCCTCCGGGAAAACCAGAGATACGAAAGTTTTTCTGGGGTAGCTTTGCAGGTAAAAGCCGTGATACACACTTACGTACCCATTCAGCAAGGAATATTAACTGTTAGCAAAAGCATTTTCATTCTAATCTAACTGCACATACACTGGGCTTCAGCGCTTAAGCACTGCAGAATGAGCAGCCTACATAATGTATATGGTTATTCATACCTTGAAATATGCAAATACCCATATCTCACTTTTCTAGATGACACTGTTACCTTTGAAAACTTTTTGAGTGTAGCCCTTTAGACCTTGGCTTCAGATTTAAAAAACTAATAGTACAAGCACTTCTCCTGAGAGAGACGTAGAGGACTGATACATTAAAGATTATGAAAGATGCCATATAATCAGACAGAATGGTAGATGGCCCTACAGCCAGACATCTGAAGTATCAGTACTTTCCCATTAATTACAAAACCTCTCTGTCCTTCCCCTAATTATCCACCACCGACGATGACAGTAACTTTCCAAACAGCTCTTCAGCTCACCTTCCACTTTTAAATATGCTGAATATGCAAGCACAAAATTGCTGTTACACCCATCCGCGAGAGATTTTATTTGGCAGAGTGCTTTTCACCTACTTAGCATGCATAGGCCAAAGGGCAAGACGGTAAGCAGTCCATCATTTTTACATTCCTTGTTTTCCCTAAATACTTCAGGCAATTCATTCTTAATGTTTCTTTAAAATTTAAGTTACATAAAATGCACCTTTCTCCCTGCTGACTGGTTATATATATTAGATCAGTCTTTATATCATGTATTCAAGAGATGATGGCCAGCATACAATCAGTGTGGCTCACAATGAGCCTAGCGGCCGCTTGGGGCAGTTTACGAAGACGGGCACTAATGACCAAGGTACAGAACTGAATAAGCAACGCACTGCCACATAACCTGCGAAGGTTGCCAAAGTAACATATCCCAGCAATACCCACTAATTATTAGCCACTGAAAGCTGAGAAAAAGCCTTCCCCCTCTAAACACAATAACTAGCATGTTGCGGACATCACGTGGACAACACCCTCCACCATCCAGGAAAGAGGGGGATGTTTAATATTTCAGCATTTGCTCTTCAACAGGCGGCCTGCTGAAAGCCGAGGGGAGGCCTTCAACTAATGGAACTCTATGGAAGGGAAAATAAATGGCTCTTGTTTTTTCAATGAAATTGTTCAGTTGAGATCTCACGTATATTGTAATTTACTGGGGGTGTGGTGTTAACTGAAAAGAAGAGGCCAAATTAGATACGAGGTTCAAAGTGAAATCTAACAACATGTACTCAGTCACTTCCACTAATCAAGCAGCTTTCAGACAGCACTGATCTCTCTGAACAATACACTGTCTGAACACTGGCTCAGCCTGTATGTGAAATCCAAAACTGATTTACTTAATTATGATTTTAAACTAGGCATAAAGCAATTGAAATTTATAATACAGGTATAAAAATGGACAGTAAACAAACTCTTTACAGAAAACACCCATACAGGTTTCTACAGGATGCTCTATAGAGTGTTACACAAATAGCAGACGGATTACTACCTAATTAAGTTTGCCTTGCAAGCATATCCAAAGAAGCTCTGAGCATCTGCTTCTCACATTAAAGAGCTGAAACAACAGAAAAATTTAAGTTCACTATATACCAAGTTTTGTCCTCATAATGCTGACTACCTACTGACAAATACACCAGTCTTGAGAAATTTCTGTCGTGATTCGTCTTGGCTGACTACTAACTTCATCTGCACAACACTTAATAGTGTTACATAGACCTGTAAAAGCCCCTCAATGGCTTGAAATAGTAATTTAAAAATAACTTCATAGTCCCAGATCCTAAAGAAACTAAATGTATTCTGAAGAACGTCAAACTTGAAGAGCCTTGCCCAGTAAGTTTTTGGACATCTTCAAATCCATATTGTAGTCTTCAAATCATAAGAAATGCTTGTCCTTAGGAATCACCTATTTGGACGGAAGTATTTTCTTTCTTCTCTCTTCCCCCCAACTGGGTCACAAACCATTTGTGGTTGAAGCTAAGCCTGACATTTAGCTCTCAAAGATGGTTTAGACAGAATTAAAAAACAGCCCCCCAAAAAACCCAGCCAACATCAAGGAAGATGATGTAGCAAGTTGGAGTTTTTTTAAAAACAGAGAAAAGACTTGAACCCGCTTCAGAACTTCCAGCCCAGCAACATGAACACAGAACCCCCCAGGAAGCGTTCTACTCTCTGCAGAGGTTATCTGGCGGTTGGAAATAAATACCCTAAATACCAATATCTGAACTCAGCTGAGAGAGTAAGATGAACCAACTTTAAACCACAGCTTTACATTCCCAAAATTAAAAGTCTACTATACTAATGTATTAATTAGCTCAAATTAATCTTGCAAGCAAAGAAATTTCAATTAAAATTTTAGTGGAAAAGTGAGACAGCAGTAAAATGTAAAATTGAGACAGCAGGTCAGCCAAGCCTGCTCTTAATGCTGGTAAGGAATAGGCAAGAGATTTCATGTAACAGAAAACCTAAGGTACCTGTAACTCGAGGACAACGAACCAGTTCACACAACACAGAAGCAGTGAAGACCGGGAATGGATTAAACCACATGCCTTCTCAGAGTCAACACAACAGGTGTGATTCAATACCTGTCTAAAATAGTAACTGTGGGCTGAAGGAAGCCAGTGAAAATATGGTGGCAGTTATCTTAATGCTTACCACTGAGAAGATACTAACACTCAATGGCCCACTGTCCCACTTCCAGGGGGTAGGTTAGCAGGTCCTAGGCTGGTGCTGGGCAGCCGTGCCACATCAACTGATCCAGCCCAGACTGTGCTCAGTACCTTGAACAGGACCCTGCAGCTGCTCAAGAAACAGAGCTTCACAACACAACATTCAGCCTGTCAGGTAGTCATTACATTTTCAGCTGAAATTCACATCATCAGCATTTTATGAAAACCCTCATATGGTCCAGTTACCTTACAGATCACCTGCCCTCCTCACCCCAGATTGCTCTAACAGATGCGTTCTAGTAAGAATTCCTCTCTCCTCAGAGGGGAGAGAATTCGTATGACAAAGTTATTAACAACGGCTGTTAATATTGGTACTTTTTCCTCCATTTCCATTCCTCATTAGAGCTTTCTTCTTACAGCCTTACAGATTGTATGTCAGATCTGATTCCTTCTCCTCCACCTCGCCTCAGCTTTGCTCTGTGGGCTGAAATGCTTTAATTTATCATATTTGCTGAAGACATTCATGCAGTAAAACTAAGGGGAAAAAATCCTTTATTATATGTTTCTTGTGTGTTCATTCTTTTATTCACAGGATAAAAGTCTAGACCATTGAGTAAAATACCTTGAGACAGGTAGATATATATACACATAAGAACATATTTGCAATCAAAATCATTTGGCTCCAGAACAAACTTACCTAATTTCTCCCCAAAACTGAATTTTCAGTTAGTTCTGCTTGAACAGAAGAAAACCAGGAATTTTTTAGATAAAGGAAAAGTGGGTCAATCTGAATTTCAATTGTTCATGAAGCAGAGGATGGCTCAGTGCTGTGTGTCAGGATCGTAACTGGCTTCAAGTTTGTCAACTGTAGTTTCTCTGACAAGGGCTGGTAACAAGTCAACTTTTGTTCTTCTACCCCAAGGCTGAGAAAAGAAGAAAACTCTTGAAAGAACATTTTGCTGACCCCATAGTGCTAACTCAGTCCACTTTAAAGTGATAAATGACCAGCTTTACATGGGCTCCACTTAGAAAAACTTTAAATAGCACGGCTGACCACTAACACTAAAAGGTTCTGCAGTTTTGACCTACACTTTCCCTGCACAGATGCAGGGAGGGATTTTGTCCTGAGGGCTGGGAAGAGATGCTGACTGAAATTTTAAATGATACTTCCACTTAAGACATTACAGAATACACTTTTTTATGTTACTGAGAGCAATAAATATACTTACTCCATGTTTAACCTTGGCTACTGAAGTTTTTCTCAAACCACTTGAGACAGAAATATGGTATACATAGGCTATAATTTCTTTCCTGGTATATAACTGCTCAAAGGTTTCCAATTTAATTAAAATTGTTGTTAATTTATCATCAGTTCCAGTTGACTGCACTCTGGGAGTCTGCAGTATTGATTTTTTTTAAGGAGAAATTTGGTGGCATTAGGGGGCTTTTTTTGGTTGGGGTTTTTTGTTGCTTTGTTTGTGGTTTGTTTGTTTAAGTAACAATTTATTCACAGCATTATCATCAACAGTAGATGTGTAACTAAGTCGGCACTTCTGCTTATACCCTTGTAAGGACCTGCTTCTCCTACTTCAGTAAAATGCCTGTTTCCTGCCGATATCAGAGCCCACTGACGTTATCAGAAAGTTAAAAGGTATCTTTAAGAACGTTTATTTTACACATCACAGTTATGTAGCAATACAGCATGCCAGCTATATTATACAAACTCTGAAGTCTTGAAAATAAAGGACAAATTATCATTAAGAAAATAATTTCATAAGGTTGACATTTATTACAGATCTTCCAAAGTTATCTCTTATCATTTCTATTCCTGCAACAACATTATATAGCTATCCACCTATGCATACAGAAACTCAGGCTATGAATACATAAAATAAAATAAGATTTAAATATAATACATATTAAGGACAGTTATTTATATTTGATGCATTTATTTCACAGATACATATTTTGTGATACTTCAGCAGACACTGGAGCTTTTTCTTTCCCCCCAACGAAAAAAAATGTAACATGTACCCCTCCACTTAATAAAATAAAAGTGCTTTCACTCAAAAAAAACCCCACCAAATTCCTACATACAAGAGAAAAATAATAAGGCATTTACAGCAATAAGTTACTCTACCAGTGTTTTGCTGGACTCAAAGTGTAGAACTGAATAATTGATTGACTGTGACACCACAATAGCCAGGACTATATAGCAAAAGAGAAAGAAAGATCCCTAAGGACCGAAGTGCACATCTTTGTAACGGGAGCAGCTGTAATAAATCTAAGCTGACAAGTATTCAGAGACTGAAGCAATGTTCCATCAAATATTTTTAAAGTCAGTTCCACACAAGTCAACCCAGCTTCGCCTGGAGATTCATCAGACATTTAGCTGGTGCACATGTGATCACTTGTTAAAGCAAAGAGGAAAGCTAAAGAAGTGGACAAATGAGAGATACTAGACCAAGGCACAAGATTTTTAATGCCTAAGGATGAACTTTCACATTTCATTAAAGTTTAGAAACATTAAAAAATCTGTTCTTGTACCTCATATTTTTTAAAGACCTTTTGTTTTCCCCTAAAGATTTTTATTTATGGGAAAGAATTGAGAAACTATGTTCATTCTTTTCCTAAACTTATGCATGCGTCTTAATCAAAGTTCTTAAAAAAAACTCATTCAAGATGCACATTTAAGTTGTTGTTTATTTCCTAACACAGTTGCACATTTCTAACTTCTGACGTTTCACAGAGAAGTTTGTAAAATTCTGCTGGGAAAACCAACCAACTCAGACAAAAGACAGACATTTGATTAAAATGAACTTTAGAAAACAGTACTAGAAAAATAAGGTATCATTCATCTAAGAAAAATTATTTTACTAATATCCTTCACAGTACAGGTTTAAGCAAAAGAATAAGAACAGCAATGGAGTCCCTGTTCAAGAACCTCTATCCTCAATGGTGGAAGAAGCCTGTTCAATATTGGGAATTCTTCAAAATACTTATCAAAAGGGACAACTTGACAAATCCTGATGTCAGCAAAAGCCCCAACATTTGGCATCAAAAATAGATGTATCAAGTACCTGACTATATGCCAGACTGATTCTGCATCCTGCTTCTGTCTACACCCACATCAGAAATCTGAACTGAACGGCCTGGAACAGGCTGCCTGCTCCGCACAGCTTCATGTTTGCAGAATGTAGTAGATCTGAGTCAACTGATTTAGGCTCCAGGAGTTTGAAGATATTTCTAAAGAAAGTCTCTGAATCTCACCACCAGCAGGAAATTCTGTGACTCTTCTATTTATTTACATTCACATTTTCGTATCCAAGGTTCGTGACAGCCGTCTACTGACAATTAGGTTTATGGAGTGAACAGAGATGGATAAACTGTCACACAAACTGACATTCACAGTTCTACTCATCTGATGATGGAAGCTGGCACCAGCTTGTCTATATGAATGAGAGAAGACAGCACAGGGTGGAAATGTATCGTTGCTGAGGTCCCCAAACGCAAACGCAAGCACTTTAAAATTGATGAGGTAAAGATGCAAGAGCCAGATGGATTTCTACCATGAGGTCTTTTTTGACCCTCGCTTATGTTCTCTTCTGTGAAAGTACCCAGGAGCTGCTGCTTTCAGCGGTGCAGCGCTACCCTACCGAACACTGGCCACGGCAGAAAGGCAGCATCACATCTGGCAGCCCTCCTCCTGCAGCCACCGTGGAGAGCCTCTCCCCAGGAAAGGGGATTCAAACCTACATCCGCTACACTGAGATTGTCTCAGTCAACAGAGAAACAAGGGACACAGCAAGGCGACCCATTCCCTTTTAAAATATTGAACTGTCTTTTCCTTTTGAAGCTTTTGATTAACTTCAAGATTACTGAAGCAAATAGTTTCAGAATTTTGAAATTCACAGGTAAACATTTCTATGGACCAGCACGTATCAACTTCAACCTGATCAACAGAACCTACTTATGAGAAGACTTAAGCACAAAACCACATTTTCCTGAGACCATTATGTACCTTTATTATTAATTTGATATTTTTGTCCTAAGACTCTTTAGAGTTATTGAATACTAATACATAAAATAATACTAATACATATATGTTACTAATACATACTTTTTTTTCTTCAAAAGTTACTAATACAGAATTACATAATAACTGCGTTTTAACTCAGGGACAGATCAAGAAAAAGCCAAGAGCACCCGTTTATTTCTACATTACCAGAGTCCAATGATGGTGACACCGTGCCCCTGCAGCACCATACCTGTAGAGGATTTTCAAGAGGCCCGCGCTGCAAAAATACCAATGTGACCCTCACTGGTTTTCATCTCTCTGAAAGCCATCACTTTAAAGTAGTCATTTACATTCTCTCTATAATAAAGAGGGAACAGCGACTCTACAAGGTAATTCATCTCGTGGTAAGAAAGGCAGCCAAGAAAAGTGGGATGAAAGTGAGACCCTGCAAGAGGTGTCTTCACCACTAACAACTGGAGAAATCTAAAGAACTAGGCTACACAAGACATTTGACTAAGGCACATAAAGTTAGAAGAAAGCTGTTCTGAGATGTAAGGCTTCATTTTATGCTAACTGCAATACTGAAAAACTTAGATTTCATGATCTGCTCTACCTACAAATAGAAGAAAATGCCTCAACAAAAGTAAAAAACAAACTCTGAAATGGATTTTAAAAAAACAGTTCTAGCTCTTTCTCACACTTGAAAGAATACAATGACAACTTGAGGCTCTTGTCATTCACAAAAGTGCTATACACATTATAGAATAGGGTGGCCAAAGTTAGCTAAAATATATAACATCTTCCTGCTTTTCAGTAGCGCTTTTTACAACAGCAGACACACAACATGGACATTGCCTACACTGGCTATCGACAAGCACAGAAAGAGCTCTACCAGATTTTGCACTTGTTTTGGAGAGCTTGGAGGATTGAGTCCTTATCTTAAACCCCAAACATGATTAATTTTATTCAGTGGAACTACTCACATTAGTAAAAATATTTGTACAAATGGCTGTTTGCAGAATGAGACCAAAAGCAATTTTGTTCTTGACATGGAGTTTCATGCAGAGGCCTTTTATTTTCCATATACAACACTCATATTTTATACATGGCAGCTTGGAGAGCCCCACTTTCATCAACTTCAGCACCTTTTTTAAATCCTCTGATGCATACGGCTCGTGTCAGAATATGGCAAGACTGTATTCTGCACTTGAGATAAAGGAGGAAGTTGTTGTTTGAAAAAATAACATAGAAGAGTGAAATAAAATATATAATTTGGTGAAGAAATTTTAACACACACAATTCATGCATCTTTCATGGTTTTTAGGGCACAAAGAAAATGCATGCAAAGTATACATACATTGTGTGAGCTGGACTCAGATAACTTAGGATTAAAGACTGAATCAAAATACATAAAATAATTATCTGAATAAGCAAACATTAATAGGAAATAATTTTCTTCATTTTCACTTCTCTGAGTAATTATACCTGGGGGCTATAATGAAAAATTTATGAGATGGCATGCAGTTTACATGTAGCCCTGAAAGTCTATGCATTTATAATACCATCATTCCAAATAATTCTGGGGCAAACCATGCCTGGTGAGTGACTTCTGCACAAACAGTCTTTCAGCCTTAGGATAATTTAAGCTTCTGTTAACAGAGCAAGGCACTCCGTTACAAAAGAAGAAAAAAAAAAATTATTTTTTAGTTTATTTAAATCTCTCTCCTGCAAGTGGCATTCAATAATTCATTGAAATCTTGCAACTCCAAACTTTCTTTAAGCTTTGCGAAATATTGACTAACTACTTTATATATTGATCTTTACAGTGATTAAATTTTTAAGGCACTTGAGACTAAATTCTGGTAAAGGCAATATCCTCCCTTTCCCAGCAGCATACAAATTATGTTGCCCAGCCCAAACACAAACCATTCTGAGTACCCTGCACTAGTTTTAAAAGTACAACGTTGTTTCAAAAACAAAAACATGACTCATAATTCCAGTGTTCTATTTTCTGAGTGGAATATATGGGGGCCATTTAAAACAATTACATACCATTTCTCTATTGAAAGTCTCATTTGCCAAGAAATAGTTTATTGTACACATACTAAAATAAACTCCAAGAATATGAAAAAACCCTTTCTTTTTAAATCTTTTTGGTCTACAGTGAATTTCAGTCTTGACCAAAAATGAAAAAGCCACTTGCAAGAGTACAATAGGACTATACATTCTTTTCTCTCAAGATCATTGTGCAGATTTGTAAACATGCAGTATTTTGTTTTCCAGCATAAGTAAACTATACTTAATGACTTCGAGGAGTACTGTATAAAGAGATAAACTACACAAAAGACTTTCTGCAAAATGCAATTCAGTCTTTATGCATAAATTATCCATTCAGCATACTGATGCCTTTTAATGAATTTTGGCCTTTTAAAGTTTTTTTTTGCTTGGTTTGCTTCTAACATTTACTGCCTTTATAGTACATTTTGTTCCTTCTTCTTCAAGATGCAACAGAAATAATAACCACCAACAGAAGCTGGATTTTCAAAGTCTGTAAGTTTATTTATGAATTTTTTTTATGCTTAAACTGTATATGTCAAAAATATGTCTATTGTGTTTCTACACACTTTAAGTTCACAGACTGGAGATTGTCTTTTCATCCATATTTCACTTGTACATCTGAACCTATCTTCACAGTATACTCCAATGTTCCTTAGGAATTAAAAAAAAAAAAACAAACCCACAGAAAGAAAGAAAAAGGTTCCTGACTATCATCCGAAGCACTGACCTAGCTCCATCTTCCACCCACCACATTTTGCTAATTATATCTCAACAGCTCAGCTCTCTTAAGACAGAGAAGGAAGCAGATGACACTGTCAGTATGCCAGGAGAAAGAGTAAGACAAGCAAGGGAACTCTAGGAGGGAGGAGAATCGACAGTTGCTAAACTTTGTAACAGCTACAGAAACCCAGCTCAGTTGTACGTAAAGATTACATTTACACCCTAAAGGCGCTTCAAATCTGCAATGAAGCCATGGTATGCAAAGAACTACCACGTGTATTCCTTCTGTGCAGAAAAAGGCTGGTTAGGACATAAAATTTGATATCAGAATAAGAGATGGAAGAAGAAAAGAAAAAATTGCCTGGTCAAAATAACAAAAAATGACTCAAAGTTCTCCCCTTAAAATAACTTCCCTTGTCCTAACACCCTCCATCTCCTGCTACCATATAGTTTTACCTCTCTCCAACAGCCTTTTGAGGTTGGACTACTGCGCCTCCGATACCTTCTCCCTTTCAACATCTTTCAGCAACACTACGCATCTTGCCTACTTTCATCCAGAGCCACTCTCATCTTACTAGTGCTTTAAATTACTGAACACGTACTAAAAATACTGAGTTTTATAAACAAAGTTGGTACTAAACCAATGACAAAACTTAGTAAATGTTACCCCTGACAGGAAAGGGTGGTGAGCAATACCTACCCTGCTTGGAAGCTGTTGATGTATTTGAAAAGTATATCAACTTCGTTTATGAAAAAGTAAAGGTCACTGTCCAGAGAACACAATCCCAGCTGTCCTTTCTTGCCTTTACTGTTTGCCATTTTGCTGCAAGAGTGATTACCGATATAAAATTCTCCTTCCATAAACATACGTTAACATCATATCCAAGCATATGCTTAAGTTGTTTATAACATTAAAGTACACTAGCTAGTTTCATAATCAAACCTGTAGTATCCTCTTTCTTATAAATGAAACGAATGTTTAAGATTCTTAATTTAGAGACCCATTTGGGGAAGGGAAGAGGAGAAACAACAAAGCCACATAGCGCTTACTTGTGATATAAATGAGGAAAACAAGTTGATTTTGAATGGGGCGAGAAGCAGCAAAAACAAACATTCTACTTTAATTCTGTATCAGCCATGCAAGCATCCACATTTCACATTAATTCATCCTTCCCTGGTATCTATTGCCAATGGCACACCACAAGAAAAATTCATCAAGATTAGTAATACACATATAATAACTAGAACAGATTTCTATGGGCAAGGTATCCCTGAATATTACTTTTAATGCATGAGCAAGAAAGAGAAAGAGATGCTGTTGCATGTAATGATTCCCTTGACAGTACACCTTAGCCGTCTTCATACACTGTAGCAGAGAGGGCATGTCAAGAGGAGGGATGACAAGACCAAAAAACACCATGTTCAGCCATATCCTAGCAAACGCCAATATAAGGAGAGCACTAAATGCAAAGATGATTCAGAAGAATTTGGCTTAACTTTAAGTGAACGCCAATTCTGTTGTATAGTCAAAAAAAAAAGGCAATGCACTCTGTACCTCTGATACGACCTTGCAATTGCAATTGAAATGGGAAATGTAACATATGATGCCAAACTTTTTCTGTTTTAGAGAAGAAACAGATGGCACCAAACAGTGTATAATTTCTTACAGAAACATTGATTTTTCATCTTTACTGAATAAAGTGGCCATGCAAGAAAATAGTTAATTTTAAAACAACCTACATTGCTTGAAAAAATCAGTTAGCAAGCATACTCTAACAGAGCAGCCTTTTAACTTGGCACAGGTTGGAAAACTGAAAATGCCTCAGCAAAAGAGCACCAGATCTAGGAAGTGGCTTGGATATCACATGCCAGATGCTGACCATCCACTGTTTCTATATGATTTCTATAAAAGAAAAGCACTGCAGCATTCTGGTCTGTCCCAGAACCTGCTGAGCTACTTCCCAACAAGCAAATAGGTACTTTTCAGCCTCTTCTTAGGCAAGACTGGTCTCCGTGACCTACATTTCCTCACTTTTATGTCCATTTCTCCACTTTTAGCTGCAAGGATATACTAGGGGACGATAGAAGCCAAGTCATTATTCCTTGCTCATGAGTTATTTTTGAAAGAAGAAATGGAGACATTGGATTCCACCCATCCAATGGAAGCAGTATCCGACACCTCACCAAAATCTAAGTGTAGCAACAAAAGAAACCATTTAACTAGAGTCTGAATTTTGTTAATTTGGCTACTCCCTATGGAAAAACTCCACCAAACTGGGTCTTCTTTTAATATCGTCTTGTTCCCTGAGAAAAGTATTGGCCAGTCTTCAACCACCCTGTGCTAGAAATCATACGGGAGTAGATAGATTTCAGAAAGCACAGAGGTCCACCACATACTGAAGATCCAGTTAAGTGCCATCATCAGTCAAGCATACTCAGGAAAGACAAGTCACCTCCTGGAATGAGACACAAAGGGGCAAGCAAACTCCAACATATTTTTGGATCTGAAGTGCTCTAAGCATGGTTAATACCAAACAAAAAGAAGATGCAAGCTGCTTTAATAATTGCTTGTAACCCTTGTCCTCCAAATAGGGAATTATTTACAAAGGCAGTTACAGAGTACATCAACTCCGCAAACTTTTCATAACTGAAGACTTCGCAGAAGTTTTATTTGCGTGGGGTACTGAGATTCATACGCCTACAGAAAACCAGGATACTTGAAGCTTTCTCAGAGTATAAGTACTGCGAATATGTGCTACCTCCTGAAGAATTCAGAATTCTCTATTTCACATAGAATGGTTTTGCTTTCTTGTCTGGATATTATTCAGCTAATAAAGAGGGTATTTTTTGTAAATCTCTGCAGTGTGGAAGTTAAACATATGTGCATCATATACAGAGAAGAATACAAGTTCGATTGGAGCATCTATGATTACGCAAATATAATATCTTGCCCTCATTTTCACATACATTTAAGGACAAACCTGCTGCAAAGCAGAGGAAAAACCCAATAGACAAAAAAAAAAACATTTGAATTGATGTTTGTAATGAAGTAAAGAAGAAATGCTTGGGGGGATGTATTTTAAATCAAAAGATAGTCAACACAAAGAAGGTCTGATACATTTATGGCATGCAGTATTTTACTACATAATTACTAGAAACTAAAGCAAATAATTTACAAGCCGAAATCCAGATTTTCCATATGGGAACCTGGTGCTATATCACTACATACAAAGTCTAAATCCTGCCATGTACTCCTCCTCAGAGTACAAACGTCTGGAATAATACAACCTGAAATAAGTAATTATTTTAATGCAATCAGAAATATTATCTGCGAAACTCTTGCTAGGCACCCTGTACTTTAAATGGTTATTAAAAAGGAAAGCTGGCTTATCTCTAGAGATAAGTCTTTCAAATTAATATCTTTTATGTTCTAAATAATGTATTGCAGCTAAGTAGCAGAGAAATTGGAAAATTTATGAGTAACATTATAGATGGTTATAAAAAATTAACCTTTCCATTTTTTTTCTTGAAGGAAGCCAGCATACTATTCTTTTTAAACTCCCCGTAAAGTATCTGCAAATACTCATGATATTCCTTTTCATATTTTCAACTAACAGCTTTCCTGCATTAACACTAAACATGCAATAGCAGTACCCTTTTTGGGAACATATATCGTTTTACATGCAGTTTCTATCCGTAAGATAAAGTTGGAGAACCAAAGCGGTCACAGTGGTCAGCAGAGCTTCATAACCCAGTGTAATGAATTTCTCAATGTAATAATAGACATTATGAGAATTTTAAAGTTTTCAGGAACAGTGGATTAGACATAAATGAAAGGTGCACATGCCTGCAATATCTATATAATACCCAAACTCTCCTCTGTCTTCGTAATCTGTCCCATAGCAGCTCAGTGTGCAAGAGGATTAAACAGCATACATGTATATACACCTGAAAAAGAAGACCTAGCCAGAGCGAGGTATTTTGTCACATATCACTTCTCCCCCAAAAAAAGTTTTGACCTTAACTGTGTATACAAAGGAAGAAGAACCATCTCTTGCAGCAAGTAAAAAACACCTTTACCAACTTTAAGGAGCTCAACTTATCATCACATTATTTCTTGAGACATGCCCATGTTATAGTCAGGAGGCTTCAATGATAGAAGGAAACAGACACACATTTTTGTCCTGCTAATAAAGAGCAAAGCCACTATAGCTCTTCATGATCCTTGAGTAAATGAACATATATTGCTTAGTACTTCAGCAGTCAAAATCCACAGCTGATGAACTTTCACTTCCCATTATTTTCAGCCATATAAAACAATATAGAGAAACGCACACCTATACTACAGCTGAGCAGGCCACAGGGTGGCTGGTCCTCAGCCTGCAGGTGGGCGCCCTCAGGTTAAAGAAACCTAGAATCTTTGATTTAAACTTCTCTGAACTGCATAAAGAAAGTGTATTACCACAGCTCCACAAACTGTTCTACACCACGTACTAGAGCATCTGAAGGGAGCAGCAGCAGAACACCGGAAGCCTCATTTTCTTTTAATTCACCCTTATCAGCGCCACTTGTATCTTCTTTTCTGTGGCTTTGAGTAGATAAAGATTATTACCTATTCCAAAAGACTACCTTCCTTGTCTTTCCAAATTAATCTTCAATGATAAACCCGTGCTTACAGCATGTGATAAGACACTTGACCATAGATTTCTGGTGAGTTCAGTATTTCCTTCTTAACAGAAATCATTCTCAGAAATACAAGTGAAAATGTAAATCTCAATCCAAGTGTAAACCAAATATGTATAAATGGACAGTGATTTGAATTACCTAATGTCTCTACTATTTCCTTCCCAGCTAAAGGTCTCTCCAAGTAACAACAGGTTTCAAGCTGAAATCTGCACAGTATTAGGGCTGTTAGTCAAAAAATTACGCTACGGTATACCAGTATCATCAACTAGAATTATATCTATTTTAATCCACCCTTATTTCAGAGCACGAGAAGTATCAGCAATGAGTTACTGAAATACTTGCAAAAGAAGAGCCTCTTCCCCCATCTTCACAGAAAAGTCTGGAAGAGACAGAGGGGGAGGCTGGGTGTCAACAGAGGGAAAGGCATGTTTTGCTTACTGGTATCAAAGATGAAAGATAGGATTTTTGGTGAATACATCAATTAGGAACTCAACTCCTGCAGTGATTCACATAGCTGCTGTGGTTCTGAGAGCTTCCTCACACCACTATTAAGAACATCAAGCCATGCATCACCTTGGCCCCTATCAGAGACCAGAACTGAGATTATCACCATGGCACTTCTCTTTCTCCGCTAACCAAGTTGGCCAACATTGTAAGTCCTCTTCATTGCTCAGTCATAGAATATGCAAAAAATACATAGAAATTTTCCCCTAAAGACTCTTTCCTCTGCAACGTGAGCTTGTATCTTCTCAGACCTCTCAGGAAGCATGCAGAACACCGATTTGGAAAATACATGCACACTTCCACATTTGGTCTATAAATAAATCTGTTATGCACTCCACTTTCCAACTTCTGTATTAAGATCTCACCTGAGCAAAACACAATAATAAAACATAATAAACATGAGAGCCTGGAAGATTATTTTATATGCAAAGCATATTTTCATAGTGGTACCGTGATTGTAGTAAACTCGGAAAAGAATTACAGAGCAATAAATTGAATACCTGAACATTCTTGGGTATCTATGCTTCACGAAAAACAAACAAACAAAAACCAAAATCAACAACAAAAAACCCACTTTATCCTGAATGATAGTTGCATAAGGTCAATGTCAATTAAATCTTAAGTGTTCCTTTCATGGTTCAGCTGGTGAAGCTTCCTATATAATTTTACTAGAATATACAGCATATAAAATGAGTAATGGAGCTTGTATTTGTATTCTGTCATTCTCTATTAGTGTTGTGTACAGAAAACAAGACCCAAACAGTTAGTGATGAGTGAGGTGAAGAAGGGAAATGAAAATGTCAAATGCAGGAAGAAACTGTTAAATGGCACCAAGTGCCTGGGTGAGGTGTTTGTCTACCCATGTGCTGCTTGTCTTTCTCAATCTATCATCAGAAAGGACAAGAAACCTCAGGAGGGATGAATGTCCTAAGTCAGAGGATGGAGTGGTCTACATCCTTGACTGCCTGAGGCAATAGCATGCTTGCCCTAAACTGTCAGCTTATGGTCTTCACTGCAATCTGCCTCCTGTCAACATAAAATTCAGAAATTGAAATCTAGTGTGACTTGTAGCCTTCAAAAACAAAGACTTTTTTTTTTTTTTTTAAATGATAGAACAATGATTACAGGCATTTTTGGGGGGACCACAGCATGGGAGGGGACACACACTCCAGTATACCAGCTTGCCTCATTTTTTACTCAGACTGATGCTGAGAGGGAAGAGACTGACTGGAAACAGTTGGCCCAAATGACCATCTGACCATGAAAGAGAAATATGGGCTAGAATGTGAAAGGAAGTCCTAATGGAAATGTAAAACAGAGAGAAGCAGCACTGCCATTACTGCCAGTAAGAAAGGACTGGAATAACAGAAGCAAGTCGATCAAAACAGTTAAAAATGAGAAGAGACACAGAAACATTAAGTTTCCACATGTCAGTTCATCTCTCCTGTTTCATAATAAGCAAAGAGATGATGAACAGGAGGCAAACTAACAGGTTGTATACTCACTACTGCTCTCAGAGATGAGCAACACAATCAAAATTGGAAGACCACTGGCCACCTACTGCTACAAATGATGCCATCATGAACATGTTAGGTACATCTATGCTAGTTCTGCTTGCCTTTTTTTTTTTCTTTTTAAAGTATTTTTATTTTTACATGTGGTGCTGGGTGTTTGAATACATGACAAACAGAAGAAGTCTGTATGAGCATTCACTTCAGAATGGCCATTTCCCTTTTACAGCATGAAAGTTCACTGAGAGGATTATATCCTGCTACATCACAAAATAGTGATTTAGACTTTATTTTGTTAAATCTTTCTTATACCTAGGGATTTTAAAGAGTTATTTTTAAATTTGCTAAGAATATTTCATAAATGAAGGCACATTAATATTATTAAATATTCTGGAATGCTTACAATAATAACAGAAACCATGGAACTCATCCCTCAGTCATCCACAGACACAAAATCAAAGTATAGATCTGACAGTATTTTACCAAGAGAAGCTAGAATTCTCAATTCTTTAATGAAGTCTGGACCACACTGGTGTCTTGCACTGGAAGTTTTCATTGTAGAAAGTTCTCATTAATTTACCGTGTAGCCAATTAAGCCAACTGCATTTTGTTTAAGATCTCCAATAAAGACTTTTACTTGCAGTCTGTTTTCAACTTAAAAAGAATCATTTTACATGACTTCTATAGTCAAAAATCAACCACACAAAATTTCATACATTTTCTGTTCAGAAGCATCCTAGATCTACTTTTGTTTTTAACTGAACTCCATAGCCAGGCTACCATCCAGCTGAATGGCAGCATGGTTAGATCATAGTTTAAAGCATCTCAGATCTGAACTCTATGTCCACATGACAAGGATAAATTTTGGAATCTTCTGGGTTTCACATGCAACATATTTAGGACTGGAGATTGTGCTACAACAGAGCCTATCGCTACTCTCAAGCAAAACTAGAGGCGTCCCCTTCTCATGGCAAGTAACCAAAGCCCAGGCAAACATATGCTGGTAATTTAAGAACAGACAGAATAGGTGAGAAGGGTGCTGAAAACACACTTGCTCTGGCGAATCATACACTATCTGCCAGATGCTTTAAAAGCAGGAATCCAGACAACCTGCACCCAGTGCAGTTACCATCTTTAGGGCAACGGCATCACAATTGACAAGATTTTTTTGGATGATCTCCAGAACCTTAAGTGGTTACTGGCATAGGTTGGACCTTGGCAAAGGCACATGCTTTAAATCCGATACGGTCCTCAGAAGCTGACTGTATATTTCTGATGAGGTCCTGTGCCAAGCCCGGGCATGTTTTCACCATCTCCCGTACATGGCGAGCACTGCTTCCAACCTAGTATCCATATACAAACAGGAAATATAATGGCTGGTGGAAGACTGTCACACAGCATCGTATCTCTTCTGGATACCTCCAATGGTGCTGTTTGGTACAAGCACAAAAAAAACAAACAGTAAAGCTTAGGTTGTCAACCCATGTATTACTGCAAGAATTTGTGACCTATTTATAGGTATTGTGTAAAAACTACTTAAATGGAGAGTAATTCAAAGAAAGGGCTATTTACACACTGGTTTTGGTTTTGCAGTCTTACTCGTATTACTTGATCCCATCAGGAGAAAGCAGCTGAAGATGCAGACTCTGCAAATTCTATCATTTTTTGTTGGTATTTTTGTTTTTAAATGCAAAATTCTCTGAGTATCTCAAATGATAGCCTTTTCCACTTACACACTGTGTGTATGTATATTCCTGTGTATGTATCTCCATCCTCACCAATCAGTAATTTGGTATCGTACCAAATAACAGCATCATGACACTTTCCACCCCTTCCACCCACCCCAAAAACCAGAAAGTTGAAAATTACATTAGCACATATGGAAAAATACGCTCTATAAGGCCCACTGATAACATCAGGTGGGGGGTAGAAGGGGAAGAGTCTTCTGAAGACAAAATTATTTTTAAGGAGTTCCCCAACAGTGTCTCGATATTCACTTTCACAAAACAAGAGCACATGTAATAACACAGCCAGGTTTGTCATTTTCCCTTCACCAGCACAATATTCTCTGTGGGGAAGAAGGGAGAGAGACAGGGCAGGGGAGCACAGAAAGAGAAAGAGAAATAAGCAGCCTTGATGACTTATGACACAGAGTAAATGGAGATTAGTCCTGCTAGGAGAGAACTTCTAAGATGGAGCTTCTTTATGGAACACTTCATATACAGCAGGAGATTGTTGATTCACCATCCGAGACAATTTTTTTTTTTTAAAAAAAAACAATAGCTTTATAGATAGAATTCTACTGCATACCTGTAATGAGATTGTTTCTTATTTAGTGGATTATTCCCAGGTGCAGAAATAGCATCCCAAATTTAAAAGTAATTCAGCTTCATCCTCTTCCCACCATAACTATATATCTGTCTTAACAGCATGATCATCACTGACCACATCCAAGTTGCCTCAGGTCAGATGATTGCAATGATCTGATGATACTAAAATAATTTAATCTGAAGAGAAGACAAAGCCGCAGAAGATACAAGTAAAAGGCAAATTGCTCAGTTGTTCCTTCTAACTGCAAGAATCATGGAAAGAGCCGCTCACTCTCAAGACAGACAGTTTTCTAACTGAAAAGGGGTTCTCATCCCTGCCCTCCAAACGCCAGTCAATGAAGCCAAGAAAGGCTCCCAAATAGCCGAAAGAGGAGATGCAGCCTTTTTATTCAGCCCAGCGGAAAACAATCCCGATAGCTTTTCCAGTATATATGCACACTCTGATATTAAAAATATTCTGCTGGGCTTTTTACTGATTTTATTTTAATAAATTATTAGTAGTCAACTATTCTCCAAGACTGGACAGTCTTTCCAAAGCCCTAGATAAGGTGTCATATGAGGAAAATTATAGGCAGCCAGTGCAGAAGGGGACACAAAACGCAACTGTACCATTTTTAAATTTGAGTACACTATGCTGTTGCTTTCACCCCAGCAGCTCTGATAAGTCGCTTAAGGCTCTAGTTAATAAAAGGTCACTCTGTAGCAATTTTTTTTCTTTATTTTTTTAATGTCTGAGAAATCCCCAGGGCTGTTGCAAAGAGCTCTGCAAATGCCGTAACATGGGATGGAAAAGAACTGTTTCTAGGCTGGGGGTAGGCATCTGTGAGAACCCAAACCTTCCCGGTGTCCAGGGTGACAGTGAAGGCGAGCCTGCTGTACAGACCCACGTAGACAGACAGAGCTACTGAGGGCTATGACAGCCTGCTCTTGGTGCCCCCACTGAAAATCTGCAGAACGAACACCACCCTTCCACAAACCTCTGCCTGCTTGTAGTGCACACTAATGTCCCAGTGTTTCACCAAGTCAGGAGATGAGGGACGAGAGATCTGGAGAGGACACGGACTGAAAGCACACATGATTCAACCAGGATCGTTCAAAAAGAGTCACTTTCAAGACAAGCAGTTCAGCACAATGAACGAATCATTTCCAGACTGAAAAGTCTCACTGAATAAAACCAGAGTAGTATATTGCTATATGAAAACACTGCACATCAGTAAGACTTCTTACCATACCTAGGTCCTGCCAACTCATCATAACCTTAAGGACTGTTGCTGATTTCCTGAAAGTACAGCTCTTATTTACAAAATAACCTAGGTATAAAATACTTAAGCACAGTATTTGCTTAGACAAGTTTGCATCCCTTTTTCTTCTTTAACAATTAACGAGCCCAGAGAAATAACTACGTTTAAACAAAAGATAGTTTAGGTTTGATTGTCTTATCTCCTATTTTATGGCTATGCAAGTCAGAAGGTGAGGAAAACTGGCAAAAGAAAAGAGAGATCCAGTTTCTAGTATTTAGAAAATTGACTAAATATCAACGAGAAAAAAACAACATGGCTAATTTAAAGGGGGAAACTTTTAAAGGAAAAAAAGCAGAACAGGAGTTTCCTTAAACACCTTACCCAGTTAATTTGGAGCTTTTTGGTTTTCTCTGAGATGGCAGAAGGAGTAAGTTATAAAATCCTGACCTTCAAAGTTTTGTTCATTCGATATTTTACATTTCAGCAAGGTTTTTTTTACATTATTATTTTCATTATTCCCTGATCTCCTTATATTATAAGGCGCAGCTATAAACTCAGACTGAAGTAGCTCATGCAGCACATCAGTATCAGGATGGCATTTGCTACTTAAGAAATGCAGATACTCTCCATCAGCCAACAAAAACCAAAGTCAAAGCACCAGATTTAGAATGAGATTGTAGCAACTCAAATTATGGGTGCTATCATTTTCAACTTCAGCTATAATAAGAATTTTTATTCTACTTTTTAAAATCAATTCTCTTAAAAGAAAAGTAGTAATTAGACATTGAGTAGGTACATGGCAAAATAAGAAATTTGGAAAGAGTTTTTTTAAAAACTTTCCATCTAGTTTTCATGCTATTTTTACTCCCCAAGCTGCCTCAGTATACAGAACAGTAAATTAGCTTTGCTTGCTCAGAAAGTCTGACTTTCTTCTTTTTTCTTAATCTGATTCCTCTCATCTACCTGTGGACAGGAAGATGCTGCTAAACACTGTAATTACCCTCTGGAGAAATTACAGAAGGAAATTACAACAGGGAAAAAAGCATTAGAAAGTGAAGTCAGCAAGTTTAAAGATTAAAATCAGTTATCTTTTGCAGAGTGAAGAAAACCAAACTACTACACTTTCATCTTTATACATAGCATTGGTAACAGGAGGTGGCCATTCAAAACTATGGAACACATAAAACTGGGTTCTCTCTTACCTCAGACAGCCAACTGCTTTCGTTCATGCGTTTTAAGGGTTTTTTACATTGTTAATGTTTTTTAATGACCATGTTTATCCCAGTAGGATTCTGATTTTAAATATCTTTAGGTCTACCTATAAAAAGTAACACCTGTCTGTCATTAACCACTTTTGCAGAAGTGCCATTCTATCCAGTCTAACTACTCAGAAGTGCAGATGACCGCCACATCGATATCCACGAACTCAACAGCTAATGGAATCTAAAAGGTTCATTCAAGCAGTTGTTGCTAATTTCCAAGTAAGAATACAAGGTACATAAGAAGTCAATGCACTGAAACAAGCACAAACAAAAGTCCACCTGGCTTTGCAAGTGTTATGCCTTTGCATCAGCTAATACATTTCTGGATAAGAAAGAAAAGCCAAGAGGTCCACTTCCCTCCCACCCCACAGCATCCACGTGGGGATGCTTTTGGCCCTAGCAAGGACCAGGATAGGACTGTCCTCAACTAGGTCCCTGCAACCCTTCTACTAACGTGAGATTGGGCAAGAGTACATTTTGCCAAGTGGGTTTATATATAGGTCATGGCTGACCTGGAGGCTGCATTATTTTGGCAGCAGAATCAGGAGGAAGCCCTCGGCTCCACACTTTGTGGAGCGGCACCATCAGCACGACATGTGGGCCATGCAGCCACACTGCAGCAGGAGGGCTCAGGAAAGAATCTTCCATTCAGGGCAGACCCTGTGCCGGCTGCAGCTCCCTCAAAGTCCTCTTCCTGACACAAGAGACAAAGGAAAACGGGCCGCAAGTGGTCATTTTCATTCAACACAACTTCAAATTATCTCAGCGGTGAGGTCAATGGGAGTTAGAAAGCCAACTAACTAACCTCAAAAGCAAAAGATATGAAAGAGGCCAGTGGACCTAAAGGCAAAGCCAGTGGCTGACCTGCAACAAGAAGTAGCCTGACAGACTTCAAGCTTTGGGAAAAGTAGGCAGAAACTATATGGCCACAGTGGACAACCTCTAGATAATTATCTCCTAACTCTGTGCAGCACAACCCTTGCACGGAAGTTTGATCTCTCTTGATAAGAGACTTAATACTGTCAATACAGTAAACTAGAGCTTAATTATGCCTGGTTGTGATTATATTGTAGACCACTTGCTATCTGCCATTCAGTTCTACATGATCTCCTTCTACCTTTCCTATCTCTGCATAGGAGCCAAATAGGATTGCGAGGTTGATCTCTTCAGCCATTACTGCACTTGCAGTGTTCTTGTGAAAGTACTATTCAATCAAAAGAAGAAAGCACCTATAAATCCTCTCTTATCTCTGTAACATAAGGGGGGCAATAATTTGCAAGTTCGATGTACTGCGTAAGTTACAAATTAAATCAACTGCTACATTTTAAAGAGTTCTCATTTTTAAAAAGCTAGTGCTTCAGCACAGAAATTAAACATCTCCTAGAAGCTTACAAGCAATATAAAAACTCACCTGGCTTAGTACAACTGCTGTGTTTTGTAAGGACCAAACATTTCAAATGCATTTTGCATTATCAGTAATTATCTAGATGCATTTAATTATGAAAAATAAAACTGAGCTCCTTTCTGTATGAATTTGACATCAGATGTGTTACCGTTACATTGAATATAAACTGCCCATTATATTTCTTGCTTATGTATGTAGATAAAACTGTTCAGAATTAAGTCCTACAGGGATTTTCAAACATGAATGCTGGCAAGTATTCTGAAAGTTCAGAGTATGTTGATATATATGGGTATTTTGTAAAGTTACTTCCTGGAGTTAGGTTCATTTTAGCTTGGTAAAAGAAATATTTAGGCAACACTGCATACTGATTCATACAACAGGGAAATATAAACACCATCAAAAATACACAGCTATTACTCCAATTTATGTAAAATACAATACCTGTTTAAAAGCTTAAAAGTACAAGACAGAAAAGCTACCAGTTGATTTTAGAGTATCAACCACACGCCACGTATCTGCTTTAGTTTACAGTTCTGCCACCATTGGCGTTACTGACACACTGCTGCCTGATGTATCAGAGGCTAATCCTGAGGTTTAAAACAAATGATTCCCTATTATCTCTTGGTCTTAGAATGTGCCGCATCAGAAATCTGAAGGATTAATGAAACACTGCTACCTCTAATTGCTGACACAGGATTATTTAGGGCACAGAGGCAATCACAGGAATAAAAAATAATAATTAAAAATATATATATATAATGAGAGAGAGGCTTCTTAGTTTTCTCTGCAGTACATTAATCGGTCATGCTATGCCTTGCTGTGGAAGATCACTAAACATATGCTTTATTACTTGGTCCCAAACAAAGCAAGTCATTTACATATTAAGTCTTCTTTGGTTTAGCAGCTGTACAACTAAGAACCAAAGACACTAAACACTGATGCAGAGCAAAAGTCAAAGAAAGAAATGCTTTTACTTTACTTCCTGTAAAACTGTGCATAATGCGGGAAGAGGCTAATGAGAACGAGAAAACTCATAAATTATATAAAACTTGGGGCCTGATTCCTAGGAAGAAGTGCAGGCAAATTTGCAAGAGTGCACTGATCAGCCTTACTTTCACTGACATAAAATTTAATAATTTGCTATTCAACAAAAAAGGTAGGTAGACAAACAATTTCACTCAGTAGAAATCACAGTTTATTTTGCCAAACAGTGTTGGTTCATTGTCAAGACCTGTAAAGCAGGTGAAGGTGTTTTCTTTCATTCTGAGGGAATGACCAGAGAAAGTCCCTAAATACATAGGTACCTCAATGGCTGATGATCAGTGTACTGAACATTTTCCACGCTCTCACCAATTTACCCATTAACAACAATAAACAAACAATAATAGTTTAGTAGCTCGGTAAATTTGGACCAAGCTTGCTCTGAAATCCTTTAAAAAAAGTGCCCTCCCCCAAAAAAAGATAAAAGAAACAAAACATATGATGGAAATATGCAGATTACAGAGAAGTATACAGTAGATTTTCCTTATATTTAATGAAACAATACTGGTCATTTTCTGTGATCCGCCACACACCGACATGCATGTTCTCTTGGGGTATCACAACTGATAGAAACAAAAACCAAAACCATAACCACCCCACACACAGGTGAACAAAGAGATGGCCTGCCACTCTTGGACAGAGACAAAGCACTAAATTGACAGCTATTCAGTGACAATGAAAAAACATGCTTAAAAAAAACCTCCCTTCCCTTGCCTGCACAATGAGAAGCCAGGACCTTGTCACGGGAGGACAAAGCAACACACAGGTGAAATTTAAAGAGATCTGTCAGATTATTTTCACCAGGACAGTATTTTAGGGTTCACGTGTCCTGTTTGTAAGTTAAAGACAAACAGTCAGCAATTAATGAAATACACATATCGACTAATTCCTCATGATTTTGTGCCATGACCTGAACATACAAACACCCACTCCTAAATTTCAACCAATGAAAAGCTAACGTAACAGTGGTTTTCCAAGTACTATACGCAGTTTAGGATTCCCAAAATTCACAAACCTCTCAAACTGCCGACGTTTGAAGTGAACTGATGAAGCAGCAGCAAGAGGCCGCGTTCCGAAGCGAGTAAGAGCGCGTGGAGCCTGCGAGCGTGGGCTGCGCCGCACCACCCCAGCCTCCGACGGCCAGGGCGCAGAACTCGAGGGGATTTTTAACTTTGCTGCAGAACATATCCAAAGCGAAGTGACCGCAGCACTTGGTGCCTGGGTATCCCACAATGGTTATCAGTGCCTTTACTGTGATTTGCTATAGAAACTACAGTGGCTTTTCCATGACCAAAAGTGGTTGAAATTAGTCCCCATCGTAAGTAGATTACTGGTCATAAAACTCACTCCCATGAACATAAGAACTTGAATTTAGCAATAGATGTCCTGTTATATGTCAAAGAATGTCTAATGTAATCAAACAAAACCACGTGTCAAAACTCAAGAAAAAGTCGTATTAAAAAAATCTGCCACCTTTTACTGGCATTACACAGTAAATGGTAACTATTGCTGCTGCTTCTCAGTGGTCTGAAGAACTTTTCTTAGTGGAACGGGCAGAAAAAGTATTTGCTAACTTAACTGGTCCACAGATTAAAAACAAGAAAGTGAATAATGCAAAAACAGAAGTATGTTGAAACTCTGATTTATTTCTCTTCCCATACACATCTCTACTAAAATATCATTCACAGGCTCTTACACGTTATTTTCCCATATTTCTTGTTGTTCAAAGATGAAACTCCATCCGTCTTAAAAATCAATATGGAATATCATTAAAATTATCTATTGCAAAATCAGATGTTATCTGAAGATTAAAAAAAGGATTAAGATGCTTTAGAGGGAAAAAAAAAAAGCCAAAGTATGAAGATTGCTGTAGTGCCACATTTTTGAATACGCACTATAACAGGCTGAAAAAAAATTTCTGAAAACCTGAAGTTATACTAGTATGCTTGTAATGATAGTTAAGTTTCCTATAATTACATATATTGTACTGCTTTTTAAAAACTAGATGCTTATGAAAATTTTAACCCTTAGAAATTACCAATGCAGTAGAGGCAATCTCCAAATATCAAGATTCCCAGCAATACAACAGCGTGTAGTCTTTTGCCAGAGGTGGATAACAACTTCTAGCTGTCACTTCCAAACACAAGTTAGTTAGGAAGTGAAAAAGGACTGTTGGAAAATAGATTATTGAAGATAAGATTGGACAATACTGAATTAGCACACTGAATTTACACCAAAAAATGGTTTTGAACTTAAAAGTGATCGTAAATTTTTTTTTTAAATCACCTGAAATTACACCCCTGGTGTTCTGGTACTAATGGAGCACTAAGAAAACAGCCAATAGACTACAGCATATGCTGCAGCTCTGACTGACATTATGTCATAGCAATTGCTGCACTTCAGCAGCTTGTCTATCCCAGCAGGAGAAATCAGGATGATCATGCATATTTTGTTAAGTAGGAATGAAATGCGTTTTGCTTCAGAGCGTAAGCAATTCAGTACTCCTCCTAAAAATGTATTTGGTCTTTTTGGTTTCCAGTTATCCCTTGGCTATAGCTACGTCAACCATGGCACAGATGTCTCACACTTAGCCTTTGCTTTAGTGACTGCTCCGTAGTCTTCCTGTGGTGGAGGTGCTAAAGCCAGCAGGTGCTGGAGCATCCCAATGAGGTTTTTCCTATAGACGCGCGCGG
Organism: Phaethon aethereus; assembly: GCF_964289735.1. Lineage (NCBI taxonomy): Eukaryota > Metazoa > Chordata > Aves > Phaethontiformes > Phaethontidae > Phaethon > Phaethon aethereus. The sequence continues at coordinate 57,434,851 of NC_138582.1, read as the reverse complement.
CACAGAACTGGAGAAAGACAACCAACTCCAAGTCACTCAATCACTGCAGTCAGTATGGGGTTCCAGCAGATCACTTACCTACGAACCAGCAACCAGAACCACTGCCAGGTTTAATGACGCACTGGGTGCCTGGGCAGCCTCTGGACTGGACAACTGAAAGACTGGAAATTATAGTTGTACAAGCTATGGAAGTGGTTTCATCGTATTATGGTGTTCTTCACCAGATCTATGACATTTAGGATTCTGAAGTAACGGGATTTTAGTCTTTGTACCATAATGAACTTTTGACAGATGCATCATTTCAATAATTGAAGAGCTAGGAAGAGAAAGCTATTGAAGATATTTTAGATACATCAATTTTTTAAAAGATAGCAATAGATAACCTCATCATATGTAGCATTAAAAAAATTGCAGAGAATTTCACAATTTTCTAATTCACTTTCTAGCCTATATCCAAATGTTACCAATTACCTAAAGAAATGCTTACAATGAACTCAAACTTTTTTCCCAGACTACATTTCAACTGATTTAGTAGCAATTATTTTCTATGCCTGTTGCTGTGGGAGTAGCTGCATAAACAATTAGAACAGTGTATGACTGAGTAGGTAGGAGTTGACAGATGGGAATGAAACTTCTGGTTATATAAAAATCTTCAGGACAAAAAAAAAAACAAACAAGGAAAACCCTAGAAAAGTCACACTCTGCAATGTCATTTAAACAATAAAAAAGGCCTTAATTCATAAATCCTGTGATTTATAATACTTAAATAAGGAGACATATTTTACTGTTTCAAGAACTCATCCCTTCTCTTTTTTTCATTCAACAGCTAAATTAGTAGAACACCCATAATATGTTGTTGCATTTTGGCTAATTTTTCCATCTAATAAAGCAGTAACAGTAATATTAACTGAAATTATAATCCAAAAATGGCAAATTTGTCACTTTCCAAAGATCAGATTTTCAAGGGGGCTTTTTAAGACTAATAATATCCATTATTTGCCACAATTCTCTTTCAGGCTTTTTCAGATTACATCATGATGGAAATATCTTTTCTAATGGGAAACATTTATCTGAGTGTGAAATATCAAAAAGATATTATTCCTTCTTATTTTACTGCTATTCTGACAAAGCAACCACATCATCTACTAATATTTAGAATAATTACTTGTGGTATTACATCTACTCCTGACTAGAATGATTATATTTTGATTTTAAAAGTTTGTGGGTAGAATATAACCAACCCACTATTACTCAGCAAAACTGAACCACAAAATATGTAGATGAAACTTTTTTTCCCCCTAGGCCAGTAAAGGCTATTTAATTATTTAAAAATTCAATTTAATTTTTGAGGACATATACACAGAGTGAGTCTTCAGAGACAATAGTAATGTCTCCTCTGCTTAATTTAGTTCTTTAAATTAGTATTGCAGTCCTAATGTTTTCATTATTTGGACTTTAATCTGCTGATTACTTTGTTGATGTAGGTTTATTAATGGATGGGCTTAGTGCCCCCAATTAGTGCCTTTAATTATTGGTTCCGTGCTGGATTTTTCCTTCCTTTTGTAGCTGGTAGGCAGCCTTTAGTTGTATTTTTAGTTTCTTCTGCTGCTTTTCTTAAAGATAGTGCATTTGCCTCTAACAAGTACAAAAGTATATTCAAAAAGCAGTGAACACTAAATGACACTTTCATAACTGGCACTGTTACCAAAGTCATCACATTTAATATCGTTCTTTGTTCCCTTGTTCTTTGTCATTTTTGTAGCTCATGGTCTCACGGCCAGAACCTCATTCACATGTTTTATTTTCACTTGCCTCTTCTCCACGCAGTTCTTGTAAAAATCATGATGTTACACTCCCCACAAAGTGACACATCTATTTACCTGATTTTTGCTACACGGCAGCTGATTTCCAAGGGTTCAGCGAGTTATTTGTTAGGGGGAGAGGGGTGGAGGTGTGGGGATTGGTAGCACCGAAGTTAATTTTGAGTCAGCTACTTAGGAAAACACTTTTCTTTTTGTATTATACTCTGGCAGGGCTTTTCAGCAGGGGATGCCTAACTCTGAAATTGGTTGATTCTGCAAAATTACACAACACTGACCTTCATGAAAAGATGCAAAACATTCCAGTTCTCTCAGGATTTTTCAAGGAAAAGATGGCTATTAAGGAACAAGCAGATCAGGAAGGCCTGTAGCTTTCCTGAAGACTGCTGTTCTTAATACAGTATTTTTGTTTCTTACATTAAGTTAATCGTACATTTCAACCACTGGTCAGGTAAATATTTTCGGATACTATTTTATTTCAACTAACTTAAGTTGCCTTGCTTCTTTGTAAGAATCTGACTTCAGAGCCCCTTGTATTTTTGTGCATTTTTGCAGTTCAGGAATGAACTAAAACACAAACAAGCTATTAAGTTCCTACAACATAATTCAATTTCCACACAGAACCCCCACTAGCTGCCACTTACTCACAAGCAAAAACGCTGAGCCAGCACCCTGGTGGCAAGCTCCGTCAGGGCGAAGGTCTTGGATGGTACCATCCCTCTCAACATGCCATTCAACTCTTCCACTTCATGTCACTCAACAGAAAACGAACAACCTAATCGCCAGATCATTTATCTAATATTTAAGTTTAACCATGCTGAAAGTAGTATCATTACTTTTTCATGAAACCTTGTTTTACATTCTTTAATTTTTTAAGTAATATCTGAGTTGCTGAAGTTTTCTTTTACCCAATGTTTTACTGTGTTTCAGTCTCATAGGTATCAATTGAGATTTGTATGAAAACTTTGTTTTAGATACTGCCCGCATTAGCTAGCTTCAGAGCAACAACTGACTTCTGAAATTAAGTCTAGCTGACCTTTACCTCTCCGGTCTACTACAGAATTAGTTCCGTTCATACAAAAGAAGTACAGTGTTTCTAGTTTTCTCATTATTTGGGGTGGGGAGGGAAGCAACCTCACTAAAAGTAGTGTTCTTAAAAAGAAACGCAACTTGACAGGAATGCAAGCAGCCTCCACATCTCTTCTTCTACCCTCTGTCAATTTTTTTTTTTTTTTTTAAACTGCCATGGAAATATATAATCCATCCTTTGTCATGCAGATCTCCTATTTGCGTTTAGGCTAAGACTAAAAAAAGCAGTGACAGACCAACCAGCTAATCATACTCTTCAACTTGCAACCTCAGGCAAATGACTTTAAACACTGCAAAACATAATCTTCGTCAAGTCCAAGTAGAAGTAACAATTAATTCAATAATGTTAACATACAGAAGCTTAAGAACTGTCCTCAGGACACAGCAGGATGTTAAATGCACTACGAACAGCTCTGAAAGAAAATACAGCAATGAAGAGCCAAAACATCTTCCTCAGGAGCCCCTTCCACTGCATGCCACCTAAGAGCAAATTTTATCTTGCATATCTGAGTTTTATCACAGGTAAAGGAAGAAAATCGGCACCTTGGCTTCTTCCACGATGGAACAAATACGAGTTCTAGGAAACAGCCCAGGCTTTCCTGCCACAAACTACCACAGCTTCCGCAAGGCGGTACCTTCATGTTTGCCCCCGATGCTCCCTCCTGCTTCTCGTCAGCTGCGACGGAGAACCCCGCGGCGGCGGTTCCAGGTGCGCACGCGGCCGGCCGGGCTGCCCCTGAGCTCCTGCGGCGGCCATTTCCCCCGGCACCCGCTAACTTGGGTCTCTCCCCTTTACTCAGCCACGAATTTTCAGGCGACTAACGGGAACCGATTACCTCTGAGGGTTTTTTTTCAGCGGTTACACGCGGAGAAGAAAGTTCTGGTGCTGCAACGAGGGGCTGACAGAGCACCAGCCAGCGCGGTTGCGTAAACCTCGCCGCTTCGGGCCGTGAACTGCGGATGCAACGCACCCGGCAGAGCTAAAGCCTCCCTTCCCGCCTCGAGCTTTACAGAAAAAGAGCGTACAGCCAAGGTAATCCATCCTTAATTATGCCTGAGATTTCCTGACCTTTGCGTTCAGATAGCACACCTGGTGACAGCAGGGTGCAGGATTACAAGCCTGTTTTCGTCGCCATTTTATCAGTATTGATCACACAGGTATAATCCCACGCACCTTCACTTGCTTCCACTGCATTTCCCTGCTCAAATTCCAGAAGAAGTTGGTTAAAATTACCTAGCTGTACTACTAAGCGCCAAGTATGGCCCGATGAACCTGATGAAGTTACTGCTTTTGATCATTTACTAGGGCTGAGGAACTCAAAACGAGAAAATTATGTCAAGTTACGCTGTTTATTAAAGAAAGATGTAACTAAGGTTCAGTTCTACAGACTTGCTTTAGCCTCTACATATGAGCGCTCGGAAAAGCATCCAAGGCTGCAGATACATTACCTGTGTTTTAATACAGAGGAGGAATTCTTCTCATACAATGTAAAAATACATTTCTTTTTTTTAGTAAAGGAGGATGTTAATGACTAACATCCCACAGGCAGCTCTACCAAGATCATATTTTTCCAAGATGTTCCAAGACAAGAAGACTTAAGCAATTTCTGAATCATGCATAGTTATTGCAGGAAATAACTATGCAAGAATCGAAGTCCTGGAATACCAGCAACTTTCAGAAAATAAAGTTGTAATCAGAAGATAAAGCTGTAATGATACTTTTAAAAAAAAAAAAACAAAAACACAAAGAAACCTCTTGATCTGTCCCTGGATCCTGGAACAATCCCGTGAGAGAACAGCTGTTACAAAGTTCAATTATATCAAACTACCATAAATTAGTACCAGATTATGAAGAAGACCTTGAAAAATGAAACTGTATGCTTAAAAGCAAAGTTATCAAAATATAATAGTTTTGATGCATTTTTTTCATGAGGACTTTACAATACTGTATCAAGAAAATCAGAACACCGAAAAAATTTCCATTACATTTGTTAAATTAAGGAAAACCTAGCCAAAGACATCTCAAATGGTAACTACTTAGAAAAAAAACAAGCAACAAAAAAAACCCCACTAACTAGGTGTGCAGTGGGAGCTCTTACCAAAAACGTCGAGTAGGACAATGTTAACAACCTTTAAGAAAGCTGAACCATTCCCAAATTGAGTTTGAAGATGACAGAAAGGCTGAGAAAAGAAACATGAAGTAATAAAGCATGTACCACAGCAACTTCAGTAATATGCAGTATGTCAGAGACTAGTAAATAATCACAGACAAACACGGACAAAAACTTGTATTTAGAAGCAAAGGACGAGCATGGAGAATGAGGGCCTCCAAGCCAGGAAGGGAGGACTGAAAGAAAAATTTAAAAATAAAAGTATTTAAAACCAAACCAACCTCCCGAAACAGAAAATCAACCAAATGTGGGTTCTTCGTAGAACAGCGGGTCTGAAGAAACAAGTATGAGCAGCAGGTGAGAGTTAACTACCTGGGCATTAAATGCTGGGATTCAAGGAGGACTTAATTTTGGGAACTGCTACAGCCTAGAGTACAGAGGCAGGCAGACCAACACACACACACACACCCCCCCCCAGTCCCTTCTGGAAATATAATCTACAAATCATGCAAAAATTTCCATAAACCAAAAGTCAGATTAGTTTCCTTTGAAAGAAAAAAGAAACAAAGGAAGGAAACTGGCCCTTAACAGGCAGTTAATAATCTCTTAGCCTCTCTTTTTTTATTATTCAAAAATACTTCCCAGTTTCAATTTACTACTAAGCTCAAAACAGAGGGAAAGTCCTTGCCTAGTAAAAACAACTTTTCACACCAGCAAGTTATATTGATTTTCTAAACAAAAAAGATCTCCACAAGATCTCCATAGTAAAGGGTATGGACTACTGAAGCAGAATTTCTGTACAAAATTTCAGTAAAGGTCTGATACAGAATGCAGAGATCAAATGTGTAGCTACTATTAAAGCAACAGAATATAGAAAAACGAAAACCTGGAGGTTATACATATTCAACTGGCAGAAATATAATTGGTATCCTCTGGATTTTTTCATGAGCTCTAGCAGCTTCCAACATTGCATATGTGTTGTACGGAAACTAAACTCTAACTATATGTTATCATACAGACACAAATTTCTGCTTTACCAAAACGTATTTATCTAATCACCGGAAGTTTCAAAGGCAAAGACGTGTGGAAAGTCACTATTTCTGTAGTGAAGGAGTAATGGCTGTTAGAGTATGGGTATGGGAAAGCAACACCCACTTGCAAGTTTTCTGAGCATTGTTAATATTCATAACATGACTTCAGCAGTACCAACATGGACCTTTTAAAAATATTGGGGGGGGGAAATCCTACTTTTAACCTGTCAGTTTACTCAAGTAATATTAAAATGCTGAGCAACAAATGAGCCAGGTAACACTGATGTGTAGAAACCACAGATAAAAGACATTCCTTAAACATTCTTCTCTCACACTCTTTAAACAAAGTTAACTGATAAATGTGTGCAAAATATTAACAGAAACAATAAAGCAACACAAGGACAGCTAGGTCCTTCTCAAAGGTGAACTTTTATTCCTCAAATCCAGTGTTAATAAGACTTTTTGTTGCTGTTGTCAATTTATAGAGAGCCTCATCTAGCTGGGTTGCTTCTTAGCATGGATGACCCCAAGCTCAAAATTTCCTGTTACACACTCACAATGCAAGAGGCCCAGAAGACTTCTTCGTGACAGCACCATTAAGAGCAGGTTTTTTGTAATAATAATAATAATAATAAAAAAAAAAAAGGCACCACAACACTGACTCAGTCTGCCCTAGACTATCTCAAACCTGGTAAACAAAGATTTCACCCTAATTGGCGATTACCAGCAGACACAAGAACTCTATTATTGTATTTTAGAGAAACAGAGTCATCAAGCCCAGTATTTGCAAGAGCCTGCACAGTAACCTGCATTACATTTCCAGAGTAAAGAGCAATTCAATTGTTTTAATTCATTTAATACTCGTTCTTTTGTAAATTAGTTAACACCATAAGACGATCCATCCATCCGGTTTCTCTAAACAGCTGTTATATTTGAACTAACTGCGTTCCTTCTGGCATCATTAGTTGTCATGATTTCTTTGTAGAAGACTACAACCCCCGTTGCAATTACCCCTGTATGTACAGCCGGAATTTCACCAGAGGATTTCAGATGCTTCCCCCACCTCCCCTCCTCTTTTACAAGTACACTGTGGAGACGCAGACACTGAACATGGGGGGCTGGATCGATCAGATCCCTGATCTGCCCAATCTAACATGAAGACACGGAATGTTGTTCTTTCAGCATTAATATTTTGGAAGTCTGCACTTCTTTAAGTAAATTCTCTACCCTGCATGTAGTCTCACAGCAGCTAAAACATTATCTTTTTACCAATGTCTTCTTAACATTAATCCAGCTATTGCATCGGCGCCAATAATCTGTTACCCCCCTGAGAGTCCATGCGGCTGAACTGCTGAAATTGTACCATGCCTACGAGCTTACGGGTGAAGATCAGCCACCTGAGAAACTACTCCACTTTCCGGTCGATTCCAAGATTCATCAAACCTCTAATCCACATGGAATTCCCCCCACTTTGCAGTGATACTATCAAACAGTTACAAAACACCTTACTGCACTGGTTCCCGCAAGATTGAAGCGGAACAAACCTGTCCCATTTCATATTCTTGATTTCAGAAGTCTTGTGCCTCACTTCACAGCCGAGGAAAATGAGTGTTTGACCTGGAAAAAGGCCCTGCCTTTCTTTTAAATGGGAGAGAAACTTGTAAAAGTTGGCTATGCCTGAAATCAGGAGCAGAATTGTAAGTACGCTATTTCTGGGATAGCAGGAGGCAACCGGTCTTTAGGTTCCCAAGAACGTTTCAGAGTTTCTCTAAGGAAGTCCCTGAAGAGATACTCATTTTTAAAAGGCAAGTAAATGTAACAATATCTCAGGATGAGGTCTGCTGACCTGAACAAAAGTGCCCTTACTTCCACAGCGAGAGGCCTCTAAATGGATTGTTAATTGAAAGAAGCCCTGTCTTTAAAAATAAATAAATAAAAAAATAAATAAATAAAAAAAGGGCAGGGGGGAAGGCAGGAAAGTGACTACAAGCTACCAATGGGTCACAAGTTTTTTCCAAGACTCTGGGAGATGGCTGTCATTTTCCCATTCTCCCATGGAAACTTAGGATTTATCTTCCATTTTAACAGAACCCTTAGAGCACAGAGCATGTGTCCAGCCAGCCATCTGAGACATTATCTGAAAGCCTTTTGAGGAAGACTTTCGGCTTTTCTTTGAGGTGCCCCTTGTTAATATGGCTCTTTCTTAGAAATAAGCAAAATGTTTTCAACTGCTTTTCATTCATTCATTCAACTGATTTCAACTGTTTTCATTCTGCTTTGGCTTCAGCCTCCTTGGAGGCAAATTCTGCTCAAGATCGCAGTAGCCCCTTATCCTGGCAGTAGACTTCAAGATACTTTCCATTTGTCATTTCACAGATGAATTTTTGCAGAAGATGGAAAGACAAGACCAGATCAGAGTGGATGTTCTTCTGACCTGCAAAGGAACCTGATCAGAGTGCTTCTGGCTCCACTGCAGACTAAAAGCAATGTTATTAGGTGAGAGTATGTATCAGCTATCTGAAATGACGAGTGGCAGATACAGGGCACTGGCTTTCATGATGTCATCACTAGCAGTCATAATAATTAAGTCTTTTCATCAGACAGGAACTTTAGCTTCTGAAGCCTCAGGATGCTAACTGCGGAGGGAATCTAATCCAAGGGAAATAACAATTTGAATGTTTAAAAACATGAACCCAAGGTCAAAAGACTTCTACTGCTCATATTACAATCAAAATATTCCCCAAGAAAACACAGTACCACTTCTTTTGGCTAGACAAATTAGCAGACTTCACTGTACAACAGACATCTGGCAGAAGAAAACAAAGAGTCATTAGAAGGATTGCAAGCATTAATGAAGGTCTGGAAAATCTGCCATTTGATAAGAGACCTATGAAGTACAAATAATTATTTATTTCAGGAAAGTTTAAGAGGCAATTTGCTCATAGTCTAAAGCATTTAAAGAAGAAAGATTTCTGATAAAAGACAACTTCATCTAACAAAAAAATGCATAATGAGATACAACAGAGCAGAACCTCGAAGCTTAGACAAATTCAAATCAGAAATAGGCATTAGTTTAAAGAATTTAAGTGACAGTAATTTACCACTGAAATCACTTACATCAGGTTTTGGCTTATTACCCATCAGATAGACTCTGTATCAATAACTTCCAGATACAGGTCAAAAAAAAAAAGAAAGTGCAAAATTTTATGGGAAAGCCTGTATACGCAACAAATAAGATTAAAATCTACAAACCTATTAATTAATCTATTCACTCTTGGACTTTCTTAAAGGTAAATCACAGCAGAGACTTCATAGCCTTCAGAGGAAAAAAATCAGAGAAGCTGAAATTTAAAGAGCTCAGCACTGACACAGCAATTAGCATAAGCAGAAATTAGATGACTGAGTAGGAAAGAACCTTTCCAATGCACTGAAAACTATCCCAAGTTTGTGGGTATTCAACCAGAATAGTTTCTCACATTACATTTTGATCCTTGTAGTAAAGCTTCTAAATACTAGGTATCTCATTAGCAGGTTATATAAGAAATTTAAAGGGGGGGGAATGTTTTGTACTTTTTAAAATTGGAATCATAAATAATGTTGTCCCACTTGGCAGAAAACAAAGGAAATCCTAGGATATGTAAACCTAACATTCTTCCAGTGCTAGTTGCCTTTCTGCCGTTTCCTCCTTTCAAAGAAAGGATCCACTCCATGTACTAAGCAAATCTTCAACAAAAACAAAAAACTCAAAAAATCCCAAGGTCAAAACAAAATTGAAAATCTGACCATTAGGCACGATTGGGGATGAAACCACAATCACAGATTGCCTTTACTAAACATTTCATGTATGTGTATAGACCTTATTAAATATTATTTATCAGAAATCATCACACAGTAAAGGAATTTAACAGCAAATATCTCAAATGCTATGAAAAAGTTGAGATTATTAAAAACTGAAATAATTCAGTAATTGTAAGCCATCCCCCCAAAGATAACATATTCCTTTGTATGAAGAACATTTCTGAGTCTTAAACACTTCTGTATAAACCTCAGTCAATCCCAACAGATTATTTTTACTTTTTTTTAATCACCAGTAAATGTCCCCTGGGGCAAAGCTCACACACACAAAAACTACTGAATGTCTCCTGCTACTAAACCTTCTGTGTATCAAGCTTTTGGAGACTTGCAACACTCTAGCATGAAGACGTCCATACAACTTTGAATCATTTATTCACCAGACGTTGTGCAACTTCCCAAACACCAATGGAGACCAAGACGACTTCAGCTATTTGATGTTACATCTTCTCAAGTGGCTAAAGAGGCTATAAAGCACCCCATTGCTTAAGCCTGCCATCTCAGTTCCATTAGCAGTAAAGACCTCTCTATTCAAACTGCTAAGTAAATCCTCAGAGAGCCTGGGGACTGTTTCATGCTTGAAAGCAACTGTTAAGAATTTGACAACAACCAAACTGTTCCTATTTAATCCTTCTCCCAAGGTAAAAAGAATTATAGGTAAACATATGCCTTCATTATTTGCTTTGCTGCATTTCAATACTCAGTCCCACACAAAATTGCCAGCCAAGGATTTAATGCAATCTCTTCTGTATTTCAGCTATTGCCTTTACAGAATGGAAAAAGCTTAATAAGGGCTGCAGAGTTGGTTAGCAAACAACTCTATTTCCTAAAACCCACACTAGAGATTTGCAAAGGTAACTTCAATAATGCAAGGAGTTTTGGAATTTTTTTTTCCAAGTTACGATTTTCAGGTAAGACAAAATAGCTGTTAGTCTATTCAATCTGCCCATAAGTATTTTTCATTTTAATTAAAAGAAACAAAATTATCTATTACAGAGTACAACAACTCTAGTTTTACTACATACACAGATTTACATAAGCTTTCTTTTGGGTTTGTAATATGTATGTTAATCAAACACTAGAATACCAAGGAAAGCTTCTTAGATACACTCTGGAATGCATTAAAATGAAAATTTCAATCCTTTCAATAAGGTTAATTCAGAAATGAAAGAACTTCGAAGTTTTTTAAAGAGCCCAACACTTTGTTACACGCTTGGTGACGTACAGCGCTCTCGCCCACGCAGTCGGAGCACTCACTGTCCAACACCTCGTCTTTACGCAGAACATGAACCAGCGCAAGAACAGGATGATGACTGAGTGAAAATAAACCCGCAGTTACACTCCGTTGCTCCAAGTCGTGAACTGACACAAGGAGCACGGGCACGACAAAGCAGCAATTCCTACAAAGGGCTGCCACAGTCCCGGCTGCAGCATTAGCGCAGCCGGCGGGGGTTTCAAAACGGAGCGGTGCTGCGTGACGCGAGGGCCCCGCAGCGCAGAAGGGCCGGGCTGAGCCGTCCTCCACGCCCACGCCGCGCCTCGACGTCAGGGTAACTGCAGCGCAGGCTCGAGGACCGGACACCCATTAGCTTCAGAGGGTGAGGCAACTCCGGCCCTGCAGCTCCTGCTTTGGTTTCATCCAAAAAGCAGCCAAATTTGCAAGCTCCAGGATGGTTTCATGAAGCAAATTGAGGTGCACAAACCCAGCCAATTCCAAAGTTCATTTCAGAGGTACATTCCTGATTCAAACTGAGACATGAATGTAAATGCCTCCTAAGAACTAAGCAAGGCAAGGATATAAAGGAGAGAGAATAAGTGTATGAGGCCTATTAATATTTTTTAATTAAAAAAAAAACACACAAAGAAAAACCCCAAAAAGCAGACACCCTTTCAAACACACAAGCCTTTATTCAGACTGCAGTTTTATGCAGTGCTGGAGGCAAAACCAGGGCTAATATTAAATTTAGGAGTTTGTTTAAGCAGACAAAAAACATTCCCAATCAACTCGTAAGGCATTAGAAACCAAAGGCTAAGTCCCAATCTTGCATTAAATTTCATGGATTTGGACTGAACATACAGTACAGCAAAAATACCATTTACATATAGCACAACAAATACATCCAAAATGATCTACACAGTTAGTAACATTCATACCATGTCAGAGGACTTGGTAGAACCGGGATAATTGTCAAACAAGAAGCAAAAAGAGAAAAGGAACACATTGTGGTTTATCTAATTGACATGGGACAACTAATCACTGTGAAAGTTAAACCCAAAAATCAGAACCTTGAACCCTAGTGCTTATAAGGGAACAAAATTCCCAAACCATTTGTCATACTGTGCATCATTTATCATACCCCTCTTCTTAACGGGTTGTCCCACACACACCTTAGTGAGCAAAGCCTGCCATTCATTTTAATAATACTTCCTACAAGTAAACAAGCAGGTCATGAAAACAAACATGGGACATTAAGACACTCAAACAGTTATCTGTAGAGCTAATTATGCTATTTAATGGAAAAGAAAGCCTTTTTCCTAGCTTAATTTAGGAAGCAAGAAAAAGCCACCACTAGCTTTGAAAGCTGCGGCTTTCCCCACCACCCAATTAGGCTTTCTTCTTTTTTCTGCACATTCACACATTAAGATTTCTTGTTCTTTTCACGAGCATTTAAATAATAAATTCCCTTTTCTGTTCTGTACTGCTTAAGGAAACGGGCATGGTACAGCCTCTATATTACTTCTAAGATTTTTCACCATGTCAAGTCTCTAGAGATGTCTTGGTTGTGCTTAACACTGTACTAAAGCACTGCTGAGCACATTACGACTGGAGCAGCAGATTAAAAGGTAGTACCTTAATAGTCATTAATTTCCTTTTACATCAACTTTCAAAACTTCTAAAACGAATTTGGCATTAAAAACATTGTTCTTTTTCCTAAGTCATGACATCTGTTTTAACCTATGCTTCCTCTACAATGACAATAGTACAATAGTGCACTAAATTGCTACCCTTAGAAGGGAACAAAATACAGCGAATAATACGTCAACCCATCCATGTGCATAAAGAAGCTCAAATGAGGACTGATGCTTAAGTAAGTATTTTGAGACTTCTTCAATATATTTAGTGTTTTTAAAGTTTCTTGTTATTCTTCCTGAGAAATGCGGCTCTGTTAGTAAAGTTATATTGTTAAGGAAAAGAGTAGTAAACTAAGTGCAACAATAAATAAATGTGTACAGCAAAATCCTTCATTCAAATGGAGATGGAAAAGGAAGTTGATGGAGAATGAATGATCCTCCTCAGATGTATTTGCAAGGCTTTGTACATTTGTACATACCCAGAGTTCCATACTGTATCACCTGTATTTAGCAATAATCATTAAAAACATTGCACCGTATAATAAAATATTTTACACACAAAGTACAGAGTAAGAAAACAAACAAAATATATCTTTGTAAACAAAGTAAACAACCAGTCACTTAATAGTGTCACTCTTGACCACTTGAAATTTTATGAAGGTTACTGCTAGACAGAGATTTCTGCTATGTTATAAATAGGATATAAAGCTAACCAGAATCTTGTATGGACGGGGTTTTTCAGAACTTGTTCTAATAGTGCTGCTGCAACCAGTGTTTTGTTCTCTGCACTTCTGACCTTGTCCCGTATTTTCAGCCTGGAGGCATCTCCTGGGCCAAAAGCATCTGCTACTCTGCTTACACGGTGCCAGCCAGGATACCTGCTTGGTCCTAAGTACTGCCCTGCTACCCACGAGGAATGGCAGCAAGCTTTCTTGCTTTATATCTGCTTCCATGCTCCTTTTTGCTATGTTGTAGTATGGTATTCCTAAAAAATAATCAAATGTGCCCTTACACTACAGACAACGCTGGGGGAGAAGAAGCACAAGAGCTAGACGCATACACATCACATATATCCCCCCTAAAAAAGTCAAAACTGTATGAGGCACAACTCATTTATATTCAAGCCCCTACATCTGTACATTTCTTTCTATAATTATGATATTGTATAGTCCACAAACAGCCTAAGCACTAAATGATACACTGTAGCTGTTGCTAAGGCAGCAGCAGATTTACATGGGTGAAATCTAGCCAGTGTACCACCCTTGTAAATTATCAATAATTAAGCTGCTTCTCTATTAAGGCTGCCACAACTAAAAAAAAAGTAATCTTTATTTGTTATGAAAATGTCACATAAAATAAAAATAAAATAAAAATAAAATAAAAATAAAATAAAAATAAAATAAAAATAAAATAAAAATAAAATAAAAATAAAATAAAAATAAAATAAAAATCCATACGGTAAAGACAGCAAACATTTTTCAGCTTTTAGAACCTTTATGACAAGCTTTTTGAAAGCGCAGCAGCGACTCACAGTCTATGTGCCCAGTCACACAAACTACTTCAGGAAAGAAAAAAGACAAACCCAAAACCAGTTATGCCAAATCTGTTTCATAACCAGTTTCGTCACGAACCATCATGCTTAATTTAGGTTAACTGCATTGCAGGTGTTCCCATCTATGGGTAGTTTCAATAAACTCCTATCTCTGTCCCTTTTTCAGTGAATACTAGTATTCACTACAGCAAGAATTTCAAGACAACTATTCTACAGAAAAAAGGAATGTGCAGAGGAGGTAGCGGTTTGTTCACTGTTTTTTCCTAGCTTAAACACTTTCAGACAAAGAGTAAAAGTAACAAAGAGATTTTATTCTGAATCAGATCAGGGATAAAACCTCCCTAAAAAACACACTACTATTCTAGAGTAGAGATCTCTACGCATAATGCCATTATAATTAAGACCAACTGCGAGTAGTTTAACTATACTTTTCTAGAACTTACTTCCCAAGAAGGGTCTGCTTTTGTTGGTAGACAGTTTTTGGAAAATGGAAAACACACTCTCAGCAAATTGTGTACCAGAAAGTGAGCACAGCCAACATTATACACTCTAACACAGAGTACCAAAGCCATAGCAAATTATTAATATCAGTCCAACTGATTTTATTAGAACTTCCTGTCATTACGTTACTAATTTGCCACTAATTCTTTATTAAAGTCACAGTAGTTGCATTACAAGGCAGTGATATTTAGTATGATAGTTTAAATGAGAGTAGTAAAAATATGCTTAAGCAGAAGATTATTTGCACAAGGAGCTTCATAACCGATATAAATCTTGTTTAATTAAAACAAAAATTAAACTTATTTTTTTATCTCCCCAGATCACGCCAATCAACTTATAGCAGATAAGCATTCTAATCTGTACTGTGTCATGTTTGTTGAGAGGATTTTTAAAAATTCAATAAATTTCAAGTAAAAGTTGCTTTGAGAAGGTTTACATTGCATAACCATCCCCTAAACAGAATGTGCTTGAATGGCGAAAAATGTAAAACTATTATAAACGCTTGCCTTTAATTTTGGAGGGGGGGGGGTGTGTGTGCGTACATACATGTGCATGCACACACACTCACTCCTATTTGACTTCTTAAAACAGCTAGGGAAAAAGAATGATCCAGAACTCTCTGGACACACACATTCTATAAAGTTCAACAGAACCTAATAGGAAGATAAACCAGAAGAGAGTATACTAAGCATACTGGAAAAGTATATTAAGTTCTTCTACAGTATCTATCAAAATAAATAAATAATTCTTATAGCAAAGCATCCAACAGAATTCAATGGCAGGGATAGAGTTTCCTTTCAAATTCTACAGGCCTTTGCCACGTGGAAGACTAGAAATCAGCCCTCTTCTTCTGCAATATGGTAGCCACCTGCCAACTGCAACTTCTTCCGCTGGGGAATACATTAAGTTGAAATACTAGAAAAGAGAAAGCAATAAAGAAGTTTAAAGATGTACATACTACTGCTGAACTGGAAATCAAAGCCACTTGAGAAAAAAACGCTTAAAATCGCCCTGCTGTTAACTTCTTGGTTGTCTCATCACATCCTCAAACTCCCCTTCAAGCCCCACCTGTGCTTACACGGTGTATCATAACCTGCCTCCAACCTCACCAACCACTTCCCAACTCCAGTTGAAGCAAAGCTTCGTACGTGTACAAACGTTAATAGTCTATGCTATGTGCTGGCAATCAGTCCCTTACTACCAATTCTGATCCAAACTAAAGACGCTTCTGGATCACCACAGCCTGTCACTCATGCTGTAAATGCCATACTACAAGAGTTATTTTGAGGCCATTCACCATAACTATATCAGATCACGTGGCCTCCTAAGACGACTCTCAAGAGCATACAGTTAACCTAAAGCTAAGCCTGCAAGCACAGCCAAAGACAAAGATGGAGCCTCTCTTCCAAAAGCCCACCACCAGGTACACCCAAGAGGGTCTCCTCATGCACTTTGGGAGATAACTACATCATGACAACATGGATGTTGCTGCACTGATGACTGCTGCTAATCTTAAAAATGAAGCATTGCCAATCCCTGTAACTGAGCTAACATGATCTTCCATCTTCCAAGGAACAGCTAGGTCTCAAGAACATCCTAAATGATCCTGCGATCAATGCCTTACACATTTTTAACGTAAAAAGTGTAACAGTCATCTGATAAAAAAGTATGGTAGCCTACCTTTCTCATCAAATAAAACACCTAAGGAAACATGAAAACTGAACAGGCAAAAATGTAAACAAAACTGTTTTGAAGAGAGTTTTGGGACATTAGGTATACCCACCAAATAACCAAAACATGTCAGAACTAGAATTTTTAATGTTACAACCAGTGTAATAGGTCAACACTGTGACTTTCATAATACTGTGGGATGCACATCTTTCTACAGTTCCTCCATTACACTACTGTCAAGCTATGCCAGCTACCAGAAAACAAGCTGAAGTAAGGCTTTTATGTTGACTCGAATTCATGTATGTAAAATGCTACATTAGCAACCAAGCGCTACATCCATGGAGATTTATTCAGCTCAAATACCTGAACTTTTGGAAATGCAGTATTCACAAAAACTGAAATCTTTCTTTTTGTCTATTTAATCTCTGCACGGGGTAAGGAGAAGGGAAAGTCCCATAGAAGGACCGTATCCCATCACAGAAACAGGCATTGTACCAGATTGCTTGCAGAAGACAAGAAAATCTTGTTTTACCATTACTGACAGCCTTCAAGAGCTTTTGAGGCATTCATAGTCGTTATGACATTCAGAAGAAAAAAAACAGGTGCTGCATTAATCAATAAGGCAGAAGATCAACATACCTTCATAAAGAGAGGAAACATATCTTCTTTTGTAATGTGCTCTGAGATCTGCTGATGAAAGATGGCTATAGATGATGAGCATGCAGGGAATAAGCAAGTGAAACTATCTGGCTGTTGTTATCCAAGATATTTTCAGCTTGGCACACTTGCTTAATATTTTTTAACCTTAAAAACATGTGACTTTTATATTTCTTACCTAGGATGTATTTTTTTGTATGTACCATTTCTACAATATTTAGATAAATAAAAATACCTCTGGCTTTAAAGGGGAACATTCTTTCTTTTAATATGTTTATTAATGGGTTAAAATTAACCCAAATAACCTTATCATTAGAGAGAATTAAGAGTTCACAACGAACACACTGACAAGAAATAGCAACATAAAATGCTTTGCTTATTCCAAGATTGTACTACTAAGTTATAAACATTTTGCACATGCACATAGAATACCATCTTAACTAGAACAATATGACTAAAACATCTGAAAACTGGAAAAGCACCAGGACATCACCATTCTCTTCTTAGATTATTGTCAACATTTAAGAAGTATTCAGAAAGCAGCAGTTCAGTTGCAGATATTAGCTAAGCCAAGATAATTAAAAGCTGTTTCTCTAGACATTAGAAACAGTATTTGCAGCGATCCCTAAGGGGATTCTGTGCCGCCCACATCATCACCCTGATAGAGAACCTGGTTTTCCCACTGCATCCAGCGTAACTTTAAAAGGAACAGAATAAAGAAATATTTCAATTACACACAAAAAAAATATATATATTCCTTTACCAGCAATGAAGCATACAACAAGCACTATGCCTATGAATCAGCAACTACGTGAGAGGAAATGATGGAAGATCTAACACAAATTTTGAAAGTGTCTGAGAACACAAAAAAATGGGGGAAAATATTACAGTGCCTATTAAAATATATACAATCAAAACCATATGCATTGGTATTAGGCTAGTATTAGGGGACAAAAAGTGTGGGGTCTATTTACAATTTAGGCACAAACTTCACAGGTAGGTAGATGAGGTGGTATAGTGAATATTCTTGCTTTGAGATCTTCTGAAGAAGTAAACAAAGGACATTGCCTAGCTTCTGTTTTACTCATTAATTCACTCTTCAGAAATGTATTGGTGCGAAGTAAGAATAAATCAGTGTTAAGAGTGCCTATTACAGCCCTAAGCAGAAGCACTTGAATTCAAGAGATGAGAACCGGACTGTATAATACTACAAAGAGAGGAAAAGAATCACTGCAGGTTAAACATGAAAAAAACAAAAAAATTAAACAGTCACAATAACTGTGCATATTTATGCATGCTCATCTAACTCTGAACAGCTGTGGCAATGTAATTCGCACCAGCAGCAACAAATTCTTGTTTCTGTGTATACATCTTTTACACTGTCTCTTGGGTTTTTATTGTTTCTTCAAGTTAGTAAGATGCCAGCATCAGGAACTGCAAGCCACCCAGTAACGGGGCGGGGGGGTGGGTGTGAATATTAAAATAATCATCTTCTTTTGACCAACTGAAAAGATTCTCTGAAATCTGCTGCAGAAGACCATAAGAGTGAAATGGAGTATAATAAACGCACAGTATAATAAAATCAGAACCTTAAATCCATTTAAAATACAACACAAGGTACATAAAAAAAATCCCAAGAAAAAGAATTTGCAGTATAAAGCACCATAAAGATTACACAGATACTTTTCACAGTGCAGTTTGAGTACCTTTAAGCTGGGTTGTTTGCTCTGCTTTGCGGGCACTGGTGGTTCACGCTGCTATTTCACACGCAGAGCCTTTCAAGAACCTCTTCTTGGCAGCTAATACAGAATTGCCAGTACAATCTAAGTTCACGCCTTAACCCAGTGTGCAGTAAATTTATTCGTCGACAAATCCTAAAAGCAAGATAATTTACTGTGTTTTTCAAATAGTTATCCACACTGTCAGTGTGTATTCAAAAGGGAATTAGTGCCACCTGAATTCAGACACTGGAGCTCTGGAGCGCTCCTCTCCTGATGTGCATAGGTTCAGTGTTACTTGTTCTTCGTTCAGTGGCGTTTCTTGATCCGTGCCCCAGAGATCAGAGGAAATCATGATCTAATGGTTCCTCCTAGCCTTAAACTACATTACGTTATGCATTTGCAGCAAAACCAATGAGCCACTGGAATTCCACTATGTACTTAATAAATACTTAAAGTCAAAAGGTAATTTAGTCGTAATATATAGGGCGTTTTCTGCAAAAGGCAAAATTCTATTTTAAATAATTAATTCCATATAAGTGTACCCATAAAAGGCCATATGCAACACCGACTCATTTTAAAAGCACCGGTTCAATCGCACATTCCCCTACAGAGCTGCAAAGAAATGAAAGACCAATTAAACAAGTTACATTATACAATCACCCAGATAAAATCCAAAATCATGTTTCAATCACTAAACTTACATGCACCATAGAAATATTTTTCACTGATGAAGTGACAATATGCAAGATGAAAACATTTTCCCACTTTTGCCTGAAGAACTCAAGCACCTAAAGTATCTTTCACAGCTGTAGCAATTCAGTTTATACGAATACTGTAAATACATGTTATATTTCATTAAAATAGGTATGATTACAGGAATATATAGCTTAAGTTCAACAGTGTTTCTTACATATATATATATCTATCTCATCTCTTCTACAATGACAGTGACAACCCACATAATGATATATACAGACCTGCCAGCGTATTTTGAAATACCAATTATTTGCTTTGTACATTCAGCCCGCTTGAGAAGTGGATTGAGCATCAGTGATTACGTTTAAGCTCACTGTGTGTGGTTTATTCATTTCTTCATTTGTTTTTTTAAGTTATAATCACTGTTGCTTCCAGAGGACATCAGAAAGAAAAGAAGGGCAACACATTAGCCTCAAACTTTGCCCCAGTGCAGTTTTGCCAGTATTGACAGGCCAGATAACACCAACTAACTGAGTAAACAAATCTATTCTAATTTCATGCTCAATTAAAAATGCAGTGGGTTGCCCAGACTGAGAAGGGTGTGGAAAATAATAAAAAAAAAGTTTCCTAATTTTAAAGAATTTTCAAGGTCAAACTATGTGTGTAAACTATTACATAACCCGGTTGCAAAGAAAGAAACAAGAAAGAAATACGTCCTTACAGCTGATACACAACCAGAATCTAAAAAATTAATTTGACATCTGTTACAGAAGCAAATCGACTTGCTAGAGCGAAAAACACATGCATCATCAGGTGCCCCAAAAAATACGAAAAGCTCTTCAGACATGTGTTGCAACATATTTTAAGTAGTTTTTATTTAATAAACTGGAAACACTGAGTTTGTTGCTGGCTCCTTCATTTAATTTTTCCCTTTCCTACACATAATAAATGAGATAAATACTTCTGTATGTTCCACATCCCCCCCGCGGTCTTTTTTCCTTTCTTTTCTCAACAATTTCGTGCTCTTGTGCTTTGCAAGGGTTTCCATCCTGTCTTTCCTACTTTCTTTCTTTTCCCAGTTCTGTTCATATCTTCTGTTTCGCCACAATTCCCTAGGTCTCCTTTCTCAATCTCTCCTTTACACAACTAGGAAGGGAGAGATTCTCTTCGTAAACTTCTCTTTTCACAACTAGGACAGTTTTACTGCATTCTTAAGAACTAATGCAAATATGAAAAACTACGAATATAGGCCCTAGATAATGATGAGCTGGAAAGCAAATTTGTAGGTTCTAACTATGAAGGGAAAGGGAAAAATCACTGGGATTTTAAGAACAGGGAAACACAAAGAGAGACCATATTTTCATTGCCCTGGTTCCTACAACCCTTGGCACTTGAGGGAGTGTGGAGGCTTGCACGCTTGCAGCCTGCCTGCCACAGCCTACCAGTATTTTTTTATTCTTCTCCACAGTAAGCTACTGCAGTGCCTGCTTCTGCATACAGAGAGCAAAACTGGCCAGATAACCGATAGCGCTACTGGTGCCCACGATGCTGCACTAAAATCAGCATCCATCTAAGACAGAGTGCCTGCAAGCTGAGCATCACTGCAGCAGTGAACACGCAGTTCATGGTCTCAAGCTTTCCTTCCTAACTATGCCTTCCAGAAACACTCCTTTACTCCCGTTAGCCTAACGTGTGAAGATGCTGACCTAGCACAAGGCTAGGATTGCATTCTGCTCACCAGCATCAGGTGGCTTTCCAACCATGCAATGAGACATCACAGTTGGATTTCTCAGTTGTGTAACTTCTGCTTGCTGCTTTCATCAGTGACCCTCCTATATTACCTTCTCACAATCCCGCTGCTATGATCCCTCTCCAAAAATAACGCACGTCTTCCTCAAGAAATCTTGATTAGATGACCTGACAGCAGCGAGACCAGGATTACAATCCTGCTTCTCCCTTACAGCATTTAACTCTCAGTAGTTTCTCCATGTTCCAAATACAGTACCTCTGTATTTCATGTATTTCAAATACATGCCTCTGATGTAGCACAACATTACAACAGACAAATTAATTTAAAATACTCTAATATAAAAGTAACTATACCTAAAAATATGTGGAACTGTTGTTGGCAACGTTCGGAAATTCACGCATCTCTGCCAATACGAGCCTTCATCAACTGCCAAGTTTTCCCCAGCCCAAGCTCCCTTCTCCCCCAAGCACCAAAAACCCGAAGCCGTTACCGCACACACAGAGCACCAACGCTTCTGTGAAGGTGTTGGGGTCGTCAACTACTGACATGAAACCAAAGGAACAGTAAAATGGAAATGCAGACCACCACACATTGCTTACTCTTTCTCCCACACACGGATAAATTTCACTCTTACAACAAGTAACAGTCTGTGGCATAAAAAGTCACTGTAAAATTAGCCAGAATTTGAAGCTTCAAGTTGTAGCAGCTTTAGCTGCTGTTCAAAATGCCCTCCTCCCAACAGAAAGCAATACTCCACCAAACAGCCACAATTAGTACTAGAGCAAAGAGGATGCTAAGAAGTATGTTAATGCTGAAAAAAGAAAAGCTAAAGTAGTATGTTGAGTTCTGCTAGTGTCAAATGAGATTGCAAATGAAAAAAAAGATTATCTACATTTAGAAGGTTTCTCTTTAATTTCCCTGCTGGGCTGAGTCAAATGTGCTAGCTCTTGGGAAATGTTCACAGATACCTTTTATGTACACCAACTCCAACATTCACAATTCTACGAGTGTAAAGTGGGTTTTTTAAAATTACTTATTTTTGTCTTGATGTGAACTGACAGTTCTTAAAATTGGCACTTATGTGCCCATATGCACGTACGCACAGGTTCAAATGATAAGAGCAGCTACGTGACTAAATGCAGTAACGTGCTACTTAGTCTCCTGCATTTTATCCCTTGATAAGACAAAATCGGCACGCTGTTAGCTAAACTTGCGGTAACTAAATAAAAAGAGCAAAGAACCCTTTTGCAATGTTTTAAAGAACTTTAAAAAACCCCACTATGCATCTTAAACAGCCTTGAAAATCTGGAATCTAGATTCTCAGGTGCTGATTCTACAGAGCCTGTGGAGATTGCTAAAACACAGAATGAAAGAAGATACAAACTTATTTTAGTCATTTGTGAAATCTCAGCTATAATACACCAACTCCTAATTAGAAGTCTGACATGGTAATTAATTTAAACACGGAATAACCCATAACTTTTTCACTGTTCAGTGATTACTAGCAAGATGTTTTTACTGTGACTATAAACTCTAGAATTCTATTCTCTGCAAACATGAACTTTAATCCCCTGGAAATGACCAGCGTATGTCATCTCATTACTTAGCACATTTCTGGCAAGAACAAAATTTATTTCTTAAGATAAATAAGGGAAGAGGACAGCAATGGAAATTTGTGTTATGGTAGGTCTCAAAGGAATCAATACCCCTGTTAATATCAACATGCTTTGGATCCCAAGCATGTCCAGTAAGGTCCTGTTTCTCTGAGTCTTTCTTAGTTTTGTCTCCAAACAAGAAGAAGGTTTTAGGTTTCTACAGCACTTGGAATGAACAGAACCCAATTAAAATGAGAGTCAACAATAGTTAAATGAATTAGGGGGGGGGGGGGAAAAAGTATAGGGGAAAAAAAGATAATCTTCAGACACAGCATAACAGTCTCCAGTTCCTCTGCAACAGGAAAACACATTTGCGCTTGTTGTTCCTTTCCATAAACTTCTCTCAAGGCATCACTTCTCCTTCCTTCCAGTGTTTCAAAACTCCCTATGGAATCTCAAAGTTAAGAATTACAACACTTTCTTCCCTGCCAGTGTTATCTCGGACAAAACTCAGCTAAAAGTCTGTAGTTCTTATCCTTCAACTACTAATTTCCCTCTGCAGGGATATTTTTTTAAAAATACATTTTTCTCATTTTAGAGGTTCTGCAATTTGTTTTCTGTTTAGTATCGGTGTGTATTTTCGGTTTGCTCAAGTTTTTAATTGAAGAGAGCATCTTAATTAGGAAGAGTTCCAATATTCTCTGCTATTAGATGAGAATGCTGGTACCACGCAATGAAAATTTCTGCTATGAAAGTAGTTAAGCATATGGCTTTAAGCTATGTGAATTTGAAAACCAAATTAAAATGTTTCCTTGAATGACTATCTATTACTTGATATAGGTGGTCATTTTTTTATTTGAAAAGTAACACAGTCAGAAGTGGTCAGTGGCACAACCGTACTCGTTCTGAACAAAACTAGACAGAAAGCAATCGGAGTTTACATTACTGGCAGCTTGAAAAGTATTTGTCAAAACTATGAAAAGGTATTTGGAAAGACCTTTCCGACAGATGCATTTCAAACACAGTGCATTCAGGAGCCTAAAAAATCCTTTAGCTTTTACCTTTTATGTTTTGATATACTCTAGAATATCTTCTCTCAATAAACTTTTCCTCTTGAATAAAAAATACTGCGCTAACATACTGAAAAACTTCTAAAGCTCATATTTTACAAGTTCATATAACTCAGAGAGGTTGTGGAGCCTCCCTCCATCCTTAAAGATGCTCAAAACTCAGTCGGACAAGGTCCTGAGCAACATCATCTAGCTTTGAAATTAGTTCTCTCTGTGCCGAGCTGGGGGTTAGGCTGGATGATCTACAGAAGCTTCTCCCTACTTTAAATTGCTCTGTGACTCTCACCCTTTACAAAAACAAGCAAAAAGAAATGGCAGCACATAAACACAAAGCATTACAACCGATCTCTTAACAAAGTTTGCTGCTTTCACCTACGCGGGGTATCGAGCAGGAAGGCATTTCTCCAACTCCACACCTACATGCCGTAGCCTCTTAGATGCTGTTAGAACAGCAACATTCATTAATTTTCTCCACCTCAAAGAGAACGTGTGGACCAAAGCTGTGATACTGCTCCTCCTCTTGGTTTCTAGTCCTGCTTCTTGAACGCAAGTCTGTCAAGAAACATCCAGAGAAAAGCTGACAGCAAGAACCTCAGAGTCGAGTGATGTAGCAGGTAGTGGTATTTCCTGGCTCCCTCCTCTACTTCCATCAGGTGAGGCTGCCTTTCAGGATAACAGGAAGGCAGTCAAACCAAGCACCAATGCAGCAAACAGCGAAAGCCACAGTCACCAAAAGTCACTCATGAGCAGATCTCCCTCTTTAGGTCTCAATGCTAATTCCCCTGACACCAGTTTCTACCTGTCACTGTTCGCAATGTGTGAAGTAGCCTCCTACTCAATGGAGTGCTCATCACAATGAGAACATTTCTCATTTACAGTTTCTGCCTATTAACTTCTGGTAACATACTGTTGATATATAACCCATTTGGCATAAACATCAAAGTTGTATATGTAAGCATTTTTTTTTGATCTAGTACACTGCTTTTTTTATGGATTCTTCAGCACGTTTAATAAGTGATTTACAGAATGGGCTGCTACAGCACTATGGCTAGGAGCTGCTGTACACCACATCTTCCAAACAGCATCCAGCCCTTTATGCAGAATGCAGAAAGAAAAAACAATTTCACTTACACACTTAGGATGTAGTAGACAGACACTAGAAACAGAAGTTTAAGCTGAGAACTCAACTTTTAAAAAACACAAATAAAAAAATAGAATCAGACGTTCTTCACCACTGATGCTTCTACTTTTTTTGCATCTAGTCAGCAAAACAAAACCAATGCCTCCTATTACTTTTGACTTCATAAGCAAATATTTATTTCCCAACGCCACAGGATTTTGCATGCAAACACTACAGGAAAATATTTTAATACATAAATTATGTTCATGAAGATATTTTCCAGTTTTCTAACTTTAATTATGAAACCGCTTAAGGTTATCACTATTTTATTTTTAAGAACAAGCAGAGTCTACTACTTAGATCTAAGTTCTTAACTGTATCCTTTTAAATGTTTGTACTAGCTAAGTATGTAAAAATACAATGGACTTACACAGGTTTCAGCATACAAGGTCAAACCACCACGTTTTCAAGTGCTGCACACTGCCTCTGGCAGAAACCATTAACTAGAACTTCAGAAAATAAGATACCCATAATGCATCCAGCTAGTTTTGTAGAGTTTTTCTGTGCACTGTAGAAAAAACAATCCTGCCATCAACAAGTCTAAACTACTGCAGGTAATATAGTTAGGCATTATTAAAAGTTCTTAGTCTTTAACAAGAGCAGTCTTAATCAATAAAAATGTCAAAGCCAAATCAGTTTTGCCTCTTTCTTCTACTTGATCATACCAACTCAGAAATTCCTTACGCTACAAATTACCACTTCGAATCTTTCTCGTGTACAAGCAGAGTCGCTCTTCCTTTACAGGGAGGGTCAAGGTGGAACGTTTCTGATGTCAAGCTGAAGCCTCCCGGTTCCCTATTTACCAAGCCCTCCAGACAAGAAAACCAGTGCATATGAATCAAATACAAGCAACACTAATGCATTAATGACTGACATGTGGCAGAGACACAGACACACAGATGCAGCTTGACATTAATGGAGAGATTTGCCTGTGGTCATGCACATGGTGGGGGGGAATAGACCCACCTGCCTCATGTTTTAACCTGAGTATGAAATCAAATGTCAGACAAGATTAATTAGATGCCTAGAGTTTTATTCTTTTCTGTTGATAGAAAAAGCACATTTCCATAATGTGAGGAAGCATTTATGTGGATAGCAAATCAGGTTGACATTGAGGGAAGGTTTACTTTATTGTGAATGCTAGCTGTGTGGTGCTTGTCAGTGCAATTACTTTCTACTCAAGTGGTTTGCTTTTTAACATTTTATTATCTTAACAATAAAAACCCTGGAAGCAATAATTATTTATTATGCTAATTCTTTTGCTTTTTTATGATGAATTTCTGCCAGACCATTAAAACTTGCTGTTTTCCAGAAATAAACCAGATTTATTAATATTCAGCCAATTAAGAAAAAAAAAAGAGAGAAGGCAAAAAACAATCTCTGTACTGGTAATTAGTTACTAACCAGTCAATTTGTACACTTATCAGCTTCCCCATAAGTTCTATTTTCATTTATTCAATACCCAACATTTCTAACATCATCCTGATTGAAAACAACTTCAAAACACTATGTCCACTGCAGCATTTTTTATAAATAATGATTTAAGCAGTCTGAGAGGCAGCAGTGCTTTAGACCACTCTGAAAATGCACTATACTGCATTTTAATTACGGAAACCTTTTAGAACATCCCTGTTTTATTAACAGTAAGTGAAAGACTATAAACAAGGCTTCAGTATGCACCACTTCTTCTCAACCCTGCCTAAAGCCCTCAAGGGGAAACAGCTTCAGTGTGTTTTCATTTCTCCCCCCAAGCATTCTCATTTCTGAATGCCTCTTCTCACCAGCTTTAAAATTCATTTAACATAACCACCACACAGTTATGCTTTTTTCTTTCCTTTTTTTTTTTTTTAATACACAAGTGTTCCCTCCTTTAGAAATAAACACCAAGGCCACAGCTCTCCAACTCCCACAGCAAAAACGCAATACAGGAGACCAAAAGCAACTCTAAACAGAAAAGCACTGCAACTAAATGTACCTTGAAAACCTCTTAGTTTGCAATGCTTTTATATAAAGCTTCACAACCATGCACAAACTGTCCCTACATTTCACACAGTGACAGTGGTAGTAATCCCTGGAAAACTTCTAGAACAAATTCCCTAGCCCAAAGCTTAGTTCCCCTGAGCCAGTAGAGCACTAGCTTCTTCTATGGCAAAGATGCAATGCTTCAAGGCTTGTCAGAGCAGCCCTCCCAGCTTCAGCGAACGATACCAACTCCCCTGCTGCCACGCACAAGAGCGGAGACAGGTTTGTCCATTGCTCTCTGCTTCTGAAACAGCTTTCTCCAATGCCTCCCACTGGGAGATTCTGCACATGGCAACAGAGAGTTCCCTATTAATATGTAATATATAGCATAATTATCACTGTAAAGCAGGTAGTTATCTCACAACTGTCCTCCCATCCCCTCCCTCATAATCACAAAACTTTATTTACACAAGGAAGAAAAAATAATCAAAAAAACCCACAAACACCAAAAACCCATACAACTTATTCAAAGTCCCAACTATTCATTCCTGACTTGAATCACTGGTATGCCATAGCCCATCGGATGGGCACAACCTAACAGGGGACAAATAATTTGCTCTTTAAGCACCCGTCAGTCTCCCTCTTCCCAGATACCTACAGTCTAAGCCAGACAACTTGTGCTCCTCACACCACTGAAGGAACAGATGTAGAAAGAAGGCAGAAGGGAAAGGAAAGGGGGAAGGATTACACAAAGTAAACTCTTGCTATAGAGCAGGAGTAGGAAGAAGTAAGCTTTCCTGGAGTGGATGCTTTGTAAAAAGAGAATAGGTTGTGGATGAAGCAACTCTTGCCCAAAAAAGGATCTAAAAATTTAAGTCCAAGCTCTGCGGTACCAAGGTGGGACCATCCTGATGAAAATTAATGACATCGACCAGCTGTAGACTAGGGTGTAATCCAGATGGGCACATGGCTACTGAGTTCAGGGCAAATTTTGTTAAAACTATGACTTCTTGGTATGGAAGTGCCCTACCTCTCATGCACTCTGCCAACATCATCAGCTGATTGTGTTGAGGGTTAAAAGGGCACATTTACTAAAACTCATATTCTGAAATTTTGTTTCTATCCCACTTCATTACGTAGATAAAGTCATAGAATAGAATCACAGAATCATTAAGGTTGGAGAAGACCTCTAAGATCATCAAGTCCAACCGCCAACCCAACACCACCATGCCCACTAAACCATGTCCCAAAGTGCCACATCCACACATTTTTTGAACACCTCCAGTGATGGTGACTCCACCACCTCCCTGGGCAGCCTGTTCCAATGCTTGACCACTCTCTCCGTAAAGAAATTTTTCCTAATATCCAATCTCAACCTCCCCTGGCACAACTTGAGGCCATTTCCTCTCACTCTATTGCTAGTTAACTTGGGCGAAGAGACCAACATCCACCTCACCAGAACCCCCTTCCAGGTAGTTGTCAAGAGCGATAAGGTCTCCCCTCAGCCTCCTCTTCTCCAGACTGAACAACCCCAGTTCCCTCAGCTGCTCCTCATAAGACTTGTTCTCCAGACCCCTCACCAGCTTCGTTGCCCTTCTCTGGACACACTCCAGTAACTCAATGTCCTTCTTGCAGTGAGGGGCCCAAAACTGAACACAGGATTCAACGTGCGGCCTCACCAGTGCCGAGGACAGGGGTACAATCACTTCCCTACTCCTGCTGGCCACACTAGTTCTGATACAGGCCAGGATGCTGTTGGCCTTCTTGGCCACCTGGGCACACTGCCGGCTCATGTTTGGCTGGCTGTCAACAAGCACCCCCAGGTCCTTTTCCACTGGGCAGGTCTCCAGACACTCTTCCCCAAGGCCGTAGCATTGCATGGGGTTGTTGTGACCAAAGTGCAGGACCTGGCACTTGGCCTTATTAAACCTCATACAGTTGACCTCAGCCCATCGATCCAGCCTGTCCAGATCCCTCTGCAGAGCCCTCCTACCCTCCAGCAGATCAACACCCCCACCCAACTTGGTGTCATCTGCAAACTTACTGAGGGAGCACTCGATCCCCTCATCCAGATCATCAATAAAGATATTAAACAAGACCAACCCCAACACTGAGCCCTGAGGAACACCATTTGTGACCGGCCACCAGCCGGATTTCACTCTGCTCACTACAACTCTCTGGGCTTGGCCGTCCAGCCAGTTTTTAACCCAGCAAGAGTCATCACATGGAGCACAGATGTAGAAATATAGAGAGATCCTCATGACTACCAAATTCCCCAGTTACTCCATACCTGTAGCTCTCATGCCCCCCTGCTATTTACTGGAACCTACTTCCCTCCCAGTCTCATGAAGTTGGGAAACAGCAGCAAAAACTTCAGTGGAGGTAGTTTTTCACACCTACTTATTATCAGATCAGGCACCACGTCTAAAGGGCTCTGAAGAACACCACAGAAAATATAAAAATTTAAAATGCTGCCACTTGAAGACACGAGATCCATACTCCATTCTCCATATGCAGGAATAGTGTAACAATGCACTCAAGCATAGAAGAACCAAAATCAATTAACAGTCCATTTAATTGTTTGTTTAAATCAGTGGATGCAGTTGAAAAAGAAACTTATACACAGTGCTACCACCCCAAAAGAATACAAAGCATGACTCAATGCTCTGTTTTGTGTTGTAACACCTCCAGTAAAAGACACTGGTACCCAGTAGCAATGTGAAATATCGCTGACCCTTCTAATTTGCTCTTCCCATTTTCTAGGGGAACCTGGCCTCTTGTACAAAAAGAGAACAAAGAAAACAACCATAGGAATGCTATGTTCAGTTACCACTTCTCATCGTAAGGGAAAGAAAAAAAAAAGCCAAACAAATCCCACAAATAAATAAAAGCAATCGAGGCCAGACTAAGAAAATTACCAAGACTATTTAGCAAACATGAGAATAGAAAGACAGACTTCACAAAGGACTTTTTAAGCAGAGAGTCAAGAGATGAAGGAAACGACAGCATGTGGGCAGGGATGTGGATGCAGAGGGTTCTGTCAGCCTAAGTCTGTCCTTTCCTGCTAATACACACCGAAATCAATCAGAAACAGCGTCTGCCTGGTCAAAGCTACAAACCAGAGTCAGCACCCTGACAGAAAGCAAGGCCAAGGGTGCGAAGGGAGGCGGATGGGTGCGAAATCCTTTCTTAACAAGGGACTAGAGCTCTCGGGCCGGGCACACAGGAATACGCACACAGAGCATATTGCCTTAGTGCCTCCCAGGACACCGATCGGGTCAGGCCTGTAAGGCTTCTAACATCAGTTCAGCCTTTCTAACAAAGTATGTGCCTCAGTGACCTGCATTATCCTCTTCTACAGAAGCAGCCTGATTTGGTACCACCATTACACTCCCAGCCGCGCCTCTGGCAAAGCATGCAAAAAAGCTCTGAAGCTCTGTCGTTCCTGGATCCCAGCATTATTTCATCTGCAAATCTAAGGCCGTGCGAGTCACATTTCTTACCAAAAGGTAGATAAGGTAAATTGTGAGCTTCAGCATGATTGCCCACCACCTTCAGCAGAAATTCAGGATGTAGCGCTCTGAAGCTTTGGTCTCAAGATAAACTGCATGTGAGTGCATGCTGCAATTTTTTTTTTTTTAAAAACGTACAAAAACTCTCTCAAAAACTACCTATCAAAATACTTTAATAAGCACCATAATCAATTTGGGAGCTACACAGAAACCCCTAACAAATACAGGCTTCTGCAGACACACCTGAAGACAATTAGCTCTTGGCAATGACTTTTGGCTGCTCTTCTCGCAGTAACTTAACAAATTTTATACAGTCTGGAGGCTGAGCGAACCAATGCACACGGAACAGAACAACGCAGAAGCCTCTGAATTTTCTCTCTGGACAGACACGGAACTTTTTATTAATATACTCTACAAAAGTAAATTACTAAATGGGATGCAAAAATAGAAAAAGCTTTTAAAAATACAAGATGATGTGTCACAAGCTATATATCCTATCATTTTCATTTATTGTCCAGGCATTTCAAATGGCATTAATTTACAACAGTAAAAAGCAAAGCCATTAAGTACATACACAGCCCTGATAGCTTCAGGTGTAAAATACGAACAATTTCTCACAACAGCTTAGAGTGTTGTTGTGTATAGAGTACAGTGTATAAAGTAAAACTTGATACCATTGCCATTCTATCCCATGTATACACAAGAAAATGTATGGAGTAGCTGTGAATATTTTCTCTAGAAGAAAATTAATTACCATGGGTGCGATACTCCTGTATCAAAGGCACGATAGTTCGCAGACATCTTCCACATCAACATAAAAATTTATTGCAAGTGATGTCAAAATCCATTAAGTCCCCCTTTGTTTATTACTGGCCCGCTGCTGGAGGCAACGAGCTCTATCTCCAGCCAGGCTGCATTAGCAGACTGACTCTAGTGCAAAGTCAGTGAGTGGGGAGCATGAACCACCTCCGAAAACAGGCTCAGCTGACCCAGCTAGATTTGCACAGAAACAGATGAGGAGCGCTCATGACATCTAGCAGCACAGCTGAGCGGTAAGAGAAGTATCCTCAATCTCTAGGTGGGTAGCAAACAACTTTGGAAATAAAAAAAAAAAAAAAAAAAAGTCAAGTGATTTGCTGAAGTTAAGACTTCATTCTCTTACAGGACTATACGTCTACCAAAGTCATTATCCTGTTGTACAACTGCAGCCATGTTAAAGATTTTCCACGATTTCAATTCCCACCTAGCTGAACCTCCACCCAGTATGTGCGCGTGAGATCAGAGTAACTCTTTTATATTCCAAATCATGGCCTCACCTCAGCTAAACACAGAATCTTACTGCTTTCAGATAACTGAGACCCTGCCTGGAAATCTTTAACTACTCTCAAAGTCACTCTGCTTTTCAAACTCAAGATTCTCTCGATGCTGCAGAAGGTAGCAAAATAAATCAGTTGCAGCCGCAGAGCTACGCAGCTCTAAAGAAAAGACGACAATAAAACTTGCTCCTGTCATTAAAAAGAGGAGACAGAACCCAACCAGTATTCAGCTTCCCAAAGCTCTGTGATCTAATTCTGCACAAAAGGCTTAATAAGGTTTAGACTCATAATACAATTAGTAATTTAGCTCACAAATTAGACTATCTATTAACACTCCAGCAGAGACATCAGCCATATGAGGATTAAGAAGGAATCTTCTGCTCTCAGTATGGAGTGAGAACTTGACTGCTTTAATAGACCACTTCAGCTTCTGCACAGGAGAACATACATTGCATTGTATCGAATGATGCGAGCACAGCCGGCATCCTGCCCATATATCGAGCTTTCATCAATAGGAATCATGTCGATAGTTTGCACAGTGAGTACAGAGTGGCAACTCTCGAGCTCATCTTAAAGCACAATTTTAACCGGTAAAAATATGTACTGATAGTACAAAATACACTGCATATGCGTTTATATGAATTAGAAGTGCACATAAAACCGGGGGCCAAAATTAACATGTCAGCATAAACAAAACACAGGTTAACCCAAGGTATGGATATTATACAACATTTAACTGTCAGATTTGAATAAAGCAGCAACTGTTTTCTAAATCTTTGCATACAACATTTATTTTCTATCTGTTAAGAAAGGAAGCAGACTGATATAATACAAGATTCTCCACCATCTTCTCCCCATAACCGGTGCTCAAAAGATTTAGAAAAGAGCTGATACCTCTAGCATACTACTTAATGGCACTTTGTCCACACAGAAAAAATATTCCAGATGAATTTTCAAAGGCAGGCTGAGCGGGCAAAAAACTCTACATATTACCACGGAACTAAAATTTCAATTGCTGTTCCAACTTCCAGAAAAATGTATCTGTACCAACATTTCTACAAAATGCTGATATTCATGTGTTCATGCTGACTTGTGTTAAAACATGATTTACTTGCAATTATTGTGTCAACAAGAGCGGTTTGTAATTACTTTCATAGTACACCCAAAACTGACTGTATTAATCTCCAGGTTTTGAGCTTGTGTTTGTATAAACAGTGCCAGTATTACCAATTATTTTTAGCTTGAAAAACAAACAAACAAGAAATCTTCATCAGTTTACTTCACACTCCAGTAAAAACCACTCACACCCAAATATTATGAATAACATCCATCTGGTCTGAAACCTAGATCCGGCCACACTATCTCATCCTCCACCAGCACTGCCTGCTGTTGCTATCAAGCATTCAGTGCGACTGCGCTCAGTGCAAAGCAAGGCTTAAACTTCACTCACTTCCAGCACTTACTCCTAAGCACGTGCTTTGCTGGCATGTGTGTTAGCACATGCATGGGACCATTTTGATCTTATTTGTCTCGGGGAAAAGAAAAAAGCAAAAAACCTAACTTGTTATGAGTAATACTCAGGCAGTCAGCAATTGTGTCCCCAAGCTTCTGTCATACCCCTCCCCAGAGGCTCTGGGGTTCTCTCAAAATGTGCACATAGATCTCCAAACCGTAAGGGCATCAGAGCGGTCCATGGCACCACCAGATATACTGAGCAGAGCTACCATCCTCCAGTCTCAGCTCTCTTCCCAGCTCAGTCACAGCTGCCCAAAGGACAGAGGTGGCAGAGGAAGGCACAAATGATTTGTGATTTGTGGAACACCGTGATGAGGAGCAGACATGGGCAGAGAAAAGGAGGTGGAGAGAGCACAGGAGGCGGCAGGTAAGAGATATATTCTTAAAGGTGGCCTGGTGGTTAACAGCTTTGTTAACATGTATGTTATTTGCTGTGGAATAGATGGTACTAAAGTGCAATTTTAGACGGAACTGAGAGCAGGTAAGAACCCTCCCTCTTCCTCTGCACAAAATTCCAGAGTACACAGCTCTGGCAGATTACTATAATTGGCCAATTCTTTCTTTTATTGCTAGACCACTGTGTAGAGTCAAAGCACTGAAATCGTGTGAATGGGGCTGCTGGTGAATGTCACGTATTTGCTCAATGCCAGTTTCAAGCACACAGATCTGATTTTTTTTTTTTTTTCCCCTGCCAGTTCTGCTCCCAAAGGTCCAGAAATCCACATCATCCCATTCTGACATACAAGCCAGAATTAATTTTTCACTGCTGCAAATCCAGCATGGCACTCTGCAGTTTGTGAAGACTTGAACAGAGCGAGATCTGGAACGGTGCAATTTCTCATTCACAGTGAGCGAGCGGTTCCCAAACTGGTTTGCAAGACTCCTGTGATCCACTCACTACAGGCACTGATTTGAACCAAACAAGCCTGTCAAGGTACTACTTCACTGAGGCAGATTTACTGTGGACCGATTCAGGAAGCCCCGAGTTTATATTAATTTTGAAATTCAGATCTTCAAAGATACAGACAGTTTTCATTACAAAGTCTGAGTTTGGGCTACACATCAGAAACTGACTCCATTTTTGCAATGAATGCAACAGAGCTGACAGGAAAGCAGTAACTTTAGGAATACAAGCTTCCACGCTGCAGCCTAAGCTGCAACCCACGCATGTAACCAAAACCTCCGAAGTAGTTCTTGACTGATGCCAGAATGAGTCCTCAGCTGCTTTCTATTTCCGTTCATCACCGAGTCAGAACAGGTATCTTCCAAAATAAGAATTTAGACTTCCGAAGACTGTATCTGTTTCTCTGTAGGAGTCAGAGAAAGAATTTCAAAAGCAGCAGACAATGCACGCCCAATTTATGTTCCCCAAATCCCCTTGAAGCGACCTTGGAAATACAGCTAGACCAAGCCCAGACAGCCTTTTATCTGCACTTCTCAGTCTGAACATATGCAACACCTACGGCTTCACCCCTGCTCCCAACTCAAAATTACTATCTGCACTTCAAGACTCCAAGTCCACTGTATGACGAAGGAAGGTACAGATGAGCAAGGCTGAAACGCAAATTCGGCCGTGGATCTGCCACAAGCACAACAGCATGTTTGTCAATGGCTGAAAATAGAACAGAAGTAGCTGAGGAATATTATTCTTAAAGGGTTATTTCCACGTTGTTTCCCTGCATGGATAATCTAATGCTAGATACCAGGCTACAACTTGAAGAACATTTTAAGGCTTTTTAAGTTCACAGCTTTTTGTGGTTGTGTGAAGTTTTTAATGTGGGCAACATTTAACTCCCCAATATTCAGGATGCAAAGATGTAACAGATTCTAGTGCACAAATTCACTTTCTGTTAAGCAATTGTACAGGTAAAGAACCAGCTCTGAAGCTTCTGCTAGACTCATTTAAGAACCCCGACCCATGCCTGCTGCTGCTGCATAAGCCAGTTTTTTATTTGTCAAGAGTGTATTTCAACTCGTCTTGGGCTCCTGGGCACTACGCAATTTCAATGCGTATTTGCTCTAAAGGGCGTGTGCTTGTCCCAATCACTCTTAAGTAAATAAAACAAACCCCAGTGTTTTCCAAATCCCCAAATGAAAATGCCAGGCTAATTCACATAAATCCCTTACTAACCTAGATTTAGATAGGCAATTCTAACAACAATCTTAAGGTAAAAATAAATAAAACACACCCCATGAACTTTATATGTGGTCTTCAATCCCTGTGCCTTGCTGTCACTATAAACAGGAGGTAGTAATGTTGGGCAATATACAGGCTTCCATTTCGCATTTTCAACCTCTAAGGTTTTAAATAAATATTAACTTTAATTGTGTTTTGATTTTGTTTTGTTGGCTTCCTGTGACACTTGCAGACCTAACCCCAAAAAGTTGCTTTCATATTTAGGAAGGTGCTCACAGAGGTTTTCTCCTGAGCTAGGACTGAATTGAGATGACATCTCTCAGACACAGCAATGAGGGCATCAACCGCACTGTGCCTTAAATTATTACCAGGACAAACAATTTATCTTATGTAACTGAGAAATTACTGGCTGCACAGAAGTTAAAAAGAAAAACAGCTTAAGTGATGTGTAATGTAAAGTGCTTATATTAAAGTGTTGAATGCAGATAATCTTCACCTACTCTGCAGAATTCAGAAAAGGTAACATTAAAGGAAAAAAGGCTATAAAAATTCTTGGTCATTAGCATAAGAACTACCCCACCGAGTACTGTGGTTCCTATAAATGTCCACAACTGTCTCTGTCTCCTAAACATGTAACAGTATTTAGGCACATCGCTGAGTTGCTAGGGAAAAATGAAGTTACAGGTGGTGACAAGTGAATGCTGTAGATTTTCTCTAAATACATTGGGGGGTTCTGAACTTTCACCTTCCCTTTTTTTTTTTATAGTTTGTTTTTTTGTTTGGTTTTTCTTTAAATGGAAATTTAGCAGAGTTCTCAACCATGAAAAAAAACCTACCGGTCAAAACTGAACAAAAACATGCAAAAAGAACAGAAAAGCCTGGCTATGAAGATCCTCACCCCTGTCACAGTCAAATGCCAGAGCACAGACTTAAATCTAGGTCTCCCACAGCGATGTAGGAGTTGTGATCACTAAGCAACTGACTATTACAACAGGAGTCAAAATATATATATATATGTCTTTTTAATGCCGTGCTCCAGTGGTATGATTCATGTTAGGCTATGTCATCCCAATGTGGAACCAGAAAAATCTCCAAACTTAGAAAGTTCCACCGAGAGAAAATAATTTCCTGGTTAAGATTATATGATACATCTTAAAACTGTTAAGTAAAAGAGATCTTACGCTATCAAAATAGTAATAACTTCCAAGAATTACAGTCACCAGAACATTGTTGATCCTGAATTATACTGTTTGATAGAAACATCACAGTAATTACAAAATAGATTATATATAGTCCTATACAGATATGCAAAACATTTTCCTTGCAAGCTTCTACGAAGCCGGTGAGCACACTCTGAACAGGCTGTAGACTTGTTGGGAAACACTGGACTTCTCGCAGTGATTTTATTTACTGGAAGGATGGAAGAGGGAATAGGTAATAATGAAACTTTTTCTTTTTAAACAAAACAAATATACCAATCACATAAGAAGAGAGACCAACTATACCAAACAACTACAGAGAATACAGTTATGTCTGATCTGGGGCCTAACACAGTTCATTGAGATGACAGTGGATTTTCATGTTTGTTTTTAACTGTTAGCTGAACTGTTTATTAAAACAGGAAAAAGCCATTCACATGAAAATAGCAGAAATGAGAAGAACGGGAGTTTCTATGCAGGTAGAGGACAATGTGAATCCCTTTAGGAAATCTCCGCCTCTCCTTGAGATATAACCCGGTAACATTCTTTTTTCAAAACTGGAGAACCATTTTCTCTACGTATCCACAAGAACTACGTAGGCTTGGTAACCAAAACTTTAAGATGTGCATGTACATGACCATTTTTTGGTCATAAGTTACTGTATCAGCCATAGGAGAATTACTAAGCATCAACCCCCCAAATGAGGGATTGTTTTACCTTAGAGGGAGAAGGAAAAGAGGGGAAAAAAAAAAAATAGAACCCCCCTGCAACCACCTCTATTGCAAGTACACCATAAAAAAATGCAGATGTCTGCTAATTAATTGATTCATCAAATTTTAAGACACAGACATACAAGCCAGTGCACAGATTACAAGCATATATACAAATATAGAGGTGCACGTCATGGATGGAAAGTATTTACACAGTTTAGTCTACATTCACCAGAAAAACAAATGTGAAAAGCCCCACTATTCATTTACCTATGAATAACTAAAAACAACTCAATTATGAAAACCTTAAGACATTACTGACCCACTATCCATCTGCCTGAAAGTGCACAGAAAGTCCTGAAATGTCCTCCTCAATCTTTTGTTAGAATCTCATCAGCACAACTAAGCAGTTCTTTCACCTAATCAGCCTACCTTTATGCCCTAGAAATTAAAACAAAGGGCCACAGACACAAGTATTCTATTCAGCATATTACTTTCAAAAACAAGAATCTAAATAATATTTGATTTTAGAGTTAAGGATAAAAGAGGCAATTGGAATCAAGGTAATAAAGCACAATCTTTCTGAAAACTTCCCCAAAGTAAGTGTGCCGTAAACCTCAAAAAAAACCCCAGACCAAACCAAAAACCCCATATCCCCCTGCTCAAATACAGGCATGTGATGCTCTATTTCATTCTCCCAGAAGATAAAGAGCTAAAGTGATGAAAGAGGTAATTAGCTGTTAGTTATTCCAGAGCAAAAACACGTTTCTTGAGATTAACAAAACTGTGCAGTAAAAGATATTTATAATAGCTTAACATTGAAAAAGATTACAAAAAAAAAGGGGGGGGGGGCTGGGGGGAAAAGCCAATCTACCCCTCAAAAAATCACTACTATAACCAAAACTTACTGTAGTCTAAATCAGGGCAGATTACACATGGGGAGGAGGTAAGAGGGAAAACAAACACACTCAAACAAAATGCTGGCTTTATGCCATTCCACGGAAAAAATTAAAGATTCATTACCATCATTACACTTGATCATACGTGTAAAGATAACCAACTATTGCTATGTAAAGCTGTCAGAAGACATATTCAAGCCTTGAATATATTATTAAAGACAAACATGTTCAAAACAAAGATGACAAAAATAAGAAAATGTGAATAATTATAAACATGTTTCTGTTTTCCAGATGTAATTTAGCCACCTTCAGGACTACAGCTTTCTTCCTAGAACACCTTTTCTTTCAGTAAGGTTCATCTCTTGCACTCTTCCAGAAAATCCTATACCTTCCTTCCCCCCAAAAAACCCTAATTCTAACTTGTTTTCAGAACTCCTTCCTGCTAATACTGTCATGGTTTTGTCTGCACAAATGTCATCACTCCTTTGTTTCCTACCATTGC
This sequence comes from Phaethon aethereus, assembly GCF_964289735.1. Classification (NCBI taxonomy): domain Eukaryota; kingdom Metazoa; phylum Chordata; class Aves; order Phaethontiformes; family Phaethontidae; genus Phaethon; species Phaethon aethereus. The sequence continues at coordinate 57,395,950 of NC_138582.1, read as the reverse complement.
TCCTTACGTGGCAAAGGGTCATTGCGGAACCAGACACTGCTGGCTCTGCAGCTACTGATCACAAGTATATGTTAGAGGCATAAATACACCTTTATTTTCACTGTTATTACTCTCAGAAATCTGTTTTTCTGGCATCAGAAAGGCACAAAAATGTCTTTCCTCCACTTTTAGAGCATATGTGGGCACTTACCCTCTGTACCGCCTCATAACGCTAACAGAAGTCACATGGCTTAAAAAAACTACACAACACATTTTCCAAAATCGGTACAGAATTCCACAGACAGCAACATCATTTCTGAAAATAATTATTTTGAATGAAACTGAAGGCTTCTTAATAGGTTGTGAGAAGACATATACTCACACAACACTTAAGGTTTTCTTTAAGACAAGGATCAACCAAGATGGTTAAGATATAACCTGAACTGATCTCTACTGCAATAACCCTTGCATTTAAATCCCTACGAAAGTACCAACAATTTCTTTGTAATTTCATACATTTTATTATGTATTTTTATTATATTAGAGCATTTATTCATCCTTCAGTTGAATACTAACGCTGATACTGAAATCAGCCTTTTTACAAGTAAACAACAGTTCATTTGTATTATAATCAAACTGGTGCAAGCAAGCCACCAATGGATTAAAATTTTCTAGGTCACAAAAATCCATCATAAATTTTCACACCTCCCCAGCTCCAAATACACCTATGTTCTCACAAAGCCCAGTTTACAGCCCGTCCTCTTCCTATGCTTAGGAAAAGTGGATTTAGAGATGCAGCTACACCTAGTGATCAGCAGCAGATCACAGCAGGCAAAACTCATGAAGACACTACAAAAATCAGAAACAAGTATGTGAACATAGTGGGGTGAACAAAATGACACAGTAAAATTTATTGCTAGACTTATCCCCCCTTCCCCCCCCAATATATGAATATATGCTCCAAATTGATTTTGGTTTCTTGAAATCCTTTTCAATACATTGACAACATTACACATTAAATCAGAAATACAGATATGAAAGTTTTTTTTTCAATATCAAATGAAATAGAGAGGACTCTCTCAATTTTTCCTAAGGAAACTGAGCAGATAATTCAGCTGCATTCACACATCAACAAGCAATTTATTCCTGGGAAGGTTTTCAGAACTACTTTACACAAGAGCCGTAGATGTGATCCAAAAGCTTCATAAAAGCACGTCATTTTCAGGGGAAACATCTTTAAAACTCAGTGATGTAGCTACCTCAAATAAGCGCTTGAGAGTGATACTAAAGAGCGTTAAACACGAGAGACGTCCCTCTCGAATGGCAGTTCCTTTAGCGTAAAGTTGCAATTTGTGAAATACAGGATCCTGACCCCCCATCACCACTGGACTTGGTTCTATCAAGCCTACACCTATTACCTTCCCCCAGCTGCATCGAGCCACACAAACTGAACCGATTCGTGTAAAATCAAGCCGGCCACTGGCAACCACGCTGCTTGACACATCCGCTGACTATCTCCGTGTATGAGTGAGCGCACACGAAAAACAACCAACCTCCACGTTTCTTCGGGTCAGGCTCAAATGACATTAGCGAGACGGAGTTCAGAAGCTTGCTCGCTCCATCCCAACGTGTGTTGCAATTTGCCTGAGGATTTGGTCTCTCTAGCTGTCAATCTAGCAACCTCTGTGAGCACTAAATATATTATTTTTTCATAAATTATATGCTGCTATATTGTTTCAGGACACTGTGATTTGTTTTCCTCATGGATTCTGATGACTGCTAAACCATGAGACCAAATAAACAGCACAGGATTTTTCCCCCCCTTGTAATATTTTGTAGGATTTATTTTTATTTTCTGATGAGGTTTCATTACTAACTTTTGACACTAGAACAACCTAATAGCTAAATAAAATAAATTAAAAAAAAAAACAACCCACATACCCAACACACAGTGTCTTTTTTGACAAACTGTGTCACTTCCAAAGCCCAGGCTCTCATTTTACCTGAAGCATTCTAAAGCATATCCCAGTTCACAGGGGAACACAAACTTCATCTCATCTGTTTCTAACTGTCAAAAGTTTAAAAACAAACAAAAAAAAAAAAAAAAAGAAAAAGACATATTTAAAAGCCAATTCTACAACATGCTTCCATTAATTTGCTGGACTATTTTATATATAAATCCTCTTAAGTGTAAAACACAAATCAAGTCATTCACCTATTCACCTGAGAGTAAGAAGTTTGGTTTCAGAATCTTCTCCCACAGCTCCCACTGTTTAGCGAGGCCAAGTCCACGCTATGAACTTTAACTGGAATAGTTTTGTTGATGAGCTGACAACTGTGTCCGCCACTAATAAAGCTGAATTTTCACTAGCATATGTTACCTGCCTTAGGAAGTGCAGAAATACGGACTTGATGGATGGGTGGAGAGGAAGGAAAGCAGGTGGAATAAGCAATGCAAGCAAAAGGAGAATTTGTTAAAAGGAGATAAAACCACACGTGGAGCTCTTTGCTGGTAAAGTGATCAGAACAGCTATTAAAGACTTCCAAACAGAGATCCTGAATACTCTGAGGAATCTCTTTAAACACAGTTAATTACACCAGAAACCTTTTCTTTTCTATACATTGCTCCAAGTGCCAGGAGCTTCATTTCAGCTGGGACAGGACCTATGAAGATTTAACCTATATTCTTTCTTTTCATCCTCCCTCTCTGCAGTCACCAAACATCAACATCATCACAGGAAGTTTCAACTTCAGCATGTCAAAATTCTTCCTTAACGACTGTTTTTGGAAAACGTGATTCTTGTTTTCAGAGAGCCTACACCCAAAAATCAAATGCATGAATATAAGGCACAACATCTACTCAGAATGCAAGTTTTTGTATTTTTAAACCATGAAATAGCTTGAGGACTACTATTCTCTATGTAAAACCTTTACCAGTCACCAGGAAAAGTAATTTTCAGTTTTTCTACAGCACTTTCCCTCCCGTGTTTCCCCTCATAATTCCTACTAGTCCTGGTGCAACATTCGTTATGAACGGCCTCTTACAGGCGCTTATAGTCAGTCCATCCGTCCACCTCTCTCGCTGCAATAGACTCATCCTTTCTCAGAGAAAAAACTAGAACTTTTAAAACCAGTACCATAAAAAGAGTGTGTTAATATACAACCCTGTCGCTTTCCACAGCAAAAGAGACTGTAACTGCCTAATAACAGCCCTCCCTCAGTCAGATCCAGGTTATAAGCAAGAAGCACCAATTTCAGAATTCAAGCTGTGTGCAAATTTACATCTACCTGAACACTACGCCTTCATAAAAACACAGTTTCTGAATTCCATTACACATCTCCTTGCCTTCAATTTCAATTTCGCTTTTTGGTATTTGACAGAACTCATCTCATCCAGACCCTTCACTTTATATAAGCCTAACATTTAGGCTTACAATGTCTCTTCTAACTTTCCACATCTCTGTGTTTGACCTAAATCCCTTACTGGAGTGGGTTGCTATCCCTAGCCTGAAAAATCTGCCAAGGAGACGGAAGAAGGAACACGGTGGAGTCAGGTGGCATTTCATATGACAGGAACACCATGTTTCAGGAACGCTTGTAATGTTAGCATTCAGTCTTCACATGGGCCCACTTAATAACATTTGTGTTAAATTATATAAAAAAACCCAGCTAAATTAGGTATGCTACAGTTTCTCAGAAAGAAACTAAAAACAAAACAAAACCCACAAAACACCAAACCCAAACCAAAAACTACTCTTGCAGACAGACACCAGCTACTTTTAAAAAAAAAAAACTTCAGATAAGCAGCATTGTCCATTTAAGACAATGTTTTTAGTAACATCTCTTGAATTCAAATTCTTGAAACGGTTTTCTTCGTGAACTGATGAATCCAGAATTTTAAATTCTTTAGTCAAAGACTCAGAAAATCTCATTGTTATTAACTGTTAAGCTGCTTTCAAAAGATTACTTGAAAGCTTCTACGCCTTAAAAAGCCAAGATCTGATCTTTCAGTAAGATTATTTTCTAAATAAGAAATTCAAATAAAACAATAGCTGACGCTAATGTTTGAACCAATCTCTGTAAAACACATCAGTCAATTTAGAAAAGGGTAAAAATAAAAATGGAACTATAAATGCCAAAGATTACTTAACTCACCCACTGCTATTCTTTGCTTAGAACATGTGTGGAGTTGGTTTTGTTTCTTTTTTCTCTGTTTGTTTTTATACTTTTTATAGGTTAGTCATGTAACTCGGGTCTGCAACAAGGCACACCATTACAAATGACAACTAACCAACTCAAGGACAGACTTTTCTGTAATTTAATTTCTATGACACTAATGCATCAAGCTTTTAAGAAAAGCAACAGCAATTCCCCCCCCCCCCAAGCAAAAATTACTCCCAGGCACGCACTTCAAATGGTAAAGTACAAAAACGGAAGCTTCATCAATTTTGTTCTGAGTGGAAAAAAAAAAAAAATCTGTACGTGCATCTTCACAAATAATCTTTACATTCAATATTTAACATACATATACATATGCACACGCAGGGAGAAAACAGGCCAGATTCTGCAACCCATGACAACCTTTGCAATCTCACTGCAGTGCGTGAATTGCAGCCTCTGTTACCCAGTACTTGGGAAGGGTTGGAATCGCACCTTCTGAGTAACTGTACGCACAGGTCATCTCTGAATTGCTTGTGGTTTCTATCACAGCTCTTCCCACGGTGTGCGGCGATGGAAATGAATACAGCAGATACAAATCTAACACTAATGTGGGATTGTTCTTCAGCAACATGAACAGCACTTAAATGCTGACCCTAATATAGTAGCAGCATATCACACGCAGAAGTCATTTAACTATCCAGGAGTAGAAGAGTTGCCTTAGCTTAACTTTAAACAAGAAGTAAGACAGTTCACACAGGTCAGCAATGAGTTATGGATTTATCTTAATAAAGCAAGAGCTCTCCCTGAAGTCTGGACACTAGACTTCCAATATTAATGAGTTATAGGGCCAATATACATGAGTTCAGTTCCATAATTCACTGCAGAGCACAGCTTCATCCCAACATGAGTATTTGGAAAAGATTTCATCATTGTTATATATCACCTCGTTGGTACAAAACATTTTTCTGCTCGGGGACCTTCTGCCTCATCTGCAGTAAAAAATGCTGGAGAGAAATTAGGGGAAATGCAGCTGCGTATAAAAAAGGTCCCTGGAACCTAACATAAACCCAGAAATTTTTAATTTTTAAAGAAGTTTAAAAACAGATCACCAATTCCTACCTGTAAAACTTGGTTTAGCTACAGTGCTCCATTGAAGCAACGTGTAATAGACAAAATATAAACTATTTTGCAGCCTGAGCAACAAGGAAAGTCAGAAGTATTGCTTCCCACCAGATCAAAGCACACTTCGCATGAACTGAAGACCAGATGTCTTCAATTTAACGTCCTTTTCAGTCGCACTCACTTCATGTTAGGAGCAAAATAAATAAACAAAAAAATCTGCAGTTACTCTTTGCCGTGAAGCACACGGAACTATTTCACAATCCAAATTTCTGTCTAAAATTATGGGTTTCCTCAACATATGAATAGGACAGGGGTGCAGGCAAGGGGACTCGAGACCAAGGTAACCATCTGCAAGTCTTGGGCTTCAGGGAAGAGGAAAACGCTGCTGATGGAGCACTTTGCCAGGCTCTTCGCTGGATGTGAATGCTGAGAGCCCGCAAGCAGCTTCTGCCCTGCCCTCCGAGGTGAGCCTTTTGGGGGCTGCAGAAAACCAGGGACCGGGGCTCTACCTCCGGCTCTACCGGCGTTTCACAGTCGCACCCACGGGCAGCGCGAAAGGCGGAGAGTTGCGGGGGCGAGCGAGGAGGAGCCGGCGAGGCACCCGCCGCCGAGCACCGCAAGTTCTCCCTCCCTGTCGCGGGCTCCGGCGGCGGCTCACCTCACCCCTCCGCCGCCGGGGCGGCGGGAAACTTTCGGGAAGTCGGCGGCGGTGAAACGCCAGAGCGAGCCCGAGAGCCGCCCGCTCCCTCCAGCCCTGCCCTCGGGCTACCCGCGCCCCGGCAGCCCCTCGCCCTTCCCCTCAGCGCCCTTTCGCCGTCAGGGCTCGCGGGCGCAAACCTAACGGCACCCCGGCGCCTCCCTCTCCGCCTGCTTCGGACGCTTCCCCCCCCGGCCCGCCATGTACGCAGCCGGCTTCGAAGTGTCAGCCCCTGTGCCTGGGGAACACGGAGGGGAAGAAAAAAAAAAAAAGAAAAAAAGGAAAACAAGACACCAAACCCCAACCGACTCCGAAATCGCAGCGCTTCCCCCCTCGCCCTTCCGCCGCTCCCGCCTGCGGGAGGGCTGTCCGGCCCCGGGGCAGGCGAGGCGGCTCCTTACCTGTGAATGTCTGCGCTCCCGCCGCCAGCAAAAGTCCGGCCAAAGTAACCAGGCAAGTTCCAACTTTCCCCATATTTCCACCCCTTCCTGCTCCGGATCCAGCAAAGTGCCAAAGTGTTTGCCAAAGTAGGAGGTGCCCCTCTCGCCCCCCTCCAGTCAGTGGGGCAGGCGGGGAGGGGGGAGCCGGACTCCCCCACTTGGTGCCCCGCGGGCTGTTTTCCCCTCCTCGCCCTCTCTGCGCTGTTAAGGGCAGGGAAATAGGGGTGCGAAGTGGCCGGGGGCCGCCTGCCTTTCTCCGGCCGCGCCGCTTGCCCTCGCCCCAGGGGCCGCGCCACCTCCCCGCGCAGGCACCCCACGCGTTCCGCGCCGCTCGCCTCCCCCGGTGCTCGGGGGGGGCACCCTTAATCCCGGGAGTCTCCTCGCCCGGCGCCGCCGTTAGTCCCGGCTTAGCTCGGCTCCCGGACTGACTCGCGGTCCCCCCCGGCAGGCAGGCTGGCTAAAGGGAGCGCGGAAAGTCACGCCCAGCCGCCGGCGCCGCCGCTCTCCCCCGCTAGAGGGCGAGGCGGCGCGGGCTCGCGGCGGCGGGGCGCCGCTGACGGGATTTCGGTTACCGCCGCCGCCTGCGGAGGCGAAGCGCTTGAGCCGCCTTCCCGCCGCTCCCCCCCACCCCGCCCTCCCCTGCCCCGAGAGCTGCTTTGTTTGCAGAGGAGGTGGCTCAGAGCCTAGCAGGACGATGTCGAAAGTTCCTGGACAGCGGGGGAGAGGAGGAGGAACCGAAAAAAAAGGAAAAGAAAAAAAAAAAGAAATATCTCGACTAAGCGTCTCGGTAACTTTGCCGCGGGCCGGCGGCGGCGAGAGCGCTGAGGATGGGGTCGCCGTGGCTACCTGTCCCGCCGGGTCGGCGCCCTGAGGGAACGGCTGTCGCCGGCCCGGGCAGCCCGGCCCCGGGGCACCCACCTCGCTCTCCCCGCGCCCCCGCCCCACCGCTCTGGCGCTGCTCCGGGGCGCCGGGACGGGGAAGGGTGGCTATAAGAGAGGGGGGGAAACGCTGGCTCTTCATAATCGTTTTGCTTTTGTTTGCACAGGCAACCTGGAGTCTGTCGGAAGAACTGGTTCGAGGCCACTGAGTCTTCCGCGCAAACGGCGAGCGTAGGAGCCCTTGCCTTCACACAGGGAAAGGCTGGTACTAAAAGGAAATTAAGATGTAAACGGGATTCTCTGGGCTGGAGACGAGCGGCACCGTGTTGTAAATAAATTGCTTCTCATTCGTGTGCTGCTAATAAAACTTAAGGGCCTTGCCCAGCCCTCCGTTGCAGCCACCCTTCGCCCCTCCGGAGCGTTTCGGGGCGGTGGGACGGGACCTGTGGAGGTCGCCCAGTCCGGCCCTCCGGCTCAAAGCGGGGTCGCAGCTTTTAACTCCTGTGCGTGAAGAATGACGTCATGAATTGGCAGGGTTAGGTAGTGAACGATGGAAGTAAAAGCACGTTAAAATGGCAGTTACCTTTCATTATTTGCAGTCTGCGACTTCTGGCATTTATCTCTACGTCATGTATGAAATACAGCTGCTTGACAATCTTTTTCACTTTGGGGCTTTGGCTCCTGGTGTCCGAGACACTTGCAAGGATGTGTTTGTTGGTTTCAAACCAGTTCTTTCTAAATTCGACTTTAGAAGTGGAAATATTTTTTTTGGATATCACTTTCAACTAAAGTTTTCTTTTTATTTCAAGTGCAAGCGTGGCCAAATTTAATGCCTGTTTATTCCCTGTGGGTTACAAATAAAACAGTAAAAACAAAAGTGTAGATAATGGTGCAGTTAAGGGTTTGAGCTGGCAAACACAAATATAAGAGCTCAGGTTCTATGTTCTCATTTTTCTCCAGCACAGGTCCTCCGTTTTCTATGCTACTTTTATATATAGTTAGCCGGCTTCGCTCCCGTTGCAACTGAAGTCTTGACTCTACCCATCCCCCACATGGTAGTGTGAGTTACAGCATATTAATGATTTGTGCAGATTTTGTATTATTTTTACATATAATACATCATCTTCAAACTTAGGCACGCAGCTGTATCATTTCCAGTGATCGCCCAACCATGCTGTTTTCGGGACACTGCTCTATTATGGTTTTGCTAATGCCTTTGTTATGTGATGCAATCTTCACGAAGGGACATGAACTTTTAGACGTATGGGGGTAAGGCCGCTGCCTCAAAAGTTAACGCAAGGGGGCAGAATAGCATTAATTGTTGTGTTCCCTGACGTCAGACGACTTCTTTTGAATAGTAAGTGTTCTCTTCGTTTATTATTTGCCTGGGACTTCCCAGTCTTCTCCCCGGGAAAAAGTTACCTTAATTCCCCAGAGCTTTGGTAACTTAGGGGTATGTTGCAATAAAAATTATATTTTTTAATTTTACCATTTTTTCCTGGTTACATAATTTATGCAAATTTTATGTACTGTAAAAAGCTGCAGTTACAGCTTTTAAAAATTAGTAACTATAGCTAGTCTTGAAAGTGCTACCTTTGTAACTACAAAACTGTTAAAAAACTCAAGAAGTCCGTAAGTAATTAATTTACAGTAAATGTAACTTTAAAGTGTGTCCTCTAGTAGGTCCAGCAAAAAAAAAATCTAAAATCCACCAAAAATCCAGAAATGAAGAAGTTAAACCAATGCTTGTGCTAATGATGACTTCTCTCTAGGTTCCCAATGTCCAGACACACATAAAATTTTATCTGATCAGCCAATGTCAATCCTAACACAGTGTGGTGAATTATCGTGTTCAGACACATAACCGTAACTCTCAACACTGTCTTTGTTACAGGGAATTGGAAACTCCATGCCTATATCCACAGGTATCTAGTGTTAGCTCAGTGAAGAGGAAATAGAAAGTCACCGAGTTCTGTGGATTACAGAAAAGCATGTAAGAGTTTTTGGTCACAGTTACAGTAGGAGTAGGCTAAAGTGCTTGACCTTCAAAGACGTAACCATTCTGCTTTAACTACAGTAAATCTAAGAAATGGTTAAGCGCTGGGGAATAGCTAAACCAACAAGAACAATAGAAAACACAGGTCATGCATGGCTGATCAGGAATTGTTAGCTGTGTTTCGCTGCGTTTTGGTACTGGAGCGTGTATGAAAACAATCCAGAAACACTACAAAAAAGAACTACAGAATCAAGAAAACACTAGACAAAAACCACAGGTTCACTAGTGGTTTGATTCCAAGAATGCCTTCAAGAGAGTTCATTAAGGGCTAAGCTGTGGCTGGAAAGGGGATTGGAAGCATCTGCAAAACAAAAAAAAAATGTACTTTACTAATTGTTTCTTACTGACAAACAGATATTTTGCATTTGTTCTTGAACTGGATCACCTCAAAGAAATAGCTGATTCCAGTTCCCTACATACACACACTTCAGCTTAGGAACATAGAAGATCACAAATATCACAAATACAATTATTCCTGCTGAAAGGAGTCAAAGAATGAGACAGTAAGATGTGGAATAAGGAGAAAAAATAATCTGGAAGTTGTAATGACTGTTTTCTAGCTTTTCATGTACATCAGTGCACACAAGGAAATGCACACAACCAACCTTCATTACAAAGTTTTTGTTTATTTTTAAATATGGAATTTGTATATATCCCACTGGGGGAAAATTAAACAACCTGATGATAAATTATGAATAATTACACTGTTTATTACACAAACATGACTGGCTCTCTCTGCTAATCATTCTCTTGCAGATCCATTTCCAATATTCCAGATCTCTGATCTACTTTCAACAAATGTTTTTTGAAAATTCCAAACTGATAGAAAACTGTATTATTGGTTAGAGAGGTCTGAGGTCCAAATACTTATCATAAAGTGGGAACAACAGTACTTGACCAATGTCAAGGAGAAGTTCTTGGGATAGGCATACATATACGCTTAACAATCACATATACATTGTGTTTATATATTTAACTGTTACCTTTCCTTTAAGGCACTAGTGATATTCACAATGCTATTCATTCTATATTACTGGTACAAAACCAAGAAAACATATCTCAAATTCTGTAAAACATCAAGTCTATCCTGCATAATCCGTAGCATGAAGTCACCCTTCCTATAATGATACGAAGCAGGAACACTCTTGCTCATGTTACAGCACAAATAGAAAAGCAAAGACTCGTATTCAAATATTGGAGGAAGGCCCAAACATCCTGCCTTTTTTTGACCTGTGACAATGCTGATTAAGTGGCCAAGAATGTGGGCTACCCGGCTGTCAGCTGATCTTTGGGATCAGTAGCAGATAACATCACTCTCACAGCTCAAAGCTATCTTTTGTGCTATCAAGTAGTCGGACAAGAATGATTTTCAGTAGCCCACTCCATCTTGTTCTAACGCTCAGACAGACAAGCTTCATGAATCTTTCAATGACGCTACTGTTTAAATGTGATGAAAAAGTAATTTTCTTTGCAGGACAGGGGCACATTTTCTTAGTTAAGTACAGGCAATAAGCGAAAGTAAGATGTGCTTTGTTAGAAGACACGCAATGATTCCAACTCTCTGTTTTTATCAAAGCTACTTCTCTCCTACAGTGAAATTCCAGAGCCAATCCTTGGTCAGGAGGACCACACAAGAAAAATCACATAATCTCTGTAAGTCGAGGGAGAATATGCCAAACCTAATTTTTTTTTTTTTTTACCATTTGTTCCGCTTTCTTCTTAAATACACAGCAACAACTTCTCCTTTGCCAATATTCACTTATCTATAGGTAGCTTTATCTTCTCACCCAGAATTTTACTGATACTCTTCACCTTTTCATTGCTGATTTTTCATCAAAAGCTTCAAAAAGAAAAAAAGTGAGCTTATCTATGTGCCAGGATTTATTGATTGGATTATACTCAATTATATTCTATTTCATAATGTTTAATATATCTGTATCCGTGGGTGTTGTAAAGGTTTCATTTGTTACTGAAGGGCTATTTCAGTGATAAATGTAGTGTTCTGAATAAATCTTCTAGTGTTTATTCAAAAAAGTCAGGTGTGCCCCCCCCTTTTTTTTTTTTGAGAGGTGGGGTGAGGACATAGTAGTGTCCTTAAAAGATCCTGTCCACTCATACCCCATCTTTCCCTGCCTCTGAGGAACAACGGAGAACTCCTTGGAATCTAAGGTAAATTTAAACCATCTGCAAAACTTACTGCATACAAAATGTTCCATCTTCAGTAGAGTCTCATCATCTTTCCTGCTTATTGCTGCTGGGGCTTGCTGGCACTGGAATCGATCCCTAATCATTCATTTGGCACTGAGCTGCACTAATCACAACTGTGGCTGCTCCCTATCAGATACTGTCATGTGTAATATGACTGCCTGCTTTTTCTTTTTTTTTGGTACTAATGATTTGTGCAAGCAATGATAACAATCCATTTTGTATGAAGGACACCTTGCCTTATTTACTTGATCACTCTGAAGTTTGGTGGTAATGAAAACCAAAGTCCTCTTTGTTTCCAACTGTTAAAAAGCAACATTTTGCATGATAGCTGGGGAAATTCTACATGGCCGCTCCTCGCCTTGATATTAAACCATAGTTGGGACTTGAGAGAGAAAAGACATTCAGATCTTTAAAAGTATTTAAAAGACTAGAGAGAAGCAACCTTTAATTAGAAATTGTTGAAATAGAAGTGGGAAAAAGGTCTGAAGTATCCAAGGAAAACAGTGGGAGACCTTTAGGATCTGAATGCCAGGAAGGGAGCAAAGAGCAACAGCTGGCACTGTACAGAGATGGTTACTGGTAGTTCAAGCCCAAGGGTAAATAGCTGCATTGCGGAAGAATATCTATTTCGTAATCTCACACTTTGCTATAGTAAGATGGGTAAGACAGAGTGTAGCCTATGCAGGTAGAAGCTTGTAAACTCATAAAAAGTTTAACTTCTGCTTGAAGTTTTTGACTCCATGATCAACATCATAGTCTCCTACCCACACATGTGATTTGTATGGACAAGGAAGAACATGTGTCTCATACCAGGTTGTGTTTGATGCATGTTGATGTCTGCAAGCCAAATCCTGTCCTGTCTTCTGATCATTAGCATTTTATTATAAATCTATTGTGTTTAACAATACTACAAGGACTTAAAACCATTGTGGCTTCTAACTATGCTCTTAGAAGTATTTTATGGCTCTATAGTATATATGAGAAGCAGACCTCTTCAAACTTGAACTTTGTCAGGGAACAGAAAGGGTCAGCTCCTGCCTACGGGGTGGAGAGCCCGGAGCTGAGTGCAGTAACACCTCCCAGCAGGAGAGGCATCGGTGGTCTGATCCACCAGCCCCCGCAAGGTCAGCAGGGCAGGCTGGGAGAGCATGGCTAGGTTCAAGAAAAGCTCCAGATCATCAGGCAAGTTCATGGTGATGAGGCAGGTGATGAACGGTGAGAAAGCCAGGAAGACAATCTACAGGTCAGGATTAGGATTGTGTTTGGTGACTACCAAATAGGACCACAGTGATAAGAAAGGTCCAAGATCAAGCCCAGAAGTCAACCCTTAGGTTGGGGCCTGGGTCAGCAGGGTCTGTGGCCAGACACATGGAGACCAGTGCAGAGACTGAAGGCCCCAGGGTGAAATGAAATAGGGCTCCTGGGGCAACTGGGCAAACGGTGTGGGTGGAGGCTCCATGTGAGGCTGATCAGGGCCATTAAGGCTTATTACTGCACTCAGTGCCATTTCACTTTTCACCTTTGCATCTTCTAGTATGTTACATGGCTTTTAATATTTTTTCTAGCTTCCCATACCTTGTAAAGAAAAGTGTCTATCTTCACTGTTCTTTTAGTACTGTCCTGGTTTCAGCCAGGATAGAGCTGGTTTTCTTCACAGAAGCTAGTGTGAGACTGTGTTTTGGATTTGGGATGAGGAACTATTGATAAAGTGCTGATGTTTTGGGTTGTTGCTGAGCCGTCAAGGACAGTCCAGCTTCTTGTGCTGGCCTGCCAGCAAGCAGGCTGGGGGTGCACGGGGAGCTGGGAGGGGACACAGCCGGGACAGCTGACCCAGACTGGCCAAAGAGATATTCCCTACCATCCGACGTCATGCCCAGTACATAAACTGGAGTTGGCCGGGGGGCGGAAATCGCTGCTTGGGGACGGGCTGTCGATCACGGGGTGGTGAGCAATTGCTGTATTGGGCATCACTTGTTCTTGTACATTCCTTTGTTGGTATTATCATTATTGTTCCCTTCTTTCTTTCTGTCCTATTAAACCGTGTTTATCTCAACCCACGAGGTTTTTCCTAATTCTCTCCCCCGTCCCACTGTGGGAGGGAGAGTGAGCGAGCGGCTGCGTGGTGCTTAGTTGCCAGCTGGAGCTAAACCACGACAGTCCTTTTTGGCGCCCAACGTGGGGCTCGAGGCTTGAGATAATAACGGTTGCAGGTCACAATATCAGTTTATTTGATTTGCCTCATGCTCTCGTCTTTGCTGTACATGTTAAGGATCAGTGTTGGTTTCTGTGGGCTGCTGTACTCTGCAATGATTAGTAATGTCTCGCCTGTGAATTTTGTTTTTAGAACACTGACCTTGAGCTTAATGTGGTATCATCTGAGCTCTGTACTAAAGCCGTTACTGTATTTTGGCTACAGTCTTGTGGAGACAATTAGCAATTATACTTCTGCCTCTGAAAGGTTTTTTATGGAGGAAATGCAGAATGGTACCTTTGCTACCCTCTATCATAACATTTCCTCCTTCATCACAATAATTTTTCAGTATTTTGAACACCCTTGGCTGGTTAAAATACCTCTATTGCTACTTCTGGGGAACATGGTTTCGGTTTTGTCTAAGGTTGGCAAGCAATTTAAGAATATCACCCGGAGATCTGCCCCAAGGCTGGATAGTTATGAATGGCAGGGTGTGTGGAACAGCATGGGCAAATGCCTGGGGCGGTGGGCACCTCCGGTGTTTTGGAGCTTCACTCCCGAACAAGTGCAGAATCCTGATAAACTAGCAGAATATCTGGAAGAAGTATGCTGTCAGCCTGGCAGCTCCAAGGAGACACAAATCATTGCCATGTGCTGGGGCCTGGCCCATGCCTACCGAACCCTATTTAACACTGTGCAAAGGGGAGAGAGGCTCTCTGGGTCTGATGGCAATGTGGCAGGCACTGGGACTACTCCAACCCCTGTGGCAGGCACTGTCACTACTCCAACCCCCACGGCGGGCACTGTAGCTACTCAGACTGTTGCAGCTGAACCAGAGAACCAGCCCATCCCGGTATCAGTTGCCCCTGTACAAAAGAAGAAATCTTGGAAGCGGAAGTCAGCTCGTTTAGTAAGGGAGGAGGAAGATTCTGCTAAGAAGGAGCCAGAGGAAGAGAGTGAGGAGGCAGAGTGCTCTGAAGCAGGGCCATCACAAGCACGGAAGAGGGAAGAGAGCGGGTCATCGCTTGAAGAGGAGGAAGAGGAAGAACTTATAAAAGAGACGGTAACTACCCGATCTCTATCCCTGAGTGAATTGCGAGATATGCGAAAGGATTTCAGCCGTCGTCCAGGTGAGCACATTGTCACCTGGCTGCTCCGATGCTGGGATAATGGGGCCAGTAGCCTGGAATTAGAGGGTAGGGAAGCCAAGCAGCTGGGATCCCTTTCTAGGGAAGGGGGCATTGACAAAGCAATTGGAAAAGGTGCACAAGTCCTCAGCCTCTGGAGACGACTCCTGTCGGGTGTGAAGGAAAGGTATCCCTTCAAGGAAGATGTTCTATGTCACTCAGGCAAGTGGACCACCATGGAGAAAGGTATCCAGTACCTGAGGGAGCTAGCGGTGCTGGAAGTGATTTATGGTGACTTGGACAATGGACAATCATCCAAAGATCCAGATGAAGTTAATTGCACGCAACCTATGTGGCGGAAGTTTGTACGGAGTGCACCATCATCATATGCCAACTCATTAGCAGTAATGGCCTGGAAGGACGGAGAGAGACCAACGGTGGATGAATTGGCTGGCCAACTCCGGCAATACGAAGAAAGTCTCTCTTCCTCCCTACGGGCCTGCGTCTCTGCTATAGAGAAACTGTCCCGGGAGTTCCGGCAATTCAAAGAGGATATGCCCTACCCTCCACCCATACGGACCAGTGTCTCAGCCATTAGGAGTAAGCGCTCTTCTGTTCAAGAGAGAAGATACAGAGGATACACACCACGAGCCACCCTGTGGTTTCAATTGCGTGACTACGGAGAGGACATGAGGAGATGGGATGGAAAACCTACCTCGACCCTAGAGGCACGAGTACGCGAGCTGCAAGGAAAAACAATTACAAAAGGGGGTTCAGGTTCCTCGAGGAAAATCGTCGCTCCACTTTCCAGTGGGCAGCTTCCCAGAAAGAATAGAAGAGCTGATCTCACCTCTGATCCTCTTGAAGGGACTTCTGATTCCTATTTACAAGAAGTGGGTAACGAGTACTATGAGCAGGATTAGAGGGGCCCTGCCTCCAGCCAGGCGGAGGAGAGGGACAACCGAGTTCATTGGACTGTGTGGATTAGATGGCCTGGCACATCAGACCCACAGGAATATAAGGCTTTAGTGGACACCGGTGCACAATGTACCCTGATGCCATCAAGCCATATAGGGGCAGAGCCCATCTGTATTTCCGGAGTGACAGGGGGATCCCAGCAGCTGACTGTGCTGGAGGCCGAAGTGAGCCTAACTGGGAATGAGTGGCAGAAGCACCCCATTGTGACTGGCCCGGAGGCTCCGTGCATCCTGGGCATAGACTACCTCAGCAGAGGGTATTTCAAGGACCCAAAAGGGTACCGGTGGGCTTTTGGTATAGCTGCCTTGGAGACGGAAGAAATTAAACAGCTGTCCACCTTGCCTGGTCTCTCAGAGGACCCTTCTGTGGTGGGGTTGCTCAGGGTCAAAGAACAACAGGTGCCGATCGCTACCACAACAGTGCACCGGCGGCAATATCACACCAACAGAGACTCCCTGATCCCTATCCATGAGCTGATTCGTCGGCTGGAGAGCCAAGGAGTGATCAGCAAGACTCGCTCACCCTTTAACAGCCCCATATGGCCAGTGCGAAAGTCTAATGGAGAGTGGAGACTGACAGTAGACTATCGTGGCCTGAATGAAGTCACGCCACCACTGAGCGCTGCCGTGCCAGACATGCTAGAACTTCAATATGAACTGGAGTCAAAGGCAGCCAAGTGGTACGCCACCATTGATATTGCTAACGCGTTTTTCTCGATCCCTTTGGCGGCAGAGTGCAGGCCACAGTTTGCTTTCACTTGGAGAGGTGTCCAATACACCTGGAATCGACTTCCCCAGGGGTGGAAACACAGCCCTACCATTTGCCATGGGCTGATACAAACTGCACTGGAACAGGGTGAAGCTCCAGAGCATCTGCAATACATTGATGACATCATCGTATGGGGCAACACAGCAGAAGAAGTTTTTGAGAAAGGGAAGAAAATAATTCAAGTCCTTCTGAAAGCTGGTTTTGCTATAAAACAAAGTAAAGTCAAGGGACATGCACAAGAGATCCAGTTTTTAGGAATAAAATGGCAAGATGGACGTCGACAGATCCCAACGGATGTGATCAACAAAATAACAGCTATGTCTCCACCAACTAGCAAAAAAGAAACACAAGCATTTTTGGGTGTTGTGGGTTTCTGGAGAATGCATATTCCAAATTACAGTCTGATTGTAAGCCCTCTTTATCAAGTGACCCGGAAGAAGAACGATTTTAAATGGGGCCCTGAGCAACGACAAGCCTTCGAACAAATCAAACAGGAGATAGTTCATGCCGTAGCCCTCGGGCCAGTCCGGGCAGGACAAGATGTTAAAAATGTGCTCTACACAGCAGCCGGGGAGAATGGCCCTACCTGGAGTCTCTGGCAGAAGGCACCAGGAGAGACTCGAGGTCGACCTCTAGGGTTTTGGAGTCGAGGATATAGGGGATCTGAGTCCCGCTATACTCCAACTGAAAAGGAGATATTGGCGGCATATGAAGGAGTTCGAGCTGCCTCAGAAGTGGTTGGTACTGAAGCACAGCTCCTCCTGGCACCCCGACTGCCGGTGCTGGGCTGGATGTTCAAAGGGAGGGTCCCCTCTACACATCATGCGACTGATGCTACGTGGAGTAAGTGGGTCGCGCTTATTACACAGCGGGCTCGAATAGGAAATCTTAAGTACTTATTCTTAGCGTCTCCCAAAATGCCTATGTCCTTAGCTATGTCTGGCAACAATATCAGGAGGTACATAAAGGAGACGAGAGCAAAATAGTTCAAATACCTAATACTGTTAAACAAACACCTACTTAGGCCAACTGAGAGTGTATAACCTTCAGATTTGTGTATGGCTGAATAGGATTGGTCAGGAGCAGAAAGAAACAGAAACACAGGATTGATCAAATGCAAATACTTGCAAATATTCATATATTCAGTCTTCAAAGTCTGTACAAATACAGACTGTAATATCATCTTTGTCACTCATTGCTTTGATCTTGTCATTCATCTGGGTTAACATCCTTTTCTATTACAAATTTAGGCTTAATTTCATTGTCTTCAAAGTTCTGCACTGTTCTACCTCTCCCTACTCATTTGAACTTCAAGTTGCTATTCTTTCTATTCAGTGCTTCTATAATCAACCGTGTCAAGGAATGAGACCAGAAGAATCAAAATTTAGGAGATAGGTACTGTAAAGTAAGCTAACTTCTGAGTCTTCCAGAGTAATTGTTCCAAAATAAATTAACATAATAGAAGGAACACACACTGAGTTATAGCTGCAGAGTTACAGCATTAGATTTTTTTCTGCTAAAAATCTTCTAGTCCATGCCTCTCTGTAGAAAAACCCTTTTCCAGAGTGGGTTTCTCTGCAGGCTCCCATCAAATGGAAAATTCCTTTTAGTAATAATCCCTAGAAATACTTGACAAAAGTTTGTTTTTCAGATGTCTTCATATAAGGCAGAGGACTGAAGCAGACAACTGGAATAGTAATGACTGATGCCATCAGCGCTAACATGGACTGATCACGTCTGCGAGAGCCCTTCAGATGATGTCTTCAGTTAGGAGAATGTATTTCTGACATCTTGGGTTCATTCCACCAAAAAAGCACAGGAGCAAAAGCCAATTGAAAAGCCATATTCAATATAAGGTTGGTTTTCTTTCTGCCTGTAGACTTCCCTTGAGTTTGTTCAGTCACATATATTTTTCTTCAATAACTCTGAATTAGCATCAGATGATAGTAGCTGTGCTTTGACATGAGATTACGTTTTTTCAAAAGTTCATTAACAGCTAATTAGGAGTTTGTGAAACAGAAGAAGTTAAATATTCAGCCTCTTGGTTTCTCTTTGTGGGTCTTAAAAACAGTCATTGATGGGTGGAATTAGAGTTCCTTCTGCCTCTTCATTACTAACTCTTCTTTAGCAATGTAGCATTCATGTTGTCACAGCACCTCTAGACCACTTCCTACTATGACTTCGATGTAATTGTCATATGAGATTCATGAGATGTTATTAAATTGGATCCTATTGGAACATGAAGTTCAGATTTTTTTTCCTACAGTTATAGTTGAATGGAAGGAAGTGCACTTTATATCTTGTACTTGTCTTTCAAGAAAAAAATTGATTTTTTTTCCCCGTGAAATCTACTTTAACAGAAATTTATACTGTTGCAAAACACTGCGATACCATCTCATCAGAGGCAATTCTGAGCAGGCAGGCACAGTAGTCAGTGATGCAGAATCCATCAAAGAGGCAGCATATGAGCATCAATGTAAGTACAACCTCTCACACCACCACCTGTGCTGACTGCAGGTTTTTGCCTTAATATGTTAAAAAGTTGTTGATAAGTAAATTATATGTTATATTGATGACAACTCTAAATTATGCAGTGTGTGTTAGTAATTTGTAGGATTTATTTCTTATTTGTGTATTTGGAAGTGTGTGAATTTTTTTTGATAAATGGTAATAGTGGGTGGGGGGGTACTACAAAGTTGAAAGGTTCATATGTAAAATCTACTTCACTTATTTAATATTTTTTCTGATTATTTTCTTTTTTTAATATTTCTGCTTTTTTAGAAAGGGGAGGAATATATTTCGATATACTTATGATTGAATTCTTGTTGGTGTTCGCTTGTGCAGAATGATGAAGAGGCGTGAAAGTTAAATGTGCTTCATACCATCATTTTTTCCTCTTGATTGCTTTCATACCAACAACAGATGTCCAGTGAAGGGACACAAATATTTCCCTTTAGCAAGTCATTCCACTGAAAATAATGGGAGCTTATTTAAACAGTGTGGCCCTGTGGAGACAAAGCAGGGAGCAAGCACAGGAGAGAATAAGAGCAGAAACATATTCAATCAAATAATTACTTTATTTGCATGCAGTGAAATTTTTTAGCAAGTTACACATAATAAAATTAGTAGGAATTCAACTACCCATTGATTTGTCAAAGGCATCAGGAATAATAAATTGAAATTTGTTGTGGCCATGAATGCTATTGATTCTCCTGCTCTGTGCACTATTGTGCTAAAAAAAATCAATTATTTAATAATTGATTTTAAACTAACAGTTAAATTATTTTATTAAGTCTAAATTAAGAATTATGATGGATACAAATGTATGTACTAAAACATAATGCTGAAATGGATTCCTCTCACAAGTTTAAATAACCATTCTGATGAGACAAGAATGATTACCAAAATAGAATCATGATAAATAAAAGTCAGCAAGGCTTTGCAGATGTGGTGAATCATTACATATTACTTTGCTTTTCAAAATGAGTGCTAATCCTGCTGTTGCTTATTGTGCAGAACTTCGATTAAAGTTAATGGGAATTCTATGCACAGGAAGGTTGCAGTGTGGTAGATCTGTTTTTTTTACCCTCACACAAGTCTTAATGGGAATTACAGGTGTGTTTTGGGGCAAAACCACTACCCATATAAAAACCGAAGTCGAGCCACGTTACAGCTCTCAAGAAGATGAATCCCTGTGGAAAATGGGACAATGTTGTTTTCCCCTTTCATCTCTGCAGTGAGCAGATGCAAGCATTGCTGAGGAAAATTTTCATGTTGAGGAACTGACCAGTCATTGTCTGAAGCTATAAACTAAGGGTATGTTGTTTCCAGAGAGACAGATGCTAAATCAGAGACAATAAGTTTTCATCACAATTCCTTATTTTTATTACAGTACAAAAAAAGAAAATATATTAAAAGAATACTACTAAAAATCAGGTACCATCAAGTTATAACACACCTCGATTAAAATGCTTCTATAACTTCAGGGCTATACCTCTGCCAAACTCGAAGGTTCGGGTGCAAACAATGATTTGACAGAGCTCTTCAGAATATAATTCATTGAATTATGTACAATAATATTTGTGGTCACAAGCATTGCAGGTAGAAGTTTCCTAGATTAGCATTTCTTCCTTCTGAGCACCAAACACTGGACTAATTTGTAACATAGCTGGGAGTAACTGCTTCTGTCTACTTCTTGTCTATCAAATCTCTGTAATGCCTCAAAACCAGGGATACACAACTTCAGGAACAGAGTAACTGGGGAAAAACTCAAAGGAAGAAACCAAAATATTTTTGCTTGTGTGATCACACCAGTAGAACAACCCGCCTGTGTCTGATTTGCCTGCCATAACACTTTCACCAGTAGTACTGTTCCTGTTTGATCAAGTCCTGCTCCCAGTGAAATCAGTAGTAACAGCTCAGCTCCCTCAGCACTTAGGCTGCATTTCAGGATAGTAAGCACCATCTTAACCCTGTGACAGCTCCCATTGTCCATACTGACTTTGCTATGCAGCTGTGCAGAGATGAGGCAAAGATGGAAACGAAAGGCCAGGCCGAGGCCTATTTGGTCTCTTCGTACAGAGGAGAACACGCAGGGCTTCTGAAAGCCGTGGGTTCACCATCATGACTTACGGGAGCTACCCCATTTTGGTGACTGAGAAGCTACTCGAAGCAGATTACCAGCATGCTCCGGCCCAACAATGCCAAGGTGAGAATAAGGAGCAATATACACAAAAAGGCATGGCTCTGTCCTAAGCCCATTCCCCAAACCGTGGACATCCACCAGTGGATGATGGTGGCAATATTAATTCAAAAGCATCTTTGTGTCATAGCTCACTGTCAAAAGGCCATGGTTCTTGTTGATGTCTTCCTTAGCACACCTTTATTTTAGTGTCTGTCTCTGTCCTATCTTTCTGCATTCCCTCCTTGGATTGTCTTTCCTGCCCTGTGAAAGCAGTAGGCCAAGCTGTCTGCTGCCACAGTTCTAGGAAATGCGCTAGTTAATGCTGTAGGTCCCTGACCGTGCTGAAAAATTGTTCTTCTATCCTCCATTTTGATAAACATTCATTAGTCCTGGATTTTTATTCCCATCAGGTTTGAACAGCAGAAGAAAGCCTCCCTGCTGACTAGCATTTGTTGTCTCCCATCTACAGAAAAAGTATTTTGTAACATGTTGGAGAAAGTCAGTGTGTGGCGTTTCATGCGTGCCTTTTACTTACAGTAGGGATTCTTTTAGGAGAGATGTTTCTCCTTTGATCCCTCTTGAGTGTCTCCCAGGATAAATGTCCCTAGGACAGCATCTCCTAGTATGAATGACACCAGTCCGCACCCTCTGGGCACTTCACAACTCCATCTCATCCAATTGCTTCCCAGTGGTGCTCACTCTGAACTTGCTGCAGATGTGAAGGAAATCCCTGCAAAAATACAAAGCAAACACTGGGAGCAAATCTGGAAATGCCTGTGTCATGGCACATAATGCATGCCTGGAAGGCTTATAGGAAGTGACCCTGTATGGAAAGAGGGTACTTGAGAAACAGAAGCCATAAATGTTCCATTCTGACTGACAGAAAGCATCACATCCAAAAAGGAACCACTAGCCTTGCTTATATAGGCATAGCTTTGTATTTTTGCACACTAGCTTGAAAACACAAGGAAGTAGCTCTGAGGCTTTGCACTGGCCTCTCCCTTGGTAGAAGGTGGATTGAGGATAAGAGATAGACAAGTGGACAGCAGTGGAGACTGCCTTGGACCAGTGGTCCACAGATAAGGCTGGCTGGAAGCATCCTGGGCTTAAATACAAGAGGTCACAAGACAGACTCAGAAGGCAAATGTCTGGTGACCCCAGACTCTGTCACTCTATTGCTACTTTGAGCAGAAAACATATTTGTAAAAAGTGAATATCCAGCAATGGCCAGGGCCAAAGTGAAGGAGTGTGGATGCTAGCTAGTGTGATGGTTCAGGTCAGGACTGTTGGGCTCCCCGGTCAGCAGCTGCTGTACCTTCTTATCTCTGCTTTCTCTTGTCTTGCTTCAGCCTCAGAGTTGTGCAGCTGAACCTCTGAAGATACCTAGCATGGTATTCTATGGTCTGTTCTGGCTGTTTTGGAATTAGGACTCCCAGAAAGAAATTCAGTGGATCCTATTTTCCATCCTTCAGCAACGTCCATGAGGTTTTGGAGAAGAGCTTCACCAAAAGAGTTCTTGTCTTATTCATCAGTATCTGATGGAAAGCAAGGAAAGCACGGCTAAAGACATGCCCCTAACTAGTCTTACAAAGAGTAGGTCCTCTGCCTGGCAGGACTGAGGCTGCTGGTGGCTCTGCATAATGGTGTATGCTCAAGGGCAGGTTGTGTAAACCTTGAGCTAAGGAGGATGTCTGGGGAGACTCAGATGAATGCAGCATGGGAAGTATTCCTGCAGCTGCAACAGACTGGATTTGTGGTACTGTGGATTATGCTCCCTGTTAGCTGGGATGATCTGGAAGCTTTTTGCATTATTCTTTCACCAGTTTGGGGAATAATAGTCTGAAAATGGTTGTGAAGTTATTCGGCATGAGTGGCCTGTACAGTGCATTTGGCCTTAAGGCTGTCTCTGAAGATGCTTTTACAAGATAGCACAGTGATAGCTGTTAAAGATATAAAAAGGAAATAGCTGGTTTTATTCTTCTCTTTTTCTAGATCCAGTTTTGAACTTCGTATGTTTGGTTCTGTTAACAGTCACTAAGTGCGCTGGTAAAATAATAATTTTGATTTAAAATGAAATCTGATGGGAACTGGGAGGGATTGAAGGGGTAAAGACGAATGACTTGTTAAATTAATCTAGCATGTCAATAGTTTTGTTAATATTAAAAGTAGTGATTGCACAAGAAGATAATGTAAACAATTTTACAGTTTCGTAATGTTCATAATGCCTGAAACATGATTAAGTTAGAAAGCTGTCACTCTGCACATTGCAAAAAAGAAAAAAACAAGAATTACATATAATTTCTCCTATCATGACTTAAGAGTATTTTTGCCCACTTAAGGTTACTTTCTCCAAAACCAATGCTTAAATCTTCAGTCACCCTAAGTTCTATATTGACCTTTATAAATACCAATTTGACATAAACATGCTGCAGCTTCTTTAATCTGTTGCAGATCACATGGCCACAGGACTTTCTTCACTAATAGCAGAACACCAGCTGTATTAGTTATATACATCTTAGATAAATATAAGTTAAAATGTTCCTCACGTTCAGTGAATTTTTAGGTTTTACCAAGAAACAAACATTTCTGGGCTGCTCCTGATGCCCTTGAGAATAATTTTTCTCTTTTTTCTTTATGAAGTTTCTATGAAGTTTCTGAAGTTTATGAAGTTTCTATGAAGAGACTCTAGGAAATATGCAAAAGCAGGGGAAAAAAAGGAGGGGAAGGATAGCGAAGAAACAAAGAAAGGAAAGGTGCAGTTAAGAAGTAAAACAGCATGTAACAGAAGCACTAATGAAGTGGGAAGGCATGAAGAGGGAGAGGAATCAGAGACACAGAATAAAGGGTCCTAGCAAATGATGAAACAATTGGGACTGACACAGAAAAGTGGAACTTGCCAGTAGCTAACATGAAAAGGATATTTGGAATAAGAATGGCCCACTTACTTAGGCTTCATGATCCTTTCTGTTCAGCCCATTTGAAAAAAAAATTTCTGGAGGAGACCCCTCTGCCAAACACAAATGGAAGACACAGAAAGCCCTGATTATGTATGTATGTGTTATGTGATTGCTGATCTCAGCTGATGACATTTATCTTTATGAATACACTGAGGCCCTTAGGTGGGAAAAATCAGAAAACACATCAGTGGCATTCTCTTGGCTCTGCTCAGAGTGAAACGAAATGTCAGTGTCATCATAAAGATGAGCTTTCATGTGTAATATATGTGCAGTATTAGTTTTATGGTGAATTACAGTCTATAAAATGCAAACTATTTTAAAGACTTCAAGAAATTGATGTTATGGATATTACTCATACACCGATAAAAGAGTTTGCAGAAGACTGATGCAATATTGAAAGAGAAGTTTTCATGCATAGAATGTTAGAATGTTTTAGAATGCTGCAAATTGCGGGAAAATGGTGTTTTTTTCAGATGTTGCAATGAAGTGAATTGTAACTTTATCAAATTAAGAGGTCTGCTTTGTACTTTACACTGAGAGGATTCTCTGAGTTTACATAATGTCTAGAAAGTATGTCATCCTTACTAGCTGGCTTGCTTGAAAAAGACATTTAATGCTTCTCTGGGAAAATAAAATAAGTACCAAGGACCACCAGTTCTGACTAGTAACCTTAGTTGACACAGGACTCCTGGTGCACCCTCAAGGACCAGTTCTGGACAGATTCAAGTGGGAAAATGATGGATTAGTGTGACTGGTGATGTTTTCATCATCATTGAACAGAGAGAGGTCGGAGTGGGATTCAGCTGTGCAGAAGAGAGTAGGACATTGTTGCATAAGGAGAGCTCAGGGAGGAAAGAAGAGACTGATCAGCGTCAGTTGCTGACAAAAAAAAAGCAGATTTAGAGAAGACGTCAGTTTAGATTAGGAGAAAGTGTGCCAAAGCACCTGTAGATGTCAAGAGTCTTGCAAGTTAAACTCAAAGACATTTCTTTCCTGAACTTGAATTCCATTTTTTTCTGCTGCACTGAGTCTGAAGGGTATAAACTTTATCTGCAAACCACTCTGTCACAGTGCATGACTGGAGGGCTTGGGAACGTGCAGATGCTGGAGTAAGGAAGGCTGGGGGGCTATCACTTTTTTAATAAAAAAAAAGTATGCTAGACTGCTAGACAAGAAATCTGAAGTTCAAGAGTGTTAGTTTCAAACTAGAAATTCAAGAAACTATGAGAGGACTCAAAGCAGAGGAACTTTGCCTGAAGGCATGTGAAAGTGAGCAAATTACTCTATTTGCACCAGTTTAATGGTTAATGAGGTTAATTTGTAACTGGATAACTTACCCCATATTGCTGTGTACCTTGCTGCTGTCTATGTGCTTATGTACAGCTACAGAAAAAAAGCATGTTTATATGGGACTAATTAAGACAGATACATGTATACATGACCTGCACAGACATTCTTGGCAAGATCATTTGCTCCAAAGATTATATTCCTGCTGGTAGAATGCAGATCTGATTTCATTTAGACAAATCTTTCACTGCTTTTTAATAACAAATGAAGGATTATCTGTATGTGAGATGATAGATAACACTATACATTAAGTATACAGCTAAGATGTCACACATGCTGAGAGAAAATCGTTGTCAAAGCAAATGAGCATTTGGATGATACAATGATAAGAATAATGTAATTAAATTCATTTTCATACCACTGATTTTATCACCCCATTTTCCACACTGTTTCTTCTAGCCATATGCTTTGTTTCCATCCAAATCTACTCATTAAGGAACAGTGACTAACAAGTGACTAACATTTGTTACAGACAATGCTGAAGATCAGGTCCTAGGATTGTTGGAATAAGGTTTAATTCATCTGAAGTAGGAACATAGTAAGAAAGAAGAGAGGGAGAAGCTGATATAAAATGGAAAAGCCCATGAACATAGCTGGGTAAAGAACTGGGGGGCTGAGGAGACAGATGATCAAAAGAATTTGGAAAAAAATTAAAGTAAGGGAAAATGAAAAAGACACAAACAAGGATGAAAGGGAAAGAAGGAAAAAGGATAAGAAGGGGGAGAATGAAAAGGAGCCTGTTAGTGGTAGCTGGAGATAAAAGGGGAGAGGGAGGATAAGGCATAAAATGAGACAGAATTTAATTATGCATACTTTTCTTTAAATGGCCATCTAGCCTCCAGCCTCATGGGCCAAGCGTCTGTTTCAGTTCGATTGGTGGAACAACCATGTTGTGTATCACAGCTAAAATATTTAGCAGCTGTGGTATGCTGAAAAGAGCGCCCAGTTTTCAGAGAGGGGCAAGGCAGGATGCAATGTTGGGCCGCTTAAAGGAGCAGGAACTCCAGTAGCACGACTCATCCTCAGGACCAGGACCGGGCTGGCAGGATTTCACATCCACTCCTCTGCCAGTGTGAAAGTGGCACTTGCAAAACCGAGGGCTCCTTTACTCTTTCCAGAAAGCTGAGACATGCATTTCACTGGTTTGCTTATCAGGCTCCACAGGACCGAGGTAGTTGGACCATCTGAATATTCAGTAAAGCTCTGGGTACCTGTTTGATTATAGCACTCTGCCAAACTGTCTTCACGGCTGCAGCCCTTCCTCCCACGTCTCTGCCTCCAACTGCACCCTTCGCTCTCTGCTGTGCTTTTGGCAGCGTGGTTCCTTCCCCTCCCTCCAAATTAGGCATTAAAAGGGGAGCCAAGGAGTCATTCTGCTGTCAGAACCAGGCTGGTTTTCATGAGACTTAGTTATGACTGTGCAGCATATTTACATAATCAAAGGAGCAGGGCAAGAGTTAGGATTAAGCCCTTTGCTGTTTGGCATTTTTACATGGAAAGGCACCAGAAAGACATGGACCTGTTGGAACGGCTCCAGAGGAGGTCCACAAAAATTATCAGAGGGATGGAACACCTCTCCTATGAAGAAAAGCTGAGAGAGTTGGGGTTGTTCAGCCTGGAGAAGAGAAGGCTCCAGGGAGACCTTATTGCAGCCTTCCAGTACTTAAAGGCAGCTTCTGAGAAAGATGGGGACAGACTTTTTAGCAGGGCCTGTTGTGATAGGACAAGGAGTATGGTTTTAAGCTAAAGGAGGGTAGATTTAGACTAGATCTAAGGAAGGCATTTTTCACAATAAGGGTGGTAAAACACTGTCACAGGTTGCCCAGAGAGGTGCTAGATGCCCCATCCGTGGAGACTTTCAGGTTGGACGGGGCTGTGAGCAGCCTGCTGTAGTTGAAGATGTTCCTGCTGCTTGCCGGGGGGTTGGACTAGATGACCTTAAAAGGTCCCTTCCAACCCAAAGATTCTGTGATTCTATGATTTTTAGGATTGGGGTCTTGGTGTTATACTTAACCTGTCAACATACAAGGGGTTTTCTAATGGCTCTGTTTATACAAACTTACATTCAAGATTTGGGAAGTCCTAAAGATCACAGATGAAACCTTCAGCTCCATGCTTAGATGAAGAGAACTGTCTTTATCCTCTTGCTATGCTGGCACTTGAGAAGAGCTTCATACATTCTTGTAGGAATAGCTGGTCAGGGAGGGAACAACCACCACACCAAAAGAGGACTGACCTCTCCAACTGAGACCTTTTCTGGGAGCAGACCTCAGAATGAGCCTCTATGACATGCACCTTCTTTTTGTCTAAAATATTCTCAGGTCAGAAACTGAAAATAGTTTATTTTCTCCTGTTCTGCTCTCTCAGAGACAAAACACCATTGTCAGAAATGTTCAAAGGATTGGTCTACAGTCACGATGACTCACAGCATTGAACCACTCTTCATGATAGGGATAATAAGATTTTACATTTTGAGGCCTGTTTTCCAGTTCAATCGATATCAACAGTCTTTGGATCTATTTTTCTTTCAATATATCCGTTACTGTTACAGTACATTATTTTTATAGTATGTGGGGGATCTTGGCGCCTGGTGCTACCATGTAAATCACATGCATGAGAATGTGCAATACCTTTCATCTTTATAGGCATGTATAATTTATCATAGAACTAAGCCTGCTAAACAGTGAGGTCATGGCATGTCCTGGCCTCTCGGTCCCTCAGCAGCAAACCAGGGTGCAATGTAACACCATTTCTGCCTACACAGGGTTTCCTTATTTTGAAAAGTGCACCGAAGCCAGTGGTTGATTATGGCCAGGATTTACATGACAGTACAGGATGATGCACATGCTCATGAGACCAGCAGTTTAGACATAATCAGAAAGACCAATTTCCATCTTTTTCTACAAAAGCCCACTTTGTGTAAGGGTATATTAACTTTCTTTCAGGCTATAAGGCTATAGCTTTAAGGCTATGTTAACTTTGCTTTTTCATTAGCTTGCTTTCCCCCATGCCCTGTCATGTCATTTTTCCCACTCCTTTCTTCACTTCTTGTAGCTGTGATTCTGTCTCATCTAAGAAAAGGTTTCTAATAACATCCCAGTATTTCCTCCATGAGCTCAACTCCATTTGGCTTAGAACCCAAGTGCCAGCAGGCCAGTACTGACATTTTTAACGCTAATTCAGATTCATCTCCTCTGAACCTCTTCTGAACACACTTGTAAGGTGGGAGTTTGAAAGGTCACTCAGGCCTGATGCTAATGGGATATTCACATTCTGTTAGTACACAGTGTGTGCATTACATAGCAAGTTGGTCATGGTTTGGAACTAAGAGAAAACCACAGCAAAAAGGTTAAAGCCACCTATTGTCCTGAACGAGAGATTGATAATACTTCTTTTTCTACACATTTGTGGAGGTATCATCATTTACCCAAGTCTATATATCTAGTATTCACTTACATAGGTAGATAGTTATAGCATCTGACTTGGCATGCACCTCTTTTGATATATATTTTGGAAAAATAAGTATATCACTGCAGGTGGGGGAAAATCCAGTTTAGCCACCAGAGATCCAGGTTGAGTTCTTTCAGCTATTGGAAAAATAATTAACAGCTGAAGATATTCTTCTTCTTTTCCTGCTACCAAGAGGAAAACTAATAAAAGAATGATTATAGGGTATGTGATATGCCAGTTAGATGTCTGCATTTAAGAAAGTCTGTGTCTAAAGCACTTTTATGGACGTTTTGGCTATTATGCCAATTGGTCCTCTGTTTCACTTTCTTTTAAAATAACATGAAGAAAACAAAGACAACACAGAATGTTAACTTGCTGTCAGAGCCAAGTCTAATCTTTGGTTTTAAACACAACCTCTCAAGGGACTTCAAAGAAAGATTTACAGAGTCATCTAGAGAAACAATGAAATTGAGCCACAAAAAGGGAATCCTCACATCTGGAATTCATGTATTTATCAGTATTTCATGTTTAGACATTCTGTAGAGCAAGGATTAGAACCCAAATTTGCTTTAGGGTAAAAGGATATCCTAACAACTAGCCTATCAAATGATCCTTTTCTGTTTTCTTTCTGTTTTGTTGTTTTCTTTTTTCTTTTCTTTTTTGGGGCTTTTTGGTTGGTTGGTTGGTTTTTTGGGGAGTTGTTTTGTTGTTTTTTTTTCCTAATGAGTATTTTAGTATTCCAGGGAAAATGAATGAATTTTACCAGAAGGATTTAGGGAATTTACTTTTATTCTAGAAAATGTTGAAAGTAGAAATTTCAACAATTTATTAATTTTCCCCAAATAACAATGACTGTTCCATAAACAGAGTATTTTAAGCAAAAACTGTTTTGGTGTTTGATTCTTTCCAACAGCTTCCTTACTTGTAAAATCAGCATGGCTATGTTGTTGTATTTTTAAGATCATAAACACACATTGTTCTTCTTCAAGAAGCAGAGTAGAAAATTATTCCTTCTACTTCAGTCATTAAAATAATGTTGAAAATGACTCACACATTTCAAATTCAGATTTCTGGGGATTTATATTTGTTTTGTAGGAAGTGCAAAACAAGCCTTAATAGACATACAGAATGTGACAAAAGAGTTCAGACCTGTCACTGAATCATTTTATGGTGAGAGAAAATGGTAAAAATGTTACATGGTAAAGAAATAAATCCCTTTTGTGGAAGAAAATGTAGAGTGTCTTGTCCCCCAAAATCTACAGCTGGCACTTACTGTAATGCCAAAGGCATATACAAAGGCAAGCACTTTCAGTGATCTGTTTTGCCACTGTTCTGTGGTAAGAAAACATGAAGGAGGAAATCATGGGCTATTCAGAGTGTGTAGAGAGCTTGCCTGGAAGCTGATCTCTCTGTTTCAATGCGTTTCAGAGGAGAATTGAGGCAACATCTGCATTCCCAGATATGGTAAAATAATTTAAAAGCTGTTTGGGTTTTAGTCCGCTGCCTTTAAAACATGCCATATCTTGAATGGAATAAAACATTGGAGAAATATTTTTTTTATTGAAGCTATTTTTAGTACAGAAGATGGGATTACATCTTTCCTTTTTCTCCTCCTAGCATCTTAGGGTTACTGTAGCTGCTTCAGGCAGCTACCAGCTTAGCTGGCTTCTGCCCCAGCCATCATGGAAGGAGTGCAAGCAAGGCTGCTATCAGTCAAGAAGGCATGTGCAAAGGTTAATCTGGGCCTCTGTGTATTAAGTAATAACAAGGAAATTGTTTCCCTTTAAATCTGCACTCACTGTGACCCAATTTTCTCAAAAATGATGGGACTGGTGCAGAGGAGGAGAAAAAATGTAGAGCTATGTCTATTCAGAAGTTACTCTGAACGTTAGAAGATGTTTTGCATTCCCAAGTTCTGCAAATTCTCTTTGCAATATCAATTAAAAAAGGCAACCTTTGATATACTTTTTCAAAGGAATACTATTTGTAGTTAGGTAAAAAGAAATGCTTCTGGTGAGTTATGAATGCCAGCTATCTGCTCAATAGGTGGACCATTTTGGCAGCTGTATGTGAATTAACTGGACTGCTTCATGTGTCTTTGCTGACTCAGTTCTGAAGCATGCCAAATTCAGTAACAGATAGCCAAATAATTCATCTGATTTTTCCATTCTTTTCATAATTAGGAAAAAATCTTCCTCTCTATGTATTGGCAATCTGCTTAAAAAATGGATATGAGGAAGTTAGATAGAAGTTATTTAGTCATAACTGAAAAGTAACAATAAACAAAATACTTGCACAGAGCAATTGCTTAGCAAAATTGATGCAACTGTACACATTTAAAATGGTACATGACTTTTATATAGTAAATCATTTAGCAAGTTGTTTCATTTACTGCATCCAACCTCCTACCCAGGTCTCTCCTTGTTCCCAGATAAGCTTTCAAGAATAATAAATACCACCTAAAGGGGATATGCTTTGGAGCAAATAACCACTGCCAAATAATTTATCACATGTAACCACTGGTCTCCATCCTTAATTACTAGCATTTCATTCTACTGCTCGTTTAGCAGAAGTTAAGCCTGATGCCTATTCTCTGTATAGTCTTTTTTCCAAGAGGTTCTTTTCATCATGTATTCAGAGTTTGAACCAGACTGTCCCTTTTTTTGTGATGAAAAGCATTTCTGTGGGACTTTGCCTATGGGACCCTGTGGCAGAGAGAATCCTATTTAATTCTTGGCATAGGACATATAAAAGAAGTCCTTGTTTGATTCAGGTTCAATAAACAATAGTTGGTACTTATTTGCATAGGGTAAGCTCTATGCTTAATTTCTGGACAGTTCAGGTTTTGCCTGCTGTTCAGTATTTGTTGTACTATCTTTTTTATTTCTTTAATTTATTTAATGCAGCAATATTTGGATGCTGTTTTTCTGGGAACTGAAACAGATGAATAGTCTGTCTCCTTGTGGTTTTGTTGAACTTTTTCAAGGTCATAACCATTTACTAGGGCATGACTGCCTGTAAGAACCAAGTTACCAAGAATTCATTCAATTTTTTAAATGGTTTGGCTCTGAAAAACAGGGAGGAAAAGACCCATACATTTTCACTGTGTTAATGGGAATCTAATTTATTTCACTAAGAGTACTGAATAACCAAAATATGATATTCTGCTCTCATCTAACAGATACAATTCCTCTGACATAAAGGACTTGTATAAGCAAATGTCTTCCAGCTTTTGATGTCTATTAGGAAGGAAGTTTTAAATAGAACTGATAATTTTAAACAGTATTATAAATCAGCTTTGATTACACAGAACTATGAGATCTGCTCCTTTACTTGCAGTTTATTTTCTTAAAGTCAAATCCTCCTCTGGAATCATGGAATTGAAAATGAACAGGCGTGATCCTGACTATTTTCATTGCACTGATGGATTTAGCTCGTGTTAACAGCTCTTTAAAACCAACATATGATGCTGAGAGCTAGACTCTACAGTGATCTGAGAACTACACATGGCTTAAGTTGGATATGGTTCCCATAGATAGGATCTGTAGCATCTAGGGAAGACTGTCTGTCAGCTCATCTAGGTGAGAAGAGGAAAGAACAACATGTCTTCTGCTTCTGCCTAGGCTATTTGGGTCTTGCCTTGATGTAACTGAGACAGCACCAGTATTCAGGGAGACAGTGATTGACCCCACCTACTGCCCACCAGTACATGGCTACAGAACAAGAAGAACCACAGCATCAAGAGGTACCTGTAACACTCAAGGCCTCTTGGGGCTACTGCTGTTCTACTACCACTGATCCCTCATTCAGTGATCTAAATGTGCGACCTAACTTGCAGAATTAACCGTGTGTTCTGTTTGGGGTTCAAAAGGGCTACTGACTACCCATGAGCCATTACATGCAGACCAGGGCTCCCCAGCTGCCTGGGGAGTATACCTGTGCAGACATTTTGCACCTATTTAGCAGTCTATATGTGAGTACAAATTTTCACAAGTGCAAGGACTGAACTGTCAAGATCCCAGTATTTTCATCTTTTGAAAGGACTAGAAAACTTCTCTTTAATGTAGAGGTGGCAATGTAGCCCTCATTCTGAGTGCCTTGCACAGGGAATAGTAAGACTCAAAATGTTGCCCAGTCTCTATGGTAGAGCTGTAGAGGAGAAGTGCACCTCTCAATTTTCCCCCCAGAGCAGCAAGATCTATAATCAGATAATGAAACGTGGTTTGTGAATCAAAACTAGTGTATTTCATTCAAAGTATATTATAAGATAAAGCTGTGTGAAAACTGGTTACACCATAATGAGCATGCTTTATGTTCAAAGCGGAGCTGCATTTCAATGAGCACTGAAGTTAGGTTAATGGATTGTTTCTCCGAATGTAGGTTTTTCAAAAAATAAAGTAGTAGTTTTGTTACTTTTTTAAGGAAAACCATCTTGGCAATATATTTTTTTCATATAAATATAGAAAAAGGCAGTAGATGCGCAAAAGAATATATTAGAATTGAAGCAGTAGCATGTTTTAGTACCTACGGATAGATGAATTAATTTTCTTTTCATTTGTTTGTTTCTTTTACTATACCTTTCCTTAAGTAGCTTGAGGATATATCTGAAGCGGTTATTCCATATTTCCTCATCTATTCTCACCAATAAATTTTATAGCAAATATAGGTTTCTGCAGCTATAATGACTAAAGTAAGTTCACTGGCTGTGCTCACAAAGAATTGAAGTAAGTCCAGTATCTGTCTTTTCTTTATCACAATATACATACTGCAGATACTCATTTCAGAAAAGAAATAATTAAAATATGTTCCCAAGTAAAAGATTAAAAATGTGTAAGAAATTATATTAAAGTGGCTAAAATATTCCACAGAATTGCAAGAAAAATATGAATTGTGTTTTGTTTTGTTTTGTTTTCTTAGACTGTAGGGAAGACATTATCCATAAAATCATAAGAAATAGAGCCAATATAACCTAGATTTATTCCTAACAGAAGACTATGGTAGGAAATTACAAGATAATCAAATCTCCGCTATAAGCAAATAGGAACATTCTACACACATTTTTCTGAAGAACCCAGGGGCAATATTGACAGCATAAGGTTTTACTGGGAAAATGAAAGCAAACCTCTAGAGGACTAGAAGAATTCAATGCTAACTGCTGTGAACAGTGAAAGTTTTCCTTAGAGAGGAAACACCAGTGAAAAATTATGATTAGCTGTTTCCAAATGTAAGTTCGAAAAAATAAATGAAGAAAGCAAAAGGAAGTAGTGTGATAGTAGAAGGTTTCTTGAATGACTTACTGTCCAATTTTAAAATGCTGACAGAAATTAGTAGAGAATTCATATTCAGTATTGCCTACCTCTGTTGTTTATTGCTTACTTTTATAGCTACTTCCTTTACTTCCTTAAGTAGAGGAATTTATACCCTTCTACAATTTATAGATTTAAGTTTTCCCATTCCTATTTTTCATTCTTTAGAGACTCTGAAAATCCAGCAGGCATTGTGGGCAGTCTCAGCATTGTATCAGGCACAATCACATGGAGTGTTATTTGAAGTAGGAGCTGGAGCTTGGAGAGTGGACAGAGCTTGTTTGTGTCCTGTCTGCAAAATAAATATATTTATACCATACAGGTGACTGACATAGGCATTGCAACTGTTGTCCGCTAATTGCGGAGGGAGTCAGCGTCTGGCAACCTTGGCTATATTTTGGGCAGCTTGAAGTGCATATTGCTCTGTTGAACTTCAGTGCCCGCAGTAAACCTGTAGGAAAAATACAGCTTCTCCCAGTGTGCCTGGACTGCAGTTCAGGTAGATACCTGCTTCTGATGGTGGAGTCCATACTCAGAATCTGCAGCAGAGGAAAGAGTATTTATAGTCGATGACCCCACTATTAATTGATCCAAGTGCAAGTTTGCTGACCTTCAGGCATACACAGATCTTTTCCACTCACTCTGACTTTTGCCCTGTAGTGACTGTGGGATTCCTGGAGGCAAGATTCTGAGGAAAATTCCTTTGAGTTGATGTTTATTGACATTTGCTGTGAAATATCACACAAACAGGGTTTGATAGACACCTTTTTATAGATCTCGAATTAAAAAAAACAACCCACACTTAAAAATGCAATATTACACTTGTTATCCTATCCTAGTAAGCAGAGTTATATATATTGAAGATGCACATTCAGATTTTGGGTTGTAGGCCCAATGTGCTCTCCAGAACCCTGCCATATTAACTGGTATTCAACCGTATGTGCAGTGTACTAACT
Source organism: Phaethon aethereus (assembly GCF_964289735.1). Taxonomy (NCBI): domain Eukaryota; kingdom Metazoa; phylum Chordata; class Aves; order Phaethontiformes; family Phaethontidae; genus Phaethon; species Phaethon aethereus. The sequence continues at coordinate 57,360,644 of NC_138582.1, read as the reverse complement.
AAGAGCTGTGTTCTCTATTCACTTACTATTAAAGCAAAACTTTTAGTCAGCCATATCATGCTCTGTCTGAAGTCCATGGGAGCTGTGTGGAACAAGTCTCTATGGAACTGTGCAGAACAGTATCTAATCTAAAAAAAAGTCTGTAAAACATTTGCTAAAGTAATACCAATGATACGTAAGTTAATCTAAATGTTTGCATTACATGAGTTGTAAAATGCAACATTTACTTTCAGTACATCTTTAAATTGTTTTTCTTGACACTGAAATTTTGTGCCAATGTTAGATAAAGACAACCAAAATATTCCTTTTTCTTCATGATTTTTTATTTACTTTAGAGGAGTACAGTGACTGCTAACCATTAACTGCATGTTTATATAAATAAGTAGTTTAATAAGGTGATTATATTTTTAAGTCTTTCCTTCCTTCCTTCCTTCCTTCCTTCCTTCCTTCCTTCCTTCCTTCCTGCCTCCCTGCCTCCCTCCCTTCCTCCCTTCCTTCTTCCTCCCTCCCTCCCTCCCTCTGGGGAGCAAAACCTTTTGCATTATAAACTATTCTATAAAGGTATTATCTTTCAACATCCTCTTCAAGGTATCTAGTAATAAGTTGTAAATTTAGCAGATTTTTTAAGTGGCTTTTAATTTTTTCATTAGATTTCACTGGCAAAATTCCGTGTTACCACCATATTTATGGCAGAGTTCTTTGTAAATGTCTAAAAAGTGAGGAAGAGGAAAGAAAAAAAAGGTTAATACTGTACAAGGTGATACTATATAAGGCATATATGTATGATACAGCCTCATCACATATTAAAAGAGGAGACTTTTCAAGAGAAGCCAAATTTCTACCAACCAAAAGAAAGTTTAAGTGATGACTATCCCAAAGAACAAAACTGTAAGTACTTGATTTTTAAATGTTGATACTTTCATTACTTCCCTACTCAAATCAATCAAAGCAAAATAAGTCAATGATTAAATTTGCAAGATGATAGATTGATCAGTACATTTTTAATATATTGCATTTAATAATCACATAACGCCTTTTAAAGCATGCAAAAAAAAAGTCAGTATGTCAGCACTAGTAAAATACCGTAACTCACAGAAACCTTTTCTACAGTTTTTTCTTATGAATTTATAGAAATTGTGTCCATTTCAAGCTTTTATCGTCCAAAAATCTCTAGAATTATCAAGTTTAATTTATTTGTTGGATACATGCTGTATTTTCCATATCACTTTAAGAATCTTAATTTTCCTCCTAATCAGCATTGAATGGTTGAAAGAGGCATTCACACCATCTACTCATGCAGTACAGAGCATGTTGAGTAGGGCAGTCAAGCCTCTATATATGAGAGATGTCACTAGACAGTGATTCAGGTCACCTGCAGCTAAAAAAATACAGTGTGAATCTCTTGCTGTAGGTCTTAAAGATATTCCGACTTAAGTTGTAAATTAGCTTTCTTCCAAAGGGCCTTTTCCATCACCAACATTTAGTTCACAGTTCAGAAAGGAATTGCCTGTACACCCTCAAGCACACGTAACAGCACTGCAAAGTGACAGAACACTTATGGATGGCTAAAGCCAATCCTCTTGGCAGCTGCTGTTATATACATAGAATCATTAAGGTTGGAAAAGACCTTTAAGATCATCAAATCCAACCATCAACCCAACACCACCATGCCCACTAAACCATGTCCCAAAGTTCCACGTCTACATGTTTTTTGAAAACCTCCAGGGATGGTGACTCTACCACTTCCCTGGGCAGTCTGTTCCAACGCTTGACCACTCTTTCAGTAGAGAAATGAAGAAAATAAGAATTTTTTCCTAATATCTAATCTAAACCTCCCCTGGCACAACTTGAGGCCATTTCCTCTTGTCCTATCGCTACTTACTTGGGAGAAGAGACCAACACCCACCTCACTACAACCTCCTTTCAGGTAGTTGTAGAGAGTGATAAGGTCTCCCTTCAGCCTCCTCTTCTCCAGACTAAACAGTCCCATGTGTGCCTGGAAATACTTGCCTTTGTCTCAATCATATTAGCAAATCAAATGGTGTTTGAATGACAAACATTCAATATTTTACTTCACTTTACATTACTTCAAATGCCTCATTTCTATTCAAATACACATTAAGATGCTTATTATCTCTTTCTGTTGTGTTTCTGGTTTGGCCATGCTTGCAAGGTGTATTGGGTTTGCGTGGCAAGATTTTGGTAGCGGGGCGGGTTGCAGGGGTGGCTTCTGTGAGAAGCTGCTAGAAGCTTCCCCTGTGTCCGATAGAGCCAGTGCCAGCCGGCTACAAGATGGACCCACCACTGGCCAAGGCTGAGCCCATCAGTGACGGTGGTAGTGCCTCTCGGATGACATAGTTAAAAAGGGGAAAAAACCTGCGACAGCAGTTGTGGCTGGAGAGAAGAGTGAGACTATGTGAAACAGCCCTGCAGACCCCCAGGTCAGTGAAGAAGGAGGGGCAGGAGGGGCTCCAGGCACCGGAGCAGAGGTTCCCTGGCAGCCCCTGGGGAAGCCCATGGGGAGGCCGGCTGTGCCCCTGCAGCCATGGAGCTCCACGGGGGAGCAGATCTCCACCTGCAGCCCGGGGAAGACCCCACACTGGGGCAGGGGGATGCCTGAATGAGGCTGTGACCCCATGGGAAGCCCACGCTGGAGCAGGCTCCTGGCAGGACCTGTGGCCCCGTGGAGAGAGGAGCCCAGGCTGGAGCAGGGGTGCTGGCAGGACTTGTGACCCCACGGGGGACACAGGCTGGAGCAGCCTGTTCCTGAAGGATGGCACCCGTGGGGGGACCCAGGTTGGAGCAGTTTGTGAAGAACTGCAGCCCATGGGAAGGACTCACGCTGGAGAAGTTCATGGAGGACTGACTCCCGTGGGAGGGGCCCCAGGCTGGAGCAAGAGAAGAGTGTGAGGAGTCCTCCCCTGAGGAGGAAGGAGCGGCAGAGACAGCGTGTGGTGAACTGACCACAACCCCCATTCCCTGTCCCCCTGTGCATCTCGGGGGGAGCTGGTAGAGAAAATTGAGAGTAAAGTTAAGCCTGGGAAGAAGGGCGGGGTGGGGGGGAAGGTGTTTTAAGATTTGTTTTTTCTCATTATCCTACTCTGATTTGATTGGTAATAACTTAAACTAATTTCCCCAAGTCGAGTCTATTTTGCCCATAATGGTAACTGCTGACTGACCTCTCCCTGTCCTTATCTTGACCCACAAGCTTCGTGTTATATTTTCTCTCCCCTGTCCAGCTGAGGAGGGGAGCGATAGAGCAACTTTGGTGGGCACCTGGGATCCAGCCAGGGTCAACCCACCACACAAGATCATTCTAAAATAGATAAGATGTCAGTTCATATACTCTATGAATTGATTATGAGATCAGATCACAACCTAAAGCTATCAGCAAAATTCTAATGAACCTACATGAGCAGAAATCAGTCTTTAAGTATTGTGTAAGCTAGTATTAAAAGGCATTGATCCTCTTGGACCTTCCTCTTCTGAAAATGCTAAGGCCTTTGTAATCTCAACCATTTGCTTTCCACCTCTCTGACGTTGCTTACCTGTTTTATTTTAGTTTAGTTCATTACCTGTCCTATATTTGAAAAGATCATGACACAATAATCCATCATGTCTAAAGTTGACTACAGGTTTGTGAAAATCCAAATATGTTAAATCTGCTGGCTCTGTCTATACGAACAGTTATTTCATTAAGTAGTATGATTTGTCTGAGACAATTTACTTTTCACAAATCCATAATGACTCATACTTATTAAATTGTTCTCTTCCAAACTGAATGAATATTTAAGATAGCCAAAAATAGCATCTCAAAAGGGCTGCTACCATTGGCTCAGGCTTTGACACACTTAAACAGACTGCAAAGTATCTTCCTTCACTAATTTCCAGTTGGGATTTCTTTTTCAGAGTAAGTTACTATTAAGCCTGCATAAAGGTGGCAGAATCTTTCTCATGGATGTTTTTCTTAAGATTTAATACGGTCTTAATCACTACAACTTTTGAAAAGGATTCATTTCTGATCTAGGTTACTTTTCTTTCTTTCCAGCTGGTGAGACACTTGTAAGTGCTTATTCATGATATTTTAAAGGTCTAGCTATCTAAGTGTCGTGGTTTAACCCCAGCTGGCAACTAAGCCCCAAACAGCCCCTTCCTCACTTTCCCCTGGTGGGATGGGGGAGAGAATTAGAAAAGTGAAAGTGAGAAAACTCATGGGTTGAGACAAAGACAGTTTAATAGGGAAAGCAAAAGCTGCGCACGCAAGCAAAGAAAAACAAGGGATTCATTCACCACTTCCCAGGGGCAGGTGGGTGTTCAGCCGTCTCCAGGGAAGCAGGGCTCCATCACATGTGAGGGTTACTTTGGAAGGCAAATGCCATCACTCTGAACATCCCTCCCTCCTTCTTCTTCCCCCAGCTTTACATACTGAGCATGATGTCATATGGTACGGAATATCCCTTCTGTCAGTGGGTGTCAGCTGTCCCGGCTGCGTCCCCTCCCAGCTCCCCGTGCACCCCCAGCCTGCTCGCTGGTGGGGCGGGTTGAGCAGCAGCAAAGGCCTTGACTCTGTGTGAGCACTGCTCAGCAGTAACGAAAACATCCCCGTGTTATCAACATTGTTTTCAGCACAAATCCAAAACACAGCCCCATGCTGGCTACTGTGAAGAAAATTAACTCTATCCCTGCCAAAAATCCATGTCTCCTCTGCATCATTTCATTGTCTTTTAAAAAGCGGACTGTAGTTTAGTGTGTCTGAATGAATTTATTGCTCTCGGTCTTGTTCTGAGGAGCAATGACCACTGGGTGCTCTGTTATCTATTAGCTCATGTGTGTATGGAACAGTCATCTCATGTTTCCTGTAGCTTATGGCCCATATCTGATAGTGGAATGTAAAATGAGTTTAAGAGTTAGAAGTAGGAAATGTTAACTCTAAATAATAATAAGGTGTATTATTTTTCGCTCACAAAAACAAGGCATTAGAGGTACTTTTCTACTTATCTATGGAGGGGAGAGAGAAGCTTTAAAGCACTGGGAAAACTAGCTGTAATAAACTGTTTGAAACACTTTGAAGAGTATTTATTTTACCATCTCCCTTGATGAGTACAAAATGTACCTGTTTTTAAAACTACATTTATGTTACCATAACTATCCTGAGCAGTCTTCTCTTTTTAAAGCTGATGTTTCTTTGTTGTTTTTTATTTATTTATTTTACTTGTCACACACTTTTTATATGCCTTTCATATTCTGTCCAAGTTAAGGAAAGGTTAGTAATGCTTGTGAAATCAGTGCAAGACTTTTATCACAGTTGTTTAGGCCTTTTTATACTGTGTTTCTTTCTTCCCCTGCTGTACGCAGTAAGTTAAGGACTCTTATATAGTGCAGCCAGTTTTATGTAAGCTGTACAAGAATTAGAAGGCAGAGCTGGAGTGGAAAATGAGACAGCATATGCTAGTCTCCAAGACAGTGAAAATTAATGGCTTATAAAGGAAAGAAGTAATGTCAGAAGAATGAATCAGAGGATCAAGAGAACAAAACCAAAGAACGGGAAGGTGAGGTGACCACAGTCCAAATGAAATCTTAATGACACGAATTAATTTTTGTTTGTCTGAACATGCTGCACTGTTCTAACAATGAATTTGCCAAAAATCAGGAATTGTCTCCAAGACCCTGGGAAGCATGTCTAATTTGTGCACTGAAACATAAAAGAGCCAGTCACTGGCATATGTAGAGACCGGAGACTTCCATTTGCAATAAGTTTCTCATATTTATGAATATATCTTCTAAAAAACAAAATTTGCTCCATTAATTTCCTTGTTAACATCACTCAGTAGTTCATTGAATTTGAAACCCAACAGCAACTCCTGCTTCCTCCTCCCCCAACATTCTCAGGCCATTTTTTCTTATGCAGCTCATTACTATACAAACAATTTTTCCTAAGATATTTCAGTTTCAGAGAGCAATGCTATATTAAAGTGATTCTGCTTATAGAACATTTTGTTTCTTATTGAAAATGTCTCAGGTGAAATACTCCATGACAATGAATGTTTTCAAGAAACAATTTCCCCAAACACAAATGAAAAGAGCATTTACTGCTATGGCAGTGTTATCATGGTTTCAACAATAACACCAGTGAAGGCCATGTAAACTTTCATATTACCCATTTTATGTTTCATCTAGTTCTATACCTATGTGTGTGTAAATTTGAGGTATTGTGGAAATAGAGGCCTGGGAAGATTCATGTCTTAGAATTGCTTTCATGGAGTGATCAACTACCACCTTAAACAGAGGTGGAGGGTTTACCTTAGAGTTCCCACAGAGCCTAGTTGTTACAAAACCACCTTTTCTTAGAAGTAGAAATCCAGTTTCCACTCTGATTTTATCCATGGTTAAGTTTCTTCCTCTTAGGCAAGTTCAGTCCTTTAGTGTAAGAAATTCTCTTCTCTCCCCAGTATGTATCCTTATAATGAAATTATAGACAGCAACAAGATCCACAGAGTCTTCATTTGGCTAGGCTGTGCATGCCACACCTTCTGTATTTCTTCATAAGAAAAGATCTCCTTTCACAGTGCATTTTCAAATTTTTCTGGATTCCTTGTTCCTCTTAATCCTCTTCTCTCTTACATTTCACATTGATACCTCTAATAATAATTTCTGCCTGTCTCTCCCCTTCAACTCATCTCTACATCTCTCACCTCTTCACTTTTCTGTCCCACCACCGCTTTCAAAAGCTATCGGCACATTCACTTGCTTCCTTACCTCCCATCACATTATTAGGCTTCAAGCAGCAGATGGGAGCCTGGTCCTCAGCTTAATTAAAGGCTACCTTTGAACTTCACAGGTAATATCTGTATTTGGGATGCCGGGACTCTAGCTGCACTTGGAACAGTGAGAGAAATTTTTTATATGATTCAGTGTGTTAATATTGCTGGTGCAAAGACTTCCGAAGTGTCTGCCAGAATCCATACAAAACAACTCCCCAGGAAAACAGAAAGAATGTTTTTTTCATTAAATACAACAAGTTCAAGGTAAAATGTGTGGAACAGAAAAAAACCCTAACCCAACGCATATGTTGTGCTAGGTAAAACTAAGTCTTAAATAATAACCAATAATTGCTGTGATTCTCTTTTCATGAGGTAAACTTAGTTTTGCACCAGTGGCTCACAAACGCCTATGCCAAGGAAGATGTTCTGAGAATTAAGGAGGAAGGAAAGAAGTCTGTGGTTTGGGAGGAGGAGCAAATCCATTCTCTCTCAAAGGCATCTGAGAAAGAAAAGATTCACCATCTTCTGTTTAAAATCACTCTCCAGCTGGATCGGTTTTGTGTGTCACACATTCCAAATGCGTGTCATGTATTTGGACAGGAGTGCTTTAATGTCTTGAGTCCTTTTGAATCATCTCTTCCAGTGGCACATCCAGGACCGTCTTCCCCAGCAGGCTGAGAGCAGCCCAGCCTGCGCTTGCGTTGCCCCAGGAGACACACGTGCTCACGCTGCACTGATGAGAACTGTGCAGCAAGGAGAAACTCTGCCGGGAACGCAAATGGCAGAGGAAGATCCTGCCCAGCACTTAGCATCACAAACGGCAAATTAAGAGACGCTTACAGATATAATATCTGTGAGCCAGAGAGAGGAAATTGTAGTAATCACCCATTGTGTCTGAGTAGTACTTTGTGCTGTGAAAAAGCTTAGCATGAATATGGTATATAACTACATTGCAGCAGGCCTGTCATTTGGCAAGTGGGAGGGAAAGACTTTATCCTCTCCTCCACCCCATCCCTTATTTGAGTTTCTCCTTGTGAAGTCATGTCAATAGCAAACAAAAGCTCTCAGTGCAATAAGCATGAAGATAATCACCTTTCAATGCCCCCACTCCTGCTGGATTTTAACAGATTCCCCTGAGCATAACACAGTTTTATCAGAGTGCTTTGTTAAAACGGGGGCTCTGCTCCTGATGTTCAAAAGCAAGTGCTGCCCTACAGGTATATGTGTCTTCTACAAGATTCAGATGTTCCACTGGGCATGTCAGTCCTTGGAAAGAGCGGAGTCTTGCACAGGTATGGGAGAACTCGGGACAGCCCTGTACACCCATGCAGGGACTGATCACAGGCTTCCAAGTGGAAGCTGGGTGGACTGGTGTCCGCTGAAGGACAAGCAGCTGCTGCTTACGGCTGCACTCCCGGCACAGAACTAGAGATGCTAACCCAGGAGGTCTGCCTCCACAGATGCAAAGTTTAATTTGCTTTCATCTTGCATGTAGATTTTATAAAATAAGAGGTATTAAAGGAAAAAGGCAACAATTGGAAGCTCCAGAAATAGTTTATATAAAAAAAGCTATTTCCTATTATGTGAGCAAAGCTTGTGCTAGATTTCAATTGCCAAAGAGTACATGAGCTGCTTGTTGAAAGGTCCAGCATTCTCATCTGGAAAAACTTTTAGATTGTATTCCTTTATTTGGCTTGAAACAGAGCTTTTTTGCTTTTGTTCAATTTTTAACTGAGGTCTAGGCCACAGGAAAAGTAAAAGGCAACATGCTGGCTAGAGGCCATCATTTTACATTTTAGAAGAAGTATTTGGAGTGAAAACAGATGAAAGCTATGGGGGCCCTGGTCAGATGGCAGTAAAAAGATCTGCAGGAGCCAGAAGGAACGGAGTCCAACATATTTGAATCCTGGCTCAGAAGAAATCAATGATCAGCTGAAATTGGGGATGATGCAAGGAAAAATAAAGAAAAAAAAACATTCCTTGAGGTATTGCTGCAGCACTTTGTATAGTGAATAATGGAAAAGTACCATCAAGAGGAGATTTTCATAATTCTGGTGTCAAGAAATTCTGCGAAGAGTTCACGTTAACCACTGTCACTCCGAAGATATTTCTATAAAGAGCAGAAGCTGCAGAGGCACAGAAAGCAAGGGGTGGTCCAGAACAAACAAGACCTGGAAAAACAGGAGAGAGCAAGACTAAAGAGTTGTATAGAAATCTAGTCTGTGCTCAGCACCAAATGGGAGTTAGAGAAGTAATCAGGGCGGAAGCAGACTGACATACACTGGATGAGGTAACCCATCAGGGCAGAGGAAGAGTTTAGTTTGAAGAAGGCCATGTTAGAGAAGGTGTTAGTAGAGGTCATTGTTTCTGTGAAAGCTAATGAGCCGATTAACATACAGCAGCTCCAAACTTGCTGCTTCTGAAGCTTCCCATGCCTTTGTTTAAAAAAAGTCGTGGAGGTCACAAATTGCAAAGGAACATTTTAGCTTCACTGCGCAATCTTAGAAGAGGTGCAGCCAATGCAGGTAACACCGGCAAGGAACAGGGAAATGCTGGAGGTGTATGGGGAAACAAGCAAAACCCCAGACAGCAGCTTTTCTGTTCTCAAACTGTGAAAAAAAGAGTTCTGAGCATTTTTATTAGAACGTTTTAAGTGAAAAAATAGCTCACAAGAAACGTTTTACTTCTTTTAAAACTGAACAGTAAAGTGGTCGTGCAACACACTGAACACTGTACTCAGGTGGTTCTTGGGTGGATCAGCTGATATTCCTGTTTGGAAAATCATTCACTCATAATGGTACCAAAATATTGCTTTATATGTTAACTATACTGCTATTATAGATATTTATATTGCTATTGTTACTAGCTGTGCCATTTCAGTCAAATCCTGTTTCCTTTGTCATCCACGTCAGTGGATGTAGGATATCCTCTTCATCCCCTTTTGCTTTCCTCCCTCAGTCTTAGTTTCAGTGGCAGTTTGTACAACCATGAAAAGCAGAACTGAGCCGTTCCATCACTTCTGTGCTCCTCACAAACACCATGCAATGGATACGACCCAAGAAAATGATCACTAACTTCAGCTCTTACTGCAGTGCTGCAGAATCACTTTAAGCTACCAAGTGGGGGGAACAACAAAGAATATAGGTGGCCTTTCTGTCACCTAACTATAATCACATCCAAAATTAAGTTCAGAGTGTTGTAAACAAGGCAGCTGAGCTTCTCATAGAGTCACTGAGGTGGTGGTGAGAGAGAGGAAAAGGTGTCCATCCTTCACGTATCTCAGGACAGGCTGCGTTACCCTCAGAAATACCTCCCTCCACTGACTATACATGGAGACTCAGTTCTTCAGGTGCTTCATTTCTCCTTTTTCTGCAGAATTAGGTACCCAGAAGAGACACACACTAGAGATTTATCTTCACCAACTACTTTGTACCATTAAACAAAATGATTTAAAATTAAACAAAGTGTCTAACCTCCCCCCAATCCTTCATGCATCTATTGACATTCAATGCATCATACACCTAATCTATTTTATAAATGCTGAATCTCCAGCTATGATATAACAATCTTATATAAAATTACTGGGGGGACAAGGAGCAGGAGGGGAAGAAGGCTGAAGGAAGTTAAAGCTGAACCATCATTGTTTCAGAAATTCATCACTGGCTGTTTAAAAAAATCATTTAAACAGTTTTCCACATGTGCTATTGTTAAAGCCTCTGCATGTCACACAGGAAGACGTCTTGTGTTGCTGCACTGGGCCCTTGAAAGGAAATGGAGTGGTTCAGCCAGTCACTTTTCTTTTTTCAATTTCCATCATTGTGTCAAGGTTAAAGTTTGTTTTCCTTAAGGATACTAACTGTAAACAAGCACCCACTAACACTGATAGTCTCAAAAAAATATGGTTTCTCTTTTGATAGAAGTTAAAACATCTGTTATTCTTTAAGACTGGAGTTATAATGCACACTTCAGTCTAGCAGCACTTAGCATTGAATTTGTAATGAAAGGACATTTCCTTCATTAGAAAATTTCCCTACAAGGAGAAAAAACATAAATGAAGTCTCTCTAGAGGGATTTTGCTTTTAATTGGTACTCAGAACTGCCTTGCACCCCCACACTCCTCACATCCCCCTGCCAAGTGCTCCCCCCACCTTATTACATGCCACCATTTCTCTGGTCTTTCTCCCTAAAGAGGAGACCAATCTTTATTGGGTTTGTTAGCAGAAATAAATTACAAAATGCATATTCACAAATATGTAACCATCGGCTAAAATTTTTGGAAGCACAAAAATAAATATTGAGCTTGTTTAGCAATCAATGTTTTTAGTCCATGCTGACCTGTGCAACAGAAGAGCTTAACATGTTTATAACAGTCTACATTTTACAATTAGAAATGAAAGAATCTATATTATTGTAGTGCATCTGTATTCAATGGTTACAAAATGGTGAATAGATGTTACTCTTTTTTTCTTTCAGTAGCATTTTCCTTGGAAAATGGAAAGTGCTTTACAAAGCTAAAAGTAATACAGAGAATTTCCCTCTCCCTCCTTCTCCACCATCATGGGTAGAATCCTCTCTGGAAAACCCTTTCAGGAATATTACATTCTAAAGATCATTGATTGTTAAACTGTATTACATTCTTTTTCTATCATCTTCCTGCACTGAAGACTGTGAAGACACAAATTGTTATTGCTAGCATTATTGCACCATCTCATGTTGTTTCCAGTGGCTCATAAATTCTGTATATCATATCCTTTTCCTATGATTTTACATTAGCACTGTAAGAGCCCAGAATATGGATTATTATCTTGGACTTAATGTTCTCCTTTTTTAGATTATTTTTCCCAGTATATGAAACATATGTCAGATGAACAACTTCTTATTAAATAGCATGTAATCTTTACAGATACGGCCCAACCCATCTTGGGTTGCCCTGGTACAAAGAGGTGCATCACCTTCTTGCCATACTTGCGTTCAAGAATCTTTTCCTAATCTGTCTCAGCTGTTGCAAGGAAAAACCTTGGGACCGTAAACAATAATTTGACATTGGTCTGGGTCCACAAAGAGCACTCAAGAAAAGATGAGGAGCCAAAGAGAGTATTTTAAATAATTCTCACTTAACTATTTCAGAGCTAATGAAAAAAGCAGCAGTCATGAACATAACGCGAGCATCTGCCCAACGGCTGAGAGCTTGGGAACTCAGATGGAGAGGGCTTGGAGTGCCGCCTTCTTTTCCCTCCCGACCCGGGTTAAATATTGACTGGACTGAGCTTAAGGCCGTTTGTCATTTGCGAGCCAAGGTCATTATTAATGCAACAGCTCACAGGGTCCAATATGTGCTAAGCACTTTACAGAGATGTAGGGCAAGCCAGGCCTCTATCCCACAAAGCCGATACGTCAGTGTCAATTTTAGTCACAGCAACCAAACCTGCCACTCCTCCCTCTCCCTTCTTCCCTCCTGTACCAGTTTCCTTGGGTTGTGTTTCCTCTTCGGTCACTTGGAAAATCAGAACACACCTTTAGCTTTAGGAAACTAAAATTTGCCTCAGCATCTGAGTTTCTAAAACACCCAAACCCAGGTATTTTTGCAAAAGGGATGGGGATTAGTAGCAGGTTGTGGGATTGGTCACCTCTGGTTGCATGGTGAGTAGAAAACCCCTGTGCTGAGCCACATCAAGGACTAAGCAGATATCTGGAATCAGCTCTTCCTAGATCTAGCAATGGCCTCTTCGGGTAAAGGCTCCTGCACATTGTAACAGAGGGGGTGGGGAAATGGCAGCCTCCATCACTTATAAATCCATCCTTAAGTTGTTTATTCTGAAAGAGAAACATTGCAATAATACAAATGTTATTTTTAAAAGCAGCTTGATATAGACTAGTTCCAGCTTGTCTGTAAGACACTGGAAAAATCACAGCATTTTCAGAAAACAGATTTTTCCTTCTCACATGTTCTGTCTCTCTCAGACAATTCGGTGGAAATGACAGTTCAGGCTGAACCAGCAAAAAGTTATTTAGTCTAGGTCAAAGGTTAAATTTTCAGCTCCCCTCTCTAACCATAAATAAAGTTTTGAAAACATGTTTTGGAAATGGTATTTTGTGAAATGAATTTCAAGGTGGCCTTTTAGGGTAGTCAGTGTTACAAGAGCCAACGTGACACACATTGTGTAGGAGAGGGAAAGAGTGCGTTCCTGTGTAAGGAATTTAAGTAAGCTTAACAAAACTGCTCTTGTGGAGTTGCATTTTTCTCCAGCTGAATTCCTGCTCAGCAGCAGTTTACCAGTTGGGTCCTCCTCAAATTAAATCTACAGTTTTCTCTGCAAGGGAAGGGAAAAATAATAAATCACAACTAATGAGGTATTCTTTGTACTATTGATGTCTTCATTTTTTTTTCTTCCTGCATCACTGTTATATTTGAAAGGATAAAATAAGAAGTGATACTGAATGTGAAAAATGAAAACTGCCCACCCGATGAAAAGAAGGGAAGGAGGAAATCAGGAGGGTGAATTAGCAATTCCTTAAGCATATGCAACATCTGTAATTTTCAAACTTTACAATTGCACAGAGACACAGAGGGGAAGTGAACCGACTGGGAGAGTGTTTGCTCTTTCACAAACAGACTTGCTGGAAAAGTACAGCAGTCATTTTGTCCAGGCTGTGTGTAACACATGCACATCTCAACACAGGCACAGAATGGCAGCCACAGGAGGGAGGAGGGTTCTCACCTGTTTTTCCTCCCCTGCTAACTCTGCCTTCCCTGCAGGCAGAAAATTGACCCAGCCCTTCCTTTCTCCAAGAGGAGCTGTTAGGTCAAAATCTAGTCAATTAAAACACTTTCCTTACCCTTCCCTAGATGCATCCATAAACACCTGTGCTGATTTTTTTCAGATTTAAAAATCATGTTATCCTATTTCTTTTTTCATTCCTTCTTTTGTTGCTATGTGATGCTTTTCTCTCTCTCCTTCCTCACCCCCTCCCTTAGCTCCCTCCCCTCAGGATACCAGAGTGACTAGACTGAGCAAACATTGAAACAGACAATGTACAGATTGCTTTCAAATGCACAAAAAAACAAACCATGAAGAAAGAGATAAAAATTGACAGGTTTCTTTTCCTCCTCTTTAATTGCAGGTGTTATTATAGCAATATAGGTAAAATACTTTCCGATAGAGGTGTGATTTTTAAATTGCTAATGTCTGTGAGTTCAGACAGTGGTTGAGAAGTTGGGACTCATCAGCTTCTGTGTGCTGGAGCACTGGTACATTAGGTAGGATAAAGAGTGCAAGGATGCTGCACTGAGCTGTGCTCACCCATATCATCGCACATGATTAAGATCACACATTGCCATCTTGCAGTTCGGTAGGAAGATATATCTAGAGTTTGACTGTCTCTAGACTGCATTGAATTTAGCGGGCCTTCTTTTTGCACTCATCTTACCTCTTGATTTTTCTTGTCTGCCTGCTTCTGATTGTTATCCAGAGAGCCATTCCAATGTCTAAGAAATTAATTGATGCTATAGTCTTGTTTGGCTTTGTTTTCTGCTGCTGCACTTAACTGATTATTCGTCTGAAGGCAGTTCGTCAGATACAGAAATTTGAATAAAATGAACAGTGAAAACAGAATACTTTCCCACAAGTAAACATGCATAGTGAACACAGACATTGAATACAATGTGTAACATTCCACATGGGTACCGAATTTGTCTTTAATGCAGGTATGTCAAATACCTAAGAGCCTTGTCCTTACTTCAGAGATGCTGCATACTCACATCTCTGGCTTCAATGGGGGCTGCAGGACACCAGTTCTCCACAAGCCTCCAACTTGCAGAAAGTCATTAAGAAATTACTTACATTCAACCCATCTCTTCTACAAGACCAAGTATGTAAACGTATTTCCTCATGACCAGAAAACTTCCAGTATTTCCTGCTTTAGGATATTTGAATGCTGTCCCTGTTTATCTGTCTCAACAATTAGCTCATGCTCTGTAAGAGCCATCATTTGTTTTGCCTGGGATGTATGTCTGCGCATCCAGTAGAGGACATTGGTATACATAAGACATAAGAACTGAAACACCAACCTGTATTTTTAATGAGGCAGTGCAGAAGGTTTGGATTTGGGTCTCAGTCCAAGAACAAACAGAATTTATAAGTAGTTTGGGTGAAAGAAAACTCTTTTCCTTGTACTTTCAGTTATTTTTTTTCAGGACTCAAAGGATCGCTGGATTTTTGATGGTCTGGAGCCATCAAAAATTCCTCATTTATATGACAGACTAGAACTAGAAGCAGAACCTCTGTTGCTAGACTGACTCATCTGGCTTACCCAAACAAGAACAATATGTATCTTTATAGCCCCTCTCACTTTACGTTTGGTGGATCCTGTAACTGGGTTGTTAAGACCATGTGTCTTGCCTCGATATCTTACAGACTTTACAGGAGACTCAGACAATCAGTGTAAAAATGCACTCTGACCTAGGATCCCCTGGCTTTCACCTTCAGGAGAGGTTTAAAAAGCAAGCATTCCTTTGTATTAATTCATTATAAGTTGTGGGCAGCAGCATGTACTCTTCTTGTAGCCATTATGGATCTTGGCACCTTTTACAAGGATAAGACATTATACATTATGACATAGGGATGAAGGACAGTGTAGAAGCTAGTGACAAGAGCCAACCCTTCCATCAGAGAAAAACTGATTATCAGTCAATTTTTTATTTGTCTGTGTTACACTCAAGACACCAATTAACTACCTGTCTTTCCCCTATTAGTAATATCTGCACTGTACTATGCGGGAAAAGTGTCTTAGTCAAAATTAACAAGGCACAAAGCACTAGTTGGATAGCAATTAGCAGACAGCGTCATTGCCATATCTTGCTAATAAGATGAAACAATAGAGAAGGAAATGTATTCTGTGTGTCTAATGGATGCTGTAGATCAAATAACATCTCAGAGATTTCTGAAGTAGCGTAAACAGAATGACTCCCTGTTGTGATAAGTCATCTTGGATCAATGGTGGAACTGGAATAATCACTGGCATGTAACTGATGTGGAGAAGGGAAAAATATAACATACTGAATTTTATGTTAGCAGATGAACGGCTTCATCTGAGTCTGCAAGAGTGTTTGACCAACTCTGTACTAGGTAGGAGGCAGACACTAATGGCGCTGGTTTGTTTTTGCAGACAGATGTCTATGGTTTCACCCTTTCTCCCTCTTGTTGCCCAACCTCAGCCCAAGACCAACATGATTCAAAGGCAGGTTTCACTTATCTGACATCCACATGTGCTCCTTTAGGGGATAGAGGCTTAGATAAATGGTCTGGGTTTTGAGGTCATCTCTGTAACAGGATTAAAAATATTAACTGGCTCATAAATTTGTTTTACCAGGGTAGTGTTGCCTGACTAAGCCTGTATCATTTTTATTGCTAGCTACAGTTATGTTTATTGACAGACAAGGATTATAAAATGATGACACAAAGCAGTAGTTATTCTGGGTTCCAGCAGGAACAATAAATTCTCTGCATCCAGTTCTGGAAATGTTTCAAGGCTTTTTCTTCATGAATAGTTACTCTATAAAGCCACAGTGTTTTCTTGACTAACATTACTCATTTAGTCCACTCCAATCAATAGAACAGAGATGCAGAAGAAAGTGGTATAACACGATAAAAATTATAAAGACCTGAACAGACAGAGCTTAAATTATTTTTTTACTGTAAACCTTAGTTGCCAACATCAAGAGCAGTTTGATCTGTCTAGGGATATTTCTAAACACACCAAAAAAAACCAATGCAAAAAGGCAAACAAGAAAACTTGATAAACACAAGGAACTTCAGAGGAAAAGAAGTAAAGGACATCTACACTTCTAAATACATAAGAAAATGACTGGAAGTCAAACATGCATCATCAGTCTGTTGAACCCCAAGTTTTCAAATGTTAGTTATCATCTGCTTTAATTGCACTAAGAAGTTGTAGGACATTTTGTGCCCAGTGTAACAGATGATAGAGGTAGCCTATATCACTTTTAGCCTATTTCAGATGTCAAGTTTTTCAAGCGTTTGTCATTTATCTTATCTTCCTTTTGCCCATTTAATGTATTTGTTTACATCTTTCCCATAGTCTGAAGCCTGAAACTGCACTCTAACTGAGGCATCACTGGTCTCAAGAATAGCTAGAGTCATATAGAAACATAAAAGGGTTGAGATTGGAAAGGACCTCTGGAGGTCATCTTGTCCATCTCCCCTGCTCAGGGAGGGTCGCCTAGAGCCACCTAGAGCCTCTTGCCCTTTACAAATAAAAAATAAAATATCTGAGAATAAGAAGAATCTTTTTAACATAGTGTCACACTGTTGCCACTGTCTGTGTCCCCCTAACTTCTAACTCCTTTTCTGCCTTATACTGCTTCCTCGCTGTTTTTTCCCCATTTCATGTATGCAAAACACTTCTATAGCAATTGCATGTGCCTTTATCAAATTTCCACCAGTTGATTTTGTGACAACTTTCCAGTTCCTAGAACTCCTTCCAAATTGAAAAGTGTCCTCATCATTTCATCAGCCAAATCATTGATCAGCAAAGGGTTGCATAGAACTGGGCTCAGAAACATCCCATTTTAAATGTCCTCCCAGTTTGACAACAGAACGTTGATAGTTTCTCTTTGATTTTGTTTTCTCAACCAGCTGTGAGCCTTCTCTGCCATGATTTAATCATATGCCTTAATTTGCTTACGAGAATGCTATGTAGGACACTCAAGAGCCTTACTGAAGTCAAGATATATCACATCTACTGCTTCCCCCTTATTCACTTATCCTGTCAAAGAAAGAAATTAGATTGGTTTGATACAATTTGTCCTTGACAAATTCGCATTCACTAGACTATTATTACCCTCGAGGTGCTTATAAATTGATTGATTGATCCTCCACCATACAGCTTCAGTTCAAGGAAAATCACTTCACCAGCATCTACTCTGATGTGCAGCTAATTGGGCTCAGTTCTGTGATTTCAAATCTGCTTCTCCTAGTTTGGTATTGTCTTCCCAAAGAGGCCTCCTAACTCTCTTGACCATCTGTTGTCTTCAGTCCCAAAGCTAACCAGGTTATATGAGAAATACCTGTGGTACTTAAGAGCACCAGACCTGTGAACACTATCCACACTCATGAAAAGACCATGCATCCTCTAATTAATCTCTTTCTACTATACTATCAAACATAAAATCACTACCTGTTGATGAGAGTGACTGACCAGTTCTGGGATGCATGCTGCAATAATTTTTTGTCATTTTTGCAGAAAGATTCTAGCTGAAGAGCAGAACTCAGTAGATGGAATTACTGGTAAGCAGTATTTGTGACTTATGTAAATTAAGCTGCCCAGAACTGGCTTGTCTCCTTTTTTCCTACAAAGGGAGCAGAGAGTTTCATTTTTCTAAGCCATTTGACCCTGAGGCTTACATTTGGAATTCCATGCTAATAGACACTACATAATTATTATTTTAATTAGAAAAGCTGCAAAAATATTCTACCGAGTCTCTTCATTCAAATGGTGCAACTGCCACATAGGGCTTAGTCCTACAATGGTTTCAGCACAGAGTTATACTGAGCACAGTTGGTTTTTTTGCTCAAAAGAAGCTCAATATTTTGGCATGGCATTCTCACAATGCAGAATTAGGTTACTGAAAGGGTGTTTAAACCGAAGCTGACTACAAGTAAATACTCCATTGTTAAATCCTGCAGAGTTGACTTTTACACTTATGAGTAAAGGGTTTTATTAAAAATGTTAGCAGGCATAGAGACATAAATTTATAGTCCTTACTTGGGTGAAACTCCTGCTGCAACTAGGGAAGGATAGTCCAAGCTCAGTGTGAGGTGATCTAGCTTCAGTTACAGTCCTGTCCTCATTCTTGTTTGATCTTAGCCCTGTGTTAGGCTCTGCTATTGCAAAACTTATGCACAAAAATTCACTGGGACTGCTTCCACCAGTAACTAAGATTTTTAGGATCACAGCACCTCAGTTTCCTATTTATAAAACAGAAATAAGTGTTACTTTCCTACATCAGTGTTTGAAGAGCTGAGGCACATTTTTAGGGGCTGGAGAAGTAGCAAAATAACAGATGATTTGTTTCAAAGATAATGCAAAACACTGAATAGGTCATTACAGAATAATTTGA
Organism: Phaethon aethereus; assembly: GCF_964289735.1. Lineage (NCBI taxonomy): Eukaryota > Metazoa > Chordata > Aves > Phaethontiformes > Phaethontidae > Phaethon > Phaethon aethereus. The sequence goes on along the minus strand of NC_138582.1, from coordinate 57,341,744 downwards.
TTTGACGAAACATTACCACAGAGCAAAATAAATAGGTTAATGGTATAATTTCTCTACTTCTTTTCTTTCTTTCTTTGCAAACATATAACAGATAACATTTGCAGAATGATAACATTTTTTTGTATTCTATCATCTACCAGTGCAAATATATCCATTTGCTTCATTTTATAAGCAGTTATATGCTTATATATGACCCCTTTTATACTTCTGTGAAAAAAGATGTCTACCTTAGGATTTACATGCCCCCTCTTCCACTCATCACTAAGGGCATGTTTGTGTTGTGCAAAGGGATGCAGCATGATGCCTGAGGTAGGTTTCATCTCAGCTTGTATGTCCATACATCGCTATACAGAGCCCTGCTACTAACCTGAAGTGGAAGCAATGGAAGACCTAAAACGGTGTACTGTACCTGCACCAATAATGCCTCGCCTCTCAGCAACTGGCCTGGGACCCAGGCTGTGATGGGGCTGGACTGCTTCCTCTTCTTCTTTTCCACACAAGCTTACCCCAAGAACAGTCCCATCACCACTTTTATGTTCCTGCCACAGGTCTTTCAGCAAGATATGGAAGTTAAGATTATACAATCCTGCAATAGCCAGAAGGGGAAAACAAGCAGATCCTCAAATGTTCCATAAAAATTTAAGAGCTTTATAAAAACAGAGAAAAAAGTTCAAAGATGTATTTCCACTTAATTACATAGTAATTTGAATACAAGACTTGGACCATATCTTAGTTCTTTGCCATAGTTTTATCTACCTAACAAACACAACAATGTGAGCTCTCTTTGCGGCTGGCTGTAAGTGCAGCTGACTAAGAACATTGTTCCCAGGGCTGTGCGTGTCCCTCCTGACACTGCCAAGGTTACTTGTGAATAAGAATCACGTTTGCTTCTGCTACATCAGAAAACAATTAATCTTCATTGTTTACCAACCAGGAGTAATCAAAAGCAGTAGGGAAATAAACTATATTTTCAGGTACATATGAAGATATTACAAAAACAAAGGCGAAAATGCAAACTACAGCTGAGGAAAGCTCCTAGACTGCCTCTTACAGGAAAATGAAGATTTAAGTATTTTACAAACGGATTATTTTTTTAACATCTCAGTGAAGACATATTTGATGGTGTAAACTCCAGATGTATGGCAAAGTGATCCAGAATACTTTACCTGCTTTGGAAACATTTAAGGGCAGAGCAGATATACAAGAGCTGCTTTATTTGCTTAGGTTTGATTTGCAAAGGTGTTTTTAGCAATACCAATGGTGAAATTTGGCTTCTTTTTACTGGAGTGGAGGAGAAAAGTATTGCTATGAGTAACCGGGAATGCACTTGGAAGGTACTGACGCACTGCTCACCTGTAACTGTAATTACAGGGATAGGTAATTATCTAGCTTTGAACAGAGTGTGGATATTAAGAGTTGAACTACTGACTCTATATTAAACTGTGGGCTAGAAGCAATAAAGGACTTATAAGTCCACAAATGAGGCACTGCTTTGCCCAAAACAGAAAACACCCAGTTCGCTGAGTGGGAACTAAAATACAGCTGGTCCAGGAAACCCTGAGCAGGTACCTGCTTTCAGCTAGCAAGCAAGAAAGACAAAACTTCAGGCTGTGTGCAAAAACATCCAAGGGAATGAAGGCTCATCAGTGTGGTGGGGAACCAGAGTGAGGAACTGACTTTTCTTCCTGAGAAGACAGAAGGAGATGTTCCAGCCATGCACCTTTTCTGCAATAGCATGTGCTCAAGAATCAGGCTCAGAGGCCTGCCAAGCCTGGGGGAAGAGGAGGGGAAATGGAAGGGGAGAGGAGAGGAGATGGAGAGCCAGCATTTCAAAAGAAAGCAAGAGCACTTCTGATTTCTGCGGGGCCCAGTCCAGTCCCAGAGATGTACTGGCCCCTCAGAGGAATTAGACTGTCCTCTGATTAGCTTCTGGATCTCAGTGGAAAAGAGCTGAGCCAAACTTTCAGAATCACAGAATCACTAAGGTTGGAAAGGACCTTCAAGATCATCAAGTCCAACCATTAATCCAGCGCCACCATGTCCCCTAAACCATGTCCTGAAGCGCCACATCCACACTTTTTTTGAACACTTCCAGAGATGGCGACTCCACCATCTCCCTGGGCAGCCTGTTCCAATGCCTGACCACCCTCTCAGTAAAGAAATTTTTCCTAATATCCAATCTAAACCTCCCCTGGTGCAACTTGAGGCCATTTCCTCTCATCCTATCGCTGGTTACTTAGGAGAAGAGACCAGCACCCTCGTCGCCACAACCCCCTTTCAGGCAGTTGTAGAGAGCGATAAGGTCTCCCCTCAGCCGCCTCTTCTCCAGACTAAACAACCCCAGTTCCCTCAGCCGCTCCTCATAAGACTTGTGCTCCAGACCCCTCACCAGCTTTGTTGCCCTTCTTTGGACACACTCAAACACCTCAGCATCCTTCTTGTAGTGAGGGGCCCAAAACTGAACACAGGATTCAAGGTGCGGCCTCACCAGTGCCGAGTACAGGGGCACGATCACTTCCTGACTCCTGCTGGCCACACTATTCCTGATACAGGCCAGGACGCTGTTGGCCTTCTTGGCCACCTGGGCACACTGCTGCCTCATATTTAGCCGGCTGTCAACCAGCACCCCCAGGTCCTTTTCTGCTGGGCAGCTCTCCAGCCACTCCTCCCCAAGCCTGTAGTGTTGCATGGGGTTGTTGTGGCCGAAGTGCAGGACCCGGCACTTGGCCTTATTAAACCTCATACAGTTGACCTCTGCCCATCAATCCATCTTGTCCAGATCCCTCTGCAGAGCCCTTCTACCCTCCAGCAGATCAACACTCCCACCCAACTTGGTGTCATCTGAAAACTTACTGAGGGAGCACTCGATTCCCTCATCTAGATCATCTATAAAGATATTGAATAAGACCGGCCCCAGAACCGAGCCCTGGGGAACACCGCTTGTGACCAGCCGCCAAGTGGATTTAACGCCATTCACCACAACTCTCTGGGCTCAGCCATCCAGCCGGTTCCTCACCCAGCAAAGAGTAAACCTGTCCAAGCCACGAGCCGCCAGTTTCTCCAGGAGAATGCTGTGGGAGACACTGTCAAAGGCTTTACTAAAGTTGAGGTAGACAACATCCACAGCCTTTCCCTCATCCACTAGGTGGGTCACCTGGTCATAGAAGGAGATCAGGTTGGCCAAGCAGGACCTGCCTTTCATGAAGCCGTGCTGGCTGGGCCTGATCCCTTGGTTGTCCTGCAGGTGCCCTGTGAGCACTCTCAAGACCAACTGCTCCATGATCTTCCCCGGTACAGAGGTCAGGCTGACAGGCCTGTAGTTCCCAGAATCCTCCTTCTGGCCTTTCTTGTAGATGAGTGTCACATTGGCAAGCCTCCAGTCTTCTGGGACCTCCCCTGTTAACCAGGACTGATGATAAATGATGGTGAGTGGCTTCGCAAGCTCCTCTGCCAGCTCCCTCAGTACTCTCGGGTGGATCCCATCAGGCCCCATAGACTTGTGGGTGTCCAGGTGGTTTAACATGTCCTTAACTGCTTCCTCCTGGATTATGGGCGGGTTTTTGTGCTCTACATCCCCATCTTCCAGCTCAGGGGGCTGAATACCCTGCGGATACCTGGGCTGTCTATTAAAGACTGAGGCAAAGAAGGCATTAAGTACCTCAACCTTGTCCTCATCCTTGGAGACAATGTTCCCCGCCATATCCAGTAGGGGATGGAGATTCTCCTTGCCTCTCTTCTTCTTGTTAATATATTTGTAAAAACATTTTCTATTATCCTTTACGACTGTGGCCAGACTGAGCTCTAGCTGGGCTTTTGCCTTTCTAATTTTGTCCCTGCTTGACCTAACGAGATCCTTGTACTCTTCGTGAGTTGCCTTCCCCTTCTTCCAGAGGTGATAAACTCTCCTCTTTTCCCTGAGTCCCAGCAAAATCTCCCTGTTCAGCCAGGCCGGTCGCCTTCCCTGCCAGCTCTTCTTACGGCACATGGGGACCGCCTGCTTCTGCGTCTTTAAGATTTCCTTCTTGAAGACTGTCCAGCCTTCCTGGACCCCTTCATCTTTCAGGACTGTCTCCCAAGGGACTCTCTCAATCAGTGACCTGAACAGGCCAAAGTCTGCCCTCCGGAAGTCCATGATAGCAGTTTTGCTGACCCCTCTCCTTACTTTACTCACAACTGAGAATTCTATCATGTCGTGATAGCTAAGCCCAAGACGGACTCCGACCACCACATCTCTCACCAGTCCTTCTCTGTTTGTAAACAGCAGGTCCAGCAAGTCATCTCCCTTGGTGGGCTCACTCACCAGCTGTGTCAGGAAGTTATCCTCCACACACTCCAGGAACCTCCCAGATTGTTTCCTCTCTGCCGTGTTATACTTCCAACAGATGTCCGGTAGATTGAAGTCCCCTACAAGAACAAGGGCCAGCGAATGCGAGACTTCTGCCAGTTGCTTATAGAATGTCTCATCTGTCTCTTCGTCCTGGTTGGATGGTCTGTAACAGACTCCCAGCAAGATATCTGCCTCATTGGCCTTCCCCCTCATCCTTACCCATAAGCACTCTACTTGGTCTTCACAATCTTTGATTTCTATGCAATCAAAACACTCCCTAACATACAGAGCCACCCCACCGCCTCTCCTTCCCTGCCTATCCCTTCGGAAGAGCTTATAGCCATCCATTGCAGCACTCCAGTCATGAGAAGCACCCCACCATGTTTCTGTGATGGCAACTACATCATAGCTGTCCCGCTGCACAATGGCTTCCAGCTCCTCCTGTTTGGTGCCCATGCTGCATGTGTTGATGTAGATGCACTTGAGCTGGGCTATCGATTTCAACTCTGGCATGCCACCCCCAGGCTCAACTCTAGTGAGCCTGGTTTTATCCCCTTTCCCCTTCAAATCTAGTTTCTGGCCAAAAATGCCCAGCAAGTTTAGATACTGCTGGCTTGCTTCTGAGTGGGTTTAAAAAAATTAGAAATTAAAAATCATCGTTTCAGATTTATATACCTAAATGCTGCAAATGCAACTGTAGGTTCTGAAGAACTTTCTTGGGTTCAGCATCACATGCTTTACACTGTACTTCCAGACAACAAGCCCCTACACTACAGCAGTCCACTACAGTCCCCTGTGCTGCAACCCACGTGAGGATTCTCCTCCCATGTGCAGCACATATTTGCCACAGGGACTATATATCACTTTAACTCAGTCATAACTTCCTTTACCAGAGAACATTCAGCTACAGACTGGCTTTCCCAAAAAAATCACAGACTTGGAAAGGTAAATCTTCTATCAATTTTAAGCTATAAGCTCACTGTAGCAGAATATCATTTGGAAAAAAACCCCAAACATGCTGACAGTCAAATCAAAAATGATTCAGTTTGTAGTAAATACCAGCAGGACAACAGACTGCCTTTCTTAGAGTCAAATCCTAGGCTAGTGTTATGCATATTATTAAAACTTCCTTCTAGGTGTTTCTACAGAATTTATCCTGGAGTATCTAAGCCTTGTACAGATGCTCCCCCAATACTTTGTGATTATCTGAGAAGCCAGCTGAAAGCTCAGTCTTAGGCTTCTCCTTTTCCATGTGGTATTGCTTTATTGTAGTTACTTGATGGAATGCTGTGTGCGACAAACATGTATTTCAGAACATAAACAGAAATACCCTTGTAAAAGTATTTAAAACCTCAAGCTTGTTATTAAACTGCTCACCAGTGATTGTGGTCTCCATGAATGTTGCTTCCATGGGCACCGCAATGGTGCAAGGGCTCCCTGGGCATGACGCAGGATTTGAAATGTTGGACAAAGCCACAAAAAATAGGAGGAGACGCTGGTAGTTGGAGTAGTTATTTCATGTGAGTTAGAGAACGGGTATGTGAAGAGCAGGGCAGCAGACAGCTGTGCATTTTCAAAATGGTAGACTGCACAGGGATGCAGTGGTCCTCTGCTGAGGTACCCTAGGCTGAGACGTGGGGGTGGTACGTCGTCATATGCTAATAGCTACCCAATACAGGAATCATAACCTAGTAGGTCTGTTCGGCAGACTCGAGCAGCAGCGAGTATCTCCCTGTGTGTAAGGGAACTAACACAGTGAAAAGCTGAGAGGGAAAACTAAGAGAAGCTTTAGAAATAATTGGCTCTGTAGATGAAACCAGCGCAAGGTCCTGTTCTGCTGCCAAAGTGTAACTCTGCCAGGAAGCTTTGTGCCGTTTACCTTACATACTGCACAGCAAAATTTCTTCTAGGTGACCACTTAAGGAGCTGAAAAAAATATTTTTTAGGAAAGATAGTCTTCAAATAAAATGAAGTGTAACTACTCAACAGGCTGGGAATGCTTTGGGACAGTCTGTTAGGACAGATGGCTGCTTAACAAGAATGGTCTCTTGACCAGGTTTCTCTGTCTGCATTCCAGGTGCCTGCACGTAAGGAAGCAGATCACATGCGCTGTTTCAAATGTGTATCGATTTGCCAGTGGGGAGAGAGAAAACTCCATTTTTGATAAAGAATTTGATTTGATGATCATTTACAGACCACACCACACGAAGTCTTGACACTGTTTCTTCACCCTAATTACTTTGTGAGCCATCTGGTGCACCTGCTGTTGCAGTGAGGCAGGAATAACAGTTTTACACCCTCCCTCCCTTTTCTTTTCCTTTTTCTCACACTGAGATGGATCTTTTAAGTGAACATCCACCTGACGTGGCCAGACAGTGCAGATGTAGACGCAGGTGCAAGCTCGGTCAACCATGCCTCCAGATGGCTCTTACTTATTAAGACAGCCAAAGTAATAACCCCAGACAAAGGGCCTCCAAGAAAAAAACAAGACCATCCTGCAGCAAAACGCTAGGTTCAGAGATGAAGTTTATGAGGATCCCAAAGTGGTAATCGGCTTTGAATCTGTGGTGAAAATAGGACTGGTCAAGCCTCCTTGAAATTTGGATAAAATGACAGATTAATAATTGAGCAATCGGGGAAAATGGTTAAAATGCAATAGTCTCTCCTAAAGGCTGATTACATAAGCATAGGTGCCAGGAGCTAGATGCCAAGATGAAAGCCATGGCTTCCTTTCCTCCCACTGAGTAATATGCTCTGCAGCTGAGAAAGCCAAGAGACAAAAGCAATAGGATATTTTATAGTCTGGTTTCTTTTAAACATCAGAGGAGTCACACTTCCAATGGCTGAACTCCAAACAAACAAACGAGTGAGCAACACGAAGCAATTGTGCCCTCCCTCAACCTCTTCCTTTAATATCTTTAATTACTGGCCCACAAAGTGTGAAAGTTCAAAGGAATGGCTTTCAGGCTTGGGAAGCTGCCTCACTAAACAAGTTAATTTGGGCAGAAGCAGCTCACAGGAGTCCAGAGACCACCTCTGCTTCCACAATTGAATGAGCTTTTCCTTGTTAACCTGAATGCTCCTTAGGGGAAAGGTGTCAGAAAGAAAAACATCTTTTTCAGAGAACTCTTCTGACATGCCTTCTTCAAGACTATCACAGGTCACTTGGGACTTTTCTGGCCTCGAGGTACAGCCTAAAAGAAGCACCCTCCTCTCTGGTGATCATCCCAGCAGCCATGCTGCCTAAACGAGTGCTCCGTTAAGCAGAATTAATGGCTGCTTTCCACCTGTATTTTCTTGAGAGAGGATTTGTGGCAGAGCGCCCAGCAGACGCTGTGCTACTCGGGACAGCGGGTCCAAGAAAACAGCATGCCAAAGTGATGGGAGGTGTGAATCGGCAGGCAGGACTCCCTTGGCCCTGCCGTTCTGATAGTGACACACAAAGGCCTTTGGGCTTGGCTGAGGAGCAGAGGCGGCCCTGCTGCAGGCACTCAGCAAAGGGAGAAGGAAATGCAGGCTGGGGGCACGTCACAGTAGCAAATCCTCATGAGAGGTGGGGTTACGACACACACAAGTCATGCTAAGCTCCCCAGTTTTACTCCACAATGACTATGAAAATGGCCTAGGCCTATGTCTCCTCTGACAGGTCTCTGAATTTTTCTGTCTAGAGGGCTCCTTAAAGCCTGAGGTCTCAGGGCCATCGGCCCTCAATGCGATGAGATCCCAAAGCTGTCTCGTCATTTCTGACATACCCCAGAGAACAAAATCAATTCCAGATCCCTCATGTATCTGACCATGAGCCTTTATCCAGCTTGCTTGCTTTCTCAGTGGTTTAGTCCCATTCTTCTGGAGCATAAAACCAGTACAGTTTTAACCACAGCTTCCACTGGAGCTATGACTTTGGTGCTGGGATATAAATGTTATTGGAGGCACAGGTGAAATACATTGAAGGGCAGCAAAATGGGTGGATTTAGAGATCGAGATGGAGATTTCCCCTCATCTTTAGCCCTCGTTCAGGGTGCTTCCCCACAGAAGCTCCTCAGATCAAGATAAGCCAGAGCGTAGTGGTAGGCCTGGCCCTGCCTTTTGTCCTGTCGCCCCGATACTTGCCAGGCCCCCAGCAGCCCTGGGCAGTGGGGGGGAAGAAGTGGACGCTGAGGTTGCCTGTGCATCCCTTCCCTTTCTTCTCCCTCCTCTCCTCGCTTGCCAGTGCAGTCAGGCCCATGTGTGAAGCCATCGCAAGCAAAGAGAAAGGCAAGAGCAGGCCGGGGGAGTTGTGCCTTGACCCTTTGTATGAAGGTGTCTGTCACTGCCATAAATACTGCTTTGATGACACAGTTGAGAATCCTTGAAAATTGTTATTATTTCTAGTACTTAGAACTAGGAGTTTTATCCTTGGACCAGTACCTCCTGCACAAACCCACAAGAGTGAGACATCTCCCTACCACAGGACCTTTAAATGCTGAGTGTTAGGCAGCAGATGGAGGCAGGGAGTGTCAGGAGGCGGCGAGACCTTCCCCACCAGCCTGAGAGACACTCTTCTTAGCACAACAAAACCTAACTGTTGCCAAGTTTTTGTAGGTATGTTGAAAAAGGAGAGTTTTACTGAGGTTTTAAAAGAGGATAATGCAAACAAGAACAGAACAATATTCTGGTTTATCATGCCTTTTCAGAAATTCCTTTTAGCACAACACACAGGGACAGCAAAGCCACTTCTTAAGTCCTGTACTTGTGTTGTGAGAACAAACCTTCCCCCAGAAACTCTGTTTTATTTATTGACCATTCAGTTTGCTAGCCATATGTAAAGCTAAACTTTGCTAGTCTTCCTGGAAACTAAGCCAGCCAAACCACTGAAGAGATATATTTAGGACAGAGGAGCTGTAGGGGACAGCTGGAGCATATCTCTTATACTTCTTTACTGTAGCACTATTTAGCCTTGTCACCAGGCCCTCAGTGACATAGTTGGTACTCATATTTTAATGAATGACAGCCAAGCAAATTCAAATGATGAAGTTGTGATCAGCTCTTCTACAGTAAAATGGGAATTCGGCTAGACCTGTATTTGATTTGGCCTATAAATATACTGTCCTATTAATGACTTCACCCAAAGACAGCCTGAAAACTGGAACAATTTGTTTTTCTGAAATCGGGGCTTTCAAGTGAGTGCTTTGATTTGGATCTTTGTCCTTTGATCCAAGGACAAAGCCTATGTTTTTTTGATGCTAGAGATTCACTGGACAATTTCTGAATTCACTGAGGGGTAGTGATCACCAATACTGGGATTTGCATGAGAAGAATGTACTATGTAGGATGGATTTGTTTTACAACGTTGCCTCCTTTCTGGGCTCACTGTGATCTACAGTACATGTATATCGGTTTGCATCCTGCATTCTGAGTGGCCTGCTGGCAACAACACAAATTTTATACCAGTTATTAGTGATATAAATCAAGCATTTCAGCTCCTGAATAATGTTAATCTGAGGCCCATAACCAGGAAAGGGAAAATCAGGATCCTCCTTTCAGGATAACAGGATGATTCCTGCAGCAACTGCTCTTAGCAAGCTGTTTTCCAACTCTAACTTTTTCTTCCCTTTTTTGCAGCTGAGTTTCCCTTTGGAAAAGCAAAGTGACAGGGCAAAGCGAGAGCCTTTGTGATACACTGCAGTATGCAAGAAGCAGAAGAGCTTACAGCCTGGCTAAAGCAACCCAACTCCATAAGAGGGCAGTGTAAAAAATGAGCACTGAAAATTATTCAGAAATTATTTTCAGTAGCATTAAAGTTACAGTTCTCATAGAGGCAATGTTCCCAGTGGTTTCAGGTAGCTGGGAGGACAAGCTCTCTACTGAGCAAGATTTCAGGGATTGCACTAAAGTCTGAAGGATTACTGCATACAGGAATTTATCCTTTGGCTCTCCACTCACACTCGATTTTCTGTCTAAACCCATGATTTAATTTGGGTGAATCCTGATTTATATACCACTATGAATAAAAGGGAGCTGAGGCCATCAGTGCTATAAATAAAGTCTTAGCTCAGTGGCAGCCTTGCCTGTGTGAGAATTGCAGGATCAGGGTGGAATAGTCCTGATAGCTCTTTGGCATTTGATGAGCAAGTCACCTTTATTTATAACATAGTACAGCAGGACGTGTCGTTATGATTGACTTACAACAACTGCAAGGTCAGAAGTTTGATACACTGCGGGACAAGTGTCCTGGCAATGTATATCTGGAGATTGTGTTGAATCAGGGATATATAAAAGGTTAAATAGGGTAAGTCTAGAAGCTTTGGTCTTTTTTGTATCTCAGACTAGCTTTTTAGAAACATCCTTGGAGGATACTAAAGAGTGCCTTCTATAGAAGAATGCTGAATTCACCCTTTTTGCCACCTTCTGTGACCTTTTCACCACCTCCTTACTTGTGCTTTGTAAAACAAGAACCACTAAAACAACCCTGTCATCAAATCCACGGCATCTATTCCTTCATTGATTCTTGAGACGTGATAACAAGCTCAGCTAGGAACACATTTTAATAATTATATAGCTATAATTATCATTTTGGCTTTGCTAGGATTTTTGAAAGATAAACTGTGCAATCTATTTATAAGCTTGATAAGCAGGAGGACCTAGTACCCTTTCCTTCTAGTAAATCCATGGTAAGTCTCATATGCAGAGCAAAATCATCTAAAAGAGCATCAAATAAAACGACGAGACTTCCAATTAAGCATAATCTTGCAGTAGGTGGGTGCAATAAATACCTCACCAGTGAATGGAAAGAAAGCATTGTCTGTTACACAGAAATATAGATGGTTCAGTAAATACTTAGAACGTGTCAATCTTCCATGAGCAGTCCCATCCACACTAGCACTTATCCCAGGACAAACAGTGAGGGCAAAAAGCTATTCCAGGAATACCTTTAGTGTATACCAAGAGGATACATTTTGAAGGAGAGCTCCATTTTACACACCTGGTTAGTTACATGATACATATCTGCTCATTTGCAAAATTGGATTTTGTAAGCAAAAACAAATGGAGAAAAATAGCAGGAAAGACAATGAAAAATGGAAACACAATTTCAAGGATGTCAGAGCAGGGGCTCTGGGTAAGGTATGAAAGCAGTCCCAAAGACAAGGCTTATGGGGTCCTGATAACTGTTTCCTAGCAACAGGAATGCTATTAAGGGGGATGCTGAAGTCCAGTTTAATACGTTTATCCAGTGCTCTGAAGGACAAGTAAGTAACATAAAATTCCTCATTTTATACAGGGCTACTCAGTCAGGTTCTGTAACAATCTGTACAAGAAGAGTTTCTACAGAATCCTGCATATGTACCTGTCTATATCTATATCTAAATCCATATCTATATCTAAATATGTTGGTCCTTTTCCAGCAGAACAGGGAAACAATGTTATTTATTGGGATACCTGCTTTGGGTTTTTTAATCAGATACAAGACTGCAAATGAGTTAAATGCAATTATGTGAACGTAAACTACAATAACTTCTGCTTTTATTTCTAGGTTATTTAGCTAAGCTTACAGAAAAATCTATTATGGTATTTACAACTGACTCATAAAGGCTAGGTCATGGCACAGCTTTAATATAGTTAAATGCAATTATTTTTATCTTACTTGTGAAATTGATTTAAGTAAACAACTCCTATGTTATCACATTTTATCGTACTTCTCCTAGTAATGCTAACCTAGACTAAAACTGTAGTTCTCTGTTAGAAGGTTTTTCATGTTAAAGAGAGATGCCTATATAGCTACAAAAACTGTAGATTGAACACTGCAGACTATTGTGTTAGAAATTTATTTTAAAGCTCTCAGCAAACTTTCCACAGAATAACCACCCAAAGGAGAGGATAACACCATGTAAACTTTTGTGAAGGAATTTTATAACTTGGTTAAAAATACTGCATAATTCAGTAAAACTCCTTAGGGTCAAAGCTCAATAGCAATATTTATGCATACATTGAAGTGACAGAGACCAAAGCCAAAACTGAATCAAAATGTTGGAAAGCATGGAGAAAATGATTCAAGAGCCAAGTGCTGAAAGAGGTTAGCTGCTGCATGTCATCATGCTTATGTCTGTGCAGTCTTACTCTAGTAAGCTTCAAATGTAGATAATTAATGACCACCATAGCCCCACTAGCCTCCCAAGCCAACCCTCAGAGGTCTGTCATCTGATTTCCATGGCAGATGACCTTTGAAATGGATTATTCACATTTCTTTGGGGGAAGGGGCAAAAATGTAATAGGATTTGGTATCTTATTTTACTCTGCGCTTTTGCTGCTGAGGTTCTAGTTAGTACCTGATATTGATGTTTTTTCCAGCACTGTTTCGAGGGTCTGATTCTCTTCTTCAGCATTTGGCAGATCCCTAGACCTAAACAACAAATTCTAAGCTTCCTTCTTTCCACAACTCAAAATAAACATGATGCAAATAGGCTCTAAGACCCCCAGCCATCCTCTGGGGAGTGTACAAAGTAACCCTAGGTAGAGAACTGGTTTGCTATCTCTTATTTCCCATTGGGAGCATGACACTTATTTAGCCAACAGATGCAGAAGACTAGACAGCAGCACTGCTAGGCTTGAACTGGCAAATCTTCAGGGTTCTTTCATTAAAGCAAGACAACGAGCATTTTTCCAGCACTCCCTCCATTTCCCTGAATGTAAATTATTGGTTGAGTCCATCCCCCCACTTTCAAGGCAGCTGTCTCCATAAGGGCTGAAAGACAAGTGCATCCCCATCCCATTTGACGGAGACCTCAAGAGCAGCCTGCAGAAATGCCTCTGGGCAGGCTCTCCAGGTGGGCCTGCAGGGTAATAAGCTGCCTAATGGCATACTAAGCAGCCAAGCAACTGGAAGTGCTTGAGCCATCAGTTTAGGTGACTCATACCAAAAGTACCTGCATTTTCACAAGCCATGGAGATCAGTCATGTCACTTTTTGGGTTGACTGTCAGGAATGGAATGAGACAAAGCTGGCAGCCATAGCGGAAATGTAATTTCCCACCTAATTTGGCAGGCTGGAAACCCTGCAGCCATCTTTGCTTCTGAAAATGTCTCTATGCTCTCTCTGTATGCATCTCCATGGAAGTTTGATGAGAAGCCATTTTACATCACTTAAAGGATGGGACAGGTACTCACACAAAACAAGGCAGCAGGCAGCTGCTTTCAGACTATGTAATTTCTAGAAGTGAAAGTGTAATTTTAAGAGATTAATTGTTTTAGTTTTTAACCTTCTTGAAGAAGTTCCAGATTTTGCCTGAAAAAAAAACCCAGATTTTTTTTTAAAGGAAGGTTGAGGTACAGGTAAGACATACACAGAACGAAACATTCAAGCAGTGAAATTACTTTGCTACTTTGAACCCATCTGCAAAATACCTTTGTGTACTACCTTCCCACAATAAACAAAACCCCCGCCCAAATACACCTCTATGTAGAGCTTTAGGCACTTTAAGTTTTAGTGAAATACTTGGGACATTTATGCGCAGGCTCCATTATCACCCACAATTAAAGGAAAGCCAGTATCTTTCTGTAGTGAAATCCATTTGATACATGTTCAAGTCTGCAGCTCCTATTGCTGATTCTCACCACTTTCAGTGTCAAAAACAAGGGCCTGTGCTACCCTTTTTATCTTTACACCTGAGCACTTTCTCAGAAAATTGTAGCCTTAACATAAAATAAACCAAAGGAAGGAAACAGCTGCTGGAGCCTTGAAGAAATAAACTGCATAAAGCGCAGGGGTTCATACTTTTGCTGTTCTAGTTATGAACTGTGGGAGGTTGTTATGATCTGTTCCTCCTTGTGGCCTGATGTTTGAAAAATGACAGCGCTTTCTACCGCCATTAGCTGGCTGTGCTCCTTTTTTGTTGTAGCAGAGGGAACTGATACTCAGGGACTGTAAAGGTGTCAGGCTTAAGCCCTTGCTGAGTTGGATTCCTCACAAGACTGCAGCAAGGCAATGCCAAATGAAGGGTTTTCTGTGTTTGACATTTTTACAGGTTGTTATGGAACGGTTTGTAAAACATCAAATTATAAATAATCTTCCATTTCCTCTGTTAGCTGCCTAATCTTTGTCTACCTCCTTAAAATGCAAACTACAACATCTTGGCAGATCTAGCTTGGCTTTCACACATTCTTGCAGATGATCATAGACGGGAATCCTTATCCATTTGATATTAACATACAATTTAGCTGTCTAAATTTGATCACATTAAGTCTTGCCTGCCTGGATCTGAGATTGAATGCCAGAATTTGCTAATTGTGCTGCTATTAGTGCTTAAAGATTTTAAGAGACTAAACAGTTGTCCATACATTTTGGCACCATGTCTTACTGCTCCTGCTGGTTTAGAAGCAAAAACTGAAGAAAGCTCCAAATGGATTAGAGACTTTGGGGCCCATTCTTTAGTGTGTGGTTGTTATTAAAAGGTTATTTAGGGGCTCTCTTACGGGGGTATCTCTGGATTAAGGATTTATGGAGATAGACCAAGGATATCTTGGTAGGTACTTAGTAGTTACATATGTACCATATGCTGCTGTTTTTGAAGTTTCCCTGTGTTTAATAGTATTACTTTTTTGGCTTTTCCTTAACATTATTTGAAGTTAGGCCAGAGGTCCATGATCCTAAATCCTCATCTGAAGGCACTGCAAAAACAAGAGTGTCTGAACCCAGTGCTTTTCAGTAAGCCTGTATGAAGTAATAATCAATTATCAGGTGGACTTAACCCATGAACAGATGTGGATTGCAGGAGGCAGATCTGATACCATCAAAAGAAGCAAATTGTAGAATACCACTTGAAAAGATATTAGGGACTTCATGAAACTCATGGTGAAATTCCATTTACTCAAATCAGCATGGGATCCTGTGAAAGAAGTCAAAAGAGAAAAACCTCACCACTCCTCAGGTTGGAATGAAAACAATATTCAGCTTAACAATAGTGATTTCTACCACAACACCTATTGGAAATCAGTTGGTTAATGATGGTCAGATAGGAACACTTGATATTTGCATGTCCAGTTACGATGAAACAGATAAACATATGTGTGCATACCCACAAATGCAGACATGCATATTTCATGTGCATTTGAGTACATGCCTCTTTGATTGCTAGCTTTCATTTATCAGTTGTATCCTGAGCTTATAAATACTTTACAATTATGGATCTTAGGTGTTTGACGCTATTCTAACAGTAAGGGCTTCACTTCCCCATGTTAAGTTACATATGCGTTACTTAATGTGACGACAGAGTTTTGCCTGCAGCAGTGCTTTGGAACAATAAAAAATGCTCATTCTGTCGAAAAACGCCTTGATTAGAACAGGCAGAAGCTTGATTTTCAGCTGCTTGCCTCTTAAGTCTGGGTAGAGCAGGTGTGAAACACACTGTAATTGAGCAAGTGGTGACACCTGCTCTGAGAGTCCCAAATGAAATTATTAAAAAGAATTAAAGAATGAATTAACCAATGAGGACTGGAAATAGGGCAGAGTATTTTGCTTCCATGGAGGCTTAATTTTTTTGATGCTGCTGACTTTGATCAGTTAATGCTCTGCTGTTATTGGTCATGATCCTTGTCCATGAGTCCTTTTCAGACACAAACATTTCATTATTTTATTTTGGAAGCTCTGCTGATTTTTGATAAGCAAATGTCATTACAGATGCTGTTATTGGCAAATCATGGCAGATCTTCCTATGGAATTCTTTCAGAGAGCATCACTCTATCACCAGTATTAGACTGCAGCAGCTTTGCGGCTACTGTGACAAATTTTAAATTAAATTTTAAAAAGCACAGGAAGATAATGATTTCCAATAAATACTGTGAAATTCACTTCCTATGGTAGTAAAAGACATACAAGTTACAACACACTAAAATTTATACATTTGCTGCAATTCACCTTTAAGGAACGCAAGAGGAAAGTTAGTGATTCTGAATAGATGATGTGTTTTATTTTATCGTTTGGAAGCATGCCCGATATTCAGGATCACAGAACTCATGAATTGATGATCCGAAGGGAGGCTCTTTTACTATTGCATCTCCTGCGTTGCCTCTATAAATATCTTTTTTTTTATTATTATACTGCAGTTTTTAGATTTGTTTTATGGTGGTGGTTATTAATGTTGTAGCTCTGACTGTTAAGAGAATTCATAGCTCTGTTAGAAGTCTGACATGTCTGGAAGATTTGCTTGTATATGTAGTTTTCTTGCAGTAAACCAATCTGCTGGACAGGGAGGGGAATATTTTGCCTTTGATAGCAGGTATATTTCTGATTACAGTTAGTGGGAACATGTGGCTTCGAACAAAACCAGCAGCCCCAAAAGTTTAAATTGCTTCAAGACTGGAGTGCGTAAACTTTTTGTATACTATTGTATCGCCTAGACAAAGAACAAGGAAACAGCTACCACTATTTAATCCTACTGGAGAGTGAGGATTTGGCATGAAAATCTCATGCTCCCAATTAACTTCTCTGGGAATTTAGACGATTGTCCAGCCATAGGACAGACAGTGTCTGCAGCTCACCCAAAACAACATCTAAAGGAGATCAGTATTACTAACAGCATTGACCTTTTTTGTTTTTAAAACCTCCATAGTTCCTCTTTCTCTCCTGCAAATGTTATCATGACTTCATTGAGGCTCCCCTCCCCCTGCCCTCAGGATATTTCAGAGCCAGGAAGATACTAAAATCTTAGATGATATTTTGTATTTTACTTGCATCTTTGGGGTGTAGTGAAATGACAAAACACAATGATGAGAAAGAGTCAGCAGAACTATGGCAACGAAGACTTTAATTTCTCCAGCAAGATGTACTAACCTGGAGTCTGCAACGGCCCACAAATCATCACTAACACACCAAACGATTTGCAGACACTTAGTGACTAACTGGATAGCTGCTGGCACAACAACTTGACAGCAATGTCGATCAGGAGCTGGTTTAGCCATGAAGGCTACAGTAAAAAAAAGAAGTTTGGTGGTTTGTTTTTTTTTAAAGAATAATCAGCCAGGAGGTTAGATAGCTCCTCCATGCCAGGTATGACTTTCAGAACAGATTGAGTTTCTGAGTTTAAGGTTCTTTCCTCTCCAAGAAATACTCACTGGAGAAAAGGCAGAAGGAGAAAATGTTTGCCTTGCTTCCTACAGTGTGTTTTCTACATAGGGGAGCATTGCACCTGGCAGCTACCTTTATAACACACCCTTCAAAGAGAAAAAAGACCACCTTTAAAAGCCCTAACATCACATTTAACATCCTCTCTGCACTGGGCTTGTTTCACTTGCCTTCCAGCCCTTTTTCCTCCACCAGGGAGGAAGACCTCTTTTGACAGCAAGTCCCCCAGACAAGCAGACACGAGAAGGCTGATTTCTTGTGGAAAAAGCTGACAGTATGGTCTGGACTTGGGCTCTCACGGGAGCTTTGCTATTGACTTTAGCTGGGCCAGGATTTCACCCGTTACTTGTGTCAAGTTTGGCAAGGATTACTGGTGTGAAACTGATCGTGAGGGAAGAAATGAGACCGCTTTTTTACACAAATGCCTAAATGTCCAATGTGTATGAAGAAAACTGGAAGGATCATAAAAAAGATTTATCTTTTAGGTGTGCTTAGCAGGCCTGATGATGATCCCACCAAGGGTATGGGAGCTGACTTGAGGAGCAAGCACAGTACGCCAACACAAGCACTTCACCTCCATCCCTTGTCAAGTTTCCTTTACAGCTATTGCAGGGCAGCTATTCCTTCACTCTGCAGCTCCAAATGAAAGAAGCCAGAGTGGCCCAGGAGAGATTTAAGCTGGTCACTGCAAATTGATTCATGCAAGTGCCTCTGGTGTGAGGATGTGCTACTTCTTAAGCAGCAAGAGAAGGGGAAATGAAATGAAGAGGTTGTATGGCTGCTCTCAGGAGAATAGCAAGCTAACAAGAGCAGATTGGTGTTAATTTAGCCGAGAAAAGAAGCCTCTCCTCTTTCAGTGCTTGAGGATTTGAGATTCCAGCTACAGTTTGGTGAGGTAGGCAGGGGGAAGGAGTGGGAGGGAGATCGCTCTTTCTTAAGCAATTGCTGAAGTGTGGAAGTAGGTTATGGCAGGTTAGGGAGCAGGAATAAAAATACATAAGGAAAAGGGAAACACTAAAAAAGGGGAGAGCACAAATCTGGGAGAACAGATGACTCTCTGCTGCTTCTAAAGCATCTCTGTTGGGAGAGCAGGGCAGGAAATTGCTGCTCTGCTCCACAAAATAAAAAAAAAACCAAACAGAAGAACTACTCCCACTCTGTAGCAGGACAGATTCCATATCCTGTCTTTCAACAGGGTACCGTTAATGTGGAAGCACAGTATGGCTTTGGAGCAGTGTTTATTATCAGATAAGACTAGAGCATGGCAGGAGCAAGCTACAATTTTGTCTTTATGTCAGCCCAGGAAAACATGTCTTGTAGCCATAATCCTGCATACAATCTGAGCAGTTAACACTGCCAATGAAAAAAACAGTTCCCTGTCGTGTGCTCCCTAGTTCCCCTATCTAGTTCAGTGCAAAACCCCTAACAGCCCTGCCATCATAGGCTTGAAAGTGTAACAAGTGTAAATGAGTGACTGGGGGAAGGGGCAGAAGGTTAAACAGCTCCTTCAAACTCTAAGTCTGTGTGTGAAACTATGGCTGAGGAAAGGCCTTTTGTAAAGATAAGAGAATATTCACCTAAGAGATACTTCTTTCTGGACAGCCAGAAATTTCTGATTAAAAGCTGCCATTTAAGAGACACTAAACATAACCTTGAAGAGCAGTACTGCCTCATATCTGATAACATGACATAGCGTGTGGATTTTTTAATACAATATATCATAATTATGACGATAATAATAAAAGCATAGGTGATTTTGAGTCCTTCTGCATCTAGGGTTATTGTTATTCTGGTTTGCACTGTCAAGATAAAGCAAAAACAAATGGTTACCCAAGTGTTGAGTATCCTTGAGAAAGTTAAAGAACAATTTTCTGAAGATGGAGAGAAGGGTAGATTGGCATGAGGTAAAAGAGACACCTGCTTCAGTTCTTTTTGTTGATCCAAAGCTTCTGTTGATTCAAGGGATAAAAGAAGTCACCTAATGGGATGTGCCAAGAGACACTTTTAATCTCTTTTTGCTGGCAAGGAAGAGATTCTACTGCCAACGCTTGCAGTATGCACTTCATCCAGTGTTTATTGTGTGTAGAGATGAAGGGGCAGCCTTCCTCGCACTCTTCAGACTTAAACAGAGATGACCCCAAGCTAGAGCCTAAGATTCACACCCTATAATCTTTTAGGGGAAGGATAGAGAAGAGATATGGGTCCAAATCCATAGACTCAAATTAATACCTACATCTTTGGATCTCAGAAGACCCTTATTTTTATTTTTAATGTGTCAGCTCTCCTGAAGAATGACTGGTTTATTGCAAATGTAATTCAGTGTGGTGAAAAAGCAGCTTTTTAAATGTCAGCTGATGAAACACTGAGTGAAGCAGAGGCCTAGGGAACCTTCATTTTAAATTCAGGGCAGAATGAGGTCCAAATACACCATCTGGAAATTTTCATATCACCTGCCTGGTTACATAAGGGAGATTAATGGCTTCTTATGGTCCTCTTCTGTGAAGGATAGTAGCTGCATTTCCTTCCATTTCCAAAGAGGTTAACTTGCATGCTGATCCGAACAGCTAACTCAAGTGCTGTCTGGTAGGAAGTGAAATTCATGCTGAAACTAGGTATCTGTTATGCATTCTAATTTACTTTCCTTGATTACAGCAGGAATCAAACAACAGCAACTAAAAAAAAAGGCATGGAACAGTGAACAAAGAATCTCTTTGAACTAGCACCCAGCTCAAAATCTCTCCGCGCTTTTTCTCTGAAGTTGTTCTATTCATCCTTCTATAGCTGATGGTTTCTTATTTGTTAGTCTGTTGTTTGCTTCCTCACTTTTTTCCCAGCACTTTCTGTCCTTGCAGCAGTTTCTCCTGCAGATACACAAAACTTCCAGCAGAACAAGATGGGGTGAGGCAGCTCTGCTCCTTGTTGCCTGTGCTCCATCTTTGGGATGTGGAGGTAAAGCTGCTATGGTATCAACTCCCTCATATGTCAGAGACATCAGAGCCACTCGTTTTCTTGAAACTCTGTTGAAGTGGGGAACTGTGATTAGACATTCCCCCAGCTGCTGGTTTCAAAGAGGTTTAACCAAGTGTATAATTACACAGCTGTTTCACCTTTACCACTTGGGGCTCAAAATGCCAACTATTCCAGACTGCAACCACTGCCAAAGCCTTATTACATTTGACTTTGTTAAACCTCTTGAGTTTTCTGTGGGATGCACTTAATTCCTTTGCACTTGGGAGACTGACCCAAACACTTTATCCTAGGCAGAAGAAAACAAAGCAGAACAAAACAAAAAGCAGCAACAAGAAAAACCCCAAATACTTCATGACATTAAAGTCAATACATTCTCTAGTAGCTTTAGCATTAGAAGTGTGCTCCTGGTTAGTCAACTTAGTCACTTCTTGTGAAAGCAGCCTACTGAGAGATTTGGACATATTGTTTACTCCCCCAGATTTTTTTCCTATAAAGCATTTGGCCCATCCATTGTTGTCTCAGACTCCAGTGTAGACTTCTCCATGTTGTCCCCTTAGAAGTGGGCCCTCAAAGTTGATGAAATTTTAGTGAGCTTAATTGCTCACTAGAATTTCTGTTATCTCAGTGTGCTCCATATAGTCATGTTTGCAAGGTACTGCTGGACCAGGGCTCTTGCCATCATTTGGATTTGAACATTTCCTGAGCTAGTTTTCTATATCGTGCCTAAATTACACCCAGTAGAATTTTCTCTCATCTTTGGTAAAGGCTTTGTGGCCCCAAAATGTCCAGGAGTTTTACAATCATCTTATAACTTATAATTTCATCTCCCCTGTTCCTCATTTAACTGCTCTCTTGAAGTATTATGTCTCAGCTTATATCCTTCTAACTTTGGATGAATGAACAACACTGAACATCAGAGACAGGCAAACACTGTACTGCTTTTATGAATATTCATCTGTATTTTGAAAGGGACTCTGCATTTCCTGGGTTTTAATTTTCATGCCATAAATTTTCTGACAAGTAATATCTGTACAAAAATATTTGCCAAAATAGCATATACTATTATAATAGCATGAAGTAGTACTAAAATGTTAAAATTCAAATGAATAATTGATATTCACATCAAAAAACTGAATCAAAGAATTATCCAATTGAGGCAAGAAGATATGACACGTGATCTCTGTGTTAAATTGGATCAGACTGAATTTCTTTTTTGAAAACCTACAATAAACTGTCTGTGAATGGGCCTAAACTTGAGTTTCACTCACTGTAAATCATTCTGAATGACAAACAGACTTGCAAAAACATGTTTATAGACAATTTTCAAATGGAAAAAGAGGCAAACGCATTAAAAAAAGTATTTACCCTGAAATATTCTCCCAGCTGAGCTCTTAGATCAGTTACTGTCAGGCAATCCAGAATGGTGCTTTCCGTTTGCATTCTCTCCCTCTTAAATCATGCTAGTTCGAGGAGCAGAAGATTGTGCTTTGACCCTGGTGTGTCAATCTTCTGCTTATCCATGCAGAAGATTACCTTGGAGTCAATGGGCTCCCCTTATTTAAAGTGCTCTTTCACTCCTTGGCCAAAGTGTGCCCATATAGATAGTTAAATTATCCATGAGTATCTTGCTTCACCCACTGACCTATATTACTGTGACCATTACCCAAGGTGATGCCTTATTGGTATTTCTGCTCCAGTAAATGAGCCTTCCCAGGGCTAAAATACCCTTTATCAAATTATTACAAAGAAGCAGCAGTATGTACTAGATGGTAACCAGTAAGATAAACCAGTCTTTTTCTACAGAAGGTGATTTTACAAAGTATCCCCATTCAGTGGAACAAAAGGGCAGTCCCTAGGTGAGCCTGCTTTGTTCCTCTCCTGGGAGAGAAGGGGAAAGGCCAGTACAAAAAGGGGACACAGGAAAGGTCCCATAGGCCATGACATTCCGGGGGTTTGTCTGGCTGGTTTCTTCAGTCAAAGGAACAGAAGAGAAAGCAGAAAATGCCTTGCGTGTCTTTCAGCAGCGTGGTCATGCAGGTTGGGCCATTAATATGCACTTACAGACACTGTTTAATGAGTCAGGCTCATGAACGCATGCAGTAATGAAAGGAGGATGCACTGCTGGAAGTCCTGGGGAGTGCCTGTCCATCTACCAGCTGCAATGGGAGGGCTGGAGTGGAGCCAGCTCATGCTTGGTCACCTTGAGGCATGCACAATCCTGAAAAGTCCTCCTGGAGACAAGGAGGAGGTGGGAGCAGCGTTTCAGACCTGTTAGACCAGAGAGGGATGCCAGGCTGCTCCAGGCAATTGGGCAAGCCATGTGCTTCCCCTGGACGGCAGCACTGCCAAAGCGGGTATAGCGGATGGGAAGCATAGTGAGGGCTGCAGGAAAGCTGAATCTGAAGGATGTCAAAATGCCAGCAGGCATGGGAAGAGGTGTGATGACTCACAGGGAAAGATACTACCTGTGCAAGGAACCGTTCAGAGTAAGGGGAAATACATCCATCTGACATCAAGCAGCTTAAAGACCTGTTCAGATCATGTTTTTTTTTTAAAAAGCCACCCAAGCAAAAATTCCATATTGTAGGACAGGAAAAATACTTTGGGGGATTGTGATACTTCACCTGGCGTGGCTGGATTCAGTGCAAGTGAAGAGCCATCCTGCAGTAGGATATAGGCTGGGTAAGAGGCCTTGAGCTCCAAGAAAGGAGAGTGAAACCCGGATCTGTTGGACCAGATTGTTCCTATGATTTTTTTCCCCAACATGAGCCCTAAGCGGATTAAGGAATCTTGGTATCCTTTGGCTCACCCCATATCTTTTTAGGAGCCATGTGCCATGCGTAAGTGTAGGAATACCGTTATATTCATTGGCTTTTGTTATGTTATCCATACCTTATGTGCAATAGTAGCCTCCTGTTTACATTCAGATCCAGCGCTCATGACTCCCTTGCCTTTGTGTCTACCCATGAGCTGTATGATATCAGAATTGTTCATGAATCGGTGTCATAACACTTAAAAAAATCTGCCTTTGATGCCACTTTTCTTACTTTTTCTGTCTCCTAACATTTGAGGTAAGAGGAGAGGAGACAAATAGCAATACAAACCAAGCCAGCAACAAAATCCTACACTGAAAACATGTAGAAGAGACACCTTTCAAACCACATTCTTTGCTTGCTACATCTTGACATCTGTAGAATTGTGAACACCCCTGTTATTCCCAAGGAAAGTAATCCAAGAGACTGGTGGCAGTTTGCTGCAGCTTTTTAACACAATCCGCTTGCAAGTACTCAATGCAGAAAGATGTTATTGGACAGCGTATTCTGGGAACTATTTCATCTTCCTACACAAAGGCAAAGCCATTTATCAGCTCAGGTCCATTCATTATCCTTTGCTATAAGACAATACCGTTCTACCTAGATATTGCCTTCCAAAACCCGGGCCATGTTGTATGAAACAATAAACACTGGAGCTATCACTGAAAAGCATCTTTCCTGGCTTTGCCAGCAAAGCTTTTCTTCTGGGGAAATGTGTGCAGACAGGATACTCCTCCTTTTCCTTCCCAGTGACCTCCAAGCCAGCAGCTGTCTGAGGACAAGGGGCCTCCCTGAGTATTGTGATTGCTGTTCAGCTGGGCTTTACAGGCCATGATTTACACGGGCTTTACTTGAGAGCAAGTATGATATTTCATAGGCTTTTGCCATCCATGCAAATTCTGGATTATTTCCTCCTCTGCACAAATATTGTTGCAGTTAAAAAAACAAAACAAAAACAAAACCACCACCATCCAGAAAAATAAAACCTCTTTTTTGCTAATTTGTTTACTCATTGACTTTCATGTAATACAGGAACTGGCAATGTGGTCCCTGAGCTAGCTCTTCCAGTATCAGCACATCAGTATTCAGGAGCCCAACTGCTGCTGTTTGCAAATCTGTGTAGATGAATGCAGTCCAAAACGTACAAGTTGGACCTAAACATTAAACTCTATTTACTGTAGAATTAAAGGTAAGTCTTCAACAAACAAAAAATGAAAAATGTGGATCTGCAAATATGAGCAAATAGAAACTTCTGATTTTAATATGCCGGGGAAAGGAATTTTCATACAGTTTCTGTCTCATCTGTGACACTCCTCTGTTTTACATACATTTCCTCTCCACAGATGTGTCTGGACTTTAAAAAGTAGATTTCGGCTGCTAGGTCTTAAGTTGCACCATCAACAGGTGCTGACTTCAGTCATTGTCTATAAAAGTTGTGGCCAAAATTCAAGTGTTGATGCAGAAGATTAAGCAATGGAAGTGAAGACTCTTCTCCCTGCCTGGCAAGGCACCTTAGCACACCCTAGACGTCATGCATGTGGGTACACACACTAGTACCCAAAAGGCTACTTGTGATCCTGCTGTGAAGAACGCTCTGCCATGGCTTGTGACATGAAGGCCTTCAATAAAGCATCAATTTTTCAGACTTGCTGAGTATACCCCTGTCAGATTTATATTACATTTTTTTACACATGGTAAGCTTTTTCCACTTTGGGTATATTTGGCTATATAGGTTGATTTTACATGCTCTTGTAATTGAACCCAGTGCACAAATGACAGAGGAAGGCCATCAGTGGTATTTGTTTGTGCTACTAAAGCACTCCCTTCATCTGGATAGAGGAATTTTGAAAAGACATGCTGTGTACTAGCATTAAAAATATCTTGACACCTGGAAGACTTGGAGGCCAGCCCAGGGTAAGAGTGGGACCTCTAGGCACTTGAACTTCACACTGATGGAACTTGAGGAGCATCTTGACAGTGATGGAAATGAACCCTAGACTGAAAGCTGAAGTGGAGAGGAGCACGTTAAATTAATGCAACGGCTATCCAAAATACAGATCATCTCTGGAGACAGCTGTGTCACATCTCAGATTGCTTGTGAAGGGAGCGCCAGCCTCTGCAGGGGAAACCACCAGCAGTGCCACTTCCATTCTGGCAGACAGATGCTTGGGGAGGAAACACGCAACCATGGCAACTTGCATCCATAGAAATATTCTCTGTGTTTGAAAGCTGACCTGTCTCCCCAAAATGCACTTCACAGGGCATGGTGCTATCTGAAGCATGCAGAAGTTTGTGCGCAAGGAACTAACAAAAGCATAGATAAGGCAGTAAATGGAGTCCCATGAGGAGCTGTATGTCTGCATATTTTCATATTAAGCGGGGGAAAAGAAAGAGTAAATATTGATTGTCAATATAGGATTTTGATGATAATAAGAGTCTTCCTCTTGCTTGAGCACAGGAAATGAATCTGATCCCTGATTGATAGGAAGCGTGGATCTGACCTGACCAGCCTGTTAGATGCCTGTAACACTCCCTAGGCATAGCCCTACCAAGCTGGTTCTACCCTAGGTACCGCACTGGAGCTGCCAGCCTGCTCCTCAGGACGGCGGCGTGCACCTGGATCACGGCCTTTCAGTGCGCTGCTGAAAAACGCCCTCTTGCCCTGGGTAGAAGCGAGCAGTTTAGATGCCCAAGAGCAATTCACAAGTGTAACAATGTTTGTTAGTGATTAACTGGCGTTTACACATTTTGCCTAGTGTTCACAGTCAAAGAACACAGGTGCAGTTTCAAACTGCCATGAGCCCATTTGAGCTTTCTTCTTCCAGTGACTAAAGAGAACAAAGGAAGTAATTTTTCCTCAAATCACCCCAATTTGCCTGGCTGTATGCAACCTTTCGAGGGTGCCAGATCTATCAGCAGGCGGGTGGGGGTTCCTCTTTCTACTGCTTCTGAGAGGAGTGACTCTGGTCTAAATGTTTCTCTGCAAAGATGGTGCATCTCATTCGCCTTTGTTGTTTTGTGGCACATGCATAGAGAAAGGGTAGAGGAGATCGGCCAGACATGTGTCCAACTTATTTGTGAAGGTAATAAAACTGAGAAACATCAGAGAAGCCAGCAAACTACTAATTAAGTATGACTGTAAATAACCCTGTATGACCTACAGGTTCAGTCTAGGTTGTTATGAAATTTTAACATCCAGTCAGGAAGAATGGATGGATGCCTGGTTTTCTATGGATAGTAACTGCTACTTTGGGTGCCTTTGGCTATAGTCTGTCCTGAAGTTATGAAATCTAACTTTACAAATTCGGATATATTTTGCATTTGCTTGGGCCAAGCCTGAATTTAATCTGCAATGAAAATAAAGAAGCAGAAGCAGGACAATTATTTAGAAAACTGAAAAATGCAAGGGAGCTCTTGGACGCTATGCTTCTCCTTCCCATTTTATTGCATGCAAATAACAGCTTTCCTTACAATTTCTGACAGAAAGTATTTGGAGCACTTATTTTGACTTCCTGATTTGAGTGTGTGCTTGACTCAGTGCAAGTGGCTACAGTTACCAAAAGCGCTGAAACATAATGCTGTGCCTCAACATGAATATTAAAGTTCTTTCAGGAGGACACCGCTAAGATCATTACAATTGCTAATTATAAAAGTGGTAGCCAAAACTCCTGCTTCCTTCTATTATACTTACATCCTGCAGATGTCCTGATTTAGCCAGTTAATCATCAGATTCTCTTGGGAATCATCGGGTCGTTCAGTTTTGTGTTTCTGTTTTTTTAAAAGAAGTTGCTTTGAATTTTTAGTGTGGTGTTTTTAATGTTCTCAAATGTTATGTTTTGTTTCTTAAATATTGTACGTGATGTTGCATTTCTTAAATACCGTGCCTGGCACGTGTGCATACACTTAAAAGGTCCCTGAGCTACATTTTATTTCCTGGGAAAAAAGCACACATCCCTTCAGTCAAAGCAGACATTTTATTTCGCTTTTGATCATTATGCCACCTGCTCACCCTTGGCTACAGCAGGTCTTCCAAGAGCTCTGTTGTGTGGCTTCTGTAAGTTTTGTTTACATCTGAAAATATTGCTGCTGTGTGGCAGCGCGTCTGAGAACCGTACCAAAGGCTGGGGTGTGCTTGTGGGCTGGTGTGATGCCCTTCTCTGCAACAGTGCCTTGCGAAACGATGTCTGGGGGAACGATCAGCAGAGTGGATGGTTGGCCAGAGTCCGCTGGCTGTTCCAGCACTTTTGTGCTACCTGTCAGCTGCAGATATCTGAATGCCTCCTCATCTTTTCATATGCTCTAATTTTCCCACAGCTAATGAGGTAGCATGGGACTGTCACACCATAATCTGTGAGGAAAGGGATGTGAAGGGAGGAAAGGTCACCCATTAGGAAACCATAACCCCGAGGCCTAGAAACACATAACCGTTTTGTTCCACCCACTGTTGCAAGGGGCTATATTTGTAAAGCATTTATGCTGTATTGTGTTTGTAATGCGCTGATGGTGTGGTATTCACTGCATGGCATAATCTGACAGTGTGAAAACTCATATCCTTTGAAAAGGCCACTAATGGAGAACGGGAATAGAGATAATTACAAGAGTTGGCAGAGCTAAACCATCAGATCACAATAGCA
Organism: Phaethon aethereus; assembly: GCF_964289735.1. Taxonomy (NCBI): domain Eukaryota; kingdom Metazoa; phylum Chordata; class Aves; order Phaethontiformes; family Phaethontidae; genus Phaethon; species Phaethon aethereus. Next base: position 57,313,908 of record NC_138582.1, on the reverse strand, counting down.
AATTTGGCCACGGAATTGATTAGCAGCATGAGACACTCTTCTATACCAGAACAAGTTCTATTTTCTCCTCCTCCTCTCTTTCCAGTAAGCCAACAGGGCTCAGCTCCATGGTTGCAACAGAGCCCACAGATTATTCCCTGTGCCTAACTCATCTCTTTTGTGGTCTCTTTTTTCAGTAAGCAGTATGAAAGTTTTGTGTTTATTCCTTCTGTGTGGTTAATGTATCTGAAAATAAATTCTCTTTCCCCCTGCACATGCACAAACCTCTGTGCTGCATTACCACCAAGGATTTGAGTCCCAAACTGGGTGTGCAGGGGTGCAAAGCACAAATCTTACCATGTTTATGGTATTTGCTGATTTTTCAATCAAGGCTAAAACTACTGGCAGGTCACCTTCCTGAAGCACTGGAGCTCACTGCTCAGAAGCTGGCCCAAGGGATGCACTCCAGGCTCTTCAGAAGTGATAGCCAAAGCCATGGGAAGAGGGATGCATGAAAATGGAAGAGGAATGTGAAAAGTGAGACAGATGGGTAAAGTGGGTGATAAAAGGGATAGTGGGGGGGAAATAGGAGAGAGAAGTAACTCTAATGAACCTTAAAAAAAATCTCACACAAAGAGTTTTAGGGAATGAAAAAATGTCAGACTTTTTATTTATTCTCTTTTCTGTGGATGAGCTCAGAGAAAAAAAAAAATGTATCTATATTGAATGGATTGCATTACTCTGGAATTCACATTATCCAGCTGCCAGGAAGTTGTTTCCTCATTGCACCCCTATGTCTGTGTGATTTATGATGCCATTTTAGGGAGCAGATACTGAAGTCCCAAAGCCACTGGGGTCTCCTTTCACTGCTGTCTTGCACTGCATCTCATCATCCACTTTGGTGTGAAACACTTACTGGGATTCAGCAGCAGGCAACATCTGCTTTGTGCTGGAGTAGATACCTGCACAAAGAAGCAGAAGTCAATGCCCTCAGTATCCTGCCCAAGGCCATCCAGCACGCTCATGGTGTGGTCTTCACCCAATCTCCCAAGCCCCACTTATGTGTCTGAACCTCAGGAGAAACCCTCCTCTTCCAGAACCATGTGGTGCACCAAATTGCCATGTCCCCATGTGAGCAGATAGTTGGCAGGACCAGAGTGAGCTTTTATTCATGAGTGCTGAGGGTTAAAAACATACGAATGGGCAAGCAATGGACATCTATGATGCCACATGAGCTCCAGCCTGCTGGTCAGTATATCAACAGGTATTTGAGCTGCCCATAGTTTTCCTGTTAGGCACAAGAGGCTTGGCAGCCATCCAACATCCATCCCTCCTGCTGGACTGCATCCTCCCACATTGACCATCCTACGCATCTCTCTTAACCTTGCCTTTGTGCAGCACTTCACATCTGTGCTGCGTAAAATCAAATCCTTAGCTTCCTTAATCATGGTTGAATTCATTAGCCCCGATTCTTCTCTTGGTTACTTGGGGCAAATTCAAATGTTCTTGCAGGTATAGCTGAGTGGAAAACTTTGTTAATGATGTTTTTGAACGTCTTTCTTTGATGTAAACACTGGCCTTGGAATAATTCTTCCCTGTTTTGTGAACTTATTTTTCCCCATTTGGAGATACTGAATAAACTGAACAACTTGGCGGCACATTAAAGCTTGTTTGAAACCACACACAGAAGATTTTGTGCAGCTCAAATGCCAGAGAAATGCATTCACATGTGATTGAACATAATAGTCCAAGATTAGAAAGTCTAGCAAGAAGCAAGGGGGATTAAGAGCATGCTCTTGTGAAAACCTTTGTAACTTCGGATGAAAGTCAACATAAGGAGGTACCCAGATGAGACCAGTTTGCCGAATAGTATCACTCTACCACAAAATAAGCAGTGTGAAAAGGAAGATTTTACTCATTTCACTTCCACTGTTATCCTACATCTAGGCGTAAATATAAATATTTAAAGCCTCACAGTATTAAAGCTATATATTTGTGTCAGCAAATTGTACATAATCTGTTTTGTAAATATTAAGAGCTCTAAACCCTTGGGCCAAATTCTGTGATGAGATGCACACACACAACTCTGACAATCTTCAGCTGAAGTTATGCATGAAACACAAAAAGCATAATGTGACTGAGCCCAATCTACTCCTTTTAGTATCATAATACATTGGAAAAATAAGTTGGGCTAAATTCTGATCTCAGATGCATTATTATAATTGAGATAATAACACAGACAACTAAGTTACTGTCATTTAAAAACATGCTATCAAAAGAGAGCAGAATTATAACTGTTTGTTTTAAAGACTTATAGAAAGAGTCTCTTTCTTGATAAGATGTTGGGTCTTCAAAGAAAGCACTAGAATCTATGTTAAAAAAAAACCTACATTCCTTCCTATATCAAGAGTTTTGTGCATTTTGACAGAATAGAACTGCAAAGCAGTAAGTCATCAAGCAGATCTTGTAAGTACTTTTTCCTGTTCACTCCACCAGAAGGATGAATCTGTGAGATCAGCTATGTTGGGGCGTAACAACTCAGTGTTATTATGTCTTCACTAGTGAGATTCATAAATGACATTAGACTCTTCACCCATCATATCCTGAATAAGATAAAATGGTATATTCTGCATCTGAAGACTTCTTACCGTACAGTGCTGGCCTCCAACATTCTGTAATGTAACTTGCTATTGTAGTGACACATCTCTATTCTCATGAAATTAAAAACACACCCATGTTTCTATGATTTTAGAACCATCCCATACTTTTGTAATTCTCTAAGTCTCTGGAAAGGTACCAGTTCCAGAAAAAGAATTAAAGACCTCAAGATTAAATTTATCAGACAAGCCATCTTGCATACTTTCCTTCTCCATTACACTGTAACAGAGCCTCCTAGTTCCCATTTTCTTAAGCAATAAACCAAGCTCTGTAGTTCTATCTTAAGACAGTCCCAGAACTGAATGATTTAGTCTTTGGCACAGATTTTAAGGTGGAATTATTTAGATTTTTTAAATTTTCATTTTCAAGGAGAAATATGTCCTTCCTTCTTTTATCTCATTTTGTTGTTTGCAAAAGTAGCATGTGGATCTAGAACTGGATCTTAAAAACTGTGGTCAGGAGCTGTCTGATCTAAGGCTGGGAAATGGGTTCATCTCCTTTTATCTCTGTGATTTATGGTGTTTTGTTGGAAGGACAATAAAGTGTTATTACAATTCAACATGTGTTACTACTCTCTAAGGAAAGGGCAACCTGTTAGTAAAAAGACACAAAACCCAATGTAATTTGAAAATAACATAGCATAACTGATATTTCTTTAGAACAGGCATATATGGAAGGGAACCAGAGGTTAATTGTCCAAAATAGTATTACTGAACATCCAAATGCCATTTCTAAATGTTATAGTACATTAAAGTATACTGCAGTGAATTAATAATCCTAACAGTCATGATAAGCATGAGTGGACTTGAGGAGGTATCCTGCAGCTGCTTTCTGTCAAATACAAGTAATATTAAGGAAACAAGCGTACAACTGCTTTTGATCAGAGTTAATGAGACATTAACAGTGAATAAAGTGGCTTTAAACCAAAACTTCCTTACTATATTTTAGCGAAGTATTGCTAAACTCTTTTTCTGTAGTGACAGAGATGAAACGACCTTGCAGAGGAATTTGGCAAGCCTGTATAATATATGGGTTGCTTCCCCATCTAAGTTGTCACTAGTAGGGCTACTTCATGCCAAGAAAATTTCCATCCAGCCTCGGTTGGTGCAAGCTAATGATCTTTCCAGACTTTGACATCACTGTCAATGGTGGATATTGGTGTAGCGTTCCCAGGATCTCCGGACCAGTACTCGGCAAAAGTCAAGTCAGCGCAACCGAGGCTGAACAAATAATTCTCGCCAAGGGCCACATCGAACTAGTGGCTTTCAACTGCTGAGGTGCAATGAGAAACAGCATAGGAAATGGTGACTGAGTGTCTGTCTCGAGAGCCCTATAGCTTTCAGCATCACCTGGCTCGTAGCGGTAGAGGTCATCTTTAAAGGAAGTTACTCAGTGCTGTGGAAGGGTAAGTACACTTTTATGAAAAATTTTCTAAGGTAACCAGAGGACTCAGATGCCTTTTATCTGTTTCTTTTCAGAAGGTGTGGGGCATGTGCTCTGCTTTTGAAAAGTCTCACCTGGGAAGGCTCCAGAAATGTATTGGAAATTCTATCGCTCCACAGCCGCTCCATGGCCCCAGTGCTCATCGCTGCTGGGCAAATGTGAGAGAGAGAGGCAAAAGGCTCTTAATGGATTGTGTAGCGTTTCAGGAAACATGAGGTTGTATTTATAAACCAGGTCTGCAGAAACACAAATTAGTGGAGTGCCAGAGCGTTACAGGTAGCTGCACTGCCCAGTCTCTGTGAGAGAGAGATGCAATTCACTCTGCTGCTCGGTGTGGTTTGGAGCTACATGCTCCTAAATTTGTGTGAAGATTCCAGAGATACTGAACAGAAGTGGCACAGAACCATCCACTGCAGGAATAACGCATTCTGCCAAAAGAAAGACTGCTCTGAAGATTGGCAGGCAAGTAACCATTGAATGACTGCTGGGAGAAACTTGAATTTCTCTGGGTTTTGCCTGCATCTGTCTTAAGGAAAGTACTCTCAAGTAATGAGGCACAACAATTTCCTTAGACTTTCATGTATGTACTGATCTATTATTGCCTTAAGCAAAAAGGTACGGCATAAATAACGGCATTACGATGCAATGCACACTCTAAAGCGTTGTAATCGTAGACATAATTGTAACAGCAGGTCTATGATGTCCAGCTAAATAGAGATCTGTAATTCAGACCATGCAGAATAGAGTGTGGTTTGTACCACTCAGTATCATAAATCTAAGGTGGGGATTTTACTCTTACTGTTACATTGCAACTTTCTTCACTGTGTGGTATTGCCATCGACTGCAAGAATAAGGTCCTACATCAATTCAGTGCTAACAGGACTCCCAGGGTATCATCACCCAAGTGTCTCTGTCCAACTAAAGTTTTTAACTTAGTCAATCCAGCATAAATATTCTTTAATACCAATTAACACAATCCATTCATCATTATGATAATTTTACGATTGTGCCAGTTTTTGCAGACCTTGGAATACAGGTAGTACAGAAAACACCCCACAGCCTGAATGAAACATCATCTTGTTATTGAAATAGCAACCTGATATTTTTACATGCAATGTGATATCAGAGGATGAATGAATGCTCCAGGATAGATGTTCAATTAAATCTCTTGTTTTCATTCCTGAAAGACTGCCACCATACGTTTTAGATTGTTCTGCTGTACCATATTATTAGGAGCAAAATATATTACCAAGGTTATTTAAAGAAGGTATCTCTTTCCTTTAAGCAAGTGGTGCTGGGAGAGTTTGGGGGTATTTTTTTCGGCCCCAGTTATATTACTTCCCCCAAACAAGATTATAATTACAGTGTAGAGGAGAAAAAACAGATTTACAGTTTGATGACAGTGAAGGCAATAATCCTAACAAATAGAGGACAGAGCCTAATAAAAAACAGTTATGATTTTTGCCTTGTCCCTGACTATGTAATTTCCTTGTTCTATCTGTGGGAGGACACACATTGCCTGAGCTACTCCTGAGGCTCTCCAAAGTCATCTTTCACTCTTACATTTCAGCAGCAAGCACTTACAGCAAACTTTCATTCCATCTAACAGCTGCGTATTACCTAAGAAACCTCAGCTGCAGGATTGTTCAGTGTGATTCTTGGAACATAAAAATGATTGTTTTTCATTGAAATGTTCTGGTCCAATTTGACCCACTGAGACCAGCAAATAGCGAGTGCCTGAAATAAAGCATTTTCAGATGACAGGAGAAAAGGACTGAGAATTAGGAGACTGAGAGCATTTGTTCTTGCTCTACCACTGGCTGCCTACACGGCCTTGGCCAAACTGCTTTCTTTCTCATGTTTCCCTTCCCCTGTTCTCTCCAATTCAATTGCAAGCTTTCCGTATTTGTTTGCACAGACAGGAGCACAGTGCAATTTCATCTAAGAAAGGGCACATTTACAAAACCAGGCAGGCTTTCTTTCTCTCATTAACTTTGGCAGTCTTATGTTGTCATGGGGTTTGTTGGGTTTTTTTTTTTTTTTAGGGATGAGGATTCAGCACATCAGCTACTGAAACTGTATATTTTTGTTTTGGGAGAAGGTAACTTTCTGGGTTTTGAGCCCACTCCCTCCTTCCTGCTGAGCCACGGGTGCAGCAAGATGGACGGGGATGCTCACAGCCCCTGGGCAGGCACGGGGAAGGGGTGCTGGCAGCACCTGGTGCCTACTCCTCCCCGAGCTCCCTCCCTGTCCCAGATCCACTTCACCGCTGCTGAGAGGGGAGTTCCTTCACCTGGCTTCAGGAAAACACTGCTTACTTGGCTCAGACACAATTCAGACATGAATTTGGTAGAAGGAGCACAAGGAAAGTAGAAAACAGCAAAGATGCGAAGGCCCTGTCATGCCTAGGTTACTCTGGGATCCTATCAAGGTATTTAGCCAGAGAGACGGGTTTTTAGCCTGCTGCAGTCATTACCACATTTTGAGGACTTGGGCAATTTTCCTCCATCACTGGATTGATTGAGATGGGGTGAATTTTTCCACCTTTCCCAGGAACGTGGCTGGGTCATTAGAAAGGGTAAGTTCAGACTGGCCCATTTCAGCAGGAGAGAGAAAGCCACTTCAGACACTTACCTGATGAGGACTCTGATACCTTGCTTGATAAAGCCAAATCAGAGAGTGCAAGGGAAAGCAGAGCTCCTACTACGTCACTGGAAGGAAACAATCTCTTTTTCCGAGGCCTTTGGTCCTTGGATGACCGGAAACCCCCAACATTAGGCTGGGGAGTAGCCATGGAAAGGAGCACAGGAGGAAATCTCCATAGGGCAGGGAGGTGGCAAGGAGTGGGGTGGCAGGGAAGGAGGAAACAGCCTTCCAGCAGGTGAAAACAATTAGGGAAGAGATTGTGACCCATCCTGCACAAGCTATTAACAGTTGTTCCCAGATGATTCTTATTAATAAAATTGTGGCCTAATTATGCCATCTCACTTGAATTTTGTGTTACTTTCTATGCTTCTGGGACAAGAAGCAAAATATATTCAGGAGAAATGAGAAGATGGTCCTGAAGACAAAGATCCCTGACATTTTTAAAGATATATTAACCAATATACTAGTAACTTTACTCATGGGAAAGCAGACAAACTAGCAAAAACAAGGAGACGGAGACTGGAAAAAGAGAAGAAATGGGGTGAAAGGAAGAGCAGAGCAATGTGAAAGAAATGAAGGACACAGTGCAGCTTCTTAACTTGTAAGGGAAAAACATTATTGTCAAATACCGTGCATAACATGTACGAACAATGAATACTTCCTAAATCCTGTAGAGAAGCGTGAAGGGTATAGAAATGTCTGCCAGTATGTCCTTTCCTAAAAAGATTCATCTAGCCAAGGCAAAATTATGCAGGCAGCCTCACAAAAGCATGCTCTGCAGAGGCTGGTTGTCTCCCCTCCTGTCCTCTGGTGTTACTAGAAGAAGAGGACTTGGTTAAAAGCGGCTTTTTTGTTCTCAGCAATGCAGTATACAGGCCTTAATTTATAAAGACTCGTTCCGAATAGTCACACTGTAACCTCAGTGGATCCTCCGAAGTTGAGAAAGTTCAGAAACGTTGCAGGTTGAAGATGTCCCCTTGTTTTTTCATGTTTTTTCTTTTTAGTTTGCAGCTTGCTTTTAAAAAGTCTTGTGTTACTATGGTTATAGCTGTTTGGTCAAAGGACATGGGCAAACTGAAATTTGCAGGTCTTTACTGGAAAAATGTAATACAGTGGGAAAAAGGAGATAATCTTCCTGGTGTACAAGCCCTTCCTGTCTACTTGTTCCAACTATACTGGTTGGTCTAATAAAAGATGTTACTCCCACCCACAGACCTTATCTCTCCTGTGAAAAGATTGTAATTCATTTACCTCTCTTAAGGCCTTCATAATACTATTTTTTTTTAATGCTGGAACAATCCTGAACAATGTGCCTGTGTATTTGATAGTCTAGATTTGAAGCACTAAAGGCAATTTGTGACATAACTCACGCAGCTTTTTTTTGGTTTTTTTTTGGTCCCAAATGCATAGCTTAACTCACATAATCAGAAAGTGGGTTTACAGAAGCCATTGCAGCTTTAATAGTTGAAGAAGCATTAGCAATTTAGGAAAAGGTACTAGATAAAAAGACTGGAAATTTTAGAAAATGCTAATGCTTTTTCTTACTGAAACACACTTGCCTTGCCTGAGGCATCATTCCTAGGAAAAAAAGAAAAAAGAAAAAACAAGCTGCATTAAGACTTAAATGCAGGGTTGAATTTAATTTTGTTTTATCACAGTTGTACACAGGAAATGTATGTGAATAACTAGTCCTTCCTGCAAAAGATATCAACAGAGCCTTGTCTGAAATGTTTGTAATTGCTTATGCAAAGACTGGGGAATGTGATGGGGAAAGCGATGTCTCAGCGGTGGTAAACTGTGTTAAAATCCAGTATAAAATAAACTATTGCTAGTTAAAGTATTTGAGCAGACCAACTTAAAGCACATTCGTTGCTGCTTCTGCAAGAATAGCTCCTCTGTTCAAACACTGGCAGAAAGTGAACACAAAAGAGGCATTTTGCTCAGCTGTAGTACGTAGTTACAAATTATTTACATTTGGGGTGGAATCACATCCTATTTTGTTTTTATGAGAGTATTAAGCATGTTTTTGATACTGCATAAGTAGTGAAACCCAATAATATTAAGGACATAGCAATACATCCTGGGTACCTATTGCTGCAGTAGACAAGCAACTTGGCAGATATGGATAACGGAGATGGAGGCATTACAGATTCAGTTGTCAGAGTCAGTTGTCATTTTGTTGTACCAGCTTACCTTCTAGACCTGTCTGGAGGAGAAAGGAAATAAAGTGCTGTTTGACATGCACGCAAGAAAATTAGTTCTGCTGCTTATGTCCATGTAAAATTGAAGGATTTCTTTTGGGTTTATTATTAGCACAATCAGCAACATTGCACTCCAGCATTTTGTTATATTAATCCTTGTTGGTTTTGTAGGGACAAAATAGACAGCAGGATAAATCCTGTGTTCACTTACATTGGGACAAAACCAAAACAATCATGTCCATAACAAATTTACTCTGGAGTTTACATCTGGGTAGATGAAATCAGAAAACATTGCTAACTTACGTGTATCATGGACAGTAATGGGTACCTAGTGTAGAAAATGTAGCGTTACCACTTGAACTCAGTTTTAACTTTCACAACATTATTGGGCTGCTTTTTTGCTTATGTCAGCTGCTCAGAAGGCTAACATCTAGTAGAAAAAACAAAGTAAATTTTATATAACCAATATCTTTTAAGTCCTTGGATTTCCAAATTTCATGATTCATCCAATGTGATTTCTTATGAGATCCAAAATCCACCACCTTTTAAATTGACAATATTATAGCTGAAGCAAAAGTTAAATAGAACTCCTAGGACTGGATTAGCATTTTTTCTGGCAAAGAGGTAAAATTATATTAACAAATTTTGCCAGGGACTCTGCTACATGTACTTAGGGACCAGGCAGTCTGAGAAGCAGTCGGTACCTCCAGAGAAGTGGTTCATTGTCGGCTGGGTGGTTCTAAATGTACCAGCTTGTTTAAATAGCAAATGATTTTAAATATGAAAGGAGGCTTCTTCCAAGAATTATTATATTGACCATCACAAAATTGCTGTTTTTTTTTTTCCCAGAGAGCTAACCTCCATTTGTTTCTGAAAGAGCTTAGCATTCATAAAGTAACAAATTATATTTCGGAGCATAGCTCTTTCTCACTCACCAGTTAATGGGGCTAAGAAAAGATTTCAGAAGATTCTTCTGACTGCAGTGCAGCCTCAGAGGAAACAAAAGGAGCCGCCTGGAGATGTTGTGAAGGCATAGTTATTGGGTTACAACTTAACCTCTTGCAAGCAGAAAGCAACAAAAGGACACATGGCATTTAGGTCACTACAGAAAACTCTGGCATTAAGCTGGTCGTATTTCAACAGAGTTCTGAAGTCTGAAACGCTATTAGGCAAGCAACAGACTGGAAGGAATATAAAGAGAGAAAGCACTGAAAAATGCAAGAGACCAATAGCAAAGAACAACATATTTTAGAGAATACACAATTTTCAGTTCCCCCCTCTTGAAGCTGAAGAGTACAAGGAAACAGCGATCGTTTGGTGTGTCATTGACCAAAGTATTTCAGGGACTCGGGATTCTTCTCTGCTTGTGTCTGAAAGCATTGGAGAAGTTAACTTTGTATTAACCACCCAACTCCAGATTCTGCCTCTTGTTGGTTGTTGTTGCGATGTTGATGGTTACCGTATGTTCATGGCATATGGGAGGCAATGGGCCACCTTGCCCGTTACCTGACTGTCCCTGAGCAAGCCACTGCTTAGCAAAACTCTTCTCTGTCTTGCTAGGGCTCATTAGCAAATGCATTCCTCATGCTTTTCAACTCTAGATGGTCAGTAATGGAACAATTCAGCCTCAGCCCTGAGATGCCTTTTTGATGACAGTTTTGACAAAACCAGTGCATTTCTACAAGGTGGTCTAAGTCCATGAACATTTTGTGGAAATCTGCTGACCAGAGCTACCTAAAAAATAGAAATATCCCTGTGTAGTTGCCTTTCCAGTCTTACTTTTCCCCTGTCCTTCCTCATATCACATACCATACACATTCTGTGTGATATGCATTGCAACCCATTCTAAGTATGTGTCAGATGGCCTCAAGTTGCACCAGGGGAGGTTTAGATTGGATATTAGGAAAAATTTCTTCACTGAGAGGCTGGTCAGGCATTGGAACAGGCTGCCCAGGGAGGTGGTGGAGTCGCCATCTCTGGAAGTGTTCAAAAAACGTGTGGATGTGGCACTTCAGGACATGGTTTAGGGAACATGGTGGCACTGGATTAATGGTTGGACTTGATGATCTTGAAGGTCCTTTCCAACCTAGTGATTCTGTGATTCTGTGATTCCTTTGTTTCCTTGTCTCAGTCAAGGCATTTGAAAGAAGGTCACCCTGTGGATAAAGATTCAGTACATCTTTCTTATCCAACCCTGCAGTGGATAATCCTATGTGTGGGCTGGTCTGAACCTTGAAGACTCCATAGAATTATTCCTTTCTGAGTAGGTTAATTTGTTTAAAAAATTATTTTAATTAGGGCAAATAAATATATTTTTCCTTTAATCTCTTTGTCAAAGGCTGATCTTGGTAACCAAAATATTTCCTCCCTCCCACCCCAAAATCAAGCTTCAGGCATAAAAAAACAGGAAAAGATCGAAAAGTTAAAAGCAACTGAAAACCTGGATCTGATAATAGACAATTTTCAGTGTAGCTGTCACTGCTGGTAATATCTTAATTCTTTTGTAAACACTCCCACACCTCTCCATAATGTACATAAACAAATACCACATATAGCAGATAATCACAAATGTTGTAACCATGACAGTTTTATTAGTGCTAATGGTACTATTTTATATACTTACAAAACATATGGCGAGCAGGTTAATATTTTAAATTGGCTGAATCTTTCTCATTTGACAGTGCTACACTTGCCCTGAATTTCCAGAATTTATTGCAGTTTTGGTCTCCCACCTTCAGGGCAACCACTTAGAAGCTCCCCAGAGGGACTCAGTATTTAGCAGCAGATCAGCATTTCTAAGGGCAGCTCCTCTAAGGTAACTCACTTCGCAGAAGTCTATGCATAACACATATATAGCATACCAGCATCAGAACAGCTGTGGTACTATTCAGTTGGAACGGGGAGAAAGGATGCATTTAAGGAGACACAAAACATTTCTCTGGTTGACTTGGCATAACCTGATGCGATTTTCCTTTCAATTTGCTGCAGTCCCACATGTAAGGCAAATGGAGCAGTAACACATGTATCTGCAGCAGCTCTAACAGTAAACTTGCTTGGATATTGATGATTTGTTGGGGGATTTTGTTTCTTTGTTTGGGGTATTTTTTTTTAATGTGCATCTTTTGCTATGACTTCAGGATAGTGACATCATTTATTTCATTTTTAATAGGGTATATTTTGACCTGATGTTGTGTTGCCCTTACAGTTTGACAGACGTGTGTTTACTAGAACAGCAGTAATGTTTCCCCATTCTTAGTAAACTGAGGGCAAATCAAAATAAAGTAGGGTTTTGGAGGCTATAAAAACTTGTTGCTGTATGCCATCTTTCTACTACTAGCATTCCTGATGCCCCTAAACCCTCTGGCTGCACTACCCACACTCAGTTGAAAGTACAGTAGAAAGTCTCATCTTTCAGTCTAAAAGGGCATTGAGAAAGCGATCTGGAAGACTAAAACCTTTAAAAAATCAGTTCACTAGGGTTAAGTGAGTGTCACTCAGCTTTTAAATATCACGTTGTGAAATTCCCATAAATGAGGGGAGGGGAGGAGGGGGAAGTTTATTCTTTCAGTGTTGCAAAAGCCATGTTCCTGTTCTAGGAAAGTACAATCCACTGGGAAGAGGCAGCTTTTGAGGAGCTCCAAGATGATCCCAGTCGGCAACCAGGACTCAAGAGCCATTGCTGGAAATCCTTGCTCAGAAATCCTGCTGGCTTTACCAATTCGACAAGGATCTCGAACCTGCTCCTGGTAACAAACAAAAAAACCCTTAAATCATTTATGCCCACAGACTGAAAAAAAATAAGGGGGAAATTTTGCATGTTGTCCTGGTGCACACAGTACAATTAGAGCGCAAAACATGCAGCCTGTGCTGAGCAATTCTGTTGTTCTTTTGGGTACCTGCAGAACTGGCTGAGAGCATCCTCCTCCTCAGCGATCTCCCTCTTAAGTGTTCAGCAAACAAGAGTTTGCGCTGTTGCTAATGGTATATGATTTCTTATACCTTTTAACTCTCCCATGGTGAGAATGGGGACAACCTCTAGAGACAGCAGTAAGAGTTTCTGAAATGTGGGTGATAAAGACGCTGAAGTCTGCAGACATAAATGGTTTCGAATGAGGGAAACTGAAAACAAAAACAGTATCAGCTGAGGATACTTTTGGAGTTCTAAATTCTCATACTTTTGAGAGTGAGAAGAAAGAAGAAAGTTTATTTTACGCAAAATCAGAAAAAAGCTTTAGGCTTTTGATTTTAGAAAAGTAAACATCATCATCATCATCATCATCATCATTATTATTATTATTATATAGTTAACAGCTGAAAATAATAGCTTGCAAGAAGATTTTTCCCCCTTCAAAAAAACAAAAAGAAAACCTGAAAAAACACAACTAAAGTTAAAATCCCTCTGTATCCAAAACCAAAACATTTGAATAGAGTAGTAAGACTAAATGGAAAGTAGTTTTGCATTAAACACAGAAAATTAATCATTTTACAATTTGGCATATATGAGGGTAATTGCAAGAAACAAGAAGCACAGGGGGAAAGAGAGAGAATGAGAGAGACGTGAGCACACATGCACGTGTGGGTGCATGCATGTGTGGGTACTTGCAGAGTGAATTAGGAACACATAGAAAGTGCAATATACAATTAACCCTACTGCTGTGATTGTCATAGATAAGGCAGGTGGACAAGACCTGTCAGATGTTATGGGAAAATGTTTCCTCTCGAAACATTTTAGCTGCCTTTACTGAATGCCTTTCCCTCCACTAACACCTCATCTTCCATTTTAGTAGAAGGGAACTTTTTTGGCTTATTTTCTTGGAAAGCATAGAAATGTACTTAGGCATATGCTGTTTATTTAAGACTTAGAGCTTAAAGAAAATAATAACTATCTCATTCAGTAGCATTAGCACTGCTACTGTTACTACTATGTTTCTGCTAAACAGATGTTTTGGTCAAATGCAATGCAGAAATAAGTTTGCTTTTTTAAAATCATAAAGATGGCAGAAACACTTCCATGGATTTCCTGCTAGAACTGTAGAGATAAAACAACAACCACCACCACCAAACCAAAGAAAAAAGACCCCAAAGAAATTCAGATTTTGCTGTATTGTGCTGCATGTGAGAAAGTCTAACGGAAAAAAACTGGCAATACTGGGGTTGATACCATTTAACATACCCTAAATGGACTTCAATCTACCAGACATCTGCTGGCAGAGAGGAAACAGTCTAGGAGGTTCCTGGAGTGTGTGGAGGAGAACTTCCTGACACAGCTGGTGAGTGAGCCCACCAGGGGAGGTGCCTTGCTTGACCTGCTCTTCACAAACAGAGAAGGACTGGTGAGAGATGTGGTGGTCAGAGGCCGTCTTGGGCTTAGCGACCATGACATGATAGAATTCTCAGTTGTGAGTAAAGTAAGGAGAGGGGTCAGCAAAACTGCTATCATGGACTTCCGGAGGGCAGACTTTGGCCTGTTCAGGTCACTGATTGAGAGAGTCCCTTGGGAGACAGTCCTGAAAGATGAAGGGGTCCAGGAAGGCTGGACAGTCTTCAAGAAGGAAATCTTAAAGACGCAGGAGCAGGCGGTCCCCATGTGCCGTAAGAAGAGCTGGCAGGGAAGGCGACCGGCCTGGCTGAACAGGGAGATTTTGCTGGGACTCAGGGAAAAGAGGAGAGTTTATCACCTCTGGAAGAAGGGGAAGGCAACTCAAGAAGAGTACAAGCATCTTGTTAGGTCCAGCAGGGACAAAATTAGAAAGGCAAAAGCCCAGATAGAGCTCAGTCTGGCCACAGTCATAAAGGATAATAAAAAATGCTTCTACAAATATATTAACAACAAAAAAAGAGGCAAGGAGAATCTCCATTCCTTACTGGAAATGGCGGGGAACATTGTCTCCAAGGATGAGGACAAGGTTGAGGTACTTAATGCCTTCTTTGCCTCAGTCTTTAATAGCCAGCCCAGGTATCCGCAGGGTATTCAGTCCCCTGAGCTGGAAGACAGGGATGGAGAGCACAATAACCTGCCCATAATCCAGGAGGAAGCAGTTAAGGACCTGTTAAGTCACCTGGACACCCACAAGTCTATGGGGCCTGATGGGATCCACCCGAGAGTACCGAGAGAGCTGGCGAAGGAGCTTGCGAAGCCACTCTCCATCATTTATCATCAGTCCTGGTTAACAGGGGAGGTCCCAGAAGACTGGAGGCTTGCCAATGTGACACCCATCTACAAGAAAGGCCAGAAGGAGGATCCTGGGAACTACAGGCCTGTCAGCCTGACCTCTGTACCGGGGAAGATCATGGAGCAGTTCATCTTGAGAGTGCTCACGGGTCATATGAAGGACAACCAAGGGATCAGACCCAGCCAGCATGGGTTCATGAAAGGCAAGTCCTGCTTGACCAACTTGATCTCCTTCTATGACCAGGTGACCCACCTAGTGGATGAGGGAAAGGCAGTGGACGTTGCCTACCTGGACTTTAGTAAAGCCTTTGACAGCGTCTCCCACAGCATCCTCCTAGAGAAACTGGTGGCTCGTGGCTTGGACAGGTTTACTCTTTGCTGGGTGAGGAACTGGCTGGATGGCTGAGCCCAGAGAGTTGTGGTGAATGGCGTTAAATCCACTTGGCGGCTGGTCACAAGCGGTGTTCCCCAGGGCTCGGTTCTGGGGCCAGTCTTATTCAATATCTTTATAGATGATCTGGATGAGGGGATCAAGTGCTCCCTCCGTAAGTTTGCAGATGACACCAAGTTAGGTGGAAGTGTTGATCTGCTGGAGGGCAGGAGGGCTCTGCAGAGGGATCTGGACAGGCTGGATCGATGGGCAGAGGCCAACTGTATGAGGTTTAATAAGGCCAAGTGCCGGGTCCTGCACTTCGGCCACAACAACCCCATGCAACACTACAGGCTTGGGGAGGAGTGGCTGGAGAGCTGCCCGGTGGAAAGGGACCTGGGGGTGCTGGTTGACAGCTGGCTGAATATGAGCTGTCAGTGTGCCCAGGTGGCCAAGTCGGCCAACAGCGTCCTGGCCTGTATCAGCAATAATGTGGCCAACAGGAGTCAGGAAGTGATCGTGCCTCTGTACTCGGCACTGGTGAGGCCGCACCTTGAATCCTGTGTTCAGTTTTGGGCCCCTCACTACAAGAAGGATGCTGAGGTGTTTGAGTGTGTCCAGAGAAGGGCAACAAAGCTGGTGAGGGGTCTGGAGCACAAGTCTTATGAGGAGCGGCTGAGGGAACTGGGGTTGTTTAGTCTGGAGAAGAGGAGGCTGAGGGGAGACCTTATCGCTCTCTACAACTACCTGAAAGGGGGTTGTGGCGAGGTGGGTGTTGGTCTCTTCTCCCAAGTAACTAGTGATAGGACTAGAGGAAATGGCCTCAAGTTGCGCCAGGGGAGATTGAGATTGGATATTAGGAAAAATTTCTTCACCGAGAGGGTGGTCAGGCATTGGAACAGGCTGCCCAGGGAGGTGGTGGAGTCACCATCTCTGGAAGTGTTCAAAAACGTGTGGATGTGGCGCTTCAGGACACGGTTTAGGGGACATGGTGGCGCTTGATTAATGGTTGGACTTGATGATCTTGAAGGTCCTTTCCAACCTTAGTGATTTTGTGATTCTCTGAAATTATGTCCATCACTGTCCTGATTGATGAGCACCACCAGCAAGCTTGTGCCTGGAGTTAAATTAGGGTGAGGCATCAGTGCACTGAAGGGCATCGTTGCTACTCAGATGAGGCTCCACAGGCAGGAGACATGAGCTGACAGGATCCTCATGAAGTTCAAAAGCAAATGTAAAGTCTTACCCCCAAGGTGGGGTAATCCTATGCTTTAGCACGGGCTGGGGACTGGCAGAGAGGCAGCTGTACAGAAAAGGACTTGAGGCCTTGGTGAATAACAAGTTGCACAGGAGTCAGAAATGCAGCCTTGCAGCGATGGAAGTGGACCTCATGTTGGGCTGCTTTAACACAGGCATAGCCAGTGGGCTGGGGAAGGTGGTTATTCCCCTCTACATGGTACTGGAGAGCCTGCACATGAAATACCGTTCTCAGTCCAGGGCCATCCAGTCCAAGAGAGACATGAACAAGCTCGGTCAAGTTCAGTGGAGGGCCACCAAGGTGGTTGGCAGCTGGAGGACATGACACATGAGGAAAGGGAGTTGGGGTTGCTTTGTTTGCAGAAAATAAAGCATAGGGGAGAGCTAATTACCTTCCACTGCCTAAGGAGGAGTTATAGAGAAGGGAAACCAAACCCTTCTCAGAGGCACAAAGTGAAATATGGTAACAAGTTGCATCCAGGGAAATTTGGACTGGATATAAAAAAAGTTTTTCTTTACAGCAAAAGCGTTTAAGCCCCAGAGCCAAGAAAGTTTGTGGAAATGCCACCACTGGGGATTTTTAAAGCTTGACAGGTAAAGGCCCTGAGCAACCCTGATCTGACTTTGAAATCACTCTGTTTTGTGGCAGGAGGTTGGACTAGTTGACCTCCAAAAGTCCTTTCTGATATAACCTTTCTATGCTACTATGCTTCTTTGAAATGATTTATTCACATGGGAAATTTAACTGTCCAGGATGAAAGAAAAGCAAAAGTTTACAAAATCCTATAGAACTGAGCAGAACTAATTAGAGTTAGAAAACTGTTTCGATATCACTGCCCTAAATTCCTGATTTATAACCATATAGCTAACTTTGCTAATGCAAACACTCCAAAGACTAGTAGATAATGATCTAGATCCAGAAAGGAAGTTTAGTGCAACAGTATGGAGCGTGGGTCAGTCCAGGCACCGGGAGGCAGGAGACATCTATGTTTTCTGCCCTGTCATACTCTGGAGATTGGTTAAATGCTATGTCTGAGTGCAGGTTTGCATCCTGACAGTTTGGCTTGGGGCATGGAAAATTCAAGCCCTAATTCCATTTTACTCTGAAATGCAGCAAGGAGCTGTCTGTGGGTTCTCAGTAGAATAAACATGTGGATCTGGGCTCTGGGAAGAGAGCTGCCTATACCAGGAGACAGAGCAGAGATTTTGTGAGCAGAGCTGTGCCTTAGGTCTGCAGTCCTTGAGACAGAAGAAGTGGATAGAGAGCACTTATGTGCCTCTCTTCTCCCAGGGTTTACAGCCTACCACCATCCGAAAGTGGGTATGGGCAGTCTTTCTTTCAGAAAGAGCTAGGCAAGGCAGAGGACACTTATCTTATTTTCTCTTCATACACTGGCATACAGGTTAGCAAGCTCTTTGTGGAAGCAGAAGATGCTTTCTCAAAAGCAATACCCTCCCTCGCACCCCAAAGCTTGAAGAGTGTCTCATGTCTTACGATATGCCCTAATTGTCAGTCTACAGCTTTGAGAGGGAGGGAGGCATTCCCAACCCTGCTGTGAGAGCTCTTCAACTGCCAAGAAAACATTTATTTATTTATGAAAGGGAGAGGGAAGGATGGTGGGAGGAAATTTGGCTTGACCACATCTCAGAGGCTTATGTTCTGCAAATAAGCACACATACTTCTAATAAAGGCTGGGTCTGTGGTCCTTAACAGTTTTTGATTGTGTAATTACTTATGCAAAAACATATGTATACAAGCCAGAGAGCATTAGAAATGTGTTTCACTTTTAAGAAGCATATTCACAGAAAGCAGCACTCCCAAGCTCAAATATACAGGAAACAAGTGCAGGTCCAGCAACCCCATACTTTCATGGCACTATTACCTTTTATATTTACATGAGGGACAGGAGGAGAAGATTGTTCATTTCACAGGTTCAACCAAGTTGTTTTTTCAGGGGTGCTTCTTCAGATGTATTAAAAAAATGTGTGGATGTGACACTTCGGGACATGGTTTAGTGGCCAGGGTGGTGTTGGGTTGACGGTTGGACTTGGTGATCTTAAAGGTCTTTTCCAACCTTAATGATTCTGTGATTCCCCAGTGCAGGGCACAAGGGAGACTGCAGTGCTGGTTGAACATGTGAGTAGTGACTGTGCTACAGAAGAGGGGTGGGAGTAGTATCTCCTGATATTTCTTAGTAAATATGTACTTAAGTGATTTTTCTGGTAAACCGCTTCCTGTGCTAATGAGTAGTTCAGTGTTGTGTGGTTGTCCTCTATTTTGGCAGTGGCAGCATAAACCAGAGCTGTCTCCTTCTCATGAAATGGGAGGTTTAGCTGTGGAAGTCTCTAGATAACTAGCTTGAGTGTGTTTTAAGTTTTTTACATTGACTAAATTATGCTCTGATGCCACGTTATCTACTAGACATCATATTTACTTATGTAGCAAACTGACCAGAGAAATATTGTGTTACCAGCCACTTGATTTACTAATGCCCTATGACCTCAATAATAAATTATTTTAGGTTTGTGATGCCAAATATATGCTTGCTTTAACTACACAAACAATACTGTGTAAACTGATTTGCCCCTCTGCAATGGCCTTGTGCAACAGTAGCAAATATTTTGCATGCTTGTTAGAAATTCAGAAGTATTTATTGATTCAAGAAAACTCTGAATCCGAACCGATAACAAGGAACTTACCTGCAATGTGTGTTTTTTCCAAAAGAAGATGGTTGCTTAAGAGATGGCAGTGAAATCCACGCTGTCTTAAATTTGCATTTTCATGAAAGCATGTCCTTACTTCCAGACTCCTATGAAATCTGCTTGTGTTCTTCAAAACATGATGTACCACATCTTTTCCTTCACAGAGGTGAAGCCCTGAGCCTATCAAATAAGGCAGAATGTGAGTTAAGATAAGCAAGGATATATTTTTAAAACTCGCTTTGCCAATGGGCTTCAAGCTCTAACTTGCCCCAGTTACTCCGACAGCTTCAATCAACCTGGAAGTTCATTATTTCTTTTCAATTTATAAAAGCTGCATTCACATTATAAAGCAGAAGATAATCCTTGTGAGTTAAGATAAATCCACAGACAGTGCTCACTTTAGTTCTAATTCTAATTAGAATCTGCACATTTATTATAGAAAATGTAAGTTGTATGATTTAATCTTTCGTATTGCCAACACTGACCATATTATTTCTGTATTATAAGTTTGCCTCTCACATATATAGCAATATAAAAAGGATTATTAACTTAAATTCTGTATTACAAACACTGATCCATACAGTGAAGCAATTACAGTACAGCAGTTAAATATATAGGGGCATAGAGCTCTTCCAGCCATAGTCAATAGCAATTCAGCCATTAACTTAAATGAAAGCAAGATTAGGTCTGTATTCTAAAAGAGGTAAAATGCATTTTTATAGCTGCAGTTAATGACAATGTCAAAGTAAAAATAATGAGTCAAATCATTCATTGTGTACAACTGCTGCTGCTATGTAAAAAACCCCACCCAAACCAAATTCCTTATTGCTACTTGGCATTTATATAATCAATCAGAACGTTTACAACATCTGGCGAAGGTAATAATTGCTTCAGCTTGAATCTAAGCTTCAGCTTGGATTTAAGTCCAAATAGCAATTAGCAGGGGCTCACCTTCATCAGATCTCAGAGATACCACAACTCTGCAAGCTGCTGGGACCTGTGCCTACCAGCTCTCCGCATGTGAGGAGCCTAATGCAGTAGATGGGCTCCGAAAGTACCAGTTGTCATTAGCCAGAGATGCCTGTGTAAACAACCTAGAGTACTCACTAGTTCTCCTTAAAAAGAGATTATGCTGCTTTTTTTCCATTTGTATACCTAAGGCTGAAAGTGCTCACCTTGGAAATGAGAAACCAAGGTTCAGTTCTCTTGAGCCTGATAAAGGAGTGATTGGTCTAGCTCGTAATCTAGCTCATAAACTACTCTGGAGTGGAAGGCCCTTTTCCCCTTGCTGTTGAAGCAATACCAACACACACAAAAAGAAATTAGAAGATGCAAAGTAAGCACAAAAGAGCCCACCTGTACGTGCAGAAGCACCTACATGGTCACCTAGAAGCGAGGTGAAGGAACCTAAGAGGTTTCTTGCTAATGGCTCTCAACAGGTGCATGAAACCCTTGTTTAAAATGAAATGTCTTCACCAACAAGCGCTAAGACTTTCCAGCTTTGTTTCTCCTACGCTATACCATGCCATCATCTTAAATTGAGTATGTAGCAGGATTCTCTGTGAGATGAAAAATTAGAGTTTGATTTTCACAGGCTATGGCCAAGAAATGAACTTGTGTTTCTCATAGCCAGTACTCTGACTTCTGCATGGTGTTATACTTTCTGATCACATCAGGGCTTTTGACAATTTGAATATGGATTTCTGGCTCCATCTCTATGTGAAGTAAACCTGTGCAACTTCTCTCTTAAATTATTTGTAAAACTGGGGACTAAAACCTGATAGCTTCCTCGAATGGTAGCTGTAGGTCTAAAACAAAGGCTGAGAACTACTAGGAAACACAAACAAGACTTGGCAGAACTGGGAGTTAAACGCTGGCTTCCAGCTCTGTGCAGATTCCCAGAGACTGTTAGGCATTCTGTGTTTTTGCAGAATATTGCCTGTCTTTGCAGTGCAGGAGCTGAGGCAGTCTATTCAGCCAATATGAAGAAAATCTGGCAAAATCCAGTATATCCATGAGGAATGAAAATATCAATGTTTTCTGCCCCAAGGAAAATCTTGAGATTAAATAAGAACCAAACCACCCTTTTCCTGTCTTTGAAACCAAACATTAGCAAGAGTTTTTTTGATGCTTGAAAATACCTCTTTTATTCCTTTCTTATGGACATTGCTGAAGAAATGAGTGGGTGGTGATGTATTCAAAGCATGTCTTGTCATGTCTAATTGGCTATATAAAGAAATCAAATAGCCTCCTCCTTCAAAAATATATAGCACAATAATAAGAAATCATTATTTTATTGCTAGAGCTGACTTCTTATTGGTCAGGAGGAAAAAAATGTTCTTGAAGCTAATCAAGATCCAGATTTTCCAAAATGTTATAGAGAACAATTGTCAGTCAGCTGTCTAAAGCATCCTTCAATGGATTGATTTAATAGAAACAATATCATTATAATAAAATATTGTCAAAGAATATTTGTCATAGTTTGAAAAAACATGCCTGTGACTTTATTTTATAACTGTCCATGATTTGTCTTGGGCTTTTTTAATCTCACAGATGGAGACCATTCTCTTATGATAAAGTTCTAGCCAATTGACATTATCTCTTAATTATTTTTGTAACATATTCGTTGCCAAATTCGTTCAAGTAAGAAGTTATTGTTTAATTTCCATGATGGATGTGCTCATTTCATGAGTATTAGATTAGTGGAGAGTATACAATTTGTATTAACATGCATATGTCATTAAAGAATACATTGTTTTCCAGCTGTCTTCAAACAAAAGCAAGCCTATGAGATACTGATTTGCTTTTGCAACATCTACTCATGTGGATAGTTCCAGTTAATATTCATGTAAGGATTACATAATTCAATCTACAGTTTTTGCATTTATTCTGCTTTGCTTTGCCTGATTTTTCTTTTGTGATCATTCTCTTAGAAAACACACACAATTTTTTCTTGAGATTGCTTTCATAGTCAGATTAATTTTGATGCTAAATGCAGCCAGAAGCAAGCCAAAAGGGCAACGTTTCTTGCCTAAAGAAGTTGAACATTTCTGTGCTGTAAGGAACAACCCTGCACTTCTAGAAAAACTGAAGGAAGGACCTAATGATTGGTCTTTCATTCTCTAAATCCCTTAATGTCAATTAACTCATATAACAAACAAAAGGACCAAACATCTACAGGGTGACAAAAGGGCACCACAGACTTTTATGATTTCATGCCAAATTAGTACTTCCTATACTTTCCATTGTCCTAGCAGCCAGGAAACCCCTGCACCCACAGTCATGGGCGTTCCCAATTCATTCAGTCCATTGCTCCCGTGTGCATCCCCAAGGATTATGTTTAATTATTCCTGCCTTAAGGCTCGTTTAGATTTACAATTCTGGAAGACAGGTGGGTTTCAGAAGGACACAAAAATCTGTCTATTTTGAATTGCTAGGGCTCAAATATGCTTCTAGCTCAAAGCTACAAGGCAAAAGTGATGAGGAAGGTATACTTTCAGTAATCCTGGTGCCCCCAAATCTAGACTGGTATATGCTGAATTTCACTACATCACCCTGCAAGAAACTCAGGGCACCAAGGGACTCCACAGGAGGATGATGGACAGCAAGGTTTGTCTCAAAATGGCAGCACTACATGATTATGGTTTTTCTCAACAACAGAAGGTGGGAAGAACTCCTGACTTCCACAGCATAGATATAACTTTAGTTATCAAAACAAGATGTAGTGCTTAATTTCAAAATTGTGACTGTGAACTCTGCACTCAACAGTCACTTAATCCCAGTGGCACCTTTACCAAGTACCTCCTTTTTGACCCAAAGTGCTGGGAAACTGGGGTCCACAGAAGAGCAATGCTTCAAGCCCCCAAGGGGACCCCAGCTTCCAGGATCTCAAGTCAGGCTTGCTTTGATATTGTATCTTCCATGAAAGTCACTTTTCTTTCTCTACTATTCCACCACTTCCACAGGAAGAGGTAAAAATAGGTATAAGTAATCTCAGCCTGGGGGGAAGGTTTCCTATGTCTCGGACAAACACTAAATACGTGCCAGCACCCACACCTCATATTCCTCCCATGTTCCAGGGAAAAAGAGCAATCCGTATCCACCTCAAGCAAAGAAGAAATGTGGGTTTCTGTCCTCAGCAAAGAGTCCTACCTGTTGGATCCAGGGGCACAGCAGATCTTGCCTGCAACTTTGGTTCAGGCAAGAGGACCTGAGCTGAGGTGTGCCGTCCAGGCACCCCTCTGTGCCCGAGGTTTCCCATTAACTCTTCGAGGCATTGGGAATTACCCTTGCAGGACACTCACCTCCCCAGTCTGAAACACCCAACTCTTTTTTTGCAGAAATGGTGGGGTCTGGTTTCCGCGCAGGTGGCCAGGCACCTCAGGGTTACACATTCTGGCACCAAGCCTATGCTTTTTAACAGGGCAGAGTACTGTTTGGGTAAGCATTTGCCAGGATAGACATAAAGCAGATCAAATTCCTCAGTTATTTTTTTAATGACTAAATCCCCGATACGTTTCCAGTTGCCTTGATGCTGGTTGATTTCAGTGGAAGCTTTCAGCATAGGACTGCATTAAAAAGCCAGCTCATGCATATGCAGCGAGTGGTAAATAAACAAGTATCTCTCTGATTAAAACACATTGGGGAAAGTCTAAACTAATTTAACATCTAAATGACTGATGATAAAGGGGTAAGGGAAACCCAGAAATATTGCCCTTTTAAAAAATTGTTTGGCATAAAAATTATAAAACTAACAGAGATAAGCATCAAGGCATCTAGCACGAACAGCCAAATGAAAAAAAACGCTGAGACAAAGTTATGGAAAGAGATAAAAGTCCGTGTGCGCTGCAAGTGAAAAGACGTGGCAGAAATGTGCTCAGCTTCCCCAACATGCTATTAACTTCTGAGAAAAACCCTACTGAAATGTTACAAACTAATTAAATTGGGCATACAAGGGAACCAATGGGAATAAATTATTATGCAAATGCAAGGTTTTCCCTACATAAAGCAACTGCTAGGAGTCAGTGTGGGGGGGAGTAAGCAAGGGGTGGGGAGGGTGTTGGGCTGCTCAGGAGGCGATGCTTGCACTCAGGGATGCCGGTGCTGCAGCATCGCCCTCAGGTGTGGGTGGACCTGATCACAGAAAATGGGGTAAAATCCCACAGAAGGAGGGAGGGTGGGAAGAAAAAAATGTACCTGGGACTTCCTACAAAGGGGAAAAGGGGCTGATGCAGGACTGCTAAAGCAACAGTGCCATCTGCCGCGTGCTCCCCTATGGAAACAAGCTGACGGCAGCTGCCTCCGGCCCCGCGGCGGCGGCGGCAGCAAAGCTGAGAGCCCCCCGGTAGCACTGGGCTGAAGGGGGCAGGATCAAACCCAGCCTTTCCTCCAGCCTTTGTACCCAAACGTGCATACGGGCCTCCTGAAAAAACACTTCTGGAGTGTCTTTTATTAAAGGCGTTGCCTGTTTAAAAAGAAAAGAAGGGGGGGGCCGCCTCTTTCTCTTAGCATAGCAGGATCCCATGCCCAGACGCTCGGTGAAGGATCAGCCCACTATAAAGCAATCCGTCAGTGAGACACGCACCGCAAACGTGTGAGCAACTAAAGGGCTGCTGTCTGACCTCTTTTCTGTGCTGTATTTCTGTCACCTTGTAAAAGGGCTTTCTGTTACTTGTGCAAATCTGGTGTCGGTTTCAATCCATATTTTTATGCACAGTTCTTTTCACTGTGTTCATTACATCTCTGACTGCCTTTATACGTTATATTATCTGAAGCAATTATAACAGAAAAGTCTAATCAATATTATGAATTTTTATAATGCCTTTCATCAGCAGGTCTCAAAACTCATTTCTAAAGATTGAACCTGACAGAACTCATAAAATACAGGTGTAGTCACTCTGCAAAGAATTCTGGTGGATTTAAGTCTATAATCCACACATCCATGTTTATGCATATAATATTTTTAGCCCTTACTCAAACACCTTAATTTTTTAAAAGAACTCCCCCCAAACATGTCCCAGACAGAGTAAGAATGGAGTTTTGATAAGGTGATTCCCTGTCTCATGACTTCCCTCTGGATGTTCAACTTATTCCTTAAGGACATTTTGCAGGATGAATAGCCTAACATCATTAGCCCAGGCAGTATTATATTTAATAGGTCCCATTAAAAAAAATTCTCCATAGTAGGACACCCCTCTTTGTAGGTAAAAAGCTATTCTTGACATACTTGAGCATCTACTCATTTTCCTCATTAAGACCGTTGCTCAGGCACCTATTCTTTTTGCACATATGCTACAGAATACCTGCGATTTGTCTGCTGTGGGTGTTAAACTTTGGTTAGCTGTTAATTTGCAGACTTCCAAGCTGTCCTCTATGTCCTCTGCTACTGTCTCCAGACTCATTAAGGACGCGTGGAGGCGAGGCTTTTGGAACTAGGTGGTGTGGGATTCTGGGGCAACAGATGCTCTGTGGTAACTCAGAGATCCTTCATATTGCAGACCTGATCTTTGCAATCAAGGGTCTAAATCTGAATTTCAGAGAGGGATAAAACTCGTGATGAAGGGTTTGCTATGAAGAGAGCTGTACTCCAAGAACTGAAGTCAGCTTCTCTGTGGGTTCAAAATATGAATACCAGTATCTACTGGTAATGAACGAACGCATGCTCCATTACTAAAGTACCTGAGTCACTGCCTTAGCATATATAGGCTGCATCAAGGATGCATTTCTTGTGACTTTCTTTCTGTCTCTTTTTTGGCTTCTTGGAACTTTATATGATTACTTTAGATTGGAACAGCTATAAGATCTGGAGGCTTCACATTAATTATTAACCGCAGTATCTGACTCCTATATTTTAAGATCTACAGCTCTGAAAGAGGAGGCACTGCTGGCAGTAGCTACCTTGGGAGGGTTGAAATTTATTATAAATCAAACTAATCTATACTGTCTCCTGCTCAGGAAATTGAATTCTGGGAGTAAGAGTCAACTCTGAGTTGACTGAGACTCCTGCTTCACATAGATGAGGGACATTTGCATTGAGATAAGAAAAATCTGTTGATCAGATTCTCATTACAAATCAAATTTAATCATTCTGGAATTCAATCTACCATATTTAAGTTAGTTAGTGGGACCTTCAAAAATGGAGAGTGGAGTCTTTGTTCTTTAAAAATAGATGCAACAAGATTATCTGTTAAAAATAAGAGATAGTAATTTTGTGCATGTTTAGCCAACAGATACTTACAATCGAAGAGTGATAACAAGTTCCCATTATTTGGTTATGGGCCTCTGCTGGCTGAGGTCCCACAGTGGCAATTTTTGAGAGAGTTCTTTGTACTCATGAGCTTAATCAACAACAAGACTGAGCTCTGTATTTTCCTCCACAAAGTCAATGGACTAAACTCACCAAAGTCATAGGGTTAAATTTAGCTCAATGTGTCTTTGTTAAAATGTTTATAATAAAAATGGTGGCTATTCACAAAAGAAGTAACAGAGAGCCTGTAGATGGATTTGTTTCTTTTGTCACCTCACTGAGTATGCTAGAAGGTATCTCCAGAAAGAAATACAATACGTGTCTTCTTGTGAGTCTGAAAAAAAACCCACTCTACTATTGTATAAACTCGGCCGCCCGTTTCCGGGAAGATGATGGGCATCTTTGTGCCGTGCTTATTAGTGACAGTTAAGAACACCATTAAAAGCTCATAGATGCAAGTCATTCTAGCTAGCACAATGAAAACTAAATAAATAAAATGACGGACACCCCTTCTGAAGTCAGAAGCTTCAAAACTTGCTCTGCCTTATGCCTGCTGAGGGAAAGTAGCTGAACTTCAGCGAGGTCTCTGCTGGAAACAGCGTCCTTGGGAACTGCCTCAGGAAAGTGGGGGATCGCTGTCACTCCTGCCAGCGATGGCCAGACTGGGTCTCAGGTGCCTTTGTCACAGCAAATGCCTGCGGGGATCCAGTTCGCCTTGCAGCAAGAGCTTTCTGCTGCCGGCAGCCCCCTGCTTGGGATGAAGGCATCTGACACTGATGTTAAGCGAACAAAGCCTTTCGAAGCAACCGGATCCCGGTGCGACAGACATGCTCTGTGTTAGAAGCAGACAGTGGGGGAACTCAGATGAGGGTTGGGGGGATGTATTAAGCTGTTAGTAGTATCTCCATGCTCTGGCTAAACCTGTGTGAGCGTTGCTTCAGCTACTCCAGCTGCTGATGTGTTTTGTCAGCAATGAGTTAAATCCTTAGCGCAGACAAGGCTGAAGAGGTGAACATTTCTTGATTTCCAACTTTGCAAACACCTTTGACCATCATCTCAAAGTATGACAGCCTGAGAGCATATTAATGCGCAGCTACTTCCCGACGGGAACTGTTATATCAGCATTTCTTCTCCCTGTGTTTTTTCCTGCGGCTATCCTGAGTGGTGACACAGAGGTGCATGAGCAGCTCAGGGATGACTGCAGCAGCATAGGTATCTAAAACAGCCGGGAGGGCTTGGGATAGAGAAGCAAATATCCTAACCCTTGGAATGACAGGTCTCTTTCATCTGGAAATGGGGTTATGAATATAGCATTTACTTTTATACCATCAAATAGAAATGATAACATAATGGACTGGCAATTCTGCTGTTATTCCACGGCTACGGAAGCACATAAACTGAAAGGCCGGGGGAATGATACTTTTGCAGTTAGCCTTAATTCCTCTGCAGATACAGAGGAAGCCAGAAAAGGACCTCTACAGTGCCCTATTTAACCTATGGGAATCTTTCCCTAGAAGAAGGGGTGGGCACACTGTGTCAGAAATTATACACAGTGCTAATGATATATTAGACAGGAGATAATAAGCCTTTCAGGGATTCCTAAATGTATTACTTGTTAATTTAGGAGGTACCCTGGGTGCAGCTTATGAGGTGGTACTAATTTGGAAGGTATCATGAGTAACTCTGCTTGCTGGAGGGCTGAAATGTAAATCCCATTGTTCAACAGGGAAAACGAAAATGCTCCTTCCATTAAGTCTGTGATCTGTCCTTCACTTGCCATGGGGAATAGCATAATTTAGAAAGCTGCCTTCTAGGATGTTGAACAATCATGCCTCATCAGTGAGATCTCTAGATTAAAAATGTGAACATTTTTACATTACTAGAGGGATTGTTATATCTTGCTTAATATTTCATGTATTTGACATCAAACTACCAAGTAACGAGTATAATGTATTAAAATGCCCTTCTAGTCATATTATTTGCCTGCTTTTATGTAATAAGACTCTAACTGCATTTGTTCAGTGATACTGTACAGTGGCTTGATTTATGTTATGCAGTGTTGGGCTGAGAAGGGACTTTAAAACTGATTGTCATAGCTGGTTCAGATCTGTCTCTGAGTTTCTATGGATCCTGAAACAGGAGGTTCTCCTCGGAGGCAGAAGAGTTTTTGTATCCTTCCCTTAAGTGCAAAACTGGTGCAGCACCAACTTCCATGGAGCTGGATGCACCTTCAGGCAAACAGTAGTAAGCAACAACATTATTTTCAGCCCTGATGGATTCCTTCCAGAACTAGTGGATGAATTATACTATTACACTGTTACTGTATCTTATACCATAATGTCCCGGGTCCAGCCCTCTTTATTTCTGCATGCCTACAGTTCCCACTGTACTCAATGGAGGTGAGGCTTGTGGGAGCACTTCCCTTGGTCCTGCTTTGCTGGGAATAGTACCCCATGCAAGGAGAACCCCCCTCCAGTTGCCTGACAGTCACAGCAGGGCAGCTCTCAGCTTCACACCACACGTGCACCTCAGCTAGGTCAGTCCAAACCAGGCAAGCAAATTTGTGCTTCTTTACTGGATCCTGTTGTCTTCCCTTCCCTTATCCTACCTTTTTTCCTCCTGTCCTGAAGTTAGAGTGAGTACGTCTCTGTGAACAAAGTAATTGTCACCACTCTCTGTAATTGTGGCTACGCATCGTTGCTCCAGCCTCAGATTGCAGCTTCCTTTTTAAAGGACTGACGCCAAAGAGCAGGAGTGTGTTACACACAGGTGAAAGGGAGTGAGGGGAGCATATTTTTACAGCAGAAATAGAGAACTAGACATAAATCTCACCATCTACAGCACATGGCAAAATCTAGGGCTAGACAAGAGAATCTATTCCTGCTTTTATATGTTTCTAATTCATTCTGTAGCAATATGACAACCAGGAGGACCGGAATTCCTCACTTCCAAAATACGGGTAACAGAGGCAGTGAATTTCTGTAGAGCTTCACTGAGAACAGGAGGGGACCTCTGGAGACTAAGTCAGGCAAGGACAGGACTTCTTGTTTGTTCACAGTTGTGCATAGACCCTCTCCTATGTCTTTAACGTTTGCAATAGCCCTTCAGTAGCTGCTTAACGTAGAGGTCCATCTAGAATCATATTGTAGACTGAGGATTTATGAGCTACAACGGCACAGAAAAATGCCACTAAGTGCAAAGTGTATTCTGCTCATCAGGCTAGTTACTGCTTCCTGAGGCTTGTTTGCCATTTTTCACTTATTCTATTTGTTGTTTTTCTGTTTTCTTTTTCTTTTTTTTTCATTATACCCCTGTGTAGTTGATGAAGACAGGCCTCTGCTAAAGATTAACTTGTTTTGGAGGGCAAATTCAGAAAAGGAGGGTTGAACTGGCATCAGTCAAGCAGTCAACTGTAATTAACAATGTCGAAACTCGTTAATAAGAAACAAAGAGGCAAAACAAAAAAAGGAAGGAGAGTGGGTAGCAATAGAAAAGAGAGAACATAATAAAACAAGGAGGAAGGACAAATGAAAAGAAAAAGGCAACAGAATTAATGGAAAAATGCAGCTAGCTAGTATAGAAGAAACCATATATCAGCTGTCCTGGCTTCTTACTAACGTGACTAGGTGTTTAGCAGTACCCTCTGAAGTGGCAATTCTTTCACCCTTGCCCCCCTTATATTTATTATTTATGTGATATTTTAAAATACGCTGTTGCTAGTATGAACTGTGGCAATGCAAACTTGGGGCATTTCTGCTGTGTATTTGTTGTTGAATATGCACACAAGCCTAGGTCCTGCTCAGAATAGCCAGCTGCTGGTTTGGGGAGTACAGGAGAGAGGGGAGACTGTTGCAGAAAGCCCAGTTTGGTGGCTCATCACCCTGGCAACACTGGCAAGAGAAAAGCGATGCTTATCTTTATCCAAATCCAGACTATGCTAAATTGATGTAAATGTGAAAATGACTTACTGAGAAGAGCTATTAGCTTCACGGATAAGTCTTGAAATGTCACTGCTTTGCAACATATTAGTCTAGCTAAAGAACATTAAATAGCCTCTCTAATGGACACCTGATACACCAGAGAGAACTCTGAGTCTCTGGTGAATTTCCACATCCTCCCCTAAGGCTAGTCTTTATGAGGATTTGGACATGCTGGATGAATTTTCTCACCCGTGCACTCTAATATCTGCATGCCAGTCCAAGGAAGATGAAACATCTTAACTGCTGTAAATTCATAACTTTGAGCCAAATGAGAAATAAATCAAATCTATCTCTAATATGGGCTTTGCGAAATTGAAAACTTACCAAGTCTAACTAAGAACGTTCATTTGCTTTCTGTTCTCCAAGCCCTGGGTGATCATTTAGACCAGAGCAACCTCTGGTCTGCCAAGAAGGACTAGAAAATGTAGTACCTGTCTGTGAGACACTGGCTTTATGTTTTCACACAGTGTTAAGAAGAGGCTATTAAGACTCATAGTAAAGACTGTTACATTAACTTATCCAAATAAAACATGGAGATTGAAGGGGAGTGTTAAAACATACACATCAGCTTTTGATAAACAACCAACTACTAAAGTTCTGAAGTTAAACTAAATTTTGAACGAGCTGTGTTTCACTCCCTGTCTCTAGGAGCGGCCCAGATAATTGGGTGTAAAAATTCTCTAAACTTTTCCATTTGAGCCTTCTACAAACACCTGGGCCAAACTGAACTCCAAAAGTATTCAGTTTGGTGTCTGATCTATGAATTTTCTTAGGCAGATCAGGCTGTGTAGAATTTAACTTCTTTTATTCTTTGATGGGCTAAAGAATACATTTCAAACAGTTCACTGCAAGAGCTACTAAACTTTTAGTGACTAACAGAAAATGTATGTATCTGCTTGTATGATTACTTCCCTACTTTAAATCCCCATATTGCTTAATAAAAGTCCCAATGAACTTTGTGATATCTAACACTAAAAAAACACCCAGAAAAACTAACGTACAAGAAATTCAAAGGCAACATAATTTACCACCATGTGTTTTAAGTCCTGCTTTGAGGCTAAATTACCAGCATTTCATTTGCAGTGGAATATGCTACTTTTCAGTCAGCTCACACATACTCCTCAGATACTACATTGCAAAGCATTGTAAAAGCCTCCCAAATACTTCCAAACATATGCACACACAAATGCACACACACGCACATTCTCAGAGGGATTTTCTTTATGATTTGGATTCAAGGTTAGTATCTTTGTAACTTCATTTGTGTGTGGACAGAACACACAAACACCACATTACAGTCTATTCTTTACAGTGTTATTTTTCAACTGGAGAGAGAAGGTAAGTTTGCTGAAAGATATACGGGACCCTTATGCACAGAAATGGCTATGGAAAGGCATTATCTTAACCAAGTCACACTTGACTGAATGAATTTCCCAAAAGGAAGGTTTTATTCTTCTAGAGTCTCCAGGTCTCCCATCAGTGCCATTATTAGGGCACTATATTGCTCCTATGCCAGACAGACTTGTCTGCTTACACAGGCAAACAATTGAGGAACCACTAATAGCCTCTGTTGTCCCCTATAGGGAAAAGGCATATACATGCATGGACCAATACAAAACCCCATATATACATACAGAGACTTCCATTACGTTTTTAGAAACAAAAAGGACAAAGAACAAGCAAGGAAAATGTAATGAAAATAACTTTGTTTTCTAGATGGAGGTGATATTTTACTGTAACAGTTTGCTGTTACTCACTTGGTAATTTCTTTCAGCTGATTTTGGAATGCCTTTTTTAAAACTACAGAGGCTTCTTTTAAATGTGTCCTGCTTACCACTGTTTTGAGGTGGAGCGTTTTAATAGCTTGGGAGAAAGGATTTTCTGCCATTGAAAGCATTTGGCACAAGGCACTGTAGGTGTGTTGGTGTTTCTCTGATGTATCTTCCAACCCTTCTCAGCAAGCCTGGACGTTATGCTATATTAAGAGACGGTGCTTCACGTGCTGTGCACACATGCTGCAGAGGCAAGGCCAGGCAAAGGAAGGTATTTGTACCCTGCAGCTTCGCTGACCTTGCTTCAGATGCCTGAGTTAGGCTGCAGATGTCCCGGGGCTCTCTCTGGCTAGTGGGGAGAGACCCCAGGACAACATGGGGCAGTTCAGCAGCACTCCTTTCCCC
This sequence comes from Phaethon aethereus, assembly GCF_964289735.1. Taxonomy (NCBI): domain Eukaryota; kingdom Metazoa; phylum Chordata; class Aves; order Phaethontiformes; family Phaethontidae; genus Phaethon; species Phaethon aethereus. The sequence goes on along the minus strand of NC_138582.1, from coordinate 57,281,076 downwards.
ATGCCTGCCGGGACTAATGCCTCCATCTCTCTCTATCAACCACGGGAACTGCGTCCAGAGACTCACCAGTGTCTGAAATGGCTAAGGCAGGTGAATAAAGTTGGTGTCATGAGCACGACACCTGTTTTGGGTAGGTTGCCCATCTCGTCACCAGTGGTTGTGGAGCCTGCAAGCCTCCCCTGTCCCACCTTCCTTGCGTGGCGGGTGAGAGATCGGACCCTCGGTACATTTCCACGCCCACCCACAACCAGGCAACACTGGCTTCACAGAAAAGGAAAAGCAATTTGTTGCTTCTGTGAATACACCCACGATGCAAAGGCTGGAGATCAGGGAGAAAATGGAGCAACATATATTTCTCTCAAAGAGTTGTATCAAAAAAGAAAAGATAATTTTGGTTTTTTTAAGGTCTGGGAAGTGGAAATTAAAAACAGGCTATCCATCAATGAATTTATGGTATCTGAAGCTCCTCTGGGCCCTAGGAAAACATAAAACTTTGCCCTTTGCTCTTCTTTTCAGTCTGCCTGGGTAAGCTCGCTTTATGAGGCAGCATAATTTGCAGTGACCTTTTCTGAAGCTGTTGCTACACTTCCTGCTTCACTGGAAACCACCTTTTTAGCCATGCATGATGGCACTCCACGTACATACACTGGAGTATAAATTTCAGGCGTTGTCGCTAAGCCCTGCAAAGTAATCCAGTGCGGTATGCGGCGGTACCAGTGCGGTATGCGGCGGTACCAGTGCAGGATGCTGTCGGTACCGCTGGGCTGCAGAAGACAGTGCTGAGGGATGGGTTTTGAAGGCTGGTTGGCCCTTGTAGCACCACAGATGAATGCATGGAATCAGTGGGGGTGGGGATGACAGAATAATTTAAAACTAATAATGTCAGCCATTTGCTTTTCTCTGGATTGCTGGGAGGGAGAAAAAACATTTCTTTATGTAATTCCCACTTTTAAAAAATCTTTATATGAATTTGATTTCCTCTTGGGATATTCAGGGTGTTCAGATAACCTAATACATTTCTAAGGAGAGCTGTTTCAGTGTCTCTTTTTCCATCTTTTATAATTATTATTCTGCTTTTTACTTGTGCAGAGGAAGGATTATGCTATTTTATAAAAGGATTTTCAAACTTACTCCACATGTGAGTATTAAGATGTACCTCTGTCCCGATATATCTAAAGCCTCATACCCATTTAAACATCTATAGAGTTTTTAAATCTTGGTTTTGCCATATATAAATTCTCATATAAGTGCAGGCCCTTCTACAGTCAGCAGAAGTTTTCTTTTGTCTGTAACTGTTTCAGGATTTCAGCTCTCACATGTGTGGACTGCAGAAGCACATGTGACATAATAATATGCCTATTTTCATAATGTTTTATAAATTATTATATATTGTTATTTTTATACTTAATAGAACTGTGCAAGGCAGCCTAAACCACTCTTTGAATCACTCAAGAACTGCCTTCTGAAGGTTGTGCAGCAAATTTACCCTTGGGATTTGGTGAAACCACACTGACCAGATGATTAGTTCTTTTCCTCTGTTTTCTTTTTTTCTCTCTCTTCATTTACCTTTCTCTCTCATGTGGTGAAGGCCTTTGAGGCTTCTTTTTTTCTTTGGTTAAGGAATAATGAAGGAAAGAAGGAATTCAGTTAAGGAAGTATCAGTGATTTTTCTACTTGCAGGACTTATGTGCTGTGATATGTTTTTTCAAGTAATGTGCTGGCCTAGAAAAGTAAAGAACGTGTTCAAATCTCTCCAGGATCAATGCAATACATTTTTTAGATGCATCCTTCTTCACTTAAATGATGACTGTAAAGTTCTTAAAAATATTAACTGAAAGATATGGTTTCCTGAAACTACAGTGTAGTAATGGGAAATTAATTAATTTATATCCTAAAAAGCTTAAACTGCAGAATGCATATTCTTATAGTAAAAATGCCTAGAAATTGTTCTTGAGTTTGACAAAAAAAGAGGAATTTTGATTAAAGTGAAGAAAAGTATGGAGAAAATATTGTCAAGTTGGAAAAAGAAAGTTGACATATTTTTCAACCAAAATAATCATCATAAAATCTTTAATCTTAATTTCAAGAGCTTTCAGCTGGAATCTGAAAAATTCCATTTTGAAATGCCACCCCAGTGCATCTTGGAAATTGGTCTTTGTAGGTTCTTACTGCTTTGCTCTCACACCCCACATAATGGGCTGGTGTTCCTGGCCAGATCACATGCCCGTGGGTGCCCCACAGGGCTGCTGGGACATTGCAATGGATTTGGGGAAGTCACCAGTCACAAGCGGCGTGAGGAAGTTTGCCCACGTGGCAAGTTTGGCCAGTAGCCCCAGAGCAGTAGGTACAACACATTTCAGCTTTAACTTCCAGTGAGGTGTTAATAGCAACACTTCAGATGAAAATGTTTTCCTTTCAGTCAAAGGTTGAACTCACTAACTTTGGTTAGGCCAAGAGCCTGTAGCCTTCCAATTTTCAAAGGCTTTCCTTGTTGACTAGACTTTAAAATTTTCACAGAATGCAGCTTTCTTTTCAATTTAAAATAAAAATAGATGGAATCTGTTGACCTCACCAAATGTACCACAAGTGTATTTGATGATAGCTGGAGAACAAATTGTATAGCCCTGTTGTATATTACATCTATGCCAACCATTTGACCCCTGACTATGTTCCTTCTACTTTGTGCTTGTGCTTTGCCCTTTTTTTCGCCCACATCAAGAATTTTTCTAAGCTCTTTGAGAGCTTCTCTGAACGATAGCCATAGAAAAGTCACCCTGCCAAGAGAGTATCCTTTTCCACGACTGGATCCCACTTTCTCCATCCCTTTGAAGAACACCACCATCAATAACAACAAAAATAATAGATGCATCAAAAGTTACGCTGCTGTGAGGCTTAGCAGTGAGTATGAGAAACAAGTGTAACATTCTGCATATAGTTCTCTGAAAGATTGTAAGTCAAAAACATATCATTTAGTATACACATAGAAGTGGTACTGTTGTCATATAGGATGAGATATGACTACGGTCCCTGCAGCGTTTCAGGTCCTTTTTTCCCTGTTGTCTGTACAGTTAATATCAGATGACAATGCTGAGATCCACCAATTTTTTGCTAATGCCCTGCTCAAAACTAGGGCCAGCATGTGTCATCATGCTTTCTGTCTCCCTTCTGTGCCACTTGCTTGCTTTCTCTATCTTGCTCTCTCTCAGATGCAAATACATATATCTTTATTTGCCTCTCATGCATATGTCTATACATTGTGATACACATTCTTTGCTTTTTACAGGAAGAATTCAGAACACTATCTTTAGTCGTCTGAGATCATTTTCTGTATCTCTGAGAAAGCTGTTTATAAGGGTCTTGATTGAGAAATGGAAGAAAGACTAAAGCACTTCAATAGAAATTATCTTCCTAATGGTAAAATCTGAATTATACATTAAAGTACCATTTATTCAATGAATTTTATTATTCTGTTTAAAAAGGCAGAGACTTTTATGTGTTCCGTATGCTTACAAAGGTTTATTAGCTTGAGTAAAAGGTTATTATTATTCAATTGAATAATTGAATTTTAAATTATTGGTATTGCACTTCATATTATAACTGCTTTTCCAGATGCATTTGATTATGTCAAATTTGCCTTTTAATTCCCTGTCTGGAGACCATTTTCTTGAATCATGCACTGTTTCTCACCCTCTGTAGTGGTATCCTAATGAACACACACAGTCCAGTCTCACATCTTCCATGTCAATTACTGTGCATACCTCTTCCAGTCAGATCACATCGGAGGCTATCCGGTGTCATATAATCCTGGATACTGATATATGGAAAATCTTTTCAGGTGATTAATGCCATAGGCATCTAATTTTCCTGCAAAGCACTATTGCTGGACTGCAGTGTTTACTTGAATGCCAGACTTAGGGATATGAAATAGACATTTAGAAAAGTTAATAATCTGTGCCTAATCCCCTCCAAGAATTATCTGCTGGTATTTCTGTAAATAATTGCAGCTTTATTTCTTGTCGCTAATTGAATCACATATTAATTTATTAGACATATTGTTCATTAAAAAACTTGGAACTTTGCTCTGAATCTCATTGCACGTGTGAAATAAATACATATAAAGCTACACATAAAATATCTTAGCATTTGAAACACATATTGAGTAAAAAAATTCACAAAATAACTGTCTTTGGTGTTTACTTGCTTTGTTTGTTTGTTTGCTTAATGCTTGAGCAAATGTGCCCTTCAAAACGGTTTCTCCTTTGCTAGAAACGTAAGATTTGTCCTTGACTGCACACTTAGAAACTGTGATTGCTGGGCGTAACACTGAAATTCTCAATTAAGATAACAAACGATACACAAAACAATCCAACATAATAAAATATCAGGGTAGGCAGCCCTGGAGTGGAATATTCTGTGAGCACCAGTTCTTCATTGCTACGTTGAATACCGCACTGATAATGTTAGCGTGGCCAAAGGTGCTGCGTTTGCTTGCATGTACCTACGAATTACATAATTGTCTGCTGTTATCAGGCTGCTTCTACCTCTGCTGAAGAGTTTTTCCCTCAGCCAGGGGTTGTCCATTAACTTCACTAGAGGCAGGATCAGCCTTGCGCAGCCTTCCATAATTTTGAGCAAATTATGTTTTAGAAAGTAATCATTGATTCCTGAGATTTGACATACGATAGGAAGCACTTTAAAAGTGGCTTTGAATACTCTTAATTAGCTCAAGAATTACAGGCTCATTCCTCTTTTACACTGCCATTACAAGTATTTATCTCAACTGATTTCAACAGAGTTGCTTCTGTTTTACACTGGTGTGAGGGAACAAAAAAACCAGGTTGCATAAATAGTTAACAGCTCTTTCATGCTGCCTCTTTATTACCAGATAAAACTTTGATGAAGGACATTCACAGGAGATCAATATAAGAAACCACATAAGACCTGACTTTTATGCTACTGGCTGATACTGAAAATCACAGAAATAAGTATTTGTTTTTGAAGCTCTTACTTAAACCGATGATTGGTTTGATGCTGCTTTTCTTGAAAGAAACATTTCACCTTTAGGAGACGTACTGCCTCCTGAGTGAAGTTACTCCACGGCTCCGATTGCAGGGATGCATGAAAGGGAACGGAGTGCAGTTGTTCATCTAGTAATGAGCAACTTCATCCGACAGCCTTCATTTGAGGGAATAAGGACCCACGTTCATTTCTCTGCTTCACATGGATGCTGCTCCCGGCTGATGAGACGCACCGCTGTTGGCATTCTAGGAGGGTCCGCGGGAACGACTGTGTGTCTCAGGAGGCGAACTAGGTGTTTTGGGCAAGTTTGGTGTCTTCTTCCAAAGAACTGGGAAATTGCCTCATCGACGGTGATCTTCACCTGTGATTTATAGAGGCCAGCACACAGTTGTAGGGTAAACAACTAATGGTATTGAACTGGCCAGTAATATACTGTCTGTGAGCTAATATAGCTCAGGACATATTCACTGCTGAAAGTAAATTAAACATTTTCCTTGAGATTCACTTAGATAGCAGTGTTTGTTTATATAGTGGTTTATCTGCCTATGAAGAAATGAGCAGGAGTTGAAGTGCAACTGCAATCACATATAGTAAATCCAATTTATATTACTATTCCTCCAGCCTAATAGCTAGCAAATACATGTTTCTGCACTTCTAGCAGTCTGCCTTAATTTGTTTCTGTCAAACGAAGAGCAAACATTTTATCACAAGTTTGTTGTTGGGTTTTTTTCTAAAAATACCCAAGCACACCAACACTGAAGGTTACAGAGGTGGCTATTTTTAGAAAGTTTACTCTTCACACACTTAATCAAGACCATCATACTTTACTTGCTTTCCTCCAACCGTTACTAAAGCCATCCACAGTCTTTGAAATCTGAGCGTTATGAGGTGGAAATGCCTGTGCAGGAAAGCGCTCTGATGCAACTGAGTCTTGGTGACAGGCTTAATCCCAAACTCAGGGGAAACTCAGTTGTGCTCCTTTTTCTCCCGGAGGTAGTTGAAGAGGACATCCAGCCCCCCCTCGACGATCTCGGGCAGGGGCCGGGACAAGGGGTTGTGGACGATGTGGAGGCCTTTGTCCATCGGGTTCCACGCGATGCGTGGCAGCCGGCGCAGCAGGTAGAGGTCATCCGGGAGAGTCTGTATGGAGTTGTAATCAACATTTAGTAACTCCAGAGCGGTGATGAAGCAAAGAGACCGGGGCAGGGTGCGTATGTTGTTATTCTCTACAATAAAGATTTGCAGATTGACCAGATACTGGACACTCTCTGCGATGTTTTCAAGCCTGTTTGACCCTAGGTGCAAGAAGTCTAAGCTTCTCAGTGTGAAAATGCAGACGGGAATTTGCACAAAGCGGTTGTTACTGAGATTCAGTTTCCTCAAACTTGTCAGGTCAGTGAAGCTCAAAGGCAGTTGCGAGATGTAGTTGTGTGAGAGGCTCAAAACCTCCAGCTTCCTGCACAAACTGAGCTCTGCTGGCACTTCTGTCAGGCAATTCATATTGACGAACAAGACCTTCAGGTTCCTAAGCAGCCCGATCTCTTTAGGCAGATACTTGAGGCAGTTGCCACACAAGTTCAGCACGACCAGCCTGTCTAGTTTTCCCAGTGAAGGAGGAATCACCACCAGCTGGTTGCGTGAAAGGTTCAGTTTCTGCACCTCAGGTAGTCCCCACAAGAAGTCAGGCGCACTGGTCATCCCTTTCATTATGAGGCTCAAGCTGACATAACGCAATCCCCGTTTCAGCAGTGACTTGGGCTCTTTCCCTGAGAGAAGAGCATCTTCCCATGCAGGTAACTTTGGACCTTTCCTCAGAAAAACCACGCTCCTTCGCTCCTCGTTTTTCGAGTGCTCAGTTCCCATAACACCCTCCAGGGAGATGAAATGAGGTTTTCTTCCCTTGCAAGTGCTACACCAACATCCAAATGCCAACAGAGGATGACAGCTTGCAGGAGGCGGGAAAGTCAAAGAAAGGAGACAAGGAGGAGCCTGCAAAGTGCATCTCAGTCCACCAGGGCAATTTCCATAGCTGCTGAGGGAAAGTTTCACTTTTGGGGGCTTATGTTGGTCTTGGTGCACAGTCTGTAATGAAATACTTGCTCCTGACTTGTGAGCAAACCTGTTCAATTCAAATTGAATGCCACAAGGCAGCTGTCACTGTCATTTGGCCTGGACTTTATTGGACAGATATGTATCTTCACTGCAAAAAGGTCACAAGGATGCTGTATATAACTTCACCATGTCAGCTTTCTTGGCTATCTGGTACATACCATGGCTGCAGGACAATTAACAGGAGTCACTTCAAAAAACAAACAAGCAAGCTATAGAAGAAAACAAGCAAACAAAGAAGCCATCATTTCGATTCAGATTTAAAGGACATTTTCACAATCATTTTTATTTTGATGTTCCTTATTTCACTGAAATAATTACCAGTCTGCCAGAAAACTTTGCACGCTCTAAAAATGCTGGTAAAGACTTTTCATGTAAGTCCTTGTTTTCTGTTTAGTTAAAAGAAAAAAGTTAATGCTCGTAAAAAGTTAATGCTCGTAAAAAGTAAATGCTCACCTCTGTGGTGAGGATAGGCCTCTTTCTTTTCAGAAAGGGTACCACCTTCACTGCAGCAGTGATATTTTCCAGTGGTATCTGCGCCCACTTGGATGATTGATTGCTACCCACATTGCCAAGTGTGAGCAGTCATACTGCGCAGTTCCGCCCAAATTGCTCTGTCCTAAATGTCCTATGCTACTTTCACATCTATCAGTGTGATTTTTGTGGTCTGGTTTTATATACTGCAGAAAATGTAGCCACTTGATGTCCCTTTCACGTTGAACTTTCCTGTCTTTCTGGGCTGTTCTGGGGTACAGGGGGAACCAGCAGTCAAATAGCTCGAACTATAAATGACATGTAACTCAGGGATAGAGGGACTGATGGGAGAGGAAGGAAGCAGTGAGGTATAATAATACCCGACAACAGCTGAAGCTAGCTCTGCTGATGAAAGGAAATTGTATTGCTACAGGAATATGCAGTGAGTTTAAACTGAAAGGGACCTTAAAAAGGATACACAAAAACTTCAGGCACCATTTAGGTGAAAACGGCAGCAAATAGTTTAAGACTTTCAGGGCTTTTCCTCTCCAGTGGATCTATGGTGATGAAGATGCTTTGCTGCTGCCTTAGAGGCTTGGTGATAGATGTACCTTCCTCGCCACCTCATTTCAGAGAGCCTCACCTTAAAACCCTGCATTAGCTCAGCTGCTAAAGGACTATGCACGAAGCTGCAGCTGCGAGTCAAGGCACTCTTTGGAGTCAGTCCCCACAGTCCCTTCTTACTGCCAAGCACCACTCAGTCTCTTTTGAGATTTGGGTCCTTCACAGGGGACCTGCTTGGGAGGAGAGGGGAGAGAGGGGGCATCCCTGCGGTTGTGTCTGGCGAGCGGTGTCCTACAACAGGCGAGGAGCCAGGACCACAGTGAGAAGTATAAGATGGTGGTGAGCTGAGTGAGCTACACAACTAAAGCATACACCTTAACAGGGCCATGTGGCATAAAAACAGCTGGTCCTGAGGCTGAAATATGGCATTACCTAGAGTGCCTGGACCAACTGGAAAAGGGCTGAAGTCATTTGTAGCTGTTCGGTTAGAGCGGGTTGGCAGCCTGACTGAGAGTCACAGATCCCTCCCCCAGAAGTACTTTCCACCAATATTTGTCAGTTCACAAACAAACATGATATTACATCTCAGCGCAGCCATAAGCTCTGACTTGGTGTTCTTGTTAACCATCACGCAAACGTGCTGCCCAGAGTGGCGGAGGTAACCCTGCCGCTGTAGGCAGAGAAGCTGCTCAGTGGGGGAGAGGAAACCCAACAGCAGGCCACGCTCGGGCCAGACTGGGCTTTGTGTGACAGTGGGTCCTAAGGCTGAAATGTGGCCCTTCAGCCAAAGCAGGTGGAGAAGCAAAAAGGGCAGCCCGTCCTAACTCTGGGTTGTCTGCCCAGCTGCTGTTAAAAATGCACCTATTATCAGGCAGCCGGAATGGATTGGAACAAGGCATTGCCTTCTGCAGCGGCAAACACGAAGGGAAGAAAAAAGCCTTTTAGACAGAATTTATAAAGTTAGGCATTTCCCTTCTTTTAATGGCACTGCTGGAACGAGGAACCTGCCGCAGCCCTGCAGAGCGGCTGCCGTCCGTCCCCGCGCAGCTGGGCCTGCACGCGCGCCCACGTCCCCACAGTCGTGTCAGAGCTCTTCCTTCGGGAGGTCACTTTTAGTAACAAACGAAAGAAAAACACAAAGGAAGCACAGTCTCCCTGCAGCCACAGTCTCCCCCCTGGCTGGCCAGATATTTTTGGATGAGAACGTCGTCCCCATCTCCAGAACGCGTTAGAGTTCACTGCATGGGGACTTGGCAGGGCCCGGTCCGGCCTCTCACCACAGAAATCCCCATTTCCTAACGGCGTGACTCAGCCAAAGCGTTCTGTACCCTGCCCTGGTTTTGCATCATGCCGCCGATCTGAAACTAAGCCCGTGGTACAGCCCAGCACAGCCTGGGCCAGGCTGTTGTGGGAAAGCTTCACCCGGGGCTTGCTGGCAACGAAAACGCTTGCTCTGCTCCAGCCTCGCCGCGTCTCCTGCTATGGCAGTGCCCCATGTCCGCTGCCTGTCAGGCGGCAGCAGCAGCAGAGGGGGTTTAAAAAAGAAATTCCACATCTGCGGCTTCCATTGTCCAGTTCCCTTCCTGCCACCGCAAGTACCGTAACCGCTGTGCGTAGAGAAAAAATAACCATTTCCTTTTCTTTGTTCTCCAACAGAAAAACAGGCTATTGAGCAGGCTTGCAGTTGTGGAGACGGGAAACTCTGAGGTAACCAAATGAAATTCCTGTTTTGAAATCGGGATAATAAAACCACAGTGGCCTCATCTGGACATCTCAGGAACTAAATTTCTGAACAAAAATAGTCCCTCATCGGTTGGTGTCCTGGACTGGTTTTGTTCAAACACTTTCCAGTTCCCTTTTCTCTGAGTTGCCTGCTGCCCTGTCCGGCCATGCCCTGTGCTGTGAGGATGGACAGATTCCTCCGGGCTGCTCTCAGGTAGCTGGGCCGGTGAGACACTAACCTGTGTCGACACGGTCTGGCAGAAAGCAGAAATGAATTTCACGCATGTAAGTTTGGCAGGGGAAAAATACCCCCCCCAAATCGGTGGGATTTACATCATACAGTGTAGTTGCTAATTGCTTCATAGATTAAACAAAAATGTTGTGTGCAGGGGAAAAACGTGATCCCAAACTTGCTGAAGAACTTTGTAGTCTAACTAACATAGTAAGAGAAGCTGCACTATTAGCAATGATAAAAAACTGGTAAGCTGACAAAAATGACAAGCTATATTTTCTGACGTTCTTTGACAATGTAAAAGATTAGAATTTATTTTTTTCTTGAAGGAAGCACAATTGTCATCCCAGAAAAAAAAAGTATGATGTGTTCACAAAGACCTGGGATTTTAAAGTCTTTTATCTACGGGCTCTTTTATTTGCCTGCAGGCTTGGAGTCTCTAGAATACGCTTGGGAATCATTTTCAAGCTGTCGTCTGCAGCCATGTTGGGACCTGGACAGTTGTATTGTTTTTAAATAAAAGTTGAGATCATCGCATAATTACTTTTCCATAGGATTTGAGCTTTTAGCGAAATATCCGATAGCATCAGACTTTTAATGAAATCATAGCCATTTTCACATACTGAATTTAAATTTTGTTCTCCTGTAAAACCAAATTCTGTCATTGTCTTTTAAATTGGTGAGCATCCAGTTTCGTCAGCATATACCTGTAGTTTCATAATTGATTTTGATGCAAATTTCATGTTCTCTGTGGAGTCAAAATCTCATCTAGTTCCTCTGGCTCAGTTTTATTTAAAAATGTATTAATATAACAAGCAATAGTTCAAATCTTTAAGCATAGCCTTTTCTAAAATGCTGGGAAGTTCAACCTATACATTTTCAGATGAAATTTTCATCTTCATTCATTATCTAGATGTTACAATAAACACCTGACTAAATGAGGATGCAGAAACTACCTAACCCTTCCTGTGACAGGAAGAATGTTCTGGCTAAAAAGGGTTAATTTGTTTCAAGCTCAGCAGAAAGCAGCGGTCGTGCTGGAGAAATATTCACTATAAATACAACTGCAGCTACCTAATCATCTTCTCTGTGCTGTTCCTTCCCTCTGAAGTAAACAAAGGCTTTTAAAAGTGTCAGTGCCATGCAGACTGTCAAAGATATCTTCTGGTCTTAGTGCTAAGGAAGCAAATTTTGTAGGTTTTTAACTACTTTGTAGTGGTTTGTTGATCTTGCAGCTATTCTGAAATACTAAAATTTCAAAGGTAATTTGAGATTTATGAGATGTGACACAAGACAGGAACAATTCTTAAGGTAATTTTAGATTTCCTGTTAACTTATTTTTAATTATGGTGCTGTTAACAGCCTTTAACGCCTGTGTGTCCCTGGAGCTTTCCTGGAATGTTTCATTACGGTCCCATGTGGAGCTGCTAGCTTGCCTGACCCATGAAGAATTGGACCTGGAGGTGAATGACTGCCTACGCAGGGGCTCATTTAACAAGAGCTTTGGCAGACAAAGTTTTTCTGCAGACCTCTCAAGAGAAGACAAGTTCAAACTGTCCATAGCCTGGCATAAAAAGAAAGAGATTTGTTTTCATGTGTGTGTGTAGTCTAGAAGTGACAGGTGCGATTCTTCCCAGTAGTCAGTGGCCAGCAATGTCCCTCCTGGAATTACAGGAAGTTTTATTTCTTTTCTGCAAACTTGCAGTAGTATTTTGAAATTCCAGAAAATGCATAAATGACTGGTTGGTCAGCTCCTACTTCTGCCACGATTTCCCTGCTTGTACACAAGCCAAATAGCTGGTCTGTCTGGCCATATTGAACAGGGGCAATGCACGATCTAGCACTGTGATGTCTCCTGTACCCACGATCATTCTCCCGGGCACCGCCAGACACTGTTTGCTTTAGGTGCTTGCCCACTCCTCTGCAGGGAAAGGAGAGCTTAGCACAGGGACATGCCCTAGGGCAGGAGTACACCGAGGGCCCGCTCCTGCTTTCTTTAGTCATCTGCACACAGTCTCTATGTCTCAGCCTTCTCCTCCTCTTATGGCCAGTGTGGTGACAGATTTGACACCATTTATAAATGTACTTGAAGTCATTACATGGAGGGTACTATTGCAGTATAGCGAACATTTGTTGTTCTATTATTCATCACTACGTTTATGAACAGTCACATTTACATTCATAAACACACATAAAATAGCCTATACCTGCCTGTTAGCAATATGGATGTTTGCTGGCTTTCTGAATCAAATTGAAAGAAAGTTGGAACAGATTCTCCAAACTGGTTGAAGTAGCTTTTAGTATAACTGCTGCCACATCACCTCTGCCACAAGCGCTCTTTTTCACAGAGGTCTTGGAAGGACATTTTGTTACATTTTGAATGAATCATAAGAAAGAAAACAGCCATTCTTGGAAACTATAAGAGAGAGCCTGAATTCTCCTTGCCTAAATCTAATCTGATCTAAAAAGAGGTGTCTCCAGAAGGAGTCAGATCGACTAAGTGTCCATCGCATGCCTACTTGGTTGGCCTTCATGCAGAATGCATCGATACTTTCCTTTCTTTCTGTCCTTCTTTTGGACTACAACTCCTTCCAGACTTCTTTCAGTGCACAGAGCAGACTTAGTATAGCTGCCTGTGCTATACAACCCCCAGCTCTCTGAAGCACCCTGTGACCAGGGGTTAGGCATCATGCTGGGATGAGGCAACCTCACAACCTCTCCTAAAGCTCTTGCTCAAATTAGAAAGGTTTTCTTAAACATCCGTGGGTGTAAACAGTCCAAAACTAAGTATGACTGTATGGTCTGCTGGCAGAACTCCCAGTCCCTCCTCCCAAGACTGTTTAAGTATTTTACATTCAATGAGTCACCGTAGTTACCTACTTTTCTTGAATCTGAAAATCCATCCTTTGTTCTGGAAACAAAAGGCAGAGGTGACCCTGAGGGTCCTGAGCAGAGAGAAGCATTTCCATGGGGTCCTTAGTGTAGTACCTGTAGTTTAGAGATGGATGGGATTTAAGACAGACCATTAATTCAGCGTTATCTAGTAAGAGTCTTACAGACTCTCCCTGCTCAATCTGCCAATATGCTGATTTTGATAGACTGTTTTTAAAAGAAGTAATTCTCTCCAGGCATTGCTAATGTGAATGTGTCTGCGTCCTGGCTCCATGGGGTTCTGCATGCCACAGTAAAGACCAGGCGACTGAACGTTACGTATTGCAGAGTTCATTGCCGCTGTGCCAATACTCCTCTTTTTTATTCTAACCAATTAAGTGTGTTTAAAAATGCTCTTGTATCATAAAGTCTTAAGGGACAAAGCCAGAGAGAAGCCGTAAAGTTATTTTAGAAATAAAATCAAACACCAAATGATCCATTTTTTCATGCCTGTTTTTGCGTTTAAAACAAATGCATGCTTCTCCAGTTAAAAGCACAAGCCCTTTTTATCTTAGTCCTCATGAAATTTGGCAAATCAGTACTGCAAATCAATGTGACCCAGTATGAAGGGGTTTAGGTATTTCCATCCAGAGCCCATTACAATAATGACTGCAAAAAAGAATTTAGGAAATAATTCAATCAAAGCTGCTGTGGAGCCTTAATCCCAGATCCACGACTCTTACAAAAATTTTACTGATATAAGAAGAAACTCTGCATTTACCTTCACATGCCTGATAAACGATAAAACAGAATCTAACTAAAAATCCCTAAAACATGTACCAGTGTCTCAGTTTGGGATTTATCAGAGACATTATCAAACAAAAGGGCAGACATCCCTCTAGACATTTTGAAGACTCAATGCTGACAATTAATAGCTTGACTTTTAGATTTCCGAGCTCTAATTTAAGGAAACATATCGGATGCTCAGCTTCAAAGGGCTTGAATGAACAAATAAGACTTCTCAAGCAATCAGTAAAGCAATGCATCCAGGTATTATTAGTATGACAGTGATATTTGAAATACTATGAGATAATATGGGTCACTGTATGGTCAAACAAAGGCTGGCGAGATCTGAGTCAAGTTGCAGTTAAGAGGAGCTAAGGGCATCGCACAGAGCACAGCCTGGAGGCAGAAGATATAGCCCAGTAGGTGAAAAAAGCACATGAAAAGCAACTTGCATTAAAAAATTACCGTAAACTCAATAAAACAGAGCAAATCAAAGGGAAAATAAGATCTTCGAACTCAACTACAAGCAAAAGAAAAAAGAAAGGAGAAGAAAGACCCACCCATAATTGTCATCTCTCTCATTTTACAGCCTCTAATGAGCAACTTCCCAATAGAGAGAATCAAACATGAATCTGTTCTGTATCTGAACATCGCAAGAGATTAATTGTGGTGTACAACCGCAGGGACTGTGGGAAGACAGGATATTATAGTTAATGATTCCACCTGAGGGGGAATGACAGCACATGTGGCAGCCGCGGAGGTAAGCGGAAGGTGAGCACTGATGCTCTGATGTGTGGCCAGGTCAGCTAACAACAAGGCAAGCTTTTTTGAGAAGGTGGAAAATGCTGGGTGGCTTGAAAGGAACACAAATGGCAATACCGAAATTTAAGAATGAAATTAAAACAGGAGGTTGGACTGGGGCGAGCAGGATGAGGGATTGAAGTATTTTACTTCTAATCTTAACTTTCTGAACCTGGGAAGATGACAAGGAATATTTGCAGAGGATTTGAAACACCAGTGCCAGTCTGTGCATTTGTCATGAACATTTACTACACACAGAGCTCAACAAACTGATGAAAGGCATTCTATGATATGGTTGCTTGTGAGATCTGGGAACTAGATCTGGTGACCCATATTTTGTCTTCCCATGCTGCGGTCTTAAATCTGACCTCCTCTCCTGATGTCTTCAACTCCCCTACACGTGCAAAATTCAGGAGCCTCAGTTCACAGGCCACTGCATTCACATTATCTTTGGTGCTGATCTACACGTTTTCTGCCTCACTGCATTTCACTTTTAGTTTATTGGATTTGAACAAATGTAGGCAATCAGAGGAAAA
This sequence comes from Phaethon aethereus, assembly GCF_964289735.1. Lineage (NCBI taxonomy): Eukaryota > Metazoa > Chordata > Aves > Phaethontiformes > Phaethontidae > Phaethon > Phaethon aethereus. The sequence goes on along the minus strand of NC_138582.1, from coordinate 57,265,962 downwards.
TGCAATTATGACAGAATTTCAGCCAGTTGTTTCCCAAGTGATAAGAAATCTTATCTGTAGCCAGAGCTGGGTGCAGACATAACCTGGGCTGGTGGGCTCAGAGAAACGTGCTGGCAGATGCTAGCAGAGGTCTACAGTCTGTTTCCCTTTCTCACCCATGGAAATGGATTTGAGTTTTCCAAGGTTAATGAACTTTGTTAAGCCATTTCATGAGTCCAGGCTGAATGTATAAGGCATCACAAATGTCTTAACTGAATCAGCTTGGCAACCAAAAATGAATATATACGCACAATCTCCATGAATATATTTAACTAGCAGCATGGAAACCACCAGTGCTCTATGGGTTTAGACAGGTAACATTTCAAGAATATAGATTTTGGCAGCTTCACTATAAAAGCCACTGGTGGAATGGAGCAGCAAGAAAAATATGTCATAATATGCTGTTTTTACCTACCCCTTAAATGATGGTGTCATGATGCCGGATTAATGTTGGGTCATATATGATGACAAAGGAATGGTGATATTCCACCACTGATAAGGCAGAGCGAACATTTGTTGGCAGCTACCTGCTCTTGATCTTCTCTAACCGCACTTTTTCAGTGTTTCACTCTGGAGCAAACTATGTGCAATACGAGTGGAAAAGAGCTAAGTGCTCTTCCTTGCTGGAAACCAATGTGGAAACACCAAACATTGTCTGCCACCTGACATAAATACTGATCTAAAAATACAGCACCTTCCCCCCAAACCCTCACTTTACACCATAAATGAAGCATAAGCAAACCCAAGAAAGATTGAAGCAGAATGTCTACTGAATTTATGATTAATAAGCATGTCAAGTTTTATAACAGCATCCTTATGTGGACACAGCTAATGGCCTTAACATTGCTTCCAGAATCAAAATTGAACGGTTGAGCAGACTTAGCCTCAGGAAGGCCCATGGTGATAACGGAACCATCACAGAAAATAGGTGTATGCATTTTTCAACCTGTCAAGTGAAAAAAATCACAGATGATGATAAGTCAAGGATATGCCCTCTTATATATGAGCTGTACGAATGTTGGTGCTGAACGAGGCTGCCTCCTAAACAAGAGGGAAAAGGTGAATATAAGCAACAGAAAGCTGCATGATTATCCCATAAATTACACTCACCCAAGAGCAGTAATTACTCTGAATCAGCATTTAAACAGGGAGGGAGTTGTTTTGTGTTACTCAAAGCTGTTGTAAATTGCTAACCCTGTAAGAAGTACAGGAAGAAAGGACCACAGAGGTAGGCACAGCAAAAAGGAGGCCACAAATTTGGATAAAGCAACAAATAGACTTAAAAATTATGTAGAATTTTTGGGAGGATTTCACCTGCCGGTATTATCAAAGGCTGTAGAAAACATCTCAGGCCCCAGGGACTGAGCCAGGCTGTAGCTGCTGAGGATTAGGAAACTAAATTGGAGGACAGCCTAAGGACCTGCCAATCTGATGTTGGTTCGCCTTCCTCCATGGCACCTGCTGCTACTTTGCTGCTGAATCATAGAATCATAGAACAGTTTGGGTTGGAAAGGACCTTTAAAGGCCATCTAGTCTAACCCCCCTGCAATAAGCAGGGACATCTTCAACTACAGCAGGTTGCTTAGAGCCTCATCCAACCTTGAATGCTTCCAGGGATGGGGCATCTACCACCTCTCTGGGCAACCTGTTCCAGAAGGGCCTGTGCACCAGCCAGGTCTCATACAAAAAGACCCAGGTGCCAGACATATTTTTTTCTGTTTCTAATTAGCAAAACGATGTCTATGAGTATAAACATGGATAAGACGTAAAGCACTGGACATGGCATGTTGTCTTTTAATATTGATAAATCACTGATGTTCTCCTGGATCAGTCTTCTGGGAAGGACAATAATCGACTAGTTAGAGATGTTATTTGCGTCAGCGCAAACTCTCCCCAGTAAATCTCATAAAGAAATCTGAGCTATTATTATAATGCTTACATGCTTTATTAGTTTTCAAATAAATGCTTTGAATAAAAAACAATGCTATAAAGGTAGAAGCCATAAATTAAGGGGAATTCTCCATTAGCAGTGGTATACAACCATAACATGTCCTTGCAGAAGTGGTATCCAGAGAACTTATTGAACTATCCAGACAATCACTGAAAAGCATTGGAAGAGGGACTGTCATTTGAGTTGTCTATGTGTAGCATATAACATCTGCTGCAAAAATAACTAATTTTGCGAGAGATTCTGTTGCTATGTAAAAAGCACAGCTCTGCACCACTGATTTGTGAGAGTATCAGCTGTGATAGACTAACAGTCTCTCTCTTGTTTCACAGCCCAGCAAAATTTTTTCCCACTTTGCTCTTATTAGGAAAGCCTCGCTGATTCCCTCTGTGTTTTTACAACAGGACAGAACCAGCAGCATCTGACAGTGCTACAGAGGCAGTTTTTTCTAACTAGCTTCTGAAGGGCAGTTGTACTCTCTGATGCGGGCAGGTCTGTTTTCCTTCCACTACTATGTACAGCTTGTAGGAAGTATTAATGCTTACTATTACAGCTTTTAATAAAATAAAGGAAATAGAATTAGGCAAGTCACTGCAGCAATAACCCCCAGCCTCCTCCTGGTGTGCTCCATGGTGAGTCCTTCTCAAGCCACCCGTGACCATAATTCCCACTGCACAGCTCAGCAGAGGCGTAAGCTTTGGCAGCAGCGCATTTGGGACGGCAGAGCCCCAGTTCCTGCTCTCTGCTGACTTGAAGGCAAGAGTGGCCCCTCATGAAGACTTACTTCCTGAGACATTTAGGCAATTCGAGGGCTTCTAATACAAGTGCTGACAGATGAGCTTTGTTTCAGACATGAAGAATACATGTGATATCGTGAAAAAAAAAAGTTTTTTAAAAAATGAACATAGTGCTAAGTATTACTATGACCTCTGGTTATAGGTCTTTGTAGGTGGTCACTCTTTTCATTAAGGTATTGAGCTACACTGTATATTTCCAGCATGATTATTAAAATTCGTGTGTTCAGAATTAAATAACATTTTTATGCAATCCATTACATTTAGATAAGGACACCTGTGACTGTGTGAAGGTATTTTGTATTCTGGGGCATTAACCAGGCAAAAATATTCTCCAAACAACAGGACAAATTCAGAATCAATGTCAGTCAATGTTGTTTATTTTGGAAGTCGCACCTGTTAATTCTCATCTGGAATGTGATCCTCTGGCTTTGCACCTTAAACATGCACACATATCCCAACGTCAAAAATGGGGGAGCTTTCTTACAGACTCTTATAATCACATCATTGCATCCCTTCCATACTTCTGACACTAGGAAAAGCTCTGTCTACTGATTAATAGAAAACTATGCCCAAACAGCTCATTTCCTTCTATTTAAACTCTCTGTTGACATTTTAGTGGCAAATAACTGTACAACATCCACTGAATTTTTTCAGTTGTTGTGGCAGTTAAGACAGAAGTGTGTGAGTCTCTACGTCTTCATTGAACAGAGATTTGCACACACTGCTGAAGTTATTAAATGTACGTGATATAATTTATTAACTGAAAGCCCATTAGTTCCTGACAAAAGCTAGGAAAAGGAGTCACAGTATAAACATTTAAAGTATTAATTCAAAGACTTTTAAGGAACATGCAGATGACACTGGAGTATAGGAACCAGGCTTTATATAAGGCAAGATTTGTTTGAGATTTTTCCTCTCTAAACCACTGAGCATCCTAGCAGAGCATGAAGGAGCCATTGAAATACTTCATCAATTATATAAGAATAGCTACTTAAATATACTGGAACATATTTACAGTTCAATAGTTGTGATTTTATTGCCTTAAATGTTGATGTGATTAAAATATGCTAATGATGTGTGTTTTCAGGAAATATTCTAATTCTGCTTGCATTCAGATTAGAAAAAATAAGACTTGAAGCCAGTTATAATACTGTGGCATGTTATGAGAATATCTTTTATTCAGAGAGATGTTGAAACTTGGATCTTTAGCATCACTTAGTGGCTTAGGGCATTGCTCACCACTGGCTCTGACTGTGATACTTGCTCTTACAGCTGGACTGGAACTGCCTAAGAAGCATGGCCACATGCCTTTTTTTGAAAAGCTAAAAAGCCACGGCATGTGCTTACTTTGCTCTTTGCAAAACAGGTGATGCCATTTGGAAGCATACTCAGAAATAAAACGTTCATCTCTCTGCGAATGAAAGGTGTCGAGTGGGTGTGCTCTGGCCAAAGAGGGGCATTCCGCTCCACAAGCAGCATCTGGCCTGCCTTCAAATCATGTCACAATTACAGCTGCCTCTTCCTCCTCTGCCTCTGGAGGTGAAGAAGACAAAGCCTGAGCAGAGAGAGAGCAGGCAGCACAGACACTCTCTGCCTGGTGGCACAGATGTGGTTGGGAACCTGGTAGCTGGGAGCAGAGCTGTTGGGTACTTGTTGTGACCTGGAGCCTTTATTTTGGAGGTGTTACTCCTGGTTTAGCCACGCAACTCCTGTTTTATGTGCCCTGTATCCATTTCACACTGGTGGATTCCACTTCGGTTTTAAACTAGGTGCACTTCTGCATCTCCAGCACCTCTGCAAGAGGAGTTTAGTTGGTGTATGACTACCACTACCCTGTACACTCATCCCCTCATCGAGCCACTGGCCATTTTCTACCTCTGCCCTGTGAAATCTCATCCATAAAATAGAAATTTGGGACATTGACTCTTCAGAGAACAGGAGGAATCATGATAGCAGAAATGTAAGTGCTCCAAACCCATTTCCTTACAGTGCCTCAGTCCTGATTCAGAAAGATCACTTTTAGAGATAAAAGGATAATTCAATCATCATTTAGTTTCTCTTCCTCTGAGACTCCCAGCCGGGAATGATTTATTGAAAATTGTCGTGATAGCTGTTATGTTTCAGACATTCTTGGAAAGGCTCTTTCATAACACATAGCCAATTCACATGGGCACAAAAATGAACTTTAAAATAAAGACAGGTGTTTTAAAATGTGTATTAGAGAGAAAAAAAAGACATCTGAATTTAAACTGAGCAGCTATTAGCGTCCATAGAGTCTTTTTTAGCAACAATTGCCTATTAATTATTTACCGCTAGCAAAAGATTTGATCTCAGGCAAATTCTTTGGACTGTGTTGGCTTTGCTGCAGTTGCTGCTGCAAAGTCTGGCACACGGTAATTCCAAATTCCAAGCTCAGTTATTCTTTTTTTTTTTTTTCCCTGTGGTAAAGTTCAAACTGACTTTAATGAGAGATTTGCTTCAGGAAGGGCTGTGGAATTTATTATTTTGTTAGTATTACACCATATTACACAAAATATATAAAAGTTAAACCCGTTACCTTGGCAAAGCAATTAAACTCATGAACTTTGAAGGTGTCCTACTTGTCAAATGCAAATAAGCTAATTCAGTATGGCGCCAGGAGGAACTCAGTATCAGAAATTTTTAAGGAATAAAAGGCTTCACGAGAGTGTTTTGTTGTTTGTTTTTCAGAGAGATGAGGCTAATGTGGCATTTAGATGAAGCAAAAGATAGCTATTATGTCCTTAGATGTAGTGAAATGCTATAGCCAAGAAGTGCACTTGCATTGATTTTCAACCTTGCACCCACCGCACCCCGCTCTCACCCACGCTGCTGCAACCTTCTCTGGACTCTGCTTCTTACAGAAATGCCGTCAGGGGAAGACTGTGTGAAACAAGCCTGATACTGCCAATCTTCAGGCACTACATGCATGACGAAGACATTCACGCAGCCAGGAAGTTACGTAAGGGCAGGTTGAAAAATAAACGTGTAAAACTCATGCTTTAAGAACTGAGCTAATGCTAAACTGTTCAGGAGCAGGAAAACTCCCCTACAGACAGCCTGCCTCATCATTTTTTCCATCAGAGTGACTGTTTTGTCTGCCTGAAGCATCCAGAGCTGGCCAGCCTCCCGCCAGGTTCCGTCAGCACGAAGCCCCGGGCTGCAGCAGCCAGCAGCAGGGCCTAAGTAAAACTGAGCCTGGGTTTTGCGATCGGCTTTGTGAGAGGTGTGAAAAACGCAAAAGGTTACCGGTAAAGAGGGAGCTGGTGGGCTCTGCTTTGCGAATACAGGTTGCATTGATTTCACTAGCACAGTTAAAGCGGGTGTTAGGGGCAAAGGAGTTAAAGGTTTTGACTTGCAGTTCCACAGTGCCATCCAGTGGCTGTTTTAAATGACAGCAGAATGAAATCCGGAAAACTTGGAGCTTTCTGAAGATTTCTGTTTGTAGTAAGGTTTTCAGACTTGAATGAAACAGAACATAGGTCTTAAGAGTGAAATTCCATTAAATTAATTAACTGTAGTTTATATTTGTTGTTTTTAGTAATTAACTTTTTTGCAAGCATTTACTCTTCAATATGTTTTAAGTACTTTTCTACTTTCAAAACAAACATATTACTTGTATAAGCATTAAAAATGTGATTAAAAAACAAATAAAGTATCCTGTAAGAACACAATCCACCAAGACACAGCCTCATCACAAATAACATAGTGGTGTCTGAAAATTGAACTGGTGCTAAAAAAAAAATTTCATCAGGAAAACCTTCACCTACATGTTAGTGATTTGGTTGGGGATTTAAAGGTTTGGGTTTTTTTTTCCCTGTAGGGTCTTGTGTTTGTGGCTTCATTGTTGTGTCAATTAATTGAATCTTATATATTGTTTGTGCCATCATCTTACAGAGTTTATTGAGTACTTTGGAAATGTTATAATATAAAGTATTCACCAAAAATCACTGCGTAAAGTCTATGTGCTGACTTGTTTATTTTATAACTGGCTCATTTTCAGTCATTTCAGTCATTGACAGAGCAACTTTCAAGCTTCTGTAGTTCCTGATATTTTATCAAAAATCCTACACCAATAACAGCTATTTTTCCTGTTCCTTGCTCGTATTTATAAAAGTGCCTTCAAAGTAAAAAAAAAAGTTTGCTTGGTTGTATTGTGCCTGTAATACCAGTCAAGTTTCATCCCCACACACACTTTTACAAATGAGAAAAACTGAAAAAGCAAGAAAGCACTGGTTTCACGGGCAGCTCAAGATGAGTTACAAACGTTATCTTCAGGCTGGTGGTGCCTCTGGCCAGAGGTGCGCATCCCTCTGTATCTGCGGCGGGGTCACCTGGGGCGGCAGTTTTTGCAGATGGGGAAGAATTTTAATTGCTGCTCCCAGGATGGCATCTCTGCCTGCTCCCTGCAGACCATCAGAAATGTGCAGGGAGGAATCCAGGAATGGTAAATACAGTGCTGCAGATAACCATTGATAATGTTTTCATTTGTTTAAACGCAGGCATTTCTTGATTGAAGTCAAAGACGAGCTAGAGAGCTCATCTCCTAAGCTCTCCCATCATCAAACTGATTGGCTTTTCATCTTGTTCTCCAAAACAAACCTCTAATTAGCAGCAGAGTTTACACAGAAACACTACCTTAGTAAATAGAGCCTGACAATCCATCCATCATGTGTATAGTATTTACCTAGACGCAGTTGTCTCTTCTTGCTATGCAATTCAGATTCTAAACATTTCCAGTATGCAATGAATTTTTAATTATAATTCTTTTTAAAGTGGAGCTGATACCTTGCTAGATATTAAAAAAGTTAGACTGCTTCTTCACTGATGAGCGTTTGTTTACACAGCACAAAAGAGACCGCAAATGCTACTTGTCAGGCTCAGCAGCATTTAACACTGACTTTGCACTGTAGGTAGCTACATAAGTAGAAAGGGAATCAGAAAATAAATCTAGTCAGTGGAATTTTACTTGACAGTAGTTAAAATAGGATTGCTCCATAACTTTGTGCTTTTGCCCACATTTATTTATTTATTTATGAGTTAGGAGCCCATCTGATTTCCCCTGTCTTCCAAGTCAGGCTATTCTTTCAACACGACTTAGAGATTGATTCCATAACTACCTGTAGTTAGTTCAATGCAAGTGTATTTAATTCAAAAATCATACACTTCAAATAATGCAGAGTTAATTTTAAAGATAAAATGTGTTAACTCTGCTTCCATTCTATATATTAATGGTAATGTTTGAGTAGCAGAGGATCTCTCTAAATAGCATTAGAAAGGTGGAGCACAGGGATTTCCAGACTACATTGTCTTTATTTATCCACTTGTGAAAATTCAGTTGAAATACATGTAAGGGTCCCCATCAGGTAGTAGGAAGGCACAGTCACCTGCTTTTATAGACAGGAAGAGTTAGTGCTGGTTTGGAAATGATGGTCCCTGAACCTCACATTAGGACACTCCTACTGTTCCTCAGATTAGGAACCTTACATAGTTTTTTGGATTATTATTATTTTTTCAATGGTTTCTGGTTTCAGTCTTAGGCAGGGCTAATTTCTTGAAAATTGGAAGTGATAAATTATTCAGCTTGCTAATAATGGCTTTCCAGACAGGTGTAAGGCACTTTCTTGCAATAGCAGGAATGGCAGTTAAGATTAAAAAATAGCTTGCATTATGCACATATTTCCTCCCACATTAATAAATTGAAATTGCCTCCTGAATTAGATCCTATGGCAAATTTCTATAACAGAAGCTTAAAGCTGACACCAAATTCACGTTTAAGTGTATAAATAAATGACTTCATTTTAAAAGCTACAGAAGACAACTGGAGATGTTCATTGTTCCACAGGTTGGACTAAGATCACATATTTAAGCTCTTGGCTTTCATCTTCTGCTTTCTCAAAGTTTTGTTTCTTGCATTATCACTAGATACTCTACAAAAAAGGGGATGAAACCTTGCTAATCTCACATCAAGATGCCTTCTTTTAACACAGATTTTGCATAGGCAGGTATATGTCTCTGGGCAGCAAAACCTCAGCACTCACTGTTAAAAGCTCAACCACTGGAACCCTGATGTTCTACGGATCTTTTCCCAACTGCATACCCGACTACACTTGAGAAGAAATGCAAATTTGCTGAAGAAAAGATCAGAGGGTATGATTAACTGATTAACTCCTACTTAATTTTTTTGCAAAATAGTAAGGAAGCAAAAATTAGTCACAAACTTTAATCTGCTCTCACAAATTAAGTGTGGTTTAAAAGTATGAGCTAAATTATTTTAGAAATTCTCCATCCATTCAGAACTATCTGAGATGTTAGAAGCACAAATTAAATGCCATTCATCTTGCACATCTCTGTGAGGGCCAATTTATATTCTCTCCCCTTCCTAATACAAATTTGGAAGTGATGGGTTTGGATCCTTCAAGTCCCATAAGTCCTTCCCGCAAGTCCCAGATCAGTTTGGAGATCATCAGTAAGATTTTTCTTGCTGTTAACACTTGTTCTTCATGTTATAGATGTTTGTCATGAACTTAAGCCATTCCTTCGCCTGCATGGGTTACTGGAGCCTTCAAGCTCTTGTAAACAGTTTAATCAAAATGTAAGGCAAAGTCCCATACGCAGACTGGGAACAGCATTATGGAAGGGTTGTTGCTGATTACCAGTGATGGTATTGTATTCCCTATTGCCTATGGATTCCATTTTTTTAACAAAAGAAAAATTAATGTGAATTCACTGTGCTTTTGGAGAGGGAATATATTCACCACAATACAGTATAGCATCCAATCATTCCTGTTGGACGATAATCACAATTTCCAGCCTGTGAGCTGTTCGCAGGAAACATGCTGAGTCTTGCCTTCGATACCATTGATGCCAATGAGTCAGTTCTAGCAGGAAAACAGCAGAAAACAATCAACAGGAAAACATCACCACTTATTTTGCAATGTGGAACCAGTGCAGCTCTCTTAATCTATTTCCAAACCATGTCGCCCTTTGTAGACATGGCTTCCTGCTACCCTGTATCTCTTGTTACCTGCACCTCCTGCTTTGGTAGACATGAAGAGACAAGACTTACAAGAAGTGTCTTCATAGTCAGGTGCCTAGGCACGATCCAGGCATGTGATATATTTACCACAATATAATGAGATAGTTCCGTATTTAATATCAAACCAGGGGGTCTGGGGCTACTATGCTGCTTGCATCGGGTCTATCTGATGCTGCATGAAAGCAGGGTTCCCAGGATGAAGAGATCTAAGAATTATTCCCTACCTATATCCCTCTTATTAGTAGTATCTTATTATTAAAGCACTTTTACTACAATATTTGGTGTTGTGCCTTTCTTATACAGATTAGGGAAGGACCCTGCCTGTGCAAGAACAACCAGTGATGGTTCTTCCGTGCTCTCCTAAACCCTGCCCACATCTCCTTGGCAGAGCTTTCGGCCTCTTTGCTGCAGCCCCTAGTGCCTCCTCCCCAGCAGCCTGGCAGGAGGCAGCTGGACCTGCTGCCTTTAGCACCAGGCTAGATTATGGCTGGTAATAGGAGGAAGCGACTGGGTGTTCGCAGTCCCTTGGGAGCAAGGAGGGAAGGGTACCACTAAACCCAGGTGCCGTCAGTGTGAGGGATGTGGAAGCGCATGAAGATGGGGGCATGTGCCAGGCATGTATGATAGGCTGGGCATTAAAAATCCTCTGTGTTACGGGAATTACTGTTCTGGGAGCAGAGTAGGAATTTACAGTTTTCCGTCTTCTTCTCTCCAAAGCCAGCCCTCCTCTCCAGTGAGGACTTAAGTCTGGGCAGCTCCTAAGGTTAGTGAAGCCCATACCACAAAGCAAGCGAGACCCTGAGGTTCCTTGTGCCTGGGGGGCAGCCCGCGTGGTGCCTTTTCTGGCCAAGCTGGAGGGATTCAGTCCACTCATGCCTTTTCCCCTGCCCCGTGACAGCTCCTGCAGTCTCCTGGAGCAGCTGTTTCCCAGGTTCGTCCAAAACAGCAGATTTCCCTTAATCCCTATGGAAGCCTTTGCCATCTCAGACCCAAATTATCATAACACAAATTTCAAGTCGCAGCTTGAAATCACTTTCAGGAACAGAAAGGGCAAAGACTTTTGCTGCTGATGTGGAGCATCAGGCTAGCAACCACGGGACAGCAGGAAGGACCTGGGAGCTGCCCTGGCCTACACCACTTCCCTTGGGTTGCCCTGCCAGCGCGTCAAGCTGTAGAGGTGGTGACTGTTGAGAGGAAGCTGTGGGCAGAGTGTGCTGTGAAGGGCCTTTTGCTTTGAATTTACTCCTCTCTCTGCTCTGTTACAGCTCAGATTTATTAACCTCTGGACGTACTTTTCCGAGGGAGGGAGAAAAGCACTTGAAAGGGTTCTGGGGAACAACTGAAGAGTTATCAAAACCAGCTTTTATTAGCGAGTGAATGTTTATTAGAGGCAGACAGGCAGTTTACTGTATTGTTTTTTTCCTCCGATTACAAGTGATAATTATTTCCAGAATGCTTTTTCAGAACACTTGGGTGGTTGCCTATGAGATAATGAGGCAGAGAGGCAGAATGGATAACAAGTGTGTGCAAAAAAGCCCAACAAAAACCAGCTAAAAATTAGAGACCCTTTGCTGTACAGTGCAGCTATCGATAAAAACCTCATTTAACATTAAAAGTAGTTCTGGGCGGGATTATCGACTGGTTATATCAGTGTACCTCATTCTGGAAACTATTCCAAATTCCCTACCCCACTTTCAGTATATATTGTGTCAATGATGTTCATAGTATAGAAATGCCATGAAACACGGCAAGGAGAAAGGATCATTGAGAGTGGGCTGGGTGGTAAGGTGGGATGGTGGGATGTGCAAGTTATTAAATGCTATGGATGAGGAAAAGCATGGCACTGCTGACAGCCATGAGTGCCCTCGCTGCCCTCCGGGGTCAGGAGGTGACTTCATGCTCCTGAGGGGCCTGAAGGGAACCTGCCATTAACACAATAGCTCTGCCTTAAGCACAGCAACACAGACAAAAGCTGAAAAAACATATTTGGTATTCACTTGGAGTTTACTTAGGTGCAGGATAGCAGAGCGGTTCCATTCAGACTCTGTGTATTTGGGCTTTCTCCAGTTTGATTCTCACAAACCTCTGTTTTTGCCAAAGGCAATGTATTTTATCCATAGGTTGTTATTCACAGATGGCTAGGTTAACATATTCACTTTGTGCTACAACACCCTAAATATTAGGATTTTTCCTTCCTTTGCAACTGAAACGCTTAAGTCCTTGAGGCAATTCTAATTCATGAAAATTGGTGAGAGATAAAACAATATTTATTTTAAGAAGTTCCCTATAACCACATCTCTGAGTATTTTCTGGGTATTTACAGATAACTTTTTTCTTGTCTTACATAGCAAACATTTTTTTGGTTTTATTTTGTAGTAAATTTTAATTAGCAAACTCAGTAAATGTGAGGCATTCAGAAATTACCCTTCCTAAAGGTTGTGCCATCGCTTGCTTTCTTTCAAGTGAAGTTGGAGCAGTAGCAACTTAATTGTTATACAATATAAAAGTCTTCTGTACTCTCTTAATTTGCAATGCTACTATCTATGTTAAAGCATATATGATATAGCAGCGCTCAGAGCTTCAGTCTATGCAGATGGTTTTTGGGGACTGTATAAACATGCATGAAAGTGCAGTGCCCTAAAATGCTTTCACTCTCGTGCACGTTTCTTGACTCATTCAGGATCTTACCTGTACCACAGCACTCCATTTTCTCATGGGATTAGTTTGTGAAAGACTAAGGAATTTCTAATCTTCAACTTGGAATACCTGATGCACTCGCTTGGTGTAAATGTGCGGTGGAGTTACACTTGTTTAAGAAGCTGAGATTCTCATCTAACGTCACAACCATTCAAAGCTCATTAGAAACCCATGTTAGGAAAGAATTATATTAATAATGCCATGTCTTGAACCAGGGATCATTCTGATTGCCTGGTACTTTGTAATACCAGCAATGAACTGTCGAAAAAGCAATGACAGAAAACACAATAATGTTCTTCTCCAAGTACATACTCAAAGGAAATTTGAGAACAGTCAGGTTTCTTAGGGAATTATTATAATGGACATTGAACAACAGTGATGTAGTCCTGCAGACTAATTCAATGTATGTATTTCAGTTGCAACTTGTATTGAAATGTTTAAACTATAATAATTGAGTCAGATGATAAAGCCCAGAGCTGGATATCAATATAGATTCTCTAGCTCTTGTGGAATGTTCTGATGTGGATAAACGCATGTAATAATAAATGGGCACTGATCATTGCATGGGTATAAGTACTGTTCTGTTTGCTGCAATTTGAATAAATGGTTAAACTGATTATAAAGCTGTTCACTGGCAGGATTTTCTGTTGCACAGATGCTCCCTCTTTCCCTTTCCTTTGTACTTGGCTCCCAACTGGTACTTCTGATCCTGCACAGAGGATTCCTTAACCTGACCTCTACGATTTTAGAACAAACGACACTTTGGCTCTTGAAATTTGTTGACTTTTCTCTCCACAGATGTTTTGCTTTCCTCCTCCTTGCCTGTCCTGAAATTTAAGAAGTTCCTGGTGTGAGCAAGGGACAGATCTATTGGAATGGACAGATGTGGAGTGTTATTATTTGCAGGCTTGAAGGCCTTTGATAAGGTTTTATGGCAGAATTTTTCATCTATCTCCTTGACCCATAGATTTTTCCTGTTTGTCTATGTTTTGAAGATAAACATTGCTATGCCTTCTCAAATGTAACTCATAACTCTGACTTATATGATAAGAAAGCTTTATTTTATATAAAATCTTTAAGTTACTATTCTTTTCCTGAATTTCTTTACCCTGATCAATAAAAACAACCAGCCAACCAAGCTGAAGTTTCAAAGCCATGAGAAGCTGCCCCCTATTTGAAGAAGGTACTTGCAGTCTAACTCTGCTTCTGCAACTCATCCACGTTACTGTACTTTGAAATACGGTTTTAAATGCACTACCATATAAAGCAGCACAACATTTTCCTAAAAAACAAGCAGCATGCGTTGTCAGCGGGGATTCGCATTTGAGTGACAGTATCTTATGACTAACATTCCCACACCTCAACCAACTCATTTTTGGGGCATACAGTTCCTTTTCCCAGGAAAACATCGTTCCTGGCTGCAACTTACTTGAAATACTGGAGTACTGCGGTTAAGAGCTCAGCGACCTAACAAACCTTCAAATAGGAGAGACTAATGGGAATGAACTTCCCTGAAGTCCTAAAGAAACATCTCTATCTTGAGGAATTTTCACAACCAGTTTGTTGTGTTTTATGCTAGTTTCAAGAGGGAGCCGATCATTAAAAAATTGCAAAGATTTCCTACGGGACAAAAGCAGTCAACCTTTTAGTTTACCAACTCGTTTCATTTACGGACGTGGCTGGTTTGCTATGTTGATGTCGAGCGGAGGCTCGAAAAATATCAGCACGCACATGAAGTTTCAAAGTTGGGGATGACAAACTTGCAAGGAAAAGCTCAGCAGCTGATTTTTTTATTTTTTTTAAACACGTGAAAATAACAGCCGTAGACGAAAGCTGCACATTGAATTAGTTTAGCAATGCTTTCTCCCCCCACGCACTTTTACCTTGCTGTTCGTATACTCACTTCGGCATCCTTGCACAGCGCCGCAGACCACTACTTACAGCCTTCCAGAACTTTTTAGGCACCGGACTCGGGGCTCGTCGCACCCCGCGCATCATCCGCAACGCGCGGCCGGGGCTGCAACCACTTCGGGGGAAGGGCTTTGCGGGGACGGACACGAGTGGTGCGGGGTATGTGAGCGTGTGCGAGCCTGTGCGTGTGCGTGCGAGCGAGCCCCCGCCAGTGCGGGCGCGGGGCGGGGCGGGCCGGGCCGGGGGCGGCGGGGGAGCATATAAGGCGGGCGCGCTCAGCGGGGCGGGCAGCCTTTCTCTTTCCCTCCCTCTCTCCCTCCCGGCGGCGGCGATGGGCAGCGCGGCGGTGGTGGTGGCGGCGGCGGCTGCTGCTGGCGGTGGTGGCGGCTTCGCTGCTCTGGGTGCCGGGGCAGAGCCAGCCCCGAGGTGAGCGCAGCGGGGGGCGGCCACGGGGCTGCGCGGCTCTCGGGGTGCGCAACGCAAATGCCTCCGGAGTGTATGTGCAGCCGTCCGCCGCGCCCCGGGGCAGGGCTTTCGTCCCCGCGGGGCTGGGGGAGCCTTGGCGGCGTGCCCCTGCAGGGGGGCTGGGGGGGGCCCGTGCTGTGCTGCGAAGGGGAGCCCCGCGGGCTGGGGTCCGGCAACGCTGCCCGCCTCGCTGCCGCGCTCTGCCCGGCGCCCCCTTCATCCCTTCTCTCTCCTCTCCGCGCTGTGCAGCCGCCCTCCCCCACTTTCCCGGAGCCCTTTCTTCTCCCCCGGCGGCGGGGACCACTCCGCCCGGCCGCCTCCGGGGCCGCCCACTCCTTTTGTGGGAGCCGAGAGACGCTGCGGAGCGGCAGAAAACCCGGGGGAGGGGGCGGCCCCGCCGGCACGGCCGCTGCCCCTGCTCCTCAGGGCCGGGGGACGACGACTGGCGGGCGGCCCGGGCCCCCTGCGCAGCCCTCGCACCGGCGGGAGCCGGGGCCGGTCAGGGGCCGCAGCCCCGGGGGTCCAGCTGCGGGGGCGGGAGGGGAGCGGGGGGACCCGCAGAATGCCTCACGCCGTCGCTAACGTGAACCAGATTAAGCTGTGTTTTACGGGGCGAGAGGGGATCAAAACCATTTTCCAGGCGTGAGGCACAGGTAGCACGAGGATGTAATGGAGATAACTTGCGAAAGTTTCCTCCTTTTTTTTTTTTAATTTTGTTTTCGGCCGTGCGGCTGGCCGGAGCACTGCAGCCGGGGTACCGGCGCGCTCCGCGGCGAGTTCTCCCTTTGCGAGTAACTTCATCGCGCTCATCCTCTTTGTTCGAAGTGAAGCGCGGTATCTTGGGCTTTCCCAGGGAGCCTGAAGCGAGCGAGCGACAGCCCTTCGGGGTCTGCTGCCGGGCCCGCAGTAGCTGCCTGCGGGGCTGGGAGGGAGAGCCCTGGCAGGCACCAGGTGCTCCCACCTCTGGCTGGATTCGGCTCCTGATGGAGCCAACAGCAGAATTTCTACTGATTCCCCACTCCCGGAACGTTAGTCCCCAGCCGCATTAGGTCTCTATTAAAAAAACAAACAAACAAAAAACCAAACCCCAAAAACGAGGATGGAAAATGGTTGGAAGGCATATGTTGTGCAGATGCGTGACTTCGTTTTCTTTATGGCGCAGTGCGGTGCTTAAGATGGGTATAGTGTGCGAGGTCAGCATCTGGATGTTTACACGCTGCAGTGAAAGAGGATGTGTTTATTAATATTGTTATGTGTACAAAACTTCATCCTCCGGGTAAGGAGGACAAAATCGAGCCCAAGTAAATTGTGAAGTCCATATATTTCATCTTGTAAATAAATACACTTCACCTTGGTTGTGAAAATTCAGTCTTAGAAACAAATGAAAAGCCGGACAAAATTATGCAAAATTTACTTCTCTTGATTGTTTTCTGTAAGGTACCATCTTACGTACACCAAATAACCTTACTTCACTATTAACTCTGGTTTAAATATGTATGCTAGCATGCATTTTAAAAGGTAACAATTTTCTGACAGCTGGCCAAATATTAGGTGACAAGAGTCCACTTTTTCTGGTAGAAGTTTGCAATGATCATGCTGCAGCAATCTTTTTCAGCTTCTGCAAATAGTTTAGTGCTGATATTCCAGCTTTTATATAGCAGTTCACATTGTTCGAGGTATCTTGATAAAATGCATATTTTTACCAGTGATCAAAGATACCAGTATATTTGACTGCACCTAAGCTACCCCTCCCGGGGCTATTTAAATTAATAATTATATTTTTCTAGTTGAAAGATCAGGTCAGGAGACCATTCTTATTAGATTAAGTTGATAGAATTTTTTTTTTTCTCAGCATGAGAGCACAGCTCATCTGAGAAAGCAGCGAGTATCAAACCCCACTGGTGGATAACTGCCTTACAAAAAACAGAATTCAAGATAACTGATCCTAAAACAATGTGAAGAATGCAATGGAGATTAGAATAGCTATGTTGCTTTTGCAGAAAGTAAATAACAAACTCAAACTTGTAAGCATCGTGATGATGTAAGAAACAAGGTTTGCAGCGAGGCTAGAAAGATTTCTTGGAGTTGCAAGAGCATTGGAGAAGTTTGGGGGAAAGGCATCTTGGCATGCCCATGGAGAGTACCTTGGTAGAACTATCAGCATTTCTTGTTTTTTTTCCTGCTCTTTCCTGCTTTTGTCCTGTCAGCAGATGAGGAAACTGGAGCATACAACAGTTGTAAGGGTCTGTCAGAAAGTGCTGAAGTCCAGTATAAGAGAGAGCAACACAGAATAGTAAAGTCACTGCACTGGACAACTTTCAAGGTTAATGATTGGTTCTTTCAGCCTAAAGATTAATATCTACTTACCTGTAAAATTTAGTTGGTATTTTCATTGCAGATGTTTTGTTAAAGTGCACCCATCATGTTGAAAAGTGGGGTTTGTATCTTCAGTTGAGTCTTTTGTATCCAATAATGGAGTTACTTTTCAAGAAGCATGTATCACTAGTGTCCAGATTCCCATAAGAGTTATTTTACAACCTCAGAAGCAGATAGCCATTTTGGAGGCTTATGTAGCAGCTTTGCTCCTCTGGAATGCATTCTTAATTATACTGCAGGTAACAGTGATGCAGGTCTACAAAGTAGAAATCGGTTAATGGTTTTGTACAGTATCACCTATATTTCATAAAATTGCTTCTGCCACTGTCAGGTGATTTTTCTATAATTAAAAAATAATCCTGCTACTGTAAGTGTGCAGTAATGGTGACTTCCAAGGCTGTAGCTGGAGACTAAATGTTTCCTCAGCTGCCTCTCACCTCAGCTTGTTTTTATAAGCTGGTGTGCCCGTAGTAGCCTGCTCTGCTGTGCCTGCCTGGGGCTTTGGAATCAGCAGTCTTTAAGTGCTGATGCCTAGGGGATAGAACGGCCGCAGGAAGGTTCCTGGCATGTTCCATCTGGGCAGAGGTATTTCTCATGTGTATCATCACTTGGGTTTCAAACCTCTCTTGTGTTAAGAATCTGGTTTAGGAAGTGGTGCTTAGGCTATGACTGATACACAAATTACAACATTATGGTCAGCAGTCACATTTTTTCTGAAACATAAGTGATATGGCTTGCTTATAAAGCAGATTGTTAGAGCACTTGCCCAGGAAGTGGGAGATTTACGTTAATCTCCTTAGGCTGAGATGGTTTGAACCCACATCTCCAATTTCTGAATAGAGTGCCTTATTACCAAGTTGCTGTGACAGGTAATGCAGGGGAGAGGGAGGCATGTATGAAATCTCTCCAAACCTCCGTTTGAAACTGAGCTACTGTGCAGTGAAGAGTGCAAGTTTAAAGGATGTAGAAGGAGAACGGGCAAGAGAAAAAGCTAATGCTGTAGCTGAATTGTTAGGACACTCAAATATGGAAGGAGAATCAAATTGCAGGCCTTCCTCTTTTTTTTTTATTTACTTCTGTTGCAAGCAGCAATCAGGCATCTAAATCCAGGAGAGAGACTTTTTATTGTACCAGTGTCCACTAGCTTTTTATTGGGTCACTCAACCGTGGCACTGCTTGGTGGCATGACCATGCATCCCACTTAGTGGAGAAGGACTTTTTGGTACCTAATTCAGGATGGTGAGTTCCACTTCAGGTGGTGTGCTTTAATTCTAAGTGTGACAGCATTTGGCAGCAAGATACTGCAGCCTTTTTTGATTTTTGTTTTGCATCTAGCCTCTAATCTACAAGCCTAGATATCGGTAGATCTAACATTTAGTTGCCTCACTACAGCCTCATGCATTCAAAGGTGTTTTGCGAGTTGGTAGTTTCCTCTGACACTTTTGAAACTGAGTGCCAAACTCCAGAATGTTCTTGGATGACCATAAAACTTTGAATAAAGTTGTCTTATGCTTTCAAGATGAGCTGGACATTGCATTCCCAAATACTTTCTGTATGAAATGAAAAAATATGTCATAGGGACTTCACAACTGCCATACTGCATTGTAGGCTGGTGTATGCTAATGGCTTGAATTTCTGTCAGTTTTAAATAGATTTTTCAAGGGGAGGGGTAAGAAACCTGCAACAAAGAGATAAGTGGTATGGGAGATGTGAAGGTTTCTATCCCCTGCAAAGTGGTGGTGTTGGCTTTTCCTTAATTTTTAAATATTTCCCTTTAACATCTTTGTTGTGCTTCCACTGGTGTGAATATTCTTTCCTGATAAGTGAACTGAAAGAAACCTGATGTCCCTTGAGACTTGTGGAAAAAGAGACAGTACTGTTTGCAACTTGCAGTGTGAAGCAGGAGACTGAGCTCAAAGTATGGTAGGGGTCTGGGGCAGAATCACTTAATATTGTGGGAAGTTGGAAACATCAATTTTTGGCAGAAATGGGCTGAATGATATACTTTGCTCAAGTTCTCACTTTCTCCCTGGGTTGGAAACCTCAGTTACAGTGAACCTATACAGCCCTTGTGCCTTCATGCGAGTTAAGGAGCAGGGCCACAAGATACTTATTAACTGTCCATGCTCCATTTAACTTGTTAGATTATGTGCAAGGATAAAGGAGCTCGGAGGAACAAGGTGGGGCAACCCCACTAACTGAACCCAGAGAAACGGGCCCTTCTCAGGGCTGTCCCATGACCACCATCAGCTTGTGGGCCAGGGGTGACAGCCATCACTGTGAGTTATGGGAGCAGCTTTCCAGAGCTTATGGGGTGGTGGTGGCTGTCTGCAGGGGTATATATGTCAGTGTGTGATTGCTAGCAAACATCAAGCTAGACCAGTCAGCCTGGTAGGATGAATGCCTTGGGAGCCATGTATTGAAGCAGCCATCGCTTTGGGATGGATACTGGAGAAACCAGAGGGTCTGCAAGTTGGCTACTGGAGGGACCAGGAAATCCAAAGTAGTTACTGGGTAGACCATGGGATCTGGGGGTCAACCAGGAGACCCATCTGCATGAGCATGTGTGCCTGTGCATCAGGCAACTGGTGACAGGAAGATCCAGGGCCAGCTAACGGTTAGGCTGAGTATCTAGGCCAGTAACTGGAGGGATCCATAGTGGGTGTGTGTTGGCTGTGATGGCGGGGGGTAACGTGTGGGTGTGTGAGGCAGTCTGTGGACCAGTGGCTGGAGTGGGGCTGTGGGCCTTGGGCTCACATGCCCAGGTGCCAGCAATGGGGGAGACCTGGGATCTGTGTGTGGTGGTGTTGGAGCAGTTAGTGAATAAACAACGTCCAAATCCAGCTCCTGAAGGAATCCACGTTGTGCATATGTCTGTATATGAATATATCTTTTTCCACTTACGGTCGTGTATCCTGATAGCTGGAGCAAGGAACAGAGACTATTGTTGGCGGATGCATTTGTGTTTTTCTGTCTCTGATCTATGTGGCTGGCTATATGTATGTGTATGTTGTAGAATCATAGAATAGCTTGGGTTGGAAGGGACCTTTAAAGGCCATATAGTTCAACTCCCCAGGGGAGTTGAACAGGGACATCTTCAGCTAGAGCAGTTTGCTCAGAGCCCCATCCAACCTGGCCTTGAATATTTCCAGGGATGGGGCATCTACCACCTCTCTGGGCAACTTCTGCCAGTGTTTCACCACCCTTGTTGTGGAAAATGTCTTCCTTCCTTCCATCTAGTTGAAATCTACCCTCTTTCAGTTAAAACCATTAACCCTTGTACAGGCCCTGCTAAAAAGTCTGTCCCCATCTTTGTTAGAAGCCCCCTCTAAGTTTTGGAAGGCTGCAATAAGGTCTCCCTAGAGCCTTCCCTTCTCCAGACTGAACAACCCCAACTCTCTCAGCCTGTCCTCACAGGAGAGGTGTTCCATCCCCCTGGTCATTTTGTGTCCCTCCTCTGGACCTGCTCCAAGAGGTCCATGTCTTTCCTGTGCTGAGGGCTCCAGAGCTGGATGCAGGACTCCAGGTGGGGTCTCACCAGAGTGGAGTAGAGGGACAGAATTGCCTCCCTTGACCTGCTGGCCACACCGCTTTGGATGCAGCCCAGGATGTGGTTGGCCTTCTGGGCTACGAGTGCATATTGCCAGCTCATGTCCATCTTTTCACCCACCAGTACCCCCAAGTCCTTCTTGGCAGGGCTGCTCTCAACCCCTTCATCCCCCAGATGGTACTGATCCCGGGGTTTGCCCCAACCCAGGTGCAGGACCCTGCAGTTGGCCTTGTTGAACCTCATGAGGTTCACATGGGCCCATTCCTTGAGCTTGTTCAGGTCCCTCTGGATGGCATCCTGTCCCTCAGGCACGTCAACCGCACCACTCAGCTTGGTGTGTTATGTTGTGTGTGTGTGGCTAGGTATGTGCCTGTTGGAAATATGTGCTTAGCTTTACTAATGACTGGACCTGGGAATACGGAGCTGCAGCAGCTGCTTCTTTTGGGCTACAGGACTGGGCCCACCACAGCAAAACTCTGTAGAAGAGCCACTATAAGTCTGAAGCTCTGGGGTTTTGTTTTCTCTGACACAGTTTGGCTGTTGAGACCTTAGCGTAATGGACTTTGTTGTATAGTACTCTCCAAAAGTCAGTTTTAGGTGACCTGTCTACTAAGTCACCTCAAACAGAGGCCACATATCATATCTCTAGGAATGCTGACTTTGTGGATACCATTGCATTAAAATGATAATGTTCCCTAATTTCATAGTAAGCAACACAAATATATTTTGAAATCTTTATTAAACAGAAATGGGGATTGATCTTATTGAAACGGATTTGTAGAGTAGAAAGGGCAATGTAAATGGTAATAGATCTCAACTAGGTGCAAATTTTGATGATTGAGGTCTGACTTGAGGTTGGGAGAGAAGAAGGAACCATGAAAAATTCAAGTTTTTCTGGCAGTCTGCGAAGAACATAGCATTTTAGATATTTTGTGGGGAAAATGTTGTGCTTGGCCTTGATCAGAAAGTCCTAAATTTAAAATCTGCTTTGTCTTTTTTTCCTTGCTTCTTTTAAAAGAAATTTAGTACTAACAAGCCACAGACTATTTCTTCTTTTCTCAGAGTGCAAAGGTATGTGACAGAAAAACCCCATGAAAGCATTCTAAGTAGGCTGAAGATTAAGATTAAAAAAAACCCCATTTGTGTGCCATAAATACTTTCTCCATTCCCTGAGGGTTTAGAAAATGCATTGCTGGAAATTCAGGACTATCAGTGTGTGTTGATCAGTTGTTGGTATTTACAGCAGTCTCACACAGGACCTTGAAGTGGGGTTTGCTGCATTGTCCTAAGTGTATTTTTTCTGTCCTCCAGGCATCCCTTCCTGACCAAACAGAAGAATAGTCTGTTGGGGAAGTTTTGCAAGATGAGATCAGTTAGGCCAGCTTGCAGGAATTGTGATTTGTTAGTTGGCATAAACCTTAGGTACACATCAATCAAACTTCCCATTTATACACGGTCTTGGGTATTTAAGTGATATTTCATAGGCTCTGTAAAGTGCCTCTGGGCACGAGGATGTGAACACAGCACTGGCTTTGAGGTTTTGAGGCGAGTGCTTCATCTGGTTGTGGGTCAAAGCAAAAAAAGGTTAGGTTTATCTCTGTGTGTTCTTTTGTAGTTACTTCTGCTATTTTAAGGACTTTAATGATTTTTTTTTCAAATAGAGGGGAAGATACTGCTTTTGCCCTGAAATGTAATTATTTTATACACATTTTCGGGCATTAAAAGCTGTATACATCACAATTTTACAGGAAAACTGTTATAGTAGTAACTGTTACTAGTTATAGTAGATATAAATAATGTTCTAAAAATTAGAGAACACAGATGTGTAAGACACTAAAATACTGTCAAAGTCTAAGCCTTTGGTATCTGTATTACAAAGATATGCAAATGCACATAATTTAAACTTCCCCTCCTGATGCGAATCAGCAGTTCTGATTTCCGAGAAGTTTTCCCTTGTGTTCCTGGCAGAACAAACCGGACTTCTAGGTTGTTTTGGTTTTACCTGAGAGACAGAGTTGTGGTTTTTTTTTTAAAGTCTCCCTGGAAAATCACCGCTGCTCTGATGGCCATGTGAGCTCAGAGATGTATTGGAAGGGAGGGGGGGATGCATGGCAGGCAGTCTCACCCACTACTGCCCTTTCCACAAGTGGTCCAACCTGGCAGGCTGTGTAAAGCAGCAGCTAATGTGGGCTGATGGACTGAGTTAGTTTGTCTTGTCTTTTCTGGGCATTTTCTCCCAGGCAAGGCCATGGAGATCCCACTGCTGCTTTGTGTAGGCAGAGTAGATTTCAGCCTTTAGCAATTCCTTCTGTTTTATTATCTTTAACTTGTTAGCTTTTGATTTATTTTTTTTAAGCTGTCATTTAATACACTAACGACTCTGTCAAATATTCCCTTACCAATTCTTTTAGATGAAGGTTTCAGATTTGAAAGTTGTTTTGCAAGCATAATGTAATTCCTTTCTGTGAGCTCATTTATTGTGCTGTGAGATCCAGCCACCCTCTTGATTCCCGCATGAGAATAAAGGTTAAAAAGCTGTTTAAGAAATGGTCTTCCTGAAGTGGAAACTTTATTCTCCCCTTGGCTCTGCCTGCATTTCTACTGCATTTGTGCTCCAAAATGACCTTGAAGATAGGCCCATGTCCACTGCCTCTTACCATATTTGTATAAGCTTTTATTTGCTGACAGGCTGAGAGGACAGTGGAGAACATGTATAGGTAATTTGAAACAGCTTCTATAGTCTTGATTTGGTTGTTGGATTATTATTTTTTTCTTGTGGATCTGATGAAGCAAGAAGTTTTTAATAGCAAAATCCTAGCTCTTTACAAATCAGTGGCACAAGTCATGCTGACTATAATAAACCTTGGAATTCAACCATTGAGCATAAATGCAAACTGGAGCTAGCACTTATGCTCGCTTAGACTAGTATTGATAGTTTCTGTTCAGTTTTTTGAAAGCAGAACTGTCATTTAGCCTTCTGTCACACAGCTCCTCTGATCAAAGAAGCGTGTAAGGAAATGTTTGTGTGGGAAGGAGAGGAAGAAACCCAGTAGCTACTGGTACTTCCAGTGCAGTTTGGTTGTGGCCAAACGCCACCCTACCAGGGAGGACTGGAGCAGGGGTCCGAGTTGTCCCTTGTTTTGTTGACATGGCCACTGGTGGAATGAGCTTTGCAGCCATGGCACAAGGTGGCGGGCAAGCTGAGAGCCAGGGAGGATGGCAGGCTGGGCAGCCTGGCTCCACCTGGGGGTCCTCTGCCACCCGCTAGCCAGGGCAGAGCTGCTGCCAGGCTGGATGGAGCCTGGCCAGTCTTCACTGACTTCTCAGGGTTATTCCAGATCCACCCAGGAGTATCTAGACAGCGAGTGAATCCGTGAGGGTCTAGCACCAGCAGTAGGCCTGTGCTCGAAGAAACAATTAATTGAATTTATGCCTTCCCTGTTCCTGCCTCTTGCTTTACAGAAGTGAGAAAACCAGCTCCTGAAGGTGCTTCGCTACTAGTAAAACTGCAGAAGAGTCCACTGGTCTTTCTTGTCTGGTTTTCCCTTACAAACGTTTCTAATTCAAATGCAGAACAGTTAATGTGTGTTTTGCTATCTTCCAGGCCACACCATTTATATCATATATTTTACTTGCCTTTAGAGTGCTGCCTTTTCTGCATGTCTTGCACTGTTGCAAGAGGAGAGGGGAAAAATAAGGCTTGTAACTGTGTGCTAATGCCTCTGATGATTGGGTTATTTCTACCTTATTTGTTGAGAAGGGCTAGATAACAGAAGTTTGAAGTGAAGGTTCTTTGAATTATAAGGATCTGTGGAAACCCTGGTTTAAATTAGGATTGTGAAATATATGCTGTTGAAATTTCTAGCATTCCTTCTATTTGCTTTAGCCTGTAGAGTCTCTAACATGTGTACTCAATGACTTCTACTAGAAAACACTCTTAAAATATGCTGAAGAGAAACAAATCGATGGGAAAATGAAGGATCAAATGAACTACACTGACTTCGGGACAATTGGTGTGAATTTACATTTATCTATAGACAATCGTACATTTATTTCTTCACTAATTGTTAACTAATGCATTGGTTCAGTAAGGTTCTTTTTGAATTGCTCAAGTAGTCCAATTTGCTTTTATGGGGTAATAAATCTCATTTACAGGGTTAAGAAAAACATTTTTACAAATAGAAAGCAAATCTGCCATGTAGCTGGAACTCCATGATTTGTGACTAAACTGAGTATTTTAAAGGTTTTTTTGATATTAACAATAAATTAACAATAAATCTCTCAAGTTGATCAGAATTTTAGAAACCATAATACTTTTTTTGCTAATGCAAAAATGTGAGCTTGCTACTGAAACGGACTTTAGAAGTAAATTTTATGCTAAAACTTAGAGGAATAAGTCCTTCCAAGCCCTATCCCAATTTATCTCCCTTGAAGTAGGTTTACAGTGAGTCTGACAACGTCCTCCAGAGCAAGTTTATCATTGCTGAAGGCATGCAGCAAATGCAAATACTAGAGTCAAATGGATGACTACTCTTTACTTGCGAGTGGTCACACAAGGGACAGCTTAGTTTCTTGCATATTTAATAATATTGTAATGGGGACATGTCTAACTAAAGCAATGATTCTGCAAAGTACAGTGCAGGTTTTCTGCAATGTGGAGGAGGCTGCTCTTTGTGAGCAGTGAGAAAGGGGTGTATGTGGCTGGGCAGGGAACTTCTGGATGAATGGTGTGATGACTAAAGGAGAATAGCTCTTTTCATGGTGATGAGTATATGATCTGAAGGCAGCAATGAAGCAGTAGGTACAAATCGTGACTGCTGGTGGATAGCTGTACTCACTGTGTGTCTTGGCATGGGTCAGAGGTTGCCACACTCCAACGATAATGTCAGGTTGCTCAAACTTTACTGTGGGTACTCGGTGTGCGGATCTGCTATTGCTGTGCTGTCACAGCTAATAGTGGTAATGGAAAACCCCAAGTTTGGATACCTCTGGTAGGCTGAAAATACTGCTGCAGTGATAGGAAAAGAAGGTAAGAAGGGGCTTCTCACTGGTGCAGTGGCAGGGAAAAGGTCAAGATGTTTGCTGCAAGGAGGAAAAACCCTTCTATATGCCACATAGTATTGACTAGGGGTACAGTCTCTCTGTCTAAAACTTGAGCAGACCTCCTCATCTTTTCTCATTGTCCTAGAGAACAGAAATTAGCTGCCCACTCTGCAGCTCTACCTATGTGATTGCTGCATTTCCTGCAGTAATCAACAAAATTGTTTGGGGTGTTTCAGGATAGGGTCCAAAATGTACCTTGTAATTTTTTAGTGTCACTGTAGCATTGATGAATTTTAAATTACTTGAACGCTCAGTCCTGGTCTTCAGGCTGTTAGAATTTTCTTTAAAAATTGCCCTTTGGGCTGAAACGCATCATTCTTGTTTTCAAGCCAAAGGCAAAATACTTTCAGGACACTTGATTAAAATTCCATGTGGCTGGCTGAGTTATTGAGCGTTTATGGCACTACAGAAGAGAACTTTTTAAAAAGTTTGCAATATTGGTTGTTTTTCCCCCCCGCCTCTTTACTTTTGTGTCCTTAAAATTACACTTTTCCAGGAATTTATCCCGTGTAACATAAATGCCTTTGATATTTTTGAAGGCATTTACTGCTAAAAAAAAAAGAGGATTTGAAAGTGGTGAGGATGTGAAACATAGAAAATATGCAACAGGTGACTTGCCATTAATATTTTTTAAGAGTTGCAGGATGTGCCCTGTACATTTGTTAGCTTGTGTGCCAGCAGACCAGCAGATCTAAGTAAACAAAGCATGTGATTTGCAATTTTACTTTGCCTGGAGTAAAATTCCTAGAAAAAAAAGTAGCAGGATATGTTTTACTTCTCGCAGCACAGAAAGCCACCTCTATAGCATGTTGAACAATTGGTTATAACTGAAAAAACCTACAGAGGTTATTCCCCAACTAACCATTTAAACCAGAGATGCGGAATCTTCTCAGTAGAGATAAGGGAATGATCAGGTTTTGCATGTCTTCAGTTAACACACAGTTGCAAATCGTCTCCATTCAGGCTGGAGGATGTGCACTCACTTCTACCTAGGAAGATCTGGCAGTGATACAGGGCTGTATGTGCCCTCCTGATGGCTTTGTGCCTGCTGGAATGAAAACTCTTTTCTTCTGTGTCTGAGAAGAACACATGGCATGGTGAAACAGGAGAGCTGGTAGTTCTGAGGTGCCAAAAACTCTTCAACTTGAGGTGGCTTTTCATTAGTGGAAAAATTCCACTTATTTTAAATAGAAATTTAATTTCATCTTTTTTAATGTGTAACATTAAGATAGTGCATTCGTATTAGGAAAGTGAAAAAATACCACGTATAAATTTTGTCTTTGTGTATGGCTGATGAATAACAAGCTTAAATGAACTAAGTGGAAAAATACATTTTGGAGTTCCTTTGTAGTGCAGCTACTTGCTGTAAGATTTGGTTTACGACTACAAGGAGATGCCAGCTGCCTCAAGGGGTCCTCCTTTATGTTTACATGGGACAAGAACTAGTAACTTTTTGTTTGGTTGTGATACCAAGTCACAATCCAGAAATGACTGGTACTGCTAAACCTTTAAAATTCTTTTCAAGCTTAGGTCTCTTAGACTTTGCAAGTGATAAATATAAATGTAGAATCGGGAGAGAGCTAATAGGTACTTGGGTTATGACTTCGTATTTATTACAATAGATGATTCACTGAAGCATAAAGCTGCATATTTATGCATGCAAATTTAGTTAGGATTAAATCCAGACAGGATTTTAATTTACAGGGAAGATTGTTGCCTCAGGTTGAAAACTGGTGATAGGAAAGAAGTGCAGAGTGAGCCGTTATCTATTGACATAGTTGTAGTAAAAGGTGGGGGGTAGAAAAAAGCTACCTTAAATCTAACATCAGTAAGAACAAAAATTTTCTGCCTTGTTGATATTGGGACACATCATAAGTGACAAAAGACTGAGGTCCCTAGTCTTTGACATGCCAATCACCCTACCAGTATTACTGTCATACTGATTGAAGCTAATATTGTGTCTTAGGCTACATGTAAGCAAAACTGACAAGACACTGAAATATTTAATAGCTGTGGCTTGTATTTACTGTTCCCAAGATTAAGGTGACTTCAGGAAAAAAAGCTAGTGTAATGCTAGAAGAAAGATCAACCCTCAAATCAACACACACAATGATGTAGGCTCCTCGACATGTGGAAAAATCTTCGGGTGAACAAGAAAGAACTAATTTCATGGTCTGGCAGGTTTGTTGTTCCTTGGCAGACTGCCCATCTGTCAACTTTTGGCTCTTTTGCTTTGGTGTAAATGCTGTGACAATTTTTAGGCAGATTCTTGAACAGGTCGACACCATACAGAAAAATCAATACTTGCAAGACATGACTTGACAGAAGAAATATTGATTATACTTTGAAAATGCATGTTCTATAGAGAGACTACTCAAATTACCCACCTTTTATATCCAGTTGTACTGTCTCAAGCTGAAAACTATCATGAAAGCTAGTTTTCTTTTTTTCCTACTGCCCCTTACTTTGATCTGATTGAAGGAAAGCAGAAAGTTACTGCCAATATTGAAGGTATTAGAAATTGCTGTGGTAAGACTTTTTGATGGTCTATTTTTTATCCCAAAGAACTCAGGCTTAATTTTTTTTTTTAGCCTCAGATCCCTGAAATTTGTGAAGGACCAAGCCATAATACTAGAAACCACATTCAGGGCGCTGATGTAAGATATTAAATGTATTTACCAACGTTTTCTATTCTCTCAAAACATTCAGCTGAAGGCTGTCAAGGGTGATTTCCTTTGGGAAACAACGTAGCTCATTTGTAGGAATCTCTGGATGGGACTGAAAATAGTTGCTCGAACTCCTTCAGTGTTGAGAATTTTCATGCTGACCCTGTCTTTGCATCCTTATCCCCTCCACTTCCAACTGGAGTACGTGGTGTGACATAGTCTCTGCATGATCTATGTTTACATGTGGAAGCTCTGGGTGTGAGAGACTCAGAAGGTGGGACATTGTAAAGTTTGCATTAGCTAAAGTGTTAATTCTTAGCTTCATAATCTAAAGGACATTGTTTTAGGGTTAGTATTCAGTCTAAACTAGTACCTAACTCATCTGGTGTTAGAAACCTCAATTTGTATAAGAAAACTTCAGTTACGGTGTAACTAACAGAGATGACAAGCTTCAGTTTCTTGTGCAAATGTGTTAGCATTGTTTGGCCTTCCTTTTTTCTAAACATTTAAGCTGGAAGTCTGGGTTTTCTTTGTTACAGACATTTTTCAGTGAGTTTGATAATTCCCTAATTTTAACTTTCTATCCTTCCAATACTGCATATTGGAAGACTTAGCATCTTGCGATTAAGACTTAATTGGGATGTAATGCTTTCCTCCTCCTACCTTTACCTTAGTTTTCCATTGCCTTTTATATTTAGCATGCTGCTTCTTACACTTTGAAACTTAAAATTTTATTAGGGTTCTGGTTTTCTCCCCTTTTTTTTGGAAGAACAACCATTTTACCTTGTTCAAATTTTCAGCTACATTCTGGCCATCAACCTGGCTGTTTGCTGGTGTTTGAGAATCTTAAGGAAGACATGCAGGGTATGCCAGACGTGCTCTTTAACCTTCACAAACTATATGGAGGAAACTAGTGAGGGGAGAATAGTACAGCTGATGTTCTTTCTTGAGTGAGCAAACTTTTGCTTTCTGTGTTTCCAACCTGAATTTGACAGAATGCATCTTTATTTGCTGTGTCATACTTCTTTCCAATAAATTTCTGAGCACTGAATGCTAATTAGCCCATCATCTGGCCCAAGGCAGATCACAGTAGGTAGATGCCTGTTGCTGCAGTACCCTGCCTCCATGAAGGCTCTCATTAATGCTGAATGCCCGTAAGCGGTAGCAGAAAATGTTTGGCAGAGAACCCCTTTGCCATTCGGATAGAGGAAGGGACGAGGTTTGGTTTTTTGTAGCTTGTTTGTGCTCTGACATCTTGCAGGGTTCAAGCAGAATGTTTTTGGTCACACTGCGGTAATGGGGTTTTTTGTTGTTCGTTCTTCTGGTGCTGCAGTTGGATTGTTTAAGTGTGATTTGCAAAAGCTTAACAGAATCAGAGCTGTAGAATAATCAGCAGATTGTTCTGAAAGCAAGTGTTCATGAGTATTCAGCAAATAGCTGCAAAGTAATCTGTTTTACAGATAACCTGAGCTCATCCCAGGGCCTGATGTGGAGTAAATGTCTCTTTCGTGACTGACCAAGCTGCAGTACAACAGAAAAGGATCTTTTCTTTACCTTAGCCTGCAATGCAAACCGAACTGTAGTGCCTTGAAAAGAAAGCAAAACTCATTCTCGTGTGTGTTAACAAAACTGTCAAGAATTTAAGAAATTCTTCTACTCCATTTGGTGCTGATGAGGTCTGAGCAGCCACACTGTTGGAGAGGTGCAAACTGCCAAGAATTCAGAAGGGTAAGAGGTTTAGAAAATTGACTGTGGAAAGATTGAAAGGGTTGTTTACTTAGTCTAGAAAAGAGAAAAGTGTGTGTGATAACAGCCTTTCAGGTAATCAAAAGCTGTAATCAAGACCATGAATGCAGCAGAGAGGACTAACAATTTGAATCTTTTAAAGTGATAAAGCACCAGAGTAGATTTGCCAGGAATGTTGAGGAGTATTTCTCATTGGAAGCTCTTGAACAGGTAAACTTAGTATGTTACTGTATTGAAAACTGATTTAATTAAATTTAAATCTTCCTCAGCAAGTATTTCTGATTGACACATTAGTCAGCTTTGCTCTACAGTATGAGAAGAAATAAAAAACATGTTTTAGAAGAAGATGATGGTCTATCATGGTAGTAAGGTTTCATTTTAATCTGAAATAGTTTAATCTAAACATTGCAAATTAAAGTTTGCAGAGGTTCTGCTAATAAAACCATACCCCTTAGTTAGCTGCTGTAATGTTTGTGTTGTGCTAGCAGAAGTTCTTCTCTCTGTGGGGCTACCAAAAAATGAGTGAGCAGTTTTCAAAATTTCTACCTAGTGGCTTGCTAGCTAAGCCTATGTAAGGTTGTAGTGAAGCTTTGAGCTTTCCAAATGGGTTGATGCTGCAGCTAATACATGTTTTCAGGCAATGTCTCCACAAAATGGATTATAAGGCAGTGTTGGTTTCTTGCAGACTCTAAGGACAGGGAATTAATACCTTAATTCCTGCAGTTAGAAGTTAGGCATTTCAGCCCATTTATTTTGGGGGAAATCAGCCTGGATTTTCCGTGTGATTACAGGATAGGATTCTGATGAAAGTGCACAGAAAAGGTTAAGCTGTGGACATTCACTGGTGAAATAAAATGAGGGTAAATCTATTAAGCAGGCAAGGAATCTGAACCCAACCCTGAGTGTTTCAGGGCTTTTATTTAGTAAACTCATTTAGTCCAAAACTTGAATAAGACAGAACAAGTAAAACAAATCTGTGGTATTGAAAACTGTCTGAGAATGTTATAAAGAATGTGACCTCAACTTCTGCAGTGTAACACTATTACATATTTTATGCATTCTAATACTCTGATGTTTTATTACATTTTGTCCTTAAACCTTTGTGTTGTCCTGAAGTGCATCAAGCTACTCGGAACAACTGTCACTGTCCTCCGTAAATGTTTTCAGTAAATGGAGAAGCTATTGCTTGTGAGCAAACTTTAACATTGCCTGCTTGTTATGAACCATTGATTGCTTTACATTTTAAAAATGCTAACTTCTGCAAATGAGATTAGACCCTTCAAGTATTTCTGTGTTCTGAGAAATGACACAATAAAAAGCTCATTGTTAACTGCACACATCAGCTCTGTTTAAGTCACATCTACTTTGTTCACTTGTGAATTTACTGCCTTATTACCCTCCTCACAAAAAGGCCAAAATACTTGAGGGAAAAATCAAGCCCTTGCTTTGCTGAATACCTCAGTAGAGTTGCTTACTGAAATCTAGTTGGGAGTCTTCACTATATACACTGATGAACAATCCAGAAAACATTATGTCACCTTCTGGACTCAGTTCTTGGCTTGCTTCGGTTAATCTTTTGCCTTCATTTCCCATCAGTTTTTGGCTTTTGATTTATTTAAAAAAAAAAATCACCTCCCAAATGTATTCCGTGTTCGGGAATATCAGACAGATTAGTGACTGGATTCACAGGGAAGCTGTCTTAAATGTGGCCTTCCCTTGTGAAGTTTTGCCATCCTTGCTGTGTTGATCAGGATACCAAAAAAGTGTTACCGTCTTTATTGTGCTTATTAAACATCTTTGCTGGCATAGCGAAGCCTATGTAAAGCAGAACTCTGATATGTATCCTTCGGTTTGTACAACTGTGTGTGTTAAAGAAATCCATTTCATCAGCTGTGCCTCTGCTAGGGAAACACTCCTCAGAAAAACAATCTTCCTTTTTCCACATGCCATCTTGTAAAAAGTGAAGTAGTACAGTTTCACCCTGTCAGTCACATTGTGAGAATCCATACCAACAAACATGGTGAAAAACACAGACAATGTGTGGATTTTGCCAAAATGCACAAATCCATTTTCCTTCCACCTGAAACAGAACACTGATGAAATATTATTAATTTCCTGAGTGAAGAAATCATTAATTGGGAATGGAATTGAGGTTTTATTCGGTTCTAGCTGTACAGAATGCAGCCAAGGCTCTTAAACTGAGAATAATTTTTAAAGATAAGGAAGGGAATAAATATGTCTAAAAAGCCTTTGATAAATGGCACACAACTGCATGTGGTCTCCGTATTTCCATTAATGATGTGTATGTGCTGTGGTCTGAGCACGGAGAGTAGGTCAAATGTCCTTGGGGTACATTGATGCTTCTGTACATTGGCAGGCTCTCTGAGCTAGACAAAATGTTCAACTCATCCAGATGTGTCAGATCCACTGTACAACTACTATGGAACTGATCTGCTCATGTGCAGTAAATGAGGTGTATCCAGAATGTATCAACAGATATGCATTGGTCACAGTTGGAGTTGGCAGAACGCTGGAAATGACCCAAATTCTTCTTGGTGAAAACTTCAGGGTTGCTTGGTATTCTATATCTATAACAAAATCAATTAACTGGAAAAACTTATAAAACAGCAAATAATTAAATTGAGTTTCTAGGGAAGATGGTACTTACTCTGCAACAAGGTGCTTGTGAGGACTTCCATAGACCCTGATTTCAGGTAGAATAATTCCCAAAGAAGTGTAGGTCATAAACTTTACCATAGAGGGATAGCTCTCCTGGTGGCAGACATCTTTTACTTGATGTATTTCAATCCATGATGACTTTGAATTGTTGGCACTTTGAATCTGCCCCAACAAGCAGCATGCTCTGACTATCCCCATTCATTCTGAAGGATTAGATTCAACAGGCATATTGAAGTACAGGAAATAGAAGCTGACTGCCTCATCTCCCTAAAAGCTCTTTGCCTCTCTTCCTTTTCTCTGGCATACTGCATGCTGATGACCTGTTCATCATTCAAATACATTACAACTGTCTTCATTATGAACAAGCCTTTTCCTTGACTTTTGGTGAAACATTAATGCTACGTCCTTCACCACAAGGTCTGCCTGCTGAGCTATACATCAAATAATAAATCCATCTAACCTTTGAATTCTTCCTTCCTGTCACTTCTTTAAGAATCAAACATTGTAGGGTGTGAACATGGCAAATTCTGCCCTATCTACATTGCAGATGACTTTATTAGGGATTTGATTCCCTCTGCTTTCTCTGAGTTTGGGGTGTTTTGCTCTGTAGGAAAGCTCTGAATGAGATAATTCCGACAGTACCCACTCATGTTTTCAGCTTTCCTGTAGCGAGTTCTAGTCATGGGTCTGGCTAAAACAAAGTCCTTACCAATGAGAGCAATTTGCTTGAACATTTTACAAAAACGTTATGCCTGAAAATGTGCTGAGCTATAGCAAACCAGTTGTTGTTCTTTCTTAAGGTCAAATTAGCATCTATACACTGTTCATTTTCTGGTATTAGGCAGTGTCTGAATCTCTGTTTGGGGCAAATGGGTATCTGAGTAGCTGGAAAAAATGAAGGATTTGAAGAGATGCAGTACCTTGCAGGTTGAAGCTAACAGCCTGTTTTTTATTTGGATCCTTGGGCAAAACTCCAGTGCAACTCAGTTGGATTGAAGGGTCTGTCCTTATCTCTGTGGGACTCAGAAAACTCATCATGAGACCCTAAGGTTACCATACCATTATTAATTTCATTATCAATCAGTGAATATATTAAAAGTCAGTGAGATTCTTGATGACGAGCAATCAAAAGGGCTGAGTCCAGGGTGAGTGTTACGGTGACTTGAGCTTGGGGTTTTGGAATGAAGCTTGGCCAGCACAGCACTTGCCATCAGCACTTTTCTTTAGAGCTTTGCTGTTCCTTTGGCACAGTCTGTTGACTGAAGGTTACTGTAGGCAAATTATGTCACTGTAACAAATGACCCTGGCAAGAAATGGCAGGGCTACTGTGTAACGTGAGTGAAGGATAATGAATGACCTGGGAAGTAATGTATAGCTCTTGAAGACTGGCTGATAGACACTTACATGAACAGTAATGAATACTGATTACAGAAAATTTTATATCATTGGAGAGTAATGTAAAAGAGGGTACCCTCTTCCATCATTGAGCTTTCTTGTCCAGCAGGAGAATGGAGGGTGGCATTTCTGCTTTGCCTTCAACTTCAGGTTGAGCACCTATACTGCATGAGGTGAGAGAATACTGTGCAGAAAGCATGTTACTTGACGGAAGAGCCTCACCAAAGCGGTCAGTAGTGGGTCTTCAGCGTCTGCATCAGACTTAGGTATGAGAACAAGGCATCTGACTTAGTCTAGATTTAATTTAAGCAAAGTTAGAATTTAAAAAAAAAAAAAAAAAAGCTCCACTTCACTCCTGTTAGGTTTTGAGTATAGCACACCTGAAAACACACTGCTATATACACTGTGGGTTAGGATTTAGCCACGTTTTCAATAGTTGAAGTCGAGGTTTAAATAACACTAAAACTTTTCTTGAGGCTTTCCAGGATGATGCAATTACTGGGCAGGCAGACACTTTAAATGAAAGGAATGTTGAATTTTATCTTGTTGAGGTGGACAACTGAGAAAAACAGAATATTAATACTACAGTCTTCTATGGTGTAAAAGAATTCATCTATTTTTACTAATGAAAAAGGCATATATATTTTCACAAATATGAATGGAATTTTTTTGTGTTCAGAATTCCTTATAACAGAAGAAAAATATCAGAAACCCTTTCAGAAATGTGGTTTTAATACTTCACTATTGCAGCAGTAGCAATTCTTGCAGCACCCTTAATGTGCCATACCAAGGCTCTAGCTTTGATTTCAGCCCATCGTGTTTAATCTCTAAACACAGGACTGTTTTTTCCAAAATTGTTTCCTCTTTTTCAGTTGCTTCTGAGTGGAAATGGAGTATCTCTGTTATACCATAAGCATGCAAGAAATAAAAGATTTTTGGCTCGGGAGGGAAGGTTGGAAACTGATAACAATGCTTAACTTAACAGTGCTTAACTTATTTCTGTCACATGCAGTGTTCTTTAAATTTTGTCAGTAGCCTTCAAGGTAAAATAGAACTTCATTTCTTTTAGAAAATACTAAGAATTTCTCATCCGGTAGCAGTAATCTTGAAACGCTTTTTCTGTCGTTTCGTTATTCCAGCACACGAGAGCAACACCATTTGAAAGTTCGGTAAAGCATTTGTGTGAAGATTAATAAGTGGCAAGGAAAACACCCCTTATACTTTACACACAGGCTGCAGAAGAGCCCAGAGCAAAGGTCTAAAATGTAGGCCTTCAAACTTGCGAGCCTGGAACGTGGTGTTCGGGGCAGTGGCGTTGCTGCCTCGGGAGAGCTCCGGTGAGATGCCATTTTCCACACCAGCCGAGTGTGCGCTGTACAGTTCCTCCTCGTTTCTGGCAGCGGGCCAGTTGTCCTCCTGGTTTTGATCAATTCACGATGTGAGGAGAAGGTTTAGTAACCGCAAGACTTGGTTTACTAACTCTCGTGTTCCTCAGCAGTAACACATCCGAAGGTGGAGTGAAATAACAGGGTTATTGCGGTCAGGATGCCACAAGGGCTGGGGGCTCCTTGAGGGCTATGGGGGCTCCCCGGCAGGTCTGTCAGGGCAGGGCCTGGCAGCTGGGGCCTGTCCCACCACCCCAGCCAGGAGCAGGGTGGCCGGGGGCACTGGGGCAGCCCTTGTCCCTGGCATTGGGCACCTCCCTGGGCATGGGCTGAGGTCGGGGCGTGGGCCCAGCTCAGCAGGCCCTATGGCTGGGCAGGGCAGGGCTGTAGGAGCGGCATTGCTCGGGCAGGGCTGATGGCCCTGAGGGGGCTGAAATGGGGCCATGGGCAGGGGAGGGGGGAGCCCTAAGCAGTGGGCAAAGACTGATAGGGCTGCAGTGCCCCAGGGCCATGACAAATGATGTGTTGGCATCAGTATAGTATGATAATCTTTTCACAAAATACATTGTTTTCATTGTATTTTTCTGTATCTCTTGACTCTCTACTTGTCATGAAACCCTGTAGTTCAGCGACCTGTGTCATACCTATGTTTGTATTTTGCTTGCCTTATGATGTGGCTGAATATCATCACTTCTTTCAAGGCCTGTTCCCTGCCATTTTGAACCTGGCCAGCAACGCTCACATCTCTACCAATGCCACCTGCGGGGAGAAGGGACCGGAGATGTTCTGCAAACTGGTGGAGCACGTCCCGGGACGGCCCCTGCGCAACGCCCAGTGCCGCGTCTGCGACCATCGCAGTGCCAATCCCAAAGGCAAGTTTCATGTGTTTTTTTTTTTTGCTTTCGTGGGTTTGTGTAATTCTTTTTGATGCTTTCCCATGAATACAGGATGTATTGCGGTCAAATACTTTTTACTTTTACTCTCACTACTACATGAGTGAAACTACCTTTGAGCAAAGGGCTGACAGAAAGCATGAACACCTTCAATCACTGTTAAGCACCGCAGAGTCCAATGGCAGCCTTTTTGTCTGGGGGCAGACTTCAGCTTCTTTATGACAGGAAGAAATCGTGCTCAGTGTGAAATAAATGTGCTGGGTGAGAGAAAATGCAGTGAGATATATTTTCAAGAGATGCTTAATTTTTTGCTTTAAAACAGAGCAGCACCCAATTTCCAGTGCAATCGATGGTACCAATAACTGGTGGCAAAGTCCAAGCATTCAGAATGGGAGGCAATACCACTGGGTCACCATCA
Source organism: Phaethon aethereus (assembly GCF_964289735.1). Taxonomy (NCBI): domain Eukaryota; kingdom Metazoa; phylum Chordata; class Aves; order Phaethontiformes; family Phaethontidae; genus Phaethon; species Phaethon aethereus. Next base: position 57,228,837 of record NC_138582.1, on the reverse strand, counting down.
CCTTGGATTTAAGGCAGGTGAGTAACATTCCAGTGAGCATCTTTTACTGTACGTAGGATATAAGCCAATGCAACTGATTGCAGTTCTTCTGTGTTTAGGTGGTAGGATATGTAGCAGTTAACCATTTAGTAGCACGTAGTTAAACATGGATGTTTAAAGCTAATATGAACTGATTTTAAACATATGTTTTTTTCAGTTATTCTTCTAGAGCATCTTGGCGATTTCATTCCTATATCAGACATTCCTGTCAGATTCCAGTCAGTCCTTGGAGTGGAAGTGACTATGTTTGTAAGCATATAGGTCACAAGTTGTAATTTATGGCACAGTAACAATTGTGTATGTGTGGATGGGAGTGTTTACACAGGCATTCCTTCTGTCTTGGTAACCTTTCTCTGCCTGACTCTGCTGTCTTTTCCCCAGCAGTCCTCTGATATTGTTTTCCTCCACCTTTGATTTCACAGAAGTTACTTGAAGTCTGGGTTATCAAACACTTATTTTCAAGCAGCAAACAGTTTTTTCAGGATTTAATCATAAATGCAGATTTTATATGTAAGGATGCATCAGTTTCAGTTTAACTATAACTAACAGCCTGTCACCTGATCATTATACGGTTTCTTAGTAAAAGAGTAAATGATTTGCAGTAGGACATGGTAGAAACATTTTACATTTACTGTAAGAAAACAGAGCACAATATACTTCCAAATATGAACTCTTTTGATCCATAGGTGTTGTAACTCAGATACTGAGTTTCACAGGAGAAGAGAAAGGTAAGTGATTGGAGGATTATTGTATTCACATCAATTATCTCACAGTAGATCTCAAGTTAAACTCTTCTGTTTAAATTTATCAGTATTTTTGCATATTTACATTAAATATGTAAACCTCTTAATGCAACGTAATGGTCACATTGAAGTGTAAGATGTCAGAAAGCTCAACTACAGAATCTCCAGAACTCTGAAAACACAGACTTTCCTCAGTTGTTAGATATCCTTCAGGACTAGAAAGCAAAACACCCATAAAATGGGGCAATGTTAGTGTTGCTGAAAGGAAAGTTGATTTGCCACTTTCTGTGCTTCTCTTTGGACTGATTCTGATCATGATCTTGTTGGAAGGAGAACTGGGAAGAAATATTCTATATTTGTATATAGAGAGCAGCCTTGCTGAGAAGGACTTGAGGGTACTGGTGGGTGAAAGCTGGACATGAGCCGGCAATGTGCGCTCACAGCCCTGAAGGCCAACTGTATCCTGGGCCGCATCCAAAGAAGCGTGGCCAGCAGGTTGAGGGAGGTGATTCTGCCCCTCTACTCTGCTCTGGTGGGACCCCACCTGGAGTCCTGTGTCCAGCTCTGGAGCCCTCAGGACAGGAAAGACAGGGACCTGTTGGAGTGGGTCCAGAGGAGGTCCACAAAAATGATCAGAGGGATGGAACACCTCTCGTGTGAAGAAAGGCTGAGAGTTGCGATTGTTCAGCCTGGAGAAGAGAAGGCTCCGGGGAGACCTTATTGGAGCCTTGCAGTACTTAAAGGGCACTTCTAAGAATCACAGAATCATTAAGGTTGGAAAAGACCTTTAAGATCATCAAGTCTAACCATCAACCCAACACCACCATGCCCACTAAACCATGTCCTGAATTGCCACGTCCACATGTTTTTTGAACACTTCCAGTGATGGTGACCCCACCACCTCCCTGGACAGCCTGTTCCAATGCTTGACCACTCTCTCAGTAAACAATTTTTTCCTAATATCTAGTCTAAACCCCCCCGGCGCAGCTTAAGGCTTTTTCCTCTCGTTCTATCACCAGTTACTTGGGAGAAGAGACCAACACCCGCCTCACCACACCCCCCTTTCAGGTAGTTGTAGAGAGCAATAAGGTCTCCCCTCAGCCTCCTCTTCTCCAGACTAAACAACCCCAGTTCCTTCAGCCACTCCTCGTAAGACTTGTGCTCCAGACCCCTCACCAGCTTTGTTGCCCTTCTTCGGATGCGCTTGAGCACCTCAACTTCCTTCTTGTAGTGAGGGGCCCAAAACTGAACACAGGATTCAAGGTGCAGCCTCACCAGTGCTGAGTACAGGGGCACAATCATTTCCCTACTCCTGCTGGCCACACTATTTCTGATACAGGCCAGGATGCTGTTGGCCGCCTTGGCCACCTGGGCACACTGCCAGCTCATGTTCAGCCAGCTGTCAACCAGCACCCCCAGGTCCTTTTCTGCCAAGCAGCTCTCCAGCCACTACTCCCCAAGCCTGTAGCATTGCATGGGGACAAAAATGGGGACAGAGTTTTTAGCAGGGCCTGTTGTGATAGGACGTGGGGTAATGGTTTTAAACTAAAAGAGGGCAGATTTTGACTAGATGTAAGGAAGAAATTTTCAACAATGAGGGTGGTGAAACACTGGCAGAGGTTGCCCAGAGAGGTGGTAGATGCCCCCTCCCTGGAAACATTCAAGGTCAGGTTGGATGGGGCTCTGAGTGACCTGGTCTAGTTGAAGATGCCCCTGCTTATTGTAGGGGGAGTTGGACTAGATGACCTTTAAATGTTCCTTCCAACCCAAACTATCTATGATATGTTCAAGGAACTTTTGCTGTCAGTTGTTCTGAAGAGTTAGGGATTATATCTCTAAAACAGTGATTTCCGACCCTGGGGAGGCTGGAACTGTCTGGGCAGAAGTTAATTCCTCTGTTTTGGCACTTCATGGCAAAGCTTGGAGGGATTCATCATTTATGGGTATGAGGCTGCTAAACTGTATAGAACATTTGGTAGTTTATTAGCTTGTCTGTTAGACATAGAAGAATCCAAAATCTCCTACCTTGCTTCAAGAAAAGACAAAATAATTTCTGAAGAAAATGCGTTTTTCTGGACTTTTTTGTGTTGTTTTGCTTTGAACAGATCTATGTGTTGACCTAGGCTGTTTGAAAATCATAGCTCAACAATCCATTATTAATATGGAGATGCTTCCAAACTCTGTAAGAAGCTTTGTTACTAAAAATGCACGCTTCAGGTATACAGGTGGTAGCAAGCTTTTGCAAGACCTCCAGACCCTGCTTGAAAGTTATTTTAAAGATTAAAACAGAAGGTTTAACTTTGATGTTTTAAAATGAAGTATAGGTTAAACAAATGCTTGGTTTGCTCTTAATTAGAAAGCAGAACTGTTACGAAAATAATCACAGGGTATCTTGTCAGTGACGGAAGGTTTGGATAGGACTTTCTTGTTGTTTGAGAAGTTGGCTTTGGTTTGTAAATGGACAAAACAGGAAGGAAAAATGAAGGAGGAGAGAATGCCTTAGTTTTTATCCTAGAATTTTACTTTGGAAACAGATCAGCTGAGCTGCTCTCTAAATCTTTTATTCTCCAGCCTTAGTGCTCTTGATGTTTCACCAAATACATATCTTTCCTCTCCTGACCCATGCTCAGTTTCACTAATTCGATTTGAAAAGTTTCCCCCAAGGCGCCTTTCTTCTGTGTTTTCCTTACAGAGTTTGAGAGAGAGAAGGCATCTAGGGCTATGCAAACTGAATGTAAATTACTGCTTTGTGAGAAAGGATTTGGTTAATAGAGATCGCTTGAAGTCAATGAGTTATTAGAGCTGACTTGGTGTGCTTACTTTTAAGCAAGTCGGCACAAGTAAAGAGTAACAAAAGAAAAGTGTATGAGGGACCTTAGTGATTTTAGTAACTGTTTACTTCATAAATTTACTTGAGAATGAGTTAAAATACTGTTCTAGGACCTTTAAAAGTATTCCTGAAAGTCAGTACCTATAACTATATGTGTTGCAGTATATCCTTAGCATTGGTCCTTTTATTACATTTCAAGCTTTGTGCATTACGTGTCAAGTAGTGTATTAAAGTAAATATGTCCTTTAATTTTCCTTGCCAGAATATAGAATATATTCACACTCTTTTGCGATATGAAGAATGACTATTTGCTCATTATTTATGTTTTCTGAGTAATTACCTGAAGTTATAGCAGTAGCAGGAATGGATTGTTACCAATGTGCAGTTTAGAGATACAATCCAGCAGTGGGGTTGGTGAGTGCTGGAACATAGCCTTGGCTGGCAAATATGGGGAAGATTCCCTTAGCTGGTGAAAACTGGCTCCACTCCAATTTACCCTAGGTGAAGTTCTGGCCACAGTTTGTCCCCTGTGTCCTTTATTTGGCTGTACTCGTCTTTCGGCTTAAAGTTGAAGGGACCAGAGGATATTCTTTCAGCTAATATTCTACCTTGTGCGTAGTTTATTTAGTCTAAAAACGGCTGGACTGAAGAGCAGTTTGATGGAATGTCCTTAAGAAAAGACGGCTGGCTAATAAAATCAGTACTGAAACTGCTGTTTTTATCTTTCTCCTTTGCAGTCTCTGCTATTTATAACTAATGCTAAGCATTTTGTAAGGGTAGCCAGTGGATACGTTGTGATTTTTTAACTCACATGGATGATAACTAGGTACATGTATTCTGGTGTGCCTTTCAGTCTTTCCAGGACCTAGATGTATGATAGTCTTTTTTAAAAATTTATTTTCCACTCCCTTTCCAGTGAATGTATGGTAAAGATCCAGAGCTGGGGAAAGAGTAGTTTATCAATGAGGTACATTATTGATGTATGAGATACAAAGATTTGATTTATGACCCTGCGCTTTCTACACTGGTAATTCTGCACAAACAAAATGCGCAGCGGCAGTTTTAGATAAAACCAGCATTTTTGCCTGAGTTTGACTCCTCTGGACAGCTACTTTGTGAAATTGTAATGAATTAAAATAAATGCTGACTACTATAAATATCAGCAGTGTGTTTGGGCCAGCTGTAAAATATTTATCTGACACACCATTAAATGAAGAATATTTTCCTCCATTTTATTATCATGCTTCAGACTTTTAAATGTATTTAAGGGTACTTTGTACTAGGCATAGCAGAAAGGCACAAATTTGTATATCACAAAATTCTTGAATCATAAAGCAAGACCAGTTGTTCTCGGAAGACACAAAGTATCAAATTGAGAAAACTTCTCCACTTCTGATTAAGTCACAGCTCATGAATATTTCGTGAGTACTGGATTACCACTCAGAGGCTGATGTAAGAGTAATTTGTAGTTTCTGCTATAAGAAAGTAAAAAGTAATGTAAATATTACAATATTATTCATATAGAGCTTTTATCTTGAATTCAGAGATTTCTGTAGGGAGAAGTCCTTTGCTGATGTAAAAAGATGTTATTCTGTTGACTTCACTGGACCAATGCTAATTTATTGTATGTGGCAAGCTTCATTAAAAGCCTTTTCTGGCTTTGTAAAACTGATGATGGAAGATTCAGGGTGCTCATCTGTACATTCTTGTGATACACTTCTTCAGTAAAATTAATTTTTCTTCTATTCAAAAACAATGGTTGCACATAATGTATAAAAATCTTAGGGAATAGATAATTCAGGAGATTAGAAATTCTACTAGATTTAGTTTATTTTGCACTTTTAACATCATAGACTCCTCAGAGCAAAATGTTGCAAGAAATTGCTAGGCCTCATAGTCTCTAATAAAAGCCTGAAGCCATCTTTATCCCTTAAAAAGACATTTCTGTGGACAATATAGGCTGATACTCAGAATATCCCTTCATGTGGTCTTCTACTCTTTGAGAGTTTGCACAGATTAATTTTAGACTTCTTAGACAGTAAAACAAAATCTGAGAAAAATAGGCTTTTCTGGTAACCAGGTTTATATGTGTTGACAGCATTGAACAGAATGGATTTTGCAGTTTTACTTAAAATGCGGAGTAATGTTAGTTGTAATAAACATTTTAACCACAGGACTTGTCATGCTATTTTGAAAAACATACCTGGCTGTATTTTAGATTTCCTTTCTGCACTCAACCTGAAGGAAAGATTTAGCTGAATTTATAAAACTAGGAGGAACCAGTCTGCCAAGAGACTTGCATTCCTCCAGGCTTGTTCATTTTGCAGTCTTCTGCATTATATGGTTTATGTTATTCCAGTGTGATTTCAGTAAGGTATGCAATAGGATACTGAAAGTGATCCTGAGGTCCTAAAATCATATACTCCTTTCAGGTTTCTTCAAGGTCTGGCAGAGTTTGGATTTGAATTGGGGTGTAGATTGGAAGTAGCAGGTGGTACCTTCATTCTTAATAGGTTAAACCTTTCTGAAATTCAGGAAGAAAAAAGTGTTGGGACTCATCTTTCACTTTAAGGGCTCAAATACTCACAAATATGAAATGACAGAATCTTCCCTTATTGTTGTCTCCATTCATGTAAATTGAAAAGTATAACTGGGAGCCCTTTATCCAAAAAGACTACCAGGAAAACTGTGCTTGCCAGGGCATTGTCCGTGTGTGTTGTAGAGCACTGACCATGCCCTTGGAAATGGGGACTTTTGGCTAGCATCTGCTGCATGGCCACTGCTGGCTGAGTTTACAGTCTTGAGAAAAAAAATATGCAAAATTTCCTGATGAATGGGGAGAAGGGTTCATTTATAAATCTGTTTCAACAATAATGCGCTTGTTGCTGGATCTGCATTCAGGGAAACAAGGTCATCAGAAAGGCTAAATAAAGCAGAAGCAACTTGTTACGTTGCTATTGCTGCTATGAAGAAGCAGTGCTTCAGTACAAGTTTATTTGCCTGGTCTTTACAGTGGGATTGAAATGCCTGTAAAATGACACTTTTAATCTACAGCTGCTTGGGAATTGTTGACTTGCTTTGGCTTGCCCTTTTTACCCTTGTAGCTCAATAAGGAAATGAGTTCTAGGAAAGCTATACAGTCAAATTAAAGCGTACAAATCATTAGCTCTTGCCACACAGCTCAAGTTTATCATGTGGCTGGTTGGTGGACACTTAATGGATGTGGAAAGTGGTAAGAAACTGCCTTGATGATGTTCAATATGAAGAATTTATGAAAGTAAAAATTTGTAAAGTGCTCTGAATATGTTGGAAGATCAGCTTGCATTACACAGAGTTCCTGGTTCAGGTCCATTTGGGGTTACAGAGACTGTGGGCTACGAGGTCTGCAAAACCCCGAACTGCTGACATTTTTTAAAACCTCTTCATCTGCAAGCACTGGGAACACCTTAATCCCTTCCTCCAGCTTCATTCCCTTGCCTGGGAACATAATCCCTGAAAATATAACTCCTACTGATGGGTTGTTTTGTGACTTCTTGACTGCAGGAACATTTATACAAAATTCTTTAATTTTATATTTAACTTATATTTCAGGGGCTGACAAATTTTCCTGGTGTTGCTGATATTTATTATCCTGTGAATTTACCTATCGAGTGTTTTTGGGTACCTATGGTCTACATGTGTAAATGGAAGAGTTGAGAGGGTCTGGGGGAAAAGGTGGCAATGGTTTTCTACACTGTACATATTTAAACATTTATAGAACCATTCACTGATTTTTGAATCCCTCTTTTGGGTTCATAGTGTCAAATATCTTCATTTCAGCTGTTAGTGAACTGTAGACATGCAGAAAAAATCAATCCCTAGATGTCTTGAGTACCAAACATGGTTGCTGTTTTTTTTTTGGAAAAATGTTGACTTGAAAATACTTAGTTTGTTGAAATTGTGTATTGAATATCTGCACAGTTGCTGTGAAGATTTTTATCTTTAACTGGCTTTTGGCTCCCCCTCACCAGGAAAAGTTTATATTTAAAATAGATTTAACTTGCATACTCTTGTGAATATCTTATTTCTGCAGCAGTGACTGCAGTTAGTTTGTGATGAAGGATAGCTCATTGTTACTAGTTGGAACTGGATTTAAAACAGCTACATCAGCTGCAGACTATAATAGGTCTTGAAAAATCTCAATGTAATCAAAAGTAGATCATTTGTTGTTCATCCGACTGTGTAATAAGTAGGGAGGTAGTTTAGTTGATGACAGCAAACACAGAGAAAAAAAATAAAGACATATAAGAGTTTTTAAGGAAAATTTTCTACCATGGCATTGGAAAAAAATTGGGGTTCCAGTCTTGCACTGCATTTGAATGCATTTGAGAGAGATGATTGACTTCAAAGGAACTTGGAGGTGCATAGCAGTTCCTAAGCTCAGTCAATAACACTTGCCTAGTTTTAATAGTTTTCTGCAGTTCTCATTTGTGATGGAGAAAATAAACGTACCCATACAACTCTTGTCACATACAAGTGTCTTCAGGTTAGGGGTAGTGAAATGATGATACCCCAGATTCTGGTTGTGCATAAACCAATGCGAAACAGGTGTAACTCAACCACTGCAAACTGAATCAATGAAATCCAGGTTGTATATAGGGAATACAGTTGCTTGACTTGAAGTCTGCCCGGATTCTGTTCTTTTCTCTTTAAAAGCATGTATTGTAGCATTTTTCAGTTGGAGCTTGTTGGTATAATGTAAGTTGTATTTAAAAGGGGCTGTTCTCTTCATGGAAGCTGGATTAAAATTCTTGGTATTCACTTAACTTTGATCAAATTTTACGATTGTGCTGAACAACAGAGAATTCACAGACCCCAGAGAAATTTTATTTCTAAGTCTGTGACTAAACAGTGAGCTGGCTTCTCTTTCTCTTTACTTCTGCTTGAATTGCTGAAATGTCATATAAGTCAGTAGACAAAATCCTCAATTTGTATAAATTTTCATATTTATTAACACGACTGGAAAATGTTCTGTTTATATGTGCTTAATGTCTGAAAGGATAAAACTGGAGTGCCTGAAAAGCAAATCAGACCAAGTGAATATCATGTTTTAAGTTTTGTCTGATTTTAATCAAAACTGAGATCGTTTGACTTCTTTTAAGGTATTACATCTAGTAAGTCAGAATTTGAAGATAAGTATCACCAATTTTTTTCCTTCTCATGTCTGCAAGATCTCCTAAACAAAGCTCTGTTCACTTAAAGAATGTTTTGTTTCAAAAAACAGTTCCCTGAATTGCACACACAATGTGATCACTCTTTATCTGTGTGTTTATTTCCCCATTTGATAAAATCAAAATCTATGTGGCAAGTGCTGTTGTTGTTCTGTCTTTAATCTGTAGAAAGAAAAAAAAACACACCTAAAAAAAATAATTGAAATTTCTGAAAGAACTGATTTTGGCCAAACTGGAGTTGAGCACAGTGTTAATACTGCACATGCAGACCACGATTATGATACCAGCTGACCAGGCAGCCTGCTCAAGTGCAAATACATACCTCTGAGCTAGTTGAATAATATGGCATTTTTCTTTCATCTAAATGTGGCTTGATACCATAGTGCATGTAAAACATTAAAATCCTATAAGAAGTCTTATCAATTTGCAAAGACAGCCTTTTTAAGTGAGCCGATGTCGTAGGTGTTAGGTAAGGAAGAGTATCATAGCTTTGCAGTGAGGGCACTTCAGTGTTAGTGTTTAATGCTATAGCTAGTTGGGGGCCAGTGCAGGTTATCTAGCTGCCATGACAAGATCATTTAAAAGGTGATATAAACTTAATGACTGCCCTCCCTACTCACGGAAGTGCTGAACAATGCTTTTGTGTGGTTGGGGATTTCACTTTGGACCCAGGTTTGTTAAAAAAATAGTCAAGATACCTGTGTAGCTTAGAGAGTATACGTCTTAAAAGAGCTAAGGTTATCATGCTTATATTTGTCACATTCTTTTTATTAGTTTCTGTGTGTTTTCAGCAGTGTTTGTAAATAGTCTTCCGCTTAAATAACTTCAATGCAGAATGCAAATGGAACGCACAGAGACTTTTAATATAGGGTGTAAAAAGCTTATCAGAAATTCTATTACTGAGAGGATTAAACTCCCAGATAAAATGTGAAACAAAGAGTTGTTTGGACTGCAGATGTTTTGGGGAAAAAAAAAAAAACAAACCCCAAACCAAAAAACAACCACTCACTTCATTAAAGCCCTTAGTGGTTCAGAAAAGCTAAATAGCACATGTTCCATAGAAAGAATGCTATACCCCAGTAATCCTGAAATGTACAGTGTAGATCTTGATTTTAACTATCACATTAACACGGAATGATGCACTGAATACATTTGTTCTTTTTTTAGTCACCTAAACAAGTGTTTCGTTTTAATGTTCAGAGTTTTGACAAAAAATGGTACATATTTCTAGTGAAAGATTAGACTGGCCTTTTGTCAAAAATTTTATCCAGAGTTGCTGTACCAAATTTTACCCTCACCCCAGTGAGACCATATACTGCTTTTAAAATTTGAGTTTAGACCACTAGAAGCCAACGGGGTACTTTTACAGCATAATGAAATGTTAAAATTGTCATGTTGCTTTTTTTAGGTCTTCCAAGTTGCATATGTCATCATCAAAGCTGCTAATGCTCCACGACCTGGAAACTGGATTTTGGAACGCTCCATAGATGGCACAGAGTTCAGACCATGGCAGTACTATGCAATTAGCGATACCGAATGTTTAACTCGTTATAATATTACGCCAAGAATCGGGCCGCCAACTTACAAGAGAGATGATGAAGTGATCTGCACTTCCTATTATTCCAGACTAGTTCCCCTGGAACATGGAGAGGTACGTTTGTTTTTGCACTTGGGGTTTGTGAGTAAGAACATGGAGTGATAGCAGTTTGGAAACGTTTGGACTGCAGTTACGGAGTTCATCGCCCCCAGCACTACCAGGTGATCTGTTGTTAATCTTTAATGATACTATCTTTACATCATGTACCAGCATAGCAAACTTTTAAATGCTGGGATGAAACATGTCTTTGGCTCTATATATTCCTGTTACTAAACTCTCTGTTCTCTCTCTCCACATAATGTGATGGTATCTATCAGCTGTGAATTATTAGTTGCTTTATCCTGAAAGACTATAACAGAAGCTCTGTTTTGCCAGGTTTCTCATTTAATAAAGAAAAACCCAGTGTCAGGAACACCTGGTTGTGTGAGATAAAGCTGCAAACACTGTTGAAGTGCTTGGCACAGCTGGAACTCCTAAACAAGCCTTGGCATTGTTTCAGGGATGTGGCATAATTAAAAGAGCTATGAGTTGTGCAGCCTCACTGTTGATTGTTCTTTCTTTCAACAAACTCTATTCATGTACTTGTGTAATTTATTACATAAAGGCAGCCACATAATGAAATGATACATTAAAACCAGCGGTTAATCTATTGTGAATGCTATAATGTAAGAGCATGATAATAAATACAGTATTATCCCATGGAGAATGCTAGTAACTCGGCTTAATAGAAGCCAATATTTTTTATTTCTCAGTTAAAAAAAGACTGGAGTGTATGCAGCTAAGGGCTAAAGTGTGTCCAACTTCTTCATGTAAACTTAAAACTATGTTTCAGCAAGAAAACAATGAAATTCAGTAACATCGAGTCCCATTCATGTTAATTGAGTGTTTATTGCAGTGATGTGAGCATATGCCCCATAGATCAGATGGAACAAAGAAACTTAACCTGTCCCTCCACACAATTAACCAGGAAGCCTCTAGGTTGACTCTGTATGAACAGTGCATCTTGTAATGTATGTCTAATAGGCCATGCAACTCCAAACCCAGGAATTACAGAGATTCAGTTTAGTGACTCTTTTTTCTCATTTGTTTTTCCTGATGTACACAGAATTGCCTGATACTATCCAGAACATTGCCTCTTTTTTGGAGTGTAGTAACGTAAAAATATAACATAAAAAATGACAGAATTAAATTGCTGTGTATGACATAAAAGCTGTCATTCACAAAGGTCAGGCTGCTCCTTCATAGCTGGAAAAGCAGACAGGAATGTTCTCTGTACAGAGTATCTCACAACCTGTACTACTGAATCTTGGCACCCTTTTGAAAATACATATGTTTACTGCTCTGTAATTGGTTCTGGCCAACCTGTTGAACTTAAGTATGGGGCTATAGGAAGTCCTGCAGACCAGCTGATCTCTACAAGCACCTGCCTTGTATCCAGCACCTGTTAGCGTCCCAATGTTCTGCAGTCAGCTTGTAGTGCCCTGGTGTGAAAGAACTGGTAGGGTAGAAGGACTGCATGTCTAAATGTGGATATCACTTAATAACAACATTTTTTGCCAAATCAGACATCTTGAGTTTGGCTGCTAGATTTTTCACAGGTTTGAAGAGGTATAGCTGCTTTAGTGTAAGCTCTGTTGTTTACCTGATTTATACTGCTTAAAGATCTGTTTCCAGAAATGTGTGTAATTGAGTCAGGGCTCATGATGAATTCCAAGGCTTAAATTACTGTTGTTTGGATATGATCTTGAATGCTGGAGGACAAGTAAGCCAAAAAATATAGTACAAATGTATCACTGTATATAAGCAATATATTAGCCAAATATAGCAGTGTACATGGAGAATCGTTCTTTTTATTCCCTAGTGTTTTAGTATCTATCCTTACTGTTTCTTTTGTTTCTTGCTAGGAAAGATTCCTCTGTTGTCCCTATAGAAATTACAGTGTATTATTACAGCATTTCTACTGGTCAAGCCAGTAAATAACTTTAGGGTTAAAATGTGAATAATACATTTTCATGTATTCATTTCAATTACATGAAATTTCACATTTCATCACTTGAAGACACTGTTCATGAGTAGAGAGAATATGTATTACCAGAGCATTGGAGATTTAGGCGGGAAAGACTATGTGATACGAAATGATGTGTCACATAGGAGGTAATGCCAGTTGGTTGTAACTGGCCTTTTTGGATCTTTAAACCTCTGGTCTCTAAGTGATAAAAAGGAAACACAAAATGCTAGAACTTCCAGTGCCATGGTTGGGTCCTCCTCTTTGTTGTGAAAATTGAAGGCTTGCACTGAGCCCAGCAAATTCTACAACTGTAGTTAAGGGTAAACAAGAGTAGGATGTGGTGCTCCAAGTTAAAGTTGCGCTTGTCTATAGTGAGTATGTATGTTTTGTGGTTTTTCTCAGTGGAAGCAGTGCAGTGATCTTTGAATATTTGGCCAATAATTCTGTCTTGTAATTCCCAGCAGAAAACATGACTTCTGAATGAATGTATTGCAACCAATTGCCTAGAGAGAACAGACTGAGATGGGGTGGGCATGTTCAGTCTTCAGTTGCACAAAATATGGGTACAAGGAGGAATAATCTGTTCTGCATGTCTGTGACAGGATGAAAGAAGTGGTCTGAAATTGCAACAAGGAAAACATCATTTAGAAATTAGGAGGATTTGTAATAATAAAGCCAGAAAGGGTTGGAATAGATTGCCTTGGAGGATTGTAGAGTCACCACCAACAGTGGTCTTCAAGAACAGATTGGTGAAATGTCTAACAAAGGTCTAGTAAATCCTGTTTTGGGGTAGGAAATGGACTAAAATAATTCTCCGTGTTTCTATGAGAGCTCAGTATTACATAACATAGTGTTAATTTGCAGGATAGGACTTGGAAAAAGTTTTGGATTTCACATTTGTTACTCTGCCGCTGGAAAATGGATGATGATTAGTTTCTGAACGGTCTATTAGGAAAGTGAAAGTCTTCAAACACGGTATATTAGAATATTTAGAAGGAATGGTGATAACCCATAAATGGCAAAATTATAATGTTGTGGGTGTGAACTCCATTACCAGTTTCTTAGTATGTCTTTGAAGTAACACAGTTGCTGTCTAGGAAGCCCCTATCTCCACTACAGAATTAAGGGTTTTTTCAACAATAAAAAATCTTTACTATTTAGAAATATTATCAGGGGAATGATTTGAGAGTACTGGGCAAAGTCGAAACTATAAATTCAAGAGTAGTATATGAGACAAAATTACCCTTCATAAATTAGGATATGTCATGCACTCTAAAATGTAGCTGACAAGCCCCAAGCATGACCCCTTATTTGTTGTGGATACCAGGTGAACTTTTAACCTTTGTTTGTGGCCTGTAGGGTCTCACTTTTCAGTTTCTTCCATAAAATGGAGCAGGCACTGCATGGTCATATGAGACTAAATCCTTGTATGTTCCTAAGTTGCTTTGGAAAGAAGGAAGGGGCTGTTGCCAGAATAAGTTGTGCAGCTTGATACCAAAAGCTGTCTTAGTGGGGCCAATTGGGATTGCACAAGAAAGATGGAGGCCAGATGGATTGCTTTGTGGTGGCAGACCCTTGCTTTCAGCTGTCATCTGTGTTGTGGCTTTCCACTGCACTCTCATATCACTGAGTATTCATTACTGATTGTGCAACCTTCCAGCAAGGCATAGGATTAATGACCCCAAATTGAGCATGTGCACCATATTATGTTTTACAAAAAGATCTTTACAAATTGTGGAGGAGAAATCTGTAAGGACAAAACTGTGTTTATGGCCAGAGTTACATGTTCCATCTCAATAAGGGGGAGGAAGGAAGACCGAGGGAAATAAGGACTAGCTTGTGGTACTGTTTTTCTCTTTATGCTATCTCCAAAAAAGTGCAGGAGACTTGAGACTAAGATGAGCTGAGAATGGTGGTTTCAGAAGTGTGTGAGTCAGGAAACAGGAATTCTACCTGCAGGCAGAGGATGAGGAAGAAAAAAGAATTCCTCGTAGTTTAACATCTCACCATCCTGAGTTCTTGGAAAACAAGCTTAAATTCTTTCTTTGCGTTTAATTCTTAGACTAAGATGTTTGTTGTTGCAAATGAGTCACGATTATGTTTGATTAAGCTAGTCCCTCTTTCTAGATTCACACGTCACTGATCAACGGTAGGCCTAGCGCTGATGATCCTTCACAAAAGCTTTTGGAGTTTACTTCTGCACGATACATCCGCCTACGACTGCAGCGTATTAGGACCCTTAATGCTGACCTTATGACTCTCAGCCATAATGATCCTAAAGAACTAGACCCCATTGTTACCAGAAGGGTAAGCTCATTGTTCATAAATGGTATTCAGTATGATTCAATGGGGGAGCCTTTTCTAACCTATTTGAGGAGGACGTACTCGATCCTTGCGATTCACAAACAGAATTGTTTTGATAGGTGGTTAAATAATTCTTGCCTTCCCTTTGATGCCTTGTCAGAAAGAACTTTGAAAAAATACTTTTTAGAGATTGTTTTTTATTTGTTTGCTTTTTGTTTTATCTGTTTGTGAAAGTGATTTATGCTGGGAACAGTGTTTATGATGCTTTATCAGAAAAGTAAAAAGTATGGTTTGGCTGGTGTATATGTCACTTGAGCTTGCTCTTGGTGCAACTGCAGTACCTGTTCTGGTGTATCAAGGATTTCAAGACCCAGTGCTCTGATTCATAAAAATAATTATTTGAAAACTTTGCCATTGTGAATTTTGTTGTCTGATGAGAGTGTTCTTTTTTTTTTTTAAAGGCTGTTGTAATAAATTATTTTAAAGGCTGTGAATTAATAATAATGCAAAACACTTGGATAAGAATTTGGGAGATTATTAACTGGTTGTTATGCATTTGGTATTGAAACTGGAGAAACTGTGGAACCAAGCACTCAGACTGACTTCTTCAAGCTCTCACAGAAATTCAGTGTTGGAGCCCCTAATAACACTACCTACCGTAATGAACTTTTCTGCATTATTTCTGCCTTGTAATTTGCCGTTTTGACTCTCAAATTTGCCTGAGACCCATAGGTTAGGAGATGAGTGGCTTCAGGTTTTTCAATGAAGGCAGGCTTTCTGATGAGGACAGAAGAATGAGAAGTGTTTCTTCTTGCCCTCCCTTGTAGCTATTTGCCTTGAACATCCCCAGGCAACTCCTCCTTGCGCAGCAACAGGACTCTTGCAGTTTGTGGCTTCTCTGATACAGGCAATCCTTGTGCATTGACACTACTTCTATGAAGTCTGACTGGATAGCTGAGTACAGACGGGAGGAAGGAACTTGGATTTGGTCAGGATTTGGTGGGTACTTTCAAGGCAGCCCCACTCTTAGCTTGGTCATGGAGGTGCCCATTCAGCTGCAGCATTTCTAAAGTGTAAAATCTTGATATTCAGCTTGTTCTGTCTGCCCTATGTGGGAACTGCTAGCATGGAGACTGCAACTGCAGCGTATTGGGCAGCTGCTCCAGCTGTGCCTTGCTGGAAGTGGTTAATGCACAGCTTGAGCAGGTGAGACATTCCTGTGGAGCAAGCTGGTTGACATTTAGGTCTGTTGATAGTATTGTAATATCAAGAAATACACCCCAAAAAGAAAGGCTCAACATGGAAGCATACAAACATACAGCTGGGAAACAAGGGTGTTGAGGACAGGCATTCCCATTGCTTTTGTAACACACACAGTTGTGCAATCCAGGGCTTAGTACTACCCTACCTAGCACTACTTAGTGCAGTTTTGCATGAAAAGCTAAATATCTTTGTCTTTACAAGGCGTGGGTTTTATTGGGCAGGGATCCCAAATCCTGATGTCTCACCTTGTGTCTCACTGTGCAACCAACTACAACCAAGATAATCGCTTCCAGCTTTTCTGGATTGTGTTTTTATTGTTTTTGAAGACTTTACATCCAATTATCGATACCAGTTGTGTTAGTTTCTTGTACATGGTCTTGTAAAAAGGCTGATGCAGAACTTTTCTGAGTGTTCAACGGCACCTTTAGTTCTGTATTTTATTTGCTTATTTCTGTCTGTAGCATATGATTAGACATTGGTGTCTCCTGCAACTTCAGGCTGCACACAGCTGCTGTGAGCCATACGCTGTGAGTTTTAAGAAAATAAGACAAAGGAGATGAAGCAGGGAATGGAGTGAGAAATACAGCTCTGCTTTTGTCCTACTTTTCTTTGTCTCGACCTCCTTTGTAGTTAAGGACTTACTGTTCATGAGAAGTCCCTGAATGTTTTTGTAATTCAAGCCCATAACATTAAAAAAAGAACTAAAATACTAAACATAATAAAAAATGTAAAAACATAAACAAATTGATTATGAAATCAAAGAGGCTAGTTTGCTCCAGCTCCAAGATCCTTCAAAGAAATAACAGTCCAAGAGTCAGCATGTCTGACCACCCAGGGCCATCTCCTCTTCCTGAACTAGATGACTGTATGGTTGTTAGGTCTGAGAGTCTTGAACTCTTTCCTTAGAAGTATCCTCAAAAAGTGTTTCTTTTTGATACCCCTGTAGTACATACTTCCCAGGATACAAACAGGCCAACCATGTTGATACTGCAGCTGTAACTGAACCCAGATGGTAACCTGCCTCTTCCTTGCCTTGAAAATTAAATCCTTTCCTTATGTATGTCGCTTTTTCTCACCACCTGGCAGTATTAATGGATTGTACTTGCTGTATCACTAATTTTTAAGCTAAGAATTTGGACAGAATAATACACTGCATACACACTAGTAGCAAAGAGTGGGTCTGGAAGCGAGTGCATAAACTGGTTTTAAGGGAGGGCAGAGTTCCCATTTTAAGAAAGCATACTCTTGCTCCCCACACTGAAATGAAAATACAGCAATTTGTTACGCTTCATGGCTTCTTACAGGGTGAAAAAAGGATTGATTTTTTTTTTTTTTTTTACAAGTAAATTTTGGCTGAGGTCACATTTGGTGGTCTTTCCTGAAGCTGAGGAATTGTTCATACTTAAAGTTAAAAGTCACTTATTGTTTCGTACCAGTGAGGAAACACATGGGGAAAAAAATAAAATCACAAAATGGAAGGTTTTCCCAAGTGGCAAAAATTCAAAACTTCTTTTATTTTCTTGGCATTTTTCAAGCTGCAGAATAATCAAATGCTGGTATTTTATTTTCCAGAGTAGGGGGGAAGATGAAAATACATGTAAATGTCTTTTCTTCATCTCTTTTTCAACTTTGTTTTTTGTAGTATTACTATTCAATAAAGGACATCTCTGTTGGTGGCATGTGTATTTGTTATGGTCATGCTCGAAGCTGCCCTCTGGATGAAATCACAAAGGTATTTAATCTTATTGATTTATTTTCACAAAACAACTTTGCCATTTTAAAAAGAAAAAAAAAAAAGCCCTTTTCCTGAGGAGAATGAGAAAAGAGGCTAAAAGAGATCTTACAATATGGTGCACACAAGTTATTTGCTATAATTTTCTTCCTTTTCTGTAAAAGCACTGGGTCTCCAGTAATGTAATTTTCTTGAAGTAAACTCTTTCTTTGGCATTAAATTTAAACAATTCAAGGGGCACAGCAAGAGATAGTCTTTCTTGCAACACAGATTTGTCCGTCTTGTTCTAGAAAGGCTATTCCCCAATTGTTGATATAGCATGGTTGAGCAATCTAGTGCTAATTGTGGGGTATTTGTGGGTCTTGACATTTTCCTGGAGTAAGTCTGATATTAGGCAGGCTTTTGGCAACATGATTAAATTTTCCATTAAAAAATATTTCAAGAAAGCAAATTTTTTATTCTTAGAAATTGCAGTGCCAGTGTGAACACAATACTTGCGGAGAGAGCTGTAACAAGTGCTGTCCGGGCTACCACCAGAAACCATGGAGACCAGGGACCATTTCTGCTGGGAACAAATGTGAGAGTAAGTATGCGAAGAGGTTTAGACAGTTTCATAAATGCTTATTCTGTTCTTGTTTGAGGTTGCTTTTCATACAGATGTATACTAATTCCCAGTAAAAATCTCTAAACTATTAACTGTCTTCATGGGATTGTTTAAAGGTAGAGGACCTACTTCTAATCGCAAGTGTTAAGGTCATTTTAAATATTCTATCTATATATGACTGCCTGACTAATGGAGTTGTCATATAGTAAAGCTTTCAGAGTCTCTTTTTCAAAGAGACTTGGGGATTTATTATATTCCTGTAAAAACTAGCAGATTTGCATCAATCATTTTGTTAGCTACTTGAAATGCAAATTTCTTACATTGATCATACATTTTGTCAGATAAACAACTTTGTTCTGATAACAAGTGTTTTGAAAGAAATTCCTTATTGGCCAATTACTTTTCAGATTGTCTCATAGATTGATTTAAGCTGTGCCAGTACAGCTGAATGTGTTTTTAGGGCTAGTTATTAGTACATTTTCTCTCTTCACATAGCTAATGCATAGCACAAACGGCAGAGAAGTTAAGAACCTATTAGATAAAATTTACAGTTGTGAATGGAAAAGTAGTCTTTTTAGTTGAAGTCTTTAGACAAGTCTTAATGTCACTCTTTGGAAAGCAAGTGTTTATGACTGACTGTACCAAAGTATCCTCTAACCTACATCAAATTTATACTTTTGTACTGATATTAACTTCTCAGAGTTTTGCCTACAATACAAATAAGAGAAGAATTAGGCAGATTTTCTTCTGTAATGCAGAGGACAGAAAATTAAAGAACAAGCTATTGGTAGTAGCGCACACCAGTATCTACATCAGTCCTGACAGGGTTGTCTTAGTGAGATCTACAGAATACTGTTAAAAAATGGTGCTAGTAAAGTAGTGATGGTGGTTTTGAAATGTGCTTACTTGCTGAGAAGTATAATGTATCAAGCCTGCTGAAGCATACAGGATGGTTAAAGAGGAAAAAAGCACACTTTTGAGTTGAATTAATATGCTCTTCTACTTACATTTTCCACTTTGAAAAATGTCAGTATTATAGGGACTATAATACAATATAAATAAAAAAAATTGTCGTCTTTTCCATTTCTTCTCAGAGTGCAACTGTCATAACAAAGCAGAAGATTGTTACTACAATCAGAGTATTGCAGATCAGAAAAGGAGCATGGATATTCATGGCCAGTACATAGGAGGTGGCGTGTGTTTAAACTGTACTCAACATACTACTGGGATCAACTGTGAAATGTGTGCTGATGGATATTTTAGACCACACAAAGTAAGATTTGGAAAATACCATTCTACTGTTTTGGTGAATTACAACATGATATGATGATGTGTATTTCAGCTCATTGTAATTAATATATATATTTTTATCAGTTGCAGAATAGCTAAAAACTGTAGAGGTTTTTCTTTTATGGATGACATACCACCAAAACTTCCAGAGAAAAACAAAATGCTTGTCCAGTTGTGTGTGAGGGCAGGTCAAGCAGTTGGAGAAGAACAGAATAAGTGAAGATGAAACTTGAAGACCTAGCGTGGAAATGTAGATGTTCTGATAAGAAACCCATTTCTCCTGTGGATAAAGCTCTAAAAAGTGCCAGTATTGAAGTTTCAGTGTCTTCAGAAGTGCCAAAATTGTGTATCATCCTGTATCACTCCATTTCAACCAGTGTTAAAAAGGACCATTCTGTGGTTCTAAGATCAGACTCTTGGTCTTGTGAGGTGTTGCAACAAATCTTCTTCTTGACATGATTATTGTAGAACATGTGCTCTCTGAGCTGCTGTATTTTCCAGTTGATTGACAAGTGTCACTCTTTGGAAAAATGACCTAAACTCCACAAAAGACATTTGTTAAGATGTGACTAACAGTTAAATGTATGAACTTCCTGCAATGTTAGAGGTCTCTGTATAATGAGACATACTGAAGGTCTTGCTTTGGCAGGTTCATGCATATTTTGGAAAACCCATGCTTCAGAAATCCAGCATAAATTGTTGCAGAGAGCAAGGGTGAACCTGTAGGAGTATGGTTAGACAGCAGGTACAGGTCATACAAAGAAGTAGATCAGAGTCAGAGATTGTGTGATTCGCTTGCTGTAAGAAGCACTGAAGAAAAGTCTTCAATCAACTTGTAGCCAATAAATGTGTATGTAGAGGTCATTACTGATTTGCTTTACATCTGAAGCACCTCTAAGGAAAATTTTCCCTGAAAGAAAGTAAAATCCTTGCCATATGAATTGCATTGCCTTATATTTCAAAGATGTATAGATCATGAACTCAGAATGAATCTTCATGAGTAGATAATCTGTCTTCCCATTGAACACAGAGCCAAGGATTTCTTTAATTTCCTTCCTCTTTGAACCAGAATATCTTTGCAAAAAGCATCCATTCTTGTCTTAAACATTTCCATAATCTTTGGCAAACCATCACAGTGGTTAATTGCTATTACATTAAAAAAAACTATTTAGGCTGTATGTGTTGGGCTTCAGCTTCCAGCCATTAGCAGTTACTATACCTTTGTGCCATTGAAGAACAAATTTTGTTCCCTTAAATTTAAGTTTTTTCTAGGCTGCAATCCCCCCATCTTCTGTTCGCTAAAATTAAACCAGCCCCTTGATCTTTTACTGCACTTTATCTATTCCAGTCTTCATTCATATTAGTTCAGTGATCCCAGACAAGAAACAGATGTAACTTCACTTTTCCCAGTTAATAATTTGAGAATTTGACAGAGAACATTTGTTTTGTAGGTTTCTCCCTATGAGGATCACCCCTGCTATCCCTGTGGCTGTGACCCATTTGGCTCTCTGAGTTCTGACTGCGTTAAAGATGAGCATCATTCTGACTCACAGCATGGTAAGGGAGCGGGAAATGCTTTTTCTCTAAACTTCAAATCTGGCTATATTTTTGGACATTGAAGTCTGAGGCAACACTATGTACTTGTGAATGGCTGCCGGTTAGGTTCTGCTTCAAAACAATGGTAAATATTTAGGAAGGAGAGGTGAGGTATAACATACTTTTTGCAGTTAAAGTTATGTCGGGTCCCTGAATGTGTTCTTATGTGGGGATGGTGGGCTCTGACTATGTAAAACAATGTGAAAGATTGAGATCTAGCAGTGTTGTTTATGAATGCTGTTACAGCTGTCACAAAACCCATTTTGCTGAAGTTTCTGTGCATCTGCTACTCTAAACATGAAAAATAGATGGTGAGACTGATATGCCAAGTATCTGTGTGGAATATAATGTGGAGTGTAATAAAAAAGGAATGTTAAATTACTTGCACCCTCTGAGACATCTTGAATCCAGCCTACTGCCTCCTCTTAACATATTTGTTTCTGTATGTTTGCTTTTCAAGGGACTTGGCCAGGTCAGTGTCAATGCAGAGAAGGTTACACAGGAGAAAAATGTGATCGTTGTGCATTTGGGTATCGGGGCTATCCAAACTGCCTGCGTTGTAACTGCAGCCTGATTGGTAGCATTAATGAAGATCCATGCACAGAACCTTGTCTTTGCAAAGTGAGTATTAAACTTTCATTTTTGTTTAAAATTGAATCTCTGGATTCATTTGTAAACTCCTTTTTAATAAGGGAAACTACTTCATTAACTGGAAGTTCACTTCTTTTATAGGAAATAACCTGGTGTAACTGTACATTTGACAACTTAGAACATAAAGTTACTAACTATTCTCTGCACTGAAAAATATGATAATTTATGTTAAATAATTCTGTATGTTACTGATACACAATTTTCTAAGATAATGGGCCAGACTGACATTAAAATCAAATAATAACTGCACATGTGAGTGTGAGGGAGAAGCACAGAGGGAATGACAGTATGGCTAGCTGGATTTGGT
Organism: Phaethon aethereus; assembly: GCF_964289735.1. Classification (NCBI taxonomy): domain Eukaryota; kingdom Metazoa; phylum Chordata; class Aves; order Phaethontiformes; family Phaethontidae; genus Phaethon; species Phaethon aethereus. The sequence continues at coordinate 57,206,663 of NC_138582.1, read as the reverse complement.
TTTAGGGGTGAGCTGATACTTCTCTTCAAAGTCACTGGTTTCTTGCAAAGAAAGGATGTGTTATGAACATCTGCTTTGTGTAAAGAACAGCATTCATTTGAAAAGAACTATTGGAACAATTACATTAGATGGATGTATGAAATGTGACTTAATTATTTGATTACAAAATATAAAACATTAAAAAAAAGTTAAAATAGAGAGCAGTTTTGCAGTCATCTATTTTTTGGTAAATATCCAAACCCCTTGAAATATCTTGCAGCTGTAGATTCTGCTGAACTTTATTACAAAGCTGTGTGTCAATATTTAAAGAGGTTACACTTAATTTTCTGAACCAAATGTTAGCTAGTAGTTTATGTATTTGTTGCCAAGTATGACAGTAAACAGGAGCCAAAAAACCCATGGTTTGTTTGACAATTTTTCTGAAATTTCTTAGTCCTTTTGCATAATTTATCTGATCCAAAATATCAAAAACACAAATAACCAGAGTCTGGAAGAAAGAAATAGCTTCAATGGCCAATTTAAATATGAAAAAGGAGATACAACCATTTTGCCTGATTTTGAGCTAGAGTAACACTAGATCAGTCAATACAACTAACTGGTGAAAATTTTTGTATAAAGTATGTCTGGATGAGAAACTGTCCTCTTTCAGTGATGGGCATGAGTATGGCATACAGAATTTTTAAGCCAGACAACTGAGTGCATCACCAGCCAGTAGCCCACCTATAGAGGTAAAGGGAAGGAAGGAGAAAAGTTGTGTGTTCCAAATACCAAATGAAGGAAATGGGATTTCTAAGCCTATGCAGTTTCTGTGAACACAGTAGTGCAAGCTGTTCCCTTTTATACTCTGAATTTTGTAATATTTGATCTTTTGTGTAACATAGCTCTTGAGGTCTAGCCATTGGATAAGACTTTTGCATTAAGAAAGAAATAATTTCTGTCTAATAGTGTTACAGTGACAAAGTGAAATGTGTGATCCAAGTGCATCCTGAATACTGAGAAATAAAAAAGATGAAAAGAGCACACAAATATTACTTCTGTGAAATTCCTAGATTTTAAAATCTCATTTTCTCAGGAAGTCATCTGCCTGAGATTTTTCCCAATTTTAGATATTAGCAAATAGAAAACAGTCATCCTCAGCCTTTGAATCGGAGCTCAGGATCATAAATTTCTCATATGGTTTGCAAAACCAGTTTGTTCTTTGCTTATAAAGAAACAAAGCACATAACCTACCTGTTTAGAGGTAAACCTGATGTAAAAATCAGGTTTTATCAAAAATCAAACGTTATGTAAACCTGACAGGCCAAACACTGGTCCAGAAGAAGAGACAGTTGGTAGTGTTGCCACCAAAGGTCTCGGATTTCTTTCTGGTAAGCTGGAAATTTGCTCCATGGGACCAAATCTGATGTAAGTTTGGAATCTGGAGTGATTCTTTTGGCTGAAGTGAAGTTACCCTGGTAACTGCTTCTGAAAGCAGAATTTGGTCCACAGGCTTTGCATTTCAAATTGTAATGCAGAGTTCATACAGGTCTCCTCAAAATGTCAAGACAGGTATGCTTCACTGTATGCCTTGCAGTCCTGGTGTTCTAACCACATGTATCAGGGAACTTTGTGGGATGCTCTGCCAAGTTCTCTTGGACTTTCTAGTGTGTCCAGGTCTTGTTCTGATGTGAAGCTAAGAAATGATCAGAAGTTTGTCCCTAGCAGTGGGAAATGTTCTGTGTCTTACTGTAGAAATGTCTACTGAGATCTACTATTTACACAGCTTCTTGGGCATTTATCGAATATTTTCTGTAGTGGTTTGCTTGTCAGCAGCAATTGTCTAAACTTTTTGAATAAATAACTACATACTGTCCATACAAATTTTACAAGAAAAAAATTGGTTGAATTATTTTGGATTCCCCAGCCCCTGCAAACTCTGCATTGAAACGGGTATGTGGCAGTATGCTCTGAACTGCCAGTTTGCATGGTAAAGAGGCAGCAGGCCAGTGGTAGGAGCTAAAGTAGTGGAGTACCTCTACTTTTGGAGTTGGAGTTTCTGGACTTTAGCCAGAGCATATTAGGAGGAAGAACTGCCAGCTAGTGTAAATGTATGTGGTGTTCCTCTGGGAAGAGGTGGCAGAAGTGGTGGGGATCACAGTATAAGTATTAATAGGTGATTGAGGAACTGTTGTCTTGAAGCTGGCGGTGGTAGCTCCAGGAGCCTGGCCTTAAAGGTGAACTATGCTGTATGTAGACTATCTGGATTCAGTAAACGTGGGAACTTTTCTCCAGAGCAATCTACAAATTCAAGCTATAAGAGAAGTAGACTGGCAAGCTTGCAGAAACGTTTCAAACCCTGCCTGTGGGCTGAAATTTCACTGCACTAGAGCCCGTGCCAGGGCATGTTTAGATTTTGATGAACTAGCAAATTATGAATTTTTCCAACCAGTTTTACTTTTAAGCTCTGAGTCCTATTCAGTAATCCTGCTGTGCTGAAATGTGTTTCCCTTTATAACCTTCTGAATGCTGTTATGCCTAAATCCCAGCTAATCCACTGTATTTGTTACCATAATAATGCTGATGCAAAACAAATGTTGTATGCCATTGACAGGAAAATGTAGAAGGTGAAAACTGTGATCTCTGTAAACCAGGATTCTACAATTTGCAAGAAAGAAATCCTCAGGGCTGCACAGAGTGTTTCTGCTTTGGGGTTTCTGATGTCTGTGATAGCCTAACATGGCCCATCAATCAGGTATTTATAAGTTTTGTCCATGACCTAATATTCTTTCCTCAGGCAGCTGCAAAATGTACTGTATTTCTCTTTGACATGTGCCCAAGTTAGCTCCAAATTCTGGCATGTGTCTCCTTACAGAGGAGTAGATTTTCAGTGTCATTTGGCAGCTCTGATCTAGTCACTGTGTCACCCCAGTGCAGGCTTTGGCCCCATGGGCTTGCAGTAATACTAGAAGAAGTATTGGGTAATGGAGGCTGTGACAATGCACTGGAAAAATGCATTTTTTTTCTGACCTTGTGCTGTTAAAGTTCCTTTGCATATTGAAGAGATGAGCCCAAACCTATTCCTTGCTCTCATACGTATTGAGCAAGGCTAGAGTGACTTCTGGCAATATTGCCAATACTGTTTTTTAGAAAACAGCATGATTATAAGTATCACTGGCTTCTGAATAGGTATTGCTTGAGTTAGGGGGCTTTGAGGACACTGTTGTTCCACCAGATTCCTTCCATATCTTTGCAGAGCTAAGTCCTTTAAACTTTAGTCCCTTGTTTTGTGTGCCAATAAAAAGAGAGGAAAACGCATCAAATTGACTGAAATCCTAAGATGTTTGTATAAAACTCTTTTAGTGAGAAGAACAAAGTTCTCTCATGTTGGTCCCTTTTCTTGGACTCAGGATTTAACTTTCCTCCTGCTCAGCCCTATCTGTAAATGGGGATGACAGACCCCGAAGCCCTTGAAGTTCCGTAATTCTCACTCAGGGAATTACATAGGTAAAATGCTAATTTTATTGGGAGGATGAAAATCACACTCATATTTTTGTTCCCATATAAGACAGGTAGAGACAATCCTAGTCTGAAGTAGCATATTTGCGTGTATTGGATGTGAGACTGGGCTAACGGAAATGTTACAGATCCATCAGGTCAAATGAATATCTAGGGAGGGGGTTAAGTCTTAGTGACAGATTTCTCAGTGACACAAAAGCCTGACTCCATTAATATCACTGTTCTTTCTTGCAGATATCAGACATGACTGGATGGCTTGTTACTGATCTGTATAATGCAAGGGGTGTGCAACCTCAGCAAAGCCAATTTGATGGACCCCATCAAATAAGTATTAACAACACTGAGGCTATGAAAGTACTGAAACATACTTATTACTGGTCAGCACCTGAGACATATCTAGGAAATAAAGTAAGTTCTCAGTTAGAGTCAAAACTCCTTATAGTGTCTCAATTTTAACAATAACATATTGCTCTAAATATCTTTCTGTAATTAAAAATTACACATAAAACCCAATATTACCAGAATTCTTAATCTATCTCTGTTCTTCAAATCATAGAGTTCCTGGCCAGACATTCCCAGTACTGTCATCTTGCTCTTTGAGTTCATTCACTTCCTTCTCAGCCTATCTTTGAGACAATATAATCTCTTTTTCTCTTGGCTGTTACTAATTTATATGCTCATATTCCCCATACTCTTGGCTCCTATCCCAAAGGTTACACCCTTCACACTGTGTCCGATATAGTAGGCAGGACCATTAAATTCCTCTTACCTGCCTCTTGGCCATCTCCCATTTAGAACTTACTGGTTTCCAAGCATCTAGTCTTTAGTTTTTTCCCTGGTTGCTAACCTAAAGCTCTGGATCTCCCATTTTTTGCAACACAATCACAGAGTAGTTGAGGTTGGAAGGGACCTCTGGAGGTCATCTTGCTTAACCTCCCTGCTCAAGCAGCATCACCTGGAGCAGGTTGCCCAGCACCATGTCCAGGGAGCTGCTTCTGAGTATCTTCAAGGTTGGAGACTCCACAACCTCCCTGGGCAACCTGTGCCAGTGCTCGGTCACACTCACAATAAGAAGTGTTTCCTGATGTTTAGAGGGAAATTATGTGTTTCAGTCTGTGCCCATTGCCTCTGGTCCTGTTGCTGGGCACCACTGAAAAGAACCTGGCTCTGTCCTCCTTGTACCCTCCCTTCAGGTATTTATATGTATTGATGAGATCTCCCTCAGTCTTCCTAGGCTGAACAGTCTTTGTTCTCTCAGTCTATCCTCATATGAAAGGTGCTTCAGGCTCTTAATTGTCTTAGTGGCCCTTTGCTGGGCTCTTTTCAGGATATCCATCTCTCTCTTTTGCTGGGGAGCCCAGAACTGGACTCGGAACTCCAGCTGTGGCCTTTCCAGTGCTGAGTAGAGGGGACCTTGCAACCTTACTTCTTTAAAAATTTTTGGTCCAGACTCTTTGCCCATGCAGCCCTATTTCTTATTATGGTGAATCAGTAAACGAAAACAAGTCTCAGAAGTGTAACATTAAGTGTAACATTTGCACAGGGCAGCACTTAACTCAAATTCTAATCTCTCATTAATTTAATATACGTCTAGCTATTGGTAATACTCTTTAACTTACTTTGCAGTAGTCAGCAGCAGTTTGGGGCTAAGGAGCCTGAAAGGTGGAATATGGAATGTGAATAACTCCAACATGCTGTGCCCCTTGGCTAGGACGGTAGTGTAAACCTCTGCTGTTTGTTGAAAGTCATGTAGGTGTTTCACTGAATGAGGGCACTTCTCTGAATCATCTGCAGAGCCTTCAGCTAGCTTTCCCCACCTGCACAGCAACAAGCCGGTGCTTGTCCTTGTGCTGATACACACGACATGCTAAGTTTTCCCTGGAAAGTTGTATTTGTAAGCCATGTACTCCTGTAACTCGGGCATTATACTGTCCCATGTCACTTTTTTATGTTGGTTGGAGGTTATAGTGTTGTTAAGACTTTGCTTTTTATTATTTCAGCTCACAGCTTTTGGTGGAGACTTAAAGTATACGGTATCTTATGATATTCCAATGGAGAGTGTGGACAGTGATATAGTATCCAGTGTAGATGTCATCATTCAGGTGATTTCTTTCAGCTTTTTACTATTCAGACATCATTAGGAATCTATGAAAGGGTTAAAAAAAGGAAAATAATATTTCTATAGTAGTAGTTTTGTCAATTTTAAGTCCCTTCTTAAAAGTCACTATCAAGACTTTGTTACTGCTCATTTCCCTGATTTTTCTGATCCATTTGTCTGAAATTGTAAGTATACAATACTAGTTATAAATGATAAACACCTACATTTTAACCTATGTGTAAACAGATGAGGTGTTCATTACCAAACTTACAAAGCTCTGTTTACAAAAGAAACTACAGCAAGCTGAAAGGACTTGTATTTATGAAACAGATGAGTGTTCTTGCTGATTGCTTACTTTTCTAGATTTATGTTGCAGTTAAAAAGTAGGGATCCATATTGAATGCAGGCATCTCCAAAAAAGCATTATTTTGTAGTACATACTTAACAATAGAAGAAAGGAGAAAAGAGATTCTGTTTTGTAGAGGAGTTTGATTTTTGAAATGTAATTTAATTCTTTTTCCAAAAGAAAATCAAGTATTTCTGAAGTCTCTGAACCAAAAGTGCATGGGATTGTAGTCTTTCTGAAGCCATGGAAAATGCAGACCTTTTACTTTTTTCTAGTGCAAGAAATGTAGTTTTATTGCCTTTTCTGTGTTATCTGGATGTATATCTGACACTAAATGTAATCGCTTAATAAAATTTGCATGCAAAGATGGAAAATGTTTTCTCTGTCTTTCAATTTCAGGGTAATGGGCAGATTTTGAGTACAAGAGCAGCGGGCTTGTCATTACAGCCGTATGAGGAGTACTCTAACGCAGTGAGATTTGTATCAGAGAATTTCATAGACTTTAATACAAAAAAAGCTATAGACCGGGAAATGTTGATGACTGTTCTGGTAAATATGACCCATCTTCTGATCAGGGCCAACTACAACATTGCCAAAAAAGCTGTGTACAGGTGAGGGAGAGAAAATATTCAAGTTCATCTATGTACTCCTATTATTTTTGTGTATATGAAACACTATTCATAGTGGTAGTATTCATAAAGTTTTACGTTAACAACTTCTAGAAAAAAATAATATAATTGGATTTTCTCAAGACCAGTCTTGTCCCCAAAATACGTTCATGTGGAATGTGTGGAAAAGGGCATGTGGTTATTTTAAAGATATCTGATAGCAGAAACATTGTTTTCTGCTTTAAAGAAATAGTGCATAAAAGCCTTACTACAATGGCTGCTTTGTTAGAGGGAAATATCTTTGAAACTATCAACAGTATGCTTATTTTGGTATGTGGCAAGTTAATCCATCACTGACTATTGAAAACCTGCCAGTAAAGATGTTGGCTGTAATTTCTTCTAATGTCTGTTTCTAGATGTTACAGAGGCTCATCTCTAAGCGAGTGCTTAATAGGAAAATTGGGCTGGAACAAATTAACTGGTCATTCCATAGTCTCAAGTCAGCATTTGCAGTATCTGCATCAGACCTGACAGATCCCTGTAAATCATTTTACCTGTGGCTGAGAAGATTGTCTCTGCTGCAAAATGCCGTTGCTTGTAGTAAGAGGTTTTGGTTTGTGGTGTTGTGTGCAGCAGCAACGAACTGGTGATGTTTCTCACTAGTTACCCACCTGCGATATGTGTCTACTTTAGACATCGTGCAGTAAAGCTGCCTTATTTCGGGACAGCGATAGAAGGCTGGCCCACTGATAGACCTCTAATACCATGACAGAGGGGGAAGGTTTTGTTTAAACCTTTCCACAGGAGAAGAGACAATGGTGGTAACAATAATGATTACAGGAGGAGGGCACATCTACTCCCAGAGCTGCAAATGCACTGCTAACACTTATGATCATGGTCTTTCTACAGCAGAGGCTTGTGCCTGTTCCTCAGCTGTCACTGCCAGGGAGCAGCACTCAGCAGCAAACTATCCTGTTCAAAATCAAGTTTTGGGAAACAAATGATGCGATGTTTTCATGCTTGATCCTAGGCTGGACTCTGTGACCCTGGATACTGCAAGTGCAAATGTTATAGATCTTTCTTCAGCACCAGATGTGGAATTCTGTGAATGTCCTCAAGGTTACACAGGAATATCCTGTGAGGTAACCTCTTACAGCATTTTATGTGTGTAAAATATTTTATCTCCTATCTGAAAGGATCTAGGTTTTAAAGGCAGGCTGCCTTTATACTGCCATAAAAGTATATGTTCTGGGGTGCAATGCTGTCTACTATACTGTACACAGTGATGTAGATATTTTCTTCCAAATAACTAAATGAGACTTTAAACTTATTTCTTGAATAATTGGTAGCACTAAAGGATGATGATACACTTTAGAACATCAGTGTTGTAGAGGGAGCAGCTGTAAAAGCTCTGTGAAGCTATTTTGAGCTTACCTTACTCATTAATAGCACTTTTCCTGTATCTGAATCATGTACAGTTTATTTCTCTTTTATGTCATTAGCTTTATGGAAGCAATAAGGAATCTTAGCAGGGAGGAATGATAGCCTTTGGAAGATCCCACAAGGGTCAAATGTATCACACAAGGTGGTGTTTTATATATCTGTGAAGAGAAGATTAGGGAGGCAGAGCACCATGTGCTGAATAGCAGGAATTATTTTGACAAATAATTTTGGTACGAAGCCTTATGTCATAGCACCATTAACGATTCTGCAGGGGAGGTACAACATCTGGTTTTTATTGTTCCATAATAAAGAACTTCACATATTCAACTGCACAAAACTTAACTTATGTGCCTCCAGGGGACAAAGGGCTGAATCAAAGTTTCATGGAGTTAATTCTTATCCCCTTTATCCAGTGCAAGTAAAAAACAACCACAAGGAAGGAGCTGCAGTGACATCAATAGAGTTGAAAGAGTATTCAGTTGCCACAGTGTGAATGAGTCAGATGGTGGGTGGTCGGAAGTGGGCTCTTTGAAAATGTTTTGATGTGTACTTTTAACACATGTAATGCTGCTGCTTCTCCACCCTCCCCGTTTCTTTTCAGTCCTGTCTCCCTGGGTACTACCGTGTGGATGGAATACTCTTTGGAGGTATTTGTCAACCCTGCAAATGCAATGGGCATGCAACAGAGTGTGATATTCATGGTGTTTGCTTTGTAAGTCATCCTTCAAAGTGTTTGTGTTTTAAGCATCTATTTAGGAATTAAGAGAACATTTTGGCTGTGGGAGACAAGTTTACAGTGTATGGAAATTTCAAACTATGGGTACCAAGTGTTTATTTTTCTTGCTTTTCATTGTTAAAGTGTTCTCCAATAAGGGTTTATTTCAGTTTACTATTTCAAGTGGGGAGTAGTCAGAACTAAGATAAAAATGTCACCATATACTGGCTGATAAAAATCTTAACTTTGCTTGCTGCAGGTGACAATACAACTTTTCCTGAAAGGAACAAAATTAAGCAATGTTTTGGGTGAATATGTGTTTTCATATATATGTGCATCTTTTGTGACTGACATCAGTGGAAATTAAACATTACCTTCTGAAGAGAGAATTTAGCTCTCAGATTTCTTCTGAAATTTAAAGGTCACAGAAATAAAATGGCTGAACACCAGTAAGAAATATATAAGAAGTTTGTTACTGCAAATCTGTGCAATATGCAAAATATGTTTGTGTATAAGTAATGTGGCTGGTTTCATGGTGTAAAGTATATTATAAATGTAGGAAAGAAACAATTAGGATTTGTTGTTACAACTCAGGAAAAAATCCCACTTATTTTCAGAGGTCTACTCCGTTCTTCGTGGCTGTCTCCTTGAATGTTAACTGCATGCAGACTCCTGCAGGGGTCCTTCAGGGGCTGAAAAACTTTCAAGAGTAAATATGAAAAGACTTTTTCCATGTCTCACAGGCTTGTCAACACAACACAACAGGACCTTTCTGTGATCAGTGCTTGCCTGGCTTCTATGGAAGTCCATCCCAAGGAACCTCTGAGGACTGCCAGCCCTGTGCATGTCCTCTGAGTTCTGCTGCAAATAAGTAAGCTGCTTATGTGAGAAATTCTTTTGCATCTTCAGCAAAATCAGAAAGTGATAAAGAAAAAATGTCGTGAAATCTGAAGGAGAGAGAAGGCCTTTTTTTCTCCCTCTTTATTTGCACGTATTTCATAGAAGCATTGTTTTTCCAAGTAGACCAACTTGTAGACTGAGCTAAGAAAAGCTGAGGGAACTGGTGCCATTTGTACATGAAGGGTGAAAGTAATACTTCAACCTATCCTTGAACTTGGCAGCAAAATCACGGTTATCTTTCATATTTTTTCAGAAAACAACAGAAGGACAGCAGTGTTGCATGTGAAAAAGAGGAGCTTGGTACAGTAATTGGACAGATTTACTAGAAAGAGGGCCAGGTTTTTAGGAAGTTTTAAAATCTTCATTTCCTTTAAAAGGAAAAAACCTTCGGAAGAGTTTTTGAAAATTATAACTTTATTATGACATTTTGTAATGCTTAAAGCATTGATGTTAACCTAGAAAAATTTTCAATTACATGGTTATATAGATAGGTGCATGGACTCAAAGAGTGTTTGTAGAAGTCTTGTTATTCTGTGTAATGATACTGACTGCCATAAATATTGTTGATAGTTTCAGTCCCACTTGCCAGCTGAGTGAAGGAGGCAGAGTTGTCTGTGACAAATGTCTTCCAGGCTATACTGGTTCTCAGTGTGAAAGGTATGTACACTGGCTTTGAGTAAAATATCTTTATCTTTGTCATCAGTAACTGTTCATTATCCTACATGCCTTGAATTGGTCATACCACATGTACAGAACATTTTTAATAAAATTATCCTTCCTGTTTTGTCTTTGCTTGTAATACAGAGACAATTTTGCTAAAAATTTAGTAGGAAATACTCCCTTGGGTGGGGATAGTGTTTCACATGACTGCGTTCCAGCTGATAAAGTTTTTAATCTCTGGTGCAGATGTGCTAATGGTTACTATGGAAATCCACTCATGCCTGGACAATCATGTGCTCCTTGTGAATGCAATGGCAATATAAACCCTCAAGAAGATGGCCACTGTGATACCTTCACAGGACAATGCCTGAAATGTCTGGGGAACACAGCAGGTCACCACTGTGAAAAGTGTGCTGATGGGTATTATGGGGATGCAGTGATTGAGAAAAATTGTCGTCGTAAGTTACTATTATTACTCTTATTACTTAAATTTAAAGAACGCCAAAATGTGGTGTGCATGTAGCAGAATGGATGGGGAGATCTGCACCTTTTCTGAAAGAGTTAACTTTCAAGTTGTGAGTTGGCAAGTGCGGGTTCAAAACTATGGAGGTGGGTTAGCCTGAGGAAGGAATGTATTATGCTAGGGTCTGACACTTCATATTCCTGAAACTTACTGGTGTGCTTAACACTGTCCCTCCAGTGACCTGCTGTAGACGTTTCCTACTTCTGAATGTTACATATAGGGCTGGGAGAAAAAAAAAATCTTAAATGTATCTATTCAGAGGTGTTTATTTTTTATCTTTTAGCCCAAATGTGTACTACAGGTATTACTGTAGTATATTAACATCTATGAGAGATAAACAGGTCAAACACGTTATATACCAAATTTGGAATTCTGTATAATAAAGAAGGCATGTAGATAGACACTAATGATTTTTTTTAATTTGTTTTCTTTTTGTCTAAACATAAGCCTGTGTGTGCCATGTGAATGGTTCCCTTTCAAGTACTTGTCATCATGAGACAGGCTTCTGTCACTGCAAATCAAATGTGATCGGAGAAAGATGTGATAAGTGCTTGGTAAGCAAATATTTATGTGTTTTTAATATCTACATTTTCTTGCATCTTGGTCTTCCAGTTTATCTATAGATATTGTTCAGAGCAGGTACAGATAATAACCGCAAATATATTCAGGGGAGAGGGGACCTGTTGCTGGAGCGGAGACCAAAAGTTTGTCTGCACAGGCTTTTGTGGTTGCAAATTGCTCTGCCTGTGCTCTTGGCAGATGTGCAGCTATGTAGTTGGCTCAGCACCCTTCTGAATAGGGGTGTTCAGGCTAGTGCTGTGCTGACTGGCAGCATGCAGTCCTGTTGGCTTACCGATAAAACAAACCGAACACTGCTAACAGACCTGAAGGGATCTTAGTGCTGTGCTTGTGCAAAATGAAGTCTAAGTGGGAATGTCTGAAGAATGCGGTTGGTCATAATAAATCCTGGCTGAACACCAAAAAGGGGATCAGCTAAGACAGGCCTGTTAAAAGAACAAGTACATACTCACTGGTGATACTAAGCAGCAGTTTCCAGCCTTTGTGAAGTGTGGAACTGCCTCAGAGACCAGAGCAGGAAATCTGTGCCCAGTTACTGCCCCTGTGCCAGCCCAGCCAAATGCCTTTCAATCCACATGTACCATAGGTCACTGACATGCTCTGTTCTGGTCTTTCATTCACATTCACAGAAATCTCTGCCTGATTAGCACAGCCCACCCTCACCTCATGGAAGTCTTTATATTGAAATAACCTCAGACTTTAAAACATAAAGTCTCACTGATGAGATTAGAGGACCACAAGAGCATTTCAGCGTTCAGCTTTTCACCCAAATGCATATTGCATATAGCTGGCAACAGTGAAGAGATGAGGCCAGGGAGTCCTCGCACAGCAATCACACAGTAATGACCAATATTCATGCAGGTCAGGCAGCAGGGAAAGTAAACAAGAGAAAATAAGAGTGTACATTGTATTGTTTTCAAAAATTCATTAAATATAGCTCAAACGTATTTATTTCCTGTCTGTCAGAATGGTTATTATGGCCTGCTTACTGGGCTTGGCTGCATTTCCTGCAACTGCAGTCGATTTGGCTCAGTCTCCGAGGACTGCAATCATCAGGGGCAGTGTCACTGTGTACCAGGAGTGGCTGGAGAAAAGTGTGATCGTTGTGCTCACGGCTTTCATTCATTTCAGGATGGTGGCTGCACACGTAAGCTCTAATCCATGATCCTTTCAGGGTTTGTCTGGTATTTCTTTCAGCAATAAATTTAATGTTAAACTCTGGCAAAGGTCAGGTGTTGTGATGACTATACAGAAAAATCTGTAGAATAGTGTTCTAATACATTAAGCTAGGGAACAAAACATTTCTTTGATTGTTTATTGTGTGGTGCCTTGTAAAAGATGGTGACTATGAAATAACAACTCATAAAGGTTGCATGAGAGAAATACTACCTCCTCAGTAGCTCCTTTGTCTCTTTTTACAACACCCTCCAGTCCTTCAGAGAGAATAGAAAACTTATTTTTTTCTGCAATTGTTAAAGTTGAGCTACTATTACATATTTGTATACGTAAGTATAAACATATTTTACCTTGCTTTTTTCATTTAATTCTTAAACATATATTTTATACTTCAATAAGATGTGTCATTGACTGACTGTTTTTTTCCCATCATCACCTGGGTATGTACAATTTTTAGTCATGATACACAGGACAATATTAATCCAAACAGAGAACATGCCATCAAAAAACCTAATTTATCATGTTAATAAGATGCCTTTTCCAACACAGTATAGCTGAAAGAATGCCTACCTTTTCTCCAACCTGACAGAAATGTTTTTTGTATGTCTCAAATAGTATAGTAATACAAAATCTGTGGTGAGGTTATGTGATAGGATTATGTTTTGGAACATATACTCTGTTTTTACTAAGACTCAAAGATCTCTTAGATACCTTTAACCATTTCAGTGTCAAATTCTGTAAATGTTATTAAACAATTAATAAAACCACTTTTCTGAACTTCTGCTTTTAGCATTTGTTAAACAGACAAGTGCTTCCTGCAGCAGTTAGTACAGAAATAGTTATTTATCCCAATTATTCACTAAGCAATTCTTGAAAAGTACTAATTCCTGAGATTAATCCTTTTACTTGCCTGAGAACATTATCATATCTCCTGATGAGTTTTGCATCCTCTATAATAGAATCTTTTTCCTACAAATTTACTCTTCTCCACAATAATTTTGTTTGGTTTTGTTGATTCCCCTGTGGAAATGCAGTACGGCTTTTCAAATCACCAAACAGGCTATGTCAAGAAGCAATAATGGGCTTTCAATAAAAAGATAAAATGCCACTGTGGTCATAATTTGTTTCTCAGTGATTAGGGATGGCAAGGAGTTCCTAGTGGGATGGATAAACAGTATTGCGTAATTAAGAAAAGTGAGACTATTGGTGGTCTTGGAGTTTCTTCTCTATAGCCAAAGCAAGGACACAGTTCATCATTTGGTCCTATTTCTTTTGCAGCCTGTGACTGTGCTCATACTCAGAACAACTGTAATGCTGATTCTGGCCAATGCATTTGCCCCCCTCACACTCGGGGACCAAAATGTGAGCTCTGTGAAGAAAATCACTGGGGAATCTCCCCTAAACTTGGATGCAAGGTATGATAGTCTGTCTGAAAAGCCATGGCTGTTAAAAGCAATTCGCCTTGTACTAATGTCAGAATTGGACTCTTGTTTTGAGAACTTCAATCTCTATTCTCTGTCTTGTTAGTGCAACATGCTCACATAAAAAAAAAACCCACCCACACAAAACCAAAAAAACAGACCATAAAGTGTTTATTGAGGAACGTTCTAAGAACGCTGTTTTTGAAAATACTGATCAGAGTGCCTATTCTGGGTAGGTGCATAGATCATATTAAAATTCTGAAGTGTGTATTTTAACTTCTAATTGTTTAAATAGTGATAGTGAACCAGATTTATAGCAACAGTTGGCAACAGCATAGTTTCTGTGCTAATCAAGGAGTCATGATATTATGGTTTTAACGTAGATTTCATTGTTTTTCTCTTGGAAGTAACTGCATGCTTTTTTCTGAGTATTTAAAATTAAAATGATATAAGGTGGTTAATGTTTCATGAATGGAGAAATGGTAACTCCCATTATTTCAGCTTAATATTTATGATTAAGCAGTATTATGCCAACTCAGTACAGATCCAAGGAGTAGTAACCTTTTACGCAATTACATTCAGGCAGTAAATTCCTGTCAGGTACGGCATTGGGCCAATCTTTATTTTATAAATGTTGAGATTTTTAAAAGCCTCAGAATTACATGAATGTAATGGGTAATTTTAATGGAGAAACCACAAATACAATCACTTTGACAAGGTCTGTCATTATATGCAGTAAGTACTTGACAAATACAAGTATCAGCAAAATTGTTTTCCGTTTTCTCTCTTTATCATCCTTACGCTAAAAAATTAAAATAGTCCTGTAATACCTCTTCAGAGTTTACCATCTTAATGAGTTAATAGCAACTTACTTGGCGCCAGTCATTAAGCCACTGCTTTGTCAGCTACCAGCTACTGTCATTCTTGCCTAAAGTTCTGCAAATACAGCAGGCTGGTCCCTGTCCGTTTCGCTTGAAGTGCTCCTTTTCGTAGGGTGATTCCACAGCACTTGCCAATGATCAAGTTTAAATATGTAACTACCACTTTTGCTCCATTGTTTAGTATTCCTTTTGGTAACAGCTTCACAGTAATTAACATGAATTACTCTGAGGTATTTCAGTTACTTTCTTGATGCAACAAACTACTGTGGTCTGCAGGTAGCAGTCCCAACAGAGGCTCCCCTGCACTCAATAGTCAGCTGTGCCAGGCTGAGGTCTGGTGCAATGTCTACTGGCAAACCCGGGAAAGGCTCTTGCATGCTCTCCACATGGATGATATTGGGGAGATGCTATTGGAAACACAGCTGGTCTGTTTTTACAATGGACTGCACTAGTGAGATACTTCATCTAGCTCCATTTCTTGCAGTTTTCTTGGTATTCAGCATCCATTTCTGGGTGCAGTGATGGAGCAGAGCTGTAGTCATGTTCTGCTTACAGCCTTTTTCACGTGTGCTGCAGCACAGTTAATTGTACCTTAGAGCCCTTATTTATCTTTATCACATATAAATAGAGATCGAAGTACATGTAAATTATTTCTGTTATTATGGTTCTCTAAAATACGGTTTGATGTTCAGAGCTGTAGAGACGTCATAAAATGTGTGAGACTCAGCAGTGTAGTACCTAGTCCTTGCTGCTAGAGTGAAAACTGCTTAATACAAAGAGTACTAATGGTGAGCAGAAAACTTGTGAAGAATGCTAAAGGATACATAGTGATGCTAATAGATTTTGTGGGTCTTTGTGATGATGAGGAAAGAAGACTCGGGGCAAATGCTCACAGTCAGGTGGTGATAGATGGAATGTACTTTTTGCCTGCACTGTTAGAAATAACCACAGAGCACAATTGGGCTTGTTAAGTAACCACAGATACGAAAGTAAGACTGAATATTAGATCCAGTCTGCTTCAAAAAAAATGACAAATTAAGTACATCCACTTTGCATATTTGTAATAACAGGTTCGTATTCCTGAACCTGTTGTTATTATTCATTTGCGTAATGAAGGATGGACTCTGACAGGGAACAGTATTCCTTTGGTATTGAGCTGCAGTGCATGCTGAGCTTCCCACCTTTGGATGCAATGAGATTCTTCATTCCTCATCAAATACTAAATAAGTTTGAGCAAGATGTAGATGCTATTAATGCTCCTTGAAATCTTAAAAGAATGTCAGTATTAAGATTTTTTTTTTTCTGTCATATTTATAAAATTATTGTATTACAGATTTCTTTCATCTGACATTTATATAACATTATTTTAATTTACTTGCTGCACTGAATGCATAGTATTTTAAATAAAGTCTTCTGGATTTTTTCCTTCAACTTTGATTCCCAACCCAGATTTGAGAATCAACAGAGCTTCTTACTTTTTGCCATCCACTGTTTACTGGAATGCAGTTCTTTGTTCAAATACAAACCAAACCACCTCATTTCTATGTGGAAGTTCTTCCCCTTTACTATTGTAGAATAATTGTTGACAAACATTGAGTTTTAAGGGCTACTCTAAATTTACTGTGCTGGTTTGGTTGTAACAAAATTGTTCTTAAAGATCTGCTATTTATGAACATTTCTTCTTTTCATCTAAGGCTTGCAACTGTAGCAACACTGGTTCTGCTGGTCTCCAGTGTGATGTATTGACAGGTCAATGCCAGTGCAAAGCTGAATTTGGAGGACAAGCCTGTTCCAGATGTGCACTAGGCTACAGGGACTACCCGGACTGTGTTGCCTGTGACTGTGACTTGAGGGGAACCAAAGCGGAGATGTGTGATGACACTGAAGGACTTTGTGGTTGTGAAGAAGAAACTGGCATCTGTACCTGCAAGGTACTGAAGTATTCAGACACTTTTGGGACAGCGTTGGGGTTTTCTGGTCACTTATAATATAAAAGTCATGGAAGGTGTAGGGCTGAAAAGACTTCAGAAGGCAATCTGCATTCCTTCTTTGAGACATTTCTGAATACACCTACATCACCCCTAAAGGATTTTCTGTACCAGTGATAAATAGGTCTTATTATTAGTCAACTGGGTTTAAAAACTGCCAGGTGAGGTTCCCCACTTTGGATGAACACAACACAGCTGTAGGCAGAAGAGATAGCAACATTACCAACATGGCATTGTTATTTCTGTTCTCAGAAATTCCTGTGATAATACTAGATGTTTTTTCTGTCCTTCCTCCCTTTGTTTTGTTTTACATAGTCAGGTAATTTTAGTTCCAGTTTGCGATCATAAAATTATTGTGGCACAGCACTGTAGTTCTCTTTTAGAGAGAATTCCTGGAATTTGATGTGTGGATGTGTGTTAGGAAGTCAGGATACATCAGGCTATATGCCTAATAGCAAAAAGTCATTTCTGGCTGAATGATGCTGAATCTTTGCTATGTTTACAAAACAGCCACTGTACATCTGATAGAAAAATGACTGTTGTCTTTCTAGTCTTGTACAGGATTTGGCGTATTTCACGGGTATGGTCTCACTGCAGTCCTAAATTCAAATAGATTGCATTTGCTCAATATAAGATCCATTTGTTTATTCTGTATTAAGTGAACTTCTGTAACTACGCCATCTTGTCGTATATTCAGAGTCCTCTTTTTATGGATTAGTATTGTAAGGTAGAAATGATTTAGGATGCATTTGTGTTGCTTTTCCTTTTGCTCCTAGATTTCCTTCTGTCTCTTGAATAAGATTAAGCACTGGCCATGGGTTTTGGGAAAAAAATTTTTGTAAATGTTGTTAAATATATGAGAATGGTGCTAGTGACTTCAGTGTCACTATATTTCTCTGTATGATGTAAATGCCTTCTGATACCAAGAACAATGCCATATGAACCATTTTTAATGATACAATTTTTATGTGTTTCATTTATCCCACATGCTTTTTTCTACAATTGCATTTTGCTTTGCAAATAGTTCCAGTAATAATAGTTGATAACTCATGTGCATTATTGCTATTTAAAAGTGGGGTTTTTTTCAGTACACATACAACATTGGAGAAGAACCAGCTGAAATAGGTAAAAGTGTTCTAATGCAATGAGCAATACAATCAAAGTGTTTCTACCTCAAGCCGAGGAAAACCATTCCTTCATAAAGTCTAGGAATATTTTGTTGCAAGAGTTGCGGTGCTGAGTGCAGGTCATGTTAATTGACATCATCTTAAGTTTCTGAACAGACAATCTCTGATAAAAGGTTGTTTTTTCTTTAACTTAAAAGTTTAAATTCCCTACGTGCTGTTTTGGCAATGAATTACTTCATTCTTTGTGTAGACAGCACTTCTACAGATTCTTCAATTCTAGATGTGAAAGCATTTTAAAAAACTAATTAAATGATAGAAAACTCCAGTGAAAAATCTATTATGTTATTATCCTCATTATACAAATGGAATGAAATACAGAAGTGTTTTCTGCTCAGACGCACACGGTTTTATTAGGTTTGGGAACAGCACATTGATTCAGATCACAGAACCTTGCTCTTTTGAGGATACTAATGATAGGAAGAAACCAACAGATACAAAATGGAGAATCTCAACTTTTTTAAAATGTGGTTATGTTGCAAGTTCAAATTTGTGTCCTGTGCTATAACCAATGGCAGTGCTTACGAATAATTCACATATATTGTTAATAGTGAAGTCTGAATTGGCAAAGTGGAAACATTAAATACAGAGATTGAGTAGTATAGATTTTTCGGAAAAGGCATGAATCTGTTCTTGAAAGACTAAGTGGTAGAAAATAACTTACTTCAAGGCAACAAATCTATGACTTCATAGGTCTCTCTCCAACCTTCTGGTTAAAGGTGCCAGTGGGCACTGACCGTAGTTTTGCATGTTTCTTCAAGTTGGACTTACCAGTTGGGAATTGAGTGCAAAAACAGATGCTTGGGAATAGGTCCCCCAATTCCTATTAATACTGAGCAGTTTCTTTGGCTTTAAGAGCCTGTTTTCCAGATAGGGTGGGGTGGTGTAGATTTTTGTCTTGAATGGAAATGTATAGCAGCTAATTTTTGCTAGAAACTAGAATACGTGAGTTCAGTTTGAATGTTCCTTTTTAAAAAAAAAGAAAAAAAAACAGCCTTGGAAAATAATGAAAAAATAATATACTGCATAGTAAAACAGAATAGATACAATAATTGAATTCCTGTTATGTAGTTTACATAGCAACTATTTTTTCTTCCAAAAAGAACCATCTTTCATTCAGCTAGCAAAGCAACATAAGTGTGCTGTTATGGGGTGTGTCTTTTCTTTTTTGTTTCCTCTAGGAAAATGTATTTGGCCTACAATGCAGTGAGTGTAAACCTGGAACTTTTGCTCTGTCTGCCAACAATGCACTAGGTTGTACTCCATGTTTCTGTTTTGGGATGTCCACATTTTGTTCGGAACTAGAAGATCATGTGAGAATTCCTGTAAGTAAAGTCGCATCAATATACAGACGTAGTTTGGTGTTATCCTCGTGTTAGGTACCACACTGGTACCTAAGGTTGCATACATTTCATTAATCAGGCTGAATGTTTACGGAGGTAACGGCATGTGGCAGAACAAAAAAGAAAGCAAATGGTAAGTGGTCATAGTCTTATTTCTGAAGCCTTGTGTTTCACTCTTCACTTTTTAAAAGAAAAGTAATTGTGAAACATGTTTGCCAATTTTTTGGTTTCGTCATTTATTATGCTAAGATGGACTATTGACTATCTCAAAGCAGCTGAAACTGTTAACAGTATGTTACACTGAGATAGATTCATTCAACAAAAATATTCTCTTGTTCTTTGTTTTGCAGATAACCTTGACTCCAGATCAGTCCATTCTGCATGTAGTAGCTCAGAGTAACCTGACTGGAACAGTGGAAGGAGTATTTTCACAATTTCCTGATGTTTTACTGGATGCCGCCATAGTCAGAAAATACTTAAATAGAGAAACATTTTACTGGAGGTTACCAGGGCAGTTTCAGGGAGACCAGGTAAGACCATTACATAATTTGAATGCTTTTTAGACCATTTCTTCATTGTCACTCCTTTATTGTATAATAGTCACTTTATCTTGGTAACATTTTTCTGTGTTAGTTCTATTCTTGTAGGTCATAATAGTATAAACATTCGGTGATTGAACTTATTTATAGAAAGCAAAAACAGTAAGTTTACATTACCCTTTCCTAATGAGATTTTTGTTGACCCTGGAAATTGGTAACACCCATATTTAATTACCATGTTACTCTTCAGAGATCATATGGGGGGGAAGAGTGATGTATTCAATTCTACTTTTGAAACCTGAAAGAGTTTTCAACCTTGGTGCTAGATTCAGTATACAGATTGTGGAATCTATATTGCTTAGGAATTAAACTAAAATTGAGTGCACACCTTGAAAGGGCCTAAAATAAGAAACAGACTGCTTTTTATAAATATGCATTTAACCTTGGTGCAAAAACTGCTGAGTTTAAGTCAATTTTCATGTTTTATTGCCAATTCTTCAAAGAACTGACACTTCTCAAGTCAACTGATGACATTAAAATATTTTCAGCTAGTAACTCTAACCTTGGAATAAATAAAAGTGACAATTTTTTATCCAAACAGCTCATGGCCTATGGAGGAAAGCTGAGATATACTGTTGCTTTTTATGCTTTGGATGGCTTTGGAACCTCAAATTTTGAGCCACAGATTCTAATGAAAGGAGGTCACACCAGCAAGTTGGTCATCTATGTAGACATCCCTTCTCCAGAAAACGGAGTAAGAACTGACAAGGAAGTAGAAATGAAGGAGGTAAGTCAAAACATTGATGTGGAAATATTGCCTTTCCTTCATGAGCTTTTACAGAAAAGCTCTACATATTTAATAAAATACTTTGGAAAAAATACATAGCTGATTTCAAATAAGGTAAGTAAATAGAACACTTGGATTAAAATGCATCTATTTTAGGGAAAAAATGCTGGGAATATTGTACTATAGCAGCAAATAACATTTTGACATCGCTTCCTCTTTTGGAAGTGCTGAAGTTGTTGCTGTAGCAAGCTTTTCAAACACAGACTCAGATTTCAGTGATAAGTGACAGGCAGGTGGATATTGTCAATCTTGGGCAGTCTCATAATTATGTAGCCTGTATGTTACGTTCACCACCTAGGAGCATCGCATGGGACGTGAATATTAGCATAGCAGGAATAATAAGTTGCAGTAATGCCCACCTGACGATTTCAGAGGAGATAACAATGACCTGCTTTGGTCTATGGGACTCTCTGCTGATGGCGGCTGAGGTGAGGTCTCTCTTCTTGACAGGAGGCAGGATGCAGTTACAACACCTGTTTCTAACTGCACATAATTTGAGTGCTGTGAAATCCTGGTCTTTTGGCTGTCTGGGTTCTCCAGATATAGCCAGAAAAAGCTGTGCCATGCAGGCCTGGACTGCTTTCCTGTAGGAACTGGTCATGCAACTTGAGTTCAGGGAAGGAGAGGAAAAAGGGCATAAACCCAACTTGTTCTATAACATGGAGCAAGATTTTGGATTTTCTGTGGCCTAGAGTTTAGACATAGTCACTGTAACTGCATTTCTGAAAGAACACAAAAGGAGGAACAGACCATTGCCTTGACGTGAGCTTGAACACTCATGGTTTTAATAATATGCGTTATGTTCCCCTAGGATTCTTGGAAGTATTTTAACTCTGTGTCTGATGAGCCTGTCTTACGTTCCGACTTCATGTCTGTGCTAAGCAATGTTGAATACATCCTTATCAAGGCAGCTTATGGCCAAGGATTACAGCAAAGCAGGTAAAGCAATCTCTGATTACATTTACTGTAATTTAACTTAGAAATAGTCCCAACTGAGCTATACAGTAAATATTTAACTCAAATTAGAGAAATTTCCAATTTCCTATTTATGACTTATGTTCTTCCTCTGATAAGAAAACATTTATGACCTTTAACGGCAGCAGAATCCCTCTTTAATTCTTTCTGTGAAACACTAAATGTCTCTGCTTCTTACTTTGATAGAAAAACCCATAAAGAAGCACAGAGCCTTACAGGCTGATGCAGTGTTGGCTGGTCTATATCATATCCTTATCTATATCAGTATGGCTGATGTAGTTAGATGTTTTCTAAATTATTTATTTCCCATCTTATTTTCATGGGTATTGATATTTTTATTTGTTTTTTTTTCAGTTGAAACACATGGCCCCTTGTGTTCTTGGGTTTGTACCAATCTAGGTCTCTCCTGTAGCTTTATGAATTCTGGCCAGTGGTAGTAAAATATTCACACCTCAGAATGGTAGCATTTTACTGCCATTTTGAACAGAACTAGGTTCCTAATGAGAGGGAAGAGATGGGATATAGTCATTGCATCTGTCAGTTCAGAAACTAACAAGACAAGCAGAGATGCATCCAGTGAAAACCCAATATCTGTACATCTTCACGGCTGCAAAGAAGTGTGATTCCATCTCCAGATTTGGGATTGTTTTTGATTCACAGGCCCTCAACTATCTCTTTGTTAGCTCTGTGCAAAAACCCATAGGACAAAACAGATGTATTTCTGTCTAGTGTTTCTGAGGCTGAAATACATACTCTTGCATGGTGGGTTTGTCAAGTTGTGCAGACCAGTGGGAATCAACCTATATTACTTTGACGTACTTCTGATTTGTTTCTTGTAGGTCCTGAAATTCCATAAATATGTAAAGAATCTTGAGATTTTATTGAGATATTTGCATGGGGAAAATGGCATCGTGGGAGATTATGTATGGTATCCCTGACGTTGAAGAATAAAAATGTTTGGTTATCAGTTTTGCTCCTAGAACTTCTCTAGATGTTCATGCTCTCTTCTGCATATATCTTGTAGAATTGCAAATATCTCAATGGAAACTGCAGTGAAGTTTGAAGAAATGCATCTAGGCAGAGCTAGAACTCATCTTGTAGAGCAATGTAGATGTCCTACTGGTTATTCTGGATTGTCCTGTCAGGTACAGAATCAGAATCCTTGAATCCTGTTTGTGTGTCTAATAGTGTGATAATAAAAAAAAATTGCTTAAATGGCTTTTTAAATTGTTTGTAACTATTGATAGCCATGATAATTTTTTTAATGTGTTTTATTCCCTTTACAAATAGAGCTGTGCTCCAGGATACTACAGGGGAAAGCATACAGAACTCGGTGTAAAAGAGCCTCATGCTTCGATAGCACCTTGTGTGCCATGTCATTGCAACAACCACAGTGAAACTTGTGATCCTGGAAGTGGAAAGTGCTTGGTATGTACAATTTATACATTTTTCTATTGTTTTCACCTGAGCATACAATGGCAGTAACCTATGGAAAGAGTTTCTTGGAGAAGTATATGGCTGTGCTATGTGGATAAAGTATAATTTCCCCTCAACTCTGAAAAATGGAAAATCTGAGTAATATTTCCCTTAGGGTCCATTCAGTAAAATTATCAAGCGTTTTGGACACTAACATCTTTGAAATAATTAACTATTTTTTTATTTTACTTTACAAATAACTTATGTATCAGTTCAGTTTATCTGTTTTTCCGTGAGATTTTTTTGGGCTTCTGTCCTTGGTCTGGCCACGGTCTGCTTAGTCACACCAAAAAAGTAGAAAAGGAAGCAGTAAGCCATACCACACCACAGACTAGGTCAAAATCAAATTCTTTGTCTCTCAGGGAGAGAATCTTCTGGGCAGCTTTAAGTGAGGGTTTTTTAACTCCCAGAGACAAAATTAGTAAAATGATACACCTCAACTAAGTTAATTTGCTCGCTTCTCTCATTTTATCCTAAAAGATGCAAAAGAGGAGCCACATCTGACTAACACATTGCGCCTCTCTTGTGGGCTGACAGCCCTGCAGACAGCAAATTCTCAGCTAACCAAATAAGATACATTAAGTCTGTTCTCTGGTATGGCTCAATATTCTTTCCTAAAGATTTTTTCAGTTGCCTTTTTTTTTTTTCCATTGGTAAATTGATTAGTTTGAAGTCAATTTCTGCTGAAATAATTTTTGAAGTCGGTTTTTAAAGTAAGTTTCCTTAGTCCTTCAGGCTTATGTAAACCATTCTTCCGCTTTTAGATTGGTCCTAAAGTAATGTATCTCATGAGTGAGAACTACTGTTCTCATTTCTACACGGCCAAAACACATAGGTCTTTCACACTAGTGAATACTAGTCATTCTTCCTCTCAGCTTCTTTTTGCAGGGGTGACAAGTCACCTACGTGTTGAGATTACTACTTAGACATTTCTGGATGAGTAGTGTAGACAAAAGAGATGTTCTTCACCTCTGACTTCTGCTCCCATACAGTAGGGGGCTGCATTGCTACTGCTTACTGTCTTCAACTAATCTCTAAAACATACACACTTGCAAGAATATGAATTAAAAAAAAAAAAAGAAAAAAGAGGGGGGGGGAAGGAGAAACTGAATTTTATATATTTAGTGGACTAGTCACTTGAATTATGCTTATAATACTGATTTAGTGTTTTAATATTAATAGCTCTGTCTATAGATCAGTGTTGTTGACAAATTAAATGTAGTGTCTGTGAATCCTAACTGGGGATGGTCCTTGGTTTATAATATTCAAATGCATTTGCTGAAACATTGAAACTTGCATTTTTCATCCAGGTATCCTGTTTAATTTTTCCATCAGTTGCTGCTTTTTTTTTTGTGGGGGGGGGCGGGGGGAGTTGCTTTGTATTATGATTTCCTTGCCTGAATTGGATTAATAGAAGCAGAAATACATAAACCTTAATGGAAATTTGTAACAGAAATTAGGTCAGCCTGCCTGAGGGGGCATTCACATAAGAGAAAATATGCTGGCATTCTGCTAATTTCTGCATAAAAGTTTCCTCCACTCAGAGAGTGCTGACCAATGGGTAATGACATTTAGAAATGATTGCTGGAAACTGTATATGTTTATTGATTGGGGGGAAGATAAAGTTCCTCTTGTTGTTTTGTTGTTGTTTTAATCTATCTGAATTCCTTTTTGTGTATCAGAACTGCAGAGATAACACAGTTGGTGATTACTGCAGTGCTTGTGCGCCAGGCTACTATGGGAAAGTAACTGGATCTGTCAACGATTGCTCTCTTTGTGCCTGTCCCAGAGCCAACCCTGTTAGGTAACCAAACTTATAAATCCAATGTACATTTTAGCATTACGGATTTCTTGTGCTGTATGTCTCGCCTTCTATTCCCCCCATGCTATGACAACAGGAGTTAGTTATTACATGTCCTTAATTTTTAGACATTTGGAAGCTACCTATTTCAGTAAATGGAGCTTACAATTCTGAGTTGTACACAGCTAGTGTAGGTAACTCTGTGAGGCTTTAAAATAAAAATGTTAACTGGTAAGCCAATTTTTCCTCGAAGAGTAGATCAGCCACATGGAATGTTTTATAGATAATGGAGTAAGTTGCTCTGATATGTTTTAGTTTCAAATGTTGGTCTCGGTTTTCGTTAAAAAAATAATGCTTTTGTATTTACAAAGATTGTGAGCATCTCCAGTCAATGCAGGAACTTTTCATGAGATGAGTCCCAAGGGAAGAGCAAGAACTCTTTCTTGTTTGAAATGTATATATCTGTTTGTTTGGTAGAGGAGCAGTTAACTTCTTATTTTGAAAATCAAAATGCTGTGCAGACTGGTTTTTTCCCCAGAAGCTTGGAAAGCATGTTTGTTGTTTGCTTTTTGGATAATTGAATCAGAGTAAGAGTCTAGCAGCTCTCATGTTCTCATGCAAGTTTCAGTTAGATATATACTATAGCCATATCATGCAGCATCCATTTTTCATTGTCTTATCTTTTAAAAGGAAAGCCATAAGATGCTTTAGCATGTTGTACAGTAATGGAGTTGCATCGGGAAAGCAAACTTTTTCAGGAAAAATAATTTAAAGTACAACTTCTAGAGTACTGCATCAGACTGAGCAGAGGATGCTGTTGCTTACAATATTTAACCTGTGGCTGAAGGTGTTCACTGTCTTTGTATGGTCTTCCATTTATGTGCTAGCAGGTATTTGTTTATCCTTCCTCCAGTTTTAGTCCCACTTGTGTCCTGAAAGGTGCTCAGGATTATCACTGTGATGCTTGTCTCCCAGGATATGAAGGACAGTACTGTGAAAGGTGAGTTACACATGATGTCCCTATTTATCCCCAGCTCCCAAGGACGGTTTTATTAATATGAGCCATATTTGTACTTGGAACGGATTATTCAGTGTTCATAAATAAATATATGAGTAAGTGTACAAGGACTTAGAGTGATTCGTTAGTTACTGTTAAGAAGCCATTAATTAGAAACCTACCAGTGATTTTCAAAGATAAATACCACATCTAATTTTATGATCAATATCATCTAATGTTCAGTGTCCCATTCCTCCCTGTGTAGGTGCTCCCTTGGCTACTATGGTGACCCTCAGCTTCCAGGTGGCAGCTGCCATCCATGTCGGTGCAATCCAAGTGGCTCTGTTCATGTTAACTGTGATCGTGCAACTGGCCAGTGCCTCTGTAAGCAAGGTGTGACAGGACAGCTCTGTGAGGAGTGTGAAGAGAGACATCTACTTGTGGAAGATGAGTGTGTTTGTAGGTGGTTTTTAAATTGTTTACTTTCCCAATGGGCTTTGGTCTATTCCAGTGATATTTATGTGCATGTGATTATTTCTTGAATGTTTTTACGATGTGAGGCCCTATTCTTTCTATGAAAGGAGAGAAATCTTAACAACTTAATATCTTTGTAAAACAGGGAGGGCTTGGAATAGATAATCTCCAGAGGTGTCTTCCAACCTCAACTATTCTGCGAACACAGAGGAAACTACAGTGGATATTATAACATCAGACAAGCAGTTAATCCTTAAAAGGGCTTATTTAGTGCTACAGACAAGTTTAAGGAAAGATAATTTTAATACTTTTTGCTGTCTATAGCATACCTTTATTTGACAGTGTTGAACTCCTGTGTCATTGACTCTTTGGATGTAAGGTTGCTGTAATAATACTTTTGGAGTCATCCCAGGTATGTAGGCATTCCCCCCAATGATTAATCATATTCCTCCAATAATTAGTCATGTAATTCCTTATGTGAGAGGGTAGATAGCTGAAAGATAGAGCAAGTACAGTAATCTGGTTTTCAAATTAATTGGGATTTAGGACTTGGATTTTGTTTTGTAGAAGTTAAAAAAAAAAAAACAACCAAACAAAAAACAACCCAAGAAATAAATGGAATTACACCACTATAGGCTTGGATTTCCTGTATTCCTCAGTTTGAGTGAGTGTCAGTGGCATCAGTGGATTTATAGCAATATAGCTAAATAGGCTCAATAAGTCTATAATACAGCAAGCAGCTCAGTAGCCAGCAGGATCAGTGAGGTTTGAATGCTTGCTAACCTAAGGAGAGTATGTTTGGAATAGGTCCACTATTGGGGCAGGAAGGGGGAGGGCAACACTATAAATCTGTATACTCAAAATTATTGTACTTAATCACTCTTAACTCAAAAAGTAAAGGCAGGTACTGTGTAAATCAAAATACATTTCAGTATTTGGTGACTTCTTTTTAATACTAATTTTGCTTCCTCCTCTTAAAATGCTTTATTTAGCTTGTGATGACAACTGCACTGGAGTTTTGTTAAACAGTTTGGATAATCTCAACAAGGCCATACTTTCTGTCAACCTCACTGGTGTTGCTCATGTGCCCTATGGGATATTGTCAGAATTGGAGAATGCAACAAAACATCTGAAGGTAAAATGAAAGCACAAATATTAGAAATACTTAATCATGCCTTTAAAGCAAAACTTTCAGCCAGTCACGTCTGACAGTAATTTAACAGAAGTCCTCCTGAAGTTCATGGCTTGAATGTGTGTATATGTAAGTGATACCAGATTAAGACCATTACGTTTGGTATAGAAATATATCTTGAATTATTTAGCTGCCTGTATTACTTTCTTTTCATTCGTTGTACTAGCATTTAAATAAGTGGATGAATATATTTGTCAGTCAGCACTGTGATTACTGAATGGGCTAGATGTATGTGCTTCACCTGGATTATGTGGATCTGTAAAACTTGGCCCAGACCTACTGAAAACCAGGGGAATAATTATCAGCAGTGAAATAGAAACATCAGGCCACGTCTTTTCCTTTTTTGGTCCCTTTGCTTGAAGAGCTGCCAAGCCATAGTCCTCAAGGCTTGGTTCCCCTAGAGTCCTCCACTAGAGTGGCAGGCTGCTTCTCAATTAGCCAGGGTGCCTGGGATGCAGCAGTTGGCTTTCCTTTTGCTTGTGTTGACAGTGCAAGTGCCTTAATCTGTCCTCCATCCCAGGACACAAAAGCCAGGAAGAATGCTACAGTGTTGGACACTTTTAGGCTGCTTGTGACAAAGTTCACTTCCAGCTCCTCTCCCCCTTAAACAAAGCATGAAATACCACATTTTGTGATTCTAGAAGGTCATTTTTATTGTTGCTGTGGATTAAGTTCATATGATCTCTGCATGAAGCCAGATGTAAACAGAGTTCTCCCTACTTCATGACCACTAAAATATGCACATTTATTGATAAGAGTCTGCTCAGCAATATGTCAAGCAGGAGAAAGTCTAAGACAGAAGCAAAGCTATCTTCTTTGTATTCCACCATATCACAACAAAATCATTCAAGCCTTCTTGTGCTTCCAGCTTTGCCAAATTAAGAGTTTGAATTAAAATTTCTATTATTTAAGATGTAAGGCAGATGGAATCAATGTACTTAATGTTAATAATTACAATATCTGAAGGCAAGCTTCATTAAATTACGTGTTTATGCTTCACCAGAGATGCTCTTACCCTTTAGTCTTAGTTGTTAACATTTTAGTTACAAAGCTTCAGTTATGCTTCCCTTGTTTTTTGTCATAGGGCATAAATGTACTGAATTATTGTAATACTTTAAGGATACAGTTGACTTGCTTTCTGTAATTGTTTTGTGTTTGTATAGGAGCATTGTCTTCTGGGACACTATAAACATTATTCAGTATGTAGCTTTTATTTAGCACTTTAATTATAAAACAAAGTAAAATCTTAGGTAAAAATAAAAGCAGTTTAACTTTCTTCTTTAGTATGTATATTTTTTTTATGTTAAATCAAATCAAAGCCAGCTGTCACTCTCTTGGAAGGGGGATGCTAAAAGTGATATAAAACCTCTTGTTATTATGATGTCAGTTCTGTTTATGTATGGCCACAATGTTCTTTAAACAGCTTGATCTTGAGGGTAATTTGGTAGTGTTGTAATTTTTTTCTCTGTTTGGGAGCAGGTATTCCCCTCTTTGTGGCTAATCAAAGATTACCTTCTGTTTTGCCTTGTACCAGAGTAACTGTAGCTGGAAGCCAGGAAATCCCCAAGTTTATGTGCATTACAGATCTTCCCTGAAGGGCTGTCCCCTGCACTGTATTGCATCTTTGCCTCATGTTTGTTGCTTGGGAACTTGAGTATTTCTTCTTTTCTATGCATTAGGTGTGGGTCTTTCAATAATGAGAAAGTTACCAAATCAGATCATCTACTCATTGCTTCTGCATTTCCAGTCTATCTGAGGACTTTAAGTATTTCTATTTTTCTAGTGAAAGCCTCGTGGTTTACTCCACCTGACATACCTAGACATATTTGTTGTCCCATTCTGGGTTTTTGAACTGGGCTTGTAAAGGGACCTTGCTGTGCTTTATCCCAGGAGGCTCAAGAGCTTCAGCTTCCTTTTTTTCTTTCACTTGTTCTGTCTTCATCCTGAGGAAAAGTCACAGAAATTTCCATTTGACACAAGGCTATTGGATAATCCCGCGTATTCTTGAAATGAGCAAAATGATACTTATTATGATATTTACAATGGCTGGCTCTGAAACATCTGAAATCTTAAAAATAACCTTTCCCAGGCTCGCTCTCTTTGTAAGAGATGTTTTAAGTTTCTTTGCATCTTTAGAGAAGTGGTATTCTGTTGCAGGCCTTGACTGTATCAAATATGATACACTTGGGTACAATGGCCTATTTATTGCCATGTAGGGCAGTTTTGAGGTGACCTTGAAGCCAAATACAGCCTATTATTCTCTTATCTTGGTGAGAGGATCTACAGGCCTGCTTGTGTTACCTTATCATGTCTGGGGGGACCAATATCCCAAACTCCTGAGTGTCATGCACTGGCTTTTGACATGGAAACAAAGAGCTCTCCAGGGTCATCCTCAGAGATATAGCTTAGGTGCATCTGCTTTGATAAGACCAGCTGCTGACACAGGAGCAGCTGTGGGACTGTGTGGAAGCATTTAATTTGGGCCTTTGAACTTTGCAGAGTAGCTTATTTGGACAGCTCAGATTGTGGTGAAATTGAGAATCAGGAAAGCAGAAATTAGGCTTCCTTTTTATTACTCAGTTGAAAGTATGACATGGCTGGATACAGAGAATTGTTTCCTTATTTCAAGAAATTACACACAGTCGATGCAAAGTGTGTCAATACTTTGTCATCTTATGTGCTTTGCAAATCAGTCATTTAAAACATATAAATGATCTCAATAGTGCACATAGTTATTTTCTTCCCAGAACTTTTCTCGACATGCAACAAAGTCCTTAAATTACAGTGTGTTGTTTCTTCTTGTTTCTTATAGGGGTCTATAGTTCCTAGAGAAAATCTAGCTTACTCATTAGCTACAGCAAAAGAAAGTCTTCTGAGTTCATCAGGAAGAATTGATCAGCTGCATGAAGAGGTAGGTGCTGGCTCCTTTTTTCTTAGCCTTTCTGGAGAAATCCATAGCATGGATGTCATAAATGTCGGAGTTGTTTAGACATTATCTTAAATCTATAGAGTTCAGTGAAAGAATTCAGTCTGTTCTGTAGTCTTTCTGAAGAGAGGAGTTAATTACTCTGTGGAATTCTTCTGTGAACTACAGTGTTTTATGATACTGTACCAGAGATTTAGATGGTTTCTGTTTAAGTTCAGAAACTTTTTTTACTGTGATCATTTAAGGCACTAAAACTGGAGAAGGGGAGATATTTTCTTCTCACTGGTTCTAACGTGGTGAAAATTCACCGAAAGGTCTTTGATACCTATAGTGTTTAAAATGATCTCAGAAATAAATACATTGAAAATCCACATAAAAAGTAGACAACATTTGTATTCTTTATTCTTTTTTAACACAGGGAAAATTGTAGGTAGAAAATTGACAATAGTACTTGAGCCATTAGATCTCTCATGCTGACCATGTGTACCTAATCTAACTAGATGCTTGAACTAACAGTGTTGTTACTGCTACAAGTGATGTATCCAGAAGAATAGTTGTCCTAAGATACCTTAATTGTAGCTAAATATATATATATAATGCTTAATTTGTTAAAGGAATAGCTTAGGTAATTATCTTATTGATTACGAAAATATTTGGAAATACAATTCTTCACTGATATCGGAGACTGGAACTTTCAGTATAACTAAGGCATCTGCAAGCATGGGAGCCTCAGATTTACGGATCAGCTGGGTCTACCTTGTGAAAAACTTTGTTTCCTCTCGCAAAGTATTCTCAATATTGGGAAAAAGTGAAAAGATCATAGACAAATGTCATGAATTAATCAATGTTTTAGGAGAACAGTCAAAGATTATCTCTGATTTTATTCTAGTCATCTAGACTTTTGAAAAAGGCTTGGCAGCTTAACACAATGACTCAGGAAACCAGGAATAAAAGTCAAGAACTGACTGGATTTATTGATACAGTACATACAACCATCAAAGGTATCCTGCTTTTAAGATATTTCCACTTCTTTACAGAATTTAGGGGGGTATTTCCTTTGCAACTGTTCAAGAACTATTTGCGTGGAAAGTACTGCAGTTTGCACAGGGGGTTCACATATAGTTTCTTGTTAATGGTACAACTAAATTGTTTACTCTCCTACTTAGTACTTGCTGAAGTTGCTATGTCACTAAATGAAACACTGGGCTTGGATCTCCCACTGTCAAATGCTACATCTCAGAGCCTGCAGGATGATATTTCTGCCCTGTTGGATGCATTGCGCAAGAAAGATTTTGTTCAGCAGCACCATAATGCTACCAGTATCCTAAAGTAAGCCTGTTCTACTGAAAACTTTATTTCACGTATATCTATACAATACAGTACTGCTTTTTGGAGAGATATCTGGAGAAACAGTGTGCCATAATAAGAGGCAGTGTGATGGATAACTAGCTCAGGTGGAACTATGTGAACTCTGAATTTGGAGTTACATTATCTGAAGATATTTGGGTGTCCCATGTGATACTGAGAGACAAAGCCTGTTCATTTGGACGTGACACAAATTGCAATAAGTGAAAAGACTCACTGGTTTCTGTTTGATTCAGATCTGGCCCTAATACACATCTCCCTGTTGCTTTTGGCTAGGAGACGTTGTGGAACTGTCTCAGTCAATTGCAAGCCCAGGACTTGTCAGGTCTGCTGAAGGACATGATGATTTATTGTCACTGGGATATGTATCACATAGATTTGAAAATGAAACCAAGACACTTGTTTCAACATTCTGATCCACTGTTTAGGATTGTATTCCATTGTCTTGATTTGTTCACAGTGAAAGGCTATTTTAAAATGGCTTTTGTATTCATTATTTATTAGTGCTCATTGCCAGACTTAGTGATATAAAAAATTGACCGTTCCAACAGTCAGCAAAATTTTTGTTCCAACTTCAGAAATAGTAAGTATTGCCCTAGCCCCACCAAAAGCTGTAAGAATGTTAACATTGGCTTCAAGGGACAAAGATTTAGACCATAGTGGAATATTTCTGAAATTTTGACTTTTCTTTATTAAGCGCTTTGGATTAGGCAAGGTAAAATGTTTGTGTTGGTAGCATATCTGATTTTGTTCAACAGATTCCTATGCTTGTCCTTGTACTGAATATTAAATTGTATAGAAGCTAAATGGACATAAAAATGGACTAGAAATGTACTATTTGTTCTTATATTTACCAGGAATTTCAAATAGCTTTTTTTGCACTTACAAAAATGTCTCAAAATGTCCTGTTGCGTAGTAACAGAATGTTCTGACTTTCAACATCAGCTTTTGAGTGGTTATACAAGGCATTTGTAAATTAACTTTTTCAATTATAGGCTTTGTTGAAATTTCTGAAAGTTCTCTGATAAGTGCTCTTTGAGAGATTAAAGAAGAGAGTTAATAAGATTTGTAAGATTGTTTACTCTGCAGAATTTATCATGCAATGCAGCTGTAAATTCAAAACTGATTTAAATAAGCAGCTTGACAGTGCATTTTTCAGGGAGCAGAAGTTACCATGTAGATCACAATGGACTGAGCTTGTGATGATACACTGTTAAGTAACATTCATAACAGGTCTCTGCACGTTTGCCATGTAAGGCAAAGTTCCCAAATAATTTGGAATATAACCTTTTTACTCTACACTGAAATAGAAGCCATTACTGTCTGTAAAATACTTTCGTTTTTGTAACTTAATTTAAGACTGTGGCTTCTGAGTGTAAGGACTGTCAAGTATTAGTCTTAAAAAAATACATGCAAATGCACATCTGCTATTCAGTAAGAAAGATGGGATGTATTTTGCTGTGTATAATTGTGAATTAAACTAGGTTTATTTTGCTTTGGCTAAAGAGCTATGTGACTTGAAATCAGATTAAAAGGAACAAACATTTATGTAAAAGTATCAGTACAGGAGTTGCAGTGTATGTGCTGAAACAAAGGAACAGACTTTCAAGAACACTTTCAGTTCAGTTCCTTCAAACCTGGAAAGTGTTCAAATGGAGATTTGTATTGTATTGTATTGCAAGTATTGGCAAATAGAGCAGCTGAAACGACTATAATTGACAAATTGGGGGGATTTGTTTCCCAGATAATGTCTGTTACTGATTTCAGAAGATAAGTGCAGAGATTTCTCATTTCAGTGTTTGTTTTAATGAGGCTATTTGGTTTTATTTGATCTTTAAACTTTTCAGGACTCTTGGGTATATGTCTTTCAGTTCTGGTAACTAGTTTCTTTCCAGTGTCAGTCCTCATAACTGATGTTTTGATCCTACGTTCAAAATATGAATCACTACAGTTAAGACATAGAGAAGTCCCAGAGGGATGTTTCAGAGAGGTTTTGATGTGTAGGATGTCCCAAACAAGTCCAAGCAAATGTGAATTATGCTAGCCCCTTTCCCCTCTAGTCATCACATACAAACTTTGTGAATTGTATCCCTGCCCTCTCCCCCAGACAGTCATCTTTTTGTGTGGTAAGACAAGCAGCTAAGCTAATGTGTGTGTATGCTATTATAGAAAAAAAATGCAGAAAAATCTTTGTAAGAAGATGCATTTAAATTAATTTCACATGACCCCAATTTTTCCTGAAGAAATCCATGCCTCAGTTTATCCTTTGCCAATTTATTTATTTTCTGATTACTCTCTTTGTCAGAGCTGCAGAAAATTTGTTGATCCGGGTTCAGAAAGAGTATCTTAAACCCCAGCAGGAGCTTGCTGAACTAAAAAAGGATGCAAGCCAGCTCTTATCAAAGCACAACAGCAGACTGCAAGATGCCCAGGATCTGGTGAATAAGGCGCTTGCCAACATCGATGAGACCAATCGCTTGTTTCCTCTTATCTCTAGCAACCTGGCAGAGTTAAATGTAAGACTGGACAATCAGTGTTGTTGCCTAAGAAATATAAAATATAAAATTTTGTTTAAAAGCTGCTTTTTAGACTTCAATAAATTTGTACATGTTTAAACACGTTAATATATGTGATACCTTAAAAATTCAAAGGAAACCAGACCCCTGTTTGAAAACCAAAAACTGATCATGTAATAAGTGAACTCATCTGCACTAGGTGACTTTACAGACTACTATAAAATACTTGATTTATGCTATAGGACAAAAAGTTAAATATAAAG
Source organism: Phaethon aethereus (assembly GCF_964289735.1). NCBI lineage: Eukaryota > Metazoa > Chordata > Aves > Phaethontiformes > Phaethontidae > Phaethon > Phaethon aethereus. The sequence continues at coordinate 57,171,932 of NC_138582.1, read as the reverse complement.
GAAGGTGAAGAAGTCTCGACTATGCTCATTAAAGACGGGAAGGTCCTAGTGAATGTTGCTGCTGCTCTTGCCAAAGATGTAAAGAACTCTACATCTGTAAGTTCTGAAGTTTTAACATCCTCTTTGACACTGTCAGGTATGTTTTGCTTTTGAAAAAAAGAGGAAACTGTTTTGTTGTGCAGAACCTGGAGGTCCACCAGGATGGGTTAGTCCTATGGAGCACCAAACTACGACACCACGTGGATGAACTGGTGATGCAGATGTCTGTCAGAGGAGTGCTTGACCTGGTATACAGAGCCGAGGACCATGCTGCCCAGTTCCAAAGACTTGCAGATGCACTAGAGAGGTAGGAAACTTGACAAATATGAAATCAGGAGAGATTTACAGTAGTGTCTGTCAGATTTAATTTAAATAGATAGTAGCTTAATCTACTAAAGGAGTTCCGTACCCACAGCAGGTGTGTTGGACTAGATGATCTTTAAAGGTCCTTTCCAACCCAAACCATTCTATGATTCTATGATCAGTTTTTATTCCCCATTTCATTTCAAGTGCTTTTTACTTTTAATGCAGTGTGCCTTTATTAAATGATTTAGAGGGGAGTGATTAGTCTTGCATTTCATGTGGCTGACTTACACAGTAACTAGTGAATTATTAAATGCCCAGTGAGTATATCATGGTGTGACTTGACAAGCTTCTGGTCTGTGTGTGAATACTTCTTGACGATATATCTCTGAATCTTATCAAGACCCTATTCCTGCTATGCCTCCATTACTGTTGGTTTCAAAGTATTTTGCAGAAATGAGTGGGTTGCAATCTCAAATCCACTCAAATGCACTCTTGAAATTTGAAAGTTGGGAAGACATTCCAATTAATTCAATGGTAATTAATCTTCTATCCCAGGAATCCTTCTAGAATTCTTGCTGTTTTGTCTTTTAAAGTCAGCAGATATGTGTGTTAAAAGTTATATCAGATTGGAAAATTTACATGTATTTTAAGTTTGGGAACAGAAAATTTTTCTCTGAGTAACACTGAACATGTCTTCTAACTTCAAAGCCTGATAAATTTAATAAAGCAAAGTTTAATACAGAATAGCTTTCAGATGCTTTTAATTTCCTCCTAGATTCTGTATTCCTCTACTTTGCTTTTGAGCTCCAGCTAGGAACCTATTTCTGTTCCGTTCTGTTTAGGTGATGTGAGTTGTATGTTCTTCATGCAAAATGTGACTTAAGTGGCTTTATAAATTGAAACACTGACCATAAACAAAAAGGAATAAAATAGAAAAAAATAGACTAAAACCTTCTCTGAAATGATTTTTTTTTTCAGTTCAAAATAATGAACTTAAAGCTGCTTATGCAACAGAGCAAGGTGTACTCATTTTTTCTGGAGTGCATCATGTATACTAGAAAGATGTGCATGTTGTAACTGAAGACTTGAAATTTAGTGCTTGATTAAGGTACTCTCGTGAAAAGATAATTGCTAGTTAATTCTCTATTTAGTGGCCTCTCGAAACTAAGAAATGTGACACTGAACACAACTGCTGCTCTCCACACCCACTCCAGCGTTAGAAGTGTGATTGAAAGAACGGAGAGTTTGGCAGATGATGCATCTAGAGTTGTGAATGGCCCCTTGGATTTAGTAAGTATCAGTACTAGTATTTTAATTAATGTCTTTCCCTTTCTCATTCTGAAATATTTGTTCTGTTTTTGCACTTGCTGAAATTTGAGTCTTCTTGATGGAGGCATGTATGGCAGCCTGTACTACCAACTACTAGTGTATACTGTATCCTGAATCTGTACTCCAAGGCAGTAACAGTACCGGATTTCATGTTCTGCTTACCTTTGCTTTTCTCTCTGCCACATCATTTTTTTATTTTTTATTTTTGGTTTGGTTTTCTTAATGTCTAACGCATGGTTATGGGGACTGCACTGGATTCTATGAGTGTTTATATTAGTCATCCGACATGTGTTCCTGTAGAACTCAAGTTCCCGAACATCTGGTGCTCCCTTCCACCTTTGGAGTTGTTCAGTCGTCGTCTTATTTAACCTGTCCCTCTTCTGTTTCTATCTAGATATTCCCAGCCACAATTATTTTGCTTAGTTAAGGACATTTCATAACCAAATGTATGTTTGTGTCTCATCTGCCATCCCTCTGCCTTGCAAGATTATCAGGTTGTTCTTGAAACAGTGGTTTAAAAAGACCTGACCAGTTACCAGTCTGACCTTAACTACTTTCATATTATTCTGTTTCCTCCCACCCTTTTATCTCTTTTTGCTTTTCATGATTGTAAGCCCAAGGTAGGGATGGACTATGTTTTACAAGTGTCATGCACGTTATTCCTGGAGAAACAAATGTGACAATGCATTTACATGATGGTGATCCAAACAGTTAGCATTGTTTTGTGAGCTTGTATGTTATTTTATAGCACCCTGTCTTATTAAAGCTTTGTACAGCATGAATCCTTCAAGGTAGTTTTCCAGATCTTTCCAGTTGGAGAAATGGAAACAAAGAATAAAGACTGGGATTTTGAGATAACCTCATTTTAAAAGTGCTCAGTGCTCTGAATTTTGACTTAAACCTGGAACTAGAATTACTGATCTTCCAAAAGGCAAAAGTGCATCAGTAGCAGTGTTCAAACTAGAATTTGGTAGGATTTGTTTCACAGTCTCCTCTTCTTATTAACTCATGATATTCAATGTCACGTTCTTGGAAAAATTATTACAAGTTGTATTTTTTAATTGATACTTAATAAGGTAATAAATAGATCTCATAAATAATGAGAATGTTCGGTAACTGGAAGTAGATATCCACAGGTACTTAAATATTTTCAGTTGGATTTCTGTTTTTCATATGTGGCAACTATCTCTGCGTTTTTCAGCCAGAGTTGTCTCTCAGTCTTCTTGGAAAAGAAACTCTACTGCTTAGCTCCAAATTTCAGAACGAAGCTAAAAATCTGAAGAAAAAAAGTGATGGTCAGTTCCTTAGAGTTCACATTTCTGCTTCTAATTCTTTTCTGTATCTTGTTTTGTGGGTTTTTTTTCTAATGTGGAAGGAAGTTTTTTGTTCTTTTTTTTTTTTTTAAAATGATCATTAACAAAGGTAAATGACTATTGATATGAAAATATATTCATATAATATATGAAATATATTGATATTGATGCATATGACTATTCATGGTTTTTATACAATTAAGATTAATGTATTATGGAGTCATGTATTATTTAACTTTTTTAGGTACGAACATAATTTTTCTCTGTAAGCATGTAAAAAATTGGCCTTTACTAGATCTCCTTTACCTCCAAGCAATGCTTTCTTTAAAAGTCTGTTTTTCCAAATGTTCTGAATTAACTCATTAGGGGATGTGCAGTAGATGAGGAACAAACGTAATTCTTGAAGAAATACATTAATCCAATTTTATCTAATAAATCATGGATTACACAAGTATGTAGGATGATATATTTAAGTCAGAATGATTTTTACTTGTTCCTTCTACACAGCTGAAACACAGAAACAAGGTGAACTTTTTTTGTCTGTACAAGGTGCCTTTTGGCTCAGAGTCCCTCCATAAATTCCAAAGTCCACCTTTTTTTTTTACTCCAAAGATATCAGCAAGACATTGCAGTCTGCACCATGGAAGTTCAAAAAAGCATCTTGAACACAGACTTTGTGTAGGAGCAGAGGCTGGCCCTAAGGGAAATTTTGGACCAAATTGAACAGAAAGTGCATGTTTCACAGGGATAAATTGTTAACTGTAAAATGGTTTTTGCTTTTAAAATTGATAGATTTACAAGTATGTGTACAATTTATGTAATTCAGATGGACAGAATACATATCCTTTTTGTTCCTTCTGTTCTATGTATTTTTATTTTTAATCAGAGGATTCTGCAAACAGATCACAAATAAATAAAACACTTCTTTGAATGGCTCCTGTCAGATATCACAGAAAGTGAAGAGCATCATAAAAGCTATAAGGGTTCACAATCATGGAAGCATTTTAATTTGTAGCATTTTCTTGACTATGTTTCTACTAATTCAGTCTGATGGAATTGGCCAAAAAGGATAACTTTGAATGGAACAGTGCCCATAGGAGCTTATCTGTTTGTAGTGCATTCATTTGCCTGCCTGTTCGGAAAATGTTCTTTCTGTTTAAAAAAAAAAGAAAGTTCCATTGATTAAATAAGTGAATACTTGTTATCTGTATACATAGGTTTGTGTGGGCTGTATGGTATTTGTTTATGCATAGAAAAATCACAGTTATTTCTTCCAACAGGCCTTTTATTTGGATTAAATGCGTTGAACAAGAAGATAGAAAAGATTCAGGAAAGTACTAATAAAATTGTCAACCAGCTTAATGATTCCCTGTTGACACTGAGAGCATTGCCTAATGGTAAGTGAAATTTATATTGGTATTTTCCTTATTACAAAACTGTCTAGTACAATCGTAACAAAATCCTGTTCATTGTCTGATTGCAGAGACCTAGCAATAAACTATACTGAAGACTCATTTAGCTTTCTGCCTTACAAGGAATATTTTCCATTTTTTTTAGTAAACCCATGAAACATAACTGGCTTATATAAAATCCATAATCTTATTCCCATTTCAGACTTCTGTAAATCAAGGGGGACTCTGAAAGCAATGTAATTACACTGATGAGAAGAGAGTGAAGTACTAGAATATTTAATCCCACATGGAGAGAAATTTATATATGGAACTGTGAGGTTTTGCTTTCTTTTGATAACTTGTTTCAAAATGGTTTATATTAAGCTGTGAATCTTATCTGCATTTAAAAGTTTTCTTGTTGCAAATGCTGCCTTCATTTAACTGATGAAAACGTTCTTTCTGTGATTTTCCAAAACTAAAGAATTCCCTTTAAAAAAAAGTAATTATTTTGGATCAAGGCAAGACCTAGTGTTCATGGAAACTAATAAAGAAAATGTCTTTGAAGTTGTCAATAAGAGGGACTGAAATACTTTGCAAAGCTTAATTATGTTTGTTTTTTTTAAGGTAGACAAACACTCTTAAAGGCCTCCTGCCTGGATTGTTGCATTGTACTGTATGTCCAGACTAGAATGCTACATCCAAAGCTTTAAAATACCCACTTTACAACTCTTAACTCACACTAAAGAATGATACTAGTGATAAAGTTACACTGAATATTAATTGCAGGATGCTATCTGGCATGAAGCTACATTCTCAAAATTAAGGCATTATTAAAATCATAGGACAGTCCTCCTTAAGTCATGGTTTGATATTGTTTGATTTCAGTTTTGTTGTTAAATTTCTTGAAGTTTTCTCTTTTTTTTTGTTTATCTGGGCAGAGATTCATTGTGGTGTTGCCCTCTGTATAGGGTACTTGTGGTGAAGAAGGATCCCTGCAGACCTAAATCAGGCTTTTTGTGCCAGCTGCAGTGTCTACTTGCTATTCCAGGCACAGGGGTGTAAGGGGCAGGGTGACATGGGAGTGGTGCACTCACTATGTAAGTGATAGTAGCTCAAAGCAAAGAGTGTAGTAGACCTTCTGCCTCACCAGCTTTCTGTAGGGTTCAGAACATAACAACATTGCAACACAGCAACACTGGTTGCTTGACCAACCTGATTTCCTTCTATGACCAGGTGACCCGCCCTAGTGGGCTGTGGATGTTGTCTTCCTGGACTTTAGCAAAGCCTTTGACAGCGTCTCCTACAGCATCCTCCTAGAGAAACTGGCAGCTCATGGCTTAGACAGGTGTACTCTTTGCTGGGTAAAGAACTGGCTGGATGGCCGAGCCCAGAGAGTTGTGGCGAACGGTGTTAAATTCGGCTGGTGGCCGGTCACAAGCGGTGTTCCCCAGGGCTCGGTTCTGGGGCCGGTCTTGTTCAATATCTTTATTGATGATCTGGATGAGGAGATCGAGTGCTCCCTCAGTAAGTTTGCAGACGACACCAAGCTGGGTGGGAGTGTGGATCTGCTGGAGGGTAGGAGGGCTCTACAGAGGGATCTGGACAGGCTGGACTGATGGGCAGAGGTCAACTGTATGAGGTTTAATAAGGCCAAGTGCTGGGTCCTGCACTTGGGTCACAACAACCCCATGCAACGCTACAGGCTTGAGGAGGAGTGGCTGGAGAGCTGCTTGGCAGAAAAGGACCTGGGGGTGCTGGTTGACAGCCGGCTGAACATGAGCCAGCAGTGTGCCCAGGTGGCCAAGAAGGCCAACAGCGTCCTGGCCTGTATCAGGAATAGTGTGGCCAGCAGGAGTAGGGAAGTGATTGTACCCCTGTACTCGGCACCGGTGAGGCCGCACCTTGAATCCTGTGTTCAGTTTTGGGCCCCTCACTACAAGAAGGACATTCAGTTGCTAGAGCGTGTCCAGAGAAGGGCAACGAAGCTGGTGAGGGGTCTGGAGCACAAGTCTTATGAGGAGCAGCTGAGATAACTGGGGTTGTTCAGTCTGGAGAAGAGGAGGCTGAGGGGAGACCTTATCGCTCTCTACAACTACCTGAAAGGGGGTTGTGGCAAGGTGGGTGTTGGTCTCTTCTCCCAAGTAACTAGTGATAGGACCAGAGGAAATGGCCTCAAGTTGTGCCAGGGGAGGTTGAGATTGGATATTGGGAAAAATTTCTTCACTGAGAGGGTGGTCAAGCATTGGAACAGGCTGTCCAGGGAGGTGGTGGGGTCACCATCACTGGAAGTGTTCGAAAAACGTGTGGGCGTGGCTTTTCAGGACATGGTTTAGGGGGCATGGTGGTGTTGGGTTGATGGTTGGACTTGATGATCTTGAAGGTCCTTTCCAACCTTAATGATTCTGTCTCAGGCTAGTGACTCTGGGTGGCAACACTCATTCAGTGAACTGAAAGATTATGGTCCTGATGTATTCATATAATCGTCCTATTGGGATAGGCAGAAACAAGTTCCCCATCACTGCATTCCATGTCTATGTTGTATTCAGAGCTGGTCACGAAAAATAAAACCTTTTTCCTAGAAGTCAAAAGTTGGATTAATCAAGTATTAATCTAAACTGATGAGCCTTAATTAAAATTGCTGCAAATTTTATTATTTATATATGTGTGTAATTTTATTATTATATACGTGCACACGTGTGTGTGTGTATGAACACAGATAACTACATCTATAGCTATATTGGTATCTGTATCACCAGCTTGGGAGCATTTACCATGTTTTCTGTTCAGAGCAATAGCTGTGGCCATTTTCCAACTTAATAACTGGGCAAGAGGAGTTGCACCACCCTCCTGGCACTCCAGTTTCACAGAAGGTAAAGTTCCCACTCTAAGCAATGGTGCATTCAACAGTTAAGCAAAGTTAGATCACAGTAGGTCTTGATTTGAAGCTCCCCTCACAGACTGAAGAATACAAACGAACAAAAATATAACTCTTACTATGAAAGAAACATAACTGACGGCATTTCTAGTGTTTTGACTATGTTTTGTAACTGTGTTTTTATGAAGCCAGGCATTTATTACTCCCAAGTTTCCATGAAAGCTGTGAATTCATTTTAACCTGGGAACTGTATTTCAGGTACAAGGAAATACATGCTTGAGGTGAAAGAGCTGGCTGTGTCTGCAAACACCAGTGCTGTGGTGGGTTTAAGCCACTTTGGGGATTTCAGTCAAAAGCTGCTGAATACTTCTTCTACATTGTCCCAAGTTAATGACACATTGAGGAAAACTAGTGAACTTATAACTGATTCATCCAAAGCTGGTAAGTTTGCTGCTTCACTGCTTTTTAGAAATGTCAGTGCTTGCAGAAGCAATACTAAAATTCGAGTTTAATAGGCATTAAATATGGGTCTGATGGACTGAAAGTTTCTTCCTAATTCAATAAAAATGTGCTAACTTTTTAAAAGACCTCTTGATAAGTCACTTGGAATACCCTTAAGTATGCATATTCCTTACTGATGTTTAAAATTGCTGAAAACGAAATGATCAGAAACAGACCAACTTGGCTAAGTATTTAGCAATGAACAGTACATTTCTCTTTTGGCCTGCCTCAACAATTTATTTATGTTTTGGCAGCAATCACAGCTGAAAAACAAGTGAAAGAAGTCGAAGCACAAGCAAGTCTTTTATTGGATAGGCTGAAACCTTTGAAAATGCTAGAGGAGAACCTCAACAGAAACCTGTCTGAAATTAAAGAGCTCATCAGCCAGGCCCGCAAGCAGGCAGCATCTGTAAGTTCTATCATCCCAGACTTAACTGGCTTCACTTTCACTTTTCACAGGGAAGTTCTTTGAGATAAAGAGCCTAAAACTTACTGTCAAAGTACCTGGTTGTTCCATGGTCTCACTGAAGTCCAAGAGCACTGACTGATGCTAAAAGTATACTGGCAAGGGCTGTTGGTACATTTTATAGTTTTAGCTTCAAGTTTCTTAATGCATTTGGGAGTTTGACAGAACAGAAAGGCAGCAATTTATTTAGTATTTACTTTTGTTTCCTATAAAAAGAATGAAATACAATATGCCAGAAAGCAATCACAGAGGTAATTTGGTGAGAAAGGGACAAGTAGGGGATGGTGCTGCCTTTCTTTTTAGGAGAAGATGTTAATTTTTAAGCTTGCTTTAGAGATTGATGTGGGGTGCCTCCATATAACATCAAGTATCATTACAATTTTTTTTTAGAGAGTGTTGATTCTATCAATAAATTTACCATCTATGCCCTGCCATGTCCAAATCTTCTTTGCAAGAAGCTGCCATGCATCCAGAATACTTTAAGACAAATAATATACTTGGTTTTAAATCTCTGCTCCCCACCTTACAGACAGCAAAAGGGAATCAACTATACTATGGACCTCATTAAACTGTGAGGGGAATGTGAAAATGACTTTGCACTTGGTAATTTTTGGTATGCCTTTGGCTTTAGTATAGGTATGTTATTGCAAGGTTTAGCAAGGTTTTGTTTTAAAAAATAAATGGCTTTCAATTCTTTCTGCAGATCTCCTTAATTATATGGTTATTGCTTCTCTGTCACAGTCTACTGAAGCTTAATGAATCCACTGCAGAAAAGAGGCAATAATATTTTCTGAAGTGTCATAAACCACAGAGGGTCCTGGCAGGGTGAAAAGAAGTATTAGCAAAATCCCCTTTTCCAATTTTGAGAGTTTGTTCTCTTGTTTTGTAAATTTTTACTAGAGGAGAGAAACTCTATATATCCTTGTCTATATGCATATGCACACTGGCGCTTTATGTGTTTAGTTGTTACCGGCATATTCAATGAAGTTGATGAAGTTAAGGCTTTTCTGTCGTTACAGTGGGTTTTCTGTCATTACGCTACCAAGCTCCTTGAAGTTTGGCTGCATTTAGCTTGAATCAATGTCCTACCAGTATACTAGACAGTGGTCAAAGAAGTTAGTGGTATGACAACAGAAATATGAACAGAAAAAATGTTTACTTAATCTTAAAAAAAATTAACTTGTAATACATGTATTTTTTAAATAATCATGTAAACTGTGTTGTAAAACTTTGAAATAGCCAGAATTATTGTAGACTGTCTGCCTTTTGATTTTTTACAATTTTTTTTTCTCTCAACATAGACTAAAAATTACGTTTTGTGTTTTTTGTTTTTTAAAGGTTTTGAATTTCCGTATTTTCTGGTATTATTACAGTGGCTTTTACTGATACATGGGCTTCTGACCCAAGATTTATTGTTATTTTCTGAGGTATTTGAATAGTTTACTGGCTTCAAATCTCCTAATTGAATGAGTGAATTATAATAGATTTAATTATTTTCTATTTGTGAATCTCTTTGTCAAGTGATACCTAGGAGATTGCTGAGATCTAACCCGGGTAGCAATACTTAGATTGCATGAAAGTATCTTGGAGAAGGGTTTGCATTTTTTGGTCAGAAGCTAAGTACATATTCCAGAAATATGTGCTGTTTACACTGAGACTTGTTTAGATTCCATTTGTTCCTTTCCCCCACCAGATTAAAGTTGCGGTATCAGCAGACAGAGATTGCATTCGTGCCTACCAACCCCAAATTTCATCTACAAATTACAACACCTTAACACTCAACGTGAAAACTGCTGAACCAGATAACCTCCTTTTCTACCTGGGTAGCAATGGAAAGGTAAGTTTCTGGTGTACATTTACTGAAGGTGATGGTAGTCAGATGTCTTAAATGACCATATATATGTTTTTTCCTACTTGACTTAAAACTAAGTATCAAAGTGAAGCCCCTTGCAGACAAACGTGTTCACGAGGAAATATTATTGTGCTTTAGATGATTCCAGAGATCTTCAAAGGCAGAGAATAAAACCACCTGATTCTTTAGCGCTGCCCTCTTGGATATGTCATGAAACTCTGCCTTCCTTCTCCCATGCTGTGCATTAACCTCATGGAGTGCATCACTTTATGTGATGCTTTCATATAGCGTGCTGGAGTATATCAAGCAATTTGCCTGGTATCACAAAGTACTTGAATTTGGTCCTCATGAGCATGATGTATCCACCCACTTGAAAAGGAACACGATGGCTCACTGTCACATTGCCCTCCTCTTCCTTCCCTCTGTAATCACAGAGGGAATGTGAATAAATGCACAGCTATTAGCTCCTTGTGGCACACTATCATATGATAGTACTTTTTCCACAGGCTGGTAGGTCACTTCACATACACTCAGAAGTGCATGTTTCTGTATATCTGTATGTGTGTACATCACATATTTTTATATATCTGTAAAGAAAACATTCACCTACTTGTATATAAGCTTGGGTTTTTTTGATTACATTAGAAGTAAAAATGAGTAAAAACTTACTGGAACTGATTTTGCTAAAAGTCAACTCCCAGAATATGAATCCCATATAGATTCATAGACGCATGAATCTGGAAACATCTCTCAATGTTACATGTTAAAATACACAGAACAAAAAATACATGTGCGATGCCATGTATTAGAATTAAGTCCTGCTGTTTTTCAGACAGACTTCCTTGCGGTAGAGATGCGACGTGGTAAGGTAGCTCTTCTTTGGGATTTGGGCTCTGGATCAACAAGAGTGGAATACTCTGATTTTCAAATTGACAACAACAAATGGCACAGAATACATGCAACCAGGTAATTAAAATGAGAATGGCATGAATGTTAGATAGGAAGATTGATTTTTTTTTTTTATGAGATGGCTGTACTGTAGAAACGTCCAGCTACTTAGTGAATGAACTTGGCATAAACAACACAAACCATCTTCTGAGTTTTCCAGTGACAAGTTTTTTCCTGTCCTTAAAAAGATGAGCCAATAGTATGTGTTGATTAAGCCTGGTGATTTCTGAAACTATTAGTATTTGTACTTGGCAGGTTTGGAAAAACAGGTACGCTCAGCATAGAGGAAATGAACTCCAACCAGAAGCCGTCATCTAAATCTGCAACTTCTCCGGGGACAGCCAGCATACTGGATGTTAACAAATCAACCCTAATGTTTATTGGAGGACTTGGAGGGCAAATCAAGGTTAAATTATGAGATCAGCATTCTGTAAAATGTTTTTCTTATGTTTGAGATATACTTTTAACTTAGAAATAATTGCGTTAATTGGTTAATTAATCAAGAAATGCCAGATACTCTGAGCATAAAGCAAAGATGCTATAAGGATGTTCTAGTATGCTGAAGTTAATTTTCCTTGGAAATTTTTGCATTAGTGTTAATCAGGACAGGCTGTGTGTGCATGCATGATGCATAGATAAGACACAATTAGTTTGTTTTTTGTTTCCTTCTTCCATGGCTTCTTTTAGTTTGCCGTTGTTATGCATGCCATGAGGCATGTAAGTAGGTCAAGGACTTAGGTATTTTACTCTTTTACTTGCTGCAAAACTAATCTATTACAACTTAAATTATAATTGTTAATAGTTATGCTAAAACATGTTGTTCTTTTATTATAATTTATATCTAACCAAGTTAGAGTTCAAGGAAAACAACCAAGCAAAATTTGGCTGCGTATTTTTCAGAGTACTTAACATTAATTGTATTCAGGAAGTATTTCCTGTCTTATAGAAATCACCTGCTGTTAAGGTGACCCATTTTAAAGGGTGCATGGGAGAGGCATCCCTGAATGGCAAATCTATCGGTCTTTGGAACTACATGGAAAGAGAGGGCAAGTGCAATGGCTGTTTTGGAAGGTATTTTGTCTCTCTCTCTCTTTTTTTAACAGATTTAGAGTAATTTACATTCTGTGTTAGACAAAAATAATGAACTCGGACAAATTGCAGTGTTTCATTGATCATTAACTTGCAGTTCTGAACACACTAATCTGAATGTATCAGTGGTGTCAAATAATTTCATTATATGGAATTATATCATTTATTAATCACTTTCAGAGGAGTTCTATTGCTGTGGTGTATTTTGTGCGTTGAAAGTAGGGACTGCCAGTGAACCAAACTATTTTGGAATGTTTGCTTTCCAGTAATTGCCAGCAAGACAAATTTATTCTTTCATAGGATAAGAAACAGTGTAAAGCACTCTTATTAAAAAAAAAAAAAAATCCATAGCAAAACTGTAGCCACTGAGCTTGCTACTGTTCTTGTAATCATTATGAAAGGGGATTGCAGACTGTACTATTTTTGTGTTTAAGGAACTGAAAAGAAAGATACTTGACCATATTACATTTTGCAGAATGTTTCATGTAGAAACACCAGAGGGTGCTGCTTGATTGTATGAAGGATTTTTTTACAAGTATTATATTGCAGGGAAAGACGCTAGTAGAACATTTATTGTAAGTGCAATTATGCAAAGCATTTTGATATATGGATGACATGTTTTAAGTAAGAGAGTGTATGTTGTAACAATTATTTTTTCCCTTAAGAAATTGTTGTGTCTTTTTCATACATCAGGGAAGAACATTTTTTTATCTTGTATACGTCATTTCCCATGGCTAAGTCATATATTGTGAATATATATGAATGTGGCCTTTAGCTGGAATCCTTCAGTTATTCATAACATCAAGATTCAAGTCTCTTTCCACATTTTGTAATCATACTGCCTGGGGGCTGCACCAACTGATCTAACTTTTCTTATATTTTATATAAAAATGACTGGAAAAACACAAACCTTCAGTTAACATTTTTAACTCTCTTTTCTACTTCCATAGCCCACAGGATGAGGACACTTCATTCCATTTTGATGGCAGTGGATACTCACTTGTGGAGAAGGCACTCCGCTCAACAGTGACTCAGATAATAATATTTTTCAGTACCTTTTCACCTAATGGGCTGCTTCTGTATCTTGCTTCAAATGGCACTGTAAGAAAATAGATCAGATTCTTAAGGTGTCAAAAACTGTGTTTAAATCACTTGATGGTTTCTTCCTTTCTTCTTTGTTATTTTTCAGTTTACGTATATTAAAAAAATTATCTTTGCATAGATTATCACCTATGATCAGCATCATAAGCCAAAGGAGTAAAAACAAGAACCCTGAAGAGAACTCTTTAGAGCGAGTATGCACATATACTAAGGGCAAAATTAAACAATTAAAGAATTCTCCATAGTTTGTTTTAATTCTAGACTAAAATTAATGATTATTTAACTAAAGGCAAGAGAAAGAAACAGTAAGGACAACAAACTAGTTTTGCTCAGTTGGAGGAACCTTTGCAGCATGTAAAATCTTTTGGAACTGAGCTTACAGAAGGACAGTATTATACTGAATAGACTTACTGAATTAAATCCAGAAGATTGGAGTTCAGTAAACTGAAATTAAAGAAAATTCCCTGCAACAGCAGTATAACCTAGACCCATCTCCAGACCTGCATTGTCATGTCATGCAGTTTAGCGCATGCTTAGTTGATGGTTTTCTTTTCCTGAAGGAGGACAAAACTTTGTTTACATGCAGATTGTTTCAAAGTCACTGCATTATTCATTTCTTTGTTATGTACTCACTGCCTGAATACATTGTACAACAATATCTGACTTAAGTTTTGCAGTGCAGAGGAGGCACTTTTAATACAATTGAGAAAGTCTTTTTTTACTGTGTGAAGAAGCTCTTTGCTTCTAGCAGAAAGAACATTGTAGTGTTTGATCATTATGCTAACAATCAAATCGAATTACAGTCAAATTCATAAAAAAAAGAAGGAAAATGTTACATTTGTTATTTAAACCTACCTCTGCTGAGTAATCAAGCCTGATGATTCATTTAAGTAAGAATAACAAAACAGAGACATCCTTGTGAGGTACATGTAACTTAATTTTGCTAAATATAGCAAAGATAATTGTATTGGGCCTAACAAATAGTCTGGGTATAAGAGTTACCAAAGCTTTTCACACAGTAGCTCAAACCTGCCAGGGATGCATCCTTTTGGAAGATTTTATTTTCAGGAATTTAATCTGTTGGTTGTTTGCGCTTTTTTTTTTCCCCCCCCCCCTCCCAGAGAGATTTCTTGTCCCTTGAGCTTGTTGATGGCAAAGTGAGACTGACTGTTGATCTAGGTTCAGGACCACTTGCTCTTACAACAGAAAATCGTTACAACAATGGAACATGGTATAAAATTTCATTCAGTCGGAACAAGAAACAAGGTAGGCTATAGACTGAAAAAAACAGGCGTCTTCACATTTACAAATACAAATATCTAAGACAGCCACAGTGATCATCAGTGCAACCAAATCTGGTCACTTCCAATGCAGTTTCTTTAGCAGCCACACCTATGTTACTTTGCTTTTAGAAGGATAGCAGTGAAAACCTTGTGCTTGGTTTGGCACGTCTTATAAAGAGCAGGTAGTGCAGAAGCTGCCAGACAAATACATAACAATAGTCTGTAAAGAGTGAAAGATCTTTGTCCAAGTCTGTGTACCAGGGATCACGTTTTCTCTTCTGTGTTTTAATAGTAGCTAGTACAATGGTATTTTGGGGCCTATGCTTTGGAAGTAATGCATTACAAATAATATATGTTAATAGCTATAACATTCTCAAATATATATTTACCTGTAGACTTGCCCAGATTTGGGTTTGGCATAGGAGAATGAATGAGATTAACAGAATAGCTGGAAGTGCAATAAATTGCTCATTCTAAAAAATAAGAAGATTGTCCATACATGTTTGAGTCAATGAATACATTTTCCTTTATTAGAGACAAGATTGCTAAAATGGAAGAATGTGTTATTAGTATCCTTCTCCAGATCTTTACTCTCTTTTCTTTGCAGGAATTTTGTCAGTCATGGATGCATATAACCTTAATTATAAAGAAACCAAGCAAGGAGAATCTCCTGGGGTTGCCTCAGACCTGAACCGCTCTGATAAGGACCCAATCTTCATTGGTGGACTGCCAAGATTGAGGACTATGAGGTAAAGTGTCCTTTCACTTTTCCCCCTTTACTAAGACCCTTGTAAGTAGAGGGAAAGATTTTAACAAACTCTACGATCTCCACTGAAATTAGTGAAAATCAGTGAAGTCTGAAGTTTAGTTTATGGCCATAATATATCTAATATAACTCTGTATACCACTGAATTACCTGTCACTTGCCTTCAAATTCTAATACGGTGCTTTTCGCTGGTAGGTCTCACACTGCAGTTCAGATCAGAGACAAGCTTCTGTTTTTTCCCTCTGTGGGTGATTTCTACGACAGCAGCTGCCAGAGCAGCCGCCTGTTCTTTGTGTCAGACTGCAGCAAGTGTTCGGCACTGCTGCCTGGAACAATGCTCCTTTGATCTCTACCTGTCTGAGCCTTGTGTTTTCCAGCTGGCATTTATGGGCAAAACTGAACTTCAGGATAGAAGTTCTACTTCATAAAGGAATTCTTGTAATTCAGTTTTGAAACTTGGAACAGAGGAGGAACAATTGTGAACAGGTCAACAAAAACGTTATGAATATATATTTTATAGAATGTCTCTAGTTTATACCTTTTGTATTACACATCCCTGCTGAAGTTATAAAGTCACATTTCTTCCAGTGGCTTCACTTTGAAAGGATAAACATGGTGAAAGAAAATCTAATTAAACTGTCTGCATGCTCTTGACAATAAGGTAAATTCCAGGACAATATTGGTCTCTGTGCAGTTATTGCAGAGGTGCAGATTTGTTAATCTTAGCTGGCAAAGGAGCCTGTAAGGGATTATGGCAGGACAGCCTTAGATTTCTCTGACTTAAACCTGGAACCAAATTAGGCATCCTCCAGATTTAAGAAATTAAAAAGAATTGCCAGGGAGTAGAAAGCTATAGTCACCCTCTCACATAAAAATCGTTACATTTCAGTTAAAAATTCACCTTAAAGTTTTGGAAAATTACCTGGCCTGGTAACACAGCACTACACACTTGAATGTTTCCATTTGGGGACAATGTTATCTGACTCTTTAAGATCAGATTAATATCTGCTAAGAAGAAAAACCCAAATTAACCATGTTTTCACTTACACTGGACTGACTGCACCCTTTAAAACAGATCTCTTGCTGAAGAGAACTTAATCATTTCTCTCAGGAGATTCCATATACTACTCTTTGGAAAAAAAGCTTTGTTTTGTGTTTCAGGAAAGGTCTTAATAGTAGAATGTATGTGGGATGCATCAAGAATCTGGAAATATCCCGTTCAACCTTTGACTTGCTTAGAAATTCATATGGAGTAAGAAAAGGCTGTGTATTGGAGGTAGGAGACTTTTAGGTTTTGTGACCTGGTGTTTATTGTTGTTGAACAATGAATAGTAATGTTTGTGAAAGAATATAGTGAGTTGAAATGGGTTTATCTTGAAAAATTCTAAAATAATCTAATCTATACTTGAAATTTTTTTTTTTTTTGCCTACTGGGTGCTATGTAGGGACAAAGTCGGTAATTATTTCTCTTCCTCATAAAATAGCCTATTCGCAGTGTGAATATCTTGAATAATGGATATATTGAGTTGGTACCTAAGTCTTTAACCCCAGAATCAGAACTGATGGCAACTTTTGCTACAAAGAACAGCAGTGGCATCATCCTTGCTGGACTCAGCAGGGGACTGGAAAAGCGACGACGTAGACAAGCACATTTGGCAAGTACTGGAAACAGTTTTGTTTTTTGTTTTGTTTTGGTTTTGCCATTTTAATTTTGTAATATCAAGTCAGGTTTTTAATGACTGTAACTTGCAAAGAATGAGAAATAAAAAATTATTTGGCTCAGGAAGGCCCAAAAGCAGAGGCTAGGTGGGGAACAGAGGTGGTAGCAGAGGAGAGGTGAAGGATCAGTTAGTAGAGACCTATTACAGTTACTAGGACCCCAAAATGCTTTTGCAACAAGGAGGGAAACTGCACATGAAATGCACACAGAGTATTACTTTCAGCTTCTGCTAGTCAGAAGAAGTTATTGAAGGATTTGAGATGAACAGGTATCTCATATCTGGTGGACTGTTTTGGAGCTCCTGGAATCCAAGAATAAAGTCTTAGTAGGAATACCTGCCCCTTCTTATTTCCTTCCTCTAAAGAGAGGGGAAGTGTCGTAAAAAAAAAAACCAACTCTTGCATTTTACCTGAATTTTTAGCATGACCAGAGAAATTTCCATCTTTCATGTTTTCTGTTGGAAAGCTTTGCACTCTGAGAGGTACCACTACGTGCCTACCAGTCTTTGAGTTTCATTAAAAAGTTTGTTTACAACAAAATTGGAGGTAAATTTTTCCTAAGTATGTTCTATTTAAACACTGAATGAGTGACAGGAAATTGAGTTATAGTTAAAAATTAATCTTCTGATTAAATCCACAGCCCTTCTTTTCCATCATGCTGATTGATGGTCATCTTATAGTGAATGTTAATGCTGGAGATAGAGCAAGTACTAGAAAAGTAATTCTTCAGTCTGCTAATGGAACATACAGTGATGGACAAGAGCACTCTGTCATCCTAATCCGGAATAAGAGGTACATGTGCCTGTGAACAGTACTACCTGTTTAATTACTGTATGCTGTTGTCAGTTCACTGTGCTCTCTGAGGAACTGCCTTTGCTAGCTCATTAGGTGGAATAATCAGGGCTGTGTTTTTCTGTTGTTAATGGAGGTGTTCTGATTTACATGGTAATTGTATACAGCATACAGCCACTGATGAAGCTGTAGTTAAAAAGTCTCAATCTTTAGACAGCTTGGGCCACTTAAGTAAAGTATGCTAAATAGTATAAGAAAACAATACAGCTATCAAAATAAATTGGAAAGATACCTATAAAAATAATTCAGAAAGATACTTGACAAAACTCTACATGTTAAAAATTATCTAAAGAAGGTGGTCTTCTAGTTTTAGGACATTTGAAAGGATTATCAAGTGATACAATCTTTATTTCTTAGAACATGACATTTTTGAGGCTAAAAGGAATGCTTTTCATTTGAAAATGAATGTCTAAGGCCTTTGTTGAATGTTTTCCCGACTTTTATCTTTTTCAGGATCATAACTGTACAGGTGGATGAAAGTAACCCTGCAGAACTGAGGCTTGGTTCATCGGCAGAAATGAGCCCCTTGAATATTACCAACTTCTATGCTGGTGGCATTCCAGCAGGAGAGGGCATCTTAGGGCTAAAAATGGCTGGCTCTTTTCATGGCTGTATCAGCAATCTTATTTTTAACAAGGAGTAAGTCAGAGGGGTAACTGCCCTGTTTTGGAAAACTGTGTATAGTAATTATTAATTGTAGTTTGTAACCTTTTTCATTGCATTGTCCAATTTCCTGGTTTTTAACATAAGACAAGCATGGTACTGATGATCTGGGTATTATAACAGGCAGAAAACAGATATTAAGAGCTACATTTCCAAATAGAATTGAAAATATCTTTAATGTGTATAGAGTCACTGCACAAAATTCTTTACTATAGTTTCATCTGCATTCACAGACAGAATGGTTTTCCAAGAATATTGTCTCTTAATATTGTTCTATGGACAGATTATTTGTCACTTCTCAATCTTTTTGTCCCAGCATGTCACTTCTTTCCCTTTCTCCTTTTACTAGTGTAAGAGCCTGTAAAATAGTCTCCTTGTGCTTGGGAAACATAGGGATTTGGGATTTCATTTCTTCAAATGTGGGTTTTTTAAAAACACAGGCTTTTGTATTTCACCACTTCCATGAAGTATGAACATGTCGATATGGACAGCTGCTTTTTGTCAGAGAAGCCTAAACCAGCCATACAGCCAGAAGACATTGAGATTCAATCCGAACTTCAGACTTTACCAGTTCCCCTGAGGCCTCTTACAGATACAAAAAAGGTATGTATTACAGCAAAGCTCTGTTGCCTCTTCTAGGAAAGTGTTCAAAAGCAAGATGCATTTTAGCTTTGTGGAGAATTTTTGAACTATGGACTGTGTATATGTGCTTCTTCTATGGTATGGCATGGTTCAGTGAATGTGGATTTGAAATTATTATTTCTTATAGAAAAACTGTGATATAAACCTTTGTAGCAGCCTGTTGGCCTTTTGGAAGGGAAATCTAGTTAGGTTTATCATTGTTCAGGCAGCAACGCTAAAAAAGAGAAGAAAAAGTGGAGTGATAATCCCCCAGCAGAAGGACTTGACAGTAACTATAATCTTCAGTGTGTTCCTGCCAAAGCAGCTCTGTGCTGAGATTTGCATTAGCTGTGCAATTCAGCATTCACATTTTACTGGTCGTACACATGCAGTCACCACTCTGTGTCAGAGAGGAGGCACAAACCATTCCAGAGACACACAGTGTCTCAATGCAGCTTGCTTGGCACCTGTTTCCTCTCACACAGTCCCTGTTCCCAAGAGAGAAGGCAGCATTACTTCTCTCCTTCTGCAGCTGCACATCTTTATAATGAAGTGTTTCCAAAGCATCCTGAAATCATTTTTCTGTGGCAACAGCAAGCAGGATTTTACACATTTCATACAACTGTGGCTATAAAAAGAAATAAGCTGTCCTTCTTAGAGCTAAAGTATAGCTTTGGCTCATACTCTGTTACTCAGCTCTCCATCCCCCAAATCATAACAAAAATGTGCATCCTCACTAAATGGGAAAATATTTCTACCAAGTCTGTAAGATTTTTGCACTGAAGTTGTACTCTGTCTTCCAGCTTTTGTTATCAAAAGGGCTATCAAGACAAATGGTGAATGAATGCTTCTCAAACTACAAACATTTCTCAATAGAAAAGACCAGTGCTGCCCATGAGACATAGTTCAATTGTTAGAACTAGTTATTTTTGAGCCTAAAGGTAGATATTTTGTGTTTTCATGTGGCTCGGTTTTGCTCCTTACCAAGTTCTGCGTAGGCACATTGCCACCCAGCACTTGCTTGTTGGCACCTGATACTATTCTTCTTAATCAAGTCCTTTCATTAACAGGTAGTTTGTACAAAAGATGAGCTTCCTGATCATGTTCAA
This sequence comes from Phaethon aethereus, assembly GCF_964289735.1. Lineage (NCBI taxonomy): Eukaryota > Metazoa > Chordata > Aves > Phaethontiformes > Phaethontidae > Phaethon > Phaethon aethereus. The sequence continues at coordinate 57,151,709 of NC_138582.1, read as the reverse complement.
GGTGCCCATCAGTTTGGACTTGCCAAAGGCAGCCACCTGACACTGCTTTTCAATCAGTCTACTGTTAGGAAGAAGTGAGTATATCCTCAATCACATATACACACAGTGTGTTGTCTTGTATTGAGCTGCAAGAAGTGCAATAATGGTTTTAATGAATGATCACTGCATTACTAGCCTTGAGCATAGTTCTTGCTTCAGGTTTCTGTGGGTTCCTCATGGAAGAAGGTACCACAGTGCAATTAATGTGTCTTTCCCAGGTTTGTGGTAATGAGTTTAACTCATGGTCAGAATTCTGCATTTTTTTTTCCCCCCCTCAGACTTAAGAGCCCCACTGTAAGTATTTTGATGTCTGTTTTCCACACACAGAGCTCAGCTGGTCCCTGCTCCTTTGACTGATGCAAATAACATTTCATCCTTTCCTCTGGATTTTCTGCAATTGTACCTTCCATGTCTGCTTCACTCCCCAGGTCACTGAAGGAGCTAAGACTACTGAGAAGACTCATTCTGCTGAGACTTAACATGTGGTAGCCACTCTGCCACTCTTACTTGTTTGAGAGGATCCCAACAAGGTCCCCAAAACACAGCCTGCAAGCCACTTGCTTATGCTTCTTTCAACTCAGGAAGCCTCTGCAGGCATTGAGAAAAGAGTCTTTTTTGCTTCTAGCTCTTCTGTTGTAACTATTTAACATAAGGACATTGCAGAGGATCGATGCTATGTAGTCTGAACCTAGTGTGTCCATAATAAATGGCTCAATCAGCTGCTCTACCTTTCAAGCCTCCCTCTGTTCTCAGTCTGCCCATTATATCGCAGCAAGCCTGGCTAATTGTAATGGATGCCACCACAATATCCTGGAATTCGTTCCTTTCCTGGGGCAATAAGCAAGCTCGAAGCTGCAAACAGCTGAGCCTGTCCCTCTTAAAGTCCAGCTCACTCTTGTGTCAAGCACTTTTTCTGTCTCTGACAGGTACAGCAGTGATTTCTATTATGAAATACATTATAAGTCATGCTTTCTTAGAATCAATACAAATTCTACTTTTCTGGCCTTTATAATAATAAATTTTCTTTCATAATAATAAATTGGTTGAGGCTGTTCTCTGCCTCCAGAAAAGCTTTTTATCAATGCAGAAGAAATATCTTTCAGTAACACTGAATTTTTATTGTCTAGACTTTCTGTCCAGCTGAATCTCAGAACCTTTGCCTCCAGTGGCCTGATTTACTACATGGCTCACCAGAACCAGGTTGATTATGCAGCCCTACAGCTTCATGGGGGACAGCTCTATTTCTCATTTGATCTAGGCAAGGGAAAAGCAGTAGCTTTTCACCCTGCTGTTATCAGTGATGGAAAATGGCATACGGTAGGTAGTCACCAATATTGTACTCCATTTTCTCTTCCCGGGAGTTACTGGGGTGATTTTTCCCTGCTGCCTTGTATGCTTTCTGTGATGCAGAGGCAAACAGGTTTTAACCCCATCATGAAACAATTCAGCTAACTTGTGTTTAAGTATAATTATTTGCCTTTAAAATTCTCATTACTTATTTGATTCCAGCATCCAACTACTGTCAAGTGCCTTAGATTATTTAGAAATAAAATAGTTCACCAACTATGTCATAATGGTCATCTTTACCAGAGAAGAACCCAGCAGAGAGGTCTAGAAAGCCTGACTTTTTCCACAGCGAGCTTTCCATGCAGTATGTCACCAAAGACCTGCAACTGAGTGTGTGACAGGGTGAAAGATTTGTGGGTGCACAGTTTCTCCTTTTTCCCACTTATTACTTAATATCTGAGCATGTCATAGCAACTAGTGCTAATAGGGAAGCACTCTCTTTCCTTTCCTTGGTAAAGGTAGATGATGAGAAAGGTAGACATTTGGAATGAATGGAGGCTAGAGGGGAAGGACTTGGCATACGGAGAGTTTGAGGAGAAATTATAGCTACAGCTTTCAGCTGTCATGTAGCATTCAGACTCTGTGTTGGCCTCTATTGGCCCAGTTCCTCTGAGCAACCCACCTGCTGCTGGCTCTGGCTTTCTTCATGAGAAATGACTGTGATGATGTCTGCTTGAGTTTTAAAAGTAACTGTGACCGTATTACTTTTTCTTAAGGCAGGTGAGCATGACAATATTCATCCTGCTAAGCTTCCCTTTCCTTGTCCTTATGTGAAGCCTTAACTCCAGGGAGTGGCTTCTGTGGGACAAAGTGATTGATGACACAAAGCTGCCACCTCTCCTAGGTGCCTTGGGAATCAGCAAAGTGTTATTTTTACTTTTCATATATCAGCAGAAGAAAAAACAGCAAAAACTAACATAAAGAAAGAAAATGTGAACTTCTGTCAGAGAGATATCATAGTTAAGCTGTGCTGCCTACCTTGAAAGGACGATCACTCCAGGATTTACAGCTGCATGTTTAAAATTAAATATACTCATATAAAACTCATACTCACAGTATCTACTTGTTAAGAGATGAACAGTTTCCATATGAGAGCTGATCTGCCTTTACTACCCAGGACATAAAAACATGAGCTTGAACCTTTTTTTGGAGATTAAGACTGAGTTACACCATTTCACAGCTGGGGGTGATTATTGCAGTAGCTCTGCAATTGGTTCAAGCTAATATGCATTGCTGCTGAAAGAAGCACTTCTTTCCATTCTCTGCCATCTGCTCATATCACCCTGCTGTACCACTTTTATCCCCTTAGCAACCCAAACGTTTGTGAAACCTCGTGTTGAACCTGGTTGGGATTCTGAGTGGGGCTAAAAGTAAGGAAGAATAAATGGCTAGCTGATGTCAAATAAAGTCCATCATCTGCATATGAGTAATTGCTTTAGTGCAAGGAAGGCATAGGGGCATGAATGAACAAGATGGACAGAACTGGAAAGCTTTTTTGTCATAGCAAATTCAGCACTGCCTATCATAAAATTATAGCGTAGGAGTGTGCCCTTCAGAGAGCTAAGATGGCTCAGCTGGTGGGCAGCACAGTAACTGCAGAAGACCGGCACAGTACTCCCCTCTTCAAACTCAGTGATGTACTCATATCCTAAGGCAATGAACTAGTGGTTTTAAATAATGATTGTTAAGATACTGAAAAACTTGGCAGGACAACATGCAATCATTGTGAGCCCTTGGGGAGGTAAGGAAGCAGTTTAGCTGCTCAGTTGTGTTCTGAAATGGCCTCAGCCTCACAGTGACTTTCAAGAGGATGCCTCAGTACAGTATGTCAAAGCAATGTAACCACTAAAAAATTGTCTTGCTTACTTCTTTGGCAAATGATGACTAGGTAACTGATTCAGCTTACTGATTCATGTTTGCATGCTCTCATTTTTTCCAGATAAAGACGGAGTATGTTAAAAGAAAAGGTACAATCATTGTGGATGGACAGGAATTGGTAGCAGTCAGTGCTCTGGGAGATGGTAGCACTTTGGATGTGGAGGGGAAACTATACGTGGGAGGACTCCCATTAGACTACGTGCCGAAGAATCTTGGGAACGTAAGAAGGTTTGGGGTGCTGGGGCATCTCTGACATTTTGCAATACTAGAATGAGTGTATTGAACCCATCTAATTCAGTCTCTGGCAGGGGCAAAAAAGTACTTAGGGTAAGGAACAACATAGAAAGTAATGACCCTTTACCAAATAAATCTTTCCAGCTTTCTATGGCTTAGCAAGCCTAGCTGGAGCTTGTATCCTTGTATTTTAGTAATAGCCCTTAACAAATTTTTTTCTATCAATCCCTGTGTTAAAAATGGATAAAGAATATAAATTACTGTGTTTCACAGTGTAAGATAAAAGTATGACCTAGAATCTCAGACATTTTGGTACCTAAGTCCTATTGTATTCAAATAGGAATTAGCTGTCTTAAAATATCTCTGAAAGGGCTGGGTTTAGCTGTCTGAGATTAAAACATAATTTTTACATATGCTTTTAGAGGGTAGGTTTTTGCCACTTTCCTCCTTGTGCAGCCCATTGTCTCAGGGAGGATTCAGGTGATAATGACAATGTTTCTCAATTCCAGGGCATAGTTTCTTCATCCATGCTTTATAACTGGATAATGGGGCTAACAAATATTTTAATATTTTGAATCTGCAATTGCTGAAAATAATAATAGTAATTCTAATGAATCTTTTTGCTGGATAGAACTCTGGTGATCTATACTTGTACAATGTCTTACAAAATCTTGATTTACTTGTTAATTTGCTGAAGTATGTTTAGAATGTCCAACTGTTGGAGGTATCCCTGCTCACATTCAGGCAAATACAATTCTTACTATATGTTATAGGGAGTGAATACTGTGTTTCTAAACAATATTTATTTTGACATTACGTACCTTATATAAGTATATGTAATACGTAGAAATGTAATAACATAAATATTTTAGATCCTGCTGGTTTTTATTCAGAGAATTTTTTATTTACAATAACACCAGGTGAATCACTAAGAGAGCATTGCAGCAGTTTGTGCTGCACATTAACTCTTATATTTTAATATGTTTAGGTGACTCACAGTATTTCTGCCTGCATTGGTAGCATGACAATTAACAGCAAGCGACTGGACAACGAGAGCCCTGTCTCCATCTTTGCTGTGAATAAATGCTATGTAACAGTGCAGGAAGGTACTTTCTTTGACGGGAGTGGCTTTGCTGCTCTTGGTAAGTGTCATTAAATTAAAGCGGTGCCTTACTGATTTAATGAAAACGTACACTTTTTAGGTCTTGCTGGAACTGTGTGTAATTAATTGACCCTTCACACAAAGGGTGCCTCCCTGCATATGTATTTCTAACTGAGTCCCTTTGTCCAAAAGTGGACATTTCTGGAAAGGGCTATCTTCCACAAGTGAAAGAACTAATGATTCTAGCACTGGGAAAGAAATGAACTACCTTTTTCTTCAGCTAAGAATATCCATGTTCATTATGTTAAGGTCTATTAAAGGGTACGGAGACAAAAGACATAGGGTACTCGTGAAGTAATATGAAGGATTACATTAGAATATGTGCTCTTTACCATTTGTTACAAATAAGATAGAATGTATTAAATCTAAATTAATGAAAGATAACTTACTTGGGAATTTATTTTTTCCAGTATAAAATGTGGATTATGACTTTGGAAAACTTACTTTTCAGAGGTTCTACAAGGTCCTATTCTGGCAGAGTAATTAAGCTTTTTAGGCCTTCAGTGACAATGTATGTATTCTACTTTGTACTGTGGGTTAGAAGTCTTCTCTTAGAAGCTTATAACTTCTTTTCAGTCAGAGAAGGTTACAAAGTCCGATCTGATGTGAACATCACACTGGAATTTCGTACGACAGCGGTGCATGGCATTCTGCTTGGGGTCAGCAGTGCTAAGGTTGATGCTATTGGACTGGAGATTGTAAATGGCAAGGTAGGCTGTCCTGTGCTGGCACACTCCTTTCATGAGGCTTGCTTAAAACTGGTAGGCTAGAACTGTTGGGTAGCACTAAATAGACACCAGTGAAATAGGAAGGAGGTAAAACGTCCAAATCAAATCCCCAAAGAACTAGTATGGGGCAGGCTTTCGGTCGCAAGGTTTCTCATCATCATCATATGATAAAATGTGAGATTAGCAGAAGTCACTGGAACTTTTTGCCTCTTTAATTAGTGTAATTTCTGTTAATCTGCAGACACTGTGACCTCCTGTACTACATACCTTTTATGTTAGACCAAATACAGACCTTTCTTGTAGCTTAATGCTTTTTCCACCATAGAGCTATGCTTGTCCTTGATAAACTTATTATTGCATGTACAAAGCACCCTGTTTTGTAATCCCTTCTTCAATATTCATGAGTATTTAAGTCACTCTCTACTTCTACTGGACATTATGCTCCATAAACCTTTTAACAATCAATACATAGTTCTTCACTCATCTCCTGCATAAAAAATGTATACTTGATTGTTCTTAAGTATTTCCTTTTCTCAGAAATAGCTCATTTTTTATTCAAAACTTCCTAGCTAGAGACAGGGTTAAATATCATTGTTTCTGTGGGACATACTTTCTCAGTTAATATTTACATATTAATCCTCACCCCAGACTTGAGGAAATGTCTATTGCTTTGAAAAATAAATACATGCAATAAATCAATACATGTATTGGCAATGACAAATGCTTTCAGTCCATTCTCTTTCTCTTCAGTTAGATACAGTGGATATTCTTCAGATCTGAAGTCTCAGCTTCTGTGAGAAAATGATTTGTATTTGTAAGAAACATTGAAATACCAAATTAAGTATACCAAGCTAACCCAACAGACCATTGCATGGATAGATCTGAATCTTTTAAAGATACTTCAATAAGGACACACTCTATCCATCAAAGTAAAAATTAGCTTTGCATAATTACCAAACATTTATGAAAACAGAAATCTCTGCACCAGCATGATTGTGCTTTTTATCTAGGCAAATTAGTTCACGTATTCTTACTTTATATCTTTATTGGCATCTGGCTGTTTTTACAGGTTTTATTCCATGTCAACAATGGAGCTGGCAGAATAACAGCTATGTATGAACCAAGAGGCACAAATAGTTTGTGTGATGGAAAATGGCATAAGCTTCAAGCAAACAAAAGCAAACATAGCATTTCACTGATAATTGATGGGAATTTGGTTCAAACTGATAATCCCTACATCCAGTCAACATCTGCTGATACAAATAATCCCATTTATGTTGGAGGCTATCCGGGTAGGTACAATAATATTTCTCTTCCCTTCTCTCCCTCCTGCTCTCACTCTTTCTCATAAGAATGACTCTTAACACACGTGCTCTCTCCTTCCCCCACCTTCTCCCTTCCACCCCATTTCCCTTCTACCCCATTTCCCTTGCGTGCTATCTCTCTCCCCCTCCATTCTCTGATTCATTAAGTTCATGATCGAGTTATAGTTACCATTTTCCACTTTGTTTCTGAGATCACGGCATATAAATATTTGTGCATACTGTCTTTGTGGAGGACTGCATTTAGCTGTTGAGTGTGTTGACAAGATCAGCTGAACTTGTATCACTTTCCTACAGAAAACTGCGCCTTAGTTTCTGAGGATTTCCTCCACATGGTTTGGCTTTCACGTTCTCTTTCAGACTTCACAACATCCCTGCCTGTATATGTTGAGGTGTGGTTCTCTTGCAGTCAGATTGATATTAAGGCTTTCCTTCATAATCATCTAAGTAAGGTTTCTGTAGTGCTCTTCTCTGCTTTATTTTTGCTGGTGTTTCATGTCGAGGCTGTGCAGGCAGAAGCCAAGCCGCTGCAGATGAACATGTATTTCCCTAGTTCTGTGCAAATTCCCTTCTGAAGTAACTGTCTGTCAATCATACTACGATGGTAATATAAAAAGGTAGTAACACCAAAAATATATATAATTGATTTACTTTTCAATTATCAACTTTCATTAGTTGATAATTTGAGCCAAGACAATGTATTCATTAAGAGGATTGAATATCGAACATCATGAGTTTGGCACTTCTGCAGGCATACTTTTTAATGAACACATCAGTACTGAGAGTGAGCAGGCTTCCTATGGTTTTGAATATCTTAACGCTTTTAAACATAGCATAAAATGCCTATATACATTTGTCTCCGAAGCAGCTGTTAGAGTTTGAGTTCAGATATTTCCATTTGTGTGAAAACAGTGATGAGGTCGGAAGGGCAAACTCAGCTTTTAAATATTTGGAAAGCTTTAGGGATAATAGCTTGAAATGTTACAGAGCTTTCTGTTAGACAAGGTTTTTGTGCTTTATGAAAAATTAATTAATGCTAATTAACCGGATCTTGATTAATATTTGGTCTTCCTCCAATACCAAAGCGGCCTTATCGACATCTCGTGAAACTTTAAAAAAAAAAAAAAAAATAGGGTGATGTGATACTAATTGTTCTTTCAGTGCTCCATCTGTAAAGATTATGGTTCACAGAGAAGAGTTATTCCTCAATTTAGTTGAATGCTGCAGAAGTGGAATGAGTTGTTTCACAGGTTGTAAGGAAAAAAAGAGTTAGACTCCCTACCAACCTCATGTTTTGGTTTGCCAATGGAGTCCATGACTCTGTACAAACTCAGCTGTTGCTTCATGTTCTGCCAGTTTCAATTTTAACTTGGAAGACACCTATGTAGTGTGGCTTTCTCCTCTTTTCCCCTCTCTTATACTCCCATTGTCTCCTGGGAAAAATTATTTCTGCAAACTCTGCGCAAGTTATCCCAGTGTATGGATTACACTTGAAGGCGGCAGTGGCTGTCTGTGGTGGGATGTCCCAGATTATCCAAACATGAATGGAACTCGGTGCTCCTCAGGTGCTGGTTTTCTCTCTCATTTGTGAGAGAGAGGAAGCAGTTGAATAATAACCTGGATCTTTGTATTGTTTCAGTTCACTGGAAATAGATTCTACATATTTCACATTTGTTTTTCAGCTGATGTGAAGCAAAACTGCCTCACGAGCAAGAGCTCATTCCATGGCTGTTTGAGGAACCTCATGTTGACCAAGGGCCAACAGGCAGAATTGTTTGACTTCAGCAGAGCTTTTGACCTGCGTGGAGTCTTTCCTCATTCCTGCCCTGGGGCTGAGCACTGAACTGCAACAAAGCCTGTCTGGACTGAGAGGTTTTTTTGTTGATATGTTTTTCTTCATTCTCATTTCGTAATGAAAAGAAGAATTGGTGCAAGCCTGTATCTCTGCTTTTCTGGTTGTTTTCCAACTCAGGTCATTTACTTTATTTAGTCAGAAGTTCTATGTCTGCATTTTAACTAAAAGGTTTTAAACAACAAATACCTCTACTACAATGTTAATGGCATTAATTGGGTAATTTTCTTTTGGGAATTTTTATTAATCAGTGTTTACAGTATGTTTTCTTTTGATTACTTGACAGTATTTCATTTTATTGTGTCTTGGTCATTTTATAAAAAAGTAATAATTTTGGACCACATAATAAAACTACAATAAACTGTGCATTATTTCATGTAGTTTAATTGTCCATACATTTCAGTTAGAAGAAAAAGAGCCAGAAGGCTAAGAAGTGAAAAGTGGATAGAGTCCAGCAGAGGGAGCAGGAGACTAAAGACATAATTTTGAAGGTCTCTGATTCAGAGTCTAATGAATAGAATTTTCTTATTTATACTTTAGATGGTAGCTCCAACCCCTTTTACTTCTACCTTAATATCCAGTGCTTCTGACCCCCATTATAGCTACATTGTCTGGGAAGTTTATGTTCCTGTTTATGCTTTCATGTAATCAGCTGCAGGACAAGCAGCAACTCCACAGCACGGAGACATACATGAAATGTTATGTTGGTGAAGAAACGATTTGGGTCTGGCTTGGGAACAGCTATGTATTTTGGCAGTGAGAACTAGTGCATCTGTCCTGGGAAAACAATATTTCTTTCAGTTCACAGGGAAGCACCTTTGGTGTCCTGCGGTTCCTAATTCACAGGCCAGTCAACAGTTCTCTCTTTACCTTTTCCTGCTGTGCCTCCATTTCTAAAACGAGGCTTCCAGTAGTTGCGCTTGAGCCAGATTTGGGGGACATGCACTCGATCTGACTCAAGTAAGCACATCCATTCATCAGCTGGCCAGATCATCGAGCAGAGACAAACATGCCTCATACTTCAAAATGCATCTGTAATAAATGTAGTTCTTTACAAGTCACTTCCATCTCCTTTTTTCCTCTTTGAACTAGCAGTATTTCTGTTTGCTCCTTACAATTTTGTTTGGCTTTTACTGTGCGTTTTTACAATTTGTTCTAAAGTCAGTTTTGCTCTATGTATTTCATACTAGTTTAAAAAATACTCGCTCAAATGAAACCCCAAAGCAGTTTGTCATTGATTTCAATGAGGCAGGATTCCAAGCAGTGTCATTATGTACCTTGCATCAAGGTTGTCCAAGAGAAGAGCTCCTGAAGCAAAGAACTGTTCTACTTGAGCAAGTATGGCAGATTGTGGTCCTTTGCAACAGAGTTGCTTTTAAGACAGATTCATCACTGCTTTTTGCAATTTCTGTCACCTGCTTTTATCCAAAAACCACATGTTTAGATTTAAAGAGCTTTCTTTGTTGGTATTGTTTTTATTTTTGACACGGATACAATACAATGGACACATTCTGCTGTACAAATAGACTTACGTGTGGGCTTACTTCAACAAAACGTAAAACATAATGCGGAGTGTAAGGGAAACGTACATACAAACATTTTGCTTTGATTAGTGGCATAGCATTATTTTCCAGAGAAGACCAGGAAAGCCATTGAAAAAAACTGAAACACAGTATGTTTGTGTTTGTTACATATTAACCCCAAGATCTGATCTCATAAGGTTCACATTACAAGCAGTAATTGAGGCAACATGGTTTGGATAAAATTTCATCCATACCCTGCAATATGTCTTTTAATATATATTTTTTGATAATTTCTAAATCTTGCCCCTTAGAAGGAGAAATATTTTGTCAATTTAAGAGACTAGTGGAAAGATGAAATTTATAATAGAAAGCCTTGGAATATTAAACCTCTAAGCCAAAATGTTTTTCCTGGAAAATGCAGAGTGAGGTAGTTAATATTATACATAGACACTGACACATTTGCACACAGTCTAATGACATTAGCTGCATAAACAGGTTAGAGCATTCCAGTCTGTTTCCAATATCCATTCTTGCAATACTCTCTCTCTGTTGATAGGCAAAATGCTGTCTTTGTAGAACCATGGAGTACATAAATGCTTGAAGCATCTTTGGAGTTTGCTGAGTAGGTTTCTCCCTGCTTGCTACCACTTTCTTATTAATAGCTTTCCACATACGTTGCTTTTTGTTAGGTGACAATCCTATCATAACTTGGTTTTGACTTCAACTGTTGTTAGGAGGAATGAAATTCCAGGTGCTGCCACCAGCATTTTGAAATGTAAGGCCTAAAGTTGAGACCTCATATTCAAAAAAGTTGTCGAGATTGTTCAGTTTGCCTGCTGCATATTAAATCAAGTTAGTGTACCACAACACCACAAAACAACTTAATGTGTAACAGTATTAACCACAGTACACATGGGTCATTAGGTCCATTTGTATCAAAAAAGGATTTTGCCATTCTGTTTCAGAGACAGCAGGTATTTGGCCATGCTGTAGTTTGGGCACTGTATGTAGAATCTAGTTCATCTGCTAATATGCATGTCTTCTAAAGTTATAGGCTATTTTAGTATAAAACGAACGTTCACAGGATGGATTTCATTCCATCAGATTTGGCTTTCCTAAGTTGCAAAGTAGTAAAAGGTGAAAGTCTTCCAAAACCCCCTTGTATCCTGTACGGAATATAGCGAGATCTCTTTCAGAAATAATTTTTGAAGTCCTCATTTTAGGGTTCAGAACGTGCTGAGCAAGTTACAGTGCGAGTACATGGGTGGTCTGCACTTTCCTTTGCAGGGCCATTGAGAACAGATTGAAGCGAGTGGGCAAGAGGAGGTTAATGTGTTTGTCTGAAAGTACTGTAGAAAGTTACTTCATTTGCTATGATATTTCAGATTCTTTAGTTAATGTTCAGGCTTTCTGTATAGTCATAAAAGCTCTTTCTTTGGCTATAAATACAATGATGCTTAGCATTTATATGATGCTCTTCATATTCAAAGCACTTCCTTCATAAAATTCCTTTGCTGAGTTTGTCCTTCCTAGATGGATGTTTGTAACTCCTGTTCTGCTCAGGGAATTGTTTGGCTGCATCCGAGAGCAGAACTGGATTCAACTAATTCTCATGTTACCTTTATAAGGAAAGTACTGGTTCTGTTTTACAGCTAAAAGAAAAGGGCAGCATAGTAGAAAGAGTTGTCCATTGCCACAGAGGGAACTAAAGGGAATCGGGAACAAACCACTTGACAAAACTTTCATGCTTAGTCCTGTGAACAAACCACAGATCTACTATCCCTCATACACTTAAAATAAATAGTTGTCAAAATAAGCAGCATATTTTATAATACAACTGTCGTGGTTTTTTCCTGGCTGCAACTATATATCCATTAGTGTTAAGGAAAAAAAAAAAAAGAGAAGTTAAAAAACTCACTGTTAAAGAAAAAGAAAGGATAATGTTGCTAAATTTTATCATTTTTTAATCTCAAGAAGGTAAGAAAGACAGATGGGATCTGCTCTCTCTAGACTTTATTGTTGCTGGTGAAATTACTGATTCAGTGTTGATTTCTTTCACTGAACGCTAACAATGAACATTAACTACTGGAGAACATGATTAACTTTAGACTAGAAGTAGGGTTTCTAGAATGTGCGAATCTTCATCCCACAGCTTCAGCAGAGCATTGCAAGTCCCAGGCTTTCTCCGAAGGACAGCGTATGTTATGTTCACCTGGAGGACTTGGTTTAGAATGCTTTTACATTGCTAACTAGTAAACAGAGCACCAGCTTCTGCCTCATCTGTATGACCAGATCAGGAACAAAACCCACTGCTCAGACTGTGGGTGAATTCATTGTGCAATATTGTCATCCAATGACAGAGACATTGCAATGCAGTTGAAGATATTAGATCCCATTTTTTGTGTACAACAAAGATAGGAAAAAAATAGAGTTTTCCAGAGACTTGTGATTTCCCTACTCAACAAACACACCTTAATTGTATAAAGTATAGCCCAAAACCAGAGGATTAAGTGAAGAATGATGTTCACCTTTGTGACTGGCTACAAACTAGACATACTGCCTTACGTTCGCCATGCTGCATTCCCAGTGCAGTTGCAGCCCACTTGTTCTCTTGTCAGCCTGTGTGTTTTCATAGATGGCGTGCCATCTGTAAAAGGAGCTGCAATTTACCGTGTATTAGGAAACCCCTCAGCACTACTGGGCCTAGTTTGGCTACAGGTTTAAGGCCCTAATGTGTAAATGTTAAATAAGAGTATTAAGTCCCTCTTGCTCATTGGAAGCTCTTTTTCTTCTCCATGCTGTATTACACAAGATCCGGACAAAGATCTCGCTCCTCAATGCAGCTGAATAGTACAAAAATTGCTTACATATTAAATGTAAAATAAACAAAAGAAAAAGAATTAGGTTACAAATAAAGAAATGATAATATTTAACAAAAAAGGTGATGGCTGTAAGTGGCACCATTAACACATATCTTGTATTATGGCATTACACAGACTTAAATCTGAGAGTATCAAGTAAAAGAGCGAGGCAGGGGAATATGCCCCTCTCACCTAGCATTTGCCTCCTGAAGCTTGTGTGTATGACAGGGGAAGGAAGGAGAAAATGGTTTGTGGCACTAAAATTGCACACAGTAATATGATCCAGACAGACAATTTTGGAAGGCCGGTAGTAATATATACAGTGGTACATACATAAAGGAGTATAGCTGTCTATACAGTAGTTCTTCCTCCTGCCTCCCTCCCTCCCCCAGCATCACGTACTCATGAGGAGTGGCTGAGAGACATAAATATTGCAGTAATGCACACTGTACAGGTTTACTTTCAGCAGAAAGGTTTGATTTTTGTCACACAGCTATCTCTTTGCACTGCTGCAGGTTGAGCTCCTCTCTTCCACGCTTGACATACCTTCTCTAAAGTCTCTGTGATGCTTCTGTGTTACGCTGTGGTCGGTAGTGTTTCATGCATCCGTGGATGCCACTGCATTCTTTCCAAAAATTCATGTCCTAACACCAGGTCAGGAAACAAGCAACTCTCTATGCGACAGGTTGTTTTCTGTGCACCGTACCTTGGTCCGTCCTCCATAACTCCTGGGCCAACTGGTGCAAGTGTAACCCATATGAAAGCATAACTGATGTGATCTTTTCAGATGGTCCAGAAGCTGGAGTGATAATGCTTACATTAAAAGAAGTAGGTGGTGAACAACAGTTGGACAGTACAGTAGGAAGGAATGATATCCTGTAGCTACCATTTTGTTTCGTTCTCTGGGCAAGAGCTTCTTAAAATGACAGGCATCACTGTTGTCCATTTGGCTTTTGTCCAGCACACCACAGCCTTCTGCTTCAGCTTGCTTTTGGCTTTATCACCCATTCTGCCTGAGGGTTTGCACGGTAAACATCTAACATGTATGCATCCGGATCCAAACAGTGCTGGCCTGAAACGGAAACCAACAACCCTGAATCAGAGGATGTTTCGAGCACATTAGTAAATGGGACAGAGCTGTGTTAAAACGTCCTTGAATGCATCTCCGACTTGCACATAGCAAGGCTACTGCGGTGTGTCCGGCTGACATCTGGCCTGGATACATACGGGGGCTTCGGTAAACCTGCCAGTGATTTTACTCAGTGAGAATCATGAATTCGCTTTCACTTCCAGGCAAGATGCCCTGCATTACACTGAGTTCTGGACAAGGCATTTAGTCAAATGGTGGACAAATGTTATGGTTTCTTTAGAAGCTTTAACAACACATACTGGAAGAGCCACAGTATGGGTTTTTTTTTATTTCTTTGGATTTACTGGGCCGGAATTACAATTCTGTGACTTTGTTTCTACACTATTTTTAAATGCTGAAAAAGTAGCTCTGTAAACCATGTGTTCCCAGCCAGCTAGGATCTTGCAAAGAATTATAGGGACTATATCAAGGCTTTTGGCATTGCTGTTTTGCTGGTTTAAAAAAAAAAAAAAAGTGTCCTCTGAAGTCTGGTAGTTTGTGGGTTTCATTAGCTGGTGGCTGGGAACAGGAGTTGGTTGGGGAGTCCCTGCTGCCATTGCCACAGAAAGAGGCATTTGGTGCTTCTTAATTCAGTAATAAGGCAATAAATTCTTGAGTTAAGTTGATTTGTTGGATTATATTGCACTTGCACTGGGTGGTGAAGCTGTTTAACTGGTGGGGTTACACACAAAGGATTGAGACACAAAGGATTATTGTAAAATTTTTGTGCAGTTACTTATAAGGTCACTGAGGTCCTAATGATTTTGTTAAAGTGAAAGAAATATAAATGAATTAATGCATAATCAATGAAATAAGGTACCTTGGAAGATCTAGGACTATAAAAATAATTTTAAATGAAGATCCAAATTAAATGTCCAGATTTTTGAAGGAGTGTGGTGGGAATATTTGGGATTATTTCACAAGGCTTTTGGGGTCTTTTCCTGTTTTAACATCTGTTGGTCATCCTGCTTAGCCAGGCAGAACAGATCACTAATCAAATTTAGCTTTGTGTGAGTATATCTTCAGTAATAAATACTTTGCTGCTTGATTGCTTGTTGAAGCAAATCTATGATGTTTTGTAATAAATTTATAGAAACTGCTTAGACCTGAATCTAGAAGAATTAAGGAATAATCTAATCGGACAATTGACAAAAAACTCCAACAGAGCATCCAGAATTTTAGTATGAATAGAGAAATGAGAGAGTCAGGACTGTGGAATATTGAATTAAAATCTGGTTTTTGACCTTTAGGCCAGGAACTTGTGTGGCAAGCCACTGTTGTTGTTGTTACAAAAATGTCACTGCATGAAACACAGAAGAAGACAAAATCCCTGCTGCAAGGAATTTACAATCTAAATAAAGTACATGGATTAGTATGAGTATAGTACACCCATACATGCAGGGGCTGGATTCTCAATTCTGGGTTTTTTATTTGGAGGAGGTTAACACTTAAATATAGCGAGGAAGAAATAGGTCTTGGGAAAAGGCTTGACGGTGAGGTGGAATGTGCTTGTGAGAGGAATACTAAGGATCTCTTAACCATGGAAAAATGCTCAATTATGAGAGTGAGGGAGGTAAGTGAACGGTCAGATAAATTTGGCAAGGCTGTCAGAGTCCTGCTGAGATCCAGCCATAAGGTCACTGTCTCCTGCAGGGTGCCCTTCCAGTCATGCTGGAGTTGGAAGGAATCATTACATTGATTTTAACAGCTTTTGGGTCAGACTCCTTTCCTGCAGATGGACTGGAAGGTAGGAGAGACCCAGCTGTGTGAAAGCAGCACTGTCCTGAGGTGTTTTAGGAGTCTAAGGACATTCAGAATTGAATTTTCAAAAATGAGACCTACCGATATTTCCTCCAATTTCATGTAAACTTTGGATCTGGCCTCTCATGTTCTGTGATGAACCGTAGCTAGGATAGAAAAAAACCTTCAGTTTGTCTTTCTGTTATAACCACTGCCTTATCAACCACCACCTGTATTAAGCTAAAAATTGGTATTTGTGCCCCTGTGAACTTACTTATCAAAAGCAAGGGCATCCACCAAATGGAGCACTGCAGAACACTGGATCTGCTACAGAGGTAGATTACTGTGTCGCAGTGAACAAAGCCTTCTATTGTATTATTTATTTTTTATTATATATTTAAAGAACAGAATTATGTGGTAGCATGGGAAGGCTTTGCAGAAAAGACTTTCAGGTACAATTTACTATTTCCCATAACTGTTAATAATTATTACCTTACAGAAATAAAAACATTAATATTTTATGGGCAGATGTAAGACAATCCCTCTGGGTTCTCTATGCAGCAAGTCTATAAAACATATGTTTTTAGTAGTGGCATAACAGAGGGCAGATTGATTCTGTATAGGAGCCAATTATTAAGTAAAATATTAAGAATAAAATCAGTGGTTAAAATTTCTTTGACCAACGTAGCCATAAATTAACAATTTTAGATTAGAAAAAGAGTTCTTGTAACACAATGAGTCTTTGAAAAGGGGATAATCTATTCATTAATGGTACTGATATTATTGTTCAGGAAAAACAAAATGTTCTCGTTTACCCACCTGTTTTCACAGTGGAATCGAGCCAGGATGTCTTTGGCTTTTGTTTGGCTGTTGAGTTGAATTGCCATAGAGACTTTTGAATGTAGTGGAGCGTAAACTCTTATCACCCCCTCGGGTATGTCAGACTGCAGGTATGGGGGAAAAGTGACAGCTCCCTAAAATCAATATTCAGTAGAGTAAGTCTAAGGCAAATATTGCCGTAGCTCCATTCAGAAGCAGTTCTGCAACTCTTTTGAGGTTGCTTGCAAAAATCACTGTCCTGGATTCAGGATTATTTTTAAAAAAAATTTTCAGTCATACAAACACAAATTTATAGATACAGTATAATAAAATGACATAAAACACAAACTGCTTGGTAAGCATCACATAAATGCATGCAGAATAAAGTACTGGCCCTTGGATTTTAACTGCTTGCAGTAATATTGGGTCAAGTTTTTATTTGAGATTTTAAAAGTTATTTCTGTTAACATTGGTCAGTGAACCAACTGCTTATTTAAAAATACATAAAAATGACTAGGAGAATCTGGTCTCTCTTTTAAAGGTGAAATTCTGAGGCATGAAGGTCCAGTTCTCTGTTTCTGCTTCCTATATCTTCGACTAGATCGAAGCTAATGTACAGTAAAATATCAAAGTACCATATGGTTTCTGTTAATTTGAAATTTGACCTTGTGTAGGGTTCAAATGATCATCTATGAAGTTTATGCACTCTTCCATGATTAATGGTGGATAAATCAATTAGCAAGGTTTGCATTCCAGTTCTAATCCAGTTAATACCACGCTGAGCAGAGTACAATAGTCTCTCCAGTCTCTGTCCCTGTGTAATTTGGAACATCTGAGACCCAGGGATTGTGTTAAGTGCTCTCAAAATTCAAGTCAGTTATCCAAACAGAGTTTGCCTCCAATTTACCCTTCATATTTCAGCTACCTGCCATGGCTAGTCTCGTTTTTATTAGATGCAAAGCCAATTACTACGATCAATGAACTTGTCTTCCCAAAGGTGCAATGACTGCAGTAATTGACTCTCTTCAGAAGCTCTCACTGTATTCATTCAGGGTGAATACAGTTGTGCAACACAGTAGTCTGCACCGCCATGTTAAACAAACATCTATGTCTCCATCTGCAGCGCAAATGCGTGTCCGACCGACAATATATTTCCATCAATATATTCATTCATGGCAAATGAATTCTCCAAAAAGCTGAATTAGCATGGATTCACAATTCATACATATAATTTCTCTATTTTTTCCCCAGACGTTCCCTTGTGCATTTTCTCTGTTGTCTGTATTAGGTGGCTTATTATCTATGTCTTATAATCTCTTAATATCACCCCTTCCTAATTTGTCTTTTCTTTTGTTCTTCAAGACTATTTTTCAATAACTATAGATTCCTTGACCAGTTCCTTTCAATTCCCCGTTCTCCATTCTTTTAAACCTCCATGGAAGACTCTTCAGACTTTCTCTCCAGGTTATTAAAGGTAGTTACTACATGGAAATACTACATATAAACTGCTGTAGGGACTGTATGTGTTTTGCATGTGTACACAACATGCTTTGCTGCCCAAATTATATGTTACACTTAATTTGTAAGTTAATTTCAGGTGTCTATTGAAGTAGCATACCTCAAGTAAGTTCCTAAACTCCATATCCAGGCAGTGGAGAAAAGTTGGTGCCTCTAAGACCTCCAAAGGAAGATTTTAGTATCAGACTTTCCCAAGTCTGAACTGTACCTGGAGCTCTGGAAATCCTCAAATGTATCCACTTCTCTCCTCTGACTATATGGGGAATAACAACACAAACTACTTCATTAGGCACTTAAAATGTAGACCCAGTTTTGGTGTCTATGTTAGGCAAACTAGATTTTCTCTCTGCCTGGGAAGTTAGTGCAAAGCTGTAAAACTAAAGCTTGCATGGAGAATATTGAGTGGCCTGGGCCGGGGCATGTGTAAGTGCAATTAATCCTAGTATGGACCATCTTACTACTCAACTACACATCCATGCTTTTGTTGAATATCTACAGATCATTGCTGTCCTGGACAGTCTACCTATGACCATTTTCTCATAAAACAGGCACAAAACCGGCATGTGTTTGTAACAGCTCAAAGCTTGGGCTGCTCTACCTCTCTTAACTTTTTTCAGTCAGCTTTTTCTTATCAGGATGCTGGACTGGGAAGCACATCTTTCAAGATAGCTCCCAAATCAGCTTATTTTTTATGGCAAACTTTCCTCCCTGCCCCCAGCAGCTGTTATGAGATAAGAAAGAAAGGAAGCTGGTTAAAGCTGCCCTTGAAAATTGTATTTTTTTATCATACCTCTGGTCTTTCAGGTCTCTCCCGTTCCATGGTCTTTCTCCTCAGAAGTTTTCTCACTCCTTTGTCAAACATCAGCTGCCTCTTGCTGTTGTTCATTGCTGCCTCATTCATTTTTCTCACTTGGGAAATCAGGAAGGATGGGACCTAAAGGGAGGAAACCAGAGCTGAGAATACACAGTAATTTTTTCCTCCATAAAATCAGTGTTGGGTCTTTAGAAAGCAGCAGATTTTAGGAAGCAGAAGCCCTATTTATTCCCAGAAGATACATGCAATTAGTAGCTCCCTCTAACAACCCACAGTAACTCCTTTGGTGAAATTGTAGATCATCTCTCATACCATATGAAACTTTTTAGTTATGTTTGCAGTTGTAGGAAATTTGTTAGGAGGTTGTCTTTGCAATCCCCATCATACCCTCCCTCTGTTACGAGAAAACGAGCTGACACTGTCATTGTCTTCATGCTGGCCTTTGGAAGTCCAGCAAGGACTATGGGCTAAACTTTAAACAACCATTTAATCTCATTTAAGCCTAGATATCTCACCTAGGCATCTAGATTAAATCATTCTGCTATGTATTCTCCCATATAATCAATGGTATGGGATAGGTACCTCCAGAGGGCAATTCGTGTTAAAACGGATTTCTTAGGTGAGGTAGATCTCCAGCCAGAGGTATCTCTCACCCAGTCACATTCTAGATCTAGAAGACTCCAGCCGGTTTCCAAAGAATAGCTAACTGCTTCTTCGAGTTTACTCTGATTTCTACAGAGCTGCTGCATGTAGCAAAACTCTTCTCTGCACTGGAGCCATAAAGAGGAAACCAGCATTACTCACTGTCCACAGAATGTCCTGGTACCGAATTAAAAGCCGCACAATGTGCGCTGTGGTGGCTGCTGCTTGCATTTCTTGTTGGTTTGCACGTTTCCCTTTGTAGATGAAGAGGTTTGGTGCAACAATCATAGAAACATTCCACAAATTCATTTTATTTTTCCCTTCATTAGCAACCACCTTCTTCAGGAACTGAAGAAAGGCCTGGAAAAACAACACTTGTTATGCTGAGTCTCACAAAATAGATTACTTCTTAAATGCAGCATTTACAAATGCACAATATGTCTGGCTCGAAAGCTGCTGTATTTGCACTTGGAGGTGAAATTTAGGGTTTTTTGCCTTCTAATTTAGGTTACTCTGATATTTGCTGCACAACCACCTGTGTAAAAATCACAGAGGAATAGCTGATGTTATCAAAATACGCATTAATAAATTATTTACCACTTAGAGCATAACCCCAAATCCATAAGTCAAGTACAGTGTCTGCACTGAGGCTCTGAATCCTGTCATAAAAGAAAGATACAAAGATGTTGCAATGGAATAGCTAATTTCTTCATAGATTTCATGGTGTCCATTTTGATGTATCTGGCCAAGGCTTTTTATATCGCAATCACCAGGGTGATCAGCCTCTCTCTTCAACTGTGCACCAGTCCCATATGTGATATAATCTGAGGAATTTCTGCCAGCAACCCCCAAACTTTTATTCTGGGATAATGAAAGCAAGAAGCACTCAGTGGTTGTTCGTTGACGTCACTTCTGCACATGCATGGCAAAGTCAAAGGAAACTAATTTCCCTTTTGGGCAGTTTATTCAGAATTTTGCTTGAGTGACTGAATAGGATGGATTGCAGCTGTGGTTAGAGTTGGGGTCTGCCAATGAGTCCTTTTGCAACACTGTACCATTAAAAGCACTATCTTTGTACCCTGACATTGCAATTAAAACATTTTTACAAACCCAGGAATTGCAAAACAGAAACTGTGTTGGAGAAATTTCTAAAATCACATTATAGATAGCAAGTAGACGTGAATTCAGTTTTGTCATCACTTCTATTTTCATATAAAAGCCTAGTAATAATTTACTACTCACCTAGCATGTGTTTTACATATGCTGCTTTATATTGATACGGACTTTGGTAGAAGAAATAACCCCATTCTTCACTAGTAGACCTCCAAACACTTTAAAGTGGGGTTTTATTCTTGTCCCTTGTTATTTTATAAATAAATACAGGTAAAGGCAGCACCTGGACTCATAAAGCTATATCTAAACTCACCAGTGGGAGACCTGCATTGTCCTGGAGTACACTAGGTGAGCTCCTGGGTGGCAGCTTCTTGTTTAAATTTGTCCCAGAGAATTCCAGTTACACAGAAACCCAAAACCCAAACCTTGTTTTTCCAAACTGTGCCTAGAACATGTCTCTTTGAAATGAATGCTCCAGAATAGATGATGCCTGGGAGCCATTTACTGACACCGGCAGCTGGATACCTCCAGCAACTATTTCTTAATTGCTTGTAAGAGAAATGACAGCCAGGGAATTGGAACATCTTTTCAAAGAAATGATAGAAAACACAGATGAATACTTTCATGGTGCAGCATCTGATCACTGATGTTAGAAAAAGCAGGTCTCATTTAAAATTCAAAAGCACTGTAAATGGCAGGTGATAGTAAATGAAGAACTTACCTTGGCTGTGTCTCTGTTGGCTTCAGGTAGCAGCATGATCAACAGATGCAAAGCTTGTAGCTGTAACTTGATCTTGGAGATTTCTAAGAATATAAATAATTAATATTTTTAAAATTCCAGTTACAACTGGTTTGTTCTAAAACCCACGTTGGTCCGCAGTTCTAGAAACATAGCAACCACTTGCCAGCTGAGACTAGCATGTTTAGATATTTATTAACCATAATCTTTTCCCAAATGTAAAAACAATTGTAATGAGTGGATTTTTCCTCATCATCTTGGGTCTTTGTCTCAGGGGGAGACAAGAATCTATAAAATTCTGTCTAAATAGCAAGAAGCCAGTATTTTTCAGTATTAGCCAGTTTCTTTTTGACATCTTGGTCAGAATGTCTTGTATATGGATCAAGTATTTTCCCTCTTTCAAACTGAAATGGATATTTGTTTTCAGAAAGGTTTCAGACTGTTGTTACTGAGTAATTTGCTGAACGCTTGTGCCATCGGAGTGGAGATTGATTGCTTACAACTTAAGAACTATTTGTCCCAAGTCTAGCACTCTAGAAAAATGTAGAGCCCCTTGTCAGTTACAAAATACCATCAAGTTTCCAGCAATTGGTGTGTATCGATACTGTGCAATGCTTCCTAGAAGAGCTGGGGTGGAGAAGGTGGGAAGAATAACTCTGTCATTTGCTTCCACTCAGGATGGATGAGAGAGGTTTGGAGCAAAAAAGAGTGTGTGTTGTGGATGGTGTAACTTGGAGGGAATAAAGTCACTTTATTCTGCACAGACACCTCCTGTTCAGTCTTCTCCTCTGAAGTGCTAAGCAATTGTAACTGCTGGCAGCCTGGGTCTCACAAGGAGCACACTCAGGCACGTGAAGGTTACAGGAAGGGGTCACCTCCTTGTGGCCTTTAAACTACCTCATGGAGGCACTGAAAACTTGGCTGCAACCTTGTATAAAGGTTCTAAGTTTTCTGTACCGATTTGCCTAATAAATTCACCATCCCGACAGTTTCACTCTGTCCTAGATGAAGTGAATTTACAATGAAGTAATAAGTACTGCAAGGTACTACTGAGTTCTTCCTGGAAGAGAAACGAACACGATGTACTGAGAATGAGGTGGTATATGTACAATGAAAACAAAACCTGACTGCCTGAAGCTTTCTGTGATCACAAATATCTGTATGAATATTCTGACCTCAGCAGAGAAATAAAACAGATCCAGTAGAATGTCAGCTAAAGGGCAGTGACTTGAGTTTGCGTTGTGGAAATTTGCATTTGAGAAATCTGTAATTTATGTGAATCAGAGTCTATATATGAAAGTGATTTCTTGGCCATTGTTTGCTTACAGGTTTCAAATCTCGCATTAAACAGTTGTGTCACACTATTAGCTAAATGAAGAGGCTTTTTTCCATTTGAAAAGGAAAGCTTGCAGAAAAATTAGATGTTCAGGCCGTACACCAGGCCGTTTTTTTCTCTTTACTTCAACACTATTACGTTTTATCTAGATCAGTTCATATTAACTCCTTTTCCACCTACTTTCCACTAGCGTGATGAAAGCAGGCAGATATTCTACTGTGAAAAGCGGGCTTGGGAGTTCTCTTATGAACATTTTCAGCAGTCCTGCTGCATCATTATTTCGTACTTGGTCCCAGTCAAAACTGTCTTCATAAAATTTTGCCTCTAGTTCTTGATGGAGATTCTGAAAGATAAAAGGAACATCCCACCTTTAGTCATTGCTTCTGACCTGGCAGTTTGAGATCGCTTCAGAAATCCCGTTACAAACAACAGGCAGGTTTACACCATAGTTAAATTAAAGTAGCCCTAAACCAGTAGCAGTCCAGGTACAGCCACGCAGAGTTCAGAGTGGATTAACAGATCAGATTCCTGGGGATCTTTTGCAACCCAGGCTAAATTCGGTTTGCCACAGCTAGATTTCTGTCACTGACCCATTTGAACCATTTTAAAGCAAGACAATTTTGTGCAATGGCTTAGAACTAGAAACAGAAAATTCACTTAAACAGGATTTTTAGTACAGCTACTCTTTTTGTTTAAAACACTCTCCAGAAGTTTTGTCCCTTAAATCACAAAGGACTGACATTTCTTCCACACTGCCAGTGAACTTGCTAGACAATCTGTTGGCATCCGAGTCCATGGGCCTTGAGCAAATGGTTTTAACAGGTCTGCCTGGCTTTCTTTAGAAGGATGTTTTCTGTTAGGATAGCTATAACTAGATTAGATCACTTCATAGAAAAATAAAGGTTTCAAACCATTACTGTCAGAAAACCTCCACTTAATACATGCCAAAAAAGCCCCTCAAAAACCACAAGAGATATCTAAGGTGCAATTGATTATACCATTTTGGGTACCCATTCAATCCTCTTGTTCTCCAGCATCAGCATCTTGCTCTATAACAGAGGTCTGTTTCCTTCTGGAGGGTAACAAATCAATGTTTCACACATGTGTGTGAACGGGACAGATTCAGCAAGGTTCCTAGTAGGAACAGAATTTGGCTTCAAACCCAGATCACTGGAAAATGCAAGCGCCTCAAAAATATCTTGGATTAGTAAGATTGAATGAGGCTATTGTAATATAAGGTTTTCCATAAATTAATGCAGCTTTCACAATTATTACTAGACCAACACTGCCTTATCCGTAGGAAGTTTGTTGCTGCTTTTTGTGAGACCATTTATGACAAAATACATCCATAGCTAATACTCAGGTTTCAGATCATGTTTTTGTCAAATGTACGTTAATATTACGCAAAAAAGTATAGTCCATTCAGACAGAAAAGCTTTAAAAACGGAATTCTGTTTACCGTGCCTCACATGAATGGAAGGAAATTACATATCGAATAAGGTCACACATAATGAAGTGAAATGGTTGGCACAAAAGGAAATAGAAAGTCATTCAGGATTTGGTATATAATGTTACAATCTCATTTTTACTAGCACATTTTACTGGTTATAATCTGGGCTCTCTCGGCTTCCTCTGTATTCATATCCTTTGCACATAATCCATACAAACACCTGGATTAAATTCTTTCCTGGTAAGTGACTGGGAAATGTGGAACAGAAATCCTCACCTCATCAAAATCACAAGGGGAGAGAAAAACTATTCCACATTTTTCGGCCGAGAACTGGGAAAAAGCCGTAGAAATAGAAAGCAAGATTTTCAAAACATATATTTTACACAGGAAAGCATATATGTATATATATTTATACAGTCATCCCCCCACTACAGTACCAAAGTACTTTTAAAAAACATTTTTGCAATTTTTTTCTTTTTAAATGTGACTGATCCTACAGGAGACTATCATGCGTTTTTGGTTCACTGGAGCTTTTGTTACAAACCAGATTACAGACAGAGGAAAACTTGTATTTCTTTCTTCTATTCTTTGTTTTACAGAAGAGTAACCTTTAATCATTTCCATATGCCTTTTCTTTCTCCAAACAAGACCAAAATAAAATTGGAATGCCCTCAAATCCTAATGTCATAATAATATATGAAGGCTTTGAAGTATGAAATCTGGACCTGCTTTCAAAAAATCTCTCTCTTGCTGTTTGGCTTGTTGCATAGAGTTAAATGAAGCCAAAACTCAAATAATTTAAAACTTTCATACGGGCTGTTTAACTTACCACCCAGTATAGGAGAGTTACACTTAAAGTCATACCTCATAGCAGCTCCCTGGATATATGTTGTGAATAAGGAGCGAACAAGACACAATACAGTATATGCAAAGAACATGAAAAGTAATTTACTTAGGTAGAGCACAGTCCTGCTGTGTAATCTCCCCAGAGAGATCAGAAAAAATTGAGATTTTGTGAAATAATACTTTAAGTATTTGTATGAAAAAATGAAGAAGCTGAAAAGTACAGGCTGAATTAGGAGCTCACTTCTGCAAGATGTGGCACTTTGCAAGGTGCTGAGTGCTTTTATCAATCCACAGAGTCAAAGGCAGCTGGGATGCTACTGCCTATCTTGGGTGCATTTCAGGTACTGCTGCTATTTCTTGTACAGTCGTTTCTGATGATCCCCAGGCCATCAACGTTTAGCAACCTCTACATTTGCGTGGCTGCCACAATGCTGGGACTTCCTGCCTCTGAACGCAAGTCTAGCTTTCTTGAGGATGACAAAATGGGAGCGGGATGCACTATAAGAAGTTGCTTAAACCAGACCAAAAAAGGCCTAGAAAAAAACAAAGATCTGGGAAAGAGGTAGACACTACTAAGCCCAGAAAAAAACTTGTTTTACTAATTTGCCTCTGCCAAAGGCTTCCAGCTCCTGGAATCAAGTTAATCTGAAGAAACAATCCCAAGCATTACTGCACCACGATGTCAGATTATTGGGCACCAACTATCCTGTGTTTGTAGTCCGCAAATAGCCTGTGAAAATGCAGTACTTGAGGCTGCCAAACACTGAACACAGGCCAAATTTCTCTCACTTGGAACATGAAATTGTAAGATCACAGAAGATAAATGAGAAATAAAATGACACAAAGGTTAAAATGACATAGCATAAGATCTTTATCTGAAGTTTGCTCAGTTTAGCAACTCTGGATTTCTGAAATAAATTAAAACAGAGATAAGATCACGGCAATTTTGGATGACAGAGATAAACTGAAAGGATCCCTCAACGTTTAGTGGAGAAAAACTGCATTGAACATCAAGTCTGTGCTTTATATAGAACATTAACAAATGCAAAGCTATAGACCACATGTTCTGTGATTTATTGGTTCCCAGGAACCAGTCTGACCTTTCACTGGTAGGAGTAAAAACACTGATCTACACCCATCAGTATTTATGTGCAGTGTGCATTTGTGTGTGCTGTCTTATTTTATATAGGGTCTGTGGTCCAGGAGACAGAAAATGGGCACGAGGGTGTACCTTGACTCTGGAGGCAGATCCAGGCACTCGTAGAATTCCTTCGGTTTCTAAACCTGTTTCCTCAAGCTTGAGCAGCAACTGAAAAAAACCCAACAAAACCCAGAAAAATACTAAGAAGCACTTAAAAGTACTGTTAACTTTTTTTCAATGTAGGTATCCTCGAAACTAATTTGAAAAAGATACATGTTTATGTAATTTGCTAATGAAAACAAGCCAGCTCATGTAAGTAAACCTTCCTAATTTGTTGTCCATATTCTTGACGCTAAAGTACAGAGTATGCAGAGTACGGAACACTGATAATGCAATGGGCCCCTCTGTCCTTGATTTGAGACTTGGCACTGCTATAGAACAATTAACACATAAACATATTAATAAAAGGGCAGATACATTGGGTAAAACACAATGGTGTTTTGAGGGAAAATTAACCTCTGAGAAATGTCTTAAGTCTTTCCCCGAGGAGCACAATGGAAAGGTCTATAGATAACATATGTTTCTGGGAACTGAGAACTCAGATTAGAAAATGATCCCAGGGTATTTTATTTTGAAATTTCTTTGAATAGAGGAATAGGCTTTCCACTCTAATTCTTTATAAAAAAATAAATATGTTTTGATTTAACATAATTTTGAACAAGGAAAAAAAATAAAATCATTTCCTAGAATTTATTCATACAGCTCTGGATTTTCACCACCAGTTCTGCTTCCTGCCCTAGTTGTTGGATCCTTCTAATTTCCCATGATATCTTGACAGGAGAGCTGCAGAGCTGATTACAAAGTCATGTAAATATTCAAGTCGTGTCAGTCTTTCCCCTGACACTCCACACCACTTCCCCTTTTGTCAGTATTTACAGGGAAATTTGTTGTAGTTTCGAGTCCATGAAAACCTGTATAATTGCATGCGTGCTTCTGTCTGTGTACCTGTCCCCAAGACACCTGCTGGATGTCATTGTACTGTCAAATGACTTATATAAATGACATTGTCTTGTCACACAAATCTCAATGAAAAGATACCTTTTCCATTCTGGAAATAATAGCTAGATAATACCTACGGTTTGAATTCACGTGAAATTAAAACTCCTGAGACAACTCATCTCTGCCGCTTCGGCATACACACACAATTTTGCATGGCTCTAATTTAATGAGAAAGGGAAACAGAAAGCCAGACATTTGTTTCCCCAAGTTTCCTGTACAGTACCATACAATTACAAAAATGGAAAGAGGTCCCCACCGCACATAAAACACACAAAAGGAGCAACTTTTGCCTCCTTGTCACAAGGTTTTCAAACCACAACATACAGAGAACCTGTAGGCACCCTCAAGCCTGTAAAGCCTACATCTTGTTTTTCCTGACGTCTGCTTCGAGTGCAAATGTTGGTGTTTGAGTGCAAATCAGTGCAAATAATGGGAATGTGAATCTTAGTAGCCAAGCAGGCTGGGATATACTCACTTTTTGGAAGATGAGGGGAACTTTTATTCCAGGAACCTTCTTTTGATCATTCTCCAGCAGTATTGTGAGAGAGACTCCAAACAGACCATTTTCTTAAAAATAATAACAGCAAATGTGAAAGAGAGAAAACACAGCCCTGTAAACATCTTCTTAGCTATGCTGAGTGGTGCCCAGGTGGCCACCATGGGGATGACATAGCACAGTACCTCGTCCGCGCACCCTCTCTGCACGGTTCCTCTTCAACTCCACCCCCAGGGCGTCGTAGAAGGCCGTCAGCTCAATCAGGGAGAGGTAGCGAATCTTCTTCATGTCTTCAGGAGAGAGGTCTCCAACCTCTGTCAGTCCAAACCGGCTTTTCCGAACAATGAATTTCTATGGTAGAGACAGGTTACGTCTTTATTTGCACAAAAATTACACAAGGTGAATTTTTATTTTGAAAGAGATGCCCATATGTGACAGGAAGCCATATTAGAGTAGATGGATTACACCAAAGGGCTGAACTACAACCCTGTGTATTGGCCTGGTATGTTGACATAACTTGCATCCATCTGAAACATAAAGTTGAGCTTCTTGCTCATCATGTTCCCTTGCTGTTTGACTGGTAAGCAGTGCTGGAGCAGAAGTCTTAACCTCAGTGCCCTGCCCGTACTCCAGCTGGAACAAATGAACTACATGATACTTCTTAAACTTTTGCCCAGTTGCAGCAGGATGCGACTCTTTGCTCTGTGTCTGCCTCCCCCAGAAAGTCTTTGAATGCTGTTGAAGTAGCTGACACATTTCACCATGGATATGGTTGTATATCAACCAGGGGGAGGAGGGGATGAATCTGTTTCTGCTTTGCATATTGCTATTAGTTTATGAGTAGAGTTATAGTAGAGTTCAAACTAAAGATCTGAGGAAAAGCCCAGAAGCAAAATCACTTAATCCTGATGCCAACCTGCCAATTTACTGGTGCTTTTTATTACTCAAGAAGCATTTAGGCTTAGAAACAGGACTCCCAGCGGTTAAGAAATAATTTGTTCAAATAGGCTTGAACTAAATATTACTTAATAATTTGGGGGCATGTGAAGATGTCCACATATTTCAGAAACTGCAGTGTCATGGACCAGAGCCAGGAATGTTGCATTATGCCATAAGCATTTGTACAAATGTCAGAAAGAGCAAATACCCATCAGTTTTTTACATAATTTTTAGTTATAATAACAAAGTTATAGTAAAAACCGTGCTTTTCAAAGAACTGTGGATCTTCGGTATTGTATGTTTTTTTAATTTAGTTGTAATTTGAACAAGTAATTGTTAGTCAGAAGTATAAATAAATAACATTACAAATCCTCTCCTCTCTTTAGGGAACTGAGTGGAAACCCAGGCTTTAATAATGTTTTGCTTCTGGAGATTTCAACCCAGTCCTCCCTTATATAAACAATTTTGGACTCAATAGGTTTAACCCATCTTTAGATGAAACCAGTCAAACAGATTGAGAAAAAAGCAAACAAAGAATTAAACTTACACCAGATTTCAAAAGTAAGAGAGCACAGAGGACATCCAGATCATGTAGGTTAGGACTTCTGTCCTAAATAACATTGCACATGGTCTTTTAGTAGGGGTTAATCATAATTCGGGGAGAAAGACTGCAGGAGATGGAATAACTAATTTACATGCTGTCTGGGGCACTTTAGGCCAGAATCTTCCCTCTGCAGAGTACAGCAATTCCACTGTTACTCTTATGCTGAGACTTAATAGTGTAACAAAATGTACATGAAAGATAGTCTTCTGAAGACACATAAAATACTAAAGAATATGCATTTTTTTGTCAGTGATGAAAAAAGTCCAGAAGCAGTCAAAGCACAATAAATCATCTTGAAATTAAGAAAAAAATTCACACAGCATGTATATATTTTCTGAGGGGAAAGAGAAAAAACATAGGGAATAACAAAGCCTATTTGCAAGTATGTTTGCCAAGAAAAAATGACAAACACTCCAAAGCCAATTACAAAGGGTAGCTACAATGATTTTCCATGGTAGCTGGTTGACTCCTAGGGTCACTATGATGTGATGCAGTGTTAACACAAGGTTTGGGGCTGGGCCTCTTTCTTCTCTCTTGTGTCACAATTTTCCAATGATTTTTCTTACAAACAGTGTAGTCACAATATGCAGCACTGAAGGAGGCTGTGCTGTCCTGGAATTAGATTACTAGCGGTTTGGCTAAGGATCACGTCTGATATTATGACATGTTATTTCTATGTGGAACTATACAGTGTACTCAGATGGGCCTGAAATGCTTACTGACATTGTTCTCTAGTGTCTTCAACTAGGTCACATTGATCATGGTCCCACATTGGAGAAATTGCATGTATCCCTATCCAGACAGTGATGTTGAGTTGGCTTTTCTGGGAGCTGCCAGGGACGTGCTATTTTATGACATATTATCTCTGTGCAGCTCCGTATATGACATCCATGAAGTTGCTTATATTAGTGTGTCAGACCTGCCCTGGAGAAAGTATGATGTTGTGTGGACTTCAGTCTGGCCCTGTTGGTCCACCTTGAGGAAGGGGGGACAATGCTTCAGAGTGTAGGTGACTAGTTGCTCTGTGTAACAGAGCAAGAGGTGATTTTTTTGCCAGGGCCCATTGCCGTCTGAGCCATTATGGGAAAAACCTAACATCATGAGTGGCAGCATATGAAGTAAGAGAAATGCCAATGTCAACAGCTATGATTGTTGACTTTATTCAGAAAGTCTCTGTCTATGGTGACCTGGCATATTTCTCGTGTACTCTTCCAAACACACAAAATGATGTCCTGCATGCAGAATAGTTTTATCTCCGGCACAATACTGGCCTTTTCTAATACTGAGCAGTTACATATCTACAGTTCCATCATATTCAATGTGGCATCTTCTCTTCCCTCTCTGTCACCAGTTTTCCTGCTCTGTCAACTGGAAAGTGTCAGGGTGGTTGCAGAGGACGATTTGTGTGTGTGTGTTGTAGTGAAGGTTTGCTATTACAAGGAGCAAGGAAGAACCTTCGGTTTGCCAGAAGCATGATGAATGCAGAGATATCCTTAACCCCACCACAGAAAAAACAGACACACTAAAGCACAGGGATTTCACACCACTTGTAATCTATTTGGTGTCTTATCCCTCCTTTCAACAGGGAAGCTTACTTCTGCATCTCAGGTTCTTCTTCCTTGGTGGAGCCTGAGATGGACAAATGGGTAATTCTCAGAGAATTCAGTGTCTGTGTAGATAGCAACAATTTCAGATTAGTTCAGGACCTCAGGACATCATAACATTCAGGAAATGCTTCCAAATAATTTACAGCTATTTCGTACACTTCCCTAAAAAGGTGGTATCTATCTGAAGCACAAAACTAATGCTCCAGTTTTCAGTAATGGAAGTTGTGAGGGCTGATGGAAATAGAAAACCGACTTCCTTGACTTCAAGAAATAGTTCCAGATAATGACACAGCTGCTCAGTGTATGTCTGGTGGCATGATATGATAAAATTTCCTTTAACCATTCATGTAGTATGTCCTGTAGTGTAATTGCACTGAATACTGATTGGAGGCAATCAGTGTTGCTGCAGGTCTAAGGCTTGCTTTCCCCCCTTCATCTGTGAAGCAATTTTAAATCCATGTGTCAACAAAGGCAGAAAATCTGGGACTGAATAAAGCAGGACAGCAGACCAGTAATGAAAATGATTGCTAGTTTTAGTGACAGTAACTGGTCTTTATTTCTATGTGAAAAATGTGTGGATGATGCAATATTTGTGGATTAAGGTACACATACTCATCTGTGATGGGTACAAGTGAAAACCAGGCTTGGACCTAGCTTTGGTGCCTCCCTGGGAATCAGTCACAAGCGGTAGGCAGGCACAGCGGGCGCTCTCGATAAAGCACACATGGCAAAGGACAGCTAATGTATCTTAACGGGCTCCAATGTGCTGGTGATATAAAGCAGGAAATAGCTGCGTTAAAGAAAACAATTGAGGAAATATGTCAAGAACAAACTTACAGGCAAAGCAGAGTCTTCCTTTTTGAACCTCTGGTTTTTTGGCCATTCTTGGGTTTTTGGCAGGACAGTAATGGATTCTGAGAAAGAGACCTCATAGGAGAGCTCTTCTGTTATGGATGGGCTGCCTTTATCTAGTCCGCAGTCTAGACAGCTATTAGCTGAAAATAAGGGAAATTATATATGAATGCAGAATGCATGCTTGCATTTAGTACAGAGACATTAAAAAATTGAACCAAGATGACAAAAATCTTGAGAAATTAATAAAGGAAGTGCTTCAAAGAGGAATTTCAGTGTAAACCACAGCATGTTCCTGTTTTGTCTGGAGGAAATAACCCCTTAGAAATAAAATCCCTATTTTCATTTTAGATTATTTAACTTGTTGCTTTTCGTGAGAAAGATAGTCAAGCTGGAACTTCCTGTTTATCAGGAATTAACGTTTCTGTACTCCATCCTTGTCTACCCAGGCCAGCAAACTGTGGTGGCACTTGTCTAATGAACAATTAAAAATAAAAGTTCCTGACAGAAAAATGCTGTTGACACAGT
This sequence comes from Phaethon aethereus, assembly GCF_964289735.1. NCBI lineage: Eukaryota > Metazoa > Chordata > Aves > Phaethontiformes > Phaethontidae > Phaethon > Phaethon aethereus. The sequence continues at coordinate 57,119,391 of NC_138582.1, read as the reverse complement.
TTCTCAGGTCACTCTTGACTTATTTACAATCGTAAGACATGCATATATTTTATATGTTCACATACATATATTTATCACAGTTGCTAGTTTAGGTGTGTAGCACCAAAACAGGACGCAATGTACAATCTTCCAGTTCGAAAAACACTGTATCTACTGGAATATCTGACTTATTGCTCTACTCTAAAATTTAGTCACCTCCTGAAATTAGTGGATGCCAGAGGAAAATTTCTGAAATCAGTACAATCAAGTACAAAAATACCCTATTGTCATGGAGTCCAAAGTGTAATAACACGCATGAGTTCCAGTGTTAAATTTCATGACCGAGCTGTCACAACTCAGGACAATTTTTAGGTTTCCCTTAAGGTCCAGCTCCTAGACTCACGCAATTGGAACAGAAACATAATTTTCATTGGAATTGAAATAAAATTTCAGCTCCCAGGACTGCAGAGAAGAGTTTACTAACATGACCCAAGTGCATTCAAAAGCCACAGAAATCAGAAAGTGAATTAAAAAGCATTACGTGTTTTATAAACATATGCATACCCCATAATTTTTGAATCATTGCATTTACAGATAAAGGAACTTAAACGTTTTTTTGCAACACCCTTTGTTTTGCAAATCTGTTATGAAAAACCTAAGTGTGTTATCAAGTGTCTTCTGACTACTGAACTGTGGCCTTAGATGGTACCTAATGGCCATTTTCCATCTCTCTTTCCACCCGTGGACCTGGGACCACAGACTCTCCATGGTACCCCTGGCCATTCGGTTCCCCATCTGCTCTAGTACAACTGCTTGCGGAGCAGAGGTATCAGCAAGAGCAGCTTTTGCAACCAAGGAAAATGCAGCACTATATCCAGAGGTAAACATCTAAGGGACTAGTTTAGAAACTTGGGTATTACTATCCCTTTAGTTAAGCCCTGAACAACAGTGATGGGAAGAGCTTTCAAAATAAAAGATGCATGTTACCGTGGAAGGCTGCTGACAGTTACCCAGACACTGAGTAGAGCAGAGCTATCATTTTCATTAGCGCTGCCAGTCACTGTCAGGGCAAAATGTTTAAGGGATGTCCAAAATAATACCATTAGTAGACCAGGATAATAGGGCAGAACCAGAAAAATGATAAATTTCTAATATTACAGTTTCTGCAGTACTGGGGAAGAAATGTGAAGGCAATATGCATCTTTCTTTTCATGATTTGCAACAAGAAAATACACTACTGACATATTTTGGACAAATTCTCCACCATATTGCTTACAGGTTATTTTTACATTCCCAGCCTTGCAACAATCAGTACTTTTTAGACACTGATGCCTCAAGGGCAGCAGTCTCTGTCTGTACAACACCGGCCTTGAACGGGAAACTTTGGTTCCTGCATGACAATAAGCTGACAACGATTTTAAGGAAATTTATGTAGCATGGCCCCAACATGAAAGAGGGGACTAACTTCTGAACCACAGAAGGATCCTTCTGTCTATCATTTTCTTAGGAGGAAGTGAACACTGGTTACACGTTGGCATACTCACAGCTAACTGATTTCCAAACTGGCTTCTGCCCAGGAAGCTGGATACCATTAGAAGGAACTGGTGACACTGGAACTGTCTCAAATGTGGGCTGATAGGCAAGGAAAAATGATCAGACTGCAGTGAAGGTAAACGTCTATGGACAGAAACTGCTATAGTTCAAGCAACAGCGTATCATTCTCAGCTTACACTCTTTTGCCAAGTTTAAGCAACCTGTTGTGATTCACCAGAGAACATTTTTCATAGCCAAGCCTGAGAATTAATCTTCCCCAGGCTGCACGCATTTGGATCATGTTGAGGTCAGTAATATTGCAGCTCACTGTAGCTAATGAGTCCTGTCCTATATAATGACTGAAATTAGCTAAGTAAATTGCTGTACATAATTGTGCTAAGTGAAAGGTCCTTGTCAAATCGTAATCCATCCTGCTTTTAATCATTTTGGCTACAAATCTTTTTGAGCATTCTCTGACACATGCTTAATATCTGCTGCTCCCAAGCACCTGTCAGAAATCGGGCTGTTCACCAACTTTCGGGATTTGGGCACCAGCAAATTATTAATGGACGGATGTCCTCCCATAGGTTATATACTAACACTTTATCAGTGAACTGCAAAAACAGTTTTAGGGAAAAAAGACCTTTTCTACAGTCAAATTCATTTCTTTCCGCTCCAGAAATCATCTGCACTGTGTGAAAATGAGGGAAGCATGTGTGCCACAGCAGAGAAGGGGCTTTGAAGTCCATGGGGTGTCTTTCAAGCACTGTCACCTTTTCTTGGCAGAGGATTTTTTCACTTGTTATTAGCAGTTTTGGGACTCATCATAAAGACAAATCTGAGTGTTTGTATGTACATGGGACAGTAGCAGCTCATCTGCATGTTCTTGGGTAGAAAAAAAAAAAAAGTCATGAATTTAAAACATGCTCTAAAGGGTACTCAATGAAAATAACTAAAATGCCCCAAACCAGCCTTGTATTTTCTTCTGCTGTCCTTTGCATGCTAGTGGGAGCCCTTCTTTTCCCAAACCTGCTGCCTTGCCTTGCCTTGCCTTGCCTTGCCTCGCCTCTCCTCACCTCACCTCACCCTGCCCCCTGAGCCTGATGGAGCAGCCCCAGCTTTCTGGCTGAACCTGCAGCCGAGAACCCCAATAAGCCCACAATAACAGCTCTTTAAATTGCTCTTTAAATTGCTAAATTGGCTGTTTATCAACAGGTAGAAATGCCTCAGGGCCGAAATTTTGTCTTCCCCATTTGTAGCCAACGCACAGGAGCAGCATTCAGGCTGCTAAAAAATGTCAGATATTTAAAAGGGAGGCAGCTCCTCCAATTGGAAAGCTGAAGTAACATTGCAGTTGTTTTATTCAATCTTATCCTCTGAGCTATTTGGGTAACACAGTCAAATGTGACATGAATAAAATCTCTCCTGAGAGAGTCCATTCAATGGCCTGCAAACTTGATGACAACAAACAGGATTTGAGTCACAGGGACTTCCTTTGCCAGAAGACTGTAAGGACCATTGATTTTTTTAAAAGGAGAACTGTGGGATTCTTTTATGGTAAAATCCCATAACATTTACACAAAAGACTTTAGGACATAAAAAAGCAATATAAATTTCAGGTGGGACTATGGAAGTGAAGGGGATGGTTAAACTTGCCTCAGCAATTTGGGAAAATTAAACATAAAAGTAGTTATTCAGCTGCTTAAGATCCAGATAGAGAAATTAATGGTAAACATTAACAACTGATTCATCTACTTCCACTGCTCAGAATGCCTGACCCCGTGAACAGTATTCAGAGTGGATTTACAGTGAATCAAGTTTATTAAGAAAAAAAATCCTTCCAGCCTTAAACGAGTGGAATCAATAGCGAAGCAGCTGCAGCAGCCAGGTTCGGCTGAGCATGGTGGAGCTGACGGAGGGTGCGGACAGCACAACTCTGCCTCGCACCCAGCAGCGCTTGCAAGAGCCTGCAGGTTGCTCTAGCTTGTGGCAATTGAATAACGTGAACCAGGTACAATATCAGGGGTAGCTAAAAATGTCATATTCTTGGTCTCATTTCCAAGACTCCACAGGGAGAGTGTATAAGGAAGCTAAATCTCTGTTTCTTTTGTGAAAACCTCTTCCAAACAGGATCAACAACCCTTCTCCCCCCCACCTTTTCTTTTAATCAGAGAATAATATGATATAAAGTACGGGAAGACTGGGAGTAAAACCTTTATAATGCGTGAATTTTAAAGATCCAGATTGTTTCTTTAGTAAAAAAGAAAATTAAAAACCTTTGGACGCTCATGTCATAATGAATGTGAAAGGCCAAGAGTCTAATTGTGTCCTCAAATAAATTGGGACAGCCTTATTCATTTGGGTGGGGCTCCAGTGAAGGCAAGACTTCAGATATCCTGATTTCTGACTGAAAGTGATTCATTAGACAGTTCTCATTATCTGATACTAAAAATGAGCCCAGTGTTTACTGGCACAACATACACAGGAATTTCCAATGGGAAGAGGAAACCCGAACAAGGAAAAGATGGTGATGAGGTAGATAGTTCTTTAGTAGCTACTCTCATTGTAGAAGTTTAAAAGCAAATCATTGAAGCAACCAAATTCTATTTTCAGCCCTGAAGCTAAGGGAAATAAAGGCAAAGGAGGATAGTCTTATAACTCTGGTCAGGATACAAGTTGCCCATGCTTTGGATATATTAATATTTCCGAGCACTGTCATCACAAATGCCTTTTCATGCAAATAACTCTGAGTTAGTGATTTTTCTTTAATTAGGACATGATAGTCTCACATATTGCTCAAGTAAAATGCTCCTAAAACTCTTGAAGGAGTTTTAGCTCATCACAATGTACAGCGTTGGCCTGTTAATGAGTAGGATGCTTCATTCCCTCACTCCAATAATAAAATCAATCTTTCCCCTCGCCATTTGTATTCTGATGTTGATTTTTCTAGACTTTGAGTATGAGCAGAGCCAATAGCTTCTGATGGAAGCAGCAGGATACCAGCAGTAAGGAAAATCAGCCACTGTGATTAATAAACAATTTAAATCTCTGTAATGTGGCTGTCAGTTGAGCCTGCTTCATATAGGCCTGTCTGAAGTAGAGTGGAGGTACCTCAGCTGGGACAGGCTGCTCCATCGAGGCGTCACTCTCAGAGGAGTGCTGCATTTTGCCCCCAGGGATCATGGTGTCTTTCTAGGGTGGCCAACAGAGGAAAAAAAAACCACCAAAAAAACCCCAAAAACACAACCAAAAAACCCCAACTGAAAAAGGAAATGTGGTTTCGTTTTCTTTCATTTCAGTCCGCTTGGGCTGTTGAGGGGATACTCCTGGCCTGAGAGGATGGACGTCAAGGCAGGGTGAGGGAAAAGCGCCCTTTGCTCTGTGTTGACCCACAGAGAGACTGGACACTGGGCAGTAATAGCAAAATGTCTAGCAGGCAGGATTTTTTCAGAACAAAGAAACCAGGGCAAATCTGTTTGTTTTGAGTTTTTTTTCCCCCTCTGGATGACAACTATCTATGCCTCTTCAGTGGTCTCCTAAATCTCATCTCAGGTGACCCTAGTGAGCTAATCACCTTTTCTCTCATCATTAGCCACAGAAGAGAGTAATTCATCCTGTGATCCATCCCTCTAGGCTCCTGTAATGCTTAGGTTGTTGGGAAGAAGGTATAAATCCATCGTCCTAATGGGGAGGATTATAGAGTTACGTGAAGCAATTAGAGCTGGTTTGGTATTTGCAACATGCTTATTTCTTCCCTTCCCAACTAAAAAGCAAAACTCCTGCATGCCGTTTCAAGCAGTCTTTTTACCAGCCTCTCTTCAGCAGCTGTGCCGAAAAGATTTGCCCCTCCCTGTCCCCCGTTGCTCTTCTTTTTTTGGCTGGGTTGTTTTTAACGCGGATCACTTTCCCAACCTGATCCATCACAAAGATTCACCGGCAGCTGTAGTGCCATAGCCAAAAAGCCAGCAGAGCTCTAGGGACTGCTTCAGCTGACACCCCTGACAAAGGACTGCTTGGGAAGCCCTCAGGTCAGGGCACAACACGCCCCTGTACTGCCTCTGTCCTTCAGGAGCTGATAATTAGGATGGACTTTCTAAATCCCGTAATAAGCAGCAGAGATAGGAGCGATTGTCAATGGGAATGCCCAAAGGGTTTGGGGAACCTATAGGCTTTCAGAAACACAATCTCTTTTGCAGTCTGTTGGAGGGAGGTGATGGTGTGCTCTGCAGCTGTATTTGTGTATCTGTGTTTAACGCTTAGGTAAGCACCCTGCAGAACTGCATATTTTTGTGGGTAGAAGAATCAGAAGTCTTAATTACTTTTTCAGTCTTATTTTTCAGACTTTCCCAATGCAGAACTAGTAAACGAGCTGAATTTCAGAGGAGGTAAAACAATGATTTGAAGGGCACTGGCTCTGAAGCTCCTGATTCCTTCAGCAAATGAGAGAGGTGTGAAAAATAAGCAGGTCAAACCCAGATCAATAGCATGCCCATCCGAGAGAATGGGTACAGCATTTATTTGGCTGATTGAAATTTATTAGGAAACTTAAGTTTTACTATAATTTAAAAAAATTTTAAACACATTAAGGTTTACAGATACTTGAAATGGGAGGAGTATGCTAATCTAACAAGAAGTACCATCAGCTTTTTTATGTTCATGCAAACATGCCTGATGATTTCTCATGCAAGAAAGTCTGCCCACAGGAAACTATGGGATGCTTCTAGATATATTTGTGGGATATGTGCAAGAGGTTAAAAAGAGCCCAGATACGTAAATTGGAGAGAAAAAAGTTAATTCCCTAACCATTATGTCTTTGTAATTTTAATATAACTATGCAGCTACAATTCTGTTTCCCAATTTTTTTGTTTTAAATTCATCCAGGATGTCAAGCCTTGAGGAGAAGGTAGGACGAATAGCAAAGGACAAAAAAATTTCATAATGAAAAAGAGTTTCTTGGAGTTTTGTGATGGCAGGAACTTTAATATTAATTTCAAAAGTGAGCTTGTGAGCTTATTGGTGACTCCCATTTAAGATATCATGAATGACATGAGTCATGTGTGTTGCTTTGAGTGTTGGACTAAACTCACACAGGCTGACTGCAGTCACCAAAATCAAAACATGTAGGGATAGGAATTAGTGTGTTTAAAGCTATCCTCAGGGAAACGTGGATGAAACCACCAGAGGCAATGCTCATTTCTGAAGCCATGAAACAAATGAACAGTTAATAGATTTTCATTTGCTACATAAGTGAAATGTAACTGCCAGCATGCCAGTTGCAGTCATGCTGGCAGGTGTTTAATTGCTTATGCATATTTGAACCCCAGTAGCTTCATTAGAAAAGCTTTACTTCACCACTGAGACTGCTGAGTAAATAGCAAGTGTCCCCAGAAGCCAGCAAAAATTTGAATAGCTGCCAAGAGTAACTCACCAATTTCCAAAAAATAAGGGAGTAAATGTTAGCCTTGATAGGAGATTGCAGGAGGAAGGCTGGCAACTGGTACAACATTAAATTACAGGTTAGTTGCAAAACTGTGCACCATCTATTTTATTTGGTTTCTTCCTTCCCTCTCAAAATATAGTATATATAGCATTAAAAGTCTGGAGTTAGTGTCAGGAACTGCTACTGGCTGTCTGTACGTTGTCAGCAGGCAAGAGTTCCTGTGTGGTAGAACTTTTGATGAGCTACTTGCAAAATGCATAAAAATCAAACTCAAAAACATTTAGTAGGATGCATTAGCTACTTACAGAAGGGTCACTGGTGCCAAAGATGTCTCGCACATCCCGGACTGTGTGCTTGTTCTTCTTCCTCAGGGTCTGAGTGTAAGTGTTGTACCTCTTCTGTACGGCAGCAGCTTGAGTTCTGGTCAGAGTGGACAGCAGGGCTTGGCCGTCTTCCTCTTCAGCTCCCGAGATCAACGTAGATAAACCTACGTCTTGCAGCCATTCTGCCTCCAGCTCCCCTTCTGCAGAGGAAGATGGTGTGTTACCAGGCCTGGCCCGGGAGGGAGAGGGGGCTGAAGGAAGGGAGGTGGCATGGTGGACCTCTGCCTTAGCTTTTACCTCGAGAAAACTCCACTTCCAATCTTTCTTAGGCCACAAAAGTAAGTTAATTTAGTTTTGTCAACATACTGTCAACTTTCGGTTTGGCAGTCTCTGTACAGGAGAGGCTTAGGAGAAGAACAGAAGAAACATTTTAACCTATGCATTAACACACTCACGTGAAGAAGGCAGTAGAGTGTCTAGCGTGACACAGCAAGTTGCTAGAAACTAACCCCCTCATTCAAGAGCATAAATCCCCTCAGTTACCACTTAAGCCACATTGTACCAGATGAAGCCATTTGGCAGGAGGAAACTAAATTGGTATTCCAATTAAAATAAGCAAAAATACTGAAGTGGTGTATATAATAGAATAATGTGTTTGCACAATAAAGATGGGATTTAAGATGCCGGAGCCAGCTTGTAATCAGATACCTGGTGAAGATGCCACAATGAGAGAAGTATGATGTCCACCTGGTCCAATAGCCTGTCTTGAATAAGTTGATTAAGAGCCAGAGCTGCTCACAAAAGAACAAGGGTCAGGTACAGGTAGGTGTCAAAGAGGTCAGGTAGGGGTAGAAGATGCAGAAATAGCTATCCTTGCGTGCTAGGTATCATCCTGATTTATAATAATGGAAGTCTGGCTAGCACTCTACGTCCTGGCATTTCTTGATGTCTTGATTAGTGACTAATATCTTTTTGAATCCTGTTCAATACCTGCTTCTCAGCTGGTTCAACATGGCAACTGCTTCCACAGTGAGATTATGCACTGTGTGAAAAGTATTTCCTTTCCTGGCTCTATTGGACATGGGGGAAGCTTCTGGCATCTTCTCACCCCTGCAGCCCCCCCACTATCAAAACCTTGCCACACAAACACAACTCAGGGTTTCAGCTTGCTACCTGTTACGTTGAATGGATACCCCCTGTCACTGTAGGACACGGAGAAGCTCCCAATCTACCTTCTCTAAATCATTTAGTAAATTTCACTGTCATTGCCTTTTTATTTGCCTGCTTTTTAAAGTAAACACTCATAGCCTGTTAAAATCTCCCTTCACATAGGAGATTTTGAAGGCTTTCATTTTAGTCCTGTGAACAGTCCTAGCTCCGCAATAGGCTGCTTGAGACAAGACGCTAATTGCATTCCAACTTTGGCTGAAGAAAAGGTATTACAAATAAACATGTCAAACAGGAAATGGATTAATTTGCAAGCATGTTCTGTAAAACAACTAGTCAATGCACTGATTGTTCTTGTCCCAGCACTGGTCTTAATGGCAGGCTGGTATTTCCACTCTCCCTTTATTGCCTCTTCTTGACACCAAAATGCAGGCAGATTGATGGACATCAGTTTGCTGCACTTTGGCAGTTAGATACACAAAAGAGAAAATTAGAAGGCTGGACCACAAGGGCAAGTGAAAGCATCTTACACATGTGCCTTCACTGACTTCGTTGCTAACGGCCTTCTCTCTTTACAAAGCTCTAAAGAAATATCTGCTTCTAAAACGCCTGCTCTATGTTAGATGGGGCATGACCAGCCCTGTAACCCGTGAAACAGCTTGCCTCCATTCTGATACTTACTGTATCCAGAGATAGGGTAGTAGGCTGTTCCTTTCCCTCCTTGAACGGATGGTTCTTCTGCTATCCTCACTCTTCTTTCTAACAAGGTCTCTTTTCATTTCTGTGTGCCACTGTTCTAGCCACATCCATTCATGTTCCAGTTTCTTAATTATATCCATTTTGGCTTTTGTCCTGACATATTCTTTCCAAGAACTTAGTTTTTAATCAAACTTGGCTTTCATGATGCTATGAAAAATAGTAAAGCACACATGAAATTGTGCCTGCTTACTAGCCACCCCTGTGACTTGTTTTCCCTGGCTTTTGCCCTTTTCCTGTTCTAACCACTCACAAACAATAAGAAATAACATCAACAACCAGAGGAGTAAAACTATTAAAGAGAGGGAATTTCTGCATAAAAAACCCTCAAAATTTTATGACACATACGTTTAAATAGCGGCTAAAAGAAAAACACATTGTTTTTATAGTGGTAGCTATAAAAAGGGTCTTGATACTGTGTTTGATTCTGCTCCATCACAAGACAAATAGGTAATTGAGAGGGTTCCCTCTGCTTGGTAATTCACTTTTTTCTCATAGAGATTGCTAGGAAAGAGCAGTGCCTTTCTTTGAATTTCAGCTATATCCTCAAATAACTCAGCATCCCAGCCTTGTAACACCAGGTCTTAAAGCATTTCTGCACATCACTGCCATCTTAAACACATCATGACTTCCTCTTCCCCTACATTTTCATCCCTTGTATCACTTGTTATGATCTTTTATTCTTTCTTGACTGTAGTTACTGTCAACAGAGTAAGTGTGCTCATGTCTCCCATTTGCATATCTGATCTGGCAAAAAACAGCATTATGGTTGTGACAGTATCAGTGGTTCCTGACTGCTCTCACCCTTTGACTTCCTTCTTAACGATTCTTCATCTATTCATCTGAAAGACTTCTCAAAATGGTGACAAATATTTGGTTTTGTTTTGCCCTGAGGGCTTCCACATTGATTTTCAGTGTTTTGAACCTCGGCAAGGAGTGTTATCCTATTAAGAGCTTAACAGAACTCACTATTATTTACAAGATTTATAAACCCAGAATGAACATATTCCTGAAGTTAATAACTAGAACAAGTTATTACTATAAGAACCACTGCCTGGTTATGTGTGGGTGTATGCAATATATATGTGTTTAAAACAATAGTATGAAGGTAAATGAAGTGTGAAGATGTATTTCATTTTACTTTGCAGTCTCATTTTTAATTCAGGACAGAGGGGAAAAAATCAATGCGATGTAATGAGGTGTAATCAGACAAAGAGTAGCATGGAACTGCAACAAAGTTTGCACGTTGTGAAGATTTAGCTCTTCAATGATGAATTTGATGGAAAAGTTTCTGAGAACATGGAAAATGGGCTCCTGTATTGTCTTGTCCTACTAACTTACCCAGCTTGGTAACTCACAGATATGCAACATGCCCCTGAGCATGCAGACAGGTCAGGGACACCCAGTTCATGCTGACAATTGCATGAAGGAGACACCAAGATGTTCACAATCTCCTTCTGGGATCTCCAAGCTAGAGAATGTGATCAGACAGGAATTTTGCCAATAAGGTCAAACTGATTGAGGCAGATCGCTTTTCTGCCTTCCCATAACAATAACCATAAAATGTCAATGTTACACCCCAACCTACTTTCATTTGAGACCACAGCCCAGCACAAAGAAGTGCGGTTTGGATTTCAGCTGTCAGACCTTAACCCTCATAGCAGACCAATTCTTCTGGTGAACGGAGGTCTTCTCCTTTTGCTTCCTGGAGAGCCCTACTGGGAACTAGTGAATGGTAGGTGTTCCCCATGGAGATGGTACATGGTTGGAGCTAGATAATTCTGTGTGGAATACTTATCATGACTGATTATATATTTGATTGCTTTAGTAGTACTTTTTCCTGCTTTTCCCCCATTTTTCTGTAGCAGAATTAATGACATCCCATTGCACGTCAAGGTAAGAAAAATACATCGTCACTTGTGTTAATAATTGTATAGAAAGAACACACCATTGTTTCAAAATCTATCCCTAGATCAGTAGTTACCAGACTAGTGTCCGTGATCTGTGAAAGAGTTGCAGTAGTTATCGGTGGGTCATGACCACAAAAGAAATCCGGTTTCACCCTATAGTAACACCTGGTATTTTGTGTTGCACAATATAACACATTTGTAATTGGAGTCGTAACTGGAAAAAAAATGAGAACTGCTGTTCTAGATGTTATCAAATCATCTAACACAAAGCTGCATTGCAACAAGCTGGACAGGCTGGATCAATGGGCAGAGGTCAGTTGTATGGCGTTTAACAAGGCCAAGTGCTGGGTCCTGCACTTCGGCCACAACAACCCCATGCAACGCTACAGGCTTGGGGAGGAGTGGCTGGAGAGCTGCCCGGCGGAAAAGGACCTGAGGGTCTGGTTGACAGCTGGCTGAACATGAGCCAGCAGTGTGCCCAGGTGGCCAAGAAGGCCAACAGCATCCTGGCCTGTATCAGAACTAGTGTGACCAGCAGGAGTAGGGAAGTGATCGTGCCCCTGTACTTGGCACTGGTGAGGTCACACTTCGAATCCTGTGTTCAGTTTTGGGCCCCTCACTACAAGAAGGATGTTGAGGTGCTTGAGTGTGTCCAGAGAAGGGCAACGAAGCTGGTGAGAGGTCTGGAGCACAAGTCTTATGAGGAGCGGCTGAGATAACTGGGGTTGTTCAGTCTGGAGAAGAGGAGGCTGAGGGGAGACTTTATTGCTCTCTACAACTACTTGAAAGGGGGTTGTGGTGAGGTGGGTGTTGGTCTCTTCTCCCAAGTAACTAGTGATAGAATGAGAGGAAATGGCCTCAAGTTGCGGCAGGGGAGGTTGAGATTGGATATTAGGAAAAATTTCTCCATCGAGAGGGTGGTCAAGCATTAGAACAGGCTGCCCAGGGAGGTGGTGGAGTCACCATCTCTGGAGGTGTTCAGAAAAGGTGTAGGCGTGGCACTTCAGGACATGGTTTAGGTGTTGGGTTGATGGTTGGACTTGACGATCTTAAAGGTCTTTTCCAACCTTAATGATTTTATGATTCTATTCTAAGCTAGTGCAGACTATTACATCTTTATTCCAAATACATTATGAAAAAGGAGAGGAGAAAATGTTAAGGTAACAGAATGAGGTAGTAATACCTTCAGCATAATTTGTATAAGTGATGAATGAATTTTGACAAGCGAGGAGTCTGAATGATGTAGGCATCTATATATTCAGACTTATCTCTAATGTCTCCTTGAATTATATCCGAATTGAGCATTCTCAGAGAAACAGGCAGTTATCAAATTTCTGATAGCACCAAATATCTAAATAAAAACTGCTTCAAGATTTTTATAACTTCTACATTATATCGTACCAAAAGCCAAAAAAATTGAAAATTACAGTATACTACATGAACTTTTTGGTCCTTTGGTTTGGTTTAGTATATTTAATGCTGGAGATGTTTTCATTTAGTGCCTCTCTTTTCTAAATTACACCATATCTGTCCTCCTGAAGCACAAATAAAATCAGTGCAAACAAACTTACTTCAGAAGTCAATTACCACCCCCAGTGAATAAACCACACAGAATTATCGTTTCTTTCCAGTGACATCTCGTATATTCACTGTGATATTCAGAAGTGGAGCTACAATGATCATAGACCCAGCCTAGTACTTTTGCTCATACTGGATGACACACACAAGGAGGGAGATCAGAGCATCACTAAAGAGATGAGGCAAAGTCAAGGTGTGAGGAAGAAGTGGTGTTTGTGTGCTCACCATCAGCAGGTTTGAACTCCAAGAGCGTTGCTTCTTCAGAGCCATCTTCACTGCTCTCCTTGATGCTCTCCACTTCGCACCAGAAGTCCTCCATGGAGGTGCTGTCCATGGAGGCTTGTGAGTTGGAGCGACTGAATGCAGGAGGAGGTGCTGATTCATTGGAAAGCATCCTATTAATTCTTCGACAACGAGGGAGAGACTTTCTGAAAAGAGATAACAATGAAAATAAAAATATCTTCCTATCATGCTAACTTGTACCATGAAGACAGAACATGCAACTAGGGCTTCACCTGTGACTGTACCAGGGAGGCAGGGAACAAGATGTTGGAGGCAAAGTGCACAGTTCTGATGGTCTTCATGATCTCTGTTGCTCATAACAGTTATGGCTGGAAATTTATTTTACATCTAATAATTGATCTCTTTAATGTTCTTTAGTGTTTTACACTGTAAAGGGGGACTCAGGAGATGCAATTTCTATTTCTAACACTGTTACACGTCTAATGAGACACTGGAAAAGTATTTTAACTTCTTTGTGCCTCAGTTTCTATTCCTTCTTGTTTTACTTACTGGTTAAAATGCTTCAGTGCAAACTTGTTTGGGGAAAAATAATCAGATTTGGGAACCCAGAAATATTTTACAAACTCATCTTGGCTCCACTGACTGTGCATATTATAAAGAAAAAAATAAAACCTTGAAATATTTTAATTCATAAGAATAATTACCTTTTATTTGTAAATCCTTTAAAAAGATTTCAGTTTTTCTTAAATTAAAATCAGTGAAATCTTAACAAAATGTGTCTTTGAAATTAAATAATACATTTTAGGCCAAACAGAAAGTTTTCATCACAGGTTCAAAGAAAATTATGATTCACTAAAAATCAAATTTTAAGTTACGATTCACTACAGTGATTGAATCAAAACAAAGAAGTTTGTTCCTTACTCCTTTGTTCTTGCCTTTTCCCTCTGTAAATTCTCGCAGCTGAAGACAGTTATACAAGTTCCTTCAAAATCTTATAAAATACCCAACACGATAGTGTTGTCTAACTTCGCTCTTTCGCGTTATTATGGCTGCAACACTGTAAGCAGATTTGGTAAGTGTAGTTACAGTAGTTCCAGTGATCAGTAGTAATAACCACAATAATATTTGTACAAAGGAGTCAGGAGGTAACACAATTATGGCAGAGAGCTGGACTACAGGAATTAATGGAAAATTCTGTCACAAGGTCTTCTGGCCTTCACTTATCTGAATTAATTCAAATGCAGTTTCCCTTTCTCTTCCTTTTCTTTATGGCATCAATCCTGCCAACAGGCCTTTGTTCAAAACCACAGGCATCACTTTTACTCCACTGAAAGAAAAAAAATACTTCCTTTTCAGTATTTCCCTCCTTGTCAACGTTTTCGTAATGGATGTATAAACAGCATATTATTTAACGGAGCCGACTGGACACGCTCTTCCCCCGTCGCGCCGCTGCCTCTGCTGCACCTCCCCTGCTCAGCGACGGCCCGGCTGTTCCCTGAGGCTCCTGGAGCCTCCCGCTTCGTCTGGGCGGTCCCGGGCAATTCCTTCTGGGGAAGGTCTGAGCCCAAGCTTGGGGAGTCCCAGTGGAAACAGTGGAGCTGTGGGCATTATCAGTGCTTCAAAAAGGCAAAGCTCAGGCCTTTGCCTCTTTTTGAACACAGGGAGGTGTAATACGGATGATTCGGCTGCCAAACCTGCCCACGTGCTCTTGGTCAGCTGCCGGGAAGCAAAGCTTTCCGATGGGTGACAGTATTTCAGCAGAAGTAAATGCACTACGGTGCTCTGGAGACACGGGTCCTACAGGAAGGGAAGTGTTATCTTCAGTGTTTCTATCCCGTTTTTCCTCATAAACAGCGAATGATTGTTTGCTTTTAAACATAGCACTGAAACTGTTATGGTTTGAATTAGAACAAGCCACAGTCACCAAATCTGAGAAGAATTTGTGACACAAGTGTGGTTAAAGCTATTTGAGTGTTCTCCAAGTAACTTTCCCTCTGGGGAGACGCGAGCGTTTCAGTCTGCTTTTCTTCGCAAAGCCTCAGGTGACTGAGGTACCTGACAATCATAACTACTAGAATTATGTATCTGCAAGCGGCAGCCTCTGTTTCTTTTAGGGGTTCACCTCTCTCTCTTCCCTGCATAGGCATCAGCAAGGGAAGAAAAAAAAAAGGCAAGTCTCACAGGACTTAACTATCATGAGTTAATGCTGGACCAGGCATCCCCGAGCAGAGGTTTTACGCAGCAGAAGCAGCCAGAAGAACCCCACCTCTTCAGCTGGGAGCTGGTGGGGACGGGGGAAACGGCTCCCGCCAGCCAATTGCTCACTGCTGCGAAAAGCTGCTCTCTTTTGTTTAAAAGGTGATAGTGAAGACAAATAAGGAAAAAGGCAAAATTTCCTGGCACTTTAGCAGGGTCTGGGGCCCCTTTTGACCGGGCGCTGTGCAAGCAGGGAGAGACGCAAGGGCCTGGTTTTCATCATCCCGCCGCAGCCTGGCCCACCCCAGCCGCCTCTGTAGCCCGGGGCTCTGCCCGAGCCCCCCACGCTGCTGCCCACTGGGTACTTCACGTCCCTGCTTAGTCTAAACCTTTGTGAAAAATAAGTCCCAGAGTTCCCACACCGGCAATCGTAGGAAGGAATGCTCTCTCTGGTCTGGAATCAAACACGTACTGGGACGAGAAGAGGGCTTTTTCCCTGATAGCATTGCTGGCTCCCATCTTTTAGTCATGGTCAGGGAATTTAAACATTTCCTGCCCTCCCAGTGTGAATCTTGACCATGACCCTTGTGCTCTTCACGCACCACACTAGACCGATCTTTGGGCTTTGACTGCATCAGCACTTCAGCTAGCTCAGACCAAGGCTTTTTATTTCACCATATTAGGAAGGAAGAAGCTTGGCGGTAGTTTCTTTTCTCCTCACAGTGAGTATGCTATTTTGTAATATTACCCTACCAAAAAGCTAAATGCAAAACAGACCACGTAGCATGGCAACAACTGCTGTGACAACCAGCTTTACCAAATACATCTAAGGTTCCCGGGTAATTAACGTGCATTTACTACAATATTAAAAGTATGGAGCTTATTTGGAAAATCAGCTGAACAAAGTCTCCCGAGAACCTCATATCCGAGGCTTGTTATCTCAGCCCGGATTAAATCAAGCTGTGTAAAATTCCTGTAACAAGAAAGGTTAGGCAGAGGTGCTTTATCCTTACTGGTAAACAGCTGAAATTAGCTTCCAGGTGGTCTGGTACAAGTCTTCTGCAATTATTCTGAGTCTGCCTATTAAAAACTCACATGTTCGAAAAAGCCTCCAGCTGCCGTTTTGACCCATATACCTGTGGCTTTTGTCCTGGAGGAAGTGGTCTTGCTTTTATGTGATAATGGCAGTTGTCTCTATTTCCTCCAGCCAAAGCTGCTCAAAACAGTTTCAGGAAAAAAAAAAAAAGAGAATAATCCTACTGAGGAAACAAAGCATATTCTTCGCTGTTTTTAATTCATTCTTGAAGGACACCGAATGAGCACTGACTCAGCAAGCTGCCTGCCTGTCTCAGAAACAGCTCGACAAGCCCAGGTTGTCTGTCATCTGGGAACTCTCATAACAGAAGAACTATGCTCCCGATACCTTTTTCACCCTCAAGGCTTTCTGGCTTGTTTGCTCTTTTTCTCAGTGTCTATAGAGAAGTTTACAAGAATGAAATGTTTTAAGTAAGCTGAATCTGTTGTTCTTACAGAAAATTTGAAAACCATTCTTAGGTAAGTAGCCATCATGAAGCTCATGCTCAGTGCCATTTGCTCCCTCACACAGGCGCGCAGTGGTGGGCTAATTGGGAAGGCTGACTAAATTAAACGCAGAAGGGATCTCAAATCCTGGCTTCCTAGATGGAAAAAGCTGGGAGAGAAGGACGAACCTTAAAGCACCAAGCAAAAATTACAATGACTCCACTGAATAATCTGAAATTATTTTCAGGGTGGAATGAAAAAAAAAAAGCCACACAAAAACAAACACTTGAAATAGGAAAGAAAAAGAAAGAAGGGAAAAGTATACTACAATGGCCAATGATATCAAAGAACGCCTCTATTACTGGCTATTGGTCACAGAAGAAAGGGTTAAAGAGTGCCAGTAAGGAGAAATATGATCATATCATGTAGAAATCCTTCTGTGGAAAGATTTTTGCAAAGAAGCAGGGTATTTCCATGGGGCACAAGCAGGCTGATTCAACTGTGTGTGACTCTGGTTTTGCTCTGGTGTATGTTTATAATGCTGATGAAATACAATAGTAAACCAGGCCTGCTGAACTTATAGTTTATGCTCTGTATACCGTGCAGTAGTGTGCTGTTCAGGGTCTGACAGCACACATTGATTTCGGGATAGCCAAGCCGAATCCAATATGCAATTCTTATCCTATCCCCAACGTCAAGGTTTGTCAAACCACATGAAGAGCTGGTTCAGTGACACCTTATGATTGCTCACAGGCTGACTAATGACAAAACCAGGCTTGTATTTTCAGTTTAATTAAGTAATGGGTGGTAAAGAATTCATAAAACAAACAGGAGCAACAAAGCCATCTTGTAGTTAAAACCAGCATTTAATCCTTGATTACACAGAGAGACAGGACATCTTACTCTTGTGGGTCATTACGCTTCGTTTTATTCAGTGGGTCCTGAGCCTGCTTCACCACAATTAATCACATGTATAGGAATGGGGAAGATGAAGGAAGCAAATTCTCCTGGTCATTTTAGGACTAAGATCCACCTTTTTATATTACAATCCTTCTGCCAGCATAGCCACTTAATCCAGTGAAGTCAGTAGTGCCTGGAAAACACAACAGTGGCAGAGTACAGTGTTGTTTCCTGTACCTAGATTTTCTATTCTTGGGTTTATCATAACAAGTCACCAACTTCTGACAAAAAATAATTACCCTCTCTCTGCTCAGCTCTTCCTAAATGCCAAAAAGGGGATGATAGCTTGCATTGACAGAGAAACAAAATTTATACCTCTTTATTAAGAGCTATGTCTGTTCTGAAATGTTAGGAATCAGTTATGTGCCAATATTTCTCTTTTTTATACAAAATGTATACAAAATCCAGGCAAAGGAAGAGTCCAGCAGTTGGAAATAATATCTTTGTGCACAGTTTTCAGCACAGTTCACTCTTAGCCCAAATCTCTTGCCTTCTGGTTCCTTCCTGGCGACCCCGTCCCAGCACTGTTTGCTGTCTGCTTGTTTCCTTCTCTCCATGCTTGGTGGCTTCTGCTCACAGAGAGGGGCATATCTCAGACAATATCCCCCCAACTCCGTCTGCACACTTCTGCTTCTGATTATCTTGCAGATGTTAGGCAAGTTGTAGGCAGCGGATCCTAAAGTTTCCCCTTTCTTTCTCTAACATCTAGCATAGCAAATATTTAACCTATCTAGCTCACTGATTTCACGGAGGTGTCCCCCAGCCTCCCTTGTAACAGAATATTTGAGTGAGAAGCAGAATAGGATTTTATTTCATTAATGATTTTCTCATCCTGTTGCCTAGCAGAAGTCCAAAATCATATGCATGTCACTGCTCGTTGTTACAAATCTGGTTTGAAAATAAGCTGACTTATCACCTTACTGTGTCAGCTAGACTTGAAAACACAGGAATTCAGTACTTTGCGTGTTTTCGTATTCTACAAAGCATTCTACAAAATATGCTTGTGTCAACTATTAATTTTGCTTCTACAGATGCTTTCCTGTCTTCACAAACATTTTTTGGACCAAAAGGACTTGTTTAATGAGTCTTAAGATTTAAAGACTTAAAAAAGTAAAAGCTTACAAGATTTAAAGGAATTAAGAGTTTAATTTATTTATTTATAACTTGTCTGCAGTTCGTCAAGGTACTAATGGGAGTTAGATGACATAGGAGATTCAGCGGTAGAGATTGCATGCCAGTGTTACCTGCCAGCATTTAAAAATGCATTTCACCTTGATTTCTTCAGCTCTCTCTTACGCAACTTGTTCATAAGTGGTACGGAAGTCCCCCATCTGCAACAAGGGCCACATTGTGACCGCTGTGCGGCTGAGCGTGGAGATTGCAGAAGAATCTTTCTCTGTTTGTGCGTTTCATTTGGAGGGCTCTCACAATCAGACCCTTTGAGCTAGGGGAGTGCAGGGAATATACTCTCTAGGTATTGCCTGCTGGCAACGATGACCTTTGGGGACATGACCCAGACCTCTCCTCCACACTAGCAATCACACCACTTCAGCGCTGGCCCGATGCGACAGAGACAGTGCACTACACGGCTTCAATGCATCTGTCAAAAATCTGAAAGAGACTCTACTTTGTCTTAGGAACAAGGCTGTTCCTAAAGGGCAGCAGCCATTCCCAAATAATTAACAAGAGTATGTTCTGTTAACCCTTTTTTTCCCAAGTGAATTGGAAAAGAATTCTTTTCATATAGATTAAGAGGCAGCAGGATAAGTTAGCTTTGGATGCTGAAGACTTAAGGACATAAGCAGATCATGGCAGAGTGTGTTAGATGTAATTGTCAATGGGTATGGGCAAGACAAGAAACATCTGGACATGGCATACAGCAGGCAAAAGCTGGTTGTGAGCAGACAGTTTAGACATCTTAAATATTTGCAATACATTTTTATTGTTAGAGGTGACAAATTCTTCTGTTGTGTTGGTGCTTGCTTAAGTCCAATTGTTTTTATATGAAGCATATCCACATATCTAGGCCTGACCAAAGTTTTCCAGGAAGAAAACATAGGCACACGGGCCACGTACTGTAAGCTTAGGAAATCCCGTGCTTCCAGGAAATGTTGGATCTATTGTGCATGCACCGTACAAATGATTTGTGTCTGAGCATTGAGCCTAGTGAATCCGACAGCTCACTGTACATACGCCTCAGAGCTGATGAAGGCCTTCAGGAGTGATGGGCTGACTGTGCATGCGCTGTACAATTTATCCACTCATGTTGATTAGATGCCTCCAAAAATTCCAGCTGTCCTGGCACTCGCCCAGAGACTTCACTAGCTAGCTGAGCACCCCAAATCCAAGGCAAACCCTTCAAATTCCACCTGGATGGAATTTGAAATCAAGACATATGACAGTATGGGTATACTACTATAAGATTACCAGTCCTAGGGATGAATTACTTGGTTAAGCCACACAGTAGGATGAGGCAGATGTGTTTTATTTTGCAGCTTGGTGCAAGCACCTACCCAGTGTCTTACCCAAAGTAGCAAGCAAAGATGAAGCAGTCACGTGAATGAAAGGGAGCAGGGGACGCACAAATACACTAGATCCTGTCTGAACTCTGGCACCACACAAAGTTTAATGCTGTTCATTCCATTCACTCGGTTCCTTCTCAGAGAGCTATCTGTAGTAACGAGGAAGCTCTCAGAAAAGGCGGTGGAAAAGCTGTATTTCTCTTTTGCTTCTTACTGCTCTGGCAGTGTCAATTCTAAGGTAAGCAACAGCCCTGTAAGTGCTCCCCGGGGATAGCATGGTCTCAAGCCAACTGAAGTACGTCAGGCCACTGTGCATGCATATGTGTGTAACTACAAATACCAAGGAGCTTAGGAGGAGGAGGGTAATGTGCAGTCTCATCCAGAATCTTCTCTCACAGTAAAATTGATAAGGCTTTGCCAGCAACTCACACTTAGCCAGACTCATTATTTATAACACAACAGGATACAGTTAAAACTGGAGGAAATGCACAGGTTTGAGAGCCCCGATGAAGCTTAAATCATTCAACAAGCAAAGAAGCAAACCAAGTCAAACCCACGGGGGATGTAAAGTGGACAGTGTTAAAAGATTTTTGGCTGTAGAAGCACAAACTAGAATTTCTAAAGAAAAAAAATTATTAAAACACTCATCAGGCATGATGGAACATTGAAACACAAGGGGTCAAACTTTCTATAGCTTTCAGGACAGCTTTTAACATTGCTTACATTTATGCGGCAATTGTGGTAGAATATATACTTATTTTTACTTTAGATAATTCTAAAGGAGCTATCCTTTCAGCCAGCATGATTATTATCATTAAGGAGCTCACAGTATTTATAAGACTTTCTCCCTCTGCAGCAATTCAAAAGACAAATTCAGTAATTTTTGTTGAATTAAGGTAAAAACATAAAGAACTGGACCATACCTTCTACTGGAAGACATCTAATGCAATGACATGTATTGCAATTGTAAGCTCTTTAAGATACTGACATAATCAATGAAGGCAGGCAGATACTTCTAGAGAGTGAACATGTAAACTAAACAGGAGCTTGAAGTCATGCAATATGTCTTTGAAGTTTTCTTTTTGCTTAGCTTTAAGTGAACTCCAGCTGTTACTTTCTGCCTTCCTATAATTAATGCACCCTTTTAAGTAAATGTCACCACTCCACCCATTAATTTTTTTTCAAAGGCTTCAGGACCTAAGCAAACAAGCAGTACGTATTTTCATGAGATATTGGGTTTTCCTTTAAATGTGTTTTAATGCATGTGGGAGGCTATGTGTGAACTACAAGATATGAACATGTAAACTCTCTAATGTATTAATTTATATTTTAGTCATGAATGGTATCGATTACCCTGCAGTTCATGAGAAACCATTTTGAACATTGCGCTTAATAGTATTCACAGGACTGGACTGAAGTAATGCAAAGCAGCACATTGAACTTTTAAAGCTAAGCAACACACAACTTTGAAAGCTATTTTATTGAAAAAATGCTTATGTGGTGAAGATACTGTTAAATCTTTCGACAGAGTGAGGAGCAACTTCACATTGTCACTATAAAAATCCTGGATCTGATTCTCAGATGGTTATAAACTGTTACAACCCCACTGGCTTAATTTATCCCTTATGTTTAAATTCAGAACATCCTTCTTTGTGGTACTGCTAATGTTGAAGTTATTACAAATCACAAAAATTTCATGAGAAAATGTACTTCTCACCATTTAGATTTTTCTCGGCAGCTCTGGGTTGGCTGTCAGGCAATTCTGAACTTTCAGCTTGTATTTTCCACAGTGTATTGTACTTTGTGGCATACTGAATCAGTCAGCAGGAATGAAAAATTCACTGGAAAATGCTGGAGCCAAAGACAAATCAAGATGTGCACATAATTCTATTTTTTGCCACTCAAGCACATTGGTAAAGATTGTATGAGTTACTTTGGAACGGGCCCCAAATTTGCTGAATAGACTGTTCTTTTGTTAATGAGACCGCTTAATAAAGCAGTATAGATAAAGAATGTACACTGAATAAAGCCATGCAGATGAATCTTGGAGAATATCTCAAAGCGCTATGTTCCTATTTTTACCTGAAGAAAAATGGTTTTGCATCAGCTGGAAACTGACGGAAAGTACCTCAGCAGGGAAACTACAGAAAAACAGATTTTTAGCACATTGTTGATTACCCCTGTCAATGTCCAGAACAGGCTGTGACTTAATTCTGGATGACTTGAGGCAACATGGGGCCTATATATACCTATATCTCCCTTTACATCCCTCCATCTGCAGCCATCCCCGAACCCTGCCTCTTTCCCTTCCTCTTCCACTTTCCAGAAAGCAAGTGCTGCTGGGCTGGGTGGGAGCCTTGTGTGGAGGTGGAGCAAGCTGGGAAGCTCGGTGCAGAGAGGAGGCGATACCAGTGTAGCACAGGGGCACCTAACACGCAGGGCAAGGGACGGAGATTGCAGCTGATGGATGTGTTCCCACACATTTCTCCAGCAGCTTTTCACAGCCATATCTCCTTATCAGAAGAAGACACACACCAGCCTCTCTCTCCATCCAATTCTAAATATTTATAAAAAGCTCAGAGTCAAAGCAACCAGGGCACTTTACAGTCTAAAAAATAAATTACTAAAAAATCCCAAACAGATAGGCAATATTAACAGAAGTAAATCCTCTTGGCTCTGCTGAACCAATTCAAGTTTGGAAGGGGTCCCAAATTTGGTGAATAAACTGTTCTTTTGTTAATGAGACTGCTTAATAAAGTGGTATCTGTAAAGAATGTACACTGAATAAAGCCATGCAGATGAACCTTGGAGAATATCTCAAAAAGTGCTATGTTCCTATTTTTACCCGAAGAAAAACGGTAATTTGCTAATGTTGTGCACATTTCACCTTCAAGCTTTGAAAAGCAAGCTATATTAGAACAGGTTTTTGACCTCCTTTTTTTGAGGGAAACAATGAACAATTAATTTCTTGCTAATTCACTTATCTTCTTTTTGGTCAAAATTTTAAGATGTTTCACTTGAAAATTAAGTAGTGGTATATTATTTGGTAACCTCTCCCACTCAGGACATCAATAACTCTACAAGAATAACTGGGTAAGCATTAAAGATGAACTTAAAGGAAAAGCTGGTAGAATATTCCTGTTGGAAATTGGTCTAGAGGATTTTCATTTATAATATAGGTACAGAAATGCGTTGGCAAAAACCTCTTGAGTTACCAGATGAGTCTAGTAACATAACCAGTACTATGAAAGGTCATCATGAGATTATGGGAGATGTAATCATAAGAAAGGACAGAGCAGAGCTGAAGATGAAGAGTGGAAGCTAAAATTTGATGGAGGCAAACACAACAAACAGGGAACACCAAGTAGAAGATCACAGGTCTCCAAAGAGCAGATATCCCATTTTCTGAGGAAACAATGGACCACAAAATCAAATTTAGTATTATATCCTCAGGTCTTCAACAGAGGAATGACGAGGGAAAGGAAAAGAACCCAATGCATTTTCTTATACTTTGGCTATACAAGTCCAATCAATGGAGTATAAAAGGTTTTCTGTGATCTTAAAGTGATTTCTAGGCTTATGCTAAAGAGATAGAGGGAACATCTTCATGGGAATTGTCAAGGCAACACCCTAAATTTCAAGTGGTATTTTTCTAATTTTTGTTCAAATGTTTGTACTACGTGCCTGTGAAAAACATGACCTTTCTATGTTAGGAGCCAAACAAAGCAGCGATGCTTCCAAACCACTTGGACTCCAATGAGAGCTGGAAATGTTTGGCTAAACTACACTTCTTTACAGTGCCCATAAAAAAGGCAAATAGCAGAATAAGAAAAATCACCTCTTAAATGGGAATACTAGTACATGATGCACAACAGCTTTCCAGTTTCCTTCAACTACGTTTTTTCCTTGATTATATTATTTTTGAGGTTTATCTCAAATATTTCATCCATAAGCACTCTGAGGGAAGCTGCAGCATGCCAGGTATTTCAAAGCTAGCTTTTCAAAGCCCTTGGAGCTACAGAGACCACCAATATTTACAAAACATGATGCCTTTGTCTGCAGTTCCTTGGTGATGTGAGTAATTCTGAATCCTACAAGCAGCCCTACTGAAGCCAGCCAAATGACTCTTGTGCATAGGGTTTGGAAGTTCACATGTCTTAATATTAATACTGGGGGAGTAAGATGTAGTTCTTGGAAATGTCTGAGGAAAATGGGCTCTCGTTGGAAGTATTCAGGACTCAGAATACATAGAGGGACAATATTATGTTAGCTTCAAGCTTCTTAATGTAGGTACAAAATGCCCATTCATGTTCTACTGGGAAGTAGAAAACTTAGATGGCCCACAACCATGCTATAAAGTTCTACAGCACCTTTGTAGACATCAGGTATTACACAAAGGGATTACTTTTGGCTATTTTGACAGTTACTGGTTTGTTCTGCCTTGTTCTAAGCTCTTCTGGGTTTGCACCAGGTTGTGTTGGGAGAATGGAAAGAGGACTTTGAGGAATTGCCTCTTTAAGCTGTGTTGAGCTCTTCTCAGTCACAGCTGGAAGTCTGAACCCAGATACCAAATCATCATGCAGTGGATAATAACAGCAGAACCAAGAATGTGGTAACTACTAAAACACCCCAACCCCTCCCTGTGGCATTTAATTAACTGTATGGGCAAGAGCTAATTCATCATAACAGGACCACAGAGACATCAGATAAGAATTATGGAGGGAGGTAAAGTGACACATCTAAAATCACACAGACGTTTTGCCACAGAGGAGAGTTAAAAATACAAGAGCTAGTTCGTGACTGTAAGCTATGGTACACCATGAGTAATAGAACTGCTAATCTTCTGTAAGTCCTGCAGAGCTTGGCTGAAGTTTTAAACTGAGCTTTCTCAGCCCTGTACATATTCTTGGCTGGATAGCCTCTACAAAGAAATTAATATTGTTATGCAAACATAGTAAATCTTGTTTGAAAGCTCACACGCTCACGTCAAATGAGTACGACTAAGCTGTTATTGTGCCCTCTGTCATAGTGAGTACATGCTCCTCTTCCTCCTCCTGCCTAGATAAGAGCCATGATCCATGATAGGAGGTGAAGGTGCGTGGGGCATTCATCCACCTTTTAATGATTGTGTTACATCTTTCACTGTGCAGGCACTTTATGAATGTTGTGAAGCTGTAATGCTATCCGTCCCACGAGGACACCGGATTACTTATCCATGCTTTTGATATAATGGATCTTGGCTGGACTGTTGCTGCGCTCTCGGTCTGGAGGATTTCCAGTCAAGGGCTATATTTATGTCAGTTACAATTGATTCAAAATGCTTCCACAGGATCTTGAACAGGATAACACATCTTCGTGAGTTTAATCCAAAACAGAGATGGTAGATGGCTTTCCATTAGAACAGGGGAATAATCATGCTTGTAGCTCTTCTTTGGTTTGAATTGGTATCCCTGGTTGGTATTCAGCCACTGCTTGGACCAGTGTCTTTTCTGGACTTCCAGACAACTACAGATTATGCTTCTAAAAGGGACTAAGGCAGGTAGTCACCTAACTCCCATATTCGGAAAAGACTGAAGGATACAGGATCACAAACCCTATGGACTTACAGGGAGAATAAATGTTCCTGCATGCAAATCAATTCTGAAGATGGTACTTAGGCTTGTAAGTCACAGAAGCACTTCTGAAAATTTACCTTCAATTTAATTGTATACCATTACACTCTTTGTCCTTGGAGTTCTTCTTTTTCTGTGGGCTTTAAGCTTGCTCAGTTTTCTGGGATTTTGACCGCCTTAATTCAAGCCTTATCTTTTAAATTTGGCTTTGATTAACACAGCTGTTATTTATTCTTTTCCTTGGCAGGAGTTTCTGCGAGACCACCATAAAGTCAATCTGTTTGTATTGTATTGTACCATTAATCTCCTTTTCCTTTATGACATACATACACAATATCCTAAGGGGAAGGTTACTATACATATATACGGATTCATACTCACATATAAACATGAATACACAGAGAAGATGGGAACAAAGGGAAGTAATACTTTAGTAATCTCCTAAAAGCCTTTGTGAAAAACTCTAGATAACACATAAAATGGAATGTTGTCTATAGCCATATTGCTGAACCAGGGGATCAACATTAATTGGTTGCTTAATGGAAGAGTAATTCAAGATGAAAATGGAACAGATTTTATTCAAAGTAGTTGGAATCATTTGGGTGGGAGAAAGATTTGTCAAATTAAGAGGCTGTTATATCATTATGATCACTTATGCACAGCTCACCACCTAAGGTTTTCCAAAACAATGCATTTGAAGAGACTTCCTAGTAAGAAGTAATTAAAAGAGTTGACGAAAATACAATGTTGCTTAGAGTTGCTAGGTTAACTTTCATCAGAATTTGGTCATTATCTTAAAGCAGCATCAACAGTGGAGAATTTCTAGCTATCTTCTAGAAACATCTACATTTTGGTGGCTCACAGAGGCTTTCTGAATTAGGAATCACTTTGTAATTGCAGTGCAAAACCCTGCCTGAAAAAGCCCTAGGACCCAAGAGTGAGCTGCTGTTTCATTGCATGGACAGGATCACCTTCACTAAGAACAAACAGGAGCAAACCCAGTGATGGGATCTCCTTCAGGATTCTTCTATTCATATGAAAATGTCACAAAGTCAGAAAAAAGCAGTTTGGACAACCATTTATGCCAGTAAGCCCTATCTCTCATCCTGACAAAACACTACTGGGTCTCGTAATGACACTGTATTTGCTGAAGACACTCTATTAGTGCTAGGATCATAGCCGTCTAGTAGAAATTTCCCAGTAATCCTGGTGATCTGATTCTCTTTTCTAAATAAATCAATGAAGAATCTAGGTGGCAAAAGTCAAATCTCCAGGGATATTAGCTGCCTGTGTTTCCTTTCAGTGAGACTTCATGATTGACAAGGGGAAAAGAAAGTATTTGCTCTTTCATCCTGATCAAAGTAAGTCAACTAAAATCTATTATGTACTCATCATATTGGACCATGGTCATCATATTGTACTGCTCTGCATCATCTGATGCCACTTCAGACTTCCCTTTGATCTGCAGTATAGGCCTCGTGCTGCCCCTACAGAGGGAATAACAGGGGAAGAAATCCTTGAAAATTTTTCCCCAAGGCAAGGAGTATTATTTCTGCTGATGGTCATGACCTTGGCTCATGATATTTTGCTGCAGGGGGACTTTGGAACAGGAGAGGTTGTGCTTGCTGTTTCAGTGTGTGCAAACTGCTGTGGAGCAAGAGCTGCTAGAAGAAACTCCTTCAAACACTCCTGATGTTTGCTCTGGAGGTGCAGAACTGTGAGCATCACGCCAGCCAGGCAGCGGGAGAGAAATCCCCTGGAATCCCTCCTTGAGGGATGAGAGAACCTGTCCATGTGTGCTGGATTGATGGTCTATTGTTTGCATTTTCATTTATTTAGACTATCTAAACAAGCTTCCAGTTTCCTCAAAAAAACGTGGAAAAGTCCTAGTTGCCAGCTCCCTTGAATTCCTCCATTTTTCATTACTAGGTAAACAGTTTTAACTGCTCTTCACCACCAGTCCCCTCCTGCCCTGGGTTTTTACCTGGCTACCAGACACAAGCACCTTCAAACTGAAAGTAGCCATTAGAAAGAGCCTGCGCTACCTGCAAATCCCTGCCTGCCAAGTATACAGAACCGAGCCAGATTTGAGCACAATTTGAAAAACGTGGATTTGAATAATGTATTTGTGAATGTAGAAGCACTTTAGCTCATTTAGGCATGTAATCTGTATGAACGCGTGGCTTACTTAAATTGTCAGACCTTCCTTTCCTCCCGTGGAATGATATAAGCAATGAGTTTCTTCTTTCCTTACAGCTAGGTTTGTATAAAGTTCTACTTGTGCAAGTTGAATTCTGCACATGACACTGAGCTGAAATACATATCAATATCATAAACATCTATATGACATCAGAAGGCAAAAGTTGAAAAAGGCAAATTTCTGACCCCAAATCAAATTAAAGAGTATACAGGAAAAACTGTGATTAATCCAATTTCAAGTAAAGACTCTGCTCCCTCTGGAACGTTGTTCAAGTGGCATGCATTTTTAAACAGAATAAACGGTGAGGAAAAAGTTGTATTATAACAGAGTATAATTTTGCAGAAGCACACCTTGTTAATAAAATCTTAAGCGGGTTCATGTTAATAGATTCTTGAGGTGTATTTTCATACAACTTGAGTCAATGCAAAGCATGTATGTGCCCATCCTGCAGTTGCTTTTGCTTGCACTGTGTCCAGTTGTTTTTCAGCAGTTGATAATTTTTTTTGTCCCCCCCTTTCCTGCTCGGTAAAGCTGGAAAATTCCACTAGTGATAACTCTGACAGCTTTCTCCCCCTCCTGTCACTCCTCATTTAAGAAAACAAGAGGGAGGGAGCAGGGTCTGGAAGGCTGAGAAGTTACTGATTTAGTAAATTCTGCAAGTCTTACCTCGGAGCTGAATAAAGTCTTGGTGTTATCCTTAAAGGAGCAGAGCAGAGTCCTTCTGAAACTCAACTTCTTCATGCTCCTAGTGGCAGCGAGTCCCTCCTCAGCCTATGATCACCAAGTTGCCTGTTCTGGGAGCTATCTGACAGCCTGCGATAGGATATTCTGCCTCTAGTCATACAAGGGCTGTGGGAACAAAGAGCGGTGGAGCTTCTGGCCCTTGTGGGAAACGGGCTGACACTGCTCCATCACTCTTTTTAAAGAGTAGATGCCTTCAGGATAAATCCTCTTACTGTGCTTTCCTGTTTGTGTCAGAACTTAAACCTTTTATCTATTTCCTAAGAGGAGAAATAAAAAAGTAATCAGCAATAAGCTGCGCTGTAATTCAGGAGAGTCCCTGTGGGGTGGCTCAGAAAAAGACAGAGGCAATTTATGTGTTTTCTGCTACAGGGATATGAGACACTACCATTAGCATAACGCAAAAAATCGTAAATGGCCAGATGCAAATTAATGAGGAGCTCTCTCTGCACGGAGATAGCTGCTCCACCCGGAGCAGAACCGTAGTGCACAATGCCAGCGAGGAAGGAGAAGCGATCCAGAGTACAGCTGTTAAGACATCAAATATTTATGGGGAAGCCTTTCGTACTTTTCCTACAGTGGGATGATCAGTGGGAGACCTAGATGAATGCTGGAAAAAGCATGCACCAGGGTTTGCATGAACAGGGGCCCAGAATTGGGTTTTGGCCACCAGATAGATAAAGTCTTGAAACTCAGGGATGATTTTGAGCTGCAGCTGGGGGATGAGGAAACACGCTGTGCAAAAAGTTCCCTACCACAGGCTGTTATTGCAAAGGAGTCCTAAGAAATAGCTCTTAAGCACAGAACGCATATGAGATGGTCAAACTTTACTCCCTCCACCAGACCTTTGTTTATCCATCGAAATGCTTAAACTGGTCTGTCAAATTTACAGCATTCCTGTCATCATTCCTCCAGCCTGAAATACGGGAGGAAAAGCTGACTTTCTGGTTATAAGCTTTTTGATATCCTTCACTTCCTCCAAAGACATGGCTAAAGCCCTTCAGCAGAATAAAGGGAAAAGCAAGACTGTTACTTAATCAGAGAAAGAAAAAAAAAAAGTCTGAAACAAAGAAAAGAGAAGGCAAAGGACTTCCTGAATCAGACACAGATTTCCCAAGGGGACAGAAAAGAGCAAAACCAGAAGTGGTTTGGGCTTGCTGTTCATCTTGAAGTTGAATTTGCCTTATGTTTTAAACCGGACTTAAAGTCACCATTCTATTTCTTCAACTCTGAGGATTTCATAAATCTTTGAGAATTTTGAAAACGTCCGGTCACTTACCACTGCCTGTAGGTCTGTTTAGGGATTGGTAGGTCATGCTTTAAAGCATAAACTGCAGGGAAGAGCATGGCTCAAAAATTTGGTAGTGGACTGTGGGGCTGTTCATGCTGCAAATGCAGCTGGTGTTGGTGGCAGCTACCGTTGCTTTGCATGAAATGATACAGTCATGCTAGTCCGTATCACCCCGACTAAGTATCTCTATAGTGTTCCCTCCTGCAGGCATTCAGAGGCAACCTCCAGGCAATAGTCACCAGTCTGCCCTTCCCGCTTCTTTCCAGGATGTTTTCTTTCTCTTTTTTTTCAAATGATACACTGCTGCTACTATTACTCCCCTTGAGCTATTGCTTTAAAGAAATTAAGTAATTAAAGAAATTAAAGTAATTTTTTTCCTAATTCTAGGCTTTGTCTGAACAGACAGATGAATGTGGTTTTAGGATTGCCTTCTCCCAAAGTTGCGCTCTGATGGAATTTAAACGAGCCTCGATAACAGTGACTTAGGTTTTCCTAGGAATTAAGGTGAGATTTGGCTGTGTTTGGTAAATGCGAAGGTGGGTTCCCATTTGCAGCCCAAGTCCCTTGCAGCTCGCTGCCTGCGTGGTGCAGAAAAGCGCGGCTGGGGAGGGAGGGGAGGAAGCAGAGGCCGGCTCTTGCAGCAGTTCACAATGAGCTTGTCTTCCCTCTGGCTGCTGTCAGCAATTAAAACACTCCCCTGTTTCCGTAAGTGCTGGATCCTCTTGTCTAACGTTAGATGCCGAACTGGGACGTGTGAGAGAGGACCCTGCTTGCTGCAGGCTCCCGATTACAGCCAGTGGAAGGAAAGTCACCTCTAAAACGTGATCCAGCTCAGCGATGGATGAGATGTCTCTCTTGCTGTCCATAAAGGGAGAGGACAGCGAGGGACTCGCCAGAGAGCTGTCAAATGCTGCAAGTGGATAAGTGCTCACTGGGCATTAGGTACAATTAAAATTAAGGGAACTGTGAGCCTCTCCCTGCAGTGTCCTTGTACTTAACTATTTTACCTCCAAATTACAATGTGTTCTTTAATTGCAATTTACACAGACTTTTAGGTTAAAAGTCTTGCTATAACACTACGTAAATATGTTCAAACGTGGTATTTTGCCCTTGCTCTTTCTGGACCAGCACCATGGTGAGCCCTAATCACAGCTGTCCTATGAAAAATAAACAGTGGTGAACTCGTATACACAGGTGTCCCATCGAAGCATGACACAGAGATCCGCCTGCACTGGTGTCTTTACCCATATTTGAGTATTATGTTTCATGGTTTGTAGAAAAGTAGCTCTGAACTAATTCCATATACAGGACATAATGACAAAATATTTCAACAGATACACTGAATGTCATACTACTGATAAATACTGACTCATGGTTTCGTGCCATTCTTTTTCTAAAGTTAAATGCTAAGACATAAAATAGACCTGCTGTCGACTCCATTTTATGACTGCAGAAATAGATAGATTATCCTTACAAGACAAATGTTTAAGCTTTTTGCTGCTTCTGGATGTAAGAACCAGTCATAAACAATTAGCTATGTAAATTACTGATTTTCCAGGGCTTTGGCCAAACAACTAATTGAACAAAATCTTAATTTAAAGTTCATCTGAAACAAAATAATTTGCTTTTCTTGTAGAAATCAGAAGAACAGTAAACAGTTTGATCTCAGAGATTTGCTTTACTTTTCTGTTGAAAGTTAAATCCACATAAATTAGAAACAAAACAGTTCATTTGGAAGATCCTGCAATGAAATGCTTCATCTTCTTCTGATTTTTGCCTATTTTTTTCCTTAGCTCAAAAAAAAAAAATGCTCTGTAGATTATTCTTATCAACCCACTCCCCCATTTTTTTTTTTCCTGAAAAAAAAATGTTCCTTTTTTTTAGTCCCACTTTTAAACACAGTGTCCTGTTTTAACAGGTCACTGCTGCTGGAGAACAGCTTTAAGGCCTTGTCTAACTGATGTCATATGGCAAGCATGAAAATAAAACTACAAGGAAGGAACTGGAAGAATTATCATTGGATTAATTATTCCACAGAAATTAAACTGGCATGATCATAATCATGTGGTGGCTTCTTCTGAAATATGACTTCTATTTCCAAGGACTCTCTATATTGATCTATTCCAGCTGTTAGTGAGCAAAAATCAGAGGCTCTTCTCCAAGCTGGATTTTACATTAACACTGGGATGCATTAAGCACACATGCTGCAAATCTGGCTTCTTTTTCATGGTAGAAAAAATGGCAATATCCTAAAACTTAATAAGTGATGTATTTGAAAGCAGCTATGTAGATACAAAAGAGATAGTCATTCATGGCCAAGCAGCCCAGACTTGACATCAGCTCCTCAGATACCATGAAAGATTAAACTTTCTCTTAGGAGATCTCTGAAGATCTGCTTCTTCTGTCTGGGCTTTGGCAGGGCATCTGTGAAATTTCCTATCTACATTCATGATCGATTAAGATTTAATTGTGGTCTTAGCTCTGCCTAGGAGACCATTAATTAACAGAATAGGGATTTTTCAAAAGAAACTACTTAACCTCAAGACCATTTAGACATAAAACCAGTCAGGCAAGAGAAAAGCATGACAAAAGAAGTTTGCAAAATGTGCAGTGCCGACGTATGAGAAGTGCGGAACAGAAAAACCCTCGCAGTGCCTGTAGGAAGGGTTTTGTTTTGCAAAGCCCCCGTGCCTCACAGGAGGTCCGCGGCCGGCCGCTAAGCTGGGTTTCACAAACATGCTGAGGCAACATTCTTTATCTGCAGTAACTCTTGGTGTCGGCTGCGAAGGTCACCTTGACAAATGAACTTGCCTGGTGGAAAAAACCCTCCTCCACGAGTAAATTAGCAAGAAGGGACTGAGTTTGTTTTCCAGTGCCCATTGCAATAGCCGTAAACCAGGGACATATGTACACTAGAAACAGTATGTGGAGCCATGTGATGGGGGAGCCATTTTTTGTGCTGAATTTACAAACACAGCGTTTTTTTCAGGTGGCTCTTTGATCTTGGGAGGAACACTATTTTGCACCTTAATTTTCAGCCATCTGGTGAGTTTTGACAATATTCTCCTATTAAGTCCCTACAACAAAAGCCTGTTTTACTTGTAGCATTAAATTATATCATAGAGAAGCTGTTGGTTTTCCTAATCCCATGGAGTTACAGTACAATTCCTTAGGGAAGTCATTTACTTTCCCTTAGAATCATCATTTCTTTCAAAGCTAAACAGGCCAAGAAGGCCAAGAATAAAAATATGGCAGCCTGGTGGAAGAGCCACTAAGGAGGAAATGAATAACAAACCCTATCAGTCACATGACAAGAAGATGAAGAAAATTATTACTTGCTAGTATCTCCAAATTTCAATGTATTTTCACCTGAGCTGATAGTCTGTAATGCTACCATTTCCTACATTCACTAGGACCAATTTCTGGCTTTTGCTTCTTTGCAGCAACAACCTGAACATGGTCACACCCTGAACCAGGTATGGCCCTGAAGAGGCTTTTCTAGGTACAGGTTGAATCACTCCTCAAGAGCAGTCATATTCCGATCCTTAAAAGTAATCTTTTTCAGTGATCCTTCCCCAATTTGCTTTTCCTATCTCAAACCATCTTTCTAAACTGTGCTACTTCTTCCTGATGTTGCTCCATGCCTTTGACGCACAGGGAAATGTTAGGGGTAGAGTTCCTGCAGTCTAAAATGATTGTCTGCCTCTCTTCTCCAAAACAAGAATATTCATAACATATGATGTGGGCTGAGGGTTCAAAGATTATTATAAAGAGTATAGAAAACCCAGAATGCATGACATCAAGGGCTGAAGGATTACTGCATCTTAAGCAAAAACAGAGGAACTTTGTCTAAACCCAAACAAAGCCAAGCAATGGGTAAAAGGCCTGGCTTACTGATTGCCAAATGTAAGACATTTATTCCCCCTCCTGCCTTAGATGTTAACCAAGCACTGCTAAACTAACTACAGCTAAACCACTGTAATGTATCAGAGATATTTTTATATTAACAGATGTTCTTCACTAATGTGACTTAAAAAGTAACTGTAACTGCCAAAATCCTATTTGGCCCGTAATCTTTATTTTAAGAACTGGGGTGAGTTTCTGCTGAGTTTCTAATGGTCTATCAACCAATTCACTTCTCCTTAAAGGTGAGGATTTAATTTGAACAAAATATCTTACTAGTTTCACCCATTAGGTAATGCTAATTTAATCACCAATATTATTTGAGGGGGGCTGTAAATCTCAAAATATGTTCCAGTAAAAGGACTTAAAAAAAATCCTTAGCTAAATAGGCATTGCTTCTGAAAATTCTGTTGGACACAAATAGACAAAGGAAATGTAAGTTCTTACTTTCTATACATAATTATGGCTCTGAATATACTCAATCAATTATAAATGTCCAATCTCCAAAGTTCATTTCTTTAAACCGAAACATACACAAGTCAAAGACATATCTAATTACCACGTATAACACAAATATTAGGTTAGTCTAAAGTTTTGTTAATTATTTGACATGAAAGCAGAACTAGGTTCTGCATTCAGGCAGAATTTGAGATGCCTGTCTTGTACAGTGCAACAAAAAAGAGGATAGGTGAAAAGAAACTTTTATTAGCAAGTATAAAAGAAGGAATCCATGTTAACCAGTCCACTGTGAACCATCACTGACATTTCAACATAAAAAATAAAATATGAGAAATTTGAAAATATTAATGTGAGATAAAAAAGAAAAAAAAAAGCAGCAGCCCCCCTCAAAAGTAAACGCAATACTATTGTTTACCATCGCCACAGATGGCATTAAGAGAATGACGGTAGCCGAGGCCATAGATCTCCCTTGCCTGGCTTCAATCCAGAGACCTAAAGCCCACGATCTTTAGCACTTGGAACACACAGTGTGGCCAAAATCGTGTCCATGCCACCTGAGGTACCAAGACCACCGTTAGCACTGCTGAAAGTGGTGTTTTGTCATTGCTTGTGCAGGTCTGAATGATGGCAGTGGGTGCAAGGTAGTGGAGACTCAGGCCCCCAAAAGGCATTTTTATCTGCTTGGGAAATGGGCACGCTCCTTTTCGGATGCAAATGCCTTCAGGAGCCTGAATGAGGTTCCTGCTTGCTTTCAAGACCAAGGCTGTTATCAAGACTTAGAAATCTCTGGCTTCATCAGCGCTGTCCAAACAAGATATACCCAGATCCATGGTTTCCATGAACAGCGATATACAGAAGAGCACGGTTCTACAAGGCATAGCGCTCTGGTCCAGCAAAGAATTATTTCTAGCCTCAGAGGGTAGGGACATATGTGCGTTCATACAAGGCCTTAAGCTAATCAGTGATCCAGGACTATACATTGTCTTTTTCAGGCCTTAGGCCAATTTTGTAACTGAGGAAAAGAGGTAAATATTTCCTTTATTTTTGTTTTTCTTTCTGGCAGGATGCTTAGAGGATGTAGCAGCTTTTTGAAGATGGCCAGAGGTTTGCAATGCTGGTAAAATTTTGTTGTGGGGGAAGTGGCGAGTGAGGAGGGGTGGTATTACTGGGGAATGTGGTTTTCCATATGGCTAAAATGATGGGTGTCTGCACTTTGGTACCACAGCTGATCCACTGCAGGTGACTGACACACCCCGCGCAAACGCATGCATGTGTGGATGCACAAATGGGTACGGAGCATGAGAAAGGCCATACTATGGTGAATGTGTACACCTCAAGGATTTTCAAAGCATTGAGTAATGATCAGCTGATAGAGGAATTATGCAGCCTGACCCTGAAACGAAAACCTTGAGCAGACCTGCTATGACAGCAAAAAGTGTCTCTGCTCGCTTTGTCATCCCTTTCTCATTATAGTCTTCAGATTGGTTACAGATCTGGCTATAAAATTTTAAAATTTGCTTAGGATTTGTAATTTACAGCTGCTCGTCACAAAGATTCACTGTTATTGGAAAGAGATGGAAGTTGAGTGCACAGAAGGTGCACCTTGCGGTGACAGCTGCGTTTAGAGTTATCGACTTGAAGTATTTCATGCAGTGTACGCTGTCAGGCACGCTACGAATCCTGGTTTTATAGGGATTTCTTTGATTTGATTTAACAGCCCATTGCCCCTTTGGAATATACGCTGACAATACCCAAGAATTTATTGCATGTTCTCCCTTCTCCTCTGAATTTTTTCTTTTTCACAGGCTGAGCAAAAGGGGTTTTGGATAACTCCAGGTAGGACCTCAGTTCGAGGTAAAATACTGTCCCCCAGAGTTTCCTCAGAGGCCAGTGGTCTATACTGGAGTTTCCACAGTGGGCAGCCGTTGGCCTACCCCTGCTTGGCACTGACTATTCAGAATAAAAAAGAAAAAATACTGGAGGTGGAGTGGAGTGGGGAAGGAAAATCTTGGTCAGAAGTGCCAGGGCTCAGAGCTGGAAAGAGTTTTTTTCTACAAACCAGAAAAATTAAGCAAGGCCTGATTCCTGTGAGGTGCTCAGCATGTTGGCCACGATCCAGTAAAGCACTTACCGTTAAGCATGCTCTGGAGAGCGCCATAGGGAAGAGTCTGAGCACTAAGTACCCGGCAGGATCAAGCTCCAAATGGAGACCAGACATAAACCAGATGGCATTATGTTAGCTTTGCCATATTAATAAGCTCTTTGGTTTGCATTTTAATATATCTCTCCCTTA